>NC_086015.1:81637500-82887500 GCF_028858775.2 Pan troglodytes
TAGCTGGGACTATAGGCATGCACCACCATGCCCGGCTAATTTTTGTACTTTTAGTAGAGATGGGGTTTCACCATGTTGGCCAGGCTGGTCTCAAACTCCTGGCCTCAAGTGATCTGCCTGCCTTGGCCTCCCAAAGTGCTGGGATTATAGGTGTGAGCCACAGCACCGGCCGGGAACCTTTAAAAAAAAAATTAGTAATTATTAATACTGCTCAGAACATGCAATGGAAAATATTGATGTAGATGTTCTGAAATCCCTTCTTGGATTAAACTCTAAGAATAGAAAATGTATAAATGAATTACATTAATTACCGCTTCTTCCCACCACTGCTCCTGCAACTCCATACCCTGAATTGTTTTTACCGAATTGCACTTTGAAATTATGCCCTTGGGCCACATTGAGGATCATTAGAAAAAAACAGCCCTGAGAAACTCATTACTTTATTTACTGTAAGATGTTGTTTGAGGATGTTGTTCTCTGCCTTGCCCTTTGGACACCTTTTGAGAACCCCCAGAAGAAATAGATCTCAAAGGGCAATACCAGGAATAGTCTTCTATTTCCTGAACAAGTAGTTATTGGTCTCATGGACACTGACAATTACAATTTTTTTTTCTTTTCCAGTTTACAGTGGAGTCCAGATAATACAGAGCAACCTAGAGCACATCTCTACCCTTAGTACAGAATATTGCAGAATTTTTTCTCCTGGTCTCATTGCAGTTTCATTTTATTGTTCCTTTGTTAATTTTCCTTTGCCTTGATGCACTTGTTGACTTAATTTTATTTCACGGCATGAATTTGCATCTAAAGTCTGGAAAAAGAGTGTAAACAACCAAATTGCCTTTATAATGTTAGTGAGACCAAGGCACCTCTGGGAAACCAAAGGCCTAGTCTTAGATGAAGAATTTGGGGAAAGATTGTCAACTGAAATGTCCATAATTTCATGAAGTCTCTCAGTGTGGAAGTTCAGTAGAATTAGGTGTTATCTGAATCAGAATCCCTGGAAACAACACCTGAGCATAGGTTTTTTTTTGAATTATAACATGTAAAATTAAAAGATGGCATTTCTGGCATGGAAAAGAGCAAGTTCAAATGACCTGAGAAGAGAAGAAGCTTGGCATGGTTTGGAAAGAGTGAAAAGTCACACATGGCTGGGACAGAACGAGTGAAAGGGAAAGGTTTGGGAGATAAAGTTGAGAAGTAGACAGGCCAGATGTCGGGCAGAGCCTTACAAACCATAATAAGACGTTGCATCCCATTTCAAACACGCTAGAAATACCGAAGGTTTCTTTGTTAAGTTTGTTGAAGTAGAATTGATATACAGTAAAATTTACTTTTTTAGCATAAAGTTCTGTGGGTTTTGATAAGCACATGGAGCCAGGTAAGCATCTCTACAACCAAAACACAAAACATTTCTCTCACTCCAAAGAGTTCTATCACATACCTTTATGATCAACCCTTCCTCCCATCCGCATACCCTAGGAGCTCTGTCACATACCTTTATGATCAACCCTTCCTCCCATCCCCATACCCTAGGAGTTCTATCACATACCTTTATGATCAACCCTTCTTCCCATCCGCATACCCCAGGAGCACTATCACATACCTTTATGATCAACCCTTCCTGCCATCCCCATATCCTAGGAGTTCTATCATATACCTTTATGATCAACCCTTCTTCCCATCTGCATACCCTAGGAGCTCTGTCACATACCTTTATGATCAACCCTTCCTCCCATCCCCATACCCCAGGAGTTCTATCACATACCTTTATGATCAAGCCTTCCTCCCATCCGCATACCCCAGGAGTTCTATCACATACCTTTATGATCAACCCTTCTTCCCATCCACGTACCCTAGGAGCTCTATCACATACATTCATGATCAACCCTTCCTCCCATCCCCATACCCTAGGGGTTCAATCACATACCTTTATGATCAACCCTTCCTCCCATCCCCATACCCTAGGGGTTCAATCACATACCTTTATGATCAACCCTTCCTCCCATCCCCATACCCTAGGGGTTCTATCACATACCTTTATGATCAACCCTTCCTCCCATCCCCATACCCTAGGAGCTCTATCACATACCTTTATGATCAACCCTTCCTCCCATCCCCATACCCCAGGAGTTCTATCACATACCTTTATGATCAACTATTCTTCCCATCTGCATACCCTAGGAGCTCTATCACATACCTTTATGATCAACCCTTCCTCCCATCCCCATACCCCAGGGGCTCTATCACATACTTTTATGATCAACCCTTCTTCCCATCTGCATACCCTAGGAGTTTGTATAGTTTTGCCTTTTCCAGAATATCTTATAAATTAGATCATACAATCTGTAGCCCTCTGAGTCTGGCTTCTTGCACTTAGCAAAATGCATTTGCTATTCATTCATGCTAGTGTGTGTACACCAAGAGTTTTGAGTGGGGGAATGATACAATCTGCTTTGAGTTTTATAGAAATAACTCCTTTGCTGTGGTAATTGTGGGACTGGGGTTGTGAAGAGGTGATTGTAGCAGGTGAAATTAAGGGAGAGGATAGGTCACAGCAGGAAGGTGCTGAGATGTGGATTCAGGAAATATGGTGAAGGCTCATCTATCATGAGTGCTAGTGGTGCAGATATGAGTAGGAAAGATAATTTTCTACTTAGGAAAAATAATTTCAAAACATTAAATACTAAAAAACAATGAAAGTACTAAAAGGATTCATAGGAAAGTTTAATATAATTTTAGATTGAAGAAAAACTTATTCATCAAAACAAAACATAAGAAAACGTGGGGAAAAATTACAATATGAAAAAGTTAAATTTGCATAAGGTGAAGGACACCATAATCAAAACTGTAAAAGTAGTGTCAGCCAGGGAGAAACATTAATAGCATATATAACCAAGTATTGATATACACACTATATAATGAGCAGCTATCAATCTCTGAGACAGATAATCCAAAAAAAAAATGAGTAGAGAAGACAATTAACTGAAGAAATATAGATGTCCAATATACATATAAAAAGATGCTTATTCTCATTACTTTTTGATTCAGCAATTCCACATCTGGCAATCCATTCTATGGTAATACTTATGTATGTGGGCATAGATTGTTTTGCATCAATAGGGAAATAAATATGTAAATGTTGGTTCATTGGCATAATAAAATATTATGCAACCATTAAGAAGAATGAGCTAGATCTGTATTAAAAGAATGAGCTAGATCTCAGTTAAAAGAGTGAGCTAGATCATGGAAAGTTCTATGTTAAATGAAAAAGTTACAAAACAGTTTGTTCAGCATGATTCTACTGATAGCTAAATAAAAAGAAAAGTACATTAGTGACTGTGTGCATGAGAGAGAGAGAGGGAGAATGAAAGAGAGAGACAGGAAGAAAGAAGGGAAGGAGAGACAGAGAGAGAGTAAGAGAGACTAAATTCAGAGAAAAACAACTGTATGCACATCAAATGACCAACAGGTTAATAGCAGTTCATATTCACAGAGGATCTTAGAATTGGGTTGGGTATGTAGATGAAAAGAAATACATTTTTCTTACCCATCCCTGGGTTCATGACTGAGGCCTCTATAACAAAAGGCAGATTAATAGAAAAACTTGCAAATTGATTTAGCATAAGTTTTACATGATATGAGAACTTTTGAAATGAAAACACAATTTATATATTGTTTTGGGGAAATACCCATTAGTAAACGGTTAAAATATGCAAGGAATGATACCATACAGTCTCAGGAAAGTGGTTAATTCAGGGGGAGATGGCAAAGTTGGGCTTCGTTTCTATAATTTTTGACTATTAAAAAATATAAAGTATATATGACACAATATTTAATGTTTGGTGATCTAGATGATTGAAATATGTGGACATATTATTTTCTGTTTCCTGATGGTTTGAAGTTTTTGTTATTAAAAATACAGAGAATATTTTGCTTAGATGATGAGTAAAGAAGACATTACGGAGTAACATGAGGAAATATATTAAATATTGCCTAAAATAGGGGAAGGAAGAAGTGTTTAGTTTGGAACAGGGTGCTACCGTTGTGACCTTTCTTGGATTATTATAATACAAACAGTAACTTGCATCTATTGAGAAGTTATTGTGTACCAGATACTTTGCAAGGGGCTTTCGTGTATTTTATCATTTAATCCTCACAACAGCTGTTAGGTGATGCTATGGCTTGAGTGTGTCAACCAAAGTTCATGTGATGGAAACTTAATCCCCAATGCAGCAGTGTTGAGAGGAAGGACCTTTATGAGATGCTTCTCATTTCCCTAGCAAAAGACTCTGCCCTCTGAATGGATTAATACAGTTATTGCAGGAGTGGGTTTCTTATCTCATGGGAGTTAAGTTCCTGATGAAAGGATGAGTTCGGCTGGCCCCTTTCCCTCTCTCCCTCTGTCCTGAGTATTCTGTCTCCCTGTCATGCCTTCCACCATGTTATGATGCAGCAAGAAGGTCCACAACAGACGCAGCCCTTCTATCCTGGACTTTCCACCTACCAGAACTGTAAGAAATAAATTTCTGATTTTTATACATTACCCAGTCTCAGGTATTCTATCATAGCAACACAAAGCAGACTAAGACAGCCTGTATCATAGATGTAGAAAATGGACATAGATTGGTTTTGAATCTTATTCATGGTCACCCAGCAGTCAAGTGACAGAATCAAGATTTTAACCAAAGCCTTCTGACTCCCTTAAAAGCTTGTAACTCCAAACTTCCATGTTCTGTAATAAATAGCATTTTTCTGTTGAGAAAGGAAATGTGGAAGAGACTGGTGCTAGCCTTAAATCAGACGGGTTATTAGGAAATAAAGTAGGGAAATGGAAAGTAAAGTTTAAGGGATAGAAGAAAAGAGGTTTGGGCTAAAAACTACTTTTCCCTATGGAAATAAAATAACCAGAGAATTAAACCTTGAAAGATCCATAAGGATTGGTGTAAAATTCTTGTCTTTTCACTTTTGAACTGGTAGTTCAAGCATAAGAAAGAAACAGTGTCTTCTCAGGAAGATCCTGTTTAAAATGTGTTCCTCGTTGGAAATGCTAAAGGGTACACAGGTTTATTGGTTTGCAAGGGCTGTTGTAACCAAATGCTACAACCTGGGTATTTGGTTACAACCAATACGGAGTTTTTGTTGCAAACTGTCATAAATTGTCAGAATAATTCTGGAGTCTAGAAGTTTCAAATCAAAATGTCAGCAGGGCCATGTTCTCTTAGAGACTCTAGGTAGACTCTTTCCATGCCTTTTCCTAGCTTCTGGTGGTGGCTGTCAATTCTTGTCCCTCAACTTGCCGGGGTTAGAACTCCAGTTCCTTCCTCTGTTCTCTCATTCTTTCTTTGTTTCTTTCCATTGACTTTTTATAACAACACTGCTTAGATTAGATTGAGTGCACCTTACTCCGATGTGACATCATCATAACTAATTTTATTTGCAACAAACTTATTTCCAAATAAAGTCACATTCTGAGCTACTGAGAATTAGGACTTCAACATGTCTTTCTGTGGGACACAATTCAACCCATGACAACAGGAAAAACACAATAAGGCAATCATTATAAGTTTTATGTTTCATTCTTGAACTTGGTAGATATTGAACATTTAAAATAAATTAAAACATGTTAAATGTATAAATAACTATGAGTGTATATCCACGTGCATCTATGCAGGCAATGTTTTATTTCTAAATAGTACATCATTTAAGTGTTTAGCAATTTGTATTATGTACTGAGATTTTATATCTAGATAACAATGTATTTAGAAAGAGATTTTTAAATATCACCCCAATAAAGAAACCAGTGGAAGAAAACTGTATTAAGTTTCCTCCAATTCCTTATTTAGAAGAGCATATAGTATTCAAGTCAAATAAGTTGTTGAATAAATGACCTTTTGGTAAGGTAAATTATTATAGTAGGCCTGCAAGATGAGCACAGTCATTGTAGGAAAATCTGTTGCTGAGTATGCTTTGTGTTGTTTTTCATTTAGTTGTTCTGTTTGGTTTTGCTTTGTTTTCTTCTCTGACTGAAAGCCTTAACGGAAACGAAAGAGTTTCTCTCATGTGAAATGATTAGCTCTCTTTCTCACCCTGACTTCCTGTCCCGACTTGAATAGAAAGCAATGCATGAGTATCTAAATAGGAATCAAATGTTCTTTGACAAAGATGCAAAAGAAACAAGAAAACAACTGGATTTTATTCGTTTCTCAGGGACACGTTCACTGAACTGCAAAAGCCAAAGCACCTGGGAAAATCTGCCTAGGCAGGCAGGGCTGTGACCAATAATGGAAAATGCATCTCTGTGTGGGCTTAGAGGGCTGGGAACTATCATAGACTGTGGCTGGAGTGTGATCAAGTAAGATTCAAAAGAGAGAGATTATTTCAGAACCATATAGCATAAAACTGAAATGCAGAGAACAGATAAATGTATGTGTCTGTCCTTTTAGGCAGAAAACATCCGTTTTGAAAAAACATTTACCTGTGCTGATTTGAAGATTTCAATATGTGCCTTTCCAGAGTACTTGCAATCATCATTGTGTAGTGAGCCTTCAAAAATGAAGGCTTGCTGAAGAACACCATTACCTGTGAGTCTGAGTGTGATGTGGGTTGGGTCATCCACCAGAGCAGATAGGGTGGAGAGGCCATCTGTAGATCACTAAGTAAAAGAAAACATCTGAAATACCACCTTCTTTATTCAGCCCTTTGTTTTGTTTGTTTGAAATGAGGTCTCGCCCTTTCACCCAGGTTGGAGTGCAGTGGCTTGATAACAGCTCAGTGCAGCCTCAAACTCCTGGGCTCAAGTGATCCTCTCACCTCAGCCTCCCAAGTAGCTGGGACTGCAGACACATGCCACCACACTCACCAAATATTTTTATCGTTTATTTTCTATAGAGACTGGGTTTTACTCTCTTGCCCAGAGTGATGTTTAACTCCTGGGCTCAAGTGATCTACCAAAGTGATCCAGACTTTCAGTGCCAGGATTTCAGGCATGAGCCACTGTGCCCAACCTCAGCCCTCTAATCAAAGAAATAGTAAGCTGCATAGATGCCAAGTGTAGAAATTGAAGTACTAAATCTCTGCTGTGTTCCAGCATTGCTAGGGATGAAATCCCCTAAGTTTATTCAGCACTTAAAATAATACTCTCTAGTATCCAAGGGCCTGACCACCTCTTTATCAGTCACCACATGCAGGAAGCAGTGTCAGGGCTGGCGGGGAGTGCTTAAATATTCTATTTGCAAATGCTCTAAGTTGCAACAGTTAGAATGTAATGCAACCCCCCGAAATTTAGAAGCCCAGGAAGGATTTATTCTACCCATAAGTAGCAATGAATTTGACACTTGAAGAAAGTTATTTTGTATAAATCAAAAATTCAGTGATTATAAATTTTGAATTTTTGTTTGAGATGAAGGATGGAGAGGAAAGGTGGGAGTAGGTAAAAATAAATCCATCGAGGTAATTGAAGTCAATGAACTTTGTCAGTATCTATTATCATAAAATGCTGTAACTGTCACCTTGGGCTTATACAGCTAATGAGGACTATCTGTGTTTTACCAATAAATTTCTTTGTGTTGGTTTAGCGCAAGCCTTATACAAGCACTGAAAATGCTAGGAGTAATTTTTTTTCTTTTCCAGTTGACTTTTTTTTTTTTTAACAAAACTGTAACATGTGGTTTGCAATTAGCTTTAATTTCAAACTAAACATATTTTAAGAAGCTAAGTAGTTTTTATGCATACAAAGTTTCAGGATTCCTCTCCTCTCTGACTTTTTAAGCAAATTGCTGTGTCTGGGCCCTACCTCCACATTTTCACAACTTAATTCTTAGCACTTTCATCTGATCACATTCTATATTTTGGGAAGCATCCAAAGGTTTTCTGAGGGACTTGAGGTGGGTGCTAAACATTTTTTTGTCCTGGCTATATTAGTTTCTTGTTGGTAGTGAGTGATTTTTCTTAATTTGGTGATTTTCTTATATTAAGATTATGACTTTTTAAATTGCATAGGCAAAAATTATTAGTTTAAAATTCCAGATCTCTTCATTTCTATCAGGCATATCTATTGGTAATTTTATCAATGTTTATGCTCATGCCTAGTTAGTACTTCAATTAGCAAATTAATTGTACTTTTCATAAAATACCTTTTTAAAGTAAGGTTGCCAGATTAAGTGCAGTTTGCCCAGTTAAATTTGAAGTTCAGATAAACAACAAATAGTTTTGTTCTAGTTAAATTTGAATTTCAGATAAGAGCAAATCGTTTTGTTTTGTTTTCAGACATACTTTTTCACACGGTAAGTACCTATACAAAAAAGTATTTGTTATTCATCTGAAATCCAAATTTCACTATTTTTTTCTTTGTTATTTATTTGTATATTTATTTTATTTTTGTCTGGAAATCCTACTATAAAGAAAGAAGTATAGGAAAATTTATTGGTTAAAAACATGTTATATATCAAGCTATCTGTCTTAGTTGGTTCAGGTTGCTATAAGAAAGACCTTAGGCTGAGTAATTTAGACACAATCTATTTCTCACAGTTCTGGGTGCTGGGACCTCCAAGATCAAGGTGCCAGCAGATTCAATGTCTGGTGAGGGTCTCTCCTTCAAAGTTGGCACCTTCTATATTTCCTCACATAGTGGAAAGGAGGGTCAAGCTGCCCTGGGCCTCTTTTATAAGGACACAAATTCCATTTATGAGGATGGAGCTCTTATGACCTAAACACCCTTGGCCCCGACCTCTTATTACTATAGCACTGGGGATTAAGTTTCCAACTGGAATTTTGGAGGGACATGAACATTCAGACTGTAGTATTATCTCTAAAAATGTGTGTAATTGACTCAGTTACATTTCAATGATTAGAGAGGGAAGGGTAAATCCAAATTTAAGATCTTGTTAACTTTGATTCATTAATTCATTTTACAAATGTTCACCAAATGCCTAAAATGTCAGGTCCTAAGGGATGAGCAAAACAAACTTAATTCTTGCCTTAATGATATTTATAACTTAACGGAGAAGAACATTAACCAAATAATCTCACAAATACATGGTAAACTGTAATAAATACAATAATGGGGAAGGATAACATTCATACATATAGGGGAATGTGTTGGAAAGGGAAAGTCAGGCAAGATTTCCCTGAAGAAGTGAAATTTGAATTGTTAAAGAAAACAATCAGTCAATGATACTTGTTAAAGCACAGTGAGGCTGACTTTAGTCAGGTCTATTGCAATAGACATAGGGACCATGAAAATGGGATTTTGCAATGGGGGAGAGAAATTGAACGAAACTCCAAACATAGCATGCACAAGTGGGAATTTATAGCCAAGAAGTAGAGTGGGGGTCAGTGGATGGAAAATTGCTAAGAGGAAGCATCTGGAGTAAGAAAGATTCAAACGAAACCAACCTAACATGAATCTTGCTGAAGACAGAACAGAGTGATTAGGTATCATCTGGGGGGTGGTGGAGGATGAAGAACCTGCTCAGATATTGAGAGTGATCAGGTATCTGTGGTGGAGGATTCTTGCTAAACTGACTTAGCAGGATTCTTGCTAAAACTGGATTTTACAAGGAAGCACACAGGAGAGCTTAGGAGAAGGAGGCTGACTGAATTTTGGTTAAGCAAAGGATAATTGTCAGAACTAAAACTAAAGCCCCAGTGGGACTAAATTAGGCAAAGAAGAGTGTATCAGTCTGTTCTCACACTGCTAATTAAGACATACCCAAGACTGGGTAATTTATAAAGGAAAGAGGATTAATTGACTCCCAGTTCACATGGCTAGGGTGGCCTCACAATCATGGTGGAAGGCAAGTAAGGAGCAAAGTCACATCTTACATGGTGGCAGGCAAGGCGGTGCGTTGAGAGGAACTCTCTTTTATAAAACCATCAGATCTTGTGAGACCTATTCATTATCAGGAGAACAGCACAGGAAAAAGCTGCCCCCAAGATTCAATTACCTTGCACCGGGTCCCTCCCACAACATGTGGGAATTGCGGGAGCTACAATTCAAGATGAGATTTGGGTGGGGACACAGTCAAACCATATCAAACAGGTAGAGGAAAGGAAGTGAATTTATACATAGATGAGGCATCAGGAACAAAAGAATTGAAAGTATGTGTCAGGTTGAACCCAGTAAGCATAGAAAGTGTTACTAAAAATTCTGCAAAGGAAGTCTGTAACCAGATCAAGCATGACTCAGCAAGCCATTTCAATTTTGATGCTAAAACTCAATGGAAAGATCTACCAAGGTTTTAAAAGACTAGTAAGATTTGCATTTGAAAAGATGAATCTAGCTGCTCAAAAACAAGAAGATTATTGTTGAAGGCACCATTTATAAACCATTTCCTGGTGGCCTGTATATTCTTGTAGCAAAAAGAAAATGATAGCTCAATGTATATCAGATATTGGCAAACTTTTTCCATAAGGGGTCAGATAGTAAATGTTTCAGGATTTGCAGGCCATACGATCTCTGTTGCAAGTTAATAAGAGAAAGGTATAACAAATTAATCAAAGATTTATGTGACACAAGAGCCTTCAGAAATGAAGACCCAAAGATGTAGGGAAAGCTATCTGTTTTTCTGCTAAGTTTAGCGTAGAATGGACAGCCGTCTAGAAATGCGACTGGGCAAAAGGATATGATTTACTGACAATAGACTGAGAGTGTGGCAAACCGAGCCAGGCTGTCCAGACACTTCTTGGTTTCTCTGTGAAACATTTCTTCCTCCCTGGTATAGGGCACAGCCCCACTGGAATGAGGGTCTTCAAGGAAGAAGGGAGAAGGGAGAGAGTAACCTTTCAGAAGTTTTATGACTTGCTGTGGGAAGAGAGGGATTCAAGTGTCTGTGACCTGCCTTGGAGAAGACGAATTTTATTTCCTATGAACTCACTATGGGGGAGAAAGGGGAGCAGAAGACAGGGGGCTGGGAGAAGGGCAGACAGAGGCTTTGCTTTGAGGCCTTCTAATTTCCTTTAGTTCAAAGTCCTTGGGATGCCAAAGCATTATATTTTGGAGTATTCTCTTCTAAGCCACAGCAAACTAAAAAAATGAAAATCATTTTATCTTAATACAAGGTATATGAGGCAACTGAAGCCAGCAGGGGCTGACATCTTCTATAATGCTTAATTGCTAAAGTCTTTCCAGTGCTTCTCCATTCTGGGTAGATCTTAAATTATCTTCACTTTTCTTCCCTGCTATATGTCTTATTTTCTGATATATTTGTTTATCTACTGGTGATTATCAGCTCTGCTCCCTATCACCACTTGTTGAACTATATTCTCCATGATTTTTAATATTATCTAGTGTGGTGCCTCCCAGGCAATGTTCATGACCTCACAAATGGGTCACTTGTTAGCCTTGGGGCACCAGGGCAGAGTTTGATGAGGCTTTGGATGGGCTGGCCACAGTGATCATATATAGCTAAAAGTGGCCTCTTTCATTATTCTTGACAGTATGAGTGTATTACTATTTTCTCTCTATGCCTTGACTTGGAAAAATTTGGAAAACCCTGATCAACTGTAACGGAGAGAGTCAGTAGCAGGCATATCAGAGGTTCTCTGGTTAAGGAAGTAGATATTGAAAAGAGAACCATTTTGGGGTCAGAACACTGGTTCTCATATACCAGCTGATATAACCTTCGGCAAATAGTTTCTCTAAGCTCAACTGACTAATTTGTAAAAAGAGAATAATAATAGTTGAACATAAGAAGTAACTGTTATGCTTTTTTTGAGAGTATTTAATTAGATAATACTTTTAACTTCTAGCATGGTGTTGAGAGGAAAACTTTCTCTGTCCCAACTTAGGTGTGTGTGATGGGAGAAGAGAATGTGAATCAATTGACAACAGATAGATTAACAGGAGAAAAGTTTTAATTCATATGCATGCAGGAGGCAGGAGCAGTGAGTAACCTTGCTGAATAGGCAAGGATAAGCAGTATACCTAGTTAATGTCAGGAGTTCGAGACCAGCCTGGCCAACATGGTGAAAACCCGTCTCCACTAAAAATACAAAAATTAGCCAGACATGGTGGTGCATGCCTGTAATCCTAGCTACTCAGGAGGCTGAGGCAGGAGAATTGCTTGAACCCAGGAGGAGGAGGTGGCAGTGAGCTGAGATTGCACCACTGCACTCCAGCCTGCTGGGTGACAGAGTGAGACTCCGTCTCAGGAAAAAAAAAAAAAAAAAAAAGAAAGAAAAAGAAGAGGTTCTAAGACTTCAGTGGGAAAGTATGGAAGGTTCTACTGTTTTTTGTTTGTTTGTTTTCATCCTGATGCTAATGGAGTTTTCTTCTTGACTGAAAGCTCCACTGAAGGAGGGTTTATGGCAGCTGAATTTGTACATCCTTGTGTTAAGGATCTGTCTTCTCCCAAGCAGGAAACACCCTCAGAGGGGAGCTACTGACAGCTATTTTTTTGGGAGGCTCTTCTTGAATTTAGATAAGAATTTTTTTTTTCTTGTTGCTGCAGTTAGTTCAGATGTTTTCAGTTTAAAGTAACATTTACACCAGTCTGGTAGGTTATTGGTCCCTTCAGAAGCAATAGTATACCCTTGTCTAAGTCACTGTTCTATTCCTACAACTAGACTCAAAAGAATTATCTTACCTTAGAAAGATTCATCACTTTGTGTAACACTCACTTTGTGTACCACCAGTTAAGTTCAGCAGAAGACTTAGGTGTAGAAAGGTATTTCAGATTTCTCGGCAAACCATTCACATAGCTGGTAACAAAGTGCATCAAGAATTGTGAATCACTTTCACATTTTTGTGCTGATAAGAGGATGCTCTCATGGTATAGCCCAGAGTAAACTAACATGCATGACGTGATTTATTCTAACCAACCCGATGAAATGCAGATGTGAATGGAAGCTCTAGGCAAAATATTACATGGTGTATTTCACTGAAGAGGAGAAAAATGTATTGACTAGCAAAATTTTAAATATCTGAAACCCAAGGTGGTGGTAAGGACTAGAAAAATTATTTTGATTGCAGAAAAATGTTTTTTTCTCCATTTCTTTTTAAAGAAAAATTCAGCATAAAAAGCAGATATCGCAGGAATCAGTCCTAATGATTATATTCTCCTATTATTATAACAACTGAAATGAGAACACAACCTAAATGAATTTTTCTGTTGAGTTTGTAAAAAGAAGTACATGTTACATTAAATTCACTCATCCATGCATGATCTTTAGAAAGAAATAGTTTGAAAAAATCTCAAGTCTTTTAGAGAATGTGACTAATCTGGTCTGGGTATTTCTGGTCAGGGTGCATCTTCTCTGCTACAGACAATTCCTGTGTCTACTCAAAATCCATGTGTTGAAACCTAATCCTCAATTTGATAGTATTAGGAGGTGGGACTTTTGGGAAATGATTATAAGAGTGAGGCTCTCATGAAGGGAATTAGTGCCCTTAGAAAGGAGGGCCCAGAGAGATTCTCTGTGCCATCAGCCATATGAGGACTCTGAGAAGATGGCCTGTAGGAACCAGAAAGCAGGCCCTCTCCAGACACCAAATCTGCCTGCACATTGATCTTGGATTTGCTAGCCTCTCAAATTGTGAAAAATAAATTTCTAGGGTTTATAAGTGTCTCAGTCTGTTTATGTTGCTATAAAGGTATGCCTGAGGCTGAGTAATTTATAAATAAAAAAATTTGATTTGGCTCATAGTTCTGAAGGCTGTACAAGAAGCATGATGCCAACATTTGCCTCTGATAAGGGCGTCAGTCTGCTTCCACTTATGGCAGAAGGCAATGGGGAACCAGTGTAGAGGTCACATGGCCAGAGAGGAAGTGAGAGTGAGAGAGAGAAAGAGACAGAGAGAGACAGAGAGAGAGATACAGAGAGAGAAAGAGAGGAGGGAGGTGCCAGGCTCTTTTTAACTACTAGTTCTTTCAGGAATTAATAGTGAGAACTCTCACAGCACCCCCCCACACTCACAGTCCCCTGGAATTAATCTGTGCATGAAGGGACCACCTCCATTAGGCCCCACTTCAAACACTGGGGATCAGATTTCAACAGGAAATTTGCAGAGGATAAACATTCAAATTGTAGCAATACATTGCACTGTAAGTTGTATTGTGTTATGACAGCTCAAACAGATTTAGACACTCACTTTGAAACCCTTTGCCTGAACCTTCTGTGTCATAATCCTGCTGCTACTGTTGATGTTGTACACATACCACTCATTGGAACTGCAAGACCACCAGGTTACTGTATGATCATATTTTTATGTGAATATATATATTAAAAACCTTTAAGCCAGAGATATGCACGTAACTCTTATTGAAATTATGATTAAGCAAAGTGAAAAGGTGATAGTCCTAAGTATCCTTTTTCTCAGGAAATGATTAGAGTATTGCCTTACATCTGTTGATTTTGCAAGTGTCCTTGGAGTACGGCATTCCTTCCACTCTCCCCTTCCCAATCCCCGACCCAGTAGTTAATGGTGGGCTTCTAGTACACACTCTGAGAATCATCTCCCACTTTGGAAATGATGATAACTCAGAATGGATCATAACCGGACTCGCGATAGTTTTCATAGATAGGTAATAAAAAGAAGACATTCAACATGAAAAATTAAAGGTGTTACAAAGATGCCAAGAGATATATTCTTCATTTTATTGTAGAATTATCAGAAGGAGATGAAGAGTTCCAACCTTTAAGAGCAGGCAACAGTAATTTTCCGTGGTTCTGTGGGACACGTTATGCTTAGCAATGAAAGTGTGTAATAAACTCTCTGGATGAAATATTACCGCTAGCTTCCAGAACTTTATTCTGTTTATCCTCTCCATGGGATTCTGCTATAATGTTAACTCTTAGATTGCTAAGATTTGCCAATGTCTGATACTTCCAGTTCATCAGTTGTGGTTCTTTATGTGAATATTTGACTAGAGAGCTTCAGAATGTTATAACATTCTTTAATGGAAAGGGAAAATTAGTTTTCGGATGTGAGTTTCGTTTTATGGAAAACTAATTTTTCTTCCATCTAAGAATTTTAACTTATGAAATTATAGGAGACAAGAAGCATGTTTTTTATAAATAGTGGAGTGTTTCTAGTGCCATCTGCCTTGTCTGAATTTTCACATCAAGTAAACATTTTCTTAAAGCATTTATGATTCATGAAACAGTGTTTGTCTATTAAACAGATTCTGGTCATAAGTTTTTCAAGGGCTTAATTTATAATTCTCTCCAGCACCTTGATTCTTTATGCTTTGTCTGTATTAAATTTCCATCATCTTTTTCCTTTTTTCTTATTGAAATTATTTGGGGGTCAAATACATTCTTTTTTTGTTATTTTAATAAAGAAAACCGAAGCTATGCATCCAAGAGCACATAAGAAATTTATTATTCATGAATATACATTTATATGTGCAAATGTATGTATAATAGACTTAATACGTGCTTGTATCATTGAAAAACTTTGTTACTAACAGGCTTTGGGAATCATGTCTGTGACATGAAGTTGAAACAAGACAAAAAAACTTGAGCACCAAATTTGCTCATTGGTGGTTTAGCAACTGTGTAGAATTTCAAGGATTATGTCCTCATTAGCTGATACTGCTCTAGATGTACTATATTTAATGTTATACTTTTCTGAATATACTAATGTTCAAAAAAGAATACAATTAAAATATTAGTTAATATGCCCACTTCAGGTGCAAACACATTTTACATGTGTCTCCGCACAATTCCTTGTTTATGTGTGCATTTTAATGGTTTATTTAGATCTTATGTTCTGTATCTTTTGTGATATTCTCAGTACATTTAGCTACTTAAATTTGAAATGTGAAAATTATTCTTTCCTTCCTAAATTGATCTCTAATATGATAGAAAATTTTTAGTGCTTACTATAAACATCAAAGTTGGGTCTTTATCTTTTATTTGACAAAATTCATATATATGAATACATGCATAGTATAACCTTTAGTCAGTGAACACCCATAAAGTCACCTTACTTGAGTTAATTCGAAAATTATGCATTCACTACTTACGGGGGTGTTAAAATTTTATCTTGCGGTGGGGTTGCAAACTCTCACTGCAAATCCCTTAAACATTGGCAAATTACAGTTTCACATATAAGAGATAGAACTAGTATCCTGTTCATTCAAGAAAAGCCAGTTAGAGCAATGTTGTCTAAGGTGGCCTCTTGAGCGTGGCCAAAGCTGTCCTGGGACTAGAGTGAAGCAGGTGAAGTGCCCGGGGTGTGCTTCACACTCTTCAGTCTCCCAAGTGCCCATCCTGTTCTTGAACAACCCTGAAAGTTATTCAAGTGAGGTGCCTTGGGGGCAAAATTTAATGAAGTCCTCACTCTCAGGATCATGCATCTGTCCCCTGAATTTTGTACTTGCTACACAATTGTCTAGGTCCTGGACTGTAGCAGGTTTCACAAAAATGTGTACAGGGTGCCCCTCCTGTGTCACTGAGCTGCAGCCAGAGGCAGTGTATGCATGCAGAAATGAATGAGAGTCTCTTGGAAACCAAGCGATATTCTTGTATAATGTTGAGTGATGCTAGCAGGTACGTGGATGTAGGCCATAACTGAGCACTTCTGAGGCAAGTTGCATACTTACCTGAAAGTGCGGACCCTTTTTTGGTAGCTGCATTTTTGTAATTATTGGATCCCATAGAACCATGCTCACTTGTGAGAAATAAGGGGATAATTTGTGCTCCCAATTAAAGTTTTTTGGACTCGATGTTGATTCCCTGCAAGAGGATACTGGAACTTGCATTGGAGAGGCTGATTTAGGGTTTTATGGATAGACTTAAGCCAAAGGCAATATGAAATTGTCCAAATGGTGTAGGGTTCTCTTTGTCCCAAGAGTTACATTCTTGCAAGGAGTTATTCACTGGCCTATGTGTGAATGAAAATATGGGCATCTATAGTTAATGTATTGGGCTTTAGTGTTAGGAGACAGTGATATTTGAAAAGTCATCTACACATAGTGAAACCATTAATAATCAAGATCTAATGAATAAACTCAGCCATCTGCAGAGCCTCCTAAAACACTGTGTTTAAATCTATTGTAGATGCAACAAGAGTGATGCAAGTCAGATTTAGAAGACCAGGCTGTTTTCCAGAAAGCTGTAATGCTCTGAAATATATTGTAATGTTTCTGAAATAATGGTTGGATTGTTATAACAAAAGCGTGATGGTTTGAAAAAGGCACAAAAAGGGGAATGAAAATTTAAAATTGCTAGTGCATATCCAGGAACTGGTATGGGTTGTGGTTCTTGATCTGGATAAGTGCTTTGCTCTCCTTAGATAGTTCTAGCCTTTGTATATCAAAGGTAATAGTCATACTACATTGCTCGAAACGGAATTCACATTTTGATACATCTCACCTTACATTGGAGTCTCCTTAGTAGCGTAAATGAACCTGATCATCTCTCAGTATATTGATGAATAAAATTCCTGTACATGCTAAAATGAGGGCTCCGATTTTGACTCGGTGTTGAAGTCCCTTCTTAGTTGCCACTCTCTCTCATTCTTTTTCTGGTGCTGCAGCTTTTTGCTGCCTCCTTCTTCCCTGGGCTTGTGGCAGCAGGTCGAGTGTATTGGGTTATCCAGTGGGCTGATTCCAATTTAGATCCTGTGGAAGACCGTGCTTTAGAGGAGGGATCAGCAAACCATGGCCACATGCCAGGTTTGGCCCACTGCCAGTTTTTGGTATGACTCGTGAGCTAAGAATGGTTTTTCCGGTTTTAAATAACTGAATAAAACTTTAAAGAAGAATAATATTGTAGGACACATGAAAACTTGATGAAAGTCAAGTGTCAGTGTCCATAAATAAAGTTTTATCAGAACACAGCCACACTCACTTATTTTTTGTACTACCACAGTGGAGGTGAGCAGAGACAGAGTTGATAACAACAGACCGCATTACCCACAAATCGTAAAATATTTACTCTCTAGACTTTTACAGATCTCTGCCCTAGATAGTCCAGGGAAATGAGCTGAAAGTTTCCATAAAAGCTCTGACGTCTTTGCAGTTGTCATATAGTTCGGTCTTCAAGGGGTGGAAAGTTGTGTTGTGGAAGTGCATCCTGGAAAAAGAGCAGATATGAGAAGGAAAGCAAAGGGAATGAAGGTGGTGATATTATTTTTTTCTGGTTTATATTGACAATCTTGAAACTGAATCAAGAATCAAACTTCTAAATTCAGATTCATTTAACAATTCTTAAAAATGCTTTATGTTCCAGGGATCAAGGTTGGTGATTTCATATGTGTGATTCTGATTTATGAGAAAACAAGAACACTAGCCCGTTCACAAAAGTCATCTCAAAACATAATTATGCACTTTCCTGAATGATTGCTTAACTGTTTCAATTAGTATGTCTCCTCTACAAGTAGTGCTCTTTATAGGGTAAATTTAAAATCTCTACATTCAAAGTCTTTATCCTCTTTCTATGTTTCTTCTCTCTTCTCCATTCTCCTGCCTCCCTTCTCCCTTTACATCTCTATCTACACTAGGTGTGAAACACTGAACAAAAGTTACTTGAGTTCTCATTTACTCTCATTATAAATGAGAACTTACATACTCGGGCCTTACTTACATACTAGGGCTATTTTAGAAACGTTAAATAAGAGGATCTGTAGTACTCGGCATACACATAAGTAACACAGGCAAATTTTGATTCTCATAATGTGAGTTTCCTTATGAAACTAAGAAGAAAGTGATTCAGAAGTGCTACATTAATAAGAAAAAAATGGAAGTTCAAAATACATTTACTATTCTATAGCTACATAACACTTTATTCTTGTGAAAGTTTAAGAATGACCTGGTAAGTATTTCAGTTATCAAACCTAATATATGCTGGGCCATTTGGGTCATGATTTTTATCCGGGACCATGCGTGTGTTACCATTAAACACTTTCATTCATCATTTACTAGCTAACAGCTAAACAAAACTAGTTGTTTAATGCAAAATCACTAAATTGCTGCAGTAGTCACTTGTAATAAATAACAGAATATTACACTGCCAATAATTACAGGTGATTAATATTTTCTGGTCAGTTTCCATTCCAGGATTTGAGTTATGTGGATAACTGGAACATTCCACCTTTTATGAGTGACAAAATCTTAATCCACATCAAGAGTTCTGTATTGTCCTGTGAATATCTAAAGCTAAAGAAAGAATTTAGAGACTGTAAACTACATTGAAGGAGATTTCAAAAAGGGGGAGAAAGGGAAAGAGAAGGAAGGAGGGAGAGAGTGAAGATGTGAGAGAGTAAAGGCAGGGGAAAGGAGGGAGGGAGCAAGAAAAGAAAAAGGAAAAGCATTATTAAAAAGTGTCCGGTTTAGGCATAGTCAATTCTTATATCAGGAAGAGGATATTAAACGGAAAAGAGATGCATAAATCAATATCGTCTCTATTTTGAGGGCTGTTAAAATAATCCTTAAGTTTCTTTCCATTTCTGACTTTGATGCTAAGATTCCTCTCCAAATATTATATTTTTCATTATATTCTATGCCATTTATAGTTTGTAGGAGAGAAGGAAATAAATGATGAGGTCCCATACTAAAGCTGAAAATTTTTAGTCTCTCAGACAACAGATAATCATGTCACCCTGCATAAAACATAACCACCAGTAGTAAATGTATAAAACTGAGTTGCTTAAAGTCATAGAATAATTGCTTGTACCAACTTTGTAAGAAAGAGTATACTATTTTTGCATAAAATGTAAATTAAAGTTGAAATATTATCTGTGTTGAATGGAAATATACAGTTCTTTCTCGGTACAGGGAATCAGTAGAGCCTTACAGGAGGATCTTCCATGTTGCTTTTAGTTTGGGTGAAAACTGTTATCACTGGATTTGCATTAAATGAAGTTCCTTCCTCTTAAGATAGGATGATTGGCAGGGATTAAGGCTTTATTACTACAAGATTTCTAAGCCAAGCTTCTCTTTTTCATGAATAATACCTACCCCCTTATTTATTAATGGTATTTTTGACAGCTGACAGTTCAGGAAGTATATGTGCTTCTGTATTAACTATTAAAGCTCTCTGTTTACATATGGGTGGAGATGGCTGATACATTTCCACTTACTCCACCAGGTATGTTAAAATCATAAGTGAGGAAAAAATTATATAATAAAATAAATTTTATAATAAAATAATTAAAATTATTATAAAATAATTAAAATATTACAATATTTTAAAATTATTATAAAATAATTAAAATATTACAATGTTTTAAAATTATTATAAAATAATTAAAATATTACAATATTTTAAAATTATTATAAAAGTTATAAAATTATTATAAAAATTATTATAAAATTATTATAAAATTATAAAATTATTATTAAAATTATATAAAATATTATAATATTTTAATTATTATATAATAAAATAATTAAAATATTATAATAAAATAAAGCAAGACATGTGGAAGTATTAGAGGGAAATATCCAGAGATTATCAAGCCATGTTTAGTTGCACCTTTTCTCGTGGTATTCCATTTCAGTGATTTTAAAAAACATATCAATGATGAGTCAACTAGATACAAATGTTGTTACTTCTGGAATTCACTTTGGCCTTGTTGAACTTAAATAGTTCTATGTAAATGTATATCTGTCTATCTAATTTGCTTAGTTTTACTTCTATAATACAAGACTTGACCTTTATTTTTCCATTTATTAATATCATATTTCCATGGTAGGTCTTCCTAGAGTATAAAGAAATCATGCTTCTCAAAAATAATAGTGTTAATATCAAAATTGCGAGTGAGTACAAAGAACATCATGCCAAGTGAATGGCTTATCTCCAGAAAAGCTGCATCCTGGTGAAAAGGGGAACTGAGCAAAATGTACATTTTGATTGTGTGTATCAGATAAATTATAGCTGCCAGCAGTCCTCTCTATAGGGAGAAAATTCACAGGATGGGTTTATCCAAAGGAAGGAAAAAGGGTCATCTCCCCTGCCTTGCTCTTGTCTGAGCCTGCAGTTGCTGTTTTCATTCACTCCCACAGGGGTGATTATAGAGCAGCCTCAACACCAAAGCAGGCAAAAAAAAAAAAAAAAAGTTGGCCGGGCGCGATGGCTCATGCCTGTAATCCTAGCACTTTGGGAGGGAGAGGCGGGGAGGATCACCTGAGGTCAGGAGTTCAAGACCAGCCTGGACATGGTGAAACCCCATCACTACTAAAAATAAAAAAATTAGCCAGGTGTGGTGGCGGGTGCCTGTAATCCCAGCTACTGGGGAGGCTGAGGCAGGAGAATTGCTGGAACCTGGGAGGTGGAGCTTGCAGTGAGCTGAGATCGCACCACTGCACTCCAGCCCAGGCCAACAACAGCGAGACTCCATCAAAAAAAAAAAAAAAAGTTGGACTAAAGAAAAAAAACAAACTACAACCTGAATACAGTCTTTAAAATTATTAGGCCAGTCTTAGTTTTTTTGGTGTTTTCAACAAAAATATCCTGAACCATTAAATCTGGGTTTGAGTCAAGAATGAAATAATAAGTTGAGGTGACTAGACTAAGTTCAGTGAAGGAAAAGAATTGAGAGATTTTTCTTAGGAAATAGATAACTGTTGACAAGTAAATAATTATTAAAAATATATGTCACTGCAGTGTCAGCCACTTATTTATTTTTAATTAAGGATCTGTTGACCCTTTTGGCCTTAAATAATTGTGTTAAATAGAAAATATTGCCATTTAAACTTCTGTGTAGATTACTGTTAACTATAATCTAGGAATATGCTTCCTTAAAGTTTTTGTAAGTTTATTTTCTGGATCATTTCTCAATGACTTGATTCTTAATTTGGTCTAAGTGCTATTTTCTGATGCTTTTATAGAGTTTACCATGTTGGTTTAAAATATACTTTGCTGCCAGTTTACTAAGAGAGTAGCTGAGATGTACTGACTGAATTACTCTTAGTTGCTTGTATCCTAATTATAGAATTCTTTACTAATCCAAAAGTAATTCAGCAAAAATACTTGACTCAGTAAATTCTTATTTTAATCCTTGTATTTTACTATAAAAAGATATTTTAAAATATTTCTTTGAGACAGCCTTTTCTTTCAGTACAATAAGATATATGAATAGTGCTGGGCATGCTGGCTCATGCCTGTAATCCCGGCGCTTTGGAAGGCTGAAGTGAGAGGATTGCTTGAGGCCAGGAGTTTGAGGTCAGCCTGGGCAACATAGCAAGACCCTGTCTCTACAAAAAGTTTTTGAAAAATGAGCCAGGTATGGTTGCAACTGCCTGTAGCCCTAGCAACTCAGGAAGCCAAGGTGGGAGGATCATTTGAGGCCAGGAGTTCAAGGTTCCAGTGAGCTATGATTGTGCTACTGTACCCCAGCCTGGGAAACAGAGCAAGACCTTGTCTCTAACAAAGATATATGAATGGAATTAAAATGTTTTCTTGGAGCCTCTTGTCATTGATTTAGAAAGTCTATTTAACCTCTGTTCGGTTCCCAATGACAATAGGATGTCTTTCTTTTCTCATTTATTTTTTCTGTCATATCATACAGCTCTCACAGAAATAAAGACAGAACGTTAAACAGGTGTACCTTTTAAATTCTAAGATTGTAATTTTATTATTGAATAGAACTTCACTTTTAGTGCTTTCCAAATGATGGTGCCTATTTGATTTCCTTTAAATTCTTCTCTTTACACATGACGATTTCACTTGTGTTGACTAGTAATCTTTGGTTTAACCCTTCCACACTTTTTGTTAAGTCTAAAGTTTAACCCTTTAGACTTTCTTTACTATGAAACTATCTGAACTAGAAACGTACTAGGGTTCAAGTTAAGATAATGAAGAGCCATCTGGTATTAATGGGAAACAGGACTATGTAAAACACGAGGTTCTCAACTGTTTTCTTCCTTTCATTCTGGGACAAACATTGATGTGTGAGATATTCCCATGCATTTGAGAAACTTGGCATAGACTGTACTGCAGCCCTACCCCTTTCCCACAACTGTTCACTGCTCACACTTTCTCACCCTTCAGCACACACATAGAAAAAATAGTACTGAAGTGCTCAGTAGTAGTTAAGAGTGAAATCACCGATGATTTCAGTACTGTATTTTAGCCAGAAAAGTCTGAGGTAGGCCTAGGAAGCCAGTTCAGACCAAGAGATCCCTTTCTCAAGTAGGTCATGTTTGTGCCTTGAGTTTCTATGGCTCTTTGGCATCCATTGTGAGCGAGATGGACACAGTCCAGGAAATATCCCTAAGGAATAGCTACTGGTAGCAGATCCCATTATCAATACAGTTGTACCATAAAAGGCAAAGGCAAATGAACATTACAATAGGCATTATTTAACTTTTTTTTTTTTTTTTTTTTTGACAGAGTCTCATTCTGTCACCCAGGCTGGAGTGCACCAGTACAATCTCTGCTCACTGCAACCTCCGCCTCCCAGGTTCAAGCGATTCTCCTGCCTCAGCCTCCTGAGTAGCAGGTATTACAGGCCTGCACCAGTACACCTGGCTAATTTTTTTTGTATTTTTAGTAGAGACAGGGTTTCACCATGTTAGACAATCTGGTCTCGAACTCCTGACCTCAAGTGATCCACCCACCTCAGCCTCCCAAAGTGCTGTGATTACAGACGTGAGCCACTGCACCCAGCTTAACTTTCATTTTTTAAAAATTTATGTCAACAAGCTAAAATTCCTCTTGATTTTGCATTACAGTTAAAATACCACAAGGTATCATTGAAGAAGTTTAGGTGCTCAGTTCCTAGAGGCCCTTATAAAGTCACTTTCCCAGAAGCCGTTCCCTTTTCTCCCTAGGTTGGTTGCATATCCTTCTTGTATATGCTTAGAAAGTCCAGCATTTAACATGCCTAGATCTTGCTGAATGTTAATTACCTGCATATTTTAAGCATATTTTACCCCTGCATCCTCCATTAGGCCGCAAGTCCATTGACAGTATGTACTCAACACTAGCAGAGGGCTGGGCTCAAGTTCTGAAACATGTGACTTTGGATATCATAATATCCAATGACCACCCACTTGCCAATTCTACCCTTTCTATTATTCAATTGGTATAATTCTGCCTAGCAGAAGTATTTTAATTTAAATATCATCATTTTCTGAAAATAATCATGCTACACCTATGACAAAGTGTCACCTAAAATTATTTCCTCATTCTCATTAAGTAGAAATTCCTAGGCCAGGTTTATTTATTTGTAAATCTCATAAGTTTGGGTTTAACAGTTCTTGTTTACTAAAATCAATTATGTGGTGATTTGTGAGTTTGACCAAACGCTGATTTCCCTACTTTATTTTAGAAATTTATATCTTCAGTCTATATTGTTTTTATATTTGGATATAAAATAAATTTATATTATTCAAAAACATAAAATTCAAAAGTATAGAAGAATAAAATTCAAAATTCAAATATAAATGAATAAGCAATAAAAATTATCTTGTTCCCCTAGCCCATCCATTGCTCTTTCCAATGGCAACTGATGTTGTAGTTTCTTGGTTATTCCTCCTAAAATATTTTGTGAAATATACCAACAAATTCATATACTGTGTAAAAGGTACATTAGTTTATTCCCTTTGAAAAACAAATATATATACTATATAATTTTTCATCCTTGAAATTTTTATGTAACATGTTACAGTGATCTTTATCCATACCAGAGAACATCCTCATTCACTTTATAACTAGATAAGCGTTCTATTACATCTTGTATACAAGTTGAGTTTTGTTCGTTATGTTTCATTTACGGGATACAAATCCAGAAGGAATTTACACACAAGTCAATAATGTCCCCAAGACCATATGAAAGATATGAGACCTCGATCCTTGGCAGGACTGACTGTCCATTGTACGATGTTGTTAAAGTGACTGAAGGTTATTGACTTACTGCAATAGGAGTTAGATATCTGATTTAGTTGAGTATATCCATTTCAAAAGGAAAACCCAGGACTTTTGGTGTTTAATCCTTTTGTGAACCTTACCTTAACCCTTTCCCATTAGATTGGACATAAACAATACTTAATATCAGTGACTAATGGTAGTAGTTCTTCAGCCTGGCGGCCAAACAGAGCAGTTCAGAACTAATCAGCAAGATACAATCAGATAGATGCCAGAGGTGAGGGATAATTTTTATTTTCTCTGTTCTGACTCTCTGGAGTTTCCTCTTTGCAGTAATTTAGGTCATGTCTACATTTACTGGATGAAAGATTTATCTGTTGAATTCTTTAAATGGTGGCACCAACTAAATCTAGTTCTTTGCAACAGACTTTAGAAAGATTAATATGTTCTATGCTTTTTAAAAAAGGTAGTATAGATAAGACTTGTCCCTTTTTATTTGAAGTTAGAATGAAAGTAACATTTTTGAAAATTACCATTGTCTTATTGCAACTCAATAGGTAAGTATCGTTCTCCCTAACTTGAAGGTTCAGCTAATATTTTGTTGAGAACTTGCACTTTGCCAGGTCCTATTTTAAGAGCCCTACCTGTATTGACTCTTTGAGTTCCTATAAGGTAGGTGATGATGTTATCCCCGTTTTATAGAATGGGGGAACTGAGAAGCAGAGAACTTAAGGACTTGCTCAAGAAAACAGCAGAACTAGGATATTGTAAAGCCAGAATTAGAAGCAAATAAACAACAACAAACAGGACATTTGGCTCCAGTGTCATTACTTTCTATGGCTAAATTTATGCAACTTCTCAGAGGAAACTCTAGTTCCAGAAGCTCAAAGTCATGTACCTGCAAAGTGGTAAAGCCAGGATTTGAGCCCAAATCTGACATCAAACTCTGTAGTTTTATTCACTGTATAAATAGAGAGATATGATTAAATATACGTATTGATATATAAATATAGGTAAATATATTTGAAATAGGCTGTGTGGTTTTTGAAGTGGGTGAATTTTCTCTTGTGCCGTCTCTGAACTGGTGTTAGATTTCTTGAACTGTTTTATGATTCCATGCTATGGTTAACTATGCAATTACTTCTGCATAGATGCCTGAAAAAATCTTAATTAAGATCCATTCAATTCGTGTTTCTTCGGTAAAGTCTTCCGGGGCCATGCTTTCCCCAACCCGGTATGCGTAACAAGTCAAGATTATCAGTCACTCCTTGATGTCACTTCTGTATCTTCTTTTTTTTTTTTTTTTTTTTTTTAAATGGAGTTTCGCTCTTGTTGCCCAGGCTGGAGTGCAATGGCATGATCTCGGCTCACTGCAATCTCTGCCTCCCAGGTTCAAGCGATTCTCCTGTCTCAGCCTCTCGAGTAGCTGGGATTACAGGCACATGCCACCACGCCCAGCTAAGTTTTGTATTTTTAGTAGAGACGGGTTTTCACCATGTTGGTCAGGTTTGTCTCCAACTCCTGACCTCGTGATCCACCTGCCTTGGCCTCCCCAAGTGCTGGGATTACAGGCGTGAGCCACCACGCCCAGCAACTTCTGTATCTTTTTACATAACTTAGTTAAGGTACTTACCAATACATGCATACCTTTTGTTAATCTGCAATACCTTTATATAAAATATGGTGACTTAATTTTGTATCCAAAGTATGTCACATGCTATCTGACTCCTGGTACGCACTCAACTAAAAAGTGTAGGAAGTCTCTGTGAATGTATTCTGGTTCGAGGGTTGCCTGATTAAAAAAAAAAACAATTAAAAGTCGATGACTCTGACACCATCCTACATTTGTCTAACTTAATACGTCAGTAGCTATAATGAATTAGAGTTCTATAACTTGAAGAAATGTGATATTGTTTGATAAAGTAATTATAGAATAAAATCTTTGTACGTCCTTTGTTCAGATGAACATTTTAAAAATAATAAATGATGTTTATCCTTTGTCCCCATGTGTGAATCAACTCTGTGATATCTCTAAACTCTGGTACTCTGAAATATCTCTTCCTGACCTGCTACTTCACTTCAATACACTCCTTCACTCCCGCAGAGCCTGCTCTTAGCTTCAGCAGGAACTCTCCCTGTTCCATCCAGATGCCCTTTCCTAGCCTTGGTGCTCCCACTCATCTTCTAAATGACAGCCAGCTCAGACACCATTCACCTTTCTAGGTCCCCCGAGAGAGTCTCAATCCCGTGTCAACTCAGTTGTTAGCTTTCACCCTGCACCTCTCAGCTCACTGCATACAGGCGGAGCATCTGTCTTTTTATCCCCAGGGAGAAGCAAAGTTATTTGGATTGCCCTAAAACACTCAGGGAGGACTTAACGGATAGTCACTTCTAAAGCACTCTTTCTGTTCCAACCCTTTCACTGTGTGCCTCTGTGCAGTAGAGAAGTGAGTCTACTAATATTAATGTGTGAAACAAGGAACATTTATCAAAGTAGCTGCCATCAGTGAGCCACCTGAAGTGGAATTTTATTTGTCTTGTACTCAGCACCAAAGCAGAATATCTTGCTTTTTTTGGAAGAAATCAAAATAACACAGATTTTACTTTGGAAGATGAAACACACTAGCATGTCTCATCTGTTCCTTCTTGATGATCTGTCCTCCTGGAAGTATGACAGTGTTGACGTAGATGTACTGAGTTCATGGAACACAAGCCTATTATCGTTCCTCTCTGTCATATAGAAAGAGGAGAACTGAGAGATTGAGAAAAAAGTTAAAACACAGAGGACCCAAGTGTAACGTCATGTTAAAACATTTTTGAAACTATGCAAAGAGAAATAACTATCAAAGGAGAAGAATGAAAATCAATGAGTAACAATTAAAAGACGGGATTTTTTTAGAATTCAAAAATTAATAGAATTGGTAGTGATTTATTTTCTTATACAACATTTATTTAGTGATATCTAAAAGTTCTTTGGCTAAAGTGCACCTTCTTTTTTTTCTCCCTCTTCCCTCCCTCCCTCTCTCCCTCCTTCCCTCCCTCCCTCCTTCCCTCCCTTCCTTCCTTCCTTTCTTCCCTCCTTCCTTCCATCATCACAGGTGTGAGTGTTGCCCAGATTATCTCAATGGTTAATCTGTATAAAGATGAATATTTCCTTTATTTCTCTCCACTGATTAGCACTGTCTCAAATGGCAAATGTTTTAAACCCTGATCTTTTGATGCACTTCCTGCAGCCTCACCCCACCCCCAAACTCAAAGAGAGTAAAATCACAGTGTTCCTTTCTCTTTCTCCCCGTGAAACTGGCAAATCCCCACCACTACCCTTGCTACCCCACCCATCACCATTAATTTCTAAAGCAGACATTTAGAATAATCAAGACAGCATTTTGGCAGGGCGCAGTGGCTTACGCCTGTAATCCCAGCACTTTGGGAGGCCGAGGCCGGGGGATCACGAGGTCAGGAGATCGAGACCATCCTGGCTAACACCGTGAAACCCCGTCTCTACTAAAAATACAAAAAATTAGCTGGACGTGGTGGCACCTGCCTGTTGTCCCAGCTACTCCGGAGGCTGAGGCAGGAGAATTGCTTGAACCCGGGAGGCGGAGGTTGCAATGAGCCGAGATCACGCCACTGCACTCCAGCCTGGATGACAGAGGGAGACTCCATCTAAAACAAACAAACAAACAAACAAACAGGATTCTTACACTTCCTGTTTCCATAGAATCTATAGAAGGTCTAAAGTACCTAGGATGCCCTATTAGTCCACAAAGCCATGATCAGATTTCCAGTCTCTTGAGCCTAGCTTAGATCTTCAGAGGCACAATGCAAGACAGTTTTTAACAGAGAAAATGTGCATGAAGGACCTTTTAAATTATAGCTTCTAAACTTTCAGCATCCCTTCAATGATTTCATACTCTATTTTCGCATCTTCCTGACATTTGCAGTTCCCTTGAGGCATATATTACAGTACACACACTACCCATGGTTAGATAATCACAAGTTTAGATATTTGTGAATGTTTCAGCTGTGAAGAAGAAAAATGACTTCAGGCAAGGGTACTTGTGAACATCATCATTGAAAATCTCAGAAAATTCCATTTGCATATATCCACATATGTGAGCACTTGGTTGATTCTTCTCCTTTACTTTTGCTACTATTTTGTTTTGCTTTAGATCTTCCTTTCTTTTCATTTATTTTTAAACCAGAGTACGTTTATCCTGGACATTTTCTGATGTTTATGGGGGGTGAGGGGCTACGTGAAACTTGATGCCAATTGACATGAAATCTATTTTTCTGAAGAGGAATTTGAGGTATCTAGGAGAATGCATTTTCAATCCCTTCTCATCATTAACGTGTATTAAATGCCCAAGCTAAGTTTGTCCTTGATGTTTGCAGAGAACCTAAAATCTCTGGAGAAATCAGATATTTTAGGGTCATACCAACAAAGGAACACATGAAAATGAAGGTTACTCAGAAACAAGCTTTTTAAAGCTGAGGCATAAATGGCAGAGCTGCCCATTGAGTAAAATGTTCTGCACCATAAGAGTGAACTGGAAATGGATAGAAAAATAAATTAACATTTAAAATTATACTTTGTGTTTAAGAATTGAGAAAATTTGATAGGCCCTTTAAAAAACACCATTAGAATGAAAACATTCTAAATTACATCGTTGAAATAGTAGCACACATGTCCTTTTTTTTTTTTTTTTTAAAGTCTTTTTTTAGGTGTTTTAAGTAATTCTCTTTTTCTTTTTCTTTCTTCTTCTTTTTTTAAATTTCAATAGCTTTTGGGGTACAAGTTGTTTTTGGTTAAATGGTTGAATTGTGTATTGGCGAATCCTGAGATTTTAGAGCACCTGTCATCTGAGTAGTGTACGTTGAACCCAGTATGTAGTTTTTCTCCTTCACCCCCTTCCCAACCTCTTTCTTCTGAGTCTCCAAAATCCATTTTACCACTCCACTCTGTCTGCCTTTGCATCCCCATAGCTTACCTCCCACTTACAAGTGAGAACATACGGTATTTGGTTTTTCATTTCTGAGTTACTTCACTTCAAAGAATGGCTTCCGCCTCCATCCATTTGCTGCAAAAGACGCTACTTTGTTCTTTCTTATGGCTGAGTAGTATTCCATGGTGCACATATACCACATTTTCTTTATCCACTCATTAGTCGATAGGCATTTAGGTTGCTTCCATATCTTTGGATTTGCGAATTGTGCTGCAATAAACATACGTGTGCAGGTGTCAAAAAAGATCTATTTATAATATTTCATTCCTAGTTGCCAACATGCCAACAAAATACTTTTTTTTATGACAGAGAACTTAAAATTGATGTTGAATTTTTGTTTTTCTTGTGTTACTTTTTACAAGTGTCTGCAAGTTTCTTGCTGCTAGGAAGCATAAAATAGACAACTATTTGCATATGCATTTAAAATAACTTTTGACTTATATCTTATTTTCATTAATAAACTTCAGCTACTTCACTGGAAATAATTTTATTACCACCTTGCATATAGTTGATAAGAAATGAGACTCTAGAACCTTATTAGCGTGTTTCCTTAGACACATAATTTAACCTCAATTTTCTCATCTGTAAAATGAAAATAATAATTGTGCTTTAACTCAAAAGCCAAAGTTTAGACACATACTACACTGTAATAGGCATGATGCTCAATAATGAAATAGCTATTATTATTATTTTGCTATAGAGAAAGATATATAAGTAACATTAAAATTTGGAAACAAGTTTTCCATATTAATTAAAATATTTATTTTTCTCTTTTATTGTTTTATATATTTTATGCTTTTATGGTCATTGCAGGAATGGAAGTTTAAGGCTCAAACTTGCCATAAGTAGAGCCAGTTTTAATTATTTATGCTGCTGATACTCAAAGTTTAGTTGAAATTTTAACTAGTTTTTGGTTTGTTTAAACTAACTCAAAGTTTAGTTGAAATTTAACTATTTTTTGGTTTGTTTAAGTCCCTAAAGGTAGATATATTGATTTTAACCTAAAAGCTGTTAACTTAGGATTCTACGCTTTGCCATGGAGGAAAAGAGGTTAACTAAGTGCCTCCTTTGAGAAACTTAAGATTTAACATTTTTCCTTTCCCTCTGCTTCATCCATACTTCCTTTCAACAAAAGAGATTTTTCATCCTTTATGTACTTTCTAATATTTCATAGAGGTTTATCACTTTAGTTTTCAAAGTGAACTTTGAAACTTGCAAAGATGATCTCAAATAAATGGCTTCAAAAATAGGACATTAACTGTATGTGTTTAAGGAGGGAAGAGATTGTAGTTAGAATACTTAACTAAATGAGTTCTATCAAACATTGGAGAAGTACTTTAGAAAGAGTTTACTAATTGACAAATGTAAAATATGCCGCCCTGAAAATTTTCAGATGTAGTAAGGCGTAAAATATGTTCGCAAATAAACCGAAAAAGGGTGGTGAGTTTTTTCATATATACTCTTTAAACATTTGGTCATGACAAATCTATGTGATGTTTGGGTGGAGACTAGTGCTCAATTATTTCCCAGAGTGCTAAAATCTAAATGTATGCCAACCGAAAGTCTTTAAATCAGATGTTTATTACTTAAAACTGAAATAGATTAACCTTTCCTAGATGCTCTGATTAAGCTTGGTCCTCAATGACTGATGTACACTGGCTTACACTAAAGTTATTAACCTAAGAATCTTCCCAGCAAGTCCATCTCTTTCTTGATATTGTGATCTGTGAAGTTTGAACAAATGTTGTTTTTCTTCAATGTTATTTATCTTAAAAAAAAAGTCCAGGAGTAGAAAGTATTCCTGATACTCGATAAACCAGTCCTCTCTGAACAAGGAAATAAATACCTCTCTCCAACTTTTAGAAACAATTGAATGACAGCCTTCTAGTCTCCTATTACTGAGAAGATTATGTGTGGCTTTAAGACACAAATTGTACCTTATTAGTCTATATGGCCCTCTACCCAGTACTTTGCCTGAAATATAAGTGATACTCAATGAATGTCATTTTAACAAATAAGATAATAAGTTAATGAGCAGATATAGACCTTTTTAAAACTTATATGACATTTTGCCTGCTCCTTATAGAGTCACAAAGTATATATAAATAAGATGTAATTAGAATTTGTGTTAATGAGAATTTAAAATATTGTTATATAGAAAATGACTGTAGACTTTATTTACAGACAAGATACTATAAATTTCCCTTCCCCCATTGTTACCTAAAAATTTCCATGATTTCAAAGCTGTTGAGTTCATTGAATTGTTAATTCTTCCTAGGAGGCAGTGCATTCTCTGCAAAACAAAAACACTCTGGCTCTGTGGTTTACAATAAACTTCAAATATGAAGGGTTTTTTGTTTGTTTGTTTTGTTTTTGTTTCTGTTTTTGTTTTAGACGGAGTCTCTCTGTTGCCCAGGCTGGAATGCAGTGGCATGACCTTGGCTCACTGCAACCTCCGCCTCCGGAGTTCAAACAATTCTCCTGCCTCAGCCTCCTGAATAGCTGGGATTAGTGGTGCGCACCACCACACCTGGCTAATTGTTTATATTTTTGGTAGAGAGGAGGTTTCATTATGTTGGCCAGGCTGGTCTCAAACTCCTGACCCCTTGACCCACCCACCCCGGCTTCCCAAAGTGCTGGGATTACAGGCGTGAGCCACCGCACCTGGCCCAAATATGGAGTTTATTTGCTTGTTTTAAAATATTTATTAGAGAATAATGTGAGTAATTTTAGTCAGTAATGTGCAGTTATTTTAAAATTCAAAATTATTATCATTTAAAATCTTTTCAATATCCCATTGTAATGGTACCCAAGCGACATTTTAGTGTGGTAGTGTATAGATCTAGAGCATTTATCTGAATATAAATAACTTTGAAACAGAGTTTAACAATGATTCAAAGCTTGGGAAAAGCCTAAACGTTCATCCTGATATATCCAAGGAAGTCCTTCCTCTAGAAATCTTTTACACCTATTCCTATGGAAAACTTAGCTTGAATTATACAAGTTTTTCATTCTGTGAGGTCTTTGGGATGAATTCCTCAAGTAAAATGAGACACCTCCATTGATAACCCTCTCAGTTACGTGAAGTTCCTGCCGTACAGTAAGACATTGTATGTTTTCCTGCCTTAAGTAAAGACACTTTGTTGCAGAGTTTAGGTAACTTACTCAAAACCCTCAGACACGTGAGTGACAGAGCCTAGAACACAGTTATCCTAACACTCGATCCAGGAATGTTTCTATCACATCACTTCTAATCCTAAATCTAAAAGTGAAATCTAACAATAGCAACCACCACAACAAAGAGAAACAAAAACATGAAATATTGTCATGTAAGGTGAATTTGTAATGATATTTATGTTTTACTATTCTAATAATAACTAATGCATATTGAGTATTTCCTAATGAAGGTAAAATGCAGGTAATATGCTTAACAGTACACACTCCACTGCGTACTGTGCTAAGTATTTTACCTGCATTTTATTACTTTATCTTTACGGGAACCGTCAGAAGTGCATATTAATATTATCTCATTTTACAAGCGATAAAAATAGGACTTTAAAAAGTTCAATAACTTTCCTAGCTATTAGATGTCCTAACTAGATCTGACTTCAGAGCTTGTTCTTATAACCCATCTATGATTCCAATTTACAATATCTTCAGGACTAAAGTAAATAGTTAATGTTTAACACTTTAAAAAAAGATACCAGTGGAACACTTGATTTTCTAAAGCACACAGAGAATTTTCTTTTAGCACGTTAGGTATAGAATGTAATACATTTAACTATAATTCAGACTGTGAAAATTAAATTATAGAAACCTTGTAGCAGCATTTCTTTGAGTGTTACATCAGGTACATTTCAGTTAATATTTGAGGATTACAAGATATTTTATTAAAATATGTTTTTCTAACTGTTAAAACTCAGAGTTAATTTTTTTTTTTCAGCCAGGTAATTTTTTTTTTTTTTTTTTGGAAATAGAGCCTCGCTCTGTCACCCAGGCTGAAGTGCAATGGTGTGATCTTGGCTCACTGCAACCTCTGCCTCCCAGGTTAAAGTGATTCTTATGCCTCGGCCTCCGGAGTAGCTGGGATTACAGGCGCCCACCACCACACTAGGCTAATTTTTGTATTTTTGGTAGAGACAAGGTTTCACCAGGTTGGCCAGGCTGGTCTCTAACTTCTGACCTCAGATGACCCACCTGCCTTGGCCTCCCAAAGTGCTGGGATTATAGGCATGAACCACTGCGCCCAGCCGATAATTTTTTTTATAAATTAGTTCTGCTTGATCAAACAGGAAAAGCTTGAAGGTCAGAGTTTGAAGTATTTCTGACTTATTTATGAAAATGAGAGAAAAAGAATGCTCTTGTCTTGATGAAAGCCTTATTAAGCAGCTCACATTCCCAAATTTGGGATATTAGAGTGCAGTCTTCAGCCTTGGCCCCATTCATGAAAAATCTTGGAAGCAAGTAGTGATTTCTCAAACTGTGATGCCACCCATTTTTACATCAAATATCAGTGTTTCTGGGACTATCATGCCCCAGGTGGCTGTGTGATTTAGAATGCTAACGAGCGTTGGCAGACCACCGTAGCTCCTGCTGTAATCCTCGCACTTTGGGAAGCTGAGGCAGGAGGATTGCCTCAGGCCAGGAGTTCAAGAACAACCTGGCCAACATAGGGAAACCCCGTCTCTCAAAAAAAAAAAAAAATGAAAAAAAGAAAGAAAGAGAAGAAAAAAAGAACATCTAATGAAATCCTAGGAGAAACCTAGGTCGAATCAAGCACCATATTGGGTCCAGTTGGTCTTAGGTCGCTTGACCCACACCCTGGATTTTCAGGGTCTTTTCAGTCCCTAGCTTCTGCAGCTATTTGAAGTTTCCTTTTGCTAGTCATGTGAAACTGCTGCCTGAAATTTTCTGATCTCCTGCGATCACCCTGTATTATTTCTGTCTCAAAAGGAAAATAAAGCTTGAGACCCCAATTCACTCTACCAAAAGAAAAAAAAAGCTGAAAGCTGAGTCATACAAGAATCCGCCTTTCCTTTTGTTCCTAAGCAGATAGCTACAGGCAGAAGGTTAAATATCCCCACAGGTAGCTACTCTATGTTCATCTTATCTTATGTAAAGTGTCAGTTTACTGAGCTCCAGAAAAATACATAATTGACTATTGCCCTAGCTGCTCCTTTTGTCCTGCACCTTGTAGATTCAGTAATGTGGCCATACCATTCTTCGTTCACCTCCATCCTGCTTTTCCCCTTCAAATATCGAAGCCGTCTAAATCATCCTTAGAGAAAGGCTCAGACTTCTCTTTTAGGCATTGTCCTTAACCTTGGCAAAATAAACTTCCAAACTGATCAAGAAAAAAGAAAAAAAAAAATGAGTTTTGCTTGTCCCACCATTTACCCCTGACGAGTGGTCAGATATTTGTAGCAAATTTAGTTATAATCTCTTAATATCTATAAGCAATCCAAACTCCATTCTCATACATTCACACACACACACACACACACACACACACACACACACACACACACACACAGTTTTTTTGTAAAGGTACTATTTTGTTAAAATGTGAAAGGATGCACGGTTATCTTTTCAATGTATATTCAACAAATGAAAAGATTTTTGGCACCAGGCATGGTGGCTCACACCTATAGTCCCAATTACTCAGGAGGCTGGGGCTGGAGAATCACTTGAGCCCAAGGAGGTGGAAGCTACAGTGAGCCCTAGTCATATCATTGCATTCTAGCCTAGGCAACAGAGTGAAACCTTGTCTCTAAAAACAAACAAACAAACACATGAAAAACTATGTTGGGATCTTCCCTTTTGTTCTTCTCGCTCCTTCTCTTCTTTCCCCACCTCTTTATTTCTCTACTTTCTTCTTTTTTAAAGTTTGTTTTTGGCATTTTTCAAATTATTTTAAAAATTAAAGGCATCCTTATTGTAATTTTCTAATGTTTTTAATTTTTATTCTGTGTTGTATATATTTAAGGTGATACAACATGATATTTTTATGACTTCTCTCACAATTAATATCAAGTTCCAGTTTGTGGTGTGAAGGAATAATGTGTTTTAAGTATTTTATCATGGATCTTCAATTTGTGGCCTTTTACTACCATAGTAAATTGACTGTAAATTAGAAAGGAACCTTAATACACCAATAAAATCTATAAAAAATTTGTCTGAAAGAGCCATGTCTCTAAAGACAATTTTTAAATAGAGACAAGATGTAGCATTTTAATACATAGAATGTAAAGTAAATTCAGAGTTAATGTCAGAGGGGTTTTTCTGATTTATTTATTTATTTGTCTATTTTGTTGTTGTTGTTGAGACAGAGTTTCACTCTTGTTGTCCAGGCTGGAGTGCAATAGCACAATCTCGGCTCACCTCAACCTTCACTTACTGGGTTCAAGCGATTCTCCTGCCTCAGCCTCCCGAGTAGCTGGGATTACAGCCGCCCGCCACCATGCCTGGTTAATTTTGTGTTTTTAGTAGAGACAGGGTTTTACCATGTTGGTCATGCTGGTCTTGAACTCCGGACCTCAGGTGATCCAACCACCTTGGCCTCCCAAAGTGCTGGGATTACAGGTGTGAGCCACCACGCCAGGCCTTATTTATTTTTTTAACCCGCTTTCTTCCTCCATAGATGTATGGTGATGATAGAGTGCCCACTTGCTGAGTGTGCCTATGTGTATTTAAATAACTTAAAATTTTTTAAAAATCCAGTTCCTCATTTGTACTAGCCACATTTTAACTGTTCAGTAGCCTCATGCGGGCTTGTGGCTACTTTATTAGGCACCACAGACATAAAAGATTTCCATGATCATGCAGTGTTCTATTGGACAGTGCCACACAGCATACTTTGGTATTTAACCAGGAAAGTCAGCAGTATTGCAGAACTGTGTGGGTTCAAGCCAGTGTTGTTTAAGGGTCAACAGTATTTATATTTTATATTTATATATTTCTTACATTTATATTTACTTTATCTTCTTTCCTTTTTTTCTTCTTCTTCCCTTTTTCCTTCCTCCCTTCTTTCCTTCATGTCTTTTCTTCATGTCTTTCTCCCTTTTTTATTTTTAATTTCTTTGTAATTTCTCTTTTTGACCGAGTTCATTAACTTTTTTTTTTTAAAAAAGAACTATTTCAGCAAGACCATGACATTGGCTCACCCACTTTGTATTCATTTAGGAGTGTGTCTGTTTTCTCACCCCCACCTGGTATGGATGCTAAATCCAGATGAGGATAAAGAGCACAGATGTTCTCCTCCACTGTGTGGAAGCCTAGGCTACACTCTTGCCTTATATTTGATCATGTCAAACGCATTCACTAGAAAGGGATACAAAGACGATTCTAAGATTGTGATTTTACCTATAAGTATATTTAAACAGCAGCAACCTATGTCCAGAAGAGAGGAAACAGATTTTCCAAATATCAGTCTTGGGCCTGGGTCATTATGGGGGAGTGGGATCAATGAGATGAGGGTGGTAAGATCCATGTCCTTAAGGCCAGTCCTTCCGCCCCTTCTTCCACCTTAACCACACAGCTTAGATTGCAACCCAGATTCCTATTTTACTCGACCTGTAGGTAACCTGTAAATCGGTTACTCTCCTCCTGGAAAATCTAAAGTTGTTATATGAGAAAAAGTTCCAGTCAAGTACTCTGGTGTTTTTCTTGACGTGTGGCATCTTACACAGTTTGGCTGTGTCCCCAACCAAATCTCATCTTGAACTGTAGCTTCCACAATTCCCACGTGTCATGGGAGGCACCTAGCGGAAGGTAATTGAATCACGGGGATGGGTCTTTCCCATGTTGCTCTTGTGATAGTGAATAAGTCTGATGAGATCTGATGGGTTTATAAAGGAAAGTTTCCCTACATAATCTCTCTCGCCTGCCACCATATAAGGTATCCCTTGCTCTTCTGCCATGACTGTGAGGCCTCCCCAGCCATATGGAGCTATGAGTCCGTTAAACCTCTTTCCTTTCTAAATTACCCAGTCTCTGGTAAGTCTTTATTAGCAGCGCGATAACAGATAATAAAGCAACTATGAGCAAAATGTAATATGAAAAAAAAGAACATTATATTTTCAAATAGCATGTGTGCCACTTACATTTTAAAAACATTCAGTGATCGAGATTATCCATTATTCTTGTAAACCCTGCACTCATTATACACAGTGTCTGAAGTGTTAATAGTTCTTATTGGAATCATTGCCCTGCTGAGTTCCCAACATCCCAACAATTCAGGGCATCTCACCAGTCTCTATCTCTCTTTCAGCTTGCAGGTAAGCAAATGAAAGTTTTCCCTCCCTTCCCTATGCCTTCTGGATGTGTTTCAGTCCCTTTGCATTTCAGATCTGCCTTCATTTTAGACACTGTCCTGAGTGCTGAATGCCACAGTTTGAAGTTCACTGCATCCCCCTCAAAAGGCATTAATTCCACTCCCAGGTTCTTTCTCTCTGTTGGACACCAAGGGTCTATGATTTTGGAGGAGAATATTTTATTATATTAATGTATTTACAATGCCAAGTATTGTACAAGTTTAAAAAGGAAGAAGAAGACAAAACACTTTCCTAAAAAAATTGCTTGTAACCTGCAGTATTCAAAGTCAAGTTTTCATTAGAAACCTCTGAAATTTGCATTACAGTATAATTTATAAATATCAAAACAAAAAGCTTTTTTAAGAAATTTTTTTGAGACAGGGTCTCACTCTGTAGCCCAGGCTGGAGTACAGTGACACAATCACGGCTCACTGCAGCCTCAACCTCCCCACCTCAAGCTGTCGTCCCAACTCAACCCCCAAGTAACTTGGACTACAGGTGCACACCTGTAGTCCACCTGTAGTCCAGCAAGGGACGTCTTACATGGCAACAGGCAAGAGAGAGCTTGTGTAGGGGAACTCTCCTTTATAAAACCATCAGACATGGTTTTATAGCATGGCAAAGACCTGCCCCCATGATTCAATTAACTCCCACTGAGTCTCTCTCTTACGACACATGGAAATTATGGGAGCTACAATTCAAAATAAGATTTGGGTGGGGACACAGCCAAACCGTGTAAGATGCCATACCTCATGAAAAACACCAGATAATTTTTTTGTTGGAATTTTAGTAGAGACAAGGCCTCATTATGTTGCCCAGGCTGGTCTTGAACTCCTGATCTCACATGATCCTCCCAGCTCGGCCTTTCCAAAGTGCTGGGATTATAAGCATGAGCCACCATTCCTGGCCAAAAGCATTCTTTTTTGTAAAGTGATATACTTTAGATGGTTTGGATCCTCTCTTTTACTGTCATCTATTTTCCACATGCTTTCTAATCCCTTGAGACTTAATATTTAAAAATCTTAATTTTAGCCAGGCCATGCATAACAGATCTGTGGAAGAAACTGCATTGTGAAATAAGACCTGTCAAAGCAACAATATTTAAGGGCAGCTTTGATGTCAAATTGAAGACTGGCATTTTAGTTTGGAAGTATATTCATCTATTCTTTGACTTCATAAATTATATTTAGACTACTAGTGGCTACAATAATGAAATTACTGTGGATTGTAAACATGAGGTATTGCTACTGTGGTCTACCATGTATCCTTAATCGACTCAGTTTTTAAATTGCTAAAATTCAACCTATTTGACTCTGTCAGAAGAGCTTTAATGTTCTTCATTTGTGCAAACTTTGTTTCTGTCACCCTTGACAAATCCTAATAGGGATTAATTTAGTTACGGGTGACAGGATAAGCTGCAACGGCAACCCTGCATTCTGTCATGGATCCAAACTAGTTGTGAGCTCTGTTTTTCTTGCTGCAGGCAGAAAGTTTGCTGAATCTACAATGGACACCACAATGCCTGACTCTCGTTTCCATCTCTTACTTGTTCTTGTTTAACATAACCTCGTTCTTGTGTGGCCCAATTTAAAATTATATATCGTGGAGGTATTTGCAATTGCAGTAATAAATATGTGTTCTACACATTTTTAATCACTTGCCAGTCTGCATTAGCCTTTTAATTATTAATAAAGTGAAATCCATTGATTTCCTCCAGTTGTTCGAACATGAGTCTGACCTAATCCTGCCTCAGGCTTGAGGGGTTCTGAGATGAACAGCAAATCCTTGAGCTAAACATTAATTTTGTGGGATTTAAACATAGTACTATTTTTTTATTCCTAACGGAGGCTACTTCTTTGTCTTTTTTCTTCTGAATTTGCAGAAGTATTATGAACTTTGGTCTGTTCCGTGTTATACATATGAAACAAATCTTGAACAAAACAAGTTTGTGATGCCACTAAAATTTGACCTTTCTTATTATTTTGTGCTGATATTAGAAGTTTTATCATTGATGCTCATAAAATGGTAGGTTCAGAAGACTGTAATCACATTTTAAATTTAAGTTGAGCACCAGTTATTACTATATCATTTTTGTCTTTCTGTGTTAGGAAGAGCTCTGTTTTCCTGGTTATATTTTAAACCATATTTAAGAATAAATTTGCATTTATTGAAAATTTTCTTAATGAAATCTCATTTTCTATTTTCTTTGTTTATTGATATAATATCAATTAACATATTTTTATTCTGTCTGCCTATAGAAATTGAATAATATATCAATTTCTCTTCTCAATGTCCTTTTACCTGCAAAGGTGTGGTAAGCAGGATGAAAGGTTGCTTTTGAACAAAAATTTATATTTGGTCTGATTTACCTATTTTCTTTTGGAAAAACACAGTTTAGAGCTTTAGCAGCTGGTGAACAGCATTAACTAAAACTTCCGGAAGACAAAGCATCATAAGTATAAATGGTCTATCTCATTGTATATGCTAAAATGTTGTTTTTCAAGGACAGAAGATAAGTTACCTATGATAACAGTACCAAAAAATGACTAGCACAGAGTAAGTTACTTATATATGTGGATGAATTAACTATTATATTTTATATATAGTTAATTGTATAGTATAATTATAATATATAGTAATATATAATATATTTATACTGAACATCAAACAATGTTTAATTATAACAACTACTTTGCAAAGACAACTTCACATAGTTCAGGATATTCATATTTATATAAAGTTTATTAAAGTTATTACATTCTGCACAGACTGATCCCCAAGTCATATATCATTAGTCAACAGTCATTATTTGCTATTCATATACTAGCTGTTGAATATTTAACTCAATGAATGTGGTTGTTTCTTACAATGAAATCTGGAGTTCTTCTCTTACTTAAAAAAGATTGCAGAATATTATATATATGGTAATTTATTAAAATATAAACTAGACTTTATCGAACTTAGAGTTAATTGTAATATTTACAATTGGAAGCTGAGAAATGGAAGATTACGTGTGCTTATTTGACCAAACAGTGGCAACAGATTTTGTTTTTATGTGTGCAGCCTCTCCTTATAGAGTGAACCCTCATAACTGCTTCTAATCCCAAATCTCAGGGAATTTGTTTCCAACACCATAATAGTCTTTCAAAAGCAACGGTGATTATAGTAACTTCAAAGCAGCAAGCATCTGTACTTTAAGAAGGGCCAATGGAAGCTAGCATCCATCTTCCATAAAAAAGCAATCGTGCTTTTCCCTGCTGCCACTTAGAAGAGCTTCCTTGGGGACCTTGTTAGATGCTTTCATGTGAAGACCATTTGACCCATTTCTGATTAGTGTGCAGGTTTTCATGGCAGTGGCTTCTGGGAGGGAGATGCCGTTGGCTGGTCGCCTCCCTATTCTTGAAGTGAAAAGAAAACTCTCAGTGGAATATATTAAGGATAATAAAGGGAAGAAAAAATTCCAGTTAAAAGACTGGTGAAGTATTGAACTATTATTAAAAAAAACTAATGAAAACATATTTCTATAATGACTGTTAAGAAGAAAGCAGAGCCAGTATCACAGTTCCTTGTTTTGTGCTCAGATGAGTTTTGTGTCTTCATTTCTCTTTCTTGCAATATTTCAGAAATATATAGTTTGAGAACGCAAAAAATAAATGACTTTAGCTCATTTCACCTTGAGTTTGTCAGTTTTCTTTTACCTGAATCATCATGTCTACATTTAGAATAACAGTAAACAAAAGTCTTTATAAGTAACAGTAAAGATAACCAAGAATGCCTGCATTGTTAATGCTGTAATAATTGTCATCATAGCTTTTTTAGCCTCATTTACCTTACTTATCTTCACTCCACCAAATTCACTGTTTCATATGATATTCATATCAGCAATAGTGTTGGTATCAAGATATCGACAAGCTTCTAACCATACTACATTATTTTTTAACTTTAATGCCAATTCTTCACTAATAACTATTATTCAATATAGAATTATTTTAAGATCCTGCTTGCCTAAATAGGCCCAGTATTTCTCCATTTCTCATATTAACAGAGTGTTTACATTCACAGACTCAAACTATGAAGGAAATGATTCCTTAGTAGTTTCTCTTGCTATTTGAATTTTATTTGTATAGATGCATAACGGAAGAGTTCAAAGCGTAATGCAGTATTTGCTATTTTCTACCCTCCCTTCTCCATATAGGATTGCCACAGTCTAATTTCCTATTATGATAGATTGATTTTAATGTAGTAGGTTGCAAACACTGTGTTCAAGCATTCTTATTTTTAATTTCTCCTGCTTCATCCCTTTAAAAACCACAGCTGTTACTAGGATAACAAAAATAATGTTGAATAACTGCTTACTTTTCCGCTTTCCCGGAGGGGTGGGGGAACAGCAGGTAGCATAGCCTCATCCCCAAAACAGATGTTACTTTATTAAAAATTGAGTGTTTTGGAGGGAGTAGAAGGAGATTTATGCTTTAGGAGAGCAGTGAAATTAGAAGGAGTAAGAATATGATATGGACCAATTCAGCTTTTAAATTCAAGCTTTGCTTGTATTTTATTGATAGCATTTTAATTGAATTGTATTTTAGATGTGTTTGGATTAATCGAATGCCCAAGGTCCAGCCTGATATTAAGTAATTGCTATCATAATTAGTCAACTCAACAAGTTTTTCTAGACTCTTCATATAAAATTGCACTGGATAAGTTCTGTAGTAGATCTAAATGTAATCGTGTATGATACAATTCTTCTTTTATGAGAGTTTAACTGATAATAACACTTTACGAAATTATTTATTACCAGAATTTTTAAGGGAATTTAATATGCGATGCATGATACATTGCTCTTTATTTAAATGTATTTCACTATACATTTGTTGGATTACATTTTGCATAGCGTCTTGTATACTTCTTTAAGGCATGAATGAGCCATAGCTTTGAAAGTCCTTTTGTTTTGTTAGAGAATTCAGAGCTGCCCCCTTTTTTTTAACTTAATTGTGGAAGCATTCTGAAATTTCAACTGCTAGGAAATCGTTCTGCAATAACTTAATCTTTTTGATATCCAAATAACCAATAAAATTATATATTTTCAAATCTAGGAATGAGTTTTTAAAATTATATCCAAGAAACTTAAAAAAAAAAAAGAAAAGCACTAGCCATTCTCACTTGCATCCATCCATCCCTGAGTTAAAATTCTGAGGATTATTATCTCACCTCCTATTTGGACCTGCTTTCTAGGTTACTATTTGTTTCTATATCCAAGATTAAGATAAATTATGGTAATATGCATATTTCCAATGCCATTGAAACAAAGGATTTATAATTTGTAGAAAAACTAGAAAAATCAGTCAAAATTTCAAAACTAGGCAGTCTGTAATACACTTCAAATAAATTTATTTCTTTCTGTATTTTTCAGTTGTTTCTCTTTGAAATAATCAAATTATTAAAAGCATTCTAGTCACCTTGCAATCACAATGTAGAGACAAAAGAGTGAATACGTGAAACACTGATCTTCACAATTATTGTGAACTTAAGCTGTCGTACTCTTGTAGTTACTGTGACCATCAGCAACTGAGGACAATTATGCAGAATCATTAAATTTGTTATAGTACTTAATTAAACACTTGCAGTTTTTTGAAGGTGTTGGTATCTATTAAGTTTTTTGTTTCTACAATGCTAAATATCTTCTAGACATAATCATCATATTAGACCCTGTCATGGTTAGATTGCTGTTATTAAATGTCCCAGTCATGAAAGTCTGTCAACTGCCAATGAGGATGGAGAGTTCAAATCTTGCAATTAGTCAGTCAGCAAAAGTACATTCAGTTGTTTTTCTTAATCTTGTCAGTGTCATTTTAAATCATTAGGTAAACCAAGAAAAGGAAGGCACTTATGTGGTCAATTTATTCCGTGATACTATGAACCTATAAGTAGAACAATTATTGTTTTTCATTTGTGAGGTTAATAGAAACTTCATCCTTTGAGGTCCATAGTAAAAGCGAATGCATTCAGAAAACTATGACACGTTTAGATTAAATATAAATATATGTTAAAATTTTCAGATTACAAATACTTAAAGGATATTTAAAGGTGTCACATCTGAATTTCAGGAAACTGTGTGAGTATTACACATATCATTAGATTATCCAGTTTTTCCAAGCAAATATTCAGTGTTATTGTAGAAATAAGTCAAGTTTCTGGGGAAAAAATTGCTCTCTCACCCAAAAGAAAGTCCGTCTGTTCGTATTCGGGAACTGAAGGTAACTAAAAGTCTTAGTCAGTGAGACTGATCATGGCTTGTTCATTTGTTGCACCCTACCAAAAAAGAGATTCTGTGAAATCAAACTACATCAAAACTTTCACAGTGGAAACTCCTTTATGTTTTCTAGAATTCTCATTGTAAACCCCTTAAACCAGCCATACCTGACAGCAATAATCAGAGATATTTGTTTCTATAGTGAAGTAGAAATGCATCCTCTAGAACAATCCCATCTTCATGAGTCCCATCATAACATGTGCTCTTACCTAGAAGGCTCTGTCTCTCTTCTGGTTGGCAGCCCAGGTTGGAGATGAAGCCTTGTAAGTGTGAATGCGATTAGTTACTTTCACTAAAAGATCCTCAGTAAGAAACCTCTTGATGCCCTCCTGTGTATTTACTAGCATCATCATTTGGCAAAAATGTATATCTTTCTTTTGGCAAATGTGTGTGTGTATGCTATCTTCCTGTAAATAAGTGCCTATAAATGTTCAATAGTATTCATAAAATGTTCATTGCAACAAATTGGTGTATAAATTGCATTTATCTTTTTAATAGTTTTCTGAAGAATTTCCATTTACTTAGCGCAAACTATATAATTTTTGTTTTGTAAAATTTCTGAAATGTTCTTCCTAGCTTTGTATTGAGTTCTCAATTTGTCTGCAAAACCGTTTATTTACTAAATATTAGTAATTCATGCTACTTAAAAAAAATTAGGAGCAACAAAGAAAAAGAAGAGACATAAAAATAAAGATAAATTTTAAACCACTATTAATCCTAGTACTTAAATGAAATGTCTTTAACATTTAGCTGTATTGTTTTCTAAACATGAGGAATAATATAACACAGAGAACATTACAGGTCTTTTAGAATGTATGTATTATATTTTATATATGAATGAAATACACTAATATTCACTACAATAATGAGATAACTAGGATCATTTTAAAGCCAATTATATGAGCTTCTGGGTTTAATTGAGCTTTAGACATCTAAGTCTTTTGTAAACTCTTTTGATGCAGGAAAACCAAAAGAGAGGATTTCAGGGAACATGCGGGAGGGAGTGAGTTAGTTTGGAATGTTAGCTTGGTGGAGAGAAGGGAGTGTTAGAACTGATGAAGCAGGTTGTGGGAAGCCAAGATGCCAAGCTGAGGAGTTTCTTCTTTATTTTATTAACTTTGCCAGTGATATTGTTTTGTTCTTGAAATTTTGGAAGAGAGATACAATCAGAGAGAAACAGGGAGACTGAATGTAGTAGAATTCTCATTGTATATTTTGTGCCATGTAAAATTACTTACATGGAAAAAAAAATCATTTCCTTTGGTAAAGGGCTTTCTCTTGCTCAGGTTTACTGATAACCTGGATTTTTACTAGGCCTCTTTTTTCTTTGTATTTTAATTTTTTTTTTTAGAGACAGTCTCACTCTCCCGCCCTGGCTGGAGTGTAATGGCGTGATCATGGCTCACTGCAACCTGGATTTCCTGGGCTCAAGTGATCCTTCCATCTCATCCTCCCTAGTTGCTGGGACTACAGGCATACATCACCTCCCCCAGCTAATTTTTGTATTTTCTTTGGTAGAGAATGGGGTTTCACCATGTTGTCCAGGCTGGTGTCAAACTCTTGGGCCAAAATATCCACCTGCCTCAGCCTCCCAAAGTGCTGGGACTACAGGCATGAGCCACCATGCCTGACCATTACTAGCTATCTTTTTAACTTATTTAAAGTCAAGTCTTGTAAAATAGCCTGGAGTTAATAGAAGTTATTTTTTTTTCCTTCTAAAAGTGATACAATTCAAGCTCCTGTTTCAGAAATTAGCAAAATTGGTTATTGTCTTTTAGCAGTTGGTTCCTTATACAAGCCTTTGAGAATTCTTTTGAAAAGATAAATCAAATTGCCATGTTTGATTTTTTAAAAATATATTTTCCTTCTTTCAGTTCTCATTAGATATAGATTTCAAGAAAATACTTGGGGCAGTAAATGATTCTAGAAAGGCACTTAAAACAGTTAACTACTAAAATAGCCTATTTACATACTTTGAGTGAATGATAAAGAGAATTAAGTTTATTTTTGTCACATTAATTCCCTTCATATCTAGAGCTCTCCAGAAAAGCTCTGCAGATAGGATGCCCAATGCACATATTCCTTGGTGACAAGTAGTCAGGATAAGTTTTATGGAGGTTTCCTAGGAATCTTTTTTTCTTTTTACAATACTTGGCTTAGTAAATCAATATTTTTGTTTGGGTTTCTGTTTAAATCACAATTCAGTACAGCTTCAGCCACTGAATCAAGATGTGAAATCCATGTTCTGTGGCACACATTTCAAATTGTGTGTTTTAAAGCCTCAATCTAAGCAAATTCTAAATTCCTATGTTTTTTGAGGATGGAATGGTACCTTAATGACCATAACATGTGGTTAGACCATATATCTAGAAGTAAGTTGATTTAATTGGCCATGATAAGCACTTATATAGTACTTAATGGTAATAGATATAGAGTTCGTGCACTCTCCTTAGGGTTAGAATTCACATGGTGCCTGTGTATGGATCCAGATCTATGCATAACTAGCTAGCCAGCAAGCAAGCTATCTCTATCTTTTAAAAACATTTACACCTATCTAAAGTAGAAACTTGTATTATCTTTGGAAAACTGAGGCCCCAGAAACCCTAAGTAACCTGCCTAACTCACATAGCTCTAGGAGTCATGGTGATTCCACTGAAACCCATCAGCTTGACACTATGATGCAGGTTGAAATCTGCAGTGTGTTGCCTTGAGCTAGGTTAATCTGCCCAGAGAGGTATTTTGCTGTGAGTGGATTGTATAGGAAAAGAGAGATGGAAGAGGGTTTGTGTGGCCAGACAGCAGAGAGGAAATGGATGAGGAGGCAGAGAAAATGATGAAGCTAGTAATGAAAGCATTGACATTGATTAAATTCCACTTCTTAGAATTGTCACTGATTAACCATGTAGCTTAGCGTTTTATTTAAAAATTTTCCTTATTTCTGGCCCAGGATGCAATGAGTCCAAGGATTTAGGCTTTAAAAATGATAGGGTTAGCTCAAAAGGAAATGGATAGGTTGTGAATTATCTGACTTGGTGAATTCTAATCAGACAAACAGAGCTATTAAAATGTTTCAATAACTTTTAGGGCATCTTCAAAAATTAGTAGTTAATATTTCTGAATGGCACTGCTTTCTTTTCTGTAGGCTTTATCAACTATTGATCATGTGAAATCAACCATGGATTCTTCTGGAGTCTTTTGGGGGGCCTTTTAAAGTAAATCAGACATTGGAACACATAGTTCTAAGAAGGAGCCAGTACGTTCACTTTAGACATTAGAAATCATCCAACACATTCAGTTCGTTTAAGTGTATAACTATACAAGTAATTGTTTTAACATATTTAATTTCCAGATTTGTTTTAATTAAGAAGTTGTGTTCAACTTTTTCTTCTGAGTCACACTTCTTTGATTGTTTTTATGATTGCCTTGTAATCGTTCAAGAATCCCTTTTATATTGGTTAGTATGGGGCTAATTATGCATTCGCGAGTGAGCTAAATGCAGATGTAGTTAATTCTCACGTCTACTCCATGAGGTAGGTATTAAGATCTTCACTTCAGAGACGAGGAAAACTGAGATAGAGCCTGGTTAAGTGAGTTGTTAAAATTCTATACCTAGTGAGTGGCAAAGTTTAATTACAATTCAATGTTTTTCTACTACAAAATTGATCGTGTTAATCCTATGCCTTATTCTGTTCGAAGTCAGTTTTAACATTATGCATAGAATTTTTGTGTTCTTTTCTACCTTTCCTGGGAGGGTTCTTGCAAGAATAAAAACATAGGGTTGTGTGGCATTTCCGGATTGTTTCCACGATTCTTGGTTATTTCCTCCATAGAAGCCATGAACATAGAGGATACAAAAGCATTGTAGAAAGAAGTAAATCTGTCAAGAAATGTCATGCCTTTGTTTAGATTACTTCCTCATCAGTCCTTGCAGTTTATTGAAAAATCCTGCTCTGAGTGGATTGACTATGAACTTATATTTTATTTTATTTCTGCTGGTCATGTACTACTGCAGAGTTGTTTGTATTTAAAACAAAAACAAAAACAAAAAAACTCAAAGAGGGGATTTCAATCCTTAAAAGGCAAGAGGATTTTGTTTATCTTTCTAGAATTCATGCAGTGTTGAATCCAAGTCTCTTCTTTACAGCTAGATTTTAAACTTTTTCAAGGCAGGGACAGTGTATTTTTATGTGAATTTTCATATACGCTAGATGCAACTCAGAATTTTATGAAATGCTTCTTGAATTAGATTTTGCACTGTACTTCATTTTGAAGACTATCCTACCTCTTTAAACAGGGAGATACAGAAGTAAACCTATTGGGCTGGTAAAAAGGGTATGCACTTGAAAACTTGGTGGCCTTTAGAAAGCATTGAGATATTGGACTGAGCACATCAAGGGACATATTCTGTGAAATCGTTACAGTAGCCAGCTAGTCAGACATGAGCAGAGCGGGAGAGTACCCTCCCCACAACACACACACCAGGAATGTCAGGCAACCATCAGGCGATGGTCAGGCATTTGTTAACTGCTTCTTTAAAATAATAATTGGTTATATACCCAATAATGGGATTGCTGGGTCAAATGGTATTTATGGTTCTAGATCCTTGAGGAATCACCACACTGTCATCCACAATGGTTGAGCTAATTTACACTCCTACCAAAAGTGTAAAAGCATTCCTGTTTCTCCACAATCCTCTCCAGCATCTGTATATACCCAAAGGATTATAAACCATTCTACTATAAAGAAACATGCACACATATGTTTATTGCAGCACTATTCACAATAGTAAAGACTTGCAACCAACCCAAATGCCCATCAATGATAGACTGGATAAAGAAAATGTTGCATATATACACCATGAAATACTATGCAACCATATAAAAGGATGAGTTCATGTCCTTTGCAGGGATATGGATGAACCTGGAAACCATTATTCTCAGCAAACTAACACAGGAAAAGAAAACCAGAAATCAAACACCACATGTTCTCACTCTTAAGTGGGGATTGAATAATGATAACACATGGACACAGGGAGGGGAACATCACACACCGGGGCCTGTCGGGAGTGGGGTCTAGGGGAGGGATAGCATTAGGAGAAATACCTAATGTAGGTGATGTGTTGATGGGTGCAGCAAACCACAATGGCACGTGTATACCTATGTAACAAAATGCATATTCTGCACATGTGTCCCAGAACTTAAAGTATAATAAAAAAATTAAAAATAAAATAAAATAATAATTGGTTGCAGCCCATGTCAGGGAAAGGCAATCTCCCAGTAAACAGAAACACCTGAAACCGGTGATCAGAAACTTCTGAATATCTCAGGAGTTGGGTGAATGGGCTCAACTATGTGCACTAAAAGGCAAAATGGCAGAGTTTAACTGGTATATGACCTTCTATGGACATTTGACTGTTAACAGAAGAATGCCTCAAGTGAGCGTGTGTACAACTCCAGTAAACACAGTGCACACGCTCCCCTCCCAAGTGCTAGCAGGCCACTGTGCATGAGGGCAGCCCACCATAGGGAAGAATCAGGGGAGAAGGGATGCAAGGCCTCAGAAGTATGCCGGCATACAAAATCCCGAGTTAAAAGGTCAAACCACGCAGTTGACCTCCCAAGTCGCCCACTTGGCCCTCTTCCAAGTGTACTTTACTTTCTTTCATTCCTGCTCTAAAGGTTTCTAATAAACTTTTACTCCTACTCTAAAGCTTCCCTGAGACTCTCCTTCTGCCTTATGCCCCTCAGTTGAATTCCTATTTCTGAGGAGGCAAGGATTGAGGTTGCTACAGACCCGTACAGATACATTCCACCACCAGGAACAGAATTAGTAAGCAATGATAGACCAAACATTTTTCAATTAATTAATTAGTTAATTATAACTGACAAAATTATGTATTTGTGGTGTACCACATGTTTTAAAATATATATACATGTGGAATGGCTAAACCAAGCTAGTTAACATGGGCATTGTCTCACATATTTATCATTTCTTTATGGTGAGAACACTTAAAATCTACTTTCAGCGATTTTCAAGTGTACAATACATTAACTATGGTCACTATACTGTACAACCCATCTATTGAACTTATTCTTCTATCTAGCTAAAATTTTGAAACCTCTGACCAACATTTCCCCAATTTCTCTCACACCCCAGCTTCTGTTAACCACCATTCTACTCTCTGCATCTATGACTTCCACTGTTTAGAGTCCATGTGTAAGTGAGATCACACAGCATTTGTCTTTCTGAGTCTGGCTTCTTTCACTTAACCTAATGGTCTCCAGATTCATCCATGCTGCCATGAATGACAGGATGCCCTTGTTTTTTAAAGTCTGAATAGTTATTTCAGTGTGTGTGTGTGTGTGTGTGTGTGTGTGTGTGTATTTTTTTTATCCATTCATTTATTAACACTTAGGTTGATTCTTTATCTTGGTTATTGTGAATAATGCTGCAATGAACATTAGAGTGCAGATATCTCTTTGGTATAGTGATTTTGTGATTTTGTTTCCTTTTAAATATATACCCAGTCGTGGGATTGTTGGATCATATGGAACATTTCTATGTACCAAACATTTCAATGGAGTAATAAATCAAGATGAAAAAAGTGGAGTTTGAATCAGACCAATGGAGAGAGTTTTTTTTTAAGTTGGCACTCTGTTCTCAAGCCTGAATTGCTTAGAATAGGTCACTTTTCCAAATTGGCACTAGGCTCGAAAATGGTTGGTTTTCAAGTTGGCATTTGCTGAAATAAAACACTAGCACCAGCATCCAGTTAAAGGTACACAAATACCATAGTTATTTTTTATTATGAGGAAAGAATTGGGGAATAATAATTCCTCATAACACTGAGGCCGCAAAAATGTTATATGACAGTCTCTATATATAATAACTCACGGATTCTTGGTTTTTAAATAAGCATAGGGCATGGGGAAATTATTAAAATAGAGCAAAGCCTTATGGAATATAATATCTCATGTGTAAGTTTATGTACACAGCCCCTCTATATAAACATTAAGTGTGTGTGTATTTGTAGGATGTAAGGAGGCAAAATCATCTCTTAGTTGTGTTTATATGAAACAGATAATTTCATGATTACATTTTTTCTTCTGTGTCACTTGCAGTATGTCTTCTAACAGTTGTTGGACAACTAGCTCAGACATTTTAAGAGCCTACAGATGTCATAATTAAACTTAGTAATCAGTCTAGAAATAAACACACAAATAACAAAGGATCATAAAGGTCAGCAGTATGGCAAGGCATAAACATGGAATTCTAGAACTTGTTTTTATTATGAAAAGATGTATTTTGCAGTTCAAAGCATGTCATTCTTTGCATATGTTCAACTGAAATATGAAAGAAGGAAAATTCCCTCCAAATGACTAAGGTAACGTTTTACAGGGGACATATGGATATTCTTAAAATTTAATGGGGGATAGGGGAACTTACCTGGAATCAATTATAGGAAATTTGGCAAAATGGAAGTAAAATATTCATTTGCTTTGCTTGTTATAATTACGTTTGTTATAAGCTTTTTAAAAATCCAAAAGAATAAAATGAAAGTAATTTCAATCAATGGGAATTAATTGTGTTCAAATAATAGCATGACAAAAAAGACATTGGAACTGATTTTGAATAATAGATTTCAATATGTGCTGAGTAAAGCTCTAGGGCTGATGTCTTCTCTTGTCTGAAATTTTCTAATACTCTCCCCAACTGATGTTGTTTTTCCCATGTCTTGTGTTCCTTGAACATGCACTTCCCTGAAAGCAAAACTCACAGAATTGTTTGTTTACCTACCTATCCCACGAGACTGTGAGTTTCTTGGAAGCAGTGATCTCTCTTATAAAACACTTTTGGATCTTCAGTTATTTTTAACACATCATGAACTTCCTATTTCATATATAGTATTGCTAGCTCAGGGCTGAGAGAGCACAATAAAGGATGAATAAGAACTTACAACTAAATGGACAAATAAATAAATGAGTGAATATGATAGTGTATGAATGTTGCACTGATATTTACTTATTTTGATTTGATACATTTCATTGTAAACAGTAAAAATGTAGAGAATATTCTTCTCTATAAATAAAATAGTATTTTAGAGCTTTCTTTGTAAAATATATGTAATTTATTTAAATATTACAGATGTATTTGATTCACCAAAAAATTAAAAATATCATAGTACCATTCATATCTTCATATTCTAATTATGATTAAGTTTTAAATAGCAGTTATGTCTTTAAAGTGAATGTGTGTTATGTTCTGCCCTAAATGAAACTTAACATTGCAGGTAGAACTCTAGTGTTTGAAAATGTTTAGAAGTCAGAATTGCAATTACTCAGTGTGGGATAAATATTAGCTATAAATATAATTATGTATAAATATAATGAATATAAATATTAGTTATAAAAAGTATAAGCCTCTTCCAACTCTTAATGTTTATAAGTCTACTAAAAAATTAAAGATTTCTAATAGTTTAGGAGTTGGGAGGGAAAAAGGAAAAACCACAAACAATGATGTTGGAATGCAAGGAATATAATTTGATAGTGCACAGGTGAGCAAAAAGGTCTGTTGGGCCAAATTCAGCAAAATTCAATGCAGAAAATATTTACTATCTGACCCATTGAAGAAAATGTTTGCTGATCCCTGTATGTCATGAAAAGATAAACGTGAATTTGATTTGAATGGCAAAAAGTAGAGGTATGAAGTAAAATGCATATAGTCCAAAATGTATATAGTCTCCACAGAGCCATAAAGATACTCCCTAAGACTGCACAATTTATAAAGAAAGGAGGTTTAATTGACTCACAGTTCTGCATGGCTGTGGAGGCCTCAGGAAACTTACAGTCATGGCAGAAGGTGAAGGGAAAGCAAGGCACAGCCTTACATGGCTGCAGGCAAGAGAGGAAGCGAAGGGGAAGAGCTTCTTCAAAAGCACTTTAAAAGCATCAGCTCTCCTGAGAACTCACTCACTCACTATCATGAGACGAGCATGGGGGAAACCACCCCCATAATCCGGTCACCTCCCAGCATGTCCCTTCCTTGATATATGGGATTATAATTCGAGATGAGATTTGGGTGGGGACACAGAGTCAAACCATATCATAGGGATTTCTCCACAATATTTGTGTTGTGATGCTATCTTATGTACTTATTTTTACCTTTTAAATAAAAATTGGAGTGAAAATGGCAGAGTCAGAAATTAAGGGATCAATTATTTTTTTGTTTGTATCAAAGTTTGAGATAATAAAGATAAATATTTTATCAACATGGCCTTATTAATACTGTATATTCAATGCAAAAGGAGTGCTGACTGGAAAACAATTTCAACTAGTAATACTTATTAATTGGATGCTAAGCCTAGTTCTGTCCTATTTTTATTTTTTTTCCCAAGATAGATATTAAAATATATTTACCTATAAGTTGAAAAGTAAAAATATGACTGCAGGTGGCTCATTTTGTTTTCACATATTTTGAAAGTTCTAGGCTATGGTGCCCCTTTTTGTCCCCACTTCATGCTTTCCCATTTCTCAGAGACAAGTCACAATTTCTAACTATTTTTGCTCTTTGAATTATTTTATGCTTCTTTGTAGCAATGTGAGGCTTGGAAGAAAATGTACAGTACATGACTTTCTCAAAGTTTACATTTTAAATTTAACACATTGGATCTTGCATTTCGAGTTCAGGTTGCACTAACAAGATTTCTTTATGAGCAAAGACAGGAGAAAGGTTTAATGTTTTTAATAGCTGTAACTCTTTTTATATATAGATATGGGGTCTTGCTGTGTTGCCCAGGCTGGTCTTAAACTCCTGGGCTCAAGCAAACCTGCTGCCTTGGCCTCCCAAAGTGCTGGAATTACAAGAGTGAACCACCCAGGCAATAATTCTTTTTTATGTTTGTGGATATATATCTATCCTAAGTGACAAAGGAATGGACAGTATTCACATTGCCTCATGCTTTCAAAGAATATATGGTGCAGGGACATCTAGAAAATGGGCTTTTGGTGGATTAAAAGAAAGTTATGAGTGGGTTGGCCAAATGATTTCTTAAAAAAATCAACTCTAGAGTAGTTTTCTCTAAGCCTTTTAGAATCATTTCTTTAGATATTTATATGATCTTATAAACAAATATCATAAAATTATGGTTCCAATTTACTGACACATTGCCTTGCTGGAAATGTGGTTTCATGCCAAGAACAAATATGAAAAATGTAGCAAAGCTAATTACAGTACAACGTGTGTCCATCATTTGATCTTTTGGAGGAGTTAAGGGAAATTCAAAAGAAAAATTATCATGTGCAAATAAAGAGAGCTTAGCTATCTTGCCTACTGGCCTAAGGTTTCTCCATCATTCCTGCAGCGTTTACTTTATGTATCAGGAGTTAATTAAGGTGAAACATGAGGTAATTAGGGCTAATCCTCCCAGCCTCCTGCTGGCTTGTTGCCTCCCAGGCTATTGCCTAAACCAAACTCTGTTCACAGTTTTAAAAAATAATGCTCGTGTTTATTTTAGACATTACTCTTAACTTTTAAAGTTGCCTTATTCATTTTAAATAGGACTTTCCATGGGAAAAGTATAAAGAATGATCAAACTTTAGTTTTGATTTAAAAAGTAAAACAAGACTCATTAATACATAGGTGGTCATTGACAGAATTGTAAGTTTACGCTTGTTCACTTTACATGTTACTAACAGATTTAATAAAATTTGCATTAGTATAAATCTTTAGCTTTGATTATGCTGGAAAGGTGCATGCCCTTCCCAAGAAAATAATATTTCTTATACAGATTTCTCAATATATTATGCATTTGTATGTGTATCAGGGTAATTGGAGGGAGGACCAGAAAACAAAAACAAAAACAGAAAGTAAACAAACATAAAAACTTTCCATGAACTGCATTTAGGTATTTTATCTTTGAGGAACATTCTAACTTTTAGATTTCACTAAATAGATCTGGTAAGTAGTGACTGATTTATTCTCCTTAAAATAAATACATCGCTTGTGTCAAATATTTTTAATTCCACACTAAATTGTTTGTGCGTGTGTATGTGTCGTTTATATTTTCACTTTTTCAATGAAAGTAAAGAATAAAAAGGTTTTCTATCCTTGTTGTTTCCCCAAGTTGAAATAAAAGCATGTGCTGCTTTATTACCCTAGTCTTATAATTTACCAATCATAATAGAATCTGTACTCTTGCAAAAGACATTTCATTAGGATGTGAAGACTTTAGAATTGACACCCCCTCACATATTAATTAAAAAGCAAATTGCAGGTAAGCAGTCATGACGTTTATAAAAGGGGGAACTTACATGGGTAAAATCTCTTTTGTTGTATTTTATAATATACTATCAGGACTGGGACTAATAATTCTATTATAAATTTGATTTGGGGAGATGTTTGTTTTCCCAATTGCTATCAAAATTTAACTTTTATTTAGCCTACATTGACTTCTTCTGTTCCATCTTTTTATTTATTTATCTGTTTTATTATTTTTTTAATTGAGACAGGGTTTCACTCTGTGGCACAGTCGGGATTGCAGTGGCGTGATGATAGCTGGCTGCAGCCTCCCTTAATCTCCTGGGATCAAGGGATCTTCCCGCCTCAGCATCTTGCATAGCTGGGGCTACAGGCATTCACCACTGTGGCTGGCTAATTTTTTAAGTTTTAAAATTTTTTATAGAGGTAGGTCCTTGCTTTGTTGCCCAGGCTAGTCTCAAACTCATGGCTTCAAGTGATCCTCTTGCCTTGTCCTCCCAAAGTGCTGGAATTACAGGTGTGAGCCATCGTACCTGGAATCCATCTTTTATATGTACTCTTAAAAGAATTGTTTATGCTAGCATCTTGAAATACACACACATATATATATATATATATAGTCTTTTATGAGGTTAAAATCATTTTTTTGCAGAGTAAACCAGTAAAGATTGCAGAACAATTATATTGCAACAAGTTCCTAATTCATAGTTTCTGCTTGAGACTCTAAAGCAGTTAATATTTACATTGTTAGATGTGTGGCCAAATCATAAACTTTTATTTAGTAGGCGATTTCATAACCTCCAAATGTCTGAATCTTACTCTTTTTGTATTGTATTGAGGAAAAAAATGATCATTTTGATTCTATAGGCTTTAAAATTAAATCAAACTCTAGGTAGCATTGTTTGGCTTATTTAGTGAATTTAATGTTGATTCTTTAAAAATAGAAGTGGGGCTTTTCTCCTGCAAAATTGCCAAGAGAGCATTTGCACCATGGCATTTAAGAATATATCAGTTGAGATTTTCTATTGATCCCAGTTGCGGGGATGAGTGCCCCGAGAGAATACATGAGCCGGCTTTATGAGGGTCCCTGTCATCAAGGATTTAGCTGTTTCATTTACAGATTCCTGTAAATGTTCACCAGATCCATGACCAGTAATTTTCACTGGAGAAGGACTGGACCGTGGGTAAGCAAATGACTCTTTGTCATTAATGGTTTCAAGTAGCATTAAAAATGTTCTGGCAGCTCAGTTGATTTTGATGAAGCTATGAAGCCCAACTGCAATGTGTATCTAGCTCATATTTCCAATTATAAGACCAAGGAAAGAATCAAAGTGAATAATATGTAACGTACACACATACACACACACCCTAATTTTGATTACATAGCTTTTCCTGTATAGAGATTTAACTTGAAGTCTACAGATGTTCACATTTAGCACAGCACAATAAAAATACAAGTAAAACAGAAACTACTTTTTATGTAATTACATTTATATCTGCTAATGTTCACTTCCTTAATTGGGTTATCTCCTAAGTGATCAGTAAATTGCATGCAATAACTAATTTACATGCCTCCTTAGACACTGTAGCTGCCTGATGATTTGAAAAGTATAAGTACCCACAAGTGTACCAAAATTTGTTTTGAATTAACAGTGAATAAAGAAATCTTCAAAAATTCTTGAGACATGACAGATAAATGAGTTAACACATCTCTCTGTGGAATCTGTTTCTACGTATCAAAACTTTTTAGTTCATGTTACTGTTTAAATGACCTCCCATTAATGTAAGCCTGTCATTTATAAAAATATTATTATTATTGTTTCTAAATTTCACTTAGAGATGCATTAGAAAAATCTATGGCTAATTTTCTTTGCCTGTATTGCTTCTAGTATGGGCTGACTCACAGAGATGCTGCATTACACACAACAAAGTGTTCCATAATTTGCAATTTCCTCTCCTCCTCCTTCTCCTTCTCCCTCTTCTTTCCTCCTCCTCCTCTTCCTCCTCCTCCTCTTCCCCCTCCTTTTCCTCCTCCTCCTCCTCTTCCTCCTCCTCTTCCTCCTCCTTTTCCTCCTCCTCCTCCTCTTCCTCCCCCTCCCCCTCCCTCTCCTCCTCCTTCTTCTCCTTCTTCTTCTTGTCACTCTGTCACCCCAGGCTGGAGTGCAGTGGTGTGATCATAGCTTGCTGCAGTCTTAAACTCCTGGGCTCAAGGGATCCTCCTGCCTCAACCTCCCGAGTAGCTGGGACCATAGGTATGCATCACCACTCCCAGCTGTTTTTAAAAATGTTTTGCAGAGATGAGGTCTTGCTATTTTGCCCAGCTGGTCTCAAATTCCTGGGCTCAGACCATCCTCCTCCCACCTCAGCTTCCCCAAAATGCTGATATTACAGGCATGAGCTACCACAAACAGCTTGTAATTTGTAATCTCTTATAAGCACAGAGCAGAAATAAAAATGGCGTCATTTTTAGGTTCTCCTAACTCTTCTTGCCCATTCATCACTGTCTGCCCAGGAACAAAGTCCTGCTCTTGAGTCCATGATTATCCAAGTAATTCTAAAGGTCTTCTCATACATGCCTGGTGAGGGCATAAATTAATAAAACCTTTATTGAGGACAACTTAGCAATATTTATTAAAATTAAAAATGCTTGAAGCCTTCAACCCAGCAATTCCACTGCTGTAAATCTATATTTCAGATAAATTTGTGTTATGTGAAAAATGGCATTATATGTGTCAACTTTTGCATTATGGCATTGTTTTAAATCATGAAAGATTTCAACCTAAGAAGGATGAAGTCAGCAGGGAACTTGCTAAGTAAGTTATGGTGCAGCTTGTTTTGAGCCATAATAAAAGAATGAGGAAGTCCTTCACACCTTGCTACGGTAAAGTTACCAACACACTTTATTAAGCAAGAAGAATAAAGGTGGTAAATTGAACTTCTCCATTTTAAACAATTTGTGTAAAAATGGAGAAATGAATATATACACATATATATGTATATTTATGCATATTAGCTTATATGTGTGTAAACTCTATCTGGAAGGACGGACATAAAAGAAATTAATCATACTGGCTGTTTATGGGGAGGAGAACTAGACAAAGCTAAAGGAGACAGGTATGAGCATGGCATTTTTCTTTAACCACTTTAAATAATGTTTTTATATCATTAAGACATTAAAAATATTCTCATCCTTTATTGTTTCCTTCCCAACCTGACATCCCATGTTCAAATGTTCAAATTACATTTTTCCTCTTCCCCTCTTTTAAACCTCCATTTCAGTGCTGTCAATTTTAGTTGGCTATTAGAAAAACAACCCAAATTCATATTAATGTGTAGGTGACTCATAGCCTCAGACCTTCCAGGCGTGTTTTCTATTTAGAAGAGGAGAGTTATTAACTTGCATGGAATTCTAACTCGTTAAATACCAGGCGGTTCTAAAAGTACCTTCCAGGCAGTGCTTGCAGGATCATTTGATTAAAGTGAGGACAGCAAGCCAAAGACATCTGTAGGTTCTTTAATCCACATCCCTGACAAAAGGACAAAGCAGTCACTGCCACTCACACCAAGATTCTACCCAGAGGTGGATGCCCAGAGGGCTTCCAAGGAAGTTGCATGCTGGAAAACTCCAAGTACAGATGGGACAGAGCTGCTGAGCTCTAAGCCAGTATATCTAAGTGTGGTTATCACACATGTGGCAAAAGACATATAACACATGGCATATGCTTCATGATGGAATGTTTGTTAAAAAGAAAGACTCTAGAGCCCCTCTGTCCTCAAGATCTACTGAAGGCACTGTATAAAAGAGCCCTAGTTTGAGCACTGCTGTCTGTCATGAATTCGCTTCATCTGCTACTTTTCTGATTTCAGTAACTGGGGACAGTGGGATCTCAATCAGAAAGTATTTGTTCCTGGAACACCCAAGCCTTGGGCAATCTCTGAGCAGCCAAGCCCAGTGTTCTCTGAGTTCAAAGATCTGAAAGTCTTTGCAAAGACCTTAGAAACCCATCCTGCCAAGACTGATCCCAAAAATGCTTTCCTAATCCATTTCCTGAGGCTCTCTGCTCACTAGGGCCCAACCCCACACTTCCTGTTTTATAGGGATAGTTAGCCTCTGCCCTGGGGCACTGGGCTGGTCCATGTGTTCCTTTCCTACCCTAGCTAATGTCTTTTGACATTTGGGGATGCGTCAGTGCTGCAGATTCTTTAAACTCTATTCATTTATTTTAAAAAAATACTTAATGAGGGCTGGGCACAGTGGCTCATGCCTGTAATCCCAGCGCTTTGGGAGCCTGAGGCAGGAGGGTAGCTTGAGTCCAGCCAGCCTGGGCAATATAGCACAACCGCCATCTCTACAACACAAATAAAAATAATAAAAATATCTAGTGAGTACAGGCTTTGGGACCAGTACTCTTTTGGGCCCTGGGGATTCTGAAAGGAACAAAAGAGACCAAAATCAGTCCTTTTGGGAAGTAGATATATAATAGACAATAAACAAGGCAAATAAAGAAAACATAATTGTTTTAGGATGAAACTCTAAGGTTTGGGGGTAAAAAAGAAAAAAAAGTATGTAGGAATGGGGAGTGGGGACAGAAAATGTTCTAGAAAGAGGAAAGAGGAAGTGTAAAGGCTTAAATTTAGGAAAAGCGAGAAGTTCCATGTGAGTGGAACAGCCTGGGTGGGATAAATCCTGCAAATTTGAATGAGGTGAACTGAGAGCCGTGAGCAGGGGCCAGGTCATGGAGTCTCTTTGGGAACTTTGGCTTTGATGCTAAGCGAGACAGGAATCCATTGAAAGGTTTGCGTTTTGTTTTGTTTTGAAGAAGAATCAACATGATCTGACTTACTGAAATTATCTTGATGTTTAGTTGAGAATTTCCCACATGGTGACAAGGCCTGAAATACAGAGCTCCGTTACAATAATGTAGGTGAGAGTTAACCAGGTGGAATCAGCGGAGAGGTTAAGAAGTAATTAGAATATGGTATATTTTCAAATCAAAACCGTGAGGATTCCATCACTCTATGTGAGGATATAAAGGAAGAACGAGAGTCAAGGACGACTCCACTTTTTTGGCCTAACTGGAAGAACAGAATTGCCACTTACTAAGATGGAAAGACTGGAGAGAGATGCAAATGTTAATGGGCAAGTAAAATGTGGCAGGTCAATCTGACAACTAAAAATGGAACTGTAATGTAGGCAGTTGGATGTATGAGTCCAAGGAAGAGATATGGCTTCAACATATAAATTTAGAATCTTTGTATACATGTAGTAATTTAAGTCATGATATTTGATAAGTCTACAGATGGAGTCTGTGGAGGCATAAGAGATCCCAAGACTGAGCTTTGGATCAGTTCATTTTTAAAGATTAAGAAGATGGAGAGGACCCAGCAAAGGAGACTGAGAAAAAAAGAAAAAAAGAAAAACCTTAGCTAGTAGGCAGAAAACCAAATGAGTGTCTTATTCTGTAGGCCAAATGAACTAAATATTTAAAGATAGAATGCTCAACTGTGTCAGATACTACTTAAGGTCACAGAAGACAAGTAACAAGAACTGACTGTTGGAAACAGCAATGTGGAGATTATGGGTCACCTTTATAAAAGCAATTTTCCTGGAGTGGTACAAGGAAAGTCTTTATTGCAGGAGGTTCAACAGAGAATGAGAGAAGAGACTGTAGAGATAGCAGGTAATGATACCACACTAGTGTCCTGCAGTACGGGGAAGAAGGAAAATGAGGAATATATGGAGAGAAATGTGGATATAACAGGTTTTGTTTTTAAAACAGGATAAGGAAAAGCGTGTCCATATGCTTGTGGGAATCATCTAGTTAAGTTAGAAAAATTAGTGATACAGCAGAGAGGGGGAAAATTGCTGTAGCAAAGCACTTGAGCAGACAAAACATGATGGGAGCTAGGCACAAGTGTAGAAGTGACTGTAATGTAGGCACACAGACAGATTATCATTATTATGAGAGAAGGGAGATAATGGGTGAAGGAGGTAGATAATCCCAGATATTTGGTCTTTGTAGTGTGCAGTCCATGATGCATTCATTATTTCACATTAATGTTTGGAAAATAAGTGGGAACCCTGGCATACATTGTCTGGTAAAGAAACAATGAATTATTCTGAAAGAGAACAGATTTCCAGACAGTGTTGTTGGAGTCTTTATCCATTGCGTATGGCTCCTGTTAGAGTCAATTTATATAAATAGAGAATTCCTTTTCCAGTCTTGTTTAATTTAAGCAACGAAGTATTGAGTGCTCCTGAAGATTATTAAGACTCCACCCCTGCCTTCAGGGAGCTGCCCATCTGGTGGAATGAGCCCTAAGATATTTTGAGGACTGCTCACTCCACCCATGATCCCACAACAGGAAAGAATATTTAACATTAGGGACATCCAGGAATATTCAGGACATATGTTTGCCATTACTGTAATTAGTGTCAGATGTTTGTAAGTGCAGAAATAGGGAAATAAACAGTGTTACAGGAGAACAGAAGAGCAAATGCTCAGCTTTGTCTGGGAGGTGTAGAGAAGCAATGTTAAGGCATTGAAAATTACTGAAATAGAAGAAGAGACAGGAGTTAAGCCTGGACAGGTAGATTAGGGTCATATTGAATGAATAATTGTTCTAAGGGGTATGAATATTTTTCTATAAACATCAATGGTGATGTTAAGTATGTCTGTGTTTTGGAGAGAAATGTAGTAGCTGTATGGAGCAGAGGCTGGCCATAATTGAAGGTTGAAAACCATTGTGTGTCCTCTGCAATAGTCCAGGCAAAATATAATAAGGAAGTGACAATGACACAGGGTGCTTTCAGCGCCACTTCACCAGCCAGAAATCTCTGTGGCCAGCTGTGCCCCTGCCCAGGCTTCACTCGGCTCTGGGCTTGCCACTGGGCTCATTCCACCCACTTGGCCCAGCGGGCTGCACTCAGCTTGCACTACCAACCCAGGGTAGTGCACAGGTCTTTGCACTCAGTGGCTGAGCTGGGTGTGGGCAGTTTTTGCTTTGGACACCAGCATCTAGATAAGGGGAACCCAGTGGCATCGGAAAACTCAGAGATGCCGGTAAACACAGAGACCTAGGGGTTTTATGGCTCTTTCCCAGGGAGTCACCAGGTTTGAGCCCCCAAGAAGTGTTACATCATTTCTGCTGCCCCCAGTGCAGCAAACAGGAGGGCATATTACAGCTTATTCATGTTACAGCTTGTTCGTTCCTGCAGCCCATAGCTCAGCAAATGGGGGCATGTTGTGCCTAGAGGCTTTTTCTCCACATTGCTTGGTGAATGAGAGGGAGGGTTACAGTGTTACAGCTCTTTTTGTACCTACTGTTTGGTGGGTTCTGTGTTCTTGTCCCACAACCAAGAAGGATGAGATTGCATGGACATTGGAGAGTGGACAAGGTAAGGAAGAATTTTATTGAGCGAGAGTAAAGTTCTTGACAATGAGAGGGGAGCCCAAGTTGGTGGCCCTTTGTGTGAGGGGGAGGGCCCGAAAGTGGGTATCCCGATGTGTGCCTGAGTCTGGGGTTTTTATGGGCTCAGAATGAGAGAGTGCATGCTGATTGGTCCATGGTGGGCCTGGAGAAAGCACCATTTAATTGGCTAAAGGCCTTAAGGAAGTTCTCACTCTGGTAGTGGACTCTCCTCAGAACTGGAAGTTCAGTTTTCAGGCTTTAAGCTCTCTTTGGCTTGAGGTTGGATTTCACCAGAGACCTGTCCCTTTCTGCCCAGAAATTTATCTGCCGTGGCCTGGAGCAGTGGCTCATGCCTGTAATCCCAGCACTTTAGGAGACTGAAGCGGGTGGATCATGGGGTCAAGAGTTTGAGAACAGCATGGCCAAGATGGTGAAACACCATCACTACTAAAAATACGAAAATCAGCCAGGTGCAGTGGCGGGTGCCTGTAATCCCAGCTACTCAGGAGGCTGAGGCAGGAGAATCACTTGAAACCAGGAGGCAGAGGTTGCAGTGAGCCAAGATCATGCCACTGCACTCTAGCATGGGCGACAGAGCAAGATTCCATCTCAAAAAAAAAAAAAAAGGAAATTTATCTGCCTCCTGCTGCTATCAACAAGGGCAATAAATGTTGAAAGGAGGGAGTACATCTCATTAAGTTTTTAAGCAGGACTTTGACACGTATTTAGAAAATAAGAGAAAAAATAACTGACTATGAGGTTGCTGTTTGGGGTAAAAGTTACATTTTGATTTCATTTGTCAAGATGTAGATTGCCGAGGATGAGACAGTTTTGGTCAGAAGGTGAGCAAGCATAATGAGTTCATTATGTACATGTTGAATATTAGGTAATTTTAAGCTACTCTAAAGTCTAGGATTTGTTTCTTTGACGTGTTTCCTGTCTTTTAATGAACGTTGAATCTATGCTCTGAACTCAACAAAAGAAAACTCAGGAAAACTAGCAATATTTAGGTGCAATTTCATGTGAAGATGTGAAGGACATTGACTGCTAAAGGACAAATTCATTACATCCCTAGCAAAATCAAGGGTTTCCATTATTTAAATGCAGGGTAGCAGGGTAACCACTTTTTTTTTTTTTTTTTTTTTTTTTTGGCTTAAAGTAATTTTTGTAAGTTACAAGATGGGCCAGACATACTTTACTTTCTTTTCTTGTTGTATATTCACAGGCAATCAATCCTTTGATAAAGAAAAAACAAAAGCTTAGAAGGATGGTTAGGAGGATGTGATTAAGTAATACAGCATAAAGAAAAGGATTAATTTACTTGAAGATACCCTTTTCTTTCATATATGCCCAGTGGAAGATGATAATAGTTTTAAGATTTCCAAGAACTTCAATAAAATATATGTAATAAATGCATCAAGCTTCTTATTGCATTGTCTCAGTCATTAATTATACACCAAGACCATTTAGTGTCAGAATAGAACGCTTACTTGACCAATCCACAAAATCTCCATTGATTTGTACCACTTTAGTCTATGGATTCAATATACTGTAAAAACTTTAAAAATCAGTAAATTTATTTTTTAACAAACTAAAGAACACTATGAAATGCTATGATGTTTTCTCATTACACTGTCATAGTGTTCTTGTACTCAGAAATGTTATCAATGACATAGATTATCATATGAATGTATTATCATCTTTATTGTGAGATTATGTATATTTAATGCAATGCTTTTTTCTGGAAAGTTAAACCTAAATTTAATATATAATTATGGCCAATATATTAATTCCTTTAAGGTATTTGAAATTTTCTCATGTTACATATTTTTTAAAGTTTCCTTTTTTAAGTTCTTATTTTTTTATTAGGTGAATGACTTTATTATTGACTAAAGTCTCTGACAGCAGATAAAAAGAGGAATAAATGAATGAATATACAAACTGAACAATTAAATAAGCCTTGTTGCTATCTCAAGTGATTTCTTAAAAAAATCTTGCTTTCAGCAATGTTAGTAGCCCACTGAAAGTAACATCCTTATATTTTTTTTACCTACAGAAAAGTATGTGAAAAAGTCACAGCAGCCTTTTTGGTGCTTCTTGTTTTTCTTCAAATTGATATCAACTGTGTTTAGCATGGATAGGTACTTTGCTTGAGCAAAAGTTTTCTTAGTATTTCTAAATCAGCTTCTCCTCATTTTTGGGGGGATATTCTTATCATCATATTGACTCTGCAACATATTAGATGCATCCATTTTCCAAATCGTGTACATTTTTATTGTGGTTATAAATGGTAATCTTTTAAATTGTAAGGTTTTTAAATTAATCATGGCTCAATTTACCAAAGACATTATAAAATGGACTAAATTTGCTGGATCTTATAATTTATGATTTGTTCTTTTACTTTCATTTATATTTTCTCATTTTCTTTCTTTTTCCCTTGGAGATTCACTATCTCAAATATTGTGTAACACCAAATCTCTTTAGGAGCCACAAAGAAAAGTATTGTGATTCATACATTCAGATGACAGATCACTTACCCAAATCTCCATTTTACTAGGAGTTATGAGATGTAGAAAGTAAAGGCCTAACCTGCCTTTTCCAAGAACTAGTAATATGACGGAGAGAGACATTTAAAGCACAGTACAAGAGAGAATACAGTATTTGCTGCTGTAGAATTTTTAAAAACTATAAACTATGGGAGCACCTAGAAAAAATTGTTAAGGAGTGTTAAAAGCCTCGTTGAAGTTGGCACTTCTCTTACACTGCAGATGATGAAGGAAGACCTATTCATATGGGCAAAAGGGATGGTTGCAATCAGGAGAAAGGACTAATGGTTTGTTTCCTAGAGCTACCATTAAAAATTAGCATAAATTGGGTGGCTTAAAACAAATGTATTCCTTCTTCATTCAAGAGGCCAGAAGTCAGAAATCAAGGTTTGGTTCTTTCTGGAGACTCTGAGGGAGTAACTGTCCCAGGCCTACTCTTGAAAAATAATAGTTTCTCACTATTTATTGTTTCAATTTATTTTAGAAGCAGAGAGACAGATTATATAAAGGCCCAAGGCAACATAAACTCCTATGTCTGGTTTTAGTAATGTCCTATCACAGAAAACGTTAAATCATACTTTGTCAGCTCACAGAGATACATTGACCTATCTAATAGAATAATAATAAATGTTATTAGCAATAACCATCATGTATTGAACATAGTTAAGCGTTTCACATGTATATCTCATTTAATCATCACCTTAATGGCAGTACTAGCATGCTCTAGGTAGAGATAAGAAAACTGAGGCCTAAAGAGAGTTATCTATAAACATTTGCTTGTGATAAGCAGAATAATAACAAAACAAATTGAACATGAGGACATATATTACTATGAAAACTGAAAAAAGAAGGAGAGGTGGTACATGAGCATAAATATGAAATGATAGTGCAATGACAGAGGAAATGGAACTCTGTGTGGTGTGATCAACTTAATTTTCAGCACTTTCTGCTTCTGCCTTCTGCAGCAAAACTCATTACACAATATAAAAATATTATGTGCTACTTACTATGACAGTAAATATTAAGGCTATAGTACACATTGCTTTGAAACCTTGCATTTGAGGATTGAAAGCTTTACCTCACAAAGTAGAGGTTAATATAAACTGCCATTATAAGTAAATGGATATTTGTTAAAAAGCAAACAAACTGAAGAACTTCTCAAAAATGAGTTTATTTCTAAGCTAGAAAAGCCTAATATTTTTGAGGTGCTTCACCAGGCTATTTTTCAAGTATGACCACCATAGTGTATTCCTGAAAATAGGTGTCATAGGAATAGGTAAAAGTGAAGATTACTCTGCTCAACACCATGCCTTCTGAATCGAAGTTTCAGGAAACAGACTGAGGCAATTTGCATTATAAATGAACATCCAGGGTAATTGTTTATTACCAAATACCTGAGAACCATTGGTGTAGGTTTAATGTGAGTATTCATAACATTCCCCCCAACATTAAAAAAAAATTCTTTAATTTTTAACTTTAAGAAATGACTTCAGTAAGATGGAAGAGATGGTCATAAAATGAAAGGGTGTTCTCAGTCTACAGTGGTTCCATGAATTTTCATTTCAAAGGAGTTGTGTTAAGTAAATATTTAAGGTAACTATTTTACAGATGACTTTTTTTTTAAATCAAATAAATATGTTTGGAAAAGCCATGACCTATTTGTAAATTCTTTTCTAAAAAGCCTGAATGTATGTATGCATATGGTATATATGGTCGTGTATCATAAAATAAAATGAAATAAAATAAGGTAGATATTGGGCTTTCTCTTGCTGGTCAGAAGAAAGCCTTCCCATTTCAAGGGACTGGCTCTACCAATCAGGCCAAATTTCCTGGGCACACATCCTTCTGGGAGTGGTTGCTCTCTTTACTTTCCATTTAGCAGCTGTACAGTTGGGAAATGTCCAACAGAATGAAAGCCACCTGCTCCTCTAATGATTTCAGCCAAACAGACAGGATTGAAGGTTTACCAAATGTGTTGTCTGTCACTCTGACTCTGCTCGAAAAAGTAAATCAAACTGGTCAGATATTCATATAGAAAATGTGTCATTAGTTAACTCCTGGAGTGCCTGAAGCTCCTTTCAGGCTACCAGACTCTGCTGATTTGGAGATGCCTTTTTAAAATGAAGAATGGAAGTGATTTGAAGAGACAAATTTGGAAAATGAGGCATTCTAGAATGTTTCCCTTATCAAATGCTATATCATTGCACTCTATAAAATGAGTAGATTTATGCACATTTTTCCCCACATTGACAGTTTGATTTTAGTATGTGATTATATGTTCCCAATCCGACTAATTAAATGTCAAATTCCCATAAGTTTCCAACTCACCCCTTCTTCCAGCTCAGTCTCTGTATTCCCTGAAAATTGTCTACAAGAAAGTATAGTATGGAAGGGAAAACCATCATAGTCTTTCCTATCACACTGGAAAAATCACATTAGAAGTGGAAATTGGCCTCCACCTTCTCTGGCAGTTTGGGCATGCTCTTTAATCCTTCTGTGCCTTAGGTTTTTAATCTGTAAAGTAGAATTATTTTATACATTAGATGTGTCTGGAAATGTCACAGGACATTTGTTTTCCTGAATAAATGTTCAGTATTATGTGGTTTTTTAAATGTTATTTTGATATATTTTTGTTTTATATGGTTATCCCATTAATATTTACATCACGACAAATATCCAGAGAAGTTTCATTTTATGTATTTTGTTTTACTACAATCTGATCGTGTATAACATTTTTTTTCTATGGCCATCTTCAACCTTATGTTGTCAATATTGGTTAACAGAGGGTGATGCAGCTTCAGTATAAATTTGTTTGTGAAAGTATTTCTGTAATCTCAAGGGATTAATGCTTCATAAGAATTAGCTCATATAACGCCATAGAAATAAGTAGAGAAAAAGCCCACAAACTTTTGTTGAATAATTTCAGGAAAATTCTTTATGGGTGCACATTTTGTTGGATCACAGAGCTTTAGTCATAGAAAGCATTGAACTAGTGAGCGTCCTCAGCATCCTCAGTGAGCATAATAGTGTTAAAAACTCCATAAACATGTTAAATGCAGTAGATTTTGTAAAAGAGAAAATGATAAGCAGATAGATATAGAAAAATAAAAATGGGTAAATAACATTTAACAGTAATCCATTGGTTATCTTTTTTTCAAAAGGCATGGTAGAAATTTTATTATAATGAACACATAAATTATATCAGCCTGAAATAATTTTAAGTTTAAAAAACAAGATCTGCTGTCTAAAAATGTTATTTCCTTTTACACATTAAAATGTTATTAATTTAGACTCCTCTAATTTAGAGTTCCTCAAAATTTATTCAAATGAATTAGAAATAATATCATGAAAAATTAGATTCATGTGCTGATTTGTATTCTTGCATTTAATGGGCACTTTGCTTTATACTCTTCTGGCAATTTTGAATGCTGAGGCAGCACACTAGAAAACGCCAACATCGGCAGATTAGCGCAAAAGTCAAGAAGCCATTTACCTAATTGCTGTGTCAGTCTAACTGCACAAGCATCCCACTCGGTTTTATGGAACTGTACCTGAACGCGAAATCAAGTTGGTGTAGAATAAGACAGGGGATTAGCGGTTCCTTTTGACATTTTATGCCTTTCATTTCCCTCCTGTGCTCACTGTATCTTCTGGTGTCCAGAGAATCTTGCTTAGAAATGGACATGAGGGCTAAGCAGGCATTTATAGCTAATATGTACTTTTCTATTCCTCCATATCATTATTTCATGGTTATCTTTGCATCCCAGACGGCTCCTGGTACAAATTGTTGCACAAGGTGGGCCTTCAAGACACCATTTTTAAAAACGTCTTTGCCACGTCCTCCTGAGATATGACTCTGGAATCAATCTGTTCCTAAACTAGTGTTTGATAAATTAGAGTCAGCTCAATGATATCGAACCACAGATTCATTAAAATAGAACTGCATTTCAGGCATGGATTTACAAATGATTATCTTAATATTTTCCTGCAAAACATAGCTAATGTGTTCTTTACATTTATTTGACCTCCCCTGGTTGGATTGCTCTGTCTTTATTGCTTCAGCATGCAACATTGCCTGGACACTCACAGTGATTTGCACCTATTTTTTATGGATGTGTCAGCCTATGATTATATAATTATATGAGTTTTTATAAAAGCGTAGAAGGCATAGAAAATAATGTGCCCTCATTTTATGAATACTCAAGTACCCTTTAAATAAAACACTTTACTCACTTTTAGAGATGATATGCCACTGGAAAGCAATCATTTGGTCTTTTATGTAAATTACTATTTTTCATTATTTACCAATTCCCTTATGGCCCATATGTAGTGTAACTATATTTTCTATGGCAGTCAGAGTTATACAATCTAGAAGTTAAGTGATTAATAAAGCAGATTTCCTGGGATCAGATGCAGTATAATGCTGTGCTAATATAAATAACTATTTTTTCCCCACATTACTCATTGGACCAAAAGCATCAAAATATATTTTATGTAAATGAGGACCCTACACTTTTCACCAGCTTATGAAGCAACATTTCTTTAATCTTACCGTTTAGTTTCTAATATGCTTTTCAGATAAATTTCTTTAAAAGACTAGATGAATTACTATGTCATATTAATTGCATATTTGTTGCGTAGTTGGTATGTTCAATTCAATGACATTCTTTTATAAGAAGTAGACCTTTCCTGCCATGAGCTTTCAAAGTAGTTGCAGAATTTCCCATGAATGTGAAATACAGAATGACAAATACTGTAAGTAAACATTTAAAATAAACAATTATTAAGGTTATACTAGGTTGAGATGTATGAAATTGCCAGTTTTCAACTGTTTTGACCAAATATAACCTCATACAATTGTATTATAATTTTACATAATATTTTATTCTTCCTCAATTCTGTGCCTTTGTTCTTCCTGGTTTTTCTGCTTAGAATGTCCCTCCCCACTTTTTTCTGACAGGAACACTTACTTTTCATCTGTACGGTCTCACCTGGAACACTATATGTGCCCAGCATTTTTGCTGATATTCACAAGAAGACTTAAGCACTACCACTACTGATTATACAGATTTTACATTTAAAATAATTCAATGTGTGGACATTTTATCATATGTGATTTCATAAACCCCTAACTCCACCCTGGTGCTTCCTAAAACATAATTCTCCCAGGGTAGCGTTATGACTTACTGTGTCCTTCAGGCTAGATGTCATAATGTATTTGTATCTATAGAGCTTATTAACATGATTGGCATATAACAGTAGCTAAATTCAGTGCTGACTGAATGAATATGTTATTCTATTAATAATTCAGTAACATTTTTTTCTTTGAACTGGGAAAAATCTTGGAGAGTTTCTACTTCTTTCCCCTTATTTTATAAATGAGAATACTGATGCTCAGAAAAATACCTTGATATTGCTCTTTAAGAGTGGAGTTAAAGCTGATACAGCACAAGCAAAATACTAAAAATCATCTAAAATTATATATGTGACAATTTGCACAGATATTAAACCAGAGAAATAGTAACTCTGGGATAACTCTAGACAATGACAATCAGAGAAGGTGTTGTAGAAGAACTGGGATTTAAAATGAATTTTAAAGGACGGGTAGAATCTGGACAGGCAGAGGAAATGGGAGAATGTGAGTAGGATGGTATGAGTAAAACATTGACAGAGGAAGACCTAAAATGTGCTTAGAAGAGTGAGCAAACAGAATGTTAATCAATGATCGTTCTGATGTCTTTACAAAGTATATGCTTTTACCCAGGGGATATATACTTGTTGGCTTTCTTATTTTGATATCAGATACAATATATGTGAAATTCTAGAGACTATTCCTTTGAGATTGAAAAGCGAGTGATACTTTGTCAAAGTGTTCTGTATTACAAGTTAGAATAGGATTGAAAATTAAATATAATCCAAACCTTGAAACTTGGCTTAAACATAAATATATTTCTAATTTACTGAAGCAACTAGGCTTCCACAATTGGTAATGTAAAGGTTCTTTTCTTTTTTTTGTTGGTTTTATCCCCATGAAATTGTTTCCATCAATTTGAGAAAATACTGAGGTTTCTTAGTTTGGTTCTTTTTTGTATATGAACACTGCGTGCCCATGTATGCATGTGAAGTCACAAAGAGAAGGGTTGGAGGGGAGAGTTGGAGGAAACAAACATCCCCTTGTCAATGTAGTTTAGGGTTTTCAGCTCCTTCCATGAACCTTTGCACAGTATGACATCTACAGGTTATAGATGGTTTTCTTTCTGTATTTGGTGTTGGCTCTAAAATCCTCCTTAGAAAAGGCAACACAAGTATCCCTTCCCGATTAATGTGAATTGGAACAAAAGGTATAAATACCATAGATAAAGAGAGATACATATATATGACGTAGTATTTGAGTGAGTTAAACTCTTACCCATGGCTAATATTTGAGTGAAAGGCAAATTGGTAAATATTTTCTCTATTGAATTATTTTTAAATCACTTGAGAATCATCTGTTGAGTTCTCACTACGTGCCCAGCAGTGTGCTAGTTGTCAGGGATGCAATGGCAAGAAAAAAAAAAAAAAGACTTGAATGGTCTTTGCTCTTATGGAGCTTTGAACTAGTAAGGAGATATATAATAATTACAGAACAAATATACACATTGCAAATTGCTGGAAGTATGTTAAGAAAAGCAAACAGATGATGTGGTAAAAAGCAGTTTGGTCTGTTAGAATTTGAGTAAAATTAAAAGAAAAAACATAGCTTGAGATGGTGTCCTCTTTTGGAGGTGGCCAAAGATGTTCTTTCTAAGGGGGTAATACATAAACTTAGAGCTAAGGTGAAAGATGAAGTCACCCATACTCCATAAAAGACAGGGACAAAGTGCTAAGCAGGGAGGTGGAACTGTATATGCAGTGGTACTGCAGTGAGAGGAACTGGGAAGGAGTGAGGGTGAAGACTGGCTATGAGGAGGATGGGGTGATCAGGAATAGTCAGGTCATGCAAAGATGTGCAGACCATGCTAACGACTTCAATATGATTCTTTTTTTTTTTTTTTTTTTTTTGGAGTCTCTCTGTGTCGCCCAGGCTGGAATGCAGTGGCATGATCTCGGCTCACTGCATCCTCCACTCCTGGGTTCACGCCATTCTCCTGCCTCAGCTTTTCGAGTAGCTGGAATTACAGGCATTCGACACTACGCCCAGCTAATTTTTGTATTTTAGTAGAGACAGGGTTTCACCATGTTGGCAAGGCTGATCTCGAACTCCTGATCTCAAATAATCTGCCTGCCTCAGCCTCCCAAAGTGCTGGGATTACAGGAATGAGCCACAGCGCCCAGCCCCTTAATATGATTCGTGGTGTGACTAGAAACCATGAAAGAATTTAAAGCCAAGGAGTGCATGACCCAGTTCATATTTTCTAAAGATTCCTGGGATTACTGTATTGAGGTTGGATTGGGAGGGAGCAAGAACGAAGCAGGAATGTCACGTTAAAGGTTGTTCAGCTGTCCAGACAAGAAATAATGGTGGATTTGGCTAGGGTGATGGCAGTGGAAATGGAGCAAAGTGAGCATATTCTAGAAATACTTGGGACATTGAGCTGTAAGGACTCCAAGTGCCAGCTTCATGATGTGTGGGAAAGACTGATCAAGGAGAATTGATGGGTTTCTAACTTGAACAACAGGATGGATAAAGGAACCATGAACAGAGATGGGGCCCACTGTGGTGGGCAGGTTTTGGGGGTGAAGAAGATGAGTTCCACTTTGTATTCTGAATTGGAGATACATGATTGTCGTGAAGGTTAAGATGCTTCAGAGTGTTCAGAAATCAGGCGTGAGATTAAGGTAACAGATAAGGATTTGAATAATGGGAATATGTAGATAATTGAAGGTATAGAAATTCTTTTTCTTGATCATAAAGGGGGAAACTCTATTTGAATGTGGTGTGTATAATGTAAATACCTACACACACATACATATGTGTGTGTCTGTGTGTGTGTGTGTGTGTGTGTGCGCATAAAACCTAAGGAGTAAAAAGAATAGCTGATATCATTTGGTCAGGAAGGAAGGAAGGAAGGAAGGAAGGAAGGAAGGAAGGAAAGTTTTTCTTGATTGAAGAAACCCATGTTCAATTCAACCTTACACATTGAAATCATTTACTAATTTGCTTTCATTTACTAATTTGCTTTAATTTTCCCCCACAAAGCTGTATATGAATGTAAAAAGAAAATGATTAAAAATACAAGTAAGATTAACTCAGCTTCCAAAGTTCATATAGGGTAAGAATTTGCATTGAAAATCTGATGAAAGTGTTTGAACTCTATGTTCTCTCCCAAGAGTCATACTCCTTTTAAAATTTGCTAACAGCGAACTTCATATTTTAATTTAACATTGAGCTGAATCCTCTAAAAGTGACATTTCTACATGGAAGGTGTGCCAGATTCCTGGAGAGGGCATATGGAATGTGCGGAATATGAGCAACCTGTTTGTAGGCATCTGGAGGCACTGGAAAAGGGATGAGGTTAACCTGAAAACCACTGGATTCAGGATTAGAGTAGCCTCTCTTGCCGCTGATCCTGAAGTTGTATCTTATGGAAGCATTGTCAGACCACAGAACGCTTGCTACTGAAAACACAGGGCCGAATTAATAATTGCTAATCTATATTTTATTTATGATGTGCTAGTCAGTGTTGTAAGCACTTGATGTATTATTTCATTTAATTATTACAATTCTCTTAAAATGGGTGCAATTGCTATCTCTATTTTATAACTGAAGAAATTGAAGTGAGCTTAAATAATTTGTAGAAGTTCATGTATCTCATAAGTGGTACACCTAGGATTTGAACTCCTGTTCGCACAAAGCATGTATCGTAATTGTTATTTGTTGTTTGGGATGAGTGGGTTGAGGGGACAAGAAATTTCAATCCCAAAGGAAAGAAATGCTGTCTTTCCTGGATGTTAGTTGATTTCCTGGAGTGAATGGCCTTCTGGCTCCCACTGGCCAGGGAAAAAGAAAGAAAATAACAGCAAGTCGTTAATTCATAAAACATAATTTTCCCAAGTGCAAGGCTTGCAGTTTCTGCACCTGCTACGTTGCTGACTCATCTCACCTGAATCATTTAGTCAGCTTCATTGTGTTTGCTAAGACTGCTAATTATCCTACTGGAATAATTTAAACTATCAATAAAGAATGCAATAAATCATTAAAGATATGGTTAATAGGGAGAGATAATTTTGACTATTCAGCTTGCATTGATCCTTGATATAAAAAGATTAATTTTATATTCCGTTTTTAACCTTACAGTCAACCATTAGCCATTTCTTTTCACAGAGTTGAGCTGAGCTGGTTTTTCATTAAAAATGTGGCATTTATCTTATTGAATTCTAACTGTGATATCTCATTCCAGGAGCAAAAATATATTCTGACTTACCAAGAAAGCACAACAAGACAAACGTTACATTTTTAATAAAAGTCATTGTAAACAAATTTTTGAAATTTTTATGCTTTTTAATCTACCCAAGTATACATCCTCCTTATTCCTATTAATTTAGAAAATTGATATCTTTTCCCCTTAAAACTATAGGAATTATGTGATTTTATTCGTTACTGAAATTAATGAGGATACAGTGTCAAAATTATTTGGCCTGTAATACATAAAATGTAATATTTTGTGTTTGAGGCATTCACAGCAAAACTTAGGTAATATTTTATTGTTAATGTTCCTTGGCTGCTTGTAGAATGGTGCTCATTTTTAATAGCTTTTAATTAATTTTTATGTTTTTGCTATTGCTTGGCAAAGTTGTATAATAAGAAATACTTGTATTAGTAGTCATGTTGATCTATTGCATGCCAAGATTATATTGGATAATGTATGTATCCATGAAATCAAAGTTTCAGTGTTAACATTTTCAAAATAACAGTATAAGAAAAATGCATTTTCTGTCAAAACTCATAGAGTTTGAGTTTTTAAAAAGTTTATTGAAGAGAAAGTCAGAACCATACTATAGAATTTTGATTTATTTTTTATTAGAACCAAAGGAATAGTTAGTGCTACTCTAAAGTTATATCAGCTAAACAATTATTGTATATACACTATTTTTATTTCCATAATCTGATAACTTTAGAAACATGACAAAAAAGAGCAAACTTCAGAGTCGTATCCTATCGTGACACAAATCAGCTATTTATATCCAAAGTGTGCATTTAAAAGTATTCCTGGTTACTCTTGAATGTGGACTTGTGGAAGCTCACAAATTCAATCTCTGCATTACATTTTATTTCTCCATTTACTGATCCTGGTTATAGGCCAGGAGCTACATTTTATTACCATCCCATAAGTGCACCCGACTTGCTTTACCAGACTATGACACATATTTTTAAGCCATTATTATAGCCCCCACTGGTACCCAACTGGTCAGAAAACACAGATTCAAACTGAAGACAAGTAAAATGATATTTCTCCCCTTCCTCAGACTTGATTGGAAATTCTTCCTTTATGCAATCAACTAGTCATCAAAATCCTATTTTGCTGGTCTCTGAGGGGAATCTCAGGCAGTATAGAGAGCAAAGGACTTTGCAGTTTTGTTACGTCCATGGATCTTTGGGTTGTAAGTAATAGAAAACAGTTCAAAATTGCTCATGTAAAAAGCAGGGTTTTTTTTTTTTTAAATGCACTCAGTATTTCATGATGTTCAAATACTGAAAAGGAAATTCATGAGAATCAGACCTAGAAAGTTGAAAAACACGGTTGTGATCTTCCCTGTGATCACAATCTGTGATCACAACAACACAATCTGTGATCACAACAACACAATCTGTGATCTGTTGTGATCACAGATTGTGATCAGTCTGCACCCCTTTCTCTCTGCATGTTGATACTTGTGGTTTGAAATGGCCCCACACAAATCACACCTTACGGTCTCTTAGCTGCGGTGCTCACTAATGACTGTATCTCAAGAGAGAGAATCTGGATCAACATGGTAGAGCCTAAGAGTGGGAGCCCCTGGCCCACTCTGCTGTGACCATGAGGTTAGATCAGGTGAGGCTTCTGTGCAATGGACAGTGATCGATATGTTTCATATAATCCTATCCCTAGAAACATGGCACAGGCACTGAATGATAGCTAGAAACCCAAGCCTGGAGTGATTACCAGCTTGCAATCCATTCTGTGGAGAAGGGAGGACTTCTACTGATTTTTGGAGGATGAGGGCAATTCTGACAGGGAGTGGTATGAGTAAAGGCTAAAGATTGGATCCTTTCTAAATAGTGACTAGAAGGGTGAGGGGAGCTAAAGGTCTACATGAAGAAGTTGTGGAAGCTTGGAAAGGAAGGCTTTGTAGAAAGCCTTAGATAATAAAATTTTTACTTTGGCATCCTTTGAAGTTTCGTTGTTGATATGGCTTTTGTGTGTGTTTGTGTGTTTTAGCAAGGAGTGGCCATTGGTCAGAGGTGTGCTGGTGAATGTTTAACAACCAGCTCTCCAAAATAAAAATGTGTATGTACATATTAATGTATTAAAAATTTTATTGATAGGATATGGACACACAATTTACAAATAATAAAATATGTGGCTAAGTCTGAATGTTTGTTTTCCCTCAAAATTCTTATATTGGAATCCTAAACCACAAAAGGATGATACTAGATTAGGAAGTGGGGCTTTTTAGATGGTTAGTGACCTTATAAAGGAGGCCCCAGAGAGCTGCCTTGCTCCTTCCACTACAGGAGGGCACCATCTCAGGGGAACCATGCCCTCACCAGACACTGCTGCCAACTCAACCTTGGACTTCCTAACCTCCAGAACTCTAAGAAATAAATTTCTGTTATTAATAAATTGCCCAGTGTAAGGTATTTTAGTTATAGCAACCCGAGCAAACTAAGATATGTGTAACACCCTTTGTTGTACATTTCATATGGCTAGTTGATGATCTCAAGATTCTGTCAGTGATTTTTGCTAAACTTTTGTGCCTGTATCTCATCTGCATCTGCAGTCTAGCCATGGTTTCCCAAATCAAGTTGCATCCCAATCTGCTTATTCTTTTCCCAGTAAGTTTATTGTCATTAAATTTTATATGTGATCTGCTGTAACTATTTCTCATCCTGATATTAATTACATTCTTTAAACTGGAAACTTTTCAGCGTTAGAATCAATTAGAAATGTATATAGTGCAACAACAGACTCACAAAGTAACTGATCATTTAGCAATTGGCTCTTGAGTTTCAGCCAGAGCTGGTTTCAGTGAGTAACTCTTAATGTCTGAGAGGTGACGATACCCTCAATTACAATGTTACAATCCTCAAAGCAATCAATGGGATTTGATTAGATATGGGAGTATGGTGAAGACAAAGAAGATTTCAGGAATGTGTCCTTTGATAAAGGGGTTATGATCATCCACAATGGAGAAATAATATAGGAATCCATTCATTCAACAAATATTTATGAAGGAGCAAATACTAATGAGGAAAAGCTAAACATTTTATATGCTCTACAGGATAGTTTTCTAATTAATTGTTCAAGTCAACCACAGTTCAAAAATAGATATAAATAATTATTGATTTCTATTAAATTAAGCCTCTCTTTTCAGCTTTTAGTGATGACCCTACTTGCACATTATGCCTGAAATGACATAGTCGCTGGACCCTGAGCCCTCCCAAAGCAGAATCTGTCTTACTTTCGTCCTGTGTTCCCAGCATCCAGCTCAATGTTTGGCTCATACTATTCAATAAATGTGGGTTGAGTTAAGGAACAAAGAATCTATACTTGGCTCCCTAAAAGAGCTAGTCAGTGATGAAAAGGGGCAGACTGGTTGACTTCAACCACTTTCTAGAGAAAGTGTTGACAGTGTTAAATCTAGGGAGGCTATTTTTTATTCTTTTCAAATCCCAGGAAAGTCTATCAGTCTATAAGGAAGTCTACAAGAAAGATTCAATAACGTAAGTATGTTGCTTGACACTGATGTTTCTCTGTCTTCAGGGTGAAAATTCTAGGAATTATTGTTTACAGGGACATCCTTGAATTCCAAATCCTGGAATTAAGCTAAAGATTTGTGACTTAGGTTGGATATTGATGTAACTCTAAATATTTAGCAAAACCAGGCTGAGCAATTTTCTCTGCAGCATATAATGAATGTGCATACTCTATGCCTCTAGCTTTTTTAGCAATTTGGAATAAAATCTTTGGGATTTGTTCTGACACTTTTGCCTTGTTAATAAACATAGTAAGAATAAGGACAAAGAGAGGATTATAAAAGTCATTTGTATAGTCAAGCTAAAACAGTGGCATTTACAGAAGTTTATAGGAAATGTAAGGAATGACATTTTATATACGGGCTTATTTTTCCTTTAATCCTATATTAATAAAGTGAATTCTGTATGGGTAATACAGGATACCCTCTGTGAGTTGACTGTGTTTACAAAATTCATTTCTAAACTATTGTTCGCAATGGGGCATATAGTGGTGCATGGAAGCAATATTAAATATAGTTTTTAGTTACCTCCACACCAGTCTACAAAATCTGATTTAGCAAAGCATCTGAAGTCTCTGAAGGGACTCACGATATTATAGACCAGGGTGTGGGGAAGCTATTGTCCCTGGGCCAACTCTGGTTCACCCCCTGATTTAATAAGTAATGTTTTTATTGGTGCACAGCTGTGCTTATTTATTAGCATATTGTCTATGGCTGCTTTGGGGCCACAATGACAAGACTGAGTAGTTGCCACAAAGACCTTTTGGTCCACAAACCCAACTTTTCAGTGGGAGTGTTTGCCTATCACTGAATGGTCTTTAATGACCACAAGGAAGGGTGACCTGTGAAGTTTATTCAGTTCTGACTGTAGAGATCAATCAGGAATTCATGCTACCCTAGTCGACCCGTATGCTGGTTTATTGTGTCTCACAGCACCCTCTTGTATTTTCCCGTCCCTCCAGACAGTGGTACAACTTCATGTGGCAGGAATTAATTCTCAAGGTCTGAAGAGAGGACTCTCACAGGACATAGTCTAAGAGACATAAAAGAATGGGATTGGATTGTTTCTTTTGGTGTCTCAAGTTCACCGCAGAGGTGAGGACAAGGCTTTATTTGGCGACAATGCCTTATTGTCGGATGACAATTGTCGGACTAGTGATGAAGTCAATTGCTTGCTTCCTTTCTTCTTGCTACACTGTCCCCATAACTAGTCTCTCTGCATCTCAGCCCCTGATCAGGATGGGTCTTGCGATGAGACACCTTGCAGACATGAGTTGATTTTTAAAAGGTTTAGTCTTGGTCAGGAGCCAATAGAGCAAGAAAAACAGAAATAAAGACAGTGAGGCAAGGTGAGCAGGGGTTCCCAGACTCCTCCTGCATTTCAGATAATTTATTAGCTAGGAGAGTTAACCATAAAGTAGCTGTTTCCCATCCGTCCTAAACTGTTCTGTATTGTGTTCTATTATTCTATGTTATGCTGTCAGTATCACTCCTAGATGACATCTATATAATGTTTATTAGGGACTATGCAGGGTGCTAGATGCCCTGCACGCTAAGGATTTTCCTTCTTCTCTGGCAACTTGTTTTATATATATATATATATATATATATATAATTCTCCTTCATCTAATCTTTAAACAACTGAGTTTCTCTAGACTTACTTGTGAGTTCTCTTAATCTCTTATTCTATATTTTCTCCCTAGACAATCACATGAACATCACAGCTTCAAGTGCCTTCCCTAAACAGATAACTCTCAAATGTATAACTCTGTCCTGGACCTAACTTCTGAGCTTCAGATCAGGATACCCAACTACCTACTTGGAAACATTTCCTCTTGGCTCACTCATGGTCTTTCTATCTGACTCTTCAGTTAGAGCCTGTCTCAGTAAATACATCCACCATCCATGAAACTTCTAAACCCAGTAATTCTTGTGTCAGTTTTGTCCCTTCCCTTTCCCTTATCCCCTGGATCAAATCACCCAGTCTAGTATGTATTTTCCTCTAAATATAATTGGGAATCCATCTACTTCTTTTTATTCATACTGCCATCACTCTAGTCAAAGCAGCCGCATTTCTCCCTCGGAGTAGGAAACAGCTTGTTAGCTAGTGCACCTAAAGCTACTCTTCGCACCAATCATGTTGCTCTTCTATTTGAAACTTTTCCCTGACCTCCTTTTACTTTTTGGAAAAAGTCCAATAGCATTAATGCTACCTACAAGACCCTGCATTATCTCTTCACAGCTCTCTTCTTGGCCTTTTTCTACTTCCTCCTGTGTGTTCTCCTTCTTGCCTTTGAATACATTGCTTCCTTATCCTTAGCCTAGATAACCCCTGAATATCTTTCTCAGCAGAACTTACCTCATGTCCTTAATATGATTTTTAAAAGAATGATCAGACTAGGTGAGGACCCCCAAATTTCCCATTTGCAACTGTATTCACAACTGTAATTAAGTAAACAAGTATGTAATTGTGTAAAATGTGTCAGCCTCACCAGAATGGAATCTCTAGAAAGACAAGAGCTGTATAGTTCTGTTTAGGACTGGGTTTCCATCTCCTAACACAACTTTATCATCACTGAAAGAATTAATGTGCCGACTGAATGAATGAATGAGCTCATTTAACACTTGCATACTTGTTAGATATTTATCGTTGTCACCATTTATGAGAACTAGGTAGAACTAAATTTCCAATCTAGGCTATCAGACCCTCAGAACATGTACTGCGATACACTGCAAAGAAGGTTTAGTGCTTATTTGCTCTCCTGGTTCCCCATTACCATGCATAATGAAAAGTTGATGAGGTCCAGCTACTGGATCCTAGGTAAGGAAGAGCAAATCAATATGTAACAGTGTTTTTGGTGTTAAGGGTCAAATTGAATAAATTGTGTACCATATTACCCTTACATTTAGAAAATGGCTTCACTGGATACCCTTTTATTTTAAGATCACTTATTGTATTGTTATTTTAATGCACTCGCATATAAAATGAAGAAACAGCCAGATAATGAGTACTTGATCCCCAAATCATGAAATCAATTTTAATATGCTTAGAAGATTTAATATTTTCTTAGGGCAATGAGATTGATGAAGTCCTGTTAATGAATATATTGATGTAATTGAAGGAAAATGGGCTCAACAGTCTTTTGCCATCAGTGAGATGAACCCTATCACACAAACTAAGAAGTAGGTAAAAAAGAAGGCATTAAAGACATTGCATAAGCATAAAAGTTCATTCTAAACATTTTTTATTAATAAAATAAATTTGTTGATATAGATAACATAATAAGGCTAATTTTCTCTTGAAATTTACAAAACACTAATACAATTATTTTAAGTATCTTATACTGACTCCATGAATCTTTTTATTTTCTTTCCATATCAGAGATTGTAGATGAAAAAAGAAAAACCACCTCCTTTTTGCAGTACATTGATGGAAAGTATTTTATTTCATATCATATTTTATTAAGAAACTGATCTATTATGAAAAACTCTTTTTAAGCCAAATAAGTACTAAGAAATGTGAAAAGTAGCATTGTTTTAAAAAATTTAAATTTCTTTTAAAAACATTCATTTTCTGGAAGAAGTTTTGAATACAGGTTTAACAATTTCAAATTTTTTTTCCATCTAAATTCTACCTTTCAAACTGTATTCCCATGTTAACTAGCCTGAAGACAGATACTAATTGTACCCCAATTTGTAATGCATCAGTTTAGCACTATTGATCCGCTAAAAAATGAAAGCAAACTAAGCAAGAGCCAGTCTCAATACCAAAGGAATGATATATTGATTCCATCTGACAATGCTTTATCTACAGATCAATGTGTATGTGCAGCATAGACCAGTTAAAAATGAAACAGGGTGGACAAAGGTCGTGAAAGAAACAGGATATCCAAGATTATTGGAGATCATGAAATGAACATATCTTAAAGTATATCTGATAGTTGTTCACTTATAAAGGAATTCTGTAGGTTTACTGTGCAAAAAAATCATAACGTAAATATTTTATGATGACAATGCCATATCTTGGTCCTGGGAGTCTCTGAAGAAATTGAGACTCACTTCTTAATCAAGAATGACTTTGTCTTGATTAAGAATGACTTTGTCATTCTTGATTAAGAAGTGAGTCTTAGAGAAAAAAAAAGACATGATATGGACTCAGTCCTGCTATGCTTGGTCATAAAGAGATGACTGTGTATGATATATAATACATCTGATTCTTAGGTTCTCTAATGCATGTTTTATATTCCTGCAGCTTTTTTACATTTCAGATTTTGAAAATCAGATATACTGGGCTGATGAGAGATTGAGAGATGGAAGAAATGTTTTCTGGCATAATCGCAAAGTAGTAATTAATCAGACTTTGAGATTTCCTCCCTGTTGAATAAAATTTAATATACTGTAGTGAAATATATGCATATGCAATACATTATCTGTTTGTTCTCTTCACCACTGTATTAAAGAATCACAAATATGTTCTAGAACCAGAGGTGGGTAATGTTGATAGTATAGCTATGGAAAAATAGCCTACCACAAATTTCTTTTTTTCTTTTTTATTCCTCTACACATTTTATTTTCTTGGGCTTGTTACATTTTAAGAGCAAAAGTAGGTGTCAGCCTGTATCAACATTGCTACTTTAAGAATAAAAATAATCTGTTTTATGAACTGTTCAAGTTAGCATGTCTGTGGGGATTTTTGAAGATTCGAATATGGTCAGATGTGACCTTCTGAGTTGATGCAAAAAGAACATAGAAACTAATTTATGTGTAGAGATACTGGATTTCAGAATAATAATAATAATATTTGGAAATCACATATTAGAAAGTCAGAACTAGTTCCAAAAATGTATATTTGGGATTTCCTTATCTAGATGCTACTTATGTTTTTAAAACCAATTTGAAGTCTATTCAAATAGGAATAAGGAAAGAAACTATTATAGCCTGTATGCAGAGGAAATATCTGTCAACCCAAAAGTTTAGCAGCTATACAATAAACCATAATGTGTATTCAGGCTTTGCTTATGCAACTTATTTAATTATTAAGAAGTGTGAATATTCTGTAATAGCAATCTTTGGACAATTGTATATACATGATTTTCTACTTTTGCATTTCTTCTGATTCAATCCTGCATTAAAATATGACAAATGGAATTCATGCAAGAAAATGTGTTTCTGAATACCTTGCATAGTCCACATCTTCTGTTATTCATAATCCCTGACAAAAGGTGACAGATTTTTGCTTTTAACCACTAAAGTGGAACCACCCTGTGGCAATAGCATAAAGCCAGTTCACCATTCACTTGGCCTGCCAGCATGAAAATTCTTTGAATATTTGAGAAATTTTTAATTTTCAAATTTGTGATTTCTAAAAGTTTGTTTATGATATGAGGATATAGTTCTTACACTATTTTAAATAAGCTCAAAATGTTACTGTATTATATTGTCTTTCATCTTATAAACCTTGTGCTCAAGTACTGAAATTTAATGTGTCTAGGGTTACCTATTTAGGATTTTAAATTATGTTCTAAGATTTAAACTGTGGATTTAAATAGAAATAGTGATTATTATTACATTATAGATAATACATAGTATTAATTAACAATTTATTTTTATGATAGCAAACTTTACTGCCTATTAAAGCATCTAATTTTAGTTTATTTTTCTTATAGTTATATTAAAAAACATTTGCATAGAACTGTAACATGTTTAACCTTTCTAAGTAAAATGGGACTAGAAAAGCTCCTTTATTACATTATTCATCGTACGCTTACAGATAAGTGAGAGAATTTGACATTGTTTTCACAATCTAGCCTATAAAATGGCTTAGGTTTTTGAATTGATGATTACCTACTTACTCAAAACTCTTTTTTTAAAATCAAAAGAAGCCTTCTGTCAAAAATGTCCCCAATAAAATATGACAGCCTTCTGTGAATACACCCTGTCCTCTGACCAGTCAATTCCTTAATATCCAGATGCAAGAACTTATATCAGTCGGTATGCCACACACTACAGTGTGCAAAGCTAGGATAATAAATAAAGTGTAGCAGTATGTTTATTAAAAATCTATGCCTTAAAGCAATTTAAAACATTTTTAATAACTATAATAACTATAATACCATATACATGATTAATAGGAGGTTTTTACTGTCTTATAATAATACTTTCCCCTTCTCTTTGGCATATGCTTAGTTTCAGATACAAACTTTTCAACCTACACAGCCTTGATTGGATTGGAAAATGTGCTTGCACGCTCTCTCTCTGTCTCTCTCGGCCTCTAGATAGATAGATAGGTAGATAGATGATAGATAGATACATAGATAGATAGATTGATTGATAGATTGATAGATAGATGACAGAGTTGACCTCTGAGAGGGATGAGCAAATGGCAACAGCAACAAGACATCCAAAGAGGACTAGCAATTGTCCAAATGACTACCCACTTAGACTGATTTCTGAGCATTTCAAGCCTGAAACTCAGTTTTACCAGGAAATAAATCTGTATATATTTTATATATATATGGAAAGAGAGTGAGCATACCCAACCTACGAGAGAGAGCAGGTTTGCCAGAACACTTCAGACTGTTTAGGGTGAAAAGTGAGTATCTGAAAAAGAGTGTGTATTGAAGAGAAGGGGATACACACACACACACACACGCATATATGTGTATATATATTGTGTATATTACATATTAGATTATATTAATATCAATAGTTATGTTTATTACATGTAAATCAAGCATATTATATATCTGCTTACTAGTCATTTAAATTGTAACCATTTAAAAATGTAAATAGCATTCTTGGCTCACCAGCTCTACAAAAACAGGCAACAGGCAGATTTGACCCACAGGGTGTTGCTTCCAGATCCCTGTGCTAAACTGTACTTTTAAAGTATATGCAGAAGAAGAAAACTTTCTTTCGTGGATGATGTGTTACTAAATAACTATCATATAATACTAAATAACTCATATTGGCTTTGTAAGAAAAAGTGAAGTGGTTTTTTTGAGGTAGTTTTACATACAGAGCTATTAAATCTGTAGTGTTCTATGTGGTCAAAGTCATTTAAACTAAAAGAAATCTCACTAGTTCAAGGGAAAGTCAAAATAATAACCATGATGGGGGAGAACAAAAATTGCAAAATACAAAAGGACAATATATATTGTCCTTTTGCATTCAAACCATTTTAAATTCTTACAATTACCATCAGCTTTAGCAGCGAGTTTTCTAAATGTTAATTAAATAGACTAGAACATTCTATTTACTATTATCCATTGTCCCTTAAATTAATAGCAAAAAGTGAGTAATATCTTGTAAGTTATTAAGAAGCAATTAGTATCTTAATACAGAACCTGGACTAATCACTTCATTGAAACAGTCATCTGCTTTATCAACTTTGCTCAGGATTTGAACATGATGATCAAGGAAATATATTTAAAAAGGAGGACTATGTCATTTCTAAAATGAAGATATCTGATGATTTTTCCATTGCAGTGTATCTGTATTTTATGAAGCTACATGGCTTTGTGGCCTCTTATGATATGAATTAGAAATTATGATACACAAATTAGTTCTGAAAAAGATGGACTGCATTTTTCTCTTCTCTTATTCTCTGGCATTTGCTGAAATAAATACTTACGTTGTTCAGGGCAGAACAGACCAAGATCCACCAAAAGAATACCTTATTAAGTATGAAGGGTTCCTTGTATTAATGCATTTCAAGAGAAGACGCATGCTAACCATTAGTATTAAGGAGTACAAGGCAACCTACTAAGGCAAGAATGTCAATCAACTTTGACAGTCCCATGTCCTTCAACATTTCCTGTTTTTTCCTACCCTCCCCAATTTTCCTCTCATTTTCCTTGCTTCCTTTCTCCTGTGTTCTTCTTTTCTAGATAAACATTTTATCTGAACATTTTACATTCTAACATGTTTTAGCTCTCTTCCAGACACCTCATACATATCATACCTCATCTCTTAAGTGGTTTTTAATTAAGTTAAACACATTTTGGCCTGTTACTTGTCCAGGAGGCAGTCCAAAAATATTTATTGAATGAATGATGTAGCAACATAATATGCAAACAAAAAATAGTTTTTACGTAATATGTAGTTTTAAATACAGAAGATAGTTATTATATATATGCTCAGTGTGAGAAACAGGATATAAATGTAGCTAAAACACAGAAGTTGTTTTCATTTATGTCAGTCTACCATGTGCTTAGAGTAACAATAAAAGATGGTTTAGTAAGATGACCATTACTATTCCCATTTTTACTTTGTCTTTACATATGACACATTTTTACACTGTTTTGGTCAATAAAAAGCCTAGCTTTCCATATTGATTGCTATCACATACTTATTGAATCCAGGCTTTGTCCCTCTAATTACTTTCTTATGCTATTTTACATCCTTGTTTTTAGTATTGAGTGGCAAAACTCATTATTAACTTGAGAGTCTTTTGATCTAAATAAAAGTTAAATCACCAGTATCACATACTGGCTTTTTTCCAAATAAATGTAAAGATTTTGCATTTGTGGTAGTTAAAAAGTTAAAATGTACTTTTATAATGAGCTGTGCATATGGCTTTAGTAGTTAAAATATGCACTGAGTAAATATCTTAGCCCATATATATGGGTCATGACATGATAGATGGAATTATTCTATTAGAAATAATATGAAGAATAAAAATGTAAGTTCACTGTGTTTATAGTAAACATTTGATGGGTTTTCATGTTCTTTTTGAACAAAATGTTTTGAAATTATTCTCAATTGCAAGACCTATGTGAAAGCTCAATTTTATTCCTCTTTATTCATTCTTACTGGGAAAGAAGGAAAGTCTCAGCCGAGTGTAAAATCTTTGAAATTGTTCAATTTTTGCTACATTCTTTTTTCCATTTACACCATTGAGAATTGAGCTGGTTGTGGAAGCTCAGTCTCCAGGAATATTTGAGGGTTGCGGGTGGTGAGGACGGGAGGAGAGGATATGTCACTATGCACCCAGATTTAGAAAACTCCCCATTCTCTGCGTTCTTTTCTCCCATGCCTCCCCATTTTCTCTTTTCTTGCCCTAATTCTGTTTACAGTTCCCATATTCTATTCTTTCTGTCGAAGATTTCCTGCTGATTGTGGAAAGACAATGTCCAAGGGAAGACTGACATACAAATGAGTAGAGTGTAGTTCTACACGTCATTTTCCCCTTCTGGACCTTTCCTCTTTCACTGGGGCTTGTCCCCTTGTGCCATTCATTGCCCAACTGGCTTTACAACAGAGCAGCCCCTTTTCATTTTTGCTTAGTTTTATCATGGTGTGCCTTAATTTAATCCAAGAAACATGTTTGAAGATTGCTGTGTAAAGCATTGGATGTTTCCAAAACAGAGACGGGAATGTATATGTGCTGATACTAGATCAGGGTGGGTTGAGATATTATTGTTTCATTTAAAATGTAAGTGTGCAACTGTATATATGTATATCTGTACACACACATATACCTATGCTGTATATTAAAATATTCATAAAATAATACACAGGAAAAATAAGATAACAGTGTCATGTAAAAAAATCCAACGCTTTAACTTTGTTATAAAACGTTACTTAAAAATCCTTTTGCAAGGATTGAAAATACGAGATATGAAGGACATATGTCTTCATGTCTAAATTTAAACATAAAAAAATTATAAAATGAGCTGTACTGCATAAGAAATCAGTGTTCTGAAGGACAGCTGGGACAGAGGCCTTTGGGATCAGACTGAAGAAAAATGATCACACAGAGTAACAGTTACAAGAGAAATGTCTTTAGTCAAGGTTTTCAAAGTGACATTTTACCTCTCCTAGAAAAAAACCTGCTAGTTTCTAAACTTTAAAATTCCATTTTGGTGAATTAGCTTAAAATATTAGAAGAATGTGACTGTCAGCGATTCTCTTCAGAAAATCAAAGAAAACACAAATTTACAATGGTCATTTTTTGCTGATGCTTATCAACGTTTTGATTATGGAGGAATGAAAGTTTTAAAACATTTTACATTTAAGATAATTTTTTATCTTAAATGTGTTAGGTTTACCCACAACACATTTTAGACTTGCTTCCTAAGTATTAGTTAAAATGGAACAATATTATCAGATTTACGGCCGGGCGCGGTGGCTCACGCCTATAATCCCAGCACTTTGGGAGGCCTAGGCAGGCGGATCACGAGGTCAGGAGATCGAGACCATCCTGGCTAACACGGTGAAACCCCGTCTCTACTAAAAATACAGAAAATTAGCCGGGCGTCATGGCGGGCGCCTGTAGTCCCAGCTACTCGGGAGGCTGAGGCAGGAGAATGGCGTGAACCCGGGAGGCAGAGTTTGCAGTGAGCTGAGATCGCGCCACTGAACTCCAGCCTGGGCGACAGAGCGAGACTCCGGCTCAAAAAAGAAAAAAAAAAAAAATACATTCATGAGTCATGTGTTTGTTGCATGATGCTATTTTCATTCAAAGAGAGAGTATGGTGATTCTGTAAAACTATCCTGTTGTGTAGGAAATAGGACTGTAATTTTCAAACTTTTTTCACCCAATGAAAACCTTTTCTTCATGGCAGAGCTGTATCATATAAAACATAATTAAATAGTATTTAAAGAGATACTATGAATGTAAATGTCTAAGGATAAGCATTTAAAACTTATACATATCAAAACAGTCTCCAATACATGGCACAATATCATGGTGCTGTGACGTGTTGTATCAGTTAGTAGCAGTGAAGTGACTATAGCGTGATGATGTGCACTTACCCCACATATGACCCTAAGTATTGAGTACCAGGGTTCACATGTGTAGCATTCTCATTTGTACCATGTTCCAAGTGAGCCGGGGCAAATATGAAACGCTAAATCAGAATCTTCTCTTCCAAGATCTATTGTGATGTAGTGTGTGACTTTCCCATATAAAGTTTCTGAAATGGTTTTGCAAGCCTTACAGTGCTATACAGATATTAGTAATAATAAACACCTGAATTTTACATCAGTGCTCAGAAAGAGTGGACTCCAACCTCTGCATGAAGTCAGTTAGATTGCTTGCACATATGGTGGTTCTCATATGATGGGATTGGAATATAATGTGTCTGAGTGCATTGTTAGTTTTTGTTATAAAAATAGTTGAAAACCAAATTTAAATGAAATTCAAATCAAATATTGTTGCCATTCTTAGAGACTTTAGCGAAATACTAGGATTTGATTGGATACAATGGAAAGAACAATGAATGTAAAATCAAAGTCTTATTATAATTTTGCTTATAAATAATTGCTTTTTTTATTATTTTTTTTTTATTATACTTTAAGTTTTAGGGTACATGTGCACATTGTGCAGGTTAGTTACATATGTATACATGTGCCATGCTGGTGCGCTGCACCCACTAACTCGTCATCTAGCATTAGGTATATCTCCCAATGCTATCCCTCCCCCCTCCCCCCTCCCCACCACAGTCCCCAGAGTATGATATTCCCCTTCCTGTGTCCATGTGATCCCATTGTTCAATTCCCACCTATGAGTGAGAATATGCAGTGTTTGGTTTTTTGTTCTTGCGATAGTTTACTGAGAATGATGGTTTCCAATTTCATCCATGTCCCTACAAAGGATATGAACTCATCATTTTTTATGGCTGCATAGTATTCCATGGTGTATATGTGCCACATTTTCTTAATCCAGTCTATCATTGTTGGACATTTGGGTTGGTTCCAAGTCTTTGCTATTGTGAATAATGCTGCAATAAACATACGTGTGCATGTGTCTTTATAGCAGCATGATTTATAGTCATTTGGGTATATACCCAGTAATGGGATGGCTGGGTCAAATGGTATTTCTAGTTCTAGATCCCTGAGGAATCGCCACACTGACTTCCACAATGGTTGAACTAGTTTACAGTCCCACCAACAGTGTAAAAGTGTTCCTATTTCTCCACATCCTCTCCAGCACCTGTTGTTTCCTGACTTTTGAATGATTGCCATTCTAACTGGTGTGAGATGATATCTCATAGTGGTTTTGATTTGCATTTCTCTGATGGCCAGTGATGATGAGCATTTTTTCATGTGTTTTTTGGCTGCATAAATGTCTTCTTTTGAGAAGTGCCTGTTCATGTCTGAAACTGGATCCCTTCCTTACACCTTATACAAAAATCAATTCAAGATGGATTAAAGATTTAAACGTTAGACCTAAAACCATAAAAACCCTAGAAGAAAACCTAGGCATTACCATTCAGGACATAGGCGTGGGCAAGGACTTCATGTCCAAAACACCAAAAGCAATGGCAACAAAAGCCAAAATTGACAAATGGGATCTAATTAAACTAAAGAGCTTCTGCACAGCAAAAGAAACTACCATCAGAGTGAATAGGCAACCTACAACATGGGAGAAAATTTTCGCAACCTACTCATCTGACAAAGGGCTAATATCCAGAATCTACAGTGAACTCAAACAAATTTACAAGAAAAAAACAAACAACCCCATCAAAAAATAATTGCTTTTAATAATACTTGTATAGCCCTGAACTGTTTATAGAACCATTTTACACATTATGCTCAATAATCTTCAAATAATTCTCATACAATGAGGATAGGATGGTTATTATTATCTTTTTTTTTTTCAGAAGAGGAAATAGACTGAGAAAAAAATAAATTCAGCTTGACATGGATTTTTTTCTCACTTAAAATCTTAAATTTCCAGTGTGGCAACATCATTTACATATAGTGCTCAATAAAATAGTCTAAGTGCCACTCATTGCCCAATTTAAGTAGTGCAGTTCTAGTATATTTTATAACTACTCAGCTATTATTAGTAGTACCATGAAACAGTATGTCAAAATAATATTGAAGAATAAATGTATGTGCTTTTGGAGTTCTTGTTTTAGAGGTAGACAATTCTACTAAAATTGCATTTTATAAAATAATAGAAGAAATTGAGAAAAATACTATAATTTTTTCTTTTTCCCTTTAACATTTTTACCTATATATTAACATAAATAATTTCTAATTTAACATCTTAATCATTTCTCATATGAGTAAAAAGACATTAAATCCTCTAACTTCATTTGGAGAGTTCTTGTCTCTTCCCCATGCAAGTTGTAGCTATGTAGCCAGCAGGCAGACATAGCATTAAGACAGCCAACTTGGACTAAAGGAGACATAAAGGGAATGTCAGAGTTACCTAGCCCAGAGTCCCTCCCTCCTACCAAATCTGAACTTTTTTTCTTGATTCTCATGTCATTCTTTCCAACTTCACAATCTTCTAAAACAATCTGCATAAAGCATCTTAGGCTTCATACTTTACAAATTAAGCAGATAATGTCTCTAATTAGCCTTACTTCTTCTCTTCCTGATTACCTCCCCATTTGTTTCTTATCTTTGTCCATGCCTTCATTTTTGATTTTAGATCTTCTTTTCTATTTATTCAACATTTCCCTCTAAGATTCCATATGAAGTAAATTCAAGAATACTATGGAGTAGAATTTTAATATTAAGATTTTCTCTTACTAAACATGTATTTGCATAAATAAATGTAGGTTCATGTCTTTATGTATTTTATTAGAAAGAATAACCTCCTATTTAATACAGAGGATGAAGCTTTAAGGGAATATAAACTTTTTATCGTGCTGATATATTTGAGTATATAATTATATGCTTACTCTGATTAGGTAGATATGTGTGTATAAAACCTTCAAACTTTAATGGAAACATTAACTTTTGTATACATTAACTTGTGTCTCTGAATACATTAACTTATGTCTCCATGTAAACAGCCTCAATAACTCTGTTCAATGACATACCAGTTTCTGTCTGTTGGTGTTTTTTAGTTTGCCCTTTGACAGATAATTTTTTCTAAGTTCAGTTAATTGAAACTAATATTTTGCCACCATGAAAAGTTTTAAAGAGGAAAAAGAGGTTAAAATACACATTGGAATTATTGATTTAGCAGCATTGACATCTCTACATAAAGCACATTGCTGCTTGATACTGAAGGCTCTCAGTGGATGACGTATAAAATCCTATGTGGGAAAAAAGGCAGAAAATACCGAAAAGAACACATCTGTTTATCCCAGGCTTTGGGAGTTTGGAAAGACCTTTATTTAAGCTATATGATGTATAGAAAAGGGCAGGGATTTCATATTTGAATAGTTAGTATCTCCAGTTAGGAGTTGTCAGCAGACATGCAGAATTGTCACCTATGTTTGGAATGTGCGGAGGCATCCTTACCAATTGCTATGACAAGGTCTGGATGGGATACGTGTCTACAATGCATTCCAGTTCCAGTACCCAAGCTGATTTGGTGTTCTCATTCTTGAAATGGCGTATGGCCCTTTTTCGGCAAATAAAATCAGCAAGTGATTGATGTGCCACATCCGTTTGGTGACGTCAACTGCCATGTTGCTGACACATTTTTTGTCTTCTGCAGATAGAGCCTTTTTAGGGACTTAGATAGTTCAGTGTCTTAAGAAGATGAAGACAGGAGAGCAGAAAGATGGGCACCTGGCCCACAGCATCATTAGCCACTCTACGCTACTAGTGGAAAGATACATTTAAAAATTAATGCTTTTTTAATTTAAGGAAAAATATGAAATTAAAATTAAGACTATTTCAGGACTTCTTAAAACCAGTCAAATGAGTGTAACATTCAATAATTGTCACTTACCTCAAAATCAATAGGATATATATTAAACAGAAAGCTTATTTGGTGTAATATGGGTATGTCATTCCTCATAAAATACTTCCCTACTTCCCTCTCCCAGTGATTATGTATACTTATTTATGCTCTCATCCTTAAATATCCATACAAAAATAATTATATATCGCAACTAATAGTGACCTTCGACCAAACTTCTAACAGGAAAAATTAAAAAGTTGACTCTTGAAATTATATATAATATTGTAAAACAAGGTTAGAGATTTCAAGGTTTTCCACAAAGAAAAGAAAATAAGTGAACAATTTAAATATAGATATAGCCTTAACTTGATAACTATGGAAGCTAGAATTTTCATGATAGTTTCCTGATTAAAATATGCATGTATTTTTGTCTAATTAATTGTAGTAGCATATAAAGGTAACAGTTGCTTTTAAACAATTAAAAGGTTTTTTTTTTTTTTGCTAATTTTAGTATAGCAAGGATAGCTTTCTGTAATATAAACCACAGGAATTCCATTTTGAAACTATGTCTAGTATACTGTACAGGTGAAATAATTACTAGGATGACACGTAGTAATTGGGTCTGTAACTCCAATTACCCTGAGGCATTGACTTGTTTAGACTTATGCCTTTATTCTTCAGGTTTGTGAGATAAGCTTTTCTGTAGAAATAAATTCAGAGTATCTTTCCTAGAATTCCAGGAGTCTACAACTCTCCTCTCCAGATGACCAGCAAGAAATCATTGAATTATTTGCTAATTGTGAGCAAAATTTGTATTGATTTTTCTCTGTCTCTCTAGTCGATGTTAATAGCATCATACTTCAGGTCACTAAATACTTTTCAGCACCATCTAATTGTCAAAGATTCACTTACTAAGACAAAATTGTAGACATCAAAGCTATACACACACACACACACATAAACACAAAGAAAATGATGACACAGGCAGTTTATATGCTCTTTCTTACTTCTCTTTCTCATATGATAATGTTTTGCAATATATATTTCATAATTTGAAACCAATAACAATTTGAAAGGATATTAAGACTACTATACCACTCAGCTCCATGCTTGATTTAACTGCTGGGCAAGTATTAATTTCTCATTGCACCCAAGTGCAGCTAACAGAAAAAAAGTACTTCAAAATAAGTATATATCCATATTGTTTTCATCATGTTGTCATATCCCTTAAGGATATAAGCAGCATATCTTTTGTTTTCCTATTAAAATCACTTTATATATGTAAAAATAGACACTGCGTATTTTTTCTTATAGTGCTTAAACACTATATATGGTTTCTACTACAATGAAACTATTCCCGCATATTATAATTTCTATAATATATTAGCGGAGTTTTTAAAATTAAATATGAATGTCAGTTCTCCACACCAATGCACAAAACTATTGCTCAATAAATTTGACTAAACTTAGTGAAATATAGTGGTGGAAAGAACAGAAAAAAAAATCCTTTGGATGCTCACAGTAGAATTTTACATGGGAAAAGCTATTTCTCTCATGGCGCCTAAATAGTTGTTAAAATCAATGTACCTCATCTTTGACATCTGTTTGAGCAGAATGAATCCATTTTAAATTCCCAAATCACTTTCACTGTGAAAGAATGCAGTAAATGAAGCAAAATGGTTTGGGGAAATGATAAAATGTAAACAGGCCAATCAGATGTTGTTTAATTTCCTGGATAGCCAGAAGTTTTCTCAAGGAAAAGTGAGATCAGAGTTTGATAAAAGGAAAACCTACTTATAACCCATTGCTAGCTGAGGAGAGTTCTCTCAAGTATATTGAGATTTAATTGATACTACACCTTGAAATGTTTCATAGCAACAGCCAATGCTAATAAGTTACTTAGCACTATTGCTTGATAGTCCATAAATATTTGTTCTGTATACACAGGAACAGTCATCACTAATATTTTGGATGCAACTTACTATAGTAAGAAACATAGTATTCTGAATGTCAAATGTTGGAATATTCAATACTTTGGCCTTTTTTGCTGTTTATTAATATTGATGAGGTTCTTCTTCAGTAATGCTGTTGGATTATTAATTCCTGTTAAATTCTGAGAACACAATTAAAATAGACTGTTAAAAATTTAACTTTTTATATACTAAGGCTTAATATAATAGGCTTTTGATTAGTACTACTCTGCCATAAGATGCTAATGTGCTTGAGGAATATCTCTGGAAATAGGTTCACAAGACAGACCACCAAAATTATAGAATAAATTTGACATCACACTTTGCTTGAGACGGAATTCATTTTTTATATTTATATAAGTTCTGCAGGAGCATCAGCGATAGTATCCTTTTGAACTAATTAGTGTCTTCTTTTAAATTCAGAGTAGGAAATCTCATCTGCTGGTTCCCAAATCAACGTTGACTAATTAAAAAGTTCTAGTGCACAACACAATCAAGATAGAAAGAATCTATATATGTTAAACCTTCATGTTTGGTTGTCTTGTTTTAATTATAGTTTGTTTCTATCCTTGAAAGATTGTAAGAGATGGTGAAAAGTGGTGCAATATTGAGCTACTCAAGGTCATATGTGTGAGAAAAACTGTTGAATATAAACTCTTGCTCATTGTACATAAAGATTATAAAGTGTCGCAGTAAATTTTTCAAGCTATGGTAGGCAGAGCATTTATAAAGATGAGTGACAATAATTTCTTCTGTCCCTATACCTACAGTTTTTGCGATGTGATATTGCTCATTTTCCTACTGAGAGGAGGAGCCCTTTTCTTTATTGCTTGAATCCGGGCTGGTCTTGTGACTTGCTTTGAGAAAAATAATGCAGTGGCATTGATGGGCTGAGCTAACACCTCATGGGGCCTTGCTGATTCCACATTTGACTTCCAGGAACACTGATGTCCCCATGTGAAGTAGTCTGGCCTGTGACTTTTGAAGTTGAAATTACTATGAGGGGAGAGTAGCCCAGCTGCCCAGCTATATAGCTGCCCCAGTGACCACAAACAGCACCAACTACCTACAAATGTAAACAAGGCCACCTTTGGCCATTCAGCTTCAGTAAAGATCCCTTGATGACTGTAGATGAATCAGTGTCCCCAGGTAAGATCAAGAGAAGAACCATTCGGCAAAGTCAGCCCTAATCTCTGACACACACAAGTGTGAGCCAATGAAATAATTTTTGTAAGCCCTTAAGCTGGCTTTGTTAAGCCACTGAGTTTTGAGGTTAGCAAGGCAGCTAGAGTTAACTAATGGATACACCTTTTATTATGCGTAAGGACAGGTATTAGTCTGCGTACATTTCACTGCCTGGCACAGAGTATATATTAAGGAAAAATTATTGAATCAAAATGAAATGAAGTAAGTAGAAAACTTTATTTCAAGAGACTGGCAGCTTCTCGGGGGAACTGGGCAAAGGAACCACATCCCTTATTGAACTTTTGCCTGTAAGAGTCACCTCCAGTCTCTTGCTGAGCTCTGGGCTTGAGACCAACATTAAGCTTTTCCTCATAAAATCACATATAAGAGCCAAGTTAAAAACATTTATGCACAACTCTATGTGAAAAAAAATCACATGAGAAAGTGTGAATAAATTTATTATCTATTTCATTTGGTGTGATTGTGTTGGTTTATTTGAAGTAGAAAATTACAGATATTTATAGGTATGTAAAAATTGTTTATAAAAGTTTTAGCTCTTTAAGTTTTGTAGAACTACTTTGAAAAGAAAGGTAAACATTTCTAAGCATACTGAATATTCAATTAGATATGCTAATTGCTTACATGAAACGGTGTAAAAATCATAAAACATGGAATTAGTTTGTTCTTTAAAATTAACATTATTAAATATTCTATTCTATAATGCAATATTAATTAAAATTTACCAAAGAAAACTTGAGCTTGAAGTTCATGGTATGAAATAAGCACTTTAGTGACTAAAGCAAATGGTCATTTGGGTCATGAAAACAAGATAGTAATGAGAAGAATGAAAAGGTCTGTATTTTTAATTTCCATTTTTAAATTTTTAAATATGCGTATGGGATAAGTGAATTTTAGGTTGTTAAATATGCAGTCAGATTGGCGAATATATATTTAGGGATGAGAAGGGATAATAAATGTGCTGTAAGTCCATACATCTTGAACAAAATATGCGTTAATTTTAATCACATAGAGGACACTTTTGGTTGAGTTTCATTCAAAAAAGGGAAGAAAGAAATCTGCATCTTTCATTAAAATCTCCATCTAGCTGTGTTTCCATTAGAGTTCACTGAAAAATGACTCATAAAACCAACAATTTTATGCATCAGGTGACAGGTTTTGACAGAAACAGCACTGCAGTTTTTGCGATATGCTACATTTTGAATGCTTAAGCTGTGTGATTAGGTGTGCTTTATATGACTTCCACGTGCTTAGCTAGCAAAATCTGAGTTTATTTATACAAAATTATTCAAGTGAAAAAAATAGTGTCTCTCACAGTGAGCAAAGTCAGATCTCAAAAGGGGCCATAAGGGATTGGCTAGCATTTTATCACCAAGTGAGTCCAGCTCTGTTAAAAACAAGCCACAGACCTTCTTGCGATGCACAATGGGCTTTTTATTTTTAACTGACCACAGAGTAAAAATAATAAATCTGCCATCTGCCTGTCAATAGAAAATAAAATAATCTTCTATTTCAGCTCTAGCAAAATAAAAATCTGTGTCTCCTGTAAACACAGAAAAAAAAATTTGTAAAGTAATAACATGTGTGCCAGAAGCTTTTGTTTGTCCATATGAGAAATAGCTCGTTGCTAATTTTTAGATACTCTCTAGACAATTTTCTCTGGGCATATTTTAGAATAATTGCATATTTGAGTCAGCTGGTTTTATTTAAAATTGAGAATCCAGTTGTTAGAATATTCAAACCTACTTTTTTTACTTTGATGTTAAATGAGACACTACACTACTTGTTCTTAACATGACATGTTGATCACGCAGCTTCAACTAATGTAAGCCATTTTCTAGTAAGGGAAGTGAAAAGAATGCATATTTTAGAGAAAAAGGGCCCTGGATTTCCATCTCTAAGCTTAATGACCTTTGGAATATCACTTTCTGAAACTCAGAAATGTACATCTAGAGGTAATAATCCCTTGAAAAGTGAACTAGAGATAATAATCCCTTGATAAGTGATGTGAGTTTTACAGATTATTGGCCAGTGTGGTGCCTGCTGTATAATAGATACCCAAGAATGGTAATTATTACTATTAGTACTGGTATATTTAATAAATTTCTATTTGTCTTACTTGGATCCCATCAATTAATATGAAAAAGTTTTAAATATTATTTGTGGATACTTATACATGAGATTTCTACTTTGTCAATATCAAAATGGCAGAATAAGTACAGCAAGCCTAAAGGCTTTAGTTTTTAGAAAGACTAACGATTTTCTTGTGATATTCATAAGTCGAGGCAAGTTAAAGGTAAAGATAGTGGAAGGAAAATGTCTTTGTTAGGTATTGTATATGCAGAATCGTACTTTGAGATAATTGACGGTATTCAAGCTGGATAATTAGAGAACGAAATTTTGGCCTTTATTAATTAAAATTCGGAGTATAGTGAAATTTATGAAAGAATTGCACATTTCATTGAAGGCATATTTGAAATTCTACAAAGTCAAAAAGCATGTTCCAAACACCCTAGTTTTCTTGTACGTTTTGTTACATTCATCTGTCAGTTTCAGCAGCTATATTCGTTAAGCTTTCCTAATACCACTTTTCAAAAGTCTAAATGCATTTGAGAATGGCCTTAATTCTCAAAGGGAATCAGAACATACGCTATGTAAGTGGATTCCTACAAATTTTTATTTCCCAGTTATATCAAAATTTTCTTCAATAGCTTAAAATCCAGTGTAAGCAAGTTTCACTAAGCAGCATTTATAATTTCCAATTCTTTCTATTTAATTTGTTTGAATTTTAAAGTTTGAAAAATGATCCCTATCCATATAAAAACCACATTTTTAATTTATTTATGCTGAAAGGATCCTCCAAACTTAAAAGAAATAAAATTCCTCCTCCCATTCTAAAATTATTATGATTTTATAGTATTTTTCTTTGAATTCATATGCTTTTCACTATTTAGATCACTACCTTTTGGCTTAATGTCCTCATGAGAAGAAAGTAATGCTATTTTAACGAAGGTCCATAGGGTACAGGTATGTTTTGGCTCCACATTGCATCCCAATGCTAGCTAGCTCAGTGCTTGCCCAAAGTGCAGTTTTATTTAATATATATTAAGTGAATAAATGAGAAGATAATTGCAAGATGTCACTCTTTGACTATTCCACCATTACCAGCCAAAATGTGCAAAGTCTAGTTCATTTCCTCTTTATCTCTCCCCTCTCCTGCCCTTTGTTTCTCCCTTCTACTCTTTCTTTTTTGTGTGTGTGATTCTTTTCAATCATTCTGACTCTAAAAAGCAAATCCTTTTTTTTTTTTAATTTCTTTATTATACTTTAAGTTCTTGGGTAGATGTGCACAATGTGCAGGTCTGTTAGGTGTGTATACATGTGCCATGTTGGTGTGCTGCACCCATTAACTCGTCATTTACATTAGGTATATCTCCTAATGCTATCCCTCCCCCCAACCATCCCACAACAGGCCCCAGTGTGTGATGTTCCCCTTCCTGTGTCCAAGTGTTTTCATTGTTCAATTCCTACCTATGAGTGAGAACATGCGGTGTTTGGTTTTTTGTCCTTGCGATAGTTTACTGAGAGTGATGGTTTCCAGCTTCTGTCTTCCCTTCTTTCTTCTTCCTAGCTTCCATCTTTCCCCCTAGACAAAAATGAATATCTCGTTGAATTATATTTTAAACAAGGAATAATTTTGAAAGTTGATTCATAGGCAAAATAATGTAAAAATGATCCTTGAAAGTCCTTCAAATCATTTGCAAAGTATCATACTCATTCATCACTAGCAGAAGAGTGAGATGTTCACATTTCATGTGGGAAACAGGACTGCAAAGATTTCCAAACTTTATTTCATAGGAATATTGTTTGGAATTGACTGAATTGTGGAAATATTATCTTTTTCTCCCGCTCTCTCCTTCTGAGCATATATATAGTTAAAATCAGATAAACTAACCATGTTTGTGTCAACCTTTATAGTGAATACGAAAAGCATGCTTATAAGTGCAGCAGACACTCATTCCAATCCCCCACATACCCCTTTGCTATCACTGGAAGTGGACACCAATTATACATTCGATATTCTCATTCACAAAATGGCAATATAATAATATGTAATTTTGCGGTTCTTTTAAGGTTAAAAAAGAAAATGCCTACAAAGTCTTTAAACAGTACTCAGTTTACAGCAAGTGCTCAATAAATAGTAGCTGTTCTTATTACTAGATCCAGCTTACAAGTGACAAGATTAGCATTAAATGGATTCATTTCTTGAATGTGATATTTTGTGTCCTAAAACCAAAACATATTTTTTTAAAATAAAAAGCAGAATTTAATTATAGAAATCAATGGGAAAATTAATCCCAGTTGCAGAAACAGGTTTGAACATCAAAAGCACACATACAAGCCAATGTGAATTGAATTGTAATGTTTTTTGCAGTTTTCATTTTTCCTGTTGATCCTTAAAATGGGTATTTCTCAGGATTCTTGTCAGGAATTCATCCATCTCCTCAAGTAGTGTCTTCTAATCTCATGTCTTCAGTTACTACATGGCTGACATTTCCCCAAAGTATGTCTATGGCCTAGGTATCACACTTCCGTATAGCCAAGTCTACTCAACATTGCCCTTTAAAAATCTTACCAACACCTTATTCTATTTTCTTATTTATCTAAACCATTTTACTGCCTTCTCTATTAAACTACTATGAAATTTTGGAAGAAATACTCATAAAACAAAATAAAAATAGTATATCTTCTCCATCAATTGTCTTCTGTGTCATTTTTCATTCAACATTTATTGAGCAACTTTCTCATCACTGCAGTTGGCTTTGAGGCACAGAGTTAAAGAGAACATGGTATCTCTCCAAATGCCCATCTACTTGGATTGATTCCTATTAGCCACAATTTTAAAGCCTTTTTTTTTTTCACTTCAATCTCAATGGCTAGTCATATCCACTAACTGGAACTTAATTTCACATTCACTTACTATTCCTGCTTGTTTCCATTATTGTTTTATTTATGTTATAGGATATAAGGGTTAAAAGGAATTGTAGATAATCTACTCTGATTTCCTCAATTTACAGATGCTAATGGAGCTTCATATAACTTGAGACTTTTTCCTTTGTCAAGCAGCTATAATAAATACTCTGTAGAATCTGTTTGATAGGAAAAAAGTATGTAAAATTTAGTTAATATTCCTGATTATCTCTGAGAAGTATTAAATGTTTTCTCTTGTTTAGTCCTAGTTTTTGTTAGATTCTTAGATTCTTGAAGACAGAAACTCTACCTTATTACTGTTATTTTCCAGGTTATGTTTGAGTGCATGGCTTGGAGTAGTAATTTAGCAATTATGGGATTAATTTTTATCAATTGACTGCCAAAATCAAAACCAAATAACATATTGACCTTTTTATAATATGAGCTTCCAGGAAGAACAGTGAAGAAAGATCATTAGGAGATTGAAACATTTCTGATGTGTTTTAAGTGTCTTTCAAATACATGCTTTTTTGCTCCCCCTGTTCAATCAGCACATCTATTTTCAATCCTCATTTCCCATTAATGATTGGACCAGGCACCCTCATTAGACATTTTAAAAAATAGAACTTGTATGTAGCCTTCTTCAAGATTAGCATCTTCCTCAAAGTCTTCTTACTCTGGGCTTTTTTTTTTTTTTTAATACTTGCCTGTTTATGGTACAAATATTTGCTAGCTTATTTCTCTTCTTTTTAAATCTTGTCTGGGACACTGATGTTTTAATGGTTACTGTTGTTTACCAATATAAACAAGATTGTGTTTGAGAAAAAGATAAGCATTCAATTTGGTTATTGGGTTTTTGCATTTTCTGGTGTCCTGCCTTGGTAAATTTGCAGAGTCTTTAGTTGGCCTCGTCAATTTCTACACATTTCCACTGTCGTAGTCATATAGGTCATGCACTTATGCTAAATCCCTGACTCATTTGCAATCAAAACTCTCTTGATTGCACACTAGGTGTTATATTAAGCCACCCTTTCATTTAGTCATTCTTATACATTTGAGGCAGAAAGTTGGAAATATTTGTATTAATCTCCTGCAGAATGATGTTTATGCTGTGACATCACTCTAACTCTCTACTGGCATCATTTGTACAGAAAATTATTATTAATCCATAGTGCATCTGACTTATAATACTTCACAGTTTGGCATTTTGAAAGGTGTTTCCTTTGAATATTTTTTTCACATCTAGTTCATAAGAAGCCATCATGCACTCTTAAAAATTTCTAGGATGATGATTATTTTTCATTCTAACCAATTTTACTTAATTGTGTCTTCTCTTTTTCAATTTATTTATGTTATTTGTTTATATCCATTCATTTGTGGTAGAGGTTGACATAATGCTAAGATCATTTGTTAGGATACCATATGAATTATCATAGTTTGAAGATCATGGTTGAGTTAGCTTTTTCTTATAGTGAACACATTCCTACAGCCAGGCTGAGACTGTAATTTAGTCTACCATCTCCTGGGTGTATCAAAGTGGCTTAAACTAGGAGATGGCAAGAAAAAATGGATTAGTAGTTTGTTGTTGCTGATATAAAGTAGATGTTAATAGTCACTAGCTTGTAATTTCAAAAGGTAAAATTATTATGGGAGAACAAATAGAACAATGAAACTCTAATGCTGACCCCAAAACAGTACATTTAACTGGCTTTACAATAAATAGAATTACTAGTATAAATAGCAAATCTTGCATGTTGTTTGATTAATGAGAGAACATTTTTTCATACCTTTGAGAAGGAAATACTGAATCATTGACGGAAACTTGAAAAAAGTGTTTCAGCAGTTGCAATCATTTATGAAAAACTTTTAAGTTACGCTAATGAAAAGAATGTATAGAAACAAATATGGAAAAATTATGACACTAAAAATATAATCGCTGACATGTGAATATAGTTAATTAGGGCAAAACAGAAGTCCGAAATTAAGGAAAAGCAAAAATCGTTATACTCTTTTTCTTTTTGAGTCTTGTTCTGTCACTAGGCTGGAATGCAGTGGCACAGTCTCAGCTCACCGCAACATCCAACTCCCTGGTTCAAGCTATTCACCCACCACACCCTCCTGAGTAGCTGGGATTACAGGCACACACCACCACGCCCAGCTAATTTTTGTATTTTTAGTAGAGATGGGGTTTCACCATGTTGGCCAGGATGGTCTCGATCTCCTGACCTCGTGATCCGCCCGCCTCGGGCTCCCAAACTGCTGGGATTACAGGCGTGAGCCACCGCGCCCGGCCTTATACTCTTTTTTTTTTTTTTAGATGTTTGAGGCAATGACTAATATGCATTTTTATTCATTCATTAATAAATATCAAATGCCATCATCCTATATATCATCTCATTTGCAAAGCAATTTTCACATGTGTTTCTCTTTATAGTAATGTCCTTTGAGGATTGATGGCAACTAAGGAGCTTTGCCAGTTAAATATTCCTAAATGTGGAAGGAATCTGCAAAGTAAATGCAAATGTTTATTTCCCTTTCTCTTATTAAAAATGAATTATCAAGGCCCAGCATGTCTTCTTGTAGTAGAGTGATAGAGGAATTATTCAGAAAATATTGTCAGTGCTCATATGTCACCTTGAATTCTTAGCATCCTATTTAATTCTGTAGTATGAAAATATGCCATAATATCATAGCACATTCTATAGAAAACCACACATAAATAGAATACTAGTAAAAAGCAATAATGTTGAAAGCTATATTATTTTGTACTTACAAAGTGAACTTTTTTATAAGTTGAAACAACAAGCCAATAAAATTAGCCATTGAAGATCCCAAACTAAGTGTGAACAGGAGTTGCTGTCCGTAATTATTTATGTTTTGTTGGAGATATAAGAAATCTCAAAGCTTGGCCCTGCTTCAAAGGAAAGAATATTGGTTAGGTAGGAAAGAGGTAGGGGGTAGTCTTGGAACTGTTAAGGAAACATTTATGTGAAAATACACTTAACGATGTTTTAATAAAAGCTAAAGGATATACAGTGTGCTGGATTTTGTGTGCAAAACTTTCATTTTGTTCCAGTTAAATACTGAGTTCTAATGTACAGAAGTGAGAAATTTAGTGGCAAATCCAAAAAGAAAAGAAAAGAAAACAAACAGACTTCTCTTCACTCTGAAGTGCCAAGGCAGCCATCCAAGTGGTAGAAGATCTTAGGTGCCATATGTGCTGTTCTTCCTATGGGGATGACATTTTAAACTTAACTGAAATGACTGGGCTTATTTGAATTCTGCTGGATTCTTTTCACTTCATCTCAACATGGGATGGCTCTTCTCAGTAGAATGTATTCTTAGAAGAATCCACACTTACTGAAAAAGGAGACTTATCATGGCCAGTGTCCTTTCATGTCATGCAGTTCCCATCATGGAACACAACTCAGGGTCACAGTGTAGATATGGCTATGTGAGGCATATTTGGAGGGTCTGCATCTGAGCACCAATTTCCCTCTCTCCCCATTTACACATCTTCTTTCTGTCTCAAGGGTACCAAAGGATTATTTGTTGCTTTTCAGATAAACCTTGCTATTTGCTTCCACACTGAATAGAGATTACAGTCCCCTCCAGCCCTTTAAAAGTCCAGCACACCAAGCTTTGCCATGTGTGAGCAATCTACAGGCACTATTAGCCCCGCTTGAGTAGCTCTTGATAACACTCTCTAGGAAGTCAATTAAAGATGTCAGGAGGTGGGCTGGACTGCTTTTCTTTTACTAACAGGCATTCAGAGAGTGGAAGATGGAACTGTCAGAAACAGGTGATTTTGGGTTGTCAAGAAACTAAGGCTCCTGATTTGTTTTGTCTTTTCCCCTCATTATTTCAACTTTTTTTCTTTCTGTGAGCTCTTTTAGTTTTTAACCAGCAATAGCTATATAATAGGGAGGACAAAGCACCTAGTGTAATAAATGACAATAACATTTGCTTAGTGTAAGTTTAAAATATAAAGAGAGATAAAGTCTTAGAAATTTGAGCGTAGCGAAAATTTCTATTAAGGAGTTACTTTTTGTGTTAAAATGCCTATATATAAATACAAGTTAAATGGTTATTCACTAAGAATTGGTCATAAAACTTGATCGGTATTATATTAGAGTGATTCTCTGCCCTTGCTTCCCATACAACAGGGATCACTTTCTTTTGCTACAAATCTCGACCCTTTTATTTTATGTGCTTTCACTGAGAAAGACTATCCAAAGAAGTAAATGACTAGATTTTATTCTAAATTAATATGAAGCAAAGTGTCACAACTATTTATCTAAGCTAATGAATTTAAGTGTTTAAACCAGATTATTCTGTCCTCCTAAGTATTATTTTGTTCAGTCAAAATAGTATTTGTTAAATATTATATTAATTTAATATTTGTTAAATTAAAGTAATAATAGAGAAATAGACATTTTATTGTTTGAGCTACAACCTAGTTGTATATTTATATACTAATCAGGACAATTATCACTGTGGGCAAATAAATACTTTATAAGAGACTATATATAACTTTAAATATCTCTATTTGATTATGCAAAACCATGATAATGAATGAACCTTGCTCTTTGCCAGGTATGTGCTAAATGCCAAAAAACTATTTCACTTAATCCTCATCACCACCTTAGATAAGAGGCGCCATTATCCCCATTTCACAGATGAAGAAACAAAAAATTAGAGAGGGTAAATAACTTGCTCCAAATGGCATAGCTGTTAAGCAACAATACCAGGACTCAAACCAAAGGCTTTCAATCACCAAAACATGTGGGCATAACCTCCAGAGGGCAAAGAATAGCTGAAGACGCAAGATTCTGTTTGTACTTGCAATTGCAGAAAATATAACCTATAAGAATTATGTGACTCTGAGAAGTAAACTGTCTCCAAGATGGTAACATACAGTTTTGAATGTTTTAATAACAGTGAATGAGGAGACAGAAAAGATTGAGGCTGGCTAGAAAGTTTGGGTTTGTTGGAAGAAGAGGCTGGCTTAAATTTTTCTTAAAAAGTGAAGACCAGTCCTGAGGGTTTCCGCATACCCATTAGGAAAAGGTGCCATAGTTCGTTATACAGAAGAAGAATGTAACACTGATCAGCAATTCACTCACCATCAGCTTTTGTTCTCCAGTTTTGTTTTACTTTTTTTTTTTATGAAAAAAAGGCAATTGTACAGAATCAAGCTCATATTAGGGATTTATTCAAAGAAGCAAGTGTCATCATGAATTTTGAATTAAAAATAGATTTAGCTTAGTGTTCAAAATCACCATCTCACAGCATGGCATAATAACTGATTATAATGAAGACCTTAGTTACAAAGCTAAATTATTTTTAGTATACTTTGATTATTAGGTTAAGGAATTGTAAAATATGCCTGTTATATCTTATTTCATCACAATATTTTTAAAGTATAAGATCTAGAATAAAAAATTGTCTATTTTCAAATCCTGGCCACTTTTATTAACTAGATGAACTTGACATCTTGGAACCTCTGTCTTTTCACTTATAAACCTGCCCACCTCACAGGGTCACTGTGAGTATTCAATTGACCTTATAGACAAGAAATCTTGACCATTTAGTAGACACTGTTTTATTCCACCCCACTAGACAACTGCAATATTTTAAAATAAACATTCAGAACATGATCTTTAAAAGGTTATGGATGTGATAAGAAGTGATACAAGCTACTGGCTTTTTTCTGATCATTTGAATACATGAAATTTAGAAGTTAGTTTTTACCTTTGAAAATAAGAAACTACTAGCATTTCAAGATCATTCCACCGTGATACCTTCAATGCATATTACATTCCTTACTAAAGCAAGAGATAAGCAACTACCCATGTATTGAGTAAACTCAACAATTAGACCAATATAAGGAACTTTCTACTAAAGTTGCATATGTAATAATTAACTATATCCGGTTTAGTAATGACAACAATTGAAATTCGTTATTCATCTGTTTATTCAATAAACATTTATTGCGCACCTACTGTGTGCTAAGGATACCATTCTAGACTCTGGAAATACAACAGCAAGCAAAATGAACTTGGTTCCTGCCTTTGTGGAGCTAGCTTACATTTTATTAAAAGCAGATAGATAATGAACACAAACAAGAATACTTTTACACAGTAATATGTGATATTCAGGGGAGAAAACAGAGGAATACGATATGTGTGATCTTGCTGCTTCTTTAGTTTGGATAGTCCTAACAGGGGAAACTGAAGAAGTGATATGTAAACTGAGATTTGACTAAAAGAACAGGAGAGGTGTAGGAAGTCATGGGGGGAATAACAGCTCACAGGCCAACTAAATAATGTAGAAACAAGACCCAAGGAAGTAACTGGCCCTGCTAGAAGAAGAAAAAGGCCAGCATGGTTGGGAAGGACGGGAGCAGAAGGGGTAGATACTACGAGATGAGAGGTCATATCTCTTGAGCCTTGTAGGCCAGGATAAGGATTTTCATTTTTTTCTAAATGTGATGGGGGTGGTGGAGTGGGTGGGGGGGTCCTTTGGAGAATTTTATGTAAAAAGATGCTAACATTTATTTTTATAATTTTAAAGAGGTTCCTCTGTCTGCTGCAGGAAGAATTGACTGTAGTGTGGACAGGAGTAAGAGTTAGATTGTTGAGTTGGCTGCTGTGTACTCTGAGAGATGTTGGTGACTCAGACAAAATGACAGGGGTGGAAGTGAGGAAAATCGGGTGGATTCTGAATAAGTTTCACAGTCATTGGAGCTTACGAATGGTCAGGATGGTGTGAGTGTGTTCATGGGTGACAGAAATGGAGGAGTAATAATAATTCCTTGAGCGATTCATAGAAGATGATACCATGTACAAAGACAGGGAAGATTGAGGAAATAAAGACTTGTATGGCGAAAACCATGAATTCCATTTCGGTAATGTTGAGTTACTCTTAGACATTCAAGACACTGTCAAGCAGGCAGGTGGACACAAGACTGAAGTTCCAGAGTAGCTCAGGCTGGAGGCATGCATTTTGGGATCATCAGCATGGAGGCAGAACCAGCAGGGGTTCACTCAGAAGAATGTGTGGCTGGAACACTCCGTTTTAAGTACTGACGATTTTTTAAGGGCAGGAAGCTTTTGGCAAAGTAGATGGATGAGTAATGGCTAGTGGGAAGGAAATTAAGAAAAGTATTCCAGAAGACAAGGTAAAAAACACACATTTAAATTAGATGCATTTTAATGCAATGCTTTCGTGGTAATGATTTCATTATGTAGGAATTCAGGGGAGAATAAAAAAAAACTGTAGGAATTTTCCACATATTAACTCTTAGCAAATATATATCTAGCACTTATTATAGATAAGGTGCAATGGGAGAGAAACATGGAGTTATTATATCTGCATTGGAGATAATAGCCGATAGCTAATTTCCCATATTTTTTTCCATGGCCATCTGATTCTTCAGTCTTATAAGGTACTGATGTATTATGAAGTGAAGGAAATTAATCACTATATTTTATTGAGCCATCCACTGTTGTATGGAAGTCTTATTCGACCAAATATTTTAAATATTGAAAAGGAAATAATGGCTATATTAGTATATTTTTGTACCATTTTAAATGATTTTCAATTACTAATAACCACCATCTTTCATATGACTATTTTTTATAATTGAAAAAAACAACAACAACTGGGACTCTGTGGTAAAAAATGATATGTTTTTAGAACCTGCAATTTAATTATTGGGCTGCTTAATATTTGAGATCTATTGAAAATATAGAGTGAACTTTTTATTATGCAAATTTATTCAGTTCTAAAAATAACTAAATGATAATAAAACATTCTTTTTTTTACATCATATTACAGTAATGAAGCTCTTACCTCTCAGTATGCATTTTAATGAATTTTAACTAACATTTTAGTGAGCCAACATTATTATAGATCCAAGGATTAGACAAAATTGAATTTACTGGTATTGAGAAAAGTTCACCAAGAGTTAATTATATTGTTTAAAGATGGAATATAATACATTTTATGATAAACCATCAAGTATCATCCTGTATGAAAAATTGTGCTAATGGTTGAATAACATAATATTTATGCTATACATAAATATATTCTTCATCACACTCTAAAAACATTAATGATATTTTTGTTTTTGTATATTCAATCCATATGAAATATAAAAGACATAGCATATCAAAGAAAATAAATTAATATTTTATAATATTAGATTTAAAAAAAATTTTCTTTAAGGAAATCTCTATGAAGTATCATTATAAGTTTTTATTTTTTAAAGGAGGAATCATTTATAATTTTCTTGATGTACTTTTTTTTTTTCTTTGAGACAGAGTCTCTCTCTGTTGCCAGGCTGGAGTGCAGTGGCACTATCTTGGCTCACCGCAATCCTCTCCTCCTGGGTTCAAGCCATTCTCCTGCCGCAGCCTCCCATATCTGGGATTACAGGCCCATGCCACCACACCCAGCTAATTTTTGTATTTTTAGTAGAGACGGGCTTTCACCATGTTGCCAGGATGGTCTCTATCTTCTGACCTCAGGTGATCCACCTGCCTGGGCCTCTCAAAGTGCTGGGATTACAGGCGTGAGCCACCACGCCTGGCCTGATTTACTTACATGAAATAGATTTATAAACTCACAACTTATAATTTGAGAGAGAAAAATAACTTTTTATAAAATTGATAATTTTGGGTGATAATTGATATTTTAGCTTCTATAGAAGATGTATTAATAACTGTAAGCCGCTCTCAACTAAAACACAGTTAGTAATACTTGCTCCTTCCTTTAGAACCTCCTCACTCTTTATTCAATATTCTGTTGAGGCACTGAAAGGACCTAAGTCTCAAATCAAAAGGTTGTCATCGAATTCGTCTTTATGTCTCTTGTGCCTAGCTCACAATAGGCCTTCAGTTAATGTTAAAAGAAAAGAAAGGTCCTTCTCAATAGTAAAGTTTGTGAATTTTTAGTCTATCTTTGAAAAAAACTCATTAGTTGAATTGTACACTTTGATCAGGCTCAAGTTAAGGCCATGCTTACTAGCATCCTACAGATATTTTATTGACATTTACATTTCAAAGCACCTAATTGTGGAAAATTGCCATTTGTGTCACTGAATGACTCTTGTAAGAAACCATGTTTCTATACTCTCTTCGCAACTCTTTGTGTTGAATCCAGTTGGGAAAGACAGTATAATTTGAAAACACTCCGTCAATATACTTTTTCTTTATACATTGAATTTATACATTGGTAAACATATGTATTAATAAGTAGTTAATACATTTACAGGGTTTTAAAGAAGTATAAAGTAGATGCAGGGAAGTCTTCCTCCCTTATTCTTTACTTTCCAGTATTTTTTTTTTTCCTGCGAGTGCATTTGTTATTATTAGTTTCTTGTGTGTTCTTTCAGAGATTGTTTTATGTGCATGCAAGCACATTCCAGCATGTTTCTTTTCCTTTTCTAATTAATTAAAGCATACAATGCATATTCCAAACCCAGCTCTGAAACTCGCTCCTCCAAAAAGCCTTCCTTATGAAAACAAAGTTTCCTCCATTTTACCTTATGGCATTTTAAGTATACTTGTCCCCAATAATTCATACTTTCATCTTTCAGTTTGTGGTTTTTGAGTTAGGTATGGTAACTTTCCTAAATCTCTTTAGCACCATGAGGGGACCATCTTTCATTGAAATATCTTGTACTCCTAAAGTGTGCTATATAGAGACTGGAACAACATGTGCAGTACATACTTGAATTTAAAAAGTGGATGATTGAGAAATAAAACTCTTCTGTTACCTCACAGAAGTAGTCTCAACAACTAGAGCTGGTTGAAAAGTGAAAAACAAATATCTAAGTTTGTTATCAATTAAACAGAGCAAAATCAAAGGTCATATTAAAATCAACTTTTAAAATGAACTAGGTAAAACTCACTGGGCAAAATTTATACTTTTTGATTGGGAAGAACCATGGAGATTAGTACTGTATAACATAAAATAGTACTTCTAAATATGTTTGTTTTTAGAATTATATTATATATAAATCCCTACTCGATTATTCATAGCGATGATCACTTTTAGCAATTGCATAGTAATTGATTGACCCCAAGACATTAAGGCCTGAAAAATTTTATATATGGGACAGGGTTATTGAAGATTATTATTATTATTGTTATTGTTATTATTAGTTTTCTTGAGACAGAGTATCACTCTGTTGCCCAGACTGGAGTGCAGTGGTGCAATCATGGTTCACTGCAGCCTTGACCACCTGGGCTCAAGCAATCCTCCCACCTCAGCCTCCAAAGTAGCTGTGACTACAGGCGCACACCATTACACCTGGCTAATTTTTGTATTTTTGGTGGGGATGGGGTTTCACCATGTTGCCCAAAATGGTCTCGAACTCCTGAGCTCAAGGGATCCCCCGACCTCGTGGCCTGTCAAAGTGCTGGGATTATAGGCGTCAGCCACCATGCCTGTCCTCTTGAAGATCATTAACTATTTGATAGTCAAAGGAATTAAAAATTGACAGCCATTAAACTCATTTAAGATCAGATGCAGAAGTAAAATTCAAAGTCTTTCTTGTTTACTACACTACTTCTAATTCCTAATAACAGTGATTCTTTTATGAACTACTTCCTTTACTTTTCACTGTACTTTACAAAGATCATTTGTTCAGGCTTCATAACAAACCAAAGACAAAGGCTTTTTTTAAACCTTCATTTTACAGATGAAAAAGCTGAAGCTAAAATGGCTGAAGGACCTGTAATAATTTAATAATAAAAGTAGATAATCATCTGGATAATAAAAGTAGCAGAACAGAGACAACCGAGGCCATCTGACTAAGCCCATTATCTTTACCACAGTGCTGTGTTGCCTTCCTGCCAAACAGTAGTAGCTCCATAAACACTTGTTAAATGGGAGTTCCAAGTCCCTAAGAGGAACTGGCATATGGTGGAGGGGATTTCGAGTGCATTCCAGAAATAGAGAACAAACTGTGTTTAGGCCCTAAAAAAAGAAAAAAGCGTGTTACGTTTCAGGACCTGAAGAAAGGCCTGAGGAAGTGTGGGTTGAATATTATGATTGAAGTGACAAAGAAGAGGCTGTAGAGACAATTTTAGAGGCTAGACTACTTAGAGTTACAGGGGGAGGAAGGGGACTATTCAGCCTGAATTTCCTGGAACTATCCTGCAATAATTATTAATAGTACTTCCTTAGGATTTCAAAAGTGTTAGTTTGGAAGGTAAAATAGAAAGTTATCCAATTCTTAGGTAATGTTGAAGATTTTTTGTTTTTAAATTTCAGAATGAATGAATGCATTTCCTCCTTTGCTACTTGGGATATTAGAAGGAAAATGAAAAGTCTGTTAGTCCATACTTCATATCCAGCACTTTTATCAACTGAGAGCAACTTCAGTGATTGGTTCTCCAGTGATATATTGAAGACATTTGTCATAAGGCCCTAGCCCTCTAAAGCAAAGGTCTTTCCGTTAACTAAATATGGGGAAAATATGTCAAGGGCAGTATTAAACATGTGCATTAGAAATTACTGAATCTGTATATAACATTTGAGTATTTAGTATCCACTAATTTATTTCAAAAATTATCCCATTTGCCAACTTCAGATTTTTTGGTTGTTGTTGCTGACACTTTAGACAACTTGCCCTACATTCACAACAGCCATAATTTGTTCATCAAGAGTACCAAGAAAACAAGGTTCTAATTTTACTATTTGTAGACCGTTTTTAGAGGGAGTAAGGTTAATATGGTGCATGAAAAAAGCCAAAAAGAGATTAAGGCAGTTTGTGAATTTTAGTAATATGGCATAATGAATTGCCTCGATCAGGTCAAAATAATGGAGGTTTCGTAGACTTTCTGGTAAATCTTATTTATCAAGTGTGGTACCATCCCAGGGAGAGAAACTCAAACCATCTCATGCAGCTAAGTAAGTAGTAACTACAATGTAGAGATTTGCTTCCTCTCCGCACAGAAAGGAAATGGCTGTGATTATTTTTTATCTCCAAGCATTCTGAGAGTGAAAGTGTAGTAAGTCCTCAGGCTAGGAGAAACAGGGTAGCCCAGGGAATAGATATATAGCTAGAGACTCAGAAGGCAGTACTATTTATTTTCTTACTGCTGAGCACATACTCTGTGGATGGTCAAGGTGACTCCTGTGTGTATCAGAGGAAAAGAAGGATTTTATTAAAACTCTACTGAAGAAGGCTTCTTTCCAGTTTCAGCTAAGATGTGAAGGTTTGATTAAAGCATCCATGAGTTTTAAAATATTTACATACTTTTGGGTAAAACACACATATAATTAATTCTCTTCATGAGAACTCAGTATTACTTATACCTTAAAAAGATACTCAGTATCTGTTGTTTGATATCAGTTTGCCTTTAGGAATGTAAGAAACTGTGTTTTTCATAAGTAAACAGACATCTTCAAGCACATTGTTCTCCAATTGCTGTCAATGGTGTAATATAAGTTTTCTGAGATAATTTAAATTTGGTATTTAGGATATTTGCATGTATAAAAAGTACTTGGATATGCTCCTTGCTTCCTCTTCTCCTGCTGAACTGTCAGAAGATGGTGATGCTTTTGAAGATTTATGGTAGATGGGTAATGAGATTGCTGAATGTTAACTACTGCATTTGGAATTCATTTAGTAGCAAAAGAAAAGAAGGTTACTGGGATTGGGATAGAGTAGAAAAGTGATAGAGCTATTTTTAATCAGTGAATTTAAAAATCAATATGATACGTTCTGAATTAGGATACATTTCAAGCCTCTTGTCATGTAGTAATCAAGTAGAACATTTCTTGAAGAATATAGGATGTCAAATTGGATCTAATTCAGCAAAATTCATGATAGTGTAGTGCCCATATTTTGTGATGTGGACATATCAAATTTTAATATTGGAAGACTAAGACTAAAAAATCCACAAGCATGTGGAATATGTTTTTAAAATTCAAAATTCAAATATAATCTATGCAGTTAGGCTTTGGTTTATGTTCTGGTGCAAAAGAGGAACATAAACCGTGTACTCTCAAACTGCTCATTTTTGAGTTTATGGATGATGATATGATTCATGTGAATCCCCTATCTAGGACCTCCAATGGTTATGGTTACAAAATGTGTTGTTAAAATAGCTAAAATGATGGAAATGGTGAAATTAGCAGAATCAAGTTGTGAGCCCATAGATATAATTATATTTCTACTCTATTCAGAGATTTGTTGAGTTTCGGGTAGAGGGGAAAGAAAAGATAAAGCAACAATAGTGTTAAAGTAACTGGCAAAGAAGGTTGACCTTGACCTTCTTTTTCTTTCAACCCTCATTTCATCAGCAGGGGTGAGATTACTTTGAGACCCTGCCAATAGGTAATAAATAACACATAAATTCCAGGACACCCTTGCACTGTAGGGTGCCCTAATGTGTAATAATCCTTAGACTATTGAGTTTATAACTCATGACATCTGGCAGTTACTTGGCATTGTAATTCATGTTGATCATGCACATCAGAATACACAACAGTAGAGAAATATTGGAGCAATAACACGTTGATACCAGGAGAGCTAGAATGACAAAAGATGCTGCTGAAACTGTGTACCTCTGTGAACTGTGCAGTGGAATGCTGTAAAAGCTAATATCTTCAGATAAGGACTGATAAGGTGGGAGGAGAGAGGCGATCTGTTGGGATCCAGAATAATGCAGCACATTAATAGGTACTCGATAACACTCTATTTCCTTTATTCAAATGGACAACTATAGCTATAAATCAGTAATGAATCCTGAAATTTGGATTTAAATATATACTTAGATATATTTTAATTTAGAAGTGCATGTAAACAAATGTATTGAATTCAAATTTTGTATAAATATATGTAAAGGAGATTTAATAATTTAATTTTTGTTTTCTTTGGTCTAATGGTAAGGGCTAAATGAGGAAGGAATGCAGAGAGTTAGAGAAAAATGAGAAGCAGTAGGGAAACCAGGCAGGCATTCTACAAAGCACCTGTAACACGCCTACCTGGTGCCTAGCAGCCTAACTACTTTGTCTGAAGACCCGAGGCCCATGGGACATGAACCAGACTGAAAAGCTAGAAGCAGACAGATGGTTATTTGTAATCATCCTGTAAATGTAAATTCTTTAAAACTGGTGGGCTTGCTGGCTTTATCATCTATCTGTCTGTCTATCTATCTATCTATCATCTATCTATTTATCTATCTATACCCAAACCCAGATCTAAGAAAAGTAGGAGGCAGTATTATAACCTTGAAACAATCTGGTGTTTCCCCTTGTTACCATCTTAAAAAACACTAATATAAAAAAAAAAAAGCTAGCCTGTGTAGTTCTTAATTTTAAATTGACTGTATTATATCTTCTAATGCCCAAAGTTATAAGCATTGCTTTGAGCAAGCCAAGACAGTTTTGTCCGAACTGGGCAGGTGCTGAAAGACAGTTGCCTGTGGAGCAGAACAGAATGCGTTGGGAGCATTGTGAGATGGGTTTTTGTTCTGCAGCTGAGCAAGACATTGCCTTGAACATGTTTAAGTTAATACTAGCATTTCTAGAAACCGTCCTCCTCACATGCTATGTTTGGACACAGTCTCTAACTTGATCTGGTTTCTTTGAGCTTTCTGTGATTTTGGAGACAGCAATGCCACGTGAACAATTCTGTGGGCGATGGCTCTTTAAGGGAGAAAGAAGAGGAACTGATTAAACATTAATCAGCTTCAATCCACAGCTTCCTCATAAGCTAATGGATAGGCTATGCAGATCCCTGTCAAATATCACATGCTAGGCTTTGCCAAAAATAGGACTTCCAAGTGTTGAAGGCATGCCAACTGCTGGCTCTTTAACTGCAAACCAAAGCAAATGATTGCCAGAGACAGGCCTAGAGTCTGCCGTGGTCAGATGTCACCAGTTTGCAGTGCCACATGTGATCCAAGAGTTTATGAATGATCTCAACACTTGGTCCCCAAGGAGAACATATGCATTACAGAGGTTATGGATACAAATTACAGAGAGCGCGATGTTTCCATGCAATTTCTAAGAATCCTTCAGCAAGTTTTAAACATAAGTGGAAAACATTAAGGAAGACTTGGCACTCTTAGCAGGACTTCAAATTATATTGTGGGTGAGGACAGAACATGGCTAAAAAAAGGATTCAAGAATAAAGACTTGGCTAAGAAACTCAAAGCTGGCCATTCCTCCTGTGTGAATTATGTTTGTGTTTGTGTGTTTTATTCCCTGCAGAATACTAGACTTCACAAAATGCTATGACTTGAAAATGAACAAGTCACAGGGCATTCTTGTTTATTCAACATGCTCCAATTCCTACCGCTGGTTTATCTGGATCATTTGCTCAGTGAATGTGCCTGTGCACAGAATCTCATTGGAGGTGGGGGTGAGAGCTTCTCATTTTGGAGTTGTCAGCATGCTACAGGGTGCCAGAGTGTCAGCTTGCACAGCGGCCCCCGGATGTCTCCCCACTGATTTCTTTCTTTCCCATTCCCCTTCTGTGCAGAAGAAACCACTTATGACTTATGCCCACATGTTCAGATGTTATTGTCTATTTAACTGGTGGCTAGCCTGCCCATCCTGACCATATTTTGTTCAATTGTACCAAATGTAATAAAGTAGTTTCTTGTGAATGACAATCTTTATTCAGTTGTTTAGTCATTAAAACTTCAGAAAAATACAGAATTATTATGCCGTGTCAGTGGGGAGCTTCTGGTTGAAAAAGGAAACTTACACTGGCTTAAATATAAAAGGAAACATACCTAGAAAGTCCAGAGTTTGCACAGTTTTCAGAATTAATTTGTCCAGCCATGTCCTTAAGAGCCCAGATTTTTTTACACTTTGTACATAGCTCCAGTTTCATCCTGAGGATCGGGCTCCCCCTGGGGTCAAAGCGTGGCTGCCACCTATAGCCATGTAGTCCAGGAAGAGATAGGGTGTTTTTTTCATGTGCAGAGTGGAAGTTCTGAGCTGCATGCTGGTTGGGGTTACACTCAGTCATTCCCTATGGTAACTGGTGGTGGTGGTGGTGGCAGTGGTGTTGGTAGGGCTAGGGGAATAATCTGTGGTAGTTTTATGAGTGACCATCATTTTGTTTTCTCTTAGTCCATTGGAATAATTTAATATGATGTACCTATAATTTGTGCTACCAGTTTTTTTGGCTGACATAAATCTGTTTTATTCCTTGAGTCATTGATTTTTGACCTTCTTGAACTGTCTGGCTTTTATTTTACAGATATATGAGTATGTAGATAGGCAAGCCAAGGACTCTATTTCTTAAATCCAAACAATTCAAATTGTTCTTCATAAATGACATTTTAAAACCAAATTAAAACACTGTGGTCTATTTTATATCATAAAAAAGGGGTGCAGCACACATCTTGAAGGAGAGCACATCAATTCAATCAACCAATCGACATTATTTGGTTAACTTTTCTGATACCCTTCAACTAGAGAGCTCTTTGGAGGGTTACCCAGTCCAGTTAAGTAGATAAGGAAAGACTTCAGATGAGTGAGTCCAAAGTTGACACTGAATGAACAGTATGTACTTCAGAAAGGCACAGGCAAAAGTAAGAGAACAAAGGGACAGCTAGGAGTTACTTGCAGGCAGAAAGACCATCATATGCCAACGTACAATGATAATTAGGTGTTCCTTCATATCCCTAGGGCATGGAGGTTACAGAAATGTCCCTGATGAGCCTGGAGATATATGCAGGGACCTGATTCCAAACAACATTTGAAATCATATTAAGGAGAGAATTTTATCTTAAGAGCCATTAAAAAGTGTTAAAAAGGGAATTGACATGATCACATTTGCATTTTAGCTAACTCATAATAGCTACAATGGAAAGTTTAAAGGAGAAATCAGAGAAAAAGGTCAAATAGGATATTCTTACAGTAATTCAAGGAAGATATAAGGACATTCTGAACTAGGGCAGTGGAGAGAGGATGAATAGACCCAGATGATATTGCAAATCAGTGCAGCATAATGACTGTGTATAAATTCTAGTGTCAGACACACTGGGTTGAAACCCTGTGCTTACCTAACACAATAGATGAGGCTCCAGTGACCTATTCTATATCCATGACGCTATCTTTGGCACATAGTATGTACTCACTAAATTTTAGCTATTATCATAGAACAAATTATTTTAAAAATAGATTAAAAGTGTCATTATATGTGCCTGTTAATTAATTTTTAAAAGCAAGTCTAAAAAATTCTTACTGAAAATCAGCACATAATTATATATATTATATATATGGATAAGTAAAGGCTCCTGAGTATGCTTCTATTTATCATAATTTACTGAAACTGTATTCATAAACTAAAATGTATGTCATATAAGGAACTGCTTCAGGCTAGAGGTCGGTCTTCTACTGAGAAGTTTGGATGTCATTGTGCCACATAACTCCAGCAGTTCTGACACATACACAGAAAGAAAACCTGCCGGCAGGAAATACTTGTGTTCAGTGTTGTTTGGGTCTCCTGTGGTTTTCAACTGCTGTTGGCCGTACCTTTCATTACAATTATTTCTTAGATTATCTTTCTCGTAATATTTAGTTGGTTGTGGATGGTATTCTTTATTCAATGATGTGTGCCAATTCTTTTATCAGTAACATTTTAGGCTTTACCCTTCTAATAACTTTAGTTGGGATCATGTGCACATTGTGGTTTAGAAATGTATCTTTCAGAAGTCCATTAGTTATACAGTCTCACCTCATTGTCATTGCTAATTTGTTTTAATAAACTAAGATGGAAATGACTAAGTAGTGATTTGCCTAGACTGAGGTTAAAAAAAAATTTTAAGAACTATTGATTTAAGACAAAACAGAGAGGGTTTGGGGTGGGAAAGGATATGGGATTATAAGGAAGCAGGAGCCAAAGATATAAGCTCTAAAATCACAGCTGGACATAAAACTTTTTAAAGGCACTCTGTTAGTTACCTATTGCTTCATAACAAATTACTACAAAATTCAGTGGTGACTTGAGTCCTCTAGGGTTTTTGGACTGAGGGCCTTGGTTTCTTGCCAGCTGTTGGCTGGAAGCTGACTTCAGATCCTTGCCAAATGGGCTTCTCCATTCTGCAACATGGCACCGTGCATGATCAGAGAAAGTATATGAAAAGAGAGTAAGAGAGGAGTTCAGACTTTCCCTCTAAAGATTCAATAACTTAGTCTGCTGAAATACACTGACAATAGACATATTAACAGGAGAAAAAGGCTACATATTTACTGTGCACACATGTGCATAGAAGCCACACAAAATATGAGACTGAAAGAAAGGTCAAATACTTGAAGCTTAATTATTCTCCTCATAGAGGAGAGGAAAGTGGGAGACACAGGCAATTTTAGAAGAATAAGTGATTTTTTTGAGGAGATGAATTGGCCTGAAGAACAAAGGGTGGCCTGGGACAACATTTCCCTGGGCTCTGGGTGCGGTGTCAACTCTGGTCTTTCCTCCTGCAGGATGCGCCGATTTCCCCTGGTTAATGAGATATCTGAGAAAGGAATTAATTGAATACCTTCTGGAGGACAGCATCTTTAGGTAGACAGGGGATCTTTAGAGAAAGCTCTTTCTTCCATTTGCTACTCACTGGGTGCTCTTAGTTTAAAGTCTGAAGTGGCGTATTTTGGGGTATCATTTTCTAAGCCACAGTGAGAGAGAGAGAGAGAGGGCAAAAACATGAAGGTCACAATCTTTTATAAACTGATCTTGGAAGTGGCATCCTACCACTTTGTAACATTCTGTTCATCGAAGGTAAATCGCCAGGTCTAGTTCATGCTCAAGGGGAGGGGATATACAAAGGGAAATAAATAACAGAAGGGAGTGACCACTGGAGAACAGAACAAGGGTCTATCACAGGCACTGTCATGTCATTCTTGTTAATCTATTTCTTAACCAGGTCATAGGAGAGTGTTTGTCACATTACAGCATTCAATACATACTTGCAGAATTTTAATTTGTCAAAAATCTCTATGTCGTAAGGTAGTAATTTAGAATGCTCCAATTTTCCAAAATAATTTCCTAAGTCATGGTGCATCCCAATGTAAAAAACATGCAAATATAATTCAGGTTATATTATGACTAGCTAAGTGAACTATTTATATGTGTTTTCCAGCTCACATATGGAAGTGAATATTCGGGTTCTAGCCATTTACATATCCCCCCCACCTCACCCCATGGAGATTTGAAACCCTGTATTCTAACTTAGATCTGATAGCAAGTTCTATATTAGAATGTACCTACTATATCCCTTTTCTTTTCAAATGAAATTTTAAAAATTCTATTTTTATTTGACAAGCAATCGTATATATTATATATTTACTGGGTACAATGTACACCTGTTAGAAAAGCTGTTATCTGAAAGATGAAAGATAAATATTGGTAAGGGTGTTGAGAGAAGGGAACCCTTGTATATTTTGTTGGGGCTCAGAAACTGATACCCTGAAATATGTCACTGAAGCAGTGTCCTTCGTCTGGGGTAATACCCGAGGTTCGTTGCCTCGTGCCAAGGAAATCAAGGACATGGACACACAAGGACTGAGTTTAAGAACAGAGGTTTAATAGGCAAAGGAGAATCGCTCCCTTGTGCAGAGGGAGGGGTTCCGAGCGTATCTCCCAGGGTGCGACGAGATGCGGTTGGTTTTATAGGTGAGCTTGAGGATGCGGTGTCTGATTCCCACAGGGTTTAGAGGATTGGTTGGGGCAGGTGTGTCATTTACACAGAGCGTGAAGAAGGTGGCCACCCCATCCCAACCTTTTATTATGCGGATGAGTTCTGTACCTGGTCGGCACGATGTTGCCTGCTTTTTTACTGCACCTGTGGTGGAAGAAAAAAAAGAAGAAGAAGAAGATGGAGCCTCCGTGTTGAATAGACTTGGCTTCCAGGTATCCCTTTCTATTGGCACAGCTGCGGCATTCACCCGTGCAAGCTTCCGGCTTGCTTGTCTATGTCTGCAGTTCGATTTTACAAACTGCTCTTTTTTTTTTTTTTTTTTTTTTTTTTTGAGACAAAGTCTCGCTCTGTCGCCCAGGCTGGAGTGCATGAACTCGACTCACTGCAAGCTCCGCCTCCCGGGTTCCCGCCATTCTCCTGCCTCAGCCTCCCGAGTAGCTGGGACTACAGGCACCTGCCACTGCGCCAGGCTAATTTTTTTTTGTATTTTTAGTACAGACGGGGTTTCACCGTGTTAGCCAGAATGGTCTCGATCTCATGACCTCGTGATCCACCCACCTCGGCCTCCCAAAGTGGTGGGATTACAGGCGTGAGCCACCGCCCCCGGCTGCAGGCTGCTCTTTGTTAGAAATTATTTGGGGCTGTTTTTTGTTAAAAGGGAAGCCTCGCTGAGGACTTGTTTACCCTCACTATCTGCCTAAATAATTTCTAGCTCCTATAGCAGCACTTGGACATGCTGAACTGAGGAGGAAGCCTCAAGATCTCTCTGACCTTCCTTCCTCCAAACCCCCATCTCTCAATCCTCTGTGTCTCTTGAAGCACAGGATGAAGTTGTTCTCCAAAGTTTCTTACCTGCCTAAAGTCCGGACCTACCAAAGAAGAAAACCATTACCTCTGGCCCCTTCCCTGAATTTTCATGAGCTCAAATGATATCGCAGAAAGGAAGACTGAAGTTGGACAACAAACCTGGGCAAACTTTCGTCAAAAACCATCGTCCCCTTGTGAGCCGAAAAGACTTAGTCCCAGGCTATTGTATGTTCTTTAAGGTTATTGAATCCGCCTAAAAATTATCTATACTTCCCCATCTCCCTTTCCCCTAAGAAACGGAGTATATAAGCATTGGTATACCATAGCGGTGTTAGGCAATTACTCTGTGATTCTCCTCAGGGTACGCTAATAAATTTGTGTACCTTTTCTCCAATTAATCTGCTTTTTGTGAGTCGATTTTTCAGTGAAACATCAGAGGCAAAGGGGACGCTTTCCCTTGGCCCCTACAACTTGGTAGAAATGTAAATTAATACAGCCATTATGGAAACAGTATATCCTTTTTCTTTAAAACACAACTGCTGCTACCCTGTCATTGAATTTATTTCTCTTCATCATATTTAATGACTTTTTGGAGAGTTAGGTAACACACACTGTGGTATGTGCTCTTCTTTTGACATACGTGTCAAGTCACACTTGAAAATATAGTTTTCAGTTATTTCTAGGGTAGAGGATTTAGGGGGAATACACACACACACACACACACACACACACACATTCAATTTAGAATTTGAAATTGCTTTGCTATTTTCTACATTTACCAGACCATTTTAGTTCTCTTAATCCGACACATGGGAATACTTCACCATGGCTAACACTTTCTTGTTTTTATCGGCTATGATAAAGAGCACAGGGCAAAATCCAAGGCAGAAATGAATAATTAGCACAAAAATGGGAACTGATAGATATTATTTTATTTTACTTTTCTTACATTTATGAATGTAAATACAGACCCCAGAAACATATAAACAAATATCAGAATATACATATCTTCCTTCAAAATTTGAGAAGAGTAAAAATGATTTTACTCCTTTTTCTAAAAATACGTTCTAGGCTCCCTATGGTGGAACCTGCTGAAAAGCATGTTTTTCAACTGAGAGAGAGAGAGAGAGAAGAAACATATTATAATATCCTGAAGACTTAGGGTTAAATAAATGATATCACTAAACACAAACGGATTTACTGAGTACTATACAAACCCCAAAGAGCACATTACAAGTTGAAGAGGGTACAGTATCAATTATATCATTATCTCACCCTACTCTCTGGGTGAATAGTCTGAAAGCCTAAAATTACAGTTGATGTTAGATTTCTTGGCTTCATTTGCAAATTGGAGTCATTTTCCCCCTTTTTGTTGAATGCCATAAGCACATGTTTTATTGTTGAAGAGTACCAGTCCTTATAGTTTGTTATGATGTTTTTCTTCTTTTTGTCCTACATGTCAAAGGACCTTTAAAAAAAAATGGATTGTGGAAAATTGGTGTAACGTTGTATTTCTGAATGATTTGCAATGGTATTAAGTACTACTTGTGCTTAGGCTTTTTGGCATACCATTTTTTAGGAGAGCAGATCTGGAGAAGGCCCTTCAACTGGCCAGCTGTGCCATTTTGGAACAGATTGAGGGCCTGCAAAAACACCATTTGTTGCCAGTACCGGATATTGTAGGGGTGCTCATCACCCTGTTACCATATTTTTGCACTTCTTAACATTGCATAAATAGGCAGCTGTTCTGTATTTAGAATATAAATGAGTCACCAGCTTGCTCTCCCTGGAGGATTTACCTGCAAGAGGGAACCACGGTGTTAACCCCTTCTCATCAGTTGCATGAATGTCACATTTAAATGCACACTTTCCTCAGCCCACTCAGAAGCAAATCCTTATGCATATAAATCACACCTTTCTTGCCAGTTAGACAAGGGGGCCAAAAATATGCAGTTCACAGTGCTAAAATGGAACACATTTCTTTAGCAGTGAAATCAGTAAATTAATCAGCTTATAAACTGAGAGTGAACAATTTGTGCTGAATTATTTCTTACTGCTCCTTCAATAAGAGACAAGGTGCTCTAATCTCATAAAGGGCCATGACTTCATTAAGATGGAAAACCATGTTAAAGGGTGTGTTGCAAAAGACGAGAAAAGAAAAACGCTGAAGTCACTGAGTTGACTCTCTGGAGCTCTTTTAAGGACAGGGATTTTTATTTATTTGGAGAATGACAATTAACCTACAGACTTGGCACAACAAAGAAGCAGAGCGCTGAAGTGGGTCTCATTATAGGACACGGAAGGCAGTTGGTTTGACCTAATCCCCAGTCGCGGCACATGATTTACATAACAGGCTACCACAAGCTGCCTAATGTTGATTTCAAACAGCTTGATGTGTGCATGTGTCTGTGGGTGTGTGTGCGTGTGTGTGTGTGTGTAGGTTCATTTTACCTCAAGGTACTTTGGAACCAAACATGTCGGTGTTGGAATGTCCAAGAACAGAAGTAGTGAAGCCAGTCAGGAAAAGCAGAGGCAGTTGCAGTATATGGTACATTTGCTGATCTCAACTACTTTTCTGAATGTTTACCCTAAAATTAATGTAGCTCTGATTTACCACCTAAACGCAGTCCGATAGGGCTGAGCCATCTCTCCAGGCTTTTCTTCTTGTCAGGAGCAGAGAAGCACAAGTAGATAGATAGGTGACATTTGGAGAGGCAGGCATGCCAGATTTTCGGTGGTTACAGCAAAGGTCCAACCTGCTGTTCTCCTTAATGAAAGGAGGGAAATTTCAGACAGGCAAAACTGCTATAAGGGATATCTCTGCCCTGAATGTCACGCTGCCCAGATGTCACTCGGCAGGTGGAGTTGCAGAATGAAAATGTAGCCCTGCGTATGTGGGTGCTAGTTTGCTGCAAGGGTGAACTATGAATCTGTCTTCTGAAGTGTAATGAAAACAGTGTGGATCTTGTCTATGTTTGTGTCATGAGAAAGGACTTTCTCAAATAATTCTCACCCCACTTTCCCTCACAGATCATTAGGCTTGCAGGCTCACAAACCACATGCATATATATATGCGCGCGCACACACACACACATATATGAGTTTCTATATAGAAAATAGAATTATACTAATGAAGGGTTCTGCACCTTGTTTTTTTAATTAATCACAGAACTGTACATGAATATTTCTCATTTTTTTGACTGATTTCATTTTTAAAGTTGAATTTTTCACCAAAGGTGCATGGTAATTTAGTCAGCCATTCTCCTGTTGATGATCATTTAAGTTGGCTCCAGAATATTTTAAGGTGGATGTAGCTATGTTCTCAGTAAAAATCCAGGCAATTTTTACTAGAACAAGGTAAACAAGACTTGAAGTTACCTTGTACAACAAAAAGCGTAAGTTACTGTCGTTGAGTTTTCTTTTCCTGTAATTATTTTTCCTCAGTGTTACGAGATGACTTCCGACAAAACCCCACAGATGTTGTAGTGGCAGCTGGAGAGCCTGCAATCCTGGAGTGCCAGCCTCCCCGGGGACACCCAGAACCCACCATCTACTGGAAAAAAGACAAAGTTCGAATTGATGACAAGGAAGAAAGAATAAGTGTGAGTTAAATTAAAATCATGGCCCAGAGAGATTGAATTTTCAGTCTCAAAATACAAAATAGATGTATTTTATTCTTTAACATTATTAATACAATTGTATTTGAATGTTAATTACAATTTATACAGCCTTGAAAAGATTTAAAAACATTTGGATGAGACTACAAGAGACAAAAATTATGTAAATCAAGTGTACATGAAATATTAATAATTGCACCAATCTGAATTATATCTTTACACTGCAATATTGATATTTTAGCTCTTTTTTTTTTTTTTTTTTGAGACAGAGTCTTGCTCTGTCACCCAGGCTGGAGTGTGATCCTGCTCACCGCAACCTCTGCCTCCCGGTTTCAAGTGATTCTTCTGCCTTAGCTTCCCAAGTAGCTGGGACTACAGGCGTGTGCCACCACGCCCAGCTATTTTTTGTATTTTTTGTAGAGATGGGGTTTCACCATGTTGGCCAGGATGGTCTCCATCTCTTGACCTCGTGATCCACCCACCTCAGCCTCCCAAAGTGCTTGGATTACAGGCGTGAGCCACCACACCCAGCTGATGTTTTAGCTCTTTTATAAAATCTCCAGAAGCTTCTGTTGATCATGCAGTACATGAGTGTTAAAGTATAAATGATAGCCATAAACCACATTAACTACATCTAATTTTGCACCATTTTCAAAAATTATAAGAGAAAGTAATTTAAGGTGATGAATATCTCAAATGCTTTTTCCAGTTTTTCCAATTGAATAATATTTATAACAGTAAAATTTTATACATGAATTGATTTAAAAGGAAATTGAATAGATATGAAATAAAATGGAAATCAAAACAGCTGACTGATTCTGCATGCAGAAAAATAACTGTTTTCAAAGGAAATTTATAATCAGACTCATCAGTTGATTAAAATTCAAAATGAAACACACAGAAACAGGCAAATGGCATGTAATCATTTTATTTCTTCAGAGGATCCATGCAACATTTGTATGTGAAGTTTTTAAGTGAGAACCAACCCACAGAAATAGTATGTAATTGCTTAACTTTCTGATATTATTCAGTAGTATAATTTTTATATTCGATACAACTGAGAGTGAATACATTTAAGATAATTTCTCATTTGACTGAATAAATGTGCCATTTTAATAAAAAAACTATAAAGTATTGGTATCTATTATCTTAAAAATATGTTTATTACAAATGAGAATTTTTCCTCTGTGCACAGTGAGATTACAACATAAAACAGAACTAGATAGGCTGTGGAAGGAATGACCATGTATATTCATGCGTTTCTGGTATAGAGGCAAAGATATTTTTTCCCTTCACCCTCTAAAGGTTTAAGTCTTTTAGTATGCTGAAATAACCTGGCAATAGACGGTTTAATGGAAGGAAGAGCATACAAATGTATTTATATGTAAGTGCAAGGGAATCACACAAAGTATAAAACTCAAAGAAGGGCTAGATGGTTGAAGCTTAATTACCCTCTTCATAGGATAGAGGGAAGTGGGAATAGTAGGCGATTTTACAGGAAGATTAAATGATTTTCAGAGAAGATGAGTGGGCCCAACAAATAGACAAAGTTCCTCTGGCCTCTGGGAGAGGTGGTGACAAGTTCTGGGAAGGTGAGGGGCAGAACTGCACTGCAAGCAAAGGTTGTCTTATTATGTAAAGTCTCAGATAACAACCCCAAGAAGAATAGTCGAACAGTCTGTCCAGTAGGCATGGTAATGACCTTTAGATTCTTCTTTGGTGATTAATCTTTGCAGGTTACTGAGATTTCAGACAGGGGATTTAAGGCAATTGTGTTTCTTTTGGAAGAACTTTTCTCAGTCAGATAAGGAAACTTCAGAGAGCTTCCCTCTCTGTTCTTGGGGCAAGGGGAGGGGAGAAACAAAGGAATGTCGGAGAGACATTGATGTTAAGGAAGTTTCTAATGACTTACAATTTCCTTTAGTTCAAAGTGCTCAGAAAGCCAAAGCACCACATTTTGAGATATCGTTTTCTGAGCCCCAACACTAGTCTCACTATTAACACTGTGAGATCTACATTACCAAAGAGAGTTTTGTTCTCAGTGGTCTTGCTTGGGTACCAAATTTATGAAAATGTACTCCTGATGATGGAGTAAAATCATTGTTTATGGATTGGTGGTTTATGTTTATAGCATTTAGCTCTTGCCTATTTAAAGGTGTGCTGGCAGCTGAATAATCCAGGATGACCTTACCCACAAGTCTGGCAATTGGTTGACTCTCAGCTGGGTATCTTCGTTCCCCTCCTTATGATCTCTAATTTTCCAGCAGGCTAGTTCAGTCGGTTCCCATGTTGGTCTCAGTTCCAACTCAACAAGAGAAGGCAAGACACAATGTACAAGAACCTTTCTTCCAGTGAAGTATTTGCTGTAGTTCCATTGGTCAAATCAAGTCATATTACCTAGCTCTCAGCTTCAAGGGGAAGGAGAAATGGCCTTCATAGCCGTTTTTATAATCTCCTATTTTATTCTACCAGACAGAATTGAGAACAGGTTAATGGTCTTTTTCACCTATGTAAAAAAAGTTGAAAATTCCTTTCTAGAACATGACAAGTTGTAAATCTTGAAACATCTCTGATAAGAGCCAATGTACATGAGTTGTGTTTGCCTGTGAAATTAAAAAATAATGGAGAAAACCAACATGTTCTTATCTTGTATTTCTTCAAGAACACTCAATCATTGTAAAGCTAATATTGAATTAAATGAGTACCAAAAAAAAAAAACTGGAAAAGAAACTATGAGTTATAGATTTACTGAAAGCCTAACTCTGCTTTAATGTCCTCCTTAGCAAATACATATTTTAATATTATTGCATTTGTTTTTATCAGCCAATAAATGCTTCTCATTTAAGAAATCTTGAAGGGGAACCTATTAGATGCTAATGGTTTATACTAATACATATTACCATTTTATAAACTGTGTTTGTTTTTATCCAACCTGCCATTTTCTCCAAGAATTATCTCTTAAATACAATTAAGATGAAACAAAGATGATTAATATTAACAGTTGAAATGTGAATTCTAGGGAGGCAAAGATTTTTACTGTTTGATTTACCACTGTCTCTTAAGTGTCCAGAATATGCCTAGTCAGTATGGATATATATACTTTCTGAATCCCTCTGATTCAGCAGGATTTTATTAGATTATTTAAAATGAATATCTAGTATTTCTTTCTGATGACAAATGACAATAGCAATTTATTCAAATGAATTTCAGTGTGAAGACTAACTACTGGGATTTAGGGAGGTCAGTCACAAGACTCAAAATGCGATCAGGAAAGAGAGGACAGCTGCCTTAAAAATATTTTCTATGAAGAAAGTATGGAAACTTACATTGAGGGTGAATTTAAGAAAAGAAAACATACTTGCAAATGCCAAAATAATGGGATAGTTTTTTCCTTTGGGAAACAAATATGCTCAAATACTCAAAACTATTTATTAATGACCTTTATTTTCTATTCTGTTCCTTTTTCTTCCCTTCTCTTTTCTTTTTGTTTGATTTTAACAGATCCGTGGTGGAAAACTGATGATCTCCAATACCAGGAAAAGTGATGCAGGGATGTACACTTGTGTTGGTACCAATATGGTGGGAGAAAGGGACAGTGACCCAGCAGAGCTGACTGTCTTCGGTAAAACTTTCTTCTAAATTATAAATTTTTATTTTTATCAATTTTTCTTTGCTTTTAAGTATTACTAACATTAAAAACTGGGCCATATAAGGACAGTTACTCATGACTCATGGTAAGCAGTGACAAATTAGAATTATCTTGTTTTCTGTCTTTCTAATGAAAGCTTCGATGTAAAGAAAAAATTATTTGAAACTTTAATTAACTTACATTGTTCATGTATTTGTAAGATTTTGCAGTTCATCAAAATGTAACGTTCTTTCTCAAAGCCTATTTGAGATATTACATCTATCTAAAGTTTATCACTCATTCAACTCTCATGCATTTATCAGGTAGCTATTATGTGCAAGATACAGGGTAAGGATTATTAAAAATTAGAGAGTATAGTATAAAAAAACTTGTTTTCCAGTTCTTAGAAATTCAAACTGAAGTATTTATAATTTCAACTCTTGATAAATATACTATGTATGCACACATATAAATTCAAAATCAGAAAAAGGACCCCTAAAATGAGATATTTTGTCATGATATTCATGTTCCTTCAACTTTAAGAACCAAGGCTCTCCTTAGCTGGGTAAATGGAATTAATAGGTTAAAAACTGACTAGAACCGTATCATATAAATGGTGGATAAAGTATCGGAAAGGAGAAAACTGGGGACAAATAAAGATGGCCGAGGAAACAAATGTAAGGAAAATACTGCAGGGCAGCTGTGGAAGGTTGAAAGAGAGAGAAAATGACAAAAAATTGGAAAAAATAGATATGCTAAAGATACTCAAAAATGAAACACTCTTTTAGAATACATTGAAGTTCTATTTAAATCTCTGTATAGACATACACATTTATAGACCCACACATGCACACACATACATGTACACATATGTATGTATGTATATGTACATGTGTATATATACAATCTTCATTAAACATTTTACTATTGCAGATATTATGTGATTTTTTTAGGAGCAAAAATATCATTGTGATTTTCAAATTATTTTTCAGTAGCGGTAAAATAATCCTCTACTTCTGTGCATGATTTAAAATCCCTATTTCTGGTCATTTCTTCAGGACACACCCAAGTGTGGCACCAAAGCCCTGCATAGGTCCCCAGAGAAACGTATTTTGCTGGCTTGGGAGACGCCATCCCAAGGTGTAATGGGAGTGCCACTATAGAAGAGCTGTATTATGATTTCCACTATATTTCAAGAGTTAAGATTGTGCTTTGTGCATGTGTACCAGAATGCAGGCCTCTCCTTTCAATCATTCTGAGCACCAGGTAATCTCTGGTAACACTCCCTGTGGCTACTAAGCAGCTTGAAGTCCCAAATGACAAAGCTAGGAGAAATCCCATAATTCGTTAAAGGAATTGAATAGAAAAAATAGAATTGTTCAAAGTATGCATGTAAATTTCTATCCTGCAGAGCTCAGACAAGTGTCAGTTTGCCCCTACATTTCATGCAGTCCTCTATAAGAGTCTCAAGATGTGCTCCACTCTGTAATGAATAAAACATAGTTTTGCCTGGTAAGAAATGATATTAGTGGTCACTGAACGTTAGCATTGAAAGCCCACAAGTATAGCTCTTCTATTTAAAGAAACATTGCTATTTTTCTGTAACTACCACAAACTCTGGAATAGAAAGAAAAAAAAAGCTGTATTACTGCAGTATAGACTGCCTTCAGAAGGAAATTGAAAGGGTTTAATGTCATTACAGAAGCAATTAGACTTACCACTAATGAGACATCCTTATGAAATATTTACTCTACTTTCCCTAAAGAAATGATGAGAACTACTGGGGATTCCTAAACATGTCAAGAGTTATGTGGGAACTTCTAAATTATTTTGAAAATCGCTATTATCCAAATAGATTGAATTTGTCTAGAGGCAGTTCCCCTGGCAGAATTGATTTAGGAAACGGAGAATGTTTATTAGATGGTGTAAGCTAGTCAGAACTGACCTGAGGGGTTATAAGTACAAGATTAAGTTGAAGGAAAAACTAACTTTCCATTATTGGTAAGAAAACAACATCCAAATCCAAAAGAAAAACAAAAAAACCAAAGTGACGGTCCAAATCAAGGATGTGACAAGTATTGCCCGAGAAACCCCTTCTGTATCTTGGCTCCCTATTCTTAGAGAACATAGAAGAAAAAAAAACAGTGTACTATTAATAGGGAGGTCTTCTTTATTTTATGCTGGTGCTCCTACATCTAATACACATTTTCCAATACAACTCTTTATATTTTAGCATTGTTACATATTATCATTTTTGACCAAATATTTATATAAGTAAAACTGATTATACTTCATACTCTACCTCCCTCAATTTTATTTTCATGGAGCAGCAATTTCACTTTTAAAGGTCTAGCTACTATAATCACTCTGTAGCTACAGAAGGTTTTTAAAGGTCCTTTGCAGTTCAATCTTTATCTTAAGATATGTTTTACAGAACAAGTTACATTTTGTTGTTCAAAAAATAAGTATATATATTATTATTATAAATATAATGTAAATATATTATATTTCATTGATACCTATTATTATTATAAATATAATAAAAATATATATAATAAAGTCACATTTAATTGTTCAAGAAATATAAGTCACTTGTAAATGTCAAGAAAAACAATGAAAGGAATAAAGGGTTTTTTCCAGTATAATAGCTGTCTACTTTCCGAGACATATTGCTAGGAAAAAGAATTTTCTGAATTCTTCAAGTATTTTGATTCTAGTGGGCTTGTACTTTGAAGTTGTATAGTTTAAAATTTCAGCATTATATATTTTAAATGTGCCATTTGATCATATCAAAGATATGATCGGTGTAACCTAACTTTAAAAAGTTACTGTGCCATACTCCATGAATCACATATTGTGGTTGATCTTCTAATAGTTTTTGGTCACGAAATAACATCCTAATTAACTGGGCATTATCAAATCTAAAAATTAGAAGTAGGTATCATAGTCTACAGTAGCACTGAAATCTGTGGCCCAATCTATACACCTTCCTGAATTATAGTCCCTAGAAGTTTACATATGTTAAGCTCTGAAGATCCTGGATGGCAGAGAAAGTAGAGTTGAAGTAAATAATACAATTTCTAATTATGAGTAGATTTCAGAAAACTGCTGTCCAAAATTTGGGTTTTAAAAATGACATGTGGATTTCAAAAATGACTTTTAAGTGTTTATGAATGCAATACATGAAAACTTATTTTATGTGTAACATTTGTAAAATATAATAAGTATTACAAAACTTAGAATGAAATACAGGAATCTCTTGCCCCAACACAAACACACACACACACACACACACACACACACACACATATTTCTCATCATTTTACATCCTGTTTTATCTAATTATTCTGGGATTTGTTTCCATATTTCTGAATATGTGCTTAATCTGCTATTTATTGATGTATCAATTTCATACATTATTTGACTTCCTATTATAGAAGATGATGATTTGGCCCACTTATAGCTCCTTCCCCACCTTCTCAACCTCCACTTTTCCTTCTTTTTCTCTTTTTAGTCTATGAACTTTCAAAACATTGGTTATATTAATATTCAGAATTTGAGTTATTATAGTCATGTCAATATTATTGACTGTGAGTTGAATGTTATAGTATTATGACCATATTTCTTTTCTGGTACTATTTTTGTTCTTCTTTGAATTAATAATAAACCCATTTTCCCATTTACTTATGCTTTCTATACCTGTCATGAATTCTTGAAATCTCTAACAGAAACTATAAAATCTTCTATAATCATTTTTTTAGACTTTAGCTATTAAGTCCCCTTCACTACAGTCTTCCCTAAGGCTGCCTGATCTGACTTGGTTAGACATTCCTTAGGTCAACACCGTAAACCTAATTCTGCTTTTGTCTTCCTTGTCTGGAATGCTGGATCTGCTGTTTTCTGCATCCTATGTTTGTTTCTTTCTTGGTTAACCCCTCTTTTCAGAAGGGGTTCTCAACTTCTTTCTGCTTGGCTGAAGCTTGGAGCACATTCCCAACCAAAATGCCTTCATTCTGCTTGGCTGAAGCTTGGAGCACATTCCCAACCAAAATGCCTTCATTCTCTCCAGACCTTAGAGTTCTAGTTTAGAATTATACTTTAGTTAGGGAATTTGACTGAAATAATATTTTTGCTCAGAGTTACAGTTGTGACTCTAACATCATTTAGCATCTCATGATGCTCTTGAGAAGTCTACTGTGATTCTGATTCCTGTATCCTGTATCTTTGTATGTGATCAGTTTTCTTTTTCTTTTTCTTTTCTTCCCAAATGTTTGGTGGTCTCTTTACCCCAGTTTTCTGAAATGGTTCAATACATTACCTTAGTTTGACACTCTTTTCTTTTCTGTGCTGTAAGTTGATGAGCAGTCTCAATCTGAAAACTCTCAAACAAAACAATTCAATGAAATGTTTAATTTTTTTAAATTTTTCTTTGTCAAACATGTTTTCATCAATTAGATTTTAAACCTCCTTGGTTTTTCTTTTCTCTGATTCCTCCTTACTTATAGCATCCTGTTCTTGTTTCATGGGTATTATGACTTCTCTTGTAGCAGAGAGTGTTGTTTTTGTAATTTGAATTTTGTTTTATTTTTTTACCAGCTTTTATTAAGTCCCCAGGTCCATGTGCAGGATGTGTAGGTTTGTTACCTAGGTAAACTTGTGCCATGGTGGTTTGCTGCACAGATTAACCTATCACCTAGGTATTAGGTCCCACATCCATTAGCTATTCTTTCTGATGCTCTCCCTCACCATGCCCTTTTGACAGGCTCCAGTGTGTGTTGTTCCCCTGATGTGTTCATATGTTACCATTGTTCAGCTCCCACTTATAAGTAAGAACACGCAGTGTTTGGTTTTCTGTTTCTGCAGTAGTTTGCTAAGGATAATGGCTTCCAGCTCCATCTGTGTCCCTGCAAAGGACATGATCTGATTCCTTTTTATGACTGCATAGTATTCCATGGTGTATTTGTACCACATTTTCTTTATTCAGTCCATGATGGGCATTTGGGTTGATTCCATGTCTTTGCTATTGTGAATAGTGCTACAATGAACATACGTGTGCATATATATCTATAATAGAATGATTTATATTCCTTTGGGTATCTACCCCGTAATAGTAATGGTATTTCTGGTTCTAGATCCTTGAGGAATCGCCACACTGTCTTCCACAACAGTTGAACTAATTTACATTCCCACCAACTGTGTAAAAGCATTCCTATTTCTCTGCGACCTCACCAGCATCTGTTGTTACTTGACTTTTTAATAATTGCCATTCTGACTGGCATGAGATGGTATCTCACTGTGGTTTTGATTTGCATTTCTCTAATAATCAGTGATGTTGAACTTTTTTTCATATGTTTGTTAGCCACAGGAATGTCTTCTTTTGAGAAGTGTCTGTTCAGGCTCTTTGCCCACTTTTTAATGGGGGTTGTTTGTTTTTTCTTGTAAATTTGTTTAAGTTCCTTGTACATCTGGATATTAGACCTTTGTCAGATGCTTAGATTGCAAATATTTTCTCCCGTTGTGTAGGTTGTCCGTTCACTCTGATAGTTTCTTTTGCTGTATCACAGAATTTTAATAACACTTTTTTTTAAGTAAAATTATCTTGTGATGCTTCTCTGCCTTTATTTCCTCTTAGTTTCTCTTCCCCACCATCCCCCACCACCATGGCTCCATACCACATTGTTCTTTGTCTTTTCGCTGGAAGCTTTTTTCAAATGGCACATGATCTATTGTTGTTAATTCATATTTAGTTGTTATTCTCCAAAAAGATTACTGGAAACTCTGTGCCAACTGATTATTTTCACAGTACAATGTTCAGATTGAGAACTAACCATTTTGGGGAAGATGAGGACAGGGATTGGGGTTGATGATACTGGTTTTCAGTCTTTGAATGAGAGATAATAGTTGATAGCATGAGAGTAGTTGAGGTATTCAGAGATAATGCTATGAGAGAAGATCCTTAGGACCCACACCTTAAGAAGTATCTGTATTTTATTAGTAGCATGTGGTATAAGAACATGAGGTGTTATTAAGATTGTTGTCGGCAATATAATCCTTTCTTGAGTATATTTATTGAGCATCTGCTATGTCCCATGCCCTGTTTAAGTGCTTAAATACTAATGGTGGAATGAATAGGCAGAGCCCCTGCTCTCACCTGGACTCTTATATCATGCTATCAGCAATAACATGAAATTTTGCCTCTAATATGTGGTGAGAGAGGCATTATTTTCCTCTGAGAACATTTATCTATATTTGTCTTTACTTCATAGGATGAATTTTCTCAGGCAAGGAAAGTTCTAGCCAAAAAGAAACTAATGCAGTCAGGATTTATTTAATCACATTCAGACAGCCTGATAATTATCATTCAGTCTTTTTCTGGAAGGGCATGATAATTCACATTCAATGACTATCAAACCCATCCTTACCTCATATATGCCCAGTTAAATAAAAGGAGACCTACCAGGGCCATCTGACTTCCAATTTAATTGACACTACAGGGTGGCAGGTCTTTCTGGGTGAGCTGAAGTCAAGATAAGGTTTACAAGCAGTGGTTAACTCTAATGTCCTTTTATTACATAGCTTTGGTCTTACAGGACTTAAAGAACTCTACCTATGTAATTATTGCCATAACACTAATTTTATAATGTTAAGCGAAGTTTATTTTTAAAATTTTATGGTCATTTGAGAAATAGCTGTTACCACACAGTGATTGACAATTTTAAAGCCATTTTCAATGACTGAATACAGTTAAAAAGAGAAATTTGTTTGCTGGGCACTTAATTTTTTCATGTAACTAAGGAACTTAAGAGATACTATGCAACCACATTTCAGATTTATGGTATTTTGTGTTAAATTGTATATTTGCTTTCTGAATATTTTTGACATAACTACAAGAGACTTGGCATTTGATTTTATTATAGCTGTATATAAAGTTGGATTTTTCCAAAACACCATTTTGGAACTAAATTGACAGGGCTGACTACTTGAGAGCCATACTTTACAGAAACACACTGGCAAACAACACTACTGTCCCAAGAGAGATTAACCTTGTAAGCAAGTTATGCAGGTGATTCAAATCCTGTTAATCTCACATAAAAAAATGTTAATTGCATTGGCAAAGACATTGCCTCTGATCACTCTGCAGTTATATAATTAGAGATCAGCCCATTCAGAGAGGCTCTGATCTAATTGATAAGCAGTTAGCAAACGACCCTTGAGATTTCTTCCCCGTTTTTCAATATGTGGTCAGACGTAAGGTATTAACATGAAAAAATCAGTGACCTTGTTTTGACATGTTTTAAAATTAAGTTTGCTTGTTATTCAATAGTTTAAGATTTTCATGCATACTTATTTTAATTGTACAGAGCTCTAATTGTTCAAACTCTATGGAGCATTAATAGATATTGAGTGTGATCACTTATCAATGTATTGGACGGTTCTATTATCAACTTACTTTCTAATCCACCTAGCTTTTCACTTTTTTGGAGATGATTTTGAGTCAAAAGGGGAGACTCAAGTTACTTCCTTATAATTTTTAAAATTTGTGTCTGAAAGGGGGTTGGCTTTGTGTTTGGCTTATTGTAACAGTTGCCACTGCAGATCCAAAGCATTTGAAATACATTTTTGGCCTGTACAACTTCTTTAGTCTTCATATTTATGTTTCTGATTCTCAGATTTTCTGGAAATAAAGTTGGTTAAGGAAAGTGGAAAATAGTTCTTACAAAAAATTTCTTCCATTTAAATAAATGTTAGGCAAACCTACAGTTTTTAACATAATGTTTTCTGTGGGTAATTATGAAAATTGCAAAGCAGAAGGTGAGTTTAGTATAATTAACAGAAAACAATTGGAATAATGAATAACACAGTTTAGAGATAATTGTTAGAAAGGGTGCTATGGAAATTCTCAGAATAATACTTTAAAATATGTGACCAAGCTCCAGTATCTCAGGAATTTCCCATGTCACATGTTGGACAGCACATCCTAATACCCAGGTATAAAACCCATGTTGATGTGTCATGTATGTGCAGGTGACTTTCATCTCATTTATTCTTTGCCTTTGTTTTGCTTTGATTTGTTTTTCTATCCATTGAATTACATTTTTCACCATGAGCCAATGTCAGACTTCCAAAAATTGTATACCACATATGCTCCTGTGGTTATCCAGTTGCTAAGCAACTGGACTCTGCTTGAGGGTAGCAGGGAAGAGAGAAGGTTCATTGTGAAGTCCTGCACCCCTGCTGAGTTCATTTGAACAGCAGCAGGGATCCTGTATCTTGATTCTTCTTGAAATTATAAATCAAGTGCCTCCACGTGTCTCCATATAAAACAATGAGGCTTACAACAAGTACCATGACCAAAAAACCCTTAAGGATCCTGATGGTATCCCCTTGAGGAAGGGACAGCTTAGTTTTGTGACATCTCTGATGTAACGTTTGCCATTTGGATTAATTATATGTTGTGATTTTGTGACTGTTAGCATGTTAAGGAAAGCATACACAAACTTTGCCTGAAAATATAAGTATTTTAATGGAACTGGTCTCACATACTGTTTTTCAATTTATTTTATACCCAGCATAATGTCATGAAAACTTTTCATATTAGACAGGTAGATAGTTTTAATATTGCAATGACTTAACAGTTTTTCAATGTATAAGTTTGCCGCAATTTATCCTAAAATCTCACATTTTCCAATATTGTCAGTTTTGCTGCAATTATCCTATGGACTTCTTAGTTTTGTTGCAGTTATCAATTATCGAAGCCACTGTTCTGCATTGTTATATTTTGCAGAGTGTCTGCAAGTAATGGTGGCTTTGGTTCTTCTTCAGGGCTCATATTTCCTTTTTCTTACTGATTTTTAATGTCGGCATGCCCGTCTTGTTCTGGACTTCAATGGGCATGACTTTCGTATTTTACTTTTTTTTTTTTTTTTTGGGGGGGGGACGGAGTCTCGCTCTGTTTCCCAGGCTGGAGTGCAGGGGCCCAATCTCGGCTCACTGCAAGCTCCGCCTCCCGGGTTCACACCATTCTCCTGCCTCAGCCTCCCGAGTAGCTGGGACTACAGGTGCCCGCCACCTCCCCAGCTAATTTTTAGTAGAGACGGGGTTTCACCGTGTTAGCCAGGGTGGTCTCGATTTCCTGACCTCGTGATCTGCCCACCTCGGCCTCCGAAAGTGCTGGGATTACAGGCGTGAGCCACCGCGCCCGGCCTGTATTTTACTTTTAAGAGAATTTTGGCATTTAATTTCTTGCAAAATATCTTCATCACGTTTAAAAAGTCTGTTTGATTCCTTCTTTATTTAGATGATTTGTAATTTGATAGCTATATCTACAGATTTGATCATATTTATCTTTATTTCTCTTCCTATTATATAAGTAACCTCCTTTATCTCATTGAAAATTTATTTGGCTTCAAGTAATATAAATCTGCCGAACAATGGCTTAGGCATAAGAGGTTCATTTTTCTCATTCTTACCATTTCTATGATGAAAGGAGCTTACACACACAAACTCACACACACATGCCCACACTCACACAATCCATGTTTTACCTGCCAGTCTGTTTCAATTTGCTAAATGAAAATTTGAGACATTTCCTTGAGTTTCCTTTTCACCCTATGCGTCTGACTGATCACCCAGTTTTGATCTCTCTTGTCTGTCCCCTTTTCGACATCCTATGAACCATTGTGTCAGTTTAAGCTGAAATAATTTCTTACAAGAACGCTTTGACCTAATTCACGACTTTATGTTTCTCTTCTAATTTATCTTTCACAGACATACCAACACGACCTTTTTCATATGCTTATTCAACACGTTGCTTACTTGCTTAAAGTCCTTCAATAGCTCTCTATCAACCTCAGGGCAGAGTTCACAGTCCTTGAGTGGTGAACAGGGCCTTCATGGTCTTATCACTCACTCTCTGCCTAGCTTTGTCTCTCACCACTTTCCCCAATGTAACTAACCTGCTCACTATTCACCAGCTTGACCACTTAGTGAAAGCCTCTAGGAGTGGGTGCATTAACATGTGCTGAATGAGTCAGTGGATGAGAGAAAGACTTCTCTAGCTTGTTCATCCCAGTGTCAGGATGTAGTATGCTACTCCCACTAAAATCAAAGGGAACAGGAAAGGTCTCCTCTTGATGAATCATTTTTCAATCTAGAGTAATATCAATAGTGTCTCAAACCTCTTTAACATTGGGTTAATGTAGTTTTTGGATGAACTGGATGAATAGCTGCGCCTGATAGCACAGAAGAAGTCGATCCCGCTTCCTATGCTAATGATTTATTTTTTACTATTAGCATTTGGGACCCTCATAAGGATATATTAATCCTATTGCCTATTTAACTACCAGAAATGATAGCTCAATACCAACTATGCCAGCCCCAAAATAGCTGTTTTGGGCACATAGTGTCCAGAGTTGAAAAAAGTAACACTAAATTATTTTATCCGACATGTTGTCTACAGGGCACAATTTGCTGCTGATTTATTCAGGGCGTCTAAAATCTTTAGATGCAACCGTGTTTTTCTTTAGTTTTTATGGATTGTTTGTCAATTCTGCATTTACAGAATTTTTCATGATAAAATTCTATTTGCCTTGTTTTATTGCTTGGGATTTTTGAGTCCCAGAGTACGGATACTCTAGCATATGCAGAAAATTTTGATCCCTACTGTCAAATTCTCTGGAGAGATACAATAGTCTTCCTTCTAAATGCCAATGGTAGTTGGTTTTATTGCAATAAAATATTTATCTTGCAACTTACACATTTGTTTTATAAATATGGATCTTGATTTAGTCAATAAAATCAAATACTCTTATTTATACTCTTAACATCTATTATTTGAAGTAATTTATTTTCTTTGAAGGTTTCTTGCCGAATACATTTTAGTTTTTGTGCCACTGTATACAAAATTTTAAATTAGAAGATTTGAAACTCAAGTTCTAGGTGGCTAAATATGTCCAGATGGCCAGAAAAATTGTGTCAGCTTCCTACAGATCTCATCTTTCTTTTCCTTCCTTAGTTCTCTTTCTACCTCAGTAAGTAGCAATATTGAATTTGTTTGTGATTTGCAGATACGGGCTAATAAAATTTAAATGACAATTTTTCCAGTCTCAGACCATTATCCAAAAGGGAAGAAACTGGACAAGGAATGCCAATGTCTGGTGATACATAAAACTACTTTTTGTTTTGTATCCTCAGAGGCTAAGAATCTTATGGATAGGAAAAGATTTTTATGGATACAGACTTATTTTTCTCTAGCCTTATGTAGAAGACTGCTAGAATACAATTTAACAGTGCCAAATACAGATTAATAAAAGAAGAAAGGATGAAAACAGTAAAACAGATTACTGAAGAAATAAAAAACATAAAATTAAGTAAAAAAAAATGGGTAGATATCTCAAACACTTAAGAGAAGACCATTGGAGAAAACCTCAAAAAATTGATAAATAAATAGTTTGCAACAATTAATAATGACAGTCTTTGTATTTAAGAAAAAAAAGTCAGGTAGACATCTTTCCATACATGAAGTTAAAATAATCATGGGAATATTGAGTCCTTATCAAATCATAGCTTAAGTGGGAAAATCTAGGTAATACCTATGTGTGAAAGTACACATTTTTTGGTTTTCTCTAGCATTCTTGAGGAATATTAATATTTGTTTTTTAAATGTTTTTATCCCTTTCAACTTTTATTTTACCCACTTTGAACCCCAATAATAGATTATTGTAATCATTTTTAATCTCTCTTTTTCCTGTAGAATTCAGTGTTCTGATTTTTTATGATAGGATCCACCTGATTTAGCTCAGGGATTCACTGAAAAATCAATTTAATATTTTTTTCCAAAGGTTGTATGGTCTTATGTGCAAACTGTAGCTATTCCTTTGTTCCAAAATATTTTATTTTATTGAATGACATTGGATTCACAAGGCCTTATTAAAACACAGCTGAGGTACAGAGTTAGGTACCTGTGTACCAAAAGTAAATTAGGTTTCCTTTGCTTTTTTCATAATGTACTTAAAGCACGCATAATAGTTTATCTCATTTTACCATTGTTTCATTTTTTTTTTCAAGAACGACCCACATTTCTCAGGAGGCCAATTAACCAGGTGGTACTGGAGGAAGAAGCTGTAGAATTTCGTTGTCAAGTCCAAGGAGATCCTCAACCAACTGTGAGGTGGAAAAAGGATGATGCAGACTTGCCAAGAGGAAGGTAAGACCAACATATGGATGGAAGATTGTTAGATAACCAATGAATAATTAGAAAATAAAAGGACAGCTACAATGCCACCACCAAACACTCCTATGTCTTGGGGTACTTTCACTCATGTGATTTTTACATATGCAAGCCACATATTTACTGTTTGTATATTAAAGTCCTCCAGGCTTTCAATGTCACTCTTTCAATGAGTATCTACATTAATGCTTGATTCTTCATTCCACCTCTTATCCCCAGATACCAAGGATTCCTGGGTGCCTTCTTTCCCCTGGACCCTTTGAGGTATACCATTCTGTTCCTGCAGAATGCCCCCTGCAGGCCTCCATCAATGACTGCCCGTTCCCATGCTTCATCCCCTCTGGATACTCTTTGTCACCTCTGTGGCCCAAAACATAACTAACAAAAGACTATTGCATGTGGCTGACTGTAAGTCCTGGAGTAAAGGAAAGGTCAGCACAACACTGAAATGGTAGCAAGTAGTTGGCATCATTTTTCACATAGGGGATTTCCAACACAGAGACCTCCTGTCACTTTCCTTTTTCCATCTCTTCATGGAGACCTTCTCTTCCATCTCCTTCTTATTGTTCTTATCACAAAACCCCCAAACCCAATCTCTCAAACTCTCACCTGTATTCAAAAATGCTTTTCATCATATATAAAAATAATTTTGACTTGTTGTTATAGAAATTTCCTTAAGGCCTTGCCATTTAGAATCAAATAAGTAATTCAAGTGTTTTTTGTTGTTGTTGTTTTAACACAAGTAATTTTATCTTTAAGATTTGTTATGCCTTCCTGCTAGTTCTACCTGCTGATATTATAACCATCATGCATTCTCCAATTACTGCCTGCATAAAATTGTACAGGCTGCGTTTTTCTAATTTTTCTTTTTTTTAAAAAAATTTTTTGACTGGGCACGGTGGCTGACGCCTGTAATCCCAGCACTTTGGGAGGCCGAGGCAGGTGGATCATTTCAGGTCAGGAGTTCAAGACCAGCCTGACCAACAGGGTGAAATCCTGTCTCTACTAAAAATACAAAAAGTTAGCTGGGTGTGGTGGCACATACCTGTAATCCCAGCTACTCGGGAGGCTGAGTCTGGAGAATCGCTTGAACCCGGGAGGCAGTGGTTGCAGTGAGTCAAGATCGTGCCACTGTACTCCAGCCTGGGCGACAGAGTGAGACTGTCTCAAAAAGAAAAAACAAAAAACAAACAAACAAAACAACAAAACAACTTCGTTTCTTCCAACTGACTGATATTAACCATGCTTCCTCCGAAGCTGTATACCTTTTATGTGCTTTCAGTGCTATCAGTAATTTCCTAAATGTAAACATTGATTTCAAAATCTCAATTTTATAAATCCCTAGATATGATTGGATACTTTACTTCAAAAGACATGTCACTCATGGATTGAATAAACTGGATTCAAATGCATCAACCATTTATAATAGTTACTGAGAGGTTCTTTACAATCTACAGGAATAAAACAAGTGAAAACATTAATTCAGTTAGTTTTTCAGCCTATGTAGTGGGGAAAGTCATCATTGTGTTTCTTTTATCATTTTAATGCCAGACATCTGTCTTTAAAGGAATGGTATTAGTAGAAGAGGTTTGTAAATGTGAGGCTTTTCATGCCCTCTCATTGGAGAAGCAGGTTAGAAAACAAGGAGAGTTTACACTATTGAATTGTTACTGTCCATCCTCTATATATAGTCAGCAACTTTCTTCAAATTTGAGAGCATGTAGTGAATAATTTTAAAATGTTAATGTAAGGTGAAGAGATTAATTCTATAGTAAAATTTATCCTAGTGTAAACACAGGTTTATTTTAAATAACTGGGAGTATATGCCCTTGTGCATTGAAACTTTAAAAACCTTTAATTTTAGAATAATTTTGGTTTATAGGAAAGTTACAAAAGTTAGTAACAGAGAGTTCCCATTTACACTACACCCAGTTTTCCTTATTGTTAATATCTTACATGACAATAAAACATTTGTTACAACTAATGGCAAACCTTGATAGGTAATAATTAAGTAAAGTGTATACATTATTTGGCTCTCCCAGGTTTTCGTCATTGTCCTCTGTCTACTCCAAGTCCAGTTCAGGTAATTATTGAGTTAGGTATCATAGACTTCTGCATTTGTTCTCATATCTCTCCAGTCTCCTCTGTCCTGTTACATGTTCTTAGTTTTTCTAGTTTTGTGACCTTAACAACCTTGAAGGGAAGTGCTGGCCAGGTATGCTATCGAATGTGCCCCAAACTTGGATTAGCCGGATTAGACTGCGTTTATAGGTTTTTAAAAAGAATACCCTAGAAATGACATGCTCTTCTTAGCACATTGTATCAGGGGGCACATTATATCCATATAACAGCACTGGCCACCCTGTTAATTTTCAAACATTGAGCACAAGCTAGTTGACAAAAGTATTAAAAATAGAGAATTGTAAGTGTGCATTGCATTTTAACATGTCTATGTTCCTGAATTAAGATAAAATAAAAATGAATTGAGCCTAGTTTGATTATTTCCAGCTTAATGTAGGTGTTAGGTCATAAACCTGACAACTTAAGCTGCTACACTGTTCTCTAAATCTTGCCAAATTCATTTGCTTCAAAGTACAAATGATACATATAAATCAAACAACAGCATTAAAGCTACACTATCAGAAGGTATGATATCAAGACCACTAAACAACAAGGTTGAAAGCATGAGAAATCTTATTTTCACTAACTTCCTTTAAAACATTTTCATAGCTTTGGCCTCTTTATTCTTTTTACCGGCATATTATTGTAGTACTTTGTGTAACCAGTTAAATATTTTTAAAATATTAGACAAATGGAAGTGCTGTGTAAGCTTTAAATTGTTTTGTTAGAAAGGCTTAAAGCAAGGATAAGTGCAATGTAGAAACTGAGGTCAGTATTTCATCATGAAAGAAGCATGTACTTTTTCTTGAATTCCCAGTCTTTAAGTGATGTTTCAGAGGAGTTTATTCATTCCTCGATTTGTATGTATTAGCATAAGCCTCACTTATGCATAATGAGAGAGAAAGACACCGCTTTCCTTGGTGAGGAATAACAGTAATAACTTTTAGCCAACCGTAGACTAAATCAACAACATTGATTCTATTACATTATTTAGGTCTCAGACTAGGGAGATGGCCATTGTTCTTGTATATGCAATTGGTGTGGTGCATGACATTTCTTTGGCTTAACATTTAATGAAATTTGAATAAGGTTTGTGTAGTGGTTCATGCTTAACACATTTATACGAAAGCTTTGTAGGGCAGCTGCATAGCCTGTAATTACTATGTAAGTAATATGTGACTATTTTTCTTTTGGAGACAAGAAAAGCTTTTCAATTCAAGTTTAAATTTATGAAATGCTGTGAGAGCTATTAAAACCTTCAGCACAGAAGAAGATATCTGTGCCAACCTTTCAGTAACCAGAGATGAGTTAAGGGAGTATTTTTTCCCCTTGCCTTGAAAATATTTTTTAAGTAGTACTGATATGCCTCTTTCTTTTATTTAGTCTTAAACTCCTGACCTTTCTCAGTAACTACCTTTAATGAAATTACAACAGACTCTTAGTGAGTTGTATTAAAACATTTTCTGAAAAGATGAATGTTTCAGTTTGGTAGGAAGCATAGCAAGTCTAACAATAACCCTTATGCTCAACAAGGGAAAATTATTTATGTGGACATTTTCCATGCGACCAAGGGACAAAATGGGAAGGAGTCTACATTACACATATTAGTGCCAAACTGTTAATTCCTTGCAGAGACTTCTGAAGATATTACCCTTTCACAATTGAGTATTTCAGGAAGCATACTGATTCTGTGCCAAGTACCAATACTGTTTTCTAGAAGGTTTCAATACATATGTGTTAGGGACAAAAATTTCATAACACTAACGTGAAAATAAAGTGAGTAGGAGGAACAAGCAAGTGAAAGGCATTTTATAGTTTATAATGATTATGATTTTTGAAGCACATTTTTAAAGCATAGTTTAAATAGAAGAAGATGCACTTTTGGGTTTACCTACATTTAGTGAGTGCCTACTACATTTGTAATGCTTATTGCAAGTTTGAAAAAGTAAGTCGTTTTAAACAAGGTAAGTTAACTGTTATCAGTTCTTTAGTTTTTGTTTTATATTAGTGAGATTGGGTGACATGGGAAAGTATTTACATTCCAAATACAGTAAAGAAGTAAATTGGAACAGCTCTAGTTATTTTCTTGGGTACTGTCTGTCTTTTGCAGGCAAATATCCAACATTTTGCTTATTAGTACTCTCTTGATAGAGTGCCTTCAATACATCTTTTCACAAAGTGTTTTATGTGATAGAAGTTGTCAGTGTTTATAATAAATGAGGTGAGGTTTCATCTTATGCCATGTTCCATCATAACATAGGTTTATTGTATATTTTTGTTATATAAATATATTTATGTGCTAAAGCTCTGTAAAAAAGTATCACATGAAGAAACATTAACATAACACAAGTAACATGCCATAAAGAAACAGTATAATACATTTGTAACCAAAGATATAAAAATAAATTGAAATATGACAACACTACAATATTCTGTTCAATTTAATATTAATGAGAATTAAAAAAAAAATCCCTCTCAGAACTTGGGTAAGAGTTAGTGTGATTAATCTAATTGTGAATTCTTATCTGTGCATGTCCGCAGAGTTTGTATTTCATTTCATTATTAGCAGTCTTTAAAGAACTGTAAACAGGAGACTTAATATCTCTCATCAATCATATAACTTTCAGCATATTACCATTACCTCCTTTATCTTTTTTATTTCATTTTTATTTTCTAAACTAACTCTAAAGTGACACTAAGTTCCTCAATAAGAACTTCTCTCTTCCACAGCAGAGAAAGGAATGTTCATAATAGCTTGTCAGAAGAAAAAGGAAATAAAATATGCCATTTACATTTTTACGTATGCCTGCAAATTCTAAATGCAGTTGATGGCTTGCACATAGTGGATATAATTAATGAATATTTCATAAAATAGAAAAGGGAGTAGAGAATAAGAGTTTCAAGATATATAGAGCAAAATTCTATCAATTTTCCTTAACCCACTGACAAAATTTCCTTTTCTAAAGTGCAAGTCTATTTTAAGAGAGAATTTTCAGAGTTTTTAGTTCCATGAAATGTGAGATTTGCATAAGCACATGATTCTTTAAGAAAAGAAACTGAATGGAACTACTTATAATTCCTTTTTTTTTTTTTTCTGGATGGCATTTTTATACAAAGTGGCTCTTTCTTCTTAGCCCTGCAAAATGTGTTTAGATTAATTGTTTGGAAGCTCTATTGTTTAGAGCATGTGCTTCTGGGACACAGAGATGCTGAACAGGTGCTCAGCTACCCTTAGGAGGCAATGGGCCTTCTTCACATATAGTGTATGCATCAAGGACATGTGATAATTTGAGCTCCCAATAAATAACCACACTGATTAGGTTGGCTGGCAAAGACTGGGCAAGTGAAATGGTCTTAGCAAAAGAAGAAAAATCTAAGAACAGAAGAAAAGCAATGAAGCAATGTGTACAAAATATTGTAAATGACATCTAAAAAATGGACTGGTTCCTAAAAGTCACAAATTTAAAGAAAAAGTGTAAATGAAAAATCTTTATTTTTTATGCTATACAGATGTCTTATCCATGTGTGTCTAAAAACAATTAGAAACTTCATGAGCAATGACTGTGGGACCTTTTAATACAAATTACAATAACATACAAATATTTAGGCCATTGCCAAGGGGTTTTAGACTTTAGGCCTTGTTCTGCTACTGTTTGATCATTTAGTTTATTTACACTCCCATTTTCTGGAAATGATAGTTGACAAATTTCTCTACTGCAAACTAGGAATGTGATCTTGAAGAAGCTATTTGAACTCTATGTTTTACATCCTGAAAATATGGCCCAGCAATGTGGTAGGACTGGCGATTAACCTGTATTTTTACTGATCTTATAGGGTGAAGAATTATGCCATCCATTCTAACTCAAAGGGCTATTAAAATGATATAACCATTTCAAAGCACTGTAAACATTGTACAATGGATGCACATACATGGTGCCTCAGTTTTACAAATCCACCTGATTGATGGCATTTATTAATTATACAGTTAACTACAGGGAAAAAAATTAATGCTAAAAATATATAAAATATATAATTTGTATATAATGACACATTTTCCTATCTTTGGCCATATGATTTCCATAGAAACATATACAGTATTATTTTTAAATAGGTATCACTTACGCTCTTTTTTTTTTTTTTTTTTTTTTGACTGAGTCTTACTTTGTCACCCATGCTGGAGTGCAGTGGCACGATCCTGGCTCACTGCAACCTCCACCTCCCGGGTTCAAGTGAGTCTCCTGCCTCAGCCTCCTGAGTAGCTGGGACTATAGGCGCCCACCACCACGCCCAGCTAATTTTTATATTTTTGATAGAGACGGGGTTTCACCATGTCAGCCAGGCTCGTCTGGAACTTCTGACCTCATGATCCACCCGCCTCAGCCTCCCAAAGTGCTGGGATTACAGGTGTGAGCCACCGTGTCTGGCCTGCTTTTAAATTATATAGATTCATTTATAAATGTTTCTAGTGACTTTGCCAAGTCTGAAAGTTGCCTGCATTTTCTACCTTTAGTAAGATATACATTCTCCTGGTATTGTGTGCCCGCTCCAGTGCAATCAGTCACCTGGGTTGAGACCTTCACATTTCACACATACTGTTTTGTTTGTCTGTGAGTAATAAGCATAAAACCATTATTATAAAAAGATATGTAGTGTTAAAAGCAAGTATTTAGGGAGGACTTACCATGTGCCTTGCAATGCAATAAATGCTTTTTACATATGTTAATTCCATTATTTTTAAAGCATAGTATTACAGCATAATATTACTCCTACTTGAGGGTTACAGAAACAGAAGCTTAAACAAGTTAGGTTTTTAAGGCCACATATTAAGAAGCATTAGGGCCAGAACTGAACTTAGAATCTGTCTAGCATGAAATCTCTATTTTAAATGACAGGGCATGATAATTATATGATTATTAATTATTTAAGGATTTGAGTCACCTATGAATTTTATATTTTAGATAGAAACTTAGATAATTGGTTAGAAATACTATATTATGAATAACTAAATAAACATAGTATACAGCAATAGAGTTAAGGTAATTTTTAGACCGACTTCGTAAGCCACACATAAAATGTCTTGACATTATAAAAATTTAAACTTAGAACAGTTCAGGTTTACCTTCTTGGAAACTGAAGATATGGATTTTGTTTTTACAAACAGGATTAATTGACAACTTTCAGAGGGATCACAGAATGGTAGTTTTCCTGTGTTTTCATCAAATAGGTGCTAATAGTTGCTGTTAACACAAAACTAATTGCCACCTAGGGTGGGGAGTGCAAGTTGCCTAGTCCTGTGACCACATTGGCCCATCTGTTAAGAATCTCAGCTTAGGAACAATGCTGGAACTGGCATCCAATTTGGGTTCTGGCCAGTGGTCAACTAACAAGCTGGAACACACTTGGAATATGAAATGCCTTGAAGTCAGAGATGCTCTGCTGTCTGTTAACTGACAGCTCTTGTGTGTGGGCAGAGCCAAGACCAGGTGCCAGTATGCAGAGCAAAAGGATCTGTCTGCGTGCCACCTGTCATTGCCATGTGCGTAATGTCCAAACAGGAGCCACAGTAGGTGTGCTTCTTCCATCAAAGTGTGGTTGTTCGAGCATTCAGTTAGGCTGAGGTAGCGACTAGGGCAACATTTTACCTTAAAACAAACTACAGGACAAGCCAGAGGCTTACCAGAAGGTAGCTCTCATATCCCGCCATATCACACAAGTGGATGGAGATTTACCATTGGAGACACTCTCCCCTGTACCTAGGTTCTTACATTAACTCTAAGCAAAAGGTAAAAAAAAAAAAAAAAAAAAAAAAAAAGGTGTTTAATTAATTATATTAACACAAATACTTGTGTGCACAAGACAATTTGTGGTTAGAATCATGCAAATAAGTTTTAATCACCCCAGGGGTTATTCTAAAATATATTTCTAACTGATTTTTGTTATTATTCTTAATAAGTTGAATTGTAACATGAGGCTGAAAGGTATAATAGAATTTAAGAGATTAATGTTCTTATCCCAGCTCTGCCATAATTCATCATGTTATTTTAAACAATTCATGTAACATGTCTGAGTACCAGAGTCCATATCTGCAAACTATGTTGGATTGAATGGTTTCGGTGCTGTCCTCAAATTCTGAAATTGTATAATTCTATGTCAATCTCTCGAAACAATTAGAGAATCATGGTAATATTTTTTTCAATAGAAGAAAAAAAGAAACCAGAAAATTGAAATAGATGGACATAAAGAAGAAAATTAATATTACCTATGTATCTATTATCCAGTGACAACCACATTTTATGTACAGAAGGCATCTTGTAAACTTATTTATATTTTAGACATATTTTTCATTCAAAATTGTTCTTGACCCTGAATGCTTACTTAGGCTTTTATTTTTAAAAAGCCGGTACTGATTCAAAACAGCTGTTTCTGACTGCATTTTCCTTTCCCATAAATATAATATTAATAAATGATATTTACATAGTGCTTACTCTATACCAGAAATAGTCTAAGCATTTTACAATAGTGCTATTTTATTTTTAGAAAATGCTATGATGTAAACATTATTATACCTATAATATAAATATCAAAACTGATATGCAGAGAGGGTAAATATGCCAACATCACTGACTAAGGGACCTAGGATGTCTGGCTTCAAAGTCCACACTTTTGGCTACTACATAGTGGTGCTGAGTGGGAAGAACTGTTCTTCATTTTTTATTTGGGATTGAAGATAAGGAAAAGACAGCCTAGCATATGCTTGCCTAGAAGTAGAATTTTTATCATATAGTCACAGAATACATCTATATAGAAAGCACATGTTAAAGTTTTGAAAATTTTTATTATAAGGGCACTTATTTCCCATAATATATGTTTATTATGTCAAATAAATAAGTTTATGTCTTTTCCTTTAAAATCATTGTTTTATACTACTTATTGACGAAAAATTCAAAACAAATCTATTTTTTCTCATGGAGTATTTTAACTTATATCCTTTTCTTCTCAACACTATATTGGGTAAGAAAAAATAATTTCACTGGAAACATATTAGAAGTTAAAGAAGTGCTTGCTGAAAGAGTCAAATAGTGTGAGTAGTGTATGATTGGCCCTCTCCATCCATGGGTGCCACATCTGTGGATTTAACCAATTCTGATAAAAAACATTAAAAAGCAACAATAAAAATAATAGAAATAAAAATACAGTATTACAATGATTTACGTAGCATTTAGATTAGATATGATAATCTACGATGATTTAAAGTTGCAGGAGGATGTACATAGGTTATATGCAAATACTACATTATTTTATATAAAGGATTTGGACGTCCTCAGATTTTGGTATTTTCAGGGTTGTGGGGATGGCAGTCCTGGAACTAAACCCCAGTGGATACTGAGGGAGGACTATGTATACATCTAGAATGATGAACTCTTCTAGGGTATTGATAGTTTAATTCATCTTTCACATTCACTGTCTAACACAGTTCTCAGACCAAATTTAAGTGTACTAAAATATGGTAAGTATAGTCAATAATAACAATTCTATATTTTAAAACAATTTAAATAATGGAACTGGATTGTTTGTAACTTGAAGGATAAATTCTTGAGGGGATGGATAGATACCCCATTCTCTACGATGTGCTTATTTCACACTGCATGCCTGTATCAAAACATCTCACGTACCCTACTAGGTACCCACAAAAAATTTTAAATATAAATTTAAAAAAATAATAATATAAATGGCCAGGCGCGGTGGCTCACACCTGTAATCCCAGCACTTTGGGAAGCCGAGGCGGGCGGATCACGAGGTCAGGAGATCAAGACCATCCTGGCTAACACGGTGAAACCCCGTCTCTACTAAAAATACAAAAAATTAGCCAGGAATGGTGGCGGCGCCTGTAGTCCCACTTACTCGGGAGGCTGAGGCAGGAGAATGGCGTGAACCCGGGAGGCAGAGCTTGCAGTGAGCCAAGATCGCGCCACTGAACTCCAGCCCGGGCCACAGACAGAGACTCCGTCTCCAAATAAATAAATAAATAAATGAATAAATAAATATAAAATAATAATAAAGCTATTTGGAGGAAAAAAGTTTCTTCAAAAATAAATCAATAGGTACTAAGAGTATGATTTTTGCTAATTTCCTGATAATGTTTGAATATCAATAGTTCCATGGATGGTTATGAGTTAACAGGTAGGACTGAGTTCTAGGCTATGTATTTTCTACCCAATAAATATTTTTTTCATTTTTTTAAAAACTATGTAATGGTCCCTCAGGAAAAGTTGTTATTTGATACTATTATTTTAATTAACTGGTATGAATTAAAAGAGAAGGGATAAAAATAGAATAATTTCTGAGATCCAGTATTACAATTACATGAACAAGGAACATATCTTTGTTAGTGTATGAAGGAGATATAATTGCCAAATATAAGGAATGGGAGGACAAATAGTTTCAAAGTATTTCAGGGTATACCCTGATCCCCTTCAGTGAAGTCATTTTTGGGGGGATCTCTGTTTTAGTTGTTACATAGTATAACTCACTGGCGCTTCATTTTAAAAGGCCACATTTGGAGGTGGGAGGTTAGCCCTAGGGCTCAGTGAGTCCTTGCCGAGAAATTAGAAGTCCCTCTGAGAAGTGATTCATCCTATAGACCTAAGGGATAACATCATAATAAGATCTCAGTATAAAAATTCTGCCAGTTATTCTTATGAGCATGATGTTAAAATTACAAAAGGTATTGTAATACCATTCAACTCATTCATCAGTATAGACATTTGAAACCTTTATAAAGACGATCTGGTTGGGTATGCTATATCATTGCAATTCTTTAAATAAATGGCAGTTGTTATAAAAATATGTCCTATTTCTGACACATGGTACTCACCAGTTAAGACATTCAGTGCAGCACTTCTCAAAAAAAAAAAAAAAAATGTTCATTAAAGCCATAAACATTCCAATCCACTAACTCACATTTTCTAACAGTTTGTCCAAATATTTACCACCACAAATAACAGAAACAAAAAAGTAAAAGAGACCTGTTATTTTTATTTGAGAGATTATTTAAAAGTGAGAAAGAAAATGCTTTTGTCTTCATTATGAACATAATTTATAGTAAGACATATATATATAGTTGATTTTCTCCAACGTAAACCCCAAATCGCCAGACTAATCAAATATTATATATCAAGAATTATTTCAAAAATAATCCCATTCATTAAATATTCTGTGTTGATATTTCAAGGAATAAAAAAAGATGAGATTGTTCTCAAGGATTTTAGTAGGGAGTGTGAGATATGCATAACATTATTAAATAAGGTGAACTATATAAAAACTATGATATTTGAGGCTCTTTATGGCTTCAGAAAATAAAAGATAGTCTATTCCTATATGAAACTAGAGATAGGTCTGAAAGGGAAAATTGAATTTTCATAAGTGGAATAGCAATGGCTATTTCAAAAGAAGGAAGCAGGATGAAAAAGCTTTGGAAAGCGTGGGCCAACAATTAGTGATTCGGTTTGCTTGGAACATGGAGGAGTGGCACTTAAGACCACAAAGGTTAGTTGTGGTTCTATTATGAAACCCTTTAATTTCAAGTTAAGTGTTTATATGGAATACACCATAAAATGGGGATTAATTGAAGCACATTGAATAGAAATGCATCTTTGTGTCCACCTTTAGAAAACTGATTCTTTTATGTAGAGTAGCTTGGAACAGAGAAAGTTTGGAAGTAGGCACACCTGGTAGGAAGCTGAAATATAGTTTAGGGAATACATTGAGTGTATTGTGTGAGTTACACAAATATGGACATTAATACAAGTGGTCATACAAGAAAACCTTTTTTTTTTTTCAATTGGCAAATAATTGTATGTCAGAGTTACTGGAAAAAGAGAGATTAAAAAGTAATGCTGAGATTTGTAACTTGAGTGCCTGGTCAAAAGGTGGTGTGTTCAATAAATAGAGAAGTCAAAAGGTATTATTCAGTCTCATCATTTTTAATCATGTAATAGTATTTTCTGTCACTGAATCCAAGGTAGAATTGATTGTGAGATTTAATAGTACTTTTTCTCTGAGTTAAGGAGAGGAAAAATGACCAAATCAACTATGATATGCCATCTATGATAAGATGATTCGTAATTCTGGAGGTGTTAAAATATAAAAATGTGCATCTTAAAATATATTAAATATGGGAGTAGTAGCTAATATTTACAAGTGCTTTCCTTAGAAATAACTCATTTAATCTTCTCAATTTTCTTATGAAACAGGAACTCTTATCATTGTTATTTGATAAATGAAGAATCTGAGGGGCAAATTTAAATGAGAGAGATTTGAAGCCAAATCCAAATCCGAAGCCTACTTTCTTGACTACTATATACAGTAATTTATTTCTAGTAAAACATATTTTAAAATAATAGCATAAACTAATTTTATTTTAAGGGCTCACTGGCTTTCTGCTTAGTGGCTACACAATATTTTTAATTAATGCTTCCAACAGCCTTGAAGTATGAGTCCCTTCTTTAAACAGAGGAGAAATCTGAAGGTTAGAGACAGTGAAAAACATGCTCAAGGTCACAGGAAACATGGTAACAAAACTGGATTCAAACCTCAGGTCTCTCTAATATTAAAAGCTTGTGCTCATGGCTTATGTTGGACCCAGGACGCCCTTCATTCCATGTGTTAGTCAATGGCTGGTGACATTTTGTTTTGTATATTTCTATATAACTTTTTAAATTGAACAAACTCATACAGAGTCCAAAGTTCAGTAAACAGAAAATAAAGTGATTCTTCTGCTCAAAATATACTGCATGGTGTCCCCAGTGTCTCCATTGTGCACACTTGGAACAACTTTCTAAGAGAAAATAGTGCTCAGATCATCATTATTATAATTATTTCTTTATCTCCCCAACTCCCTTTGCCTTATTTATGTTTAATCCTAACAATCCTAAATATCCAGTCCTATGACTGTCACATGGTGCTCACGAGTTAGTCCTTTAGTGCAGTAATTCTCACGAGGGGCAAATTTGCTTCCCCCATTTCCTGATATACATTTGGCAATGTCTGGAGACATTTTTGATTGCCACATTTGGGAGATTGGGTGCTACTGGCATCTAGTTGGTAGACACCAAGAATGCGGCTAAACGTCTTGCTATGCACAGGACAACTCCCACAGTAAAGAATAAATAATCTGACCCAAAATGGCGATAGTGTAGAGGTTAAGAAATGCTGATTTCATGGAAAAAATCAATCTGGGCATTGCTCAATTAGTTATTTTATGTAATTTTTATTTTTGTTTTTAATGTTAGGGCAAAAATAATAGAATATAATTCACTGAAATACACTTCGAAGATAATAATCTTTTTTTGTTGCCTGAGATATGATGGTTATACAAAATGAGATAAATGAATAATATCATAATTTGGTTTGATATAGGCATGTCATCATTTAACACGAGAAGAGGACCTGTTGGTTTTCTAATGATTTGAGATGAATGTATATTTTTGCACCTTTTCTAGAATATATAAGGCAGATAATTTTTCTTTATATTCCTTGCATATCAGACAGTTGCTGAATTGGCGAAACTAGTAAAGAATATCCTAATTAGAGAAGTGTCTGAACCTCATTTTCAAATAGACCTACAAACCCACAAGTTATGTGAAACATTTAATGATCAGAAGTGTTCCTATGAGGTTGTATGGAATTCATGAATTATTCCATAAACACATTTCAAGAGGAAGTTTCTCTTGGCAAAAGAAAAAAGAAGAGAGCCTTTTGAATCTTCCACAGCATCCCGGACTGAACATCCCTCTGATAATGTAGTCACTTCCCCAGCTAGTTCTCAGTTTGAACACTGATGAAGGAGACTTCTTAGCATTTTTCCAACAAAGACAGCAAGGCCGCCAAATAGATGGCACATTCGGAAATGCATTTTACCAATTTTACCGTGAATTGGCTGTCTCTTTTCACAGCATTTCTTCTTGCACACAGAAGACTGCAAGAATGGGCTCTGCCTATCTAAAAACTTCCAGTCTGAGCTGTGAGCTCTGTGGATTCTTGTGGATGTGATCCCTAAAGTCCTGTCCTGAAAGGACTTAAAGTTGAGGTTAATTTCTACCCAAACGCACAACTATGAGCTATATCTACTTTTCCAAATCTAATAATGCAATTTTTAGTCCTATTGTAAAACCAGTTTTGAAAGTATTTAATCCAGTAAAACAATTATTTCTAAATGAAAGGATAACTTAACTTGCTTCCACAACTTTATTTGTTCCAGTAGGAACAAATGTTCTTCTTAGTTGTTCTTCTTAGTTGTAATATATTTGTATTTTTAACAGTAAATTTCCAAGTTCTACTTATTCAAGAACTTATTGAAAATAATACCTGCAATATTTTTAAAGTATTTAAAAGTAATAAATTCAGGAAGTTGCACCAGATTTTATTTAAATAATCTATGAAAAGTTACTGGAAAAATTGTCAAAAGAGTGTTGCATATTAAGGACAATAATGAAAATAATGAAATACTCCTTTCTGATCATGATAAACCAAAGAAACCCTTTCTCTATAATCTAATCTCTATAATGCTTTGGATTTGATCTTATATGAATGTAGAAAGAAGAAGTACATGATTTCACAAAGCACATATGTATCTTGTTCTCAGAACTGCAGGGAGCTTCAATAATTGTTCTGATTTTCACTAAATTGAAAGTTCCAGCCACCTCTGTATGTCTTTCTCAAAATGTTGCAAAGATATCTTTATATTTGAATCTCTAATCTTTAAATATGTATTTATATAGTATATATATATTTAAAATATATAGTAAAATCTTGAACGTTTTATATATTACAAAAATTTATATAAAACATATATTATAAAATGTTATAAGCTATATAGTGAAAGCATTATATATAAATGTATATATTAAAGGTTTAGAGATTTCTATATATATGTGATAGTATAAGATAAATATATACATATTAAATATATAAATATATTTAAATCTCTAAATGTTTAGGAGTTCTCAATTTAGTGAAAACTAGAATGACTATAGTTGATATTAAAGTTCTCTGCATTTTTGGGAACAATAATGTCATTGTTAGTGATAGGTCAGTGCACTATCTGCAGCTATTCATAGTGTAATGACAAACAATAATGACCACCATGTCAGTGATTTAAAATATTCTAAGTAAATTCTAAAGTTGTGGCAAGTTCTTTGATGTTAATATTTGATATAAATGAAGGGTTTATCAATAATGGAATCTGTTTATAATTTTTATCATATGCTTTTTAACTTAAACTTAATTTTTATCTTAAAAATTTTTTTAAAAAACAACATTTAGACCTTGCTCTTTTTTTACCGCTGAAGATCAAACTTCGGTTTCTTCATCTAGGCAACAGGGGTGCATGTGTGAGGGGAGAAAATGTATTTTCTTCTCAACTCTCATAAGTTTGTAGTTGGGATAGACTGCTTCAACAAAACACAGATTAACAAGAGGAAGAGCAAACACGTTTATTAATGAGGGTAGTGTATGTCAAAATAAGAGAGGGGTAACTCAAAGCAGTGGTTTACAAGTCTGGTTTACATATTATCTTCAACAAAGAACATCAATTTTAGAAAAGTGACAAGACAAAGTAGTTGTAGGCTTCAAAGACAGGAGAATAGGAAAGAGTCGTTTGCTCCTCCGGTGCCATCTCTGAGCTGATGAAGGTTGCAAGGGAGAAATTACAGCCTGTCTTCAGGTGGGAAGGTAGGAAGGAGGGTAGAAAGGCCTTTTGTATTTGTAAATTTCTGTCCTGACTTCAGCAAACACAAAGGAAAAGCAGCAAGTTCCCCTGCATCTTGTCTTCCCCAGCTTAACAATCCCGCATACATTAGGGTATGGTTTCCTTCATAAGGTTTTCAGGTTAAACAATAGAACAAAGACAGGTGTGAGCAAGGATATTCTATTTAACTTATATCTACCTCGAACTAGAGGTTAGGGGTGGCTCCTGGGTCCTGTGAAAAACTGTGTTAATTGTGTTAATATTCAGAATTGGGAGGGATTGGACATAGAGAGAATATTTGAAGTGGAAAATAATGAATAGAAGATATAACTTGAACAAACTCAGAGTTCAAAGTTCAGTAAACAGAAAATAAAGTGATACTTCTGCTCAAAATATACTGTGTGATGTCCCCAGTGTCTCCATTGTGCACACTTGGCATTTTGTCATGAGCAATATTTGATGCCGATGAGAGACTATAACCTTCCCCTTCCTGCACGTGTACAGCCTTCGTTTATTCCCTCATCAACAAATTTGTCACGGCTGCCTACTAGGTTCAAGTAACTGTACTAAGTTCTGAGGATACAGCTGTTAATAAAAGTGACAGGGTCATGCTTTTATGGAGATTGAAATCTAGAGGTATAAGTAGATATTAAATTAATCCCGTGTCAGCATAAGCAGAAGTAGTTGGGCTAAAGGGAGAGAGAGGTGGGAGGTATGGGGAGTGGGCCAGATGTGAAGGCTCAGCATATGCAGGGATGCAAGAGACAGCCCGAGAATTCTGGGGTATAGTTGAGTGCTCGAGTATAGGAGGGGACTGGTGAAGTGGCCAGAGACCAATGAGGATGTCACATATAGACTGAGTTCAGAAGTTTGAATTATTCCCTGAGCCCTCCAGAGAGCCAGTCAAGAGTGAATTGGAGTTTTTATTAATCTACTCTATATGTTTAAAGAAGACAGTAAACTGTTATATTAATATAAAATTGGGGTTTTGCCAGGCAAATGGAACATTAAAGCTATGGAACAAGATAACTGAAGATATAGACAAGCAACTTATGGACCACGACATCTAAGCAGGGTAGAGAAAATAAAGAAGATACAAAGGGTTGATAGACATGGAGGAAGAGGTTCAGTCTGTGAACTGAGTAAGTGAGGAAGACACAACCAAGATTATGGCAGGATCCGACATTTGAACCTCAGATTTCAAAGGCAGAGCCATTTCAAAAGCCAGAGAGGTCAGTGGCCAAAGAGAGATGGAGACAATAATATCACTGGAGGAAGTTATAAGAATGAAGTGAGGTCAGCTATGGAAAATGTTAGGTGACATTTATTGAGGATTTACTATGTGCCTTGTGCAAATCTCAAAAGGTATTGAGTCATTAAGTTCTTATAACAGCCCTGTGAGATAGGGCCTATTAATTATCATTTTAAGGAAGAAGAAATTCTAAATATTTCATTTGAAAACTGGATGACATGATACTCAATGAAGCTGAATTTTGTTTTGGTTTGCTGTATTTTATATGCATGGCAGAAAATAAATATCTCATTCAAGTAATATTTATTGAGTAATTACTCTATGTCAGACACGGAGTAATTGCTTGGAATGGTTGGAGGTGTGGTCTTCATTTTCCTTCTTCCTCCGCCTTTACTCCAGAGGGCAAACCCTCAGTAAAGACCCAGATTTGCATTAAGGCATGAAGAAGAAATATCTGAGAAACACAGATAAGAAAGACCCTTCACAAATCAGGGAACAGGTAGTTTAGAAAGCACAGTGAAAAATCCTCATGGAGATGACCACAAAAATTTTGTAAGGGGTTATTTTAGAGGAGATGAAACTCATTTCAGAGGAAATGAAATACAAGAGAATGAGATGACAGGGGAAGATGGAAACTTGGGCGATGAACAAAAACAACAAGCTGGGAACTTTACAGCTGGCCACAAATTTGCCAAGAAAATGAATCCCCGGAGCCTCCCATGTCTACCATGGGAATGTAAGATGGGAGAGACAGGCACTCAGAAGACAGCCACAGGCTACACTGGTTAAAACTTGGAAGGAGTTCTGGTTTAGGGTGAGCAGGATGCTTTGATGTCTGAAAGAGCCCAGCTGAAGTTTGGTTTCATTGCCCACACTCCAGAGAGAGGCTCTAGCTCCAAGGTGGTCAGTACCCAAATTCCTTGGCATCGGTTCAAGTCCTAGTCTTTTTGGCCTAGTTACCTTATGAGCTGAAATCTGCACTTCATTAAATCAACTATTGTCCTATTGCGGTGAACATCTTTTTTGTTTGTATGTCTTCGCTTAGTTTTTTAGTTGGAAAATGCCTTGGTCTCTCAGCTGTGCTAAAGGAAGATTAGCATAGGGGTTTGCGTTTTTCGGTCAGGCAGAAGAGAGAGCGAGTGGTCACTGGAGGATGAAGGTAAGCAATGGTAGAATATGGGAAGTCAAGAGAGGCTAAAATATTGTTTGGTTTGGTTAATTAAGACAAGATAAGGATGCCATCATATTTCAAGTTTCATTTTGGTTTTCTGTAGAGGCTTTCAGAACAGAACAGCAAGTACACTTGAATGATAACCTTGCTTCTTACTATTTCCCTGCAAGTGTAACCTCCCAGGATTTTTTATTTCTTTCATTTTACAATGAATGCTGTGAAAATTTTTATTTTCTTAAAACGGTATCCGTCTCTCATACTTCTCTAAGGTGCCCTGCCCAGAGGTTGCTTGCAACCTCACCCCTAAGAGAACTGGCAAATATTCACCTCACCCAAACTGTAAACATTAGCCTGCATTATAATTATAGATAAAAAGAAAATTGTGACCTGTGGTTGTCGAAAGATTAAAAACATAGACTCAGTCTGTACCAACAAAATAATGGCTTATTGTGTTCGTTTTGGGGTCTTAGACCTCAAAGGTGATTTAAGTAAGAGCTTGCCTTTAGAATACACCTTAAATATTGAAGATTAAGAAAGCATCATATGGAATTAGATTGCCGAGAAGTGCTTATGTGATTCTTAATAGGAGTTTCAAGTGTTGTCTGTGCAAAGATATTACTTGAAAAATTGTGAATGGAGAGATCATTTTAGAAAAATTGAGCAACTTTTCCTATTTTCAGCTCTCAAAATTGAAAGAGGTAAAAGATTTAACTTTCTGCAGGAAAGTTTATATTTCATAGAAGCATGCCTTGAATAAATTTGTGAGTTACTAAAATGCATGTTTTAATGTAATTGAATAACACTGTCACTAAGTTCTAGATGGATGTATCTCCATGTCCATAACATGGTACAGTGGAACTGATTAGTTAGTTTGTATGTATAAAAAATCAGTACAGGGTTCCATAAGATGAATAAGTGATTTTATCCTAAAAATTCTTCTGTTGAAAGTAAGACATTACACTATGTGACATTTTCATAGAAAGTTCCATAGTGAAATTTTCTTGAATTATGGAACTATGGAATGCCTATAATTATAGACCTTTACTTTCTGAAAGAGTCTGAAAGGTATAGGTTGACCTTCGGCTATTTGAATTGAGTGGAAGTGTTTCAAAAATTGAAAACAAACTTTTCAAGTCTCCTTAAAGGGAAAGAAACATTTACTCATATAGACATTAAATGTTTCCTGGTTCAATTCATAGTTTTTACTATTGGCCAACTTAACGATTAATACAGCAGATGCATAATAAAATTTTAAGTGCTAATTCAAAACACTTGTTCTAGAATTGGAGCCAGAAATCTTATAATAAGAAGTAGTAGGTGATTTCAAAAACTAAACATGTTGAGAAAATACATTTCCTTCCATGAAAAACAAAGGTGCTTTTGAGATGAGAATGGCCAGTCAGGAAGTTTTATAGAGTCCTTACATAATTCAAACAAGGTGATGAGATACACAGGCTTGAACTGAGCATGATAAAATTCCAGTTGGTAATAAAAATTTTAATTTATATTTCTTAATTTTTTCCTCCTCCTAAATTCTGTGTTCATTGTGGAAGGCTTGGGAGTCCCTAAATTGTCTGAATTATATTCTTAAAAGCTAGGAAATCATGAGAAGTTCCTACCCTTGAGGCTTAATGTGCATCAGGAATTGCAAAGTATGAGTAATGAATGAAATGTGGTTATAAAATTTTGCCAGTTTTCAATTCCTGTTTGGTATTTTAAAAATAAATTTAGCCATATAGGAAATCTTTCCACTAGGTAGGAAAGCAGGTATGTTTATGAGGAAAAAATAACATAGATTCTTTTATTTAAATTTGGAAATGATTTTAGAGTGTAGTACTTTTTGTCTTAAAACATACTTAATATTTCTCTTTTGAAGTGCTTTTAAGATTATTCATCAAATATAAGATCACACACAAACAGAATGTTGCATGCAGACTGTGGGTTTTAAGTATTAAAATAAATGTACTTTGTTTTGTTTATTATTCAGCTGAACAGATGGTAATGATTTTGACACAATTCAGTTTTCGTTTTCTTTTTTCTTCCTTGAGAAAAAAACCCCACAAAAACACAGAGCTTCTTTTCCACTTTGTCACAGCTGGTTACCAATCAATCTCAATTCACGGTACAGTGATGATAGCACACGTTGTCCAGGGGCCAAATCTGATTGGGTTGCATTTTTCAGCAGTGTTTCATATCAGAAAAAATAAGGTATCTCTATGGTGGGGACTGTCGGCACACGATTGTACAACTCTCATTAATCAAACTTGGCAACAATGACTGCATTTATTTAAGTCAAAGACTAGCAGATTTCAAAACGAAAATCACCAAATTTCTGTTTGAATTTCCTCATCAGTAATGTTTTTTCATCTGTTTCTTTTTTTCTTGGTTTTAATTACAGCCAATGATACCTTCTACATTGACACTGATCATTACATATGATCAACCTCCTGTGTTGATCATATATAATATATTATACCATGTTACAAAGTAGCTGTTTCATACCAAAATAAACTCCACTTATTGAAAATTTATTCTAGACTTCTTAAAGAAGGCTAAATGCAATTAAAAGCAAAATATAAATACCTTTGATTGTTTAATAGGAGAATAATGTTAAAGGATATATACATCAGGAAAAACATTTATGAACCTCCCGGGGTTACAGTTGGTGTTAGAGGAATATTGAGAAAAAATATTGATAAAGTTAGTTTCTGGAGGTTTTGAAACTGAACACAAAGTCGGCAGTACATAAATACCTACTTGCCCAATGCAAATGCACACAGAGCAATAAACACACACATCCAATAGAAAATGCATGCTGCTGTTTGTTAGAAAAATAAATGTACTTATAAAGAGTTCCAGTCACTTCATAACTTGAGAGAGCAATGTCAGCATTTTCTGTAAAATTGTATTTGGAAACAGACATTTTCTCTAAGTTATTTACTGCTGTGCAATTATATGTAAAGCCCTGTTGTACACTATAAAGATGTCTTTAAATGTAAGGAAATATTATTTATAACTTATTGTATCACTCTGTCAATATTTGCTTTGAAGGGAGAAATGCATATTTTCCCAATTTTCCAATGTAATGGTTACAATGAGATTAATATTAAACATGGACCAATGTATCTTGAACGAAATCTAAGAAATAAGGCCACATCTGTTAGACCTGGGAAAATACTTGAAACCTATTAGTTTTAGGGAGCAAATTATTGTCTTAGGGAAACCATGACCCATGAGGGAAAGCAGAGACTGGTAGTAGATAGTCACAAGAGTTTTTTCCCCAACTATAACTGCCTCCATATGTGGTTTTGGGAAAGAAACTTTGTCATGTTTTGCTTCAGATTGCCTACATGTGAAATTAGTAATGAGCCAACTATTTACATTCTAGATTTTGAAGTTACTTAGACATAATTTCTTTAAAAATAGTCTTTATATTTCTTAAGCTTTTGCAGATAGGAGTTAATCTGATCACAATTACAGGCCTATCCTTTCTCTGACCTGAGACACTTAAGGTAAATATTCATAAAGGTATCATAATTTGATTGAGTCTTCCGGGATTTTTGCAGGTGCTTAGCAACTGGCATAGTGGGTCGGTGATGTTGGGAGGAACAGTAGTGTCTGCATGGTGTACAATTGTATTAGGTTTGTTGAGTCAGCAGAGTGAGGAAGCCAAAAGAACTTGTACTTCGGAGTAAGACATCTTGATTTGAAAATTCAAATTTGTATGTTAAAAATGTCCACGTTTTAAATCATGTCAATTGTTTAAATAATTTTAAAATATTACTAGGCCAACACGCACACACACAACTACAAATTTATACAATCTAAGATAAACTTCAGTACCCAGACCATGAGACCTGAATTCTAGTAACAACAGCCATTAAAAGCTTAACTGTGATGTTAACCATTTATTCTTTGAACCCATTAGGAAAAAATTCTGAGAAGCAGCTACCCTTTTGGTAGTATATCCCCTGCTTACTTTAATTTCCTTATATGGATTCATACATCAGGATTTTTAAAAATGGAATGCCTATATTGTCCCTTGGTAAAAAGCTGGGTAAAAATCTTTGTAATATAGTTGATGAAAATTGCGCCAGGAGACTTAGATTCCAATACGGTCTAAACCTTTGCTACCGATGAATTCCAGGGCACTGGATAACAAAGAACTATTTTTCTAATATTAAAATTAGGACATTAGACTAGGCTCAATAATTTTGAAATTCTTTACTATGTCTCAGAATATATGATCTGTTGGTATCTTGAAATAACCAATTTTCATGTATTTTCTTATTATTGCATAATAAAAGAGTATTTTTATCTATTATCGTAGAGGTACTTATTTAGGCTCCATATGTTCTCTTTTAATATGAATAATATTGGATTAGCTGAATATTTTCATGTTCACTCATTCATATCTTCATGGTTTTCTAGACTTTAATGAAGTTCTTTGAAATTATTATTTTTACACATGCTATAATTCCTTTGTTAAGAAATGAGGAATAAAATTGAAAATAATATCCCAATTTGTGCTATGCCAGATTTTATAAATGTCTAAGAACAGCTATATTGTTTGCTTTCAGGTTGAATTTTGTATATGTACATTTTCTAATTTTTAAAATGGGTGAAATAATAGCTTCCCACTTTACCTACCAGAATTGTTAAAAGTATAAATGAAAGAGTATATTTGAGAATACCAGGCAAATATATTTTTATTGTCATATTTTATTTTCATAAGACATGTGACTTGAAAGCTCCCTGCCAAAATAATGAGCTTATATATTTGAAAGCATGGACCAAAACACAAAGCTTACATTGTTTTCTCTCAGTCTTCACATTTGTTTTATACATTCTGCTAAAATTATTTCATTTATTTTGGTGGAGAGAAATTATTTATTTGTTCATGTTACTAATTTACAGAGGGTAATTTATTAATGATAATATGTAAACCATATGTGTAGATTGCCACTCAAATTGCCAAGTTATCTCCATATAGCTAGTAGCATTAATGAATTAAATATTCCAAGTTCTTACATTTTCAGTATCATATCAATATGAATTTAAGTTACATTTCAGAGCTAATTGCTGGTATATAAACACAACATTACTATGCTTCTTGATACAATATCTTGTTATATTTCAAATTAGTTAATCTCTCAGTACTGCATATAATTGTTGCTATGGTAACCATGCTATAAAGAAGTAGAGGAGAATTTCAAGCATTTGCTGATGCATCATGATGTTTTCAATAAGCATTCATTGAACACCTCCAATATCTCAGGCACTGTTTGGTTAGACTTGGGCTATACAGTTTAAAGCAAGAGAGAACCAGTCCTCATTCCCATGGAACATACATGCTCTTGGAAATAAAGAAGACAAGAAATAAGGAAACAAAAGATGTGGTAAAGATATGTGCTTTGAAGAAAATAAAACGTATTAAAAAGTGACAAAAGAAATATGAAAGCAAAGACTAAAAAGAAAGTAATTTTTTAGAAGTAACTGGATTAGTGGATAGCAACCAGAATTCTTAGGCAGGAAAGACATGTGTAAGGGAATGATATTTGGGTCATCCTGAAAGTCAAAAAGGGTCAGCCATGGAAAACACAAGGGAAGAACATTCCAAGAATTTGCAAAAGTACTACAAAGACACAGAACTGGCTTCTTACATTGAACAAGTAGAAGAGAAGCCATGTGACTGGAAAAGAGTGAACATGAAGTTTGAGAGGGAGGCAAGGACCAGATTATCTAAAACTTTAAACACCGTAAATAAATAGGTTTTATTCTGAGTGACCAAATGAGAAGCCATTGGATAGTTTCGAAGAGTTCAGTGACATAATCAGATTTATGTTTATCAATCAGTAAATCTGTACTGAAGCTCTTAATTCCCTTTGAAGCCCTTACATAAAATAACTGCTGTTACAGTTGTCCCTTCTGATTTGCAGATTTGTACTTTCTTTTTGTGGCTTCAGTTACCCTTGGTCAACTGTGGTTCAAAAATATTAAATGAAAATGTCCAGAAATAAACAATTCATCAGATGTAAACGGCACAGCATTCTGAGTAACATGATGAAAGCTTACACTGTCCAGCTTCATTCCACCAAGACACGAATCACCCCTTTGTCCAGCATATCCACGCTATGCACACTACCTTCCAGTGAGTCACTTAGTAGAACTTCTCGGTTATCAGATTGACTGTCTCGTGTAGTGTATTTGTAGTTCAGTACCATCTGTGGCTTCAGGCATCTACTAAGAGTCTTGGAACATTTTCCCTCTGAATAAAGGGGATTATTGTACAGTATATGGTTGCTGTTATTAGGAATAGTTGACCTGAAGATGAGATAATTCATAAGAAACCCAAAATTGAAAAAGCTGTCTTGTAGGAGAGAGAGTATACTTTTCTGTTTGGCACAAGGAGTAGTACTATCAGTAGTAACTTTGGGAAGAAAAGTTATCATATGTTATCATATATAGAAGATCTTCTAATAGAGATGTTCAAAGATAGAATAGACCCCTTGTCACAGGAGCAAGCGGGAGGTCTGATTGGTTGCATGCTGCAGACAGGATTCAAGTGTTGATGGACAGTTGCAGAAGGTGAACTTTTAAAGATTTCATTTAGCCTAACGAGTCAATCATTTTATATATATTCAAAGTATTCTGATATAAATACATCATATAAACTGCTGATAATACTTGCAGACTTTCCTCAGGCAAAGATTCAGCAAGAAATGAGAATTTAAAAGATTGTGAGCATTTCAATAACTAAGTACTCAAAGTCTGTTTGTTTTTAAATTACAACATCCCAATGTGATGGGACATAACAAGACATGTATTGTAGCATTTACTTCTAGTTGGAGAAAGACAAGGCATGGCCCTGGGAAATGTGTGTTAGCTGGAGAGAGCCAAGGAGGTAGCTCTGATCTACCCTAATGTGGAGACATCATTTCACTAGGCTCTGAATCCTCTCAAGTTGTGTATCCCCAAATTTTGGTGCAATGCGTAGATATGTCATCAGCATTTCTTGAATAAAATAATGAAATGTTTATTATAATCTTTTCAAACTTCAGTGATCCTCAAGGAGAAATTAAAAGATGACAATGATAATGAGCATCTACTAATTCCTAGGAACTATGCTGGGCACTGTTATAGGCTAGACCGTTAAAAATTATTACCCAAAACTTCTTTTTACTCCAAAGCATACCTATCTCACTGGGAATGGATTTAGTTACTTTCCGTACTTACATGTTTTCTAACAAACCTGGCCCATGTCACCAGACTATTGGCCTTGGCCATAGTTTTACAATCTGTATCTGAAAACCTGTTCTATAGGTAGAAAAAAAATACATTTGCTGTTTTATTTTAATGGCACAGTCTCTTTGAAAGGTAGTCTCTTTTATTAGTTGTTAAGATTAATTCATTTTATTCTTCCCAAGTAATATTTAATTTTAACTTTTCACAAGGAAGGTAATATGCAATCATAGAATGCACAATTACTTTTATCCCTGATCAACGTACCATTAATTAAAAAACAAACAAACAAAATCTTATTCCTATTCTTGTTTCCACCTTCCTTTAAAATGATAAAAAAAAATCTCAGGAAGTCAGATTTCAGACTTAGTTTGGGTTCAAATATTATGTATTTTGTAATTTTTAAATAAAACCTTTTAATTTTTTTAAAATTTCAACCTTTATTTTAGATTTGGAGGTACATGTACAGGTTTGTGACATGGGTATATTGTATGACAGTGAGGTTTGGGGTACAAATTGTGCCATCACCCAGAAAGTGAGCATACTACCCAACAGATAGTTTTTCAGCCCTTAACTCCCTCCCTCTCTCTTTCCTCCAGTAGTCCACAGTGTCTATTGTTTCCATCTTTATATCCATGTGTACCCAATTTTCAGCTTCCACTTATAAGTGAGAACATGATTTCCTTCTTTTTTATGGCTGTGTAGTATTCCATGGTATATATGCATCACATTTTCTTTATTCAATCCACTGTTAATGGGCACCTAGGTTGATTCCATGTCTTTGCTATTATGAATAGTGCTGCAATAAATATATAAATGCTTGCGGGGTTTTTTGGTAAAACGATTTATTTTCTTTTGGGTATATACACAGTAATTGGATTGCTGGGTCAAATGGTAGTTCTGTTTTAAGTTCTTTGAGAAATCTCCAAACTGCTTTCCCCAACGTCTGAACTAATTTATGTTCTCACCAGCAGTGTGTAAGCATTCTCTTTTTTCCACAGCATCATCAGCATGTGTTATTTTTTGACTTTTTAATAGTAACCATTCTGACTGGTGTGAGATGGTATCTCATTGTGGTTTTGATTTGCAGTTCTCTGATGATTTGAATAAACAGGTTTTTTCTTTTATCTAAAGCAGGAGATCACTTTTACATTTTATTTAGCTTCCATGTTGTCTTCTGTGTAACGAATGTCTCTAATGTGAAGTAAAATTTTGTCATATGCTATAACTAAATATTTGCTGAATATGAAATTATTTTTGTCCAAATTATGTACTTATGTGTCTTACTGTTTTAAGTTAGCATTTAAAAATTAAACTATTTTCTTGCAGAGAAGAAGTACACATAGAATGAGAAAAGTGACACATTCAGAGTCAGGGTTTTAATTCTGGTTTTTCTATTTATTGATAACATGACTTTGAACAGGTCATTTTATTTGCCTAAGTGTCAGTTTTCTTATCTATAAAATAACAATTTCTAATTCCAAATAAGGTTTTGCAGATACTGTGAACAATGTGTGCAATAATTTTTTTTAACTGAGGTAACATACAATTTTTTTCTCAATGACCAATCGAAATAATATACAATATAGGTATCTTTTATTAACTTGGAATCATGGCTTCACATATATATTGATCCAGAAAAGACTTTTTAGACCATTAACTTTATCTCCCCTCTTGTAGCTCTTGAAAAAACTCAGCTGTAGGGCAATGTAGAGACTTCTGAAAGTCAGACAACAAGAATGAACAGCTAAACAGTGGTCAAGAATTCAATGTTTTTAGATGAATTGGAAATGGCTGCAAAATACAGTATTTAAATGTTTCTATCTTACAGCTAAGCATGTCATGCAGTTCATAGGCTAACTGTAGAAAAGATTATTTTTATTAGACATCAAATACATCACCAGTAACTTTTCTGAGGCCATTATCAAAATAATTGTTTTTCTCACATTTTTACTGGCAAAGTTAAACAGAAAGTGTTTATCTGCATGCATTTTAGCCTAGTACTTGCTCTAAACTATAAATACTCGGGTAAAGTAATTTGAAATCTTGAAGCCATTCACAGTTGGCCTTTATATCAGTAGGAAACAAGATATGTATCATGTATTCACCACTAGTGTTTCTTGAGCTCCTAGTAGTGGAATAATAATAGCTAACATGTATCGTGCTTTTTGTGTGCCTGTTTTAAGTACTTTATATGTCATTTAAAGCTCACACTCACTCCACGAAATAGGTGTTATCTTTAGCACCTATTTTGCTAATTAGGAGATAGAGACCCAGAAAATTTAAGTATATTGCCAACCCTTACAAGCACATTAAGAGGCCAAGTCCATGAATACAACTCTGGCCATTTTGCTCCTGAGCCTGTGCTCTTAACCACTTGATTTTGCTACTGGATGTTAAAAACTCTATGTTTGGGAGTGTGGATATTGCAGTGAGTGAAGCAGACAAGATGTCTGCCTTCATCAAAATAGATAACAATACAAAATGTAACTAAGTGCAGAATTATTGCTGTAGCAATGTTTTCAAAAAGGCAGTAATTCGATTTTTATAGTATGGTAATGGATGGCTTCACAATGAAAGTGGTGGATAAGAAAGTAGTGGATGAGTTTTTTCCCTAACCACTTATGACATATTTACTAAGCAGAATTTTAAGGCAAAACTTGCAGACAGAAAAGTAACCATGATAATTAAAGGATGGAAGAGTAAGGGTAGTTAAGTTTAGTTGGCATGATTGGTAAATAGACAATGCTTTTTCTCATGTCAAGGTCTATAAATTAGGACTATATTAGTTCATGCCTTAGCCTCTAATAAAATTAAGCTGGGTTATTCTTCTAGCTAAATCTAGAAGTAGAAGACATCTGGTTATGGCAGTTTTAAATGCAAGCCTAAAATGTTTGTATTTGTCCTGAAAACAATAGGAAGTCACAGCTAGTTTTGAGCAGACACAACCAATTAAAATGATATTTGGAAACATGGATCTAACTGTGGTATGTATGAGGAAGAGAAGCAAGGTGGCCAATCAGAAACTATTGCAAAATATGTGTTTGAAATAAAAACCACTGGCAAATATCAGGAGGAAAGATCACATGTGAAAAAAATGATAGCTGGATTATTTAGTTTGTGTAATTATAATTTCTTAGAATTAAATAAGAATATATTCTCATGCAAGTACTCCCAAATTTTTGGTGTTATAATGTTTTCTCACCCACTTTGTTAGTCTGTTTCATTAATGAAATGGAGGTAAAACCATAAATGCACGTGAACGAGCTGAGGATGTGCATTTCCAAAAACCACTCCCAGGCATGTTGATGTTTCAGGAGTTAATATTCCTTATTTAAAAATTGATTACATACCCTTAATTCTTTTAACTAATGCCCGTTTTGTCAATTTGCCAACAAATAAGATAAAAATTTTGTTCTTTAATATATTTCAGCTCTCTAATAGTCAAGGTGCCTAAAAATAAATCATAGTATTGAACACAATGTGACTAACAAACTAAGGAAATATAACTCACCAAGAAACTGAGATGTATACTATTTTCTTTAGCAGTCAAGAGCTACCAAATAAAGGTCAAAGTGCTAATTATGCCTTTGATAGTTGTGAAGTGGAAAGAATTCTATACATATGTGAAGTATAGGTAACTGACAAGCAGCTAAAGATCAGATATGAAATTGAATTTATTAGCAATATCTTTAATCTAAGTAATTGCACTTTGTGGCTGATTTGTGTGTGTGTGTATTTGTGTTTAGGTAAAATACAGTATAAAAAGAAAAATGAAGATGAATACTTAATGTTATTATCCGTATAGCTACTACTATTCAATAAAACCAGTTCATTTTCTACACAGGTATGACATCAAAGACGATTACACACTAAGAATTAAAAAGACCATGAGTACAGATGAAGGCACCTATATGTGTATTGCTGAGAATCGGGTTGGAAAAATGGAAGCCTCTGCTACACTCACCGTCCGAGGTAAGAGATTTAAGATGTCAAAGATAATTGAACCAGGAGACTAATATTTGGTTAAATTGGTAAGTGAACTTACGATCAAAATAATGAATTATGCTGTTTTGTTGTACTAAAATGCCTAGATTTTGTGTCCTCTATCATTAGTTGAAATAAAATTACTTTCAATATTTGGTTCCCAATGATGATAATTTAAAAAGATTAATTCTTATTTAGTAAATTGCTTATATGGTTTAACGTTAATAGTTTATATGGCTTAAAAGTAAATCTTAAAAATAGAAAAGATCTATACTACTCTTTTCATTTCCATTGCTTTCAACTACTTACTGCTTTTTAATGTCATCAGTTTCAAAGGTACTCTCATGCTTTCTGTTTACTAGTTTGTCACTTTATACTAGTAGCATACTGTTTTGAAGTCCTTTTTAATGTCAGCATTCAAAACAGCAATCTGAAAAAACTAGCAATGCTTCCAAAGGTGAAAATGAATACAGAGGAGCTCTCCAGCCTTGAGATAATCTGATTTAGAGACTGATTTGTGAAGTTCATTGGCCTTAAATAATTGAAATAGTCAGTGCTGCTCTTGTAATAACTTTCACTTTCTGGGTGTCATGCACTTCCTCAGTCATGGAATAATGTTCATTTATAGACTCCCTGGAATTGCTTATAAGTGAAAGAAAGCATTACTTAACTTCACAGTGCACTAGAATAAATTAACTGTCTTTTCAGTGGAACTTGTTGATCACGTGAGGGAAATTACATAGTTCAAGGTACCAAGTAGTACCAAGTAGACACTCACACTAATTCTTGAAATAGACATTAGCCATGGCATCATCTACACTCCTAGAAAATCAAACAAAGATAGGCAAGCACATCCTTTCTCCCACTGATAACTGTGCCTCCTTCTCTCATCCTTCGTGATAAAGAGATTGGCTGCATGTTTTCATCCAAGTCTCAGTTACATCTTACCCCATTTAGTCATACCTCTGACCCTTGTGCAGCTTTGCTCCCAAAGGGTTTCAGAAGGTTAGGAAAAAGGTTCGGAGAAGTTTGAAGTTGCAGGAAAGGTGTGAGGGATTCTCAGGTTAGTCCTTCGCGTGGTAAGAAAAAGGATTTTTACCAGGTTTATGATTTGGGCTTCAAATCATACAAAACTCAACTACCTCCAGGTTATTATTAGGAGACAGGCATTTTGGGTACCTGGAAAAATATTGGTGCTTTTCATACTACTCAATATTTCACCGAATCCATTTTTTCTTCTGTAGATATTCTAGTGTGAATTTAGATACAAAACATATTTAGACAAAATTGACAGCTAGTTGCATAAAAACATTTTCATTCTTCATTAGTTAACAGGTCATAAAGGACTATGATCATATATGAATTGAATATATATATGTATATGGATTATGTAGGATGAAAATCTAATAACCTTTGTAAGCCAATGAACACACTTTATTTAACCCACACTCTACATGGATAACTTCATACGTTTGTCGTATGTTTGCTAGGCAGCTTTTTGCAAAAACAATTCACTAGACCAAATTATCCCCAAAGTTTTCTTTTTCTTTTTTTCTAAAGTAAATGGAAAAAAATAATAAACAACCAACCAATAAATGCTCCATCCGAAAAATATTTGCTGACTAAACAAATGGTGAGAAAACGTGAGGAGTTGTTTGTTTGTAGAAGCAGCAGGGTTTCTTTTATACTTGAATGCTTGGATGAGTGAGACTTGAAGTGGTCTGTTTGCTTTAAGACCTTTCCCAGCTAATTGTTTTCATAATTTGCTGAAAGTTTCAGGCTTAACATTTCATTTAACAAAGCATGCTCCTCATGCGGGGATGTTTGAAGCTAACTTACAAAACTAATAGAGAGCATTGTTTGTTTTCAATAGTTTTTTTTTTTTTAATCAGCAAACCTTAAATGGCCTCTCCCCTAATCTGTATACTGTAGATGGATTAGAGTGTTTATTCTTTGTGGTATGAATTTATCACCTCTCTAAGACTGAAACCTCAAAAACTGGGTTTAAAAAAATCTCCTTAATACAATATAATGTAGAGTAAAATACTGTTTAAAAACATTTATTTTTTACCATTAGGAAAAGCATTTGGGTTTTCTCATGCTAAGAGATTAACAGGAAAAAAAAGACAACACTGTTATCTACGACTTATTTTTTTTCTTTGCTAATTTTTCTATGCACATAAATGAAATGTGCAGCCTTTCTTTGGATCGTTTTATTAGAACAGGGTCAACTGACCCAAGAGGCCATGTCCATTTTCATCCATTTAATGCAGAGACACAGTTGTGTTTAATTTGCTGATTTTGAAAACATCCACCTGCTGTTTTTTTTTTTTCCAAGATGAAATGTTGCTAATGTAACAAGGACAAAAAAATGTATTGTGATGTTTCTGCTAAAATTTTATCATAACATTCACATTAGCCAACTGGGGAACAGGTAAGAGAGTTTATTGTCAAAATTTGAAACAGATCTACTCAGTTATTTCCCATTTCAAAAATATGCTTTAAAAAAAAAAACTATAAATTGAGGCTGAACATCAAGAAGCTCCCTTTGTTGACTTGGCAAATGTAAAATTAGGAAGAAATAAAGCCAGTCAACAACAAACCTCCTAGCATTTTCATTCTAATCAATTAATTTATTATTAATAAAACTTTTTAAATGGCTTTAAAATGACAACACAAACTGCGTATTTGTAAGCACATTTTACCCATTTTTAATTTTTTAATTTGCTTTGCATAAAGATCTCATTGGAAAAATCATATTGTTTCTAGAGCATTAAAGCCTTAATTTTTTGGAATTATTCTATAATAAAATAAAATAGAAATACATTTTATTTGTTTAAAACATGATTTCTCACCACAGTTTCTTTTTTTTTCTTTTGTCAATATCCTACACTCAAAATGCCTTTTTGTTTCTGAAGGAAACATTATGTTTTAAATTCACTTGAGATGGCAAGCTGAAAAGTAGCAAATTCAAAGATGAAAAACAAAGTTCTTTTTCTACTGGACATTTTGCAAAATTAAGAGAAATTTCATCTGTTAGAATAAGCCACAACTTCACATTATTAGTCTGTTATCTCTTTTTGATAGTCAATCTTGTATTCTGCCCCTCACTCCCCTGCAAAAAGAAAGAAATCATGGTACATTGGGTAACTCACTCCTCTTTTCCTCTGGCTATAGCAAACACACCCTATATGTTAGGCCACATTAGGGTTCCACTAAACCAGGCTTTTCGTACCACTGCTACAATTGCCTTATTGCCTATGGTCTGAAGCTTCCCTGTTTTAATTGTGAATAATATTATAAGACCATGGCTCTCATAGAGATGGATTGCACAAAGCTAGTATTACGATGTATCTATTAAGTGAATATGTGTAAATATGTTTTCAATGGCTGTTCCTATCTTGCCCGAAGAGCCATCATCAACACGAAACTATTGGTATGTTCCAGAGTCACATTACATATGCACTAGAGCTGTATCTACTGAGGTATGGGCGAAACACTGTTGAAGAAATTCTATTTTTAATGTCAGATTTCATGAAATTTCTTATACTACTAAGCATATTGTTTCTTCATTTGGATAATGGGATCACATGTTTCACAATATTTGTCTATTGCTTTTGTATAAAATGGTTTACTGTCTAAACTGATAGAGTGTTATTCATTTTTAAAAAAGGATTATGAAGCCCATGTGTATCTCTTACAATTTATTTGCATTAATAACAGGGGCAGCCTATTACCACTGATTTTAGTGATTGAAAGTTATGGTATAATACAAAAATGATAATTTGTTGAAGCAGCAGTTTGAAAGCCGTTCTCAGTGTGAACAGGAATCAACTTGTCAGTCATTGTTTCCTGCCCTCTGCCAGAAGAAGAAAAAAGCTTAACAGTAGTTAGGGAGCTACTGAGTTGAAATCTCTAAGGATGTTCCAACCTATTTGTTGTATTTTCATCCACCCTGTCCATGGATGAAAAGTGATGTAATCTCAACTTATTACTGACTGAAAAGCAGTGTCAGGGGCTTTTCTGCAGTCCTTGTAATGGTTCTGACTAACCATGCTTAAAATCCAATTGCTATTTAAATCAGACAGCGAGGCCTTCTTTTATTGACATGACATTTGCTAGTCTGTGACTTGAATAGTTATATTCATCAGGTTTTTAACTTTGGGGTAACACAAGGCTGTTTAACTCAAGATCTTTGAAATAATAACTGCAGTAAGTGATGATGATAAGACTTTACCTAAAATATCTCTCAAATTGCTTACAGTCAGTTCTCAAAGTAATTATTTTCCTAGAATTATATTTATAACTCTCAACTTTATCAGACTCAGACATCTTGGTCATACTTGAATTGTGAGACTAGAAATCACTCTATTGTCCATACTTAAATGTAACATTACACATCATGCATTCTGATAATTTTTCTTTCTTTTTTTTAATTTCTTTTTTATGTTCTCACCACACCATTGTAATGTCTACAGCTCGCCCTGTTGGTAAGTAGCCATCCTTCTATCCACTAAGCATGGCTTTGCACAGTGCTTCATAACTCATGCATAGTAAGATTTGACAGAATGAAATATATTTATTTTACCCATGTTAAAATAATACTTGAGACTGTATGCTGTAAAAGTTGCTCATGTTTTTTTTACTCACTTTGATAAACAATTTTGTAGTGACTTTTGCTACATAGCAATAAGTAGGTAACAATTTTTATGTAAGAGAATAAATGAATGATAAATGTTTATGAACTGCTAGCTTTTCTTATAGGAGAAAAATATATTGTATTAGGATACAATAAGAAAGCATTGCTCTCCTTTTTTGTATGTATAAAATAATCAATTACTAGTTATGTTTGATGTTAAGAAAAAAGTTATGAACTAAATTAAAAAATTCTATGACTTTCCACACTTCTTTTAAGTTACTCCGAGTCCCAGTATTTTAGGGATATTTTTAGCTGCTGCATATTTATTGCCTGCATGCCTATTTAAACAAAATTAAGTAAAATGTTTTAAGTAGATGCTTACCCTAAGTGGGGGAGGGATAGTGGAGCTGTGTTCTTTGGCATGAAATCTTAGTGTTTGTGGTTTTAATATATCTTATTTTTCATTTGGCTTTGTGAAATCTAAGTAAGTTAACAGCTTGCTTTTGCAGATATTTAAGTGGTAATTATTTGTAAACATTTAGAAGATAAAATTTTTGAATTCATTGACTTAGTAAGCTTTCTGCATCTCTTTTAAGCTTAATTCACCAATAACTATGTTTAAATAAATTTTGGTAATTGTGTTACATGTAAATGAATAGATGGATGCATAAATGGATGGATGAAAGAGTGACCAAATTTAGTACACTGCTTCTTTAATATAACAAAAAGGTACTTTAATAACAACTTATTCAATTTTGAGGGCTTTATAAATTGTCCATCTAGCTTCAAAAGCTTCCTTCATGTACCAGCTTGACATCATTGACACCTGATATATATGTTGGTTCAGACTCACACATTTTTCCCCCTTCGGTTGAAAGAGTCATGGACTTTGTTGCTAGACAGTATGTTTTTACATTGTCAGCAAACACGGTAAATATACTTTGGTTTCCCAATCTGACTTTCTGATCTGGTGTTTCTGAGCAATACTCCCTTTTGATTGGTAATTTAATATCCCTTATCCTCAGTGACCTCCTCTATAAAATGGAGAGAATAATACTGACTTATCAAAGCTGTTGCAGGAGGGGACTGAGTTTAAGATTGATTTTATATGTGAAAGGCATTCTGTATGCCAATGTTGGTAGCTATCATATGCCTAGTTTCTGAGGCATGACTTCACATTTCAATAATTTTGAAATAAAGCTATGGTTCACAATTAATTGAAACATAAACTGCAGGGTGTTTTTTGAAACTGATGAAATCAATTGTGGTTTGTACAATTGATGTTTGAAAATTGAAGAATATATTGCAATAATTTTAAAGCCTTATTTTCTTGTATTTGTAAGGATTCCTATTAATGATAATTTTATGTATCTTTTGAATGACACACAAAATTAAGAAAAGAATGAGAAAGAATAAGATGATGCAGCAACAGACAAAGAAAGAGCTGATGGTAGAATACATGACCACTCTCAGATTTCTTTTTCTCAACATCTGTGAGCTAGTTTTCAGGTTCAGAAATTCACTCATTTATGTGTCAAATAAGAAAGCATGTTATTACATATAATAAAATAAAATAAGTGGAAAGATTTATATATAAATTATATACAACAATGATATAGATTATATATAAAATAAAATATATGAAGTGGAAAGATTGAGAACGATCTGACACTTTTTCAGATGACTATGGAATACAAAAACTTTGCAACCTTATTTAGAAGTTTTTTAAAGATATTAAGCATTACAGTATTTATAGGAGATATGAAAATAGATGAATGATTGAAAACATTTCTCAATAGAAAGGATGACAGTAGGTGTTAAAAAATACAGGTTGGTTTTGCATTGGCAGCAGTTGTACTTATAAGCTAATGACTTTTCAAATGAAAAGGAAAAATCACCATTTAAAGTACAGATCTTCGTACACAGAAACCTCATGCCAATATACCATGAGCACTTGATTTATGTTATAGAATAGTATGTTAATAATTTCCAATATATTTAAAATCTTTAAACGTAGGAAAAAGTACATTGATTGGAAAATGTGATATACATAGAGTATTGAGATGTATCTGTCATCTGCAAGATGTTTCCAAAGTTATTTCCATTTTTTATTCCCGTTTGAAATGATTTCCTAAATTCCCATTGGACTGGAACTAAAGAATAGCTTCTTGACACATTGTACTTTATTCTGGGGAAGTCTGTCATTTCATAAATCTATCTCAAATGACTTATGACAATGTTCAGAAATATAAAGAACTATACTTTAAACTTGACAACTACTATTAATTTTAAAAACTGAATGTTGGATATGTTTTAATTGGATTTCCAAAGAAGACACATAATAAGGCAATTAGCCTCATTTTTTTTGTATCTACCTCTTACATCAATTTTAATTCAAGAACATAGATATCTGAACATTTATTGTATGGTCAAAAAGTATAAGCCAAGTAAAATAATGATTACATATTAAAATCATAGAAAAACTACATTATTATTTATATTTGTTAATGCACTAAAAAGCACGTTTTTCAACTTTGCAGCTCTTAGCAATAGCATAAAGGGCATTCTGCAAGGTAGAGGCCACAGAAAGGGGAGAAAAAAACAGCTTGTAGTTCCAATATAAATTAGATGAAGAAATATGTACCAAGCATATAACGTTTAGAGAAATTTCAGATCATAGTTTCTGCCTAGAGCTTTTGAATGAAAATTAGAAATCATTGCAGATTCTGGAATACTTCGAGATTCAGAAACCCTCACTACATTACTCACTGGATGAAACTTCTTGACGGTCTGTGTAGAAAGCCCCCTTTAGAAATCATTACAAACCCCCAAACTGAGAATTTTGTCTAAATGGTGACTCTTGTGCGATGCATTTGTGTTAAAGAATTTGCAACTCCTTGCAGTCACAGTTGGAATAAACACCTCTGGCCTGTATTCAGAGTTTTCCTCTAGGTGAACTCAGAGGATGCTCTAGTGTGGGAGGTATTACTGAAAGCGGACGTTCATATACTTGCCAACAGAGGAAAGTGTTTTACAGATTTCACTTGCTCATCTGCAGTGTCACCAGTGGGTCAGAAAGAGCTCTTTAATCTAACGTTCATATTTGCTGGTTGCCACAAAATCTAGGCAACTATCACTTTAATAATTAAAAATCCACAAGCCCTTCCTGTGGTTTTGACGTTTTACTATTCCAAAGGCATTCTTTATATGAAAAGAAAAGTACATCGTAGGATGTAGTTAACTATGAATGCTGAAATATTCATTTGTTTATTTGGAAAACTCTTCTGATGAGGAAACTGACAGAAGAAAATGGTCTAAATAGGGAAAAATATCTTGCTTCCTATACCCATCTGTCTTATTTTTCTATTGGAAGCCTCTCCCAAGCCTAAAAATAAAAAAAGAACATCTATTTTGGAGATGGGCACCACATTTTTTCCCAGCAGCAACTCAAAACATGATGAGTAATTTGGAAAGGAACTGTGGAATCTACCAGCTGCCTTGCTTATGAAGCCGTCCTGTTCCGTTTGGTGACTTGTATACCATATGCTAGATGCTGATTGCCTGGAGTATAAAACTGAAAGCTGAGTACTTCACGTGAAACTTGTTTAAAATATCAAAAAACAAACTGACAATTCACAACTTGATGGAAACTTCTAAGTATTTTCTAACTTAGTGACCCAAAAGTATGCTTCCTTTTGATAGAAGAATGTAATTGGCCACACAAGAATTTAGAAGTAATAAGAAGTACACATGCTTTTTGGCAAAATTCACCATTTAAAAATTATTTTTTAAAATAAGCAGCCACTACTCTAAACAGAAATCTACAGGGACTTTTTTTTAATGTTTCAACTGCTTAACCACAGTAATTAAATATACTATTTTAGAAAGTTCTGTTTTATGAGTCGAAGCAAAGTTTTGTTAAAGCATGTTCAAAAGCAGTCTATTCTGAGGCCACCAAGAAGTCCAAAAAAAATGGTTTGTGATTGAAAAATTCATTCAGCATGAATTATAAATCTGACATTACTTGAAGAATAATGTAACAGATATTTTGATACCCCCATCTCCCATCCCAACTTGAAATTTGGAAAATATAAAGTGCTGTACATAATTGGATATTGGAAAATCACAGTTTTTTAAAATAAGAAAACTTAAAGGTATTATGTATGAACCTTTTCATGTTTGGATGCACTTTTTGCAAAAGATGTTCTAAGTATACCTTGAAAGGAGACCTAGAATTTTGTTTCTTGCATCCCTTTTCTTTGGACAAGCTGTTACCCCATGACCTGAGGTAATCATCTCCCTCCTGAGAGCTCTTAATGTTTCCTGCACCTGGCACTAATTAGCTACTTTATGCAGAGTCCCATTTACTTATTATTAAGCATCAGGTTTTCCGTTGCTCCATATGTTTTGATTAAATGGTAAGTTTAAAAAAGGCATTCTGTTTTATCTTCTATATTCCAACTGAGTTTCCATAATGTGAAACGTTTAAAATATCTTAAGCTAATGTTCATTTCTAAAGTGAAACACAAGCGCGGGTTACTTCTCAGGCTGAGCTGGTTCTAGCCTTGTGTACTTGGCAATGTCTGTCCATTGAACAGGAGGAGAGGCCGGGTCTTAAATTACTCTCACACTTCTTTTTTTTTTTCCTCTCAGAACTTGGTAAAAATGTCCTATTGTCTTGGTATTGAATGGTATTATAGTGTAGTCTGAAACTTAACAAAAAATATATTTTTTTCTTGGCTGGGATTTTCTTTTACCATATGAATATGCATGTAGTCCTTTCTTTCAAGTAACTTTGCTCAGTTATATCTTGGTAATGATCATCCTGTAGGTAATATTTCTAGGACGCAACAAGCCACTTGAATCTGCCAGTTATATGCTTTAACTTGCTTTATTTCAATAACCTTTTCTTCTGTTTTATCTTTGAATTTTTTTTTCTGTTTTACTTTCTCGTTTCTTCAAATTATATTTCTTCTTAGTTATATTGGCTTTCCTTAGTCTCAATTTCACATTTATCAACTTCTCTATAATAATTTCAATCATTTTTATTTCATATTGTATGATTTCTCAATGACAATATACCGCGTCTCTAACTTTTAAAATTGCAATCATTATATATTTCTTATTTCTAAAATATATTCTAATTTTTTTGTTTTTTGTTATTTTCTTGTTAAGCTCTAATATAAAATTCTTTATCTTTACTTGTCTTTTAGCCTTTGTAACCCTTTTTTAGTTTTTAAAAGAGAGATTTCATTGTATATAATTTCATTTAGACGATGCCTAAGTATTTATTTTAAATTGTTTCTGTGTTTCTTTGAGTAATTCTTGGAAGACACAGGTTCTTTATCTCTCTTTAATTAATTATGTTCCTTTTCTGTCATAAATTAAATAAGTAATTGGTTAATATACAGGTTTTTGTTAAATTTTGTTTTGCATAGATTTTGTTTTGGTTCCTATCTGATTATTCATTTTCTGGTTAGCTCTGAAGACTAGAGTTTGCATATTTGGAGAAGAGAAAATGTGAAGTAGCAGGGTAATTCAATAACCCTTATTTAGAATGTTGTTTTCAATATCTTACTAAAAACATACTATGTTCTTCTCAGTATTGTACTAGGCCTGGTGATACAGAATCACCCTTTTTAAGTTATGAGCTGTGTGCATTGTCCTATAAGACTCTCTCCTCATCCTCCCTTATACTCCCTGCTTCATAATAAGGATGGTTTTCAGGTGTGTCAGTTTTCTATTGTTGCATAAAAATGACCACGCAATGGCAATTTAAAACAATGTCATTCTATAGGTCCAAAATGCAGGCAGTCTCAACAGTGTTTTCTCCTAAGGGTTTCACAGACCAAAATCAAGATATTGGCCAGGTTGCACTCTCCTCCGGAGATTGTCCAGAGGAATCCACTTCAAAGTTCCTTGGGGTGTTTTTCGGAATCTGGTTCCTTGTGGTTGTAGGACTGAAGTTCCCATTTCCTTGGCTGTTAGACAGGGTGACTCACTGTGTTAAGTGGCTGCTCTTCAGCCTTCGCACATCGCTGCCACCACAACCTTCATAGCCAGCAGGGGCACCCTGAATTCCTCATGTGCTTTGCTTTGTAGCTCTCTGAGGCCTCTTTCTGATTTAAAGATCCAGAGTATTAAGTAAGGCGCAGCTGATGAATCAACCCATTCTGAGGTCAACTGATTAGTAACCTTAAGTATATCTCAAAATATTTTTTGTAACCTAATATAATCATTAAAGTATTTCCAGGAAGGGCAAGCCTGAGGTCATGGGGCCTCAGAATGCTGCCAACTACAGTAGGCTTTTTTTTTTCTTTCTGTCAATACTTCTTTCTCTGCCTTCTGAATTTTAGCTTATTTTCTACAGTTATGTCTCATATTTCCCATGTCTCACTCTTGACTTTAAGTATCATTTTTCCCATAAAAGGATCATGGGATGGGCTCTCACAATGATGTTAGATAATTTTTGTGCGACTGGTATTGATAAAGGATTAAGGCTAGTTATGTTGGTGTCCAGTGTGCGTCCTCAGCTTTCTTCAAACTTTGCTGCATTTGGCAGGGGTACTTCATAATTTGTGGTTTTGGGGCTATAGTAGTTTTTTCTTATTATTCATTTCTTTTGTTGTACTCAATACAGGAAAGTGAAGCCTTTACTCAATTATCTTAACCTAAACAGCAAAAAGTTTGAATAATCATTATTTTTGGAGTCTGTTCAAATAAGAATAAAATAAATATTAAGTATTTCTAATTAGTACTTAAAATTGAAGTACTATAAATATTAAATATCAGAATAATGTAAATACTTAGGCCCAAAACAGTATGAGGAGATTAGTATTAAGAAGTTTCACTGGCTGTGTCCAGAAAAAATCACATTAACATTTGAATTATGTATTCGAAGAAAGTCAGAATTTTCATAAGTTGCTGCACTTTGTAGACAGGGATGTCATGATACATATACTGTAAAATATATCTTATGATGTGTGTTACACCTACATATGCATGATATTTGAATTGCTACACTATTTACTTAAACATATTAAATGTCACTCAAGGGAATAGTACATAATAAGATTTATTAAAAATATATAAACTAGCAAACTATATTACATTTTTATTTCAAATATATCTGAATGCCTTTTAAAATCTCACTTATGGCAAGTATTGCTTTCCAGATTTACTGAGGTTATTATTTTCATCTCCCCTACAAAACTGTTAGCTCTTTGTCAGTAAATACATTGTTATATTTATCTTTCTGCTGCCTCTAGGTCTAGCATAACACTTACATGTGGTGGGGGCACACAAATGTTGGTGCAGTTAATTGATACACGCATATGCATACATAGGTAATACTTGCCTAGAAAATGTTTATGCAAGCAGCTTTAAATAGTGCTATAAAAAGATTAAGCAACATTAATGGTAACAGGCCAATCACATATTCCCCATTCTGCTGGTAGCAGATAAAATACAACAAAAAGAAGGCACTAATGAGCTAGGATGGTGACTTACTAAGCGTGTAATTAATGTTATTAAGAAATATTGCAGTTGCATATTAAAATTCCGTTAACTAAGCAACCCTTCAGCATCAGTACATTTGTTCCTTGGTTTCAAGTTTTTCTTTTTCTTTTCTTTTTTTTTTTTTTTTTTCTGATTGGCATCTTCATGCAATCTTTCTCTAAAAAATGAGATAATGGGATGTGATCAGCCCTCGTGGTTTAGCTGGAGTGCTGACATGACAGTTCTGGCAAGTTGACAGGTTAAGTGAGTGAAAATGGATGTCTTGTCTCACCATTTACTTGAAGAGCCATTTTAAGCTATAGTTTCCCTCTCTTTACTCCCACACTTACAACTCCTTCTATCCCAGATATGAGAAGTCAAGTTTTCCCAATTTAGGAATTTAGGATCTTGAAAGAAGTTTTTCACCACTTTAAACTAGTCTTCTTCTGCTGGTCAAAAATGAGATCATTTCTTTACAAACAAAGAGTTAATTTCTCTAATAATGAATTCGTTTTTAAGTTAATAGCACTTTTTATTTCATATTAAGAGTCCCTTAAAGAAAACAAAATTTTATTGTTTTATTTTTAGTATTTTAATTATAAAGGCAAGTAGAAAAGCAAAGCTACACACGCACTGGTAAAGTACAGAATAATATGGGACAATGGAATTTAAAAGTTCAGAACTTGTTTAATATTTTGACAGATTTTCCTAGGGATCTCTCAATTTATACCTATGTATAATTTAAAAGTTCTGTGAAACTTGCATGGCGAATCTCATAATGATTTCCATAGTTACGTGATTTCCTATAGTTACCTATAATTAAGGAAATCTATTTTAGTAATCTGAAATATAATAAAGTTTAAAATTACCTGCAAATGTACCCACCTTATTTACAGTGTGAGTAAACTATTACTATTGATTGCAATGTAGAAATATTTAATATGATTATAGGATTAGAGTGGACTTGCTAAACCCAGTAAAGACCATTTAGATGAAAAAATACATGGTTCCGCCCCTACAATCCCTCAGTTTAATTTCTGCCTGGCAAACTCGAACTATGAGCAAGTTCATAGTCAAACTATATTACTTGCCCGAGGCCTTCAAATACCTAAGCTGACTCAAGGAGCACACCCATCTAGACTGCCACAGGCGACAAAGAAGCAGGTGGGGGGAATGTGCCTTGGAGCAGTCTGCAAAATTCCTGTCTCTAACATACTGCCTTTGTTTTCCCCTCTGGGAGGAGCACTCTCCCACCCTTCCTTCCTTTCCAACTTAATCTAAAAGAACAAATCAAATTTGTTTCTCTCTCTCTTTCCCTGTCTCTCTTCTTTTCTCTCTCCTTCTTTTCTTCTCCCTCTCTCCCTCCATCTCTTTCCTCTTTTTCTTCCTCTCTCTCTTTCTCTCTCTATGGTTTCTCCAGCTGTAGAAGGCCAACTGAGTCAAGTTACTCTTTTGCTTAGTATGCATTGTATTACAACCTTCATTGTATTGTAACATGTCACAACACAATTGTAAAATGTGTTGTAACATGCTTGATTGTTTCCAGGAATGTCTCTTGTGGTAGGAGGTGACTTCTACAGGACAGAGATCTTAGTACCCTCTGACAGAAAAGAAAACCACTAATGTTGTTTAAAAAAATAATTGGATAGTATTATGAATTGAATTGCCATGCAACATCTGAATTCATTTTTGTAGAAATTTATTACTGTGGTACGTTCCAGTAATATTTTGCCTTCAAAAACAAAAATATAAGTGTGAAGGCACTGGCCCAAGTATAAAATGGCTATGTGCTTATAGCTGTTCATTACAACACTGTTTTTATGTGCCTGCTTATGAGATCTAAAAATGCAAGACATTTTGAACCGAGTTAACTCTTTTCAGAAGCATTCTTTCCATTCTAGATTATTGTAGAATTATTTCATTTTGATATTTACATTGTGGCATTTCAGGCAGGAGCACATGATGTGTAACTCTAAGTGAAAGCAAATGGTTTGAACCACTTTCATAAAACATATACATATTTTGGGGGGGGGGTGTATTACACTTACCAAAATAAATCCAATGCCTCCTTGGAATTGCCTTTACAGTTGCAACACATGGCAATTCAGAAGCCACTTCTGTTATTTTGTCGTCATACTATGTAATTATTGGCTGACTTCACTGCCTTTTTAAGTAATCAGATTTTGAATAATTGAGAGTTTTTTTTGTGGGGAGGAGGTTCTGATATTATATGAACCCTCCAAAATTAATCTCACCATCAACAAATTCCAAGACTGTTTCCAAACTGTAAAGAGTAATAGCTGCATAATAGTAACATGTTTTGCTCATACAATGAATGAATGTAATTTGTATGTATATGTGAGACCTCTCCTGGGTGTAGAGTAGAATATGAAGTCTAAATAGATGAGGAATCTAAGGATTATGATTCATGGTAGTCATTCTATTCTCTTTATTTTTTCATATTTATGAGAGCAATAAATCATTTAGTGCTTTTCCTTTTCATTTTGACATTGAAGAAGCACATACATATATATGCTTATTGTTGAAAGAAAAGGTATTATTGTATTAGTCTGTTCTCATGATACTAATAAGGACATACCCAAGGCTGGGTAATGTATAAGGAAAAGAGGTTTAATCGACTCATAGCTCCACATGGCTGGGGAGGCCTCACAATCATGGCAGAAGAGCAAGGAACATCTTAAATGGTGGTGGCAAGAGAGCCCTTTGTGGGGGAACTCTCCTTTATAAAACCATCAGATCTTGTGAGACTTATTCAGTATCACAAGAACAGCAGGGTAAAGACCCTGCCCCGTGATTAAATTACCTCCCACTGGGTCCCTCCCAAGACCCGTGGGAATTGTGGGAGGTACAATTCAAGATGAGATTTGGGTGGGGACACAGCCAAACCATGTCAGGTATAGACATTGGTATTTTACTATGGAATAAGGATTTTTATTATTAGCTACAAGGAAGTAGCTGGTGGCAAAGAAAGTGTATCACTCATCTAAAGGATTTATTGCCATGGACTCAATAAAAAACAAAAAAATAGTTAATTAGAAAGGTAGGTAATTTAGCAATTTGATCATTTACTTTTTTTTTTGTTTTGTTTTGAGACGGAGTCTCTGTCTGTCACCCAGGCTGGAGTGCAGTGGTGCGATCTCGGCTCACTGCAAGCTCCGCCTCCCGGGTTCACGCCATTCTCCTGCCTCAGCCTCCCGAGTAGCTGGGACTACAGTCGCCGCCACCACGCCCGGATAATTTTTTGTATTTTTAGTAGAGACGGGGTTTCACTGTGTTAGCCAGGATGGTCTTGATCTCCTGACCTCATGATCTGCCTGCCTCGGTCTCCCAAAGTGCTGGGATTACAGGCGTGAGCCACCACGCCTGGCCAATCATTTACATTTCTTGGAAATAGTGACAAATGAGTAAAATGTGATTAAGTAGTCTCTATAAAAGTGATTATTTTAAATCCTATATTTCTAATTTATATTTTCTATTATAAATACATTGCTTCCTCTGAGACGAATTATGTGTTAATAAGCTTCAAATCAAACATTTCCATGGCAGTGTGTATGCATTTCCAATATTATTAACAGAAAATCTTTTGAAATCAAATGAAGTATTACATAGTAAAAATTAAATAAAATTAAATAGTTGAAGAAACAATCATGTATCAATTAGAACCCAAACTGAGTTGAGTATAAATTGAGTAAACATTTATCTCTTACTACTGGTCTATATTGCACTGCAAAGAAACGATTTCTCACTCTCTGCTTCTTGTTGGTGGAGGCAAGCCTATTAACTAATTTTTGCAGAAACTTTAAAATTTTTTTTCTTCTTTTTAGAGACGGAGGCTTGCTCTGTCGCCCAGGCTGGAGAGCAGTGGCACAATAATCTCGGCTCACTGCAAGCTCCGCCTCCCGGGTTCAAGCAATTCTCCTGCCTCAGCCTCCTGAGGAGCCGGGATTACAGGCGCACCCTGCCACGCCCAGCTAATTTGTTTTGTATTTTAGTGGAGACGAGGTTTCACCATGTTGCCCAGGCTGGTCTCAAACTCCAGAGCTAAGACAATCCACCCGCCTCGGCCTCCCAAAGTGATAGAATTACAGGAGTGAGCCACCGCCCCCCGGCCTTTTGCAGGAACTTTTAAAACCGATTGTTACACAACGTCTTTATTTGTCTATAGTGCTTTTGTTACTCTGGAATGTTGGCTACTCATTTATAGCCTTTGGGTCATAAATTTTCAACGTGATGTAGCAGCACTCTCTACAAAAGGGCATATCAGAATCGGTTAGATTTGTATTCAGGTAACATATTTGAAACAACACATATCAGAATCGATTAGTTTTTTTTCAAATCACATATATATTGTTTTCAAACACTATATTTACTACTGCAATAGTAAGTCACTGTGACTGGTGGGTATGTGTATAAGTATAATGGAATAGGTATAATAATGCAGATATATTATTCCTTAGGTATAATGAGAAGGAAAAAATATTGAGTATTTGCTTTAGATCAAGAATTCTGTTCTTTTTAAAATGTACTATTCCGAGGCATTCATTTAGTGTTCACTGTTTTGGGCTTTTCTAGGTGAAAAAAAATATACTATTTATATGCTAAATAGTAGACAGCACCCCATACCAGTAAAATCTTCAAACTGAACTAAGGAAGTCAGACATATAGGCTGGGGGAAAATAGAGAAGGCAATGCAAGCAAGAGCAAGTACCTTAAATTGGAAAGAACACAAGACAAGCACAAGGTCAGAGATTGTTCAGGTTAATCATTGTTGACAAAGAGGACCAAAGGATAATTGATATCGGGGTGGGTTAACCACAAGACCAAGCAAATACTAGTGATTGAAAGTAGACTGCTCTGCTGAAATGCTGGAGCTAGTTTGGGGACAAATCAGTGTCAGGAATGGAAAATCTTAGATCAGCTGATGGAAGCCAGAATGCTACACGGAGAAGAATAATTTGCAAGCATTGCTATGGTAAGTATTGTAGGTTTCACTGTGATGCAATGAAAAGCACTATAGGTTTATGAATAAAGAGTGACTTGAAGGAAGTGTGCTTAAGAAAGGTTATACTTACAGGTAGTATAGAAAGAGAAAGGTAATGGGTTTTATGCTATCCTAATAATAAAAACAATCATTCAGAAAAAACGTAATGTTATTATTTTTCAAATCTTTGTAGCATATTGGAAATAATAGCATTAAAGTTCTATCATTCTTCTTCGTATTAGATATGACAAATTTTTAGTTAATCAGATCTTGGTTCGAACGGAACCAAATGAATCTGGCATCTCAGTGTTTAAGAGTTCCTACTGTGGCATTCGAATAAGCCAGAAGTCACACCTGTCCTCCAATCTAATTTAACTTTAAGAAAACTGTATTTCTTGCATGTTGTCACTTATATGTGGAAGCTGAACAATGTGAACACATAGGCACAGGGAGGGGAACAATACACACTGGGGCCAGTCGGGGGCAGTGGGGGCGCGCAGGGGGAGGGAGAGCATCAGGAAAAAGAGCTAATGCATGCTGCGGTTAATACCTAGGTGAGGGGTTGGTAGGTGCAGCAGTTCATCATGGCACACATTTACCTATGTAACAAACCCGCACATCCTGCATATGCACAGCGGAACTTAATAAAATAAAATAAAATAATAAAGCTGTGTTACTTATGCCCTGCGTAAGATTCACTTTACTGGTTTTACATCATTATGATAGTAGTTGAAACATAAGGCTTTTCAAATATTAATTGAGATAATGCCTGTGGAGGGTTTAACACAAACTCTAGCACATAATAAGCTCTCAATGAATGTTAATTATTGCCATTCTACTAAACAGTTTGTGACTAAGTGAAATTTTAACTCAAGCAAATGACGGAAGAGAATGCTTCTTAAATATGCTTATAGAATATGTTAGTATTTAACAAGTAAATATATGAAATAGCAAAAAAAATTCTACTTGAGTTTGTCAGAAAATTCGAAATGGCTATTATAGAATTAAAAGTTTATTCATTCAGGCATAAAATTATATCCAAAGAAAAAGAGTGGCTGAGCATGCCTGTATTCACCCTGTGCCACATATGAATGTACGTAGCTGTTGCATGACTCTCTCCATGCTAATGCCTGCCATAGGAAGTCATATTTTCCTGTTGAAACAACTCTGAACATGATGTGATTAACCTTTAGGGTCCCCCATCCCCTCATCTCAAAGCCCAACTCATGCACGGCCTGTGCTTCCTACTCATGTTCAGCCATCTGATTTCCATATCACCCACTCACTCTCACCAGCAGGCATTAGCATAACAGAGCTGCAGCGTGACTTTGATTGAAGCCAGCTTGGGCTGAATGCAGTATCAAAGCATCATTTAGCAGAAATCAAATCTAATTTACGGTGCATTGTATTTAAATTCTCAAAACACAGTTTCAAGTGAACTGTCCCAGACCTCTAATCTTAATTGACCTTTTTATATTTGGGTCTATTTCTCTGGAAATCACACAACATACTTTTCTTATAGAGCTATTGTTTTTCAGCTTGTAAGTGTTGATTAAACACTAAATTGTGTCATTCTGTTTGCTTCGTCTCATTTCTAGTTATAGCTGAAGCAATAAGGTATAATCACGTGACAGATTAAGCAAGTAGGATATTACATCATAGTTAACAAAAGATTTTTCCAATGCTTTCAGGTTTTAGACAGAATATAAGTATATATTTTATAGTCTTCTGTCTCAGAGACATATAGGAGAATTGCCATTTTTATAACAGGCATATTCTTCTGGAGTTTATAACTCAATCTCTTTAATTCACATTGGGTTTAAGCATGTGTTTGGAATTGTCGTCTTGAGGACCTAGTAGTTTTTTTTTTTAATACTTAATGGGAGTCATTATAGAAAATCTATTTTATGTATAGCACACTTTGTGCTATTGTGCTGTGTTGATAAAATGCCACCTCTGTCTACTCCCTCTCTTTGGTGCCATCAGCCAAATACTGTCTTTTCAGACCATTTTCACTGCCACCTGGCAGAGACACTGAAACTGTGGAGGGTTATTAGAGGAATTATTGATGCAATTTTTCATTTAAAACCTCAAAAATAAATTCCTTCAGCTGATATCCCTTCACAGAAGATTGCAATATAGATCTAGGGCAGACAGAGAGTCTACAAAAGTAAAAGTGATTGATGCAATTCGTTTCTTTGGTCCACCTTCAGGTGATAATAGGAAAGGATGTGTATTTTCACAGACTTGAATACTCTTCAAATTTTTTGCTTTGATAAATGTTTCCATTTTTTCATTTTTTAAAATTAAAATATGATTAGATGATTTTAGTTCCAGCAAGATCAATGTGGCATAAGTTCTGGTGACAATAGTCTATTGAATGCATTTGAAATACAACACATTTCCGACTTGGAGTAAATGTACAATATACATAAACATCACGTGATAATATATTTTATAGGATAAATAACAGATGCTGACAGTTTTTTGTTAGTGGTCTTTAAAATAATCCAGTATTGGGTAAAAGTTCCAGAAATTATAATTTCCTGTCCTTTTTAGATTATACCATCAGTGGTAAATATTATGTTTTGATTTTGCAGAATTTCTTTGTCCTTTAAAAGCCCTGATGAAATGATATCTTTAGGTGCTACTATAAATAAAAATTCTCAACTGGATTTTCTGCCCCAACTTGTGAAGATTTGCCAGCTTTGTCTTTGCTCTTTCTCTAATCCTCATCTACATTGCTTCTAAAGCACCCTTTCCAAAATATAAATCTGATTATATCTTTCTTACAAAAATATCTTTGAACAGATCTTTAGAGTTTTCAGAATGAAATGTTACACTTGTTTAGCAGAAATCATCTGTCCCTATCTATATGACCACTGTGACCTAGATTTCTTTTATTCTCAGAATCTTTTACATGCCCCTAAAAATCCAGTTCAGTGGGTCTCTGCCTTATGTGCTGCTTCTCTTTGTCCCAAGTGACCTTACCACTCTTCGCCTAGTCAACTCTTAGTTGTCCTCCAAAGTACAGCTCTAATGTAGCCATGCCCTAGCAGCTTTTCTCTTTTTTTTTCTCACAACATGGCCTGATTGGTTCTGTTCCACTCTTTCTCCCCCAGTGCCGTCTGCATTTTTTCTGTTTTCATTGAAAAAAATCACATTTTGCTGTTTTTGTGTATTTATTTATATATTTACTTGTAAGCCTCTGCCACAGGGCGAGAACAATTTTATCTGGCTTCCCATCTCCTGTACCAACCAGAATGTATCATCATTTTTAGTCAATCAATACATTTTGTGTGAATAAATGGATGAATTATGTCTTTTCAGAAAAGTAGATGCATAGATGTGGTCATTTGCCAGTCCTTATTTTGAGGACTATATTTTAGCAGTGGTGTTAAAATTGTATTATCTGGATGCCAAAAGCATTTTGCAAAATCACTCATCTACAAAAAAAATTTTTCAAAAGTTTGAAAATTAAATTCTTGGAAGTCTCTACTTCTAAAGTATGCATGGTAATTTTAGTGATAGAGATTTGTAATTTTACTGGATAGATGAAGATTAATATGCTTAAAACTATAAAATACATAAATATATGTTTATGTTTCATTGATTTCATTTGATGATTTCAATCATGTTTATTCTCAGTTAATATATTTTAAAAATTTGTAAAGAAGGACTGTATAGAGTATCCAGGACTCTAAGGTTTTACTAACTACTTTTATGAGGTAATTTAAATTATTTCTGGCCCAAAGCAGTACAAATTAACTAATAAGCTAAATAGGTGATTTTTATTCAAATCTTTTAAGTGACTGATTTTGACCGAACTGAGTTTTGAATTTTTAATAATTTTTGATACATGCTAAATTATTCAATACTCCTCACTTAGCAAGTGTCCATGTTGGCACTATTATTTTTCTTTATAGGATTACAAAGAGATAACTATATACTCATTCTTAACTTTTTCATAACAAATATAATTTTTCTACAAGATTGCAGATGATGGAAACAAACAAGTGGTTTTTTTTGGTACAAATACCTGGTGGTTTCACATTTCTACTGAAAAAATGGTCACTGCAGTGTTTTAAGAGTTTTCTCTAAAATAATTTTTTAACATTGATTTACACCATCATTTCTATGAGAAAACATGGAACAAAAATCAATGTATCTGCTGATTCAGGAGAATTGTGTAGAAATAACAAGAAGATTGTAAGAAGCAACGAATCTCCTGAAAATACAAGGCAAACTATACCACGCTCTGTTCAAACAGATTCATAAATCTGGGTTTTCCGTACTGCTAGAATGAGTCTTCTGTTATCTATAGTTATAGAAGAAAATGTCATTTAGTAGATTTATCCCATCTGTCCCTGGGGTATGCGTTAGATGTGTTGAACTAGGAGGCAATATAATAGAACACCAAAAAATAAGTCAATACAAATCCCAGGGAATTGTCTGGAAAAATGCTGCTGCTTTTTCTACGCTAGGATTCTTGTAAGGATGAAGAATTGGTTGCGTGTTTGGGGCTGATCTACGTTTACCCCATTCTTGGACCTGCACTTCTTTTCTCCTGAAGGACTGAAATGATTTCAAGTGACAGTCTTTACCAGACATCACTCATGGTTAGAGGGCATTAAAGTACCACTAGGTTCTAAAAATTAGAGTTGATTTTAAAGTGTTTTCTTGGTCTCAGTTTTCTAGTCTAAGAAGCGAGTTAAAGTGGAAATAGATTATTAGAAAAGTCATGGAATAAATACTGTGTTTTCTGCTCAACAAAAATGGATTTTGGTAGGGAGATGCCCTTGTGAAATGATACTGCCTACTGTCTTTCACTTTATTCTCTCTCAAAATCATTAGACCACCATTTAAATCTGAACTTTCTTAGGATTTTTACCCCCATCCCTTTCTTTTATTTTCTGTCGGAGTTACTTATGTCTTGGTCTCATTAGCTTCACCTGTACCATTTTACTAGCCTCCCAGCCAGATTTCTTGTTTTATAGACTAAGTGGCTTCCTCTCCAATCCATGCTACATTCATCGGAGGGTTAAAGCTGCCAAAAATTACTTTTGCATCTGTCACTTTTCAGCTTAGAAAAAAATCAGAATAAAATCCTCAGTTTGACTTCCGAAACCCTCCTTTGTAGCCAAAACTGTTTACATAACTTGGACCCTCCATCCTGCCAAATTACACACTGTATCCTAAGCTTGTTCTTGCTTCTTATACTTTGCTCCATAGTCTCCTTGTTTGGAATGTGTTCATTTTTCCATTTACCTCAAAGCTCCCATAATGCCCATTTTCTACACAGAGCCTTCTGTAGGTTTTACAACACCAAGGGATTTCTTTCTCCTGAGACTTATTGTGTTTCTTATATATACAATAACTTAAATTCTCTTCCACTGTGCTCTGAGATTACCTCTACCATTGCACTTACCACAGTCTTAGATAAGTGTTGATTTAATTTCGTTTTTGTTTTTGTCATTGTCATTGTGTTTTTCATTTCCATTAGACTCTAAGCTCTTTGATGGCTTCAGGATAAAAGCTTCCCATCTCTGTATCTTTAGTGCCCAGTAGGGGAACATAGTAATTACCTGACTAACCTTTATCTATCTAAATGAAATAAATTAGATTGAGTCAACCATTTCAATACATTTATTTATATTGCTTATTACCCTTGTATATAATTCCCATCTCTTCAATTCTTCAATGTCTTTAATCTTTCAACTCTTGAATTCTAGATATAAGCACTTTTAAGAATAGGGGTCATATTTTATACCCTTTGGTATCCCTGTGCCTTATATAATTCTTGCAGTAACTACAAAAACTGCCAATGCTTATAAATAAATTGACTTTAGAGGAAGGAGATGGTTGAGTAAGAGAGTGATTCTTTTCTTATCTTTATTTATTTAAAAAGCAGAACCAACTTGAAAATCCATGTTTTTCCTTAAAAATGTTAAAAATCATTTAAAAATCTAATTTTCTATGCAAGTATATATAGGCCAAAGGATTACAATGTACAACATATAAAACACGTCTGCTAAAAAGTTTGCTTCTTTCCTCACATTGGATTGAATATAATTTCTTTCTTTTTGTGTTTTGAGAAATGTGTAAAAGTAAATAAAAAACTGTAGTCTCTCTCTGGCACTGAACAATCAACATAGTACCATATTTTCTCCTTGGTATATTTTTATTTGTCTATGGTTGATATTTACACGCTTTCTTTTCTTTTAAATTATAGCTCCCCCACAGTTTGTGGTTCGGCCAAGAGATCAGATTGTTGCTCAAGGTCGAACAGTGACATTTCCCTGTGAAACTAAAGGAAACCCACAGCCAGCTGTTTTTTGGCAGAAAGAAGGCAGCCAGGTGAGTGTGAGGCTTCACTGCTTTTCTGAAATCTCTGAACTTCTACTGTCTCTGCTGCTCCTGAAAGCTTGCCTTGCTTCTCTTGTTCTCAATGTTTGAATTTATTTTATTTCTGAAAAAGAGACCGGTGAATGTAAAAATAAGTAGGAGTCAGATGTTCTAGCAATAGCATTCTTTATTTGCTAGTATTAATCTTTTCAAAATTCTGTCTCTTACATAGAACAGCAATACAGCAGTGTAACAAAATTATCGTTAAAAGTCCAACCAAAACCTCTGTAGCTATTTAAAATCTGTGAAGGTAAAGCTAATTTTGTTTTCTTGTATTGAGATACGTGGTGTGATAGAGTCAGGACATATGCAGTACTTAGAACAGTCTCTGTGACATGGAAAACAGTCAAATATTTGTTTAATTGGCCCAGAATTTAATTTCAATCCTCTCTCTTATATACACAGCATAAATGACTTTTCTTACCCTTAATTAAAGCATGCTTCCATTTAAGAGTAGGATAAATCTTTTCCTTCTCCGTTCCTCCTGGATTCATCCATAGTAGGGTTAGACAGGAAATAATACATAGTACACTAGAAGGAACCCATACCTGTCTTGTCTTTGTTCTGCCCTGGTTTGTCCTCTCCAGGGCCCTCTCTGGGCAACATGGCCTCTCAGAGTCTCTATGGAAAGTCAACTGGATACACTAGTTTTCTCATTTAGAACTCTGTCTAAAGTTGGACAACTGCTTAGCCTCTAGGTTCGTAGTCAATGAGTGAAATTTCCAGGTAAAACTAGATTAAAAATTGTGTTGTTTGCAAAATAATTTTATCTGTGCATTCCCATGGGACCTGGAGATATTTTCCTTCTAAACTTTCTAGAAACATGCACTACTAGGCATATTCTGAGGAAGAGACCTACTGGTGGTCTTCCTCATCACATTCTGTTATTACTACATGTTCCAGAAAAATTTCCTTGGGAATAATGGAAATCATTATTAAACATCTCTGGAAATCTAAAACCTTGGCCAGAGATGGGAAATGTAAGTTGCATTAGAAGACTCTGTTGATTAAAGCTTACATATGTTTATCTGCAACATACATGTGTGCAAGGAAGCCTGTAGAAGTTCTGTGCAGCCATTATGTCTAATTGTTTTGGGTTTCTATAAATTCCTGTACCAGCTCATAGTGAGCAGTTCTAACAGCTCAGTCTGGATGGACAAATGGCCTTTTATTCCTCACTCAGCTCTCCTTGGTGGAGTCATTCCTCTTGTGATTTGTGGAATGTAAACGTAGTGATGGGAAGGTAAGGAAAGGTGATGGCCACTGCCTTATCCCACATCAGAACTGTTCCAGGCCTTAACTCTCAAATCTTCTTTCTAATTTAGTAATTACAAAACAGGTTTCTACATATAGAGTTCTTTAACTGTTTGCTTTAAAATTCTTTTCAGATGTTAGCGTCTCAGACTCTAAAGTAAGTGTAAGGCAGCATGACAATTAAACACATACACACACACTTAGACACACACACATATACACACACATGCAGAGACAGACACACATATACACACACATACCACACACATACACATACGCCACACACAGAGACGTGCATACATATACACACACATACACACATCACTCACATACACATAGACACACATGCACACACATAGACACACATGCACACACACCACTCACATACACATACACATACATACACATACACACACACACACACAAAGGAGAGAATTCAAAATCCAGTTTCCTCCTTATAAATTGTACAACTTTTGTAGTGCTATTTAAATGTACTGAAACTCATTTTCTTAATCTAAAATACAGGGCTAACACATTTTACTTCACACAAACAAAGTTTAAATGAATAAGTTGCTTTACACATTATGAAGGTTAAGCAAAATGTTATGTCACTGATAGTAAATATAATGATGTAAAGCAATTTGATCATTGCATACTCACACTTTAAATCCATGTATTGAGTGAAATCTCATTATAATGTGTCTTGTTATTATATAGCTAAGACCATATCAGGTGTAAATCACATTCCCTAAAGTAGCTCCAAGTTGAATTACAAGGTAGTGCATAAAATGTGTATTGGCCTTGTAGCTTAATAAACATAGGATATTTAAATATGCTACATCTTGGTTAATGGTTTCAAAATAAATAACAATTAAATAGCATTTCAGTATTCCTTTTTGTGTATTTGACAAAGTGTCATATAATTCCAGAGATATTAATGTTAAAGATTACATAAAATCTTAAGTCTAGTTTTCTTTTCCTCACCTATCTCTCTCCCATCAGAGAGATAGAGGTAGAGATAGAGAGGGATGTGGTGGGAGAGAAAGAGAGAGAGAGAGAGAGAAAGAGAGAGAGATACACAGAGAGAAAATACTGTGAATGAGAACAAGAGAGAACTGCTTGAGCAAATTATAAATTCTCAAATCATGAATTGGGATATTGGGAAAAAATAAATCGGTCTTACTATTTCCAGTATCCAGTTTTTACAGTGATCTATGACCATCCATCAGTAGAAACAGTTAAAAGCCTGAACTTAATGGTCCATATTTCTCAATATATGCTGATAATGCCAATTAGCTCTAATAGGATACCCAGGCACTCTCCAAGGCGGGAAGAGCTGTGAAGTTCCCGGTTTTTGCTTGTAATCCATTTTCTTTTGCCTATGTCATGCAAGCAGAGAAGAAAAATGATGGGTTAACCTTCATATAATGCCATTTTCCATGTCAACGAATCATTTAGAAGGGGGACTGATGGTACATTGTAGAGGAAGCCATCCTGTAGAGAATAAAGCCCATCTGATATATTAGTGCTATGTAAATTAGTATTCTAATGGCTAATTGTGGGAAAGTGTGCACTTTGAGTTATTGTATCATTTTCAAGTGACTTCAAAATTTAGACTCTCTCTTTTAGCTCGTTTATTTTGATAATACATTTGGAATCTACAGTAGAATCAGCTGATTCTCAAATTGTGTTTCTATGCATGAAAATGTCTAGCCTTATATAATAGTACACATTTTATAAGAGGTCAATAGCATATTGAAATTACATTCCTGACATGCTAGCAAACATCACTCGTTTTAGACGGAGTTTAATAACATGGTAATGTTTATGTAAAGTGGGCTTATAGTGTCACACTTGAATCTAATAAAGTGGACATCCATCATGTTGCAATAAAGAGAAGAGCTTCTAATTAAAACAGGACATCATTTGCAGGATTAAAGTCATTGAGCATAATTGAAAAGTGTTAATACCCTATTTTATCCTCTTCCATTGGTATTACTTCAAGGGTAAAAACATTTTAAGGTGAAAATGTGTCCTGGGCCTTTAATTGAATGTTATTACCTCCTGATTGCAACGTATTGAAACTGTTTAATTACAAACCTGGAAAATTAATTACTATATGGAGAAACAGATCCCAGAGGGTTAAAATGTCCTTTTTTGTAAGTAAATACAACATAAAAATTGATATCTCCTTATTTATAATCCAACTTGGAAACATGCCCCAATATAATTTATTATACTCAAATGTTTTTCTTAATTGAACAACAGTAAAGCAACACAGTTCATCCAAATTAATGTTACTCCTCTCATAGATGAACTTTCACAATTTGTAATTAGGCTATATGTATATATGAGATATAGAGTAAACTAAAGTAATTTTGTTTTAAAAAGAAAGTAATATTATGAAATTGTTTAAGGTAACACACTTTTAGAAACATTCTACATTTTCTTTTTATCTTCAGTAATTTGCTTACTCTTGCTTAAATTGTAGCATTTGTTTATAACCCCATTCAAAGCTGCAAAAACTTTACAGCAGAAGTACAGTCAGCTCTCTGTCACACACTTTTGAACAACTTTGGGAGAAATTCAGTTGAGTCCATCAAGTATTCAAAATGATCAACAGCAATCATATTTTGCATTCTTCAGAGCTGTGCGGTTTATACAACCCATACACAGTCAATGTTATGGCCAGATCTTCATGAGGCCTTAGTAGTTGAGTCAGATAAGAATTGTTTTGCCCATTTTCCAGATGAAGAAACAAGCTTCAAAGATATTAAGTAACTAGCAGAAAATCAGGATGAGATAAAGATCCCCATTCTTTAAAAACACAGATGATTATTCTTTCAACTAGAAAATATTGACTTCTTAGAGGATATTATTCCACCATGATTTGGAAAACTTTTATCAGTGAAACCCACTGTGTGGCATTTAAACATTTCTGAACCATATATATTTTAATCTGTGTATTTTCTTTTTCCCACTGTATTCCTTAATTGTAGTAGCTTTTATTCACATAATTTTTTTAAGTGGAAAATGAATATTGATGAGATTGTGCTTGCTTCCACAGAACCTACTTTTCCCAAACCAACCCCAGCAGCCCAACAGTAGATGCTCAGTGTCACCAACTGGAGACCTCACAATCACCAACATTCAACGTTCCGACGCGGGTTACTACATCTGCCAGGCTTTAACTGTGGCAGGAAGCATTTTAGCAAAAGCTCAACTGGAGGTTACTGATGGTGCGATATCTTTACTAGATTTGTCTTATGAAAACATTGATTTTTATTTCTAGATACACGTTAACCATGTGGAGTTTGCTGATTTGTTAAATCATTTCTATGTATGCTTATCTTTTAAGTTTGAATCCAGGTCACATTCTTTTGGTAGTTTCTAATTCTCCCTGATTGAATACCACTTATTTTCCCCAAAGAAGAACTTCAGAGATAATTTACTTAATTCTTAAAAATAGAATAGTGCATTTTTAAAAATAAATGTCATCACACTCACTGCATACTGAAATGTAATCTGTATATTTTTATTTAGTCTTAGGCTGACATGATTGGTTCTACTAGACATTAATAATTTTATTTCACTCTAGGAGGAGGTCATACCACCTTTAATATTATCAGAGATGAGATTTTAGTTAGCTATTCATATTAGGACATTCCTATGATTTTAATTATGCATTCACTAAGTTAAATTAACTACCTTTCAAAGTGCTGAACAATGCTAAAATTATTATTTTTATTTGCACATATGCACTTTGAATCTTAACTGAGGCACCTACATTCATAGTGAAAGTTGAAAAGGATGAAGGGCTCTGCATAATCTGATTTTTTCCCAGCAGTTTATTTGTCACAATTGACAGCTAGCAAATTTGAGATATTTCATGAACCTCTGAGCGTGAATTTAATCCCTATTCTTTGATGTCTTAAACTGAAAATTATTTCTTACTCTCCTTTATTTGTGAGGATTTTTATTTTTGTTTTCTCCCCTAATGCTGGCTTCTGAGATACAAGTGCTTTGGTCTGTGGTGTCTTCTTGATCCCCTTCTTTCTCTGATGGTGAAATTTGATGTGCTTTTATACAATTTAAATTTACATGTAGATTAAAAGGTCATTTAAAATTAATAGAAAGGCAGTATTTTTTAATATCTGTTCATGGTATGGCCTGATTCAGTGACACGTCAGGAATGGGAATAAATAGAACAGACAAACATTGGCTGCAGGGACATTGAGTCGTTAATGGCTGCACCTGCTGATGCTGCAGAGATTTACTGCTATGGAACTGAAAGGAGAAGTCAGGTTCAAGGATAGCAGTGATGAGAAATTCTTCCTTAGATGGGCAAGGTCTTTGATTCTTTGTACCTCCATATTTCTTTAAAAGAATAAAAGATAATTATTAATCATTAAAAAGATCTTGTGTTTTCACCTGTCAGCAAAAATGTCCAGATACATACACTTGAAAAATAAGATATTCTGGCCAAATCCTATGTTTTATTCTATATTCCTAAGAACACTCCAAATGTAATGCTTAAGATACTGGCTATCATTTAACTACTTATAATATTTTATAGAAGATTGACTCTCAAATGTTTCTAAATGAAGAAATTGTTATGGAAAAGGCAAACCATATTTGTGGGAAGCAAAGTTGATGAACTAGAAGAGCCAGTTAATGTGACTGTTATCGTTCATAAAACAGGTGGATATTCAGAATTACGTCTGATACAATTAATGGAAAACCTTTGAGGCCTTACACTAGCTCATGCTATATTACAAAACAGTAGTTAGTCTAGCTTTCTTTCTGTGGTCAAAAATAAGTGATGACCAATGTTAAATCTTCTGCCAACTGAGATTGCTCTAAACATTTTGTTACAACTGGCTTGAGTATTAATTCCTATATTGATTTTTACTTGAGTAAGCAATTACAAAGTCAAGATCCTTTTGCAGAGACATTGATTAGAAGTTACAGTGTTGTTGATTTTGACAGTAAAGAAATGAAACTATAAGAACTAAATATGTACACACATGTTATCAATTAATCTGTCTCTAAATATGAAGTTGCCACATTGGCTGATGCCTTAAGCTTCTACTCATAGTTTTGATTTTTCATACAGGTTAATGATTTAATACTATCTGAGCCATTATTTCATTTTGAACACATTTATTTTGATATAATTCAGGGAATTGTAGAGCCATTTGAAATTCCATGATAGAATGAAAACGTATGTCATGTTCAGAGAAAGAAGTGATTACAGGCATACCTTCTTTTGTTGTACTTTGCAGATACCATGGTTTTTACAAATTGAAGGTTTATGGCAACCCTGGGTCAAACAAGTCTGTTGGTGCCATTTTACTAACATCATGTGCTCACATTGTGCCTCTGTGTCACATTTTGGTAATTCTCACAGTATTTCAAACAATGCCATTATTATTCCATCTGTTATGGTGGTGGCCTGTGATCAGTGATCTTTGATACTACTATAATTTTTTGGGGGTATCACAAACTGCACCCATATAAGATGGTAAACTTAACTGGTAAATGTGTGTGCTCTGGTTTCTTTACCCACTGGTTTCTTTACCCCTGTTGTTCTGTCTTTCCCTGAGCCTCCCTATTCCTCGAGGCACAACAGTATTGGAATTAGGCCAGTCAGTATCTCTACAGTGGCCTCCATGTGTTCAAGTGAAAAGTCACATGTCTCTGACTTTAAGTTAAAAGCTACAAAGGCTTAAGTTTAGTGAGGAAGGCATGTCAAAAACTGAGATAGGCCAAAAACTGGGCCTCTTGTTCTAAACAGTTAGCAAAGTTATGCATGCAAAGGAAAAGTTTTTGAAGGAAAGTAAAAGTGCTACTCCAGTGAACACAAAAAATGATAAGAAAGTCAAACAGCCTATTGCTGATATGAAGAAAGTTTTAGAGTCTGGATAGATCAGTGAGTCACAACATTCCCTTAAGCCAAAGCCTAATCCAGAGCAAGGCCCTAACTGTCTTCAATTCCTTGAAGGCTGAGAGAGGTGAGGAAGCTGTAGAAGAAAAATTTGAAGCTACCAGGGGTTGGTTGATGAGATTTGAGGAAAAAAGCCATCTTCATAACTAAAAGTACAAGGTAAAGCATCAAGGGCTAATATGGAAGCTTTATCAAGTTATCCAGAAGTTCATTCATGAAAGTGGCTATACTAAACAGATTTTCAATGTAGACAAAGCATCCATATATTGAAAGAAGATGTTACCTAGGACTTTGATAGCTGAAGAAAAGAAGTCAATGCCTGGCTTTAAATGACAGACTAACTCTCTTGTAAGTAACTAATGCAGTTGGTGACTTTAGGTTGAAACTGATGCTCATTTACTATTTCAAAAGTTCTATGACCCTTAGAATTATTCCAAATCTACTCTGCCTGTGCTCTGTAAATGGAAAAACAAAGCCTGAATGACAGCATATCTCTTTACAGCATGGTTTGCCTACCGAAATATTTTAAGTACAGTGTTGAGATCTACTCTGCAGAAAAAAAAATTCCTTTCAAAATATTACTTCTCATCTACGTGTACCTTGTCACCCAAGCTCTGATAGAGATGTACAAAGAGATTAATGTTTTTATACCTGTTAACACAACATCTGTTCAGCAGCCCATGGATCAAGGAATAATTTCAACTTTCAAGTCTTATTTAAGAAATATATTTTCCAAGGCTATAGCTGCCGTAGACAGTAATTCAACTGAAGGATCTGGGCAGGGTTAATTAAAAACCTTCTGGAAAGGATATACCATTATAGATGCCATTAAGAACATTTATGATTTATGGGAGGAGGGCAAAACATCAACATTACCAGGAGTTTGGAAAGTTGAATGACTTTGAGGGGGTTCCAGACTTCAGTAGAGGAAGTAACTGCACATGTGGTACAAATAGCAAAAGAACTAGAATTAGAAGTGGATCCCGAAGATGTGACTAAATGGCTACAGTCACATGGTACAAATTGAACAAATGAAGAATTGCTTCTTAGGGATGACCAAAGAAAGTGATGACTTGAGATGGAATCTACTTCTATTCAAGATTGTTGAAGTGATAACAAATGATTCAAAGTATCACATAAACTTAATTGATAAAGCAACATCAGAGTTTGAGAGGATTGTCTCCAATTTTGAAAGACATTTTACTGTGGATAAAATGCTATAACACAGCATTGCATGCTACTGAAAAATCTTTCCTGAAAGGAATAGTGAATCAATATGGTAAGCTTTATTGTCTTATTTTAAGAAATTGGCACAGCTACCCCAATCTTCAGCAACCACCACCCTGGTCAGTTAGCAACCATCAGCACTGAGGCAAGATCCTCCGTCACCAAAAAGATTACCACTCTAGGCTCAAATGATCATTAGCATTTTTTAGCAATAAAGTATTTTTAAGGTATGAACTTTTTTTTAGACATAGTATTATTCTACACTTAATAGACTCCAGAATAGTGTAAACATAGCTTTTATACGCACTGGGAAAAAAAATTTGCGTGGCCTTCCTTATTGCAATATTTGCTTTATTGTTGTGGTCTAGAACCAAACCTACAATACCCCTGAGATATGCCTGTATTCCGTTTAGAGCAGTGTATCTGTTGTCACATTTTTGCGCTTAGACTCATTTTCTGGAAATATTTATAATTCAAACATTCATAAAAGATGAAATTGCTAATGATGCTGAATAGTGCTATGTTGAGCAACAATTTTACTGATCATAGATTAAGCTAATATGTTTCAATATACTTGAGTTTCAATATATTTCTCTAAAAGACTTCCGCATTAGTTCACTGGCATTGTTTTGTATTTCTTCTTTCCTTTTGCTCTATCTTTTTCTCTCAGAGAATTAGGAAATTGTAATCAGCATTCTGTGAATAGAGCCAATAGAAGTTAAAAAGACTGGGGAGATAAGATGTATTTATATCTTGTACTGACAATAAATGTCACATCATGATCTTATATGAATGGTTTATTGAGTATTTATAATGCATAGTGAGAGAAAACCGTGGAGTTGTTCACAGATCACTGGAATCCCTAAATGTTCATTTAACCTTTGACTTAAGTGTCATGGAAACCTGTGGTCATCTTTCACCCATAACATCCTTGGAACTGAAAATTATGTCTGGCCAGGAGATTTTCAATTACTTTATTGATCAATTCATTCAAAAGGTGATGAGCTACTCATTAGGGCAGTAAAAAAAAAGAAAGAAAAAAACTAATTAGATGACCTTTGGCTGCATCTAATGATTTCAGGGATATGACAATAAAAGCAGGTTATAAGAAGTTACCTGAATTCTGCATAGGTATTTAACATGAAAAAAAAAAACATTTAAAATTTAATTAGTATGCTTTACTCTGGTAACACAGACTCACTTTCTCACTGCATTAAAAAATTACTCATAGTGTTTTGTTCATTGGCCTTCTCTTTTTGACCCATAAAAATAAGTCCCATGAAACTTTTAGTTTGAATTTCTATTTGCCTAATTACTGACAGATGTGCCAGAATTATTACAATATTCTACTTCAATATTTTCTTAAAATGTTTTATTTAGTATTAAAAGTAAGAATTTGATGAAAAAAGCAGTGAAATAAATGATTCTAATTTTTGTTTGTGAATGATAAACAGTTTTTATTGTTTTTCTTAGGTTTTATCATTGATAAAGTAGGTTTAGGTTGACTAGAATCTGCAATGTCTTGATATGAAGGTAACCTGTATCATAAATTCTAGCTTCAATTAAATTTGGTTGGCTTTCTCATGATAGGTTCTGAAAAGGCTGCTTAACTTTAATCTTTTGTTCCCTAAAACTATGAACTCTAGTAAATATGATGCAAGTAAATTGGAAAGACAGTAATTTTAAGCTGCCATTTATAAAAGCTGGTGGGCAAAGGAAATTTGAACGTTAAGCAAACTGTTTTCAATTGTATACATTGCAATACAAGGTGAGTTTTTTGAGAAAAAACAGTTTATCTTCACAGTTGCTTAGAAATTATTAGAATCCATCATTCATTTTTTCTTTATTGTGGAAGTCTTTTTCATATATATTCTTTTATATATTACATGTATTTTATATGTTACATATAACCATACACAATAAAAAGCATATTTTGGATAATTAACCAAAGTCTATGCTGTCTATGCCGAAGTTTATAGAACTTTCTCTTTAGAAAGACTTCCCTGGACCTGGACATGTCCTTTTGATTATATGGTGATCTTCTAATGAATTCTAAATGAAATCTTACCTCCGGTCAACTCTGTATTTTTCTTAACCATGTAAATAATACTGTACATTTTGATGTCCTTCTTAAATAATCATTAAATACTTCTAAAAGCACTGAAATGCTACTACGATACAGTAGTATTGTACTACCGAAATGCTACTACAAATACAGTATTTCATAAATAAAAAGCAATACTAAGCTAAACATTTAGAAATTATGGAAAATTTATCCAAATGAACACAACAATTGATATACATGTAAACACTGATTTTGCACAAGCACTGTTTTTGTCATATGATAAATATAATCTAGATGACTTTCCTTTGATCAATTATAAGCACTAATTAAATCAAATCATCCAAATGATATGACTGTAATTTGATGAGCTCATGTTACAATTTTGGAAGGAAATTATTTATAATCTAATATTTTAACATCAGCAGAAATATTTTAGCCTGTATAAATACAGCACATAACTGGTGCCATAAGGGGGAAATTATGTACTATATTTATGATAAATGCAAAAGTGAAAATTGGCTGTACTCATATGATACTTCACACACTTTCTTAAATATGCATATGAGATAAAATGAACATTTCATAGGTGACTGACTGCCATAAGCTATTCATATTTTAATTTTAATTTTAATACGACTAAGCCTTTTTATACAATTAAGTCTTTATAAAATGTCAGAATTTATCTCAATGCCATTTTAATTATAGGTAATGCAGAGGAAGTTATTGACAATAAATAGTATGGCCTTAGTATAGTATATATGTATGTACATATATAGATGATAGATATATGATAGATTTAGAATATACATGACCAAGAATATACATATTGCTTAGAATAAGTTATAAGTAATATATATTGTGTTGGGGCTTTAACCTTACTTTCAGTGTCAATATATCAAGCCTACTGAACTACATTGATGTTAAAATACCCTGAAAAGAGCTTTATTCTTCAGTTTTGACAGATAGACCTCCACCTATAATTCTACAAGGCCCAGCCAACCAAACGCTGGCAGTGGATGGTACAGCGTTACTGAAATGTAAAGCCACTGGTGATCCTCTTCCTGTAATTAGCTGGTTAAAGGAGGGATTTACTTTTCCGGGTAGAGATCCAAGAGCAACAATTCAAGAGCAAGGCACACTGCAGATTAAGAATTTACGGGTAAGTAATATTGGACTTGCACATGAATTATCATCTACACATAAGTACTGCTCTATGGAAAAATTGCATAGTGAACTTAAAATCTTACATCCTAGTATAATTGCTGCACATTTAAAAACAGTTAATGTTATTACTTATTTTAAAAATGATGAATTGAAATTAGAGGAAAGGTCACAGTCTTTACGTTACTCACACATTCATAACAGAATCTTGAAACTTTTATTCCTGTATCCCATTCCATATGTATACAGTCAACAAATCTAGAAATCTTAAACACATAGCATTAATATGAGTAGTAGGGTATTGGAAATGACAAAAACAACAAATGCTCCTGATTTACTTTCATTCGCAAAAGAAATTGTAAGGAAATGTAGATAAAGTGGCTTGGCCAAAGAGTTGAGTAGAAGAAAAATAAAGAGATGAGACTGAGTACATAAACGGCGAGTTTGCCTGGTTAGTGGGAAACCTTAGGTTGTAGGTTAAGTTGTTGTGTAGTTTAGATTTAAACCCATGGAAAGAACAAGGCATTGGTGGTTTTTTACTGACGTTTACATGATAAAAAATGAGCATTCCTGGCAACTTAACAAGTCAGTCCTGCTTCAGGAGCAACTCAAAATAAAATGTCTACTTCTGAATATTGTATCAGTTATCTATTATTATGGAACAATATGAACAAAAATACAGTGGCTAAAAGCAACACACATTTATTACATCACAGTTTCTGTGAGTTAGGAGCCTAGGCATGACTGAGCTGTGTCTTTTGCTTCTGGGTCTTACAAAGCTCCAGTTAGGTGTCATTTAGAGTTGCCGTCTCATCTGAAGATTGACACAGGATGGATTTGCTTCCAATCAACATTATTCTTGGTAGCATTCAGTTCCTTGTGGCTACTGGACTAACAACCTCACCTTATCAATGGCTGTTGGCAGGAGGTTGCCTTTGGTTCCTTGCCATCTGGATCTTCCCCATATGACTACTTGCTTCCTCCAAGTCAGCAAGGAAGAGAGTCTCCTAGTAAGATGGGCACTACAGTCCTGTGGAACAAATCACAAACATGACATACTGACACTTTTGCAATATTATATTGGCCAGAAGGGAACCAACAGGTCCCACTTACACTCCAGGTGAGGGATTACACAAGATACAAATACCAGAAGGATGTTATCATGGAGGGCACCTGTCCTCTGTCAGTACATTCAACTCATTCAACTAGGTATGGTAAGTCCCTTCCTCCTACCTGCCATGTAGCAAGTGCTATGTGAAAGCTGGAGAGTATATTTTAGTAATCACAAGATTGGGGATGAGACCCAGAACTAAGGTAGATGATGTAATAGTGCATGAAGAAAATTTCAGTGGAGGAGCAATCTGTAGAATCTTGGGTCCAGGTTGAAATTCAGAGCCAAGATGAAGAAAAACAAAGCAAAACAGTATTTAGAATCTTCCCATTCTGGAGCTAAAAAGAAAGGCAAAAATTTTTAACTACACATATTTCCAAATGATCACAATTTGGCATATTGTTCTTTTATGATGGGAATATGTTTACAATTATATGTTTATCTGATTATCGCTATATCATACAGACGTATATCAGAAAACAAAGTGACTATTTTTGCTACATGCACACACATGCACACATAAGTTTTTACTTTATATATATAATATTTATCTTTAATTTTTGAGATACAGGCATTAATTATTGCTTTAAATAGAAAAAATGCTGCCGAGTTGAGTTTAAAAAAGTAAATTAATACAGATATTTTGAGCCTGTCTTTTTATTGATTGTAAATTAATTGTTAACCTTCTTTGAACAAAATGGAAGTTATTAAAAAATTAATGTCAACTCTCTTTGTGTAAACACTTTAACCTCTATTTCTGGGCTAAAGGCAGACTTGGGCCATAGAGGTTAATGCATTTTCACTGTATCACTGAATTAAAGGGTATGCTTGAGTAGTCAAGATTTCTAGTAGTGTTTGAAAGAAGCAATTAAAGGTGGGTGCTTGATGATGTCAAACAAACTTTGAGCCCTCTGACAGGCTTCTGAGTAGTCTCTCTGAGATGCCAGCTCCTTGGGGCTTGTCTGCAGCCAAGTGCACAAGGAGAAAAGTAGATGATGGAATTTGCCTGCACATTAATCTCATTTTAAAGCAATTTATTAAGGGTAAAAGGACAAGCGTGGAAAAGATGAGAAGCACTCCTGACCAGAAAAAGATATTATTTAAAATTAAAGGAATAAAATTAAAGGAATAAAATGTGGTGATGATGGTAATACCAAGAGTGAGTTTTAGCAACGATATTTAGGTTTATGAGGACCCCAAAATGAAAACGTTGTTCTTTTCCTGTAACATGACTGTCCTTAAAGGGGGACAGAAGTGGGCTTTCCAATAGTTCACTCATACAGTCAAGAGAGTTTCTGTAGGCTGTATTCCTTTGTGTCTCACTATTTTTTTTTTTCAGTACTTAATGCAAGGGAAAAAAATAACGTGATGAATACTGTGTTCTTCTAGGCCAGCTAATTGGTAACTGAATCTTTATCTTTTGAGAAGTAGAATATTCCAGCACTCATTAAAACATACCTACCACAGCTAATGTCATACTTGTATCTCCACACAATGACAAGGAGATGCAGTTAAGAAGCATTACCTACATACTTTTCTTTTAGCATTTGCAAGTAATAACAAGTGCTACATTTTAGTTCAACAGCTATAATAAAATGCAAATTCTTTTACTCTTTCACAGACCATATTCAAATGAACATCCCATTAAAATCCAACCTCGGCTCATTATATTTAGTTTGTGAGTGATGCTTCTTAAATGCAAAGATTTCTAATGACTATAATGTGTGCACAGCCACATTTGAAAGAATGGCTCTTTCTACAATGGCTATCCCCATCTTCCCTCTGTGTAATAGAAGACAATTGTACAGAGATAATATGGCAAAGAATGTCATGCCAGAGCAATTTGAAACTTAAGTTAAAATACATAATGGCATTTAAAATCAATTAAGATAGTGAAATGGCAGTAACATCCAGGCACTAATGATTTACCTGAGAATCAATCGAGAAAGCTTGAGTCATCAACACACTTACAGTTTGAACCCAGCAGATATAATATTCCATGAGCGACTATATTTCATCAACAATTAGACTCATGTTCATCACAGAATATTAATTCTACATCTTCTGCCTTGTCTGACTTTGTTTGGTCATCAGTTTCTCTTCCCAGTGTGACTTTTCCTTTACTCCTAAATTGATGAGAATGAATGTTGTTTGCAGTGTAAGCCACAAGGCTTGATCACACAGAATTTTGGAGTTGCCTCTTTTATTGATCTTGGGGCTTTATTCAAAATATAATCACAGAATCTTCTGCTTCTTGCATTTGTAAAAGAGGACTCTTGATTATATTATCAACTTTTTCTGAAAGTCCTTTGCCACTCTTCTGCGAATAACAAAACCATTTTAAGTGATCGATGAAATGGCAAGTTTTTATTGTGATCAAAAAAGAGTTATGAATTACGATATATTTATGTTCCCTTTCAGCTTGAAATTGCAGTCACTCCATAGCCACATTTTTTTAATGATACTTTATTCTATTCATTTTTCCACTACTGCAATTTACATATAAGTGAATATTGAAGTTTTTAAATGAAGAAATTTACCTTAAAAATATTTCTTTTTCTGGCCGGGCACGGTGGCTCACACTTGTAATCCCAGCACTTTGGGAGGCTAAGGCAGGCGGGTCACCTGAGGTCAAGAGTTCGAGACCAGCCTGACCAACATGGAGAAACCCTGTCTCTACTAAAAATACAATGTTAGTCAGGCATGGTGGCACATGCCTGTAATCCCAGCTACTCGGGAGTCTGAGGCAGGAGAATTGCTTGAACCTAGGAGGCAGAGGTTGCAGTGAGCTGAGATCGAGCCATTGCACTCCAGCCTAGGCAACAAGAGCAAAACTCTGTCTCGGGGGGAAAAAAAAGTTCTTTTTCTTCTTCACTTTTTTCCATGTCTTTCAAAAGAAAGAAAGTGTGATCCCTTATTGTCTTATTGCTTATTTACTCGGGTATGTTTTATTCATTGAAACATAGTTTATTTGAGACAGAACAGTTTTGCATTACTGCTTCTCTGGAATTTTGTGAGATTCTGAAAGAGTTCTGTTCTGAGTCATTCATAAACAACTTAGATATAGTAGAGCTCCGCCATAAAATGGAGTTAAGAGGTAAAAGTATTATCACAGAGGAAGAAAAAGAGAGGGGCAAATTGTTTATCAAATTAACATTGAGGTGCATAAATATTATTTTTAAAGCCCTTTGGACCAATGTTATGAATAATATTATATGAGTTTATTTCATTATTTTATGTATACATATGATTGACTCTAATGCATAATTTAGACAACAAAATGATACATCTAATTTTAAGAAATTAAATATTGCCTGGCTGTCATTGAGTAATTATTCTGCAAATTGACTGAAACAATTTAATTCTCTCCCTTCTGTGCACACTAGATTTCTGATACTGGCACTTATACTTGTGTGGCTACAAGTTCAAGTGGAGAGACTTCCTGGAGTGCAGTGCTGGATGTGACAGGTGAGGACTTTGTGAATTAGGAGAAATCTTGGGCCCCTTTTGTGATAGCTCAATATCAAATAATAAGTTAAGGGGGGATCAAAGTGTTTAATTCACTGAATGTAAATTTTAGCCTTTACATTCAATGCCATTTTTTAATTCATGCATGAATTTGCACACACCATTACATTTGTGGAATTTAATACACTTGTCCTTGATAACCTTGTTATTTTATTTCCTCTGAAGTGTAAGGAATTCTAATGATCCTATGTAAAAGCACAGCTTACTTTTATTAACATGTAGGAGAAGCAAACATTCACTTACATACTTCTGATTCATGGAGATGAATTTCTCACTGTCTAGGTCAGGTCCTTTAGTAGACTGCTTTCTTCTTTTAGGCAGTATTGTCAACTTATGCAATCAGGAATGAAGTTTTTTCTGTCTGTCCTCTATAGAGTCTGGAGCAACAATCAGTAAAAACTATGATTTAAGTGACCTGCCAGGGCCACCATCCAAACCGCAGGTCACTGATGTTACTAAGAACAGTGTCACCTTGTCCTGGCAGCCAGGTACCCCTGGAACCCTTCCAGCAAGTGCATATATCATTGAGGCTTTCAGGTATGGGACAATTCCTTCTTTCTCCACTGGGTTTTGTTTTAGCTCCTTTATTCTAAAAGGTCACCTGAACTATCCTGCTGTTTTATTAAAGACATGTCCAATCAATGCATTTTAAGAATTGATCTCTTCTCTCTGACTTTATTCAAGAACAGAGTTAATTTTTTTTAGTTTACAACTTAATTATAAGATTTAAATATGCATTATTCATGCCTAGGTCTATGGGGATCCAGTTCATAACATAATCACTTAGCTCCATTCTTTACCCAGACCATTGTAGGGATTTAAGGTGAGAATTTAGGCATCTGAACTGGGTAGAAAATATTTTAATTAGGCATAGGCACAGGCACTTTTTAAAGTTATGTGACATTTATTGAAGCAGGGGACTCTGGCATTTATATTCCTAATAATTAGAGCAGAACTTAAAATAATCCCAATATTTTTATACCATATATTACATACATCTATTAGATATGCCTGAGAGAAAATTAACAACAATAATTAATAAATTTATTCCATGTGCTTCTAGTTGCTTAATGGAAAAGATGTTTCCACGTGTTATCTGAAATAATTGTTGCCAATTTAAAGATTTAAATGTAAATTAGCAAATATCAGTATAAAATTATCCTATGAGAATTTGATAAAATGCTTACACAAATGGTAAAATATGCTTTCATATTCCCTTTCAAATGTGCTTCTACGTGACAGTATAAATTTTAATGGATAACCACTGTTTTTTTAAACATTAGGACAAATGATCACTTTCTTATAAGCTTCTCTAATCATTATTTAAGGCAATGCTAGGTACTTAATTTTCAAATTTCAAAATACTACGTTTCTATCATTCTTATGCGTGGACAGTTAAGCATATCAGAAAAATAAACCGACCACCCTGAAAATTACATTTGCCCTTTCTTCTGAGCAAAAGTGGCATTTGACCTTAGACAAACTGTTCTAAAATGGCATCCATCTGTGGCTGGCTATAAATGGGTCCTCACACACAAATTCAGAGAGATTTCACCGTTCTGAGATGAGAAATCACAATACTATGTAATGTACAATTTTATTAACAATGTAACCAAGGGAAAATATTCATTACCTGCTTCCTCTCTTCTTTTACAGATATGTAGTTTAGAAGGCTCAGTTATAATATTGCATGTGGAAATGATGCAAAAGAAAACACACCTTGTAACAGGAAAATGTATTGGCATAATTTACTCTGTAGCCCATTTATTCTTTCTACAGGTTAATTCTTTTCAAGGTATATATATATATACATTTACGAGGACCATACTTATTGTATAAACTTGATGTTGTGATCTTGGCCTCTGTTCCTTTTACAGGTATTCATTTAGTGGGCTGCTGTGCATTAGCAAAGGGCTGTCACATCTCCTGGGCTGAGTTTAATTTTGTTGTGCATGGCACTTTCGTTAGGTGGGCTCGGCTTTGTTGTGGAATAAATTGAAATCATCCAAATGTTTCATTTATTGGGCTGAATACTTCAAGTGTTGTGTGTGTGTGTGTGTTTAATTTCCAGCCATTAACCTTTGTCATTGATACCCAACTCCATTTCCAATCTTCAAATGACTGTTCTTTAAATGAAATTTCTGTTCGCGTTTCAGCCAATCAGTGAGCAACAGCTGGCAGACCGTGGCAAACCATGTAAAGACCACCCTCTATACTGTAAGAGGACTGCGGCCCAATACAATCTACTTATTCATGGTCAGAGCGATCAACCCCCAAGGTCTCAGTGACCCAAGTCCCATGTCAGATCCTGTGCGCACACAAGGTACTTTCAACAGCTTTCAACAAGACTGGTTCTAGGCAGAAACATCAGATATTTAAGAACGAGGGGCTTGATGAGGAAATATACATGTGCCTGCATTGCTTTGTATGATGGCTCACTAGGCTTTATCCAGGGAAGGAGAAGGTAGCTTGCTGTTTACCTTGGTGAGATGTGTTCTCTTTCTGGAGTTTTTGGGTTTATTCAGCAAAAAATAAACAAAATAATTGGGTACCTCTACGTCGAATGAATTCACTAAATTAGAGCTTTACTATATTTCAAAGGGAGGAAAATGTTTCTCCTTCTTTAAAATTAATTACACAATAACAGAAAAGTGGTCTTTAATGAGTAGATGCCCAAATAGAGGTATAAAAATTATGTCCTATTGTTTCAGAATTCTGTTTTTATAGTGCAGTGGTTCTCACAGTGTGGTTCCTGGGTAAGCAGCATCTGCATAGCCTACAACTGTTAGAAACACACATTTTCAGGCTCAAATTCAAACGCTCTGAGGTTAGGGCCCAGTGTTTGTTTTAACAAACCCTCCTTGTGATGCTGATGTATAAGTTTTACAACCACTGCTACAATGAATTTCGTTAAATCAGATGTTTAAAGGAGCAATTTATTACAGACAGCAGGAAATCAAGTTTTCTTTCTAAAGAACTCAATTCTTTTGACTATAATGTAAAATACACACAAAGTATTAAAATATAATTTCAAAATGGAAGATTTCATAATTTTATCCTTATTACCTGTCTCTTCAAACTGAGAAGTCACTGGAGTCTGAGGTTTAATATACAATGCTACATTATAGTTTCCCTTCTGACAAGTAGGTAAAAGAAATTAATAAAATAGAAACGGTAATTTTATTATTTGTTATAACCTACTTCCCACAGGGTTCTTCAGAAAGGGTTAATTATTTCTTATTTGTAAAAGACTTTGAACAAGATATAATTCAAAGTAGTATTTTTATGCAATGAAAAGCACCATACAGCCATAAAATATTATTATAATTACAATGTAGTTCGGTGATAGTAACTAGCATGCTATTATAACGGAGAAGGGCACCTTAAAGGAATCGACTGAAATAAAGTCACCACGTGACTTTGTAACGTTGCTGACATGATGACAGTCAAGGGAGGAGGAAATGCCATTTTGCTATTGTTCTCTAAGCAGTAATGTGATTAATTTTCCATGGCGATAAAGGGCCTGTAGGTAAAGAACCTGTCTCTTGAGAAAGAAAAAGCACAACAAGGAATTTGAAAATCTGAAATTTGAACCTAGTTATATTTTACCTTCCTTAAATCCGATTGCTTTTTACTGTTTGAATTAAGTGTGTAAATTTTATTATTGAACTTAAAATGGAAGATGTGTACAATTTTATGTCAAGAAATTGTAGTACCGTGATCATTTATACCTTTGTGCATAGAAATAGTTTTTGTGTGTAGCCAGTGAAACATAGAGAGAGATCAGAATGGGAAGATATTTGGTGTGATTGTATCTGGCAGACCTTTTTGATCATTCGATAACTATGCTAGTCACTAAATCTTGACTCATAAAATAGCTCGCAGTGAAAAGGTCAAGAAAGATTAATGAAAAGTTGTTTGTGGTCTGGTTTGTTCCAATGGAAAGAATATATAGAGTGAAAGACTTCTGTGCTCTTAACAAATACTTAATAGGAAAACCCACGTGTTGTGTCTGAAGGTCAGGATTATTTTTGGGTACCATACTTTCAGCAGCTTTGCAATCTGCAAAGCACTTCTTCTTTTTCAAAGAACACTTTGCACTGTGAACTCTTATTTTTCAAAGGTATTAAATAACAGAGAATCTAGAAATCTTTTATTTCATTAAAAGTACAAATACTTGGATTATCAGCATCAAAACAGAACATACATATATAGGCATAGATTAATGTTATTCACATAAAGGGACTTTTTTCAAATTAAGTAAAACTTCATTTTACTGTTTATGTTAAAAATGAAAAAAAAAAGTAGAACTGGGAAAACATTACCTAAGTATTAGTCTCAATTATTTACGACCCAATTTAAGTTAGTGTTCCCAATTTAAGTAATAGTTGAGAAATGTTCTTAAAAATACTTTTGCGAGAGTGCTGCATGCATTGTAGCCTGAGATAATAAGAAAAAACAGGATTAAGAAAATAAGTAACTTTAAATTGGACTTCCTTTCTTAAATACAATAGTTGGAGAAAAACAATTCAACAACATTGTGTGCCAGTTTAAAAAGTTAATCTGAGTATGTGTAAAATTCAATGTTTAATATCAATTTGATGGACTTAGCTGCTTATGATTTATCATTTTTTCTTAATGGACACAGCCTATAATTTATCCTTTTTTCTTAATGGACCGAGAATATAAACCATCATATGGAGAAATAGAATAGTATTTAGGAGACTGATGAATAATGTGGCATAACAATATGTGACTGAGGGTATAATATTTTAAACATCACCTTTCTTTCTTCCCTTCTCCCCACCACTATTCCTAAAAATGTCTGCATGACCTCGTGTCAGGTATTAGAGTACTGCTCAAAATGTATTACTTTGGAACATGTTATCAGTATTATAACTATTTCTGTCAAAAGTATCTTTGCAAATTTGAGGAACTGTTTCCCCTCTTCCCCCAACTCTATTTACCTTTAATGACTGAATTCACTTTCCTAGTCCACCATTACTTCTCCATCCATGCTCCCAGACTGAAGTAGGTCAAGAAGAAAACACAACCTGCAAATTGGGACAAGGGATTAACAGGTCCCTTAGCATCAGTTTTTAGATATATTCCAACTTACACATCCAGAAAATCATTCAATACACCAACATCTGTACAAAGCTGCTCTTTCTAGAGATCTTTCTAGACTTCTGTAGAGAAGTCTTACAGCACATACTTTATCCTTTAGTAATAAAGTAAGTGATCTTATACAACAGTGTGTCTGCATTTGAATGGGGATGAGGGATTACAAATACTCTTCTATTAGTATATTTTTAATAAAGATCAATATCATCTTTCATTATGTCCTACCACAGTGGTATATTTATATATATAGGCTTAAATGCTTTTTGTCACAAGAGAGTTTTCGTTTTGTTTCCCTGTAATTAGTTCTAAAGACATGAGGTTGATTTACATAAAATAAATTGTAATTTTAATATGAATTTTTAAAGTTGGGAATGATTCTCTTCTCTAACTGCAGATATCAGCCCACCAGCACAAGGAGTGGACCACAGGCAAGTGCAGAAAGAGCTAGGAGATGTCCTCGTCCGTCTTCATAATCCAGTTGTGCTGACTCCCACCACGGTTCAGGTCACATGGACGGTAAGCTTTCAAAGGCAATGTTAATAGTAATCTCTTCCCTTTCGGGAAAGCAAAACATGGAAAATGCAAATGAACAAAGAGTGATAATAAAAATTCCCGCCATTTAAAATCAAGGTGTAATCAATGATAGTAAAGAAAATCAACAAATTAAAAAGTTACTAGAATAAACCTAGTAAGAATAGATTATTATATAAACATGGCATATCCTGTCTTTTGAATTTTCTAACAGCTTTCTTGCGATATAATTAACATACCATAAAGTGAACAACTTCATGATTTTTAGTGTATTTAGAGTTTCTAAATTATCACCAAAATCTAATTTTAGAACATTTCATCATCCCCAAATGAAATCCTGTGCCTGTTAACATTGATTCTCTCATTTCCCCTACCGTAGCCCTGTGTAACACTAATCTACTCTATGTTTTTGTAGATTTGCCTATTCTGGACCTTTTATATGAGTACAATTGTGCAATATATGGTCTTTTGTGTCTAGCTTCTTTCACTCTGCATAATGTTTTTGAGGTTCATCCATGTTGTAGCGCGTATCAGGACTTTGTTTCTTGTTGTTATCAAATAGTATTCCATTTTATGGATACTTCACATTCTGTTTATTCCTTCTTCAGTTGATGGATGTTCGGGTTGTTTCCAGTTTTGTCTATTATGAATAACGCTGCCATGAACATTTGAGTACAAGTCTTTGGGTGGACACATGTTTTCATTTATCTTGGTATAAACCTACAAATTGTTCAGTAATATTGGTAACTCTCCATTTAATATTTTGATGAACTGCCAAAATGCTTTCCAAAGTGGCTATAGAATTTTCTATTCTCACTAGCAATGTTTCAGTGTTCCAGATTCTCTCAAATCCTTGCCATTTTTTTCTCACATCCTTGCCAACACTTATTATCATCTGCCATTTGGATTATACCCGTTCTGGTGAGTGTGTAGTGGTATATAATTGTGGTTTTGATTTGCCTTTCTTTAATGACTAATCATATTCATCTTCTCATGTCCTAATTGAACTTTTTTTTTAGAGAAATGTCTATTGAAACTCTTTGTCCATTTTTGGACAAAGAGTTTGTCTTCTTATAGACTTAACAAGTGTTTATATACTCTATTTTGTTTGTCTTCTTATTATAGACTTATAAGTGTTTATATAGTCTAGATACAAATGCCTTATCAGATATGTAATTTGCAAACATTTTCTCCCAGTTTGGTTACTGTAACCCTGTTATGTAGTTTAAAGTTGAGTGGCATGAAGCCTCCTTCTTCCTTCTTTTTTGCTTAGGATTGCCTTAACTATTCAGGCTTTTTTTGTTATTGTTCCATGTTGTTACTCCTTAAAGCAAACTACATAATCAGTCAAATTATTGGTTTATGAGTACAAAATTGGGTTATATATATTTTAAAAATAAGACTAAGTTTATAATGTTTTAAGAGTAATTATGATTATTTAGGATTACACTTATTCCAGTTTTGACATAATTTTGCATAGATTTATTCTATTTTCTGCATATATTGGTTTCTATTCTTCTGTTCCCATGAAGGGAACACAATTACGTTATCATTTTTACAGTGGCACAGTAGGGGGTATTATCTGCCATGCCTTTTCTATCTTTCAGTACCCTTGAGTAGATACAAAACTAACAAAGCCAAAGGAACCTTGTATTTTTCACAGCATAGTATTTTTCACAGCGTAGTATTTTTCCTCATTCTCAATTGAAAAAAGTCTCTGTTCTGTTGAAAGTTATAAGGGGGATTCTTTTAAGCTGCATCTAAATGTGGGAATTCTTTGGGTAAGAATCAAAGTCATTATGTTGATGAAGTTAATCACTTTAAAGTCACTTAGTTTCAAGAGTAAATAGCATTAGATCAAAATTGCATGACAGTAGACTGGGAGTTCTTCCAGGAGGGGGACGTTGTCTATTCATCTCTGTACCCCAAGAAGCTATCATTACTAGTTTGCACATCTATCCCCGTCATGGGCTGTAACTTCTGTGAGGCTACAGCCAATTTCTTTCATTTCTGTTTTTTTCAGAGCAGAGTGTCTATTATGAAGTACTCTTTTTAATAACTGTTTGTTAAATGATCAAATCAGTTGCTTTCATACATTTTACACTTTTTTTAATAGAAGAAAGAATTCAGTTAATATCACAGCATATTGTTCTCTATGACTTTGTAGTTGCACATGACATAAGTATGCATTTGAAAGAGATAAATTAAGTGAAATAAAGTCAGACTGGGGTGTGTCCAGTGGTCAAATAATTTGTGTAACTCTTTTATTGATGTAATATTTTCGATTTACTAAATGCATGTGTTATTTAAATTATCAAAATGTTAGCATTTGCTTTACAGAAGTGTTGGGGTTGAAGGGAGAAATAATTCCCCACCATGTGATTAGGTTTTGGGCCAGCTGAGGAAGTTTCCCAGTGGTTGGCAGGATTAATGACCAAAGGCACAAGACGTAACTACTGTAGAGACCATTCGCTCTCCCCCTCCTCACCAGGCTAAACTTGAAACAATAGTTAGCAACAACTGCTTTCTAAAATGGCTGCTTTTAGAATGAGTGTGGGCAAAAATGATAAGAAACCTGCTGTTCCACAAAGAAAAATAGCAATAAGTCACTTACCGAAAAATGATTATTCTAGCTTTACTTTTTGTCTTTGTTTTGTTCAAGGACAAAAAGAATTACATACTCTTTGCCCATTAAGCATTTTTCCACAGAGATTGAAAAGAGTGCTTCGACAAACTAGAATTTCAGAAGTCTGCTAAAACCAGATCAGACCCTTAGCAGCTAAACCCATCAAAGAAAATTCACTTTGAATTTTTGCTTTATATTGAGTTGTTATGTTGTTTTGTTTTGAAAATGGAAAAGGTAAATATGAAGCATCACACTTAAACAGTTTAACTAGAATGCTGATTTTAGGGCCACATATAAGCCGTCTTCTTTTTTAGCCTGTTGCTTCCTTAACAATTATGTTTTATCATTGTGCATCTCTAAAGCCAGCAAAATGCTTTCACTTATATCAGTCACTTGATTGTTTCTGTGCCCTTGAGATATGGGTATTATGTGAGCAAATTAAGTAAACTGAGGTTCAGAAAGTTTAAGAGGTTGAAGCCTAATTCAAATTGAGACCTATGGCTGGAAGCCTGAAGTTCTCGTAATCATTTTACTTTTTCCTTAAGACAACTCTTTTTTTATTCATGTTTCAGAAAATACTATTTTTAAAAAATATATAAACCCATGAATCTGTGGTCAGACTCTGATTGTAATCAACTCTAAAAGAAAATCCTCTTTCTTAGAATGTTAATAAAACTCGTAACAAACATATGGCCTAACTTGAAAATGACCACCTGTCAAAATGAGCTCCAAAATTTAGTGGGGTAGAACACACATCCAGTAAAAATCTCACCTATTTTTTTTAAAGTAAATGTTCAGTGTTTTCATTTCTGCTTCCACCTGTAACAACAAATTTCGTCCTGAAAAAAAAAATGCATTGCCACTGCACACAATCAAGTTAAACTATTTAATTATTAAGCCCCATATGATATACTGGCCGACGATAGTGTACACTGAAGTGTGCAAGTGTGCAAAACAATGTTTTGTGGTAAACATTAGCTTCATAAAGTCCCTAAAACACTTAATTAATGAAAACCAAACATGGATAAAACCAATTTACCCTGATTTACAGACTCCCTTCATCTGGAAACAGCTGCTTAATGTTCTTCTTAAAAACACAGCTTGCTTCTTTCAGTATTAACAAGCTATTATTGTGAGTTATGTCTTTCTTTCAGTATATAAATTCACTTAAAGCAAATGCGGAGAAGTTTATAAAATGCAAACTTAGTGTTGTTTTAACATATACTGCAAGGGTTTTTTTGAACACTGACAGTTTTGATGAAAGTCATCTCTCTTTGGCTCTCATAAATTTAACTTTTCGCCTCTTGGTTGCCTTATTTCATAGTGTCAGAAAAACTCCTGCTTTTCAAAGAATGTATCCAATGGTAGAAACATAAACTGGTAGCATGAATGAGGACTTGCGGATCACCAGCTTCCATGTTACACCTGGGCTCACTTTCTTTTTTTACCTGACCTCATACAAGTGTAGCACTAATTTCAGAAAGTCTTTGAGGGTGAGAAAGCTTTCAGGTGGGTGAAGGAATTCATTCTTGTTGAGACTTACCTGGGAAACTGGAATTAGCCATACATAGAAACACACACACACACACACACGCACACTCACTTAATTGAGGGAGTTTTCTCGTTTGGACATTCTAAGTATTTCCTTTTGTTCCACTGTATTTTTATTGAGGCTCTGCATTTTTAACTTTCTAAAGCCAATATTTTTAGCTAACATTCATTTGTTGCCCCCAATTAAAAATAAATAAAACAATACTGCAACTAAAGAAGAGATGTTAGTAGTTAATACATGAAAGAATACGTTTTGTTTATAAACTGCCGACAAATTTCAACATTTCAACAAAAGTTGAAACAAATTTCAAATGCTGAACAAATTTCAAATTTCTTGAATAAAGAAATTTGTTTAAAGCTGAAATTAATAACTGTCTCCATAATTCTCTTTTTTATTTCCTCTTTCTCTACAAACTTCCTGAAATGAGGTTATTCCATTTCTTTTCCATTAATCTTTACACTTTATTTGATAGTGAAGTATGTCAAATTTAAGCCTTGTTAGACTATAGCTATTAAACTATGATAAGGGATATTAGTTGGAACATGCTATCATAGTTTGTGTTTAAATCAAGTGTTTCTAAAAACACGACAAAGTATTAAAAGATGCTTAATTTTTAAAAATAATTTTTAAAATCCATAGTTGTTTTCTCCCTGAAAATGAAACAACCATAAAACCCTGGTAAATATTTTAAAATAAATGTATACAGAGAAGAATATATTTCATTTTTTAATCTTGCATTTTTATATATTTCATTTTTAGGTGATTGTCAATAGCAAATAAAAACACTTTTTAAAAATTCTATTTGGTATGAGTTTAATCTTAGATTATTATTTAAAATAGCTTCTTACTGTATCTTAAATAAATGAAGATATCAAAAAGTTGTCAAATTTTGTCAAGAATGGGACAATTGAAGAGTCAGAAGTTGGTAAATTAGTAAAAGTTTTTCATTTAATATTTGGTAATGGGCATAAACGTTCATATGCTTTTAAAACAAATGCTCTAGCTCTACAACTTTAATCTGTATTATATGCTTTTTCCAGCCACAGGGACTTTATACATGATGTCCTCACATTTGTTTTCCTGGGTAAATCCTGCTCTTCTTGCCTATCTAAGCACTTACGAATTCTTCAGGGATGCTTTGTCTCTGCTTCCCAACTCAGTCACCTTTCTCTCCACTATAGGCTTTCTTAGCTCTTGGCACCTCTCATTCTTAACATTTGTTTATGCTTTTTTTTTTATGATTGTAACTTGACCATGCTTCAGTCATTATTAGACCACTCCTACCTTCTACCTGGACTCCATCTTCTCACCTCAGCTCATGAGGGCAGGGGCTGACTCTATTTTCATTGTCCATTTTATCCCCAGAGCTCAGCAGAATTTCTGGCACCTATGAGTAGGAACCCAAAACATGTGTTTTGATTGAGTGATGATGTTAGTGAATAGACAAAGAATGAGAATGGAAATCCCTGACAAAGGGCATATTACATATAAAGCCACATAAAAGGGAATTGTTGGATGCAGAAAATGGGTAAGCAGAGGAGACATAAAGTTAGAGATACTGGCAGGTCTGGCCTTTGAGAGGCCCTTGTGCTAATCCAAGGCATCTTAATTAATTAGGTTGGTATCTTAGATACCGTGAGGTATTTTAAACAGGAGAGAGAGTTCTCCCAATCTTCATTTTGGAAACAATCTTAGGAGCAATCTGAACTCTAAAAGGATAGAAGTTATTAGAAGCAGAGAGATTAGCTAGAAAGTCATGACATCACTCAGTTGATAGTTATGAGGACAGAAATGGGACAAATGAAAAGAGGACAAATTCATTGTGTTGTCTAAAATACTTTCCTTTAGTTTCAAATGCCCTTAACTATGTTTTTCAGGTTGATCGCCAACCCCAGTTTATCCAAGGCTACCGAGTGATGTATCGTCAGACTTCAGGTCTGCAGGCGACATCTTCGTGGCAGAATTTAGATGCCAAAGTCCCGACTGAACGAAGTGCTGTCTTAGTCAACCTGAAAAAGGGGGTGACTTATGAAATTAAAGTACGGCCATATTTTAATGAGTTCCAAGGAATGGATAGTGAATCTAAAACGGTTCGTACTACTGAAGAAGGTCAGTATTCAGATTTCGAATATAAATCAAACATGATGAAACCAATTTCTGTTACAGTACCTATTTGTTATCTTCCTTAGAAGAATGGAAAGATATCACCTAAAAGTAAATTGAGGAAGTGTCGTTTTCTCCTTTTATTCTGAGAATTCGATAGAATCTGACAAGCAGAAAAAAGGACACTAATGTAATTTGAATTTTTCTTAAGTAACCATTTGCACCAAATCTTATGTTTAAGTTCACTTGAATTGGATTATTAAATATTCCCCTATATTTTGTGTAGATTTAGTTCATTTGGATCATGAAAGACAGACGACTGGAAATTTGAGAACACAGGCTGTTCATTGTGACTACTCTTCTTTTGTTATAGTTAAGTGTGACATTTCCTTTTATTAGCCACTTTTTCCTATGGGCACTGCCAGTCAAACCCATGATTTCTAATCAGGAAGGGCACTTGCGTATTTGCAGTAGCTTTCTTCTTAGTGAAGTTCCCTCGTTCTCCCCACTTTGGACCTTTTCTTACCTAAAGGTATGTTACAGTCAATCTGTGATGAACACAAGCTTTCCACCAGTTCATTTAGTAGTATCTCTTTCACTAAACAAGAGGCTTATAATAAATGTTGTCATTAAAGTTAAAAAAAAAGGAGATGCCAAATGAAATAAATCCCTCCATTCTGCTTTTGTATTAATTTTGTGCTCACAACTCTTGTAAAAAGCCCTTTCTTTAAACATATTTCATACAAAATAAGAGAAGCCTTTAAAAAATGTATATAGGTTGCCCACGTTAACATCTATGTGCTTGACCAAAGAGCTCTTAAATTATACATTTCTTACACAACATGGCAAAAATGTCATCTTCCCATTGTTTTGCAGTGTGATACACTGGCAGGGGCAAAAATGCATATTTAAAAAGGCATCATTAATCTATTTTTAGGATACGTTGAAAAGTTACCAGTAATTATAATAGTATCTTTTCTCCTTGCCAACATGTTTAAAAATAATAATCATTATCATCATATCTTTATTCATCACTAAATTTCACTCTGTGTTGCAAATTGGTAGTATTAATGAGTGGAGCAGGTAACCTTAACACAGAATGCTCTCTTTGAAGCCTGTTTCCAAAATCAATTTCACTGCAGTTAGACTTTTCCTCTGGATTAGACATTTGTCCCTGTTGGGTATACATTCATCTCCAATTTCTGTGGCTATGTGACGGTAACAAATGGAACTCAGCTGGGCTGTGTCTGGGAATGATGAGCGGCGATTTGGGTTCTTTCACATCTGTAGAACGAAGCTGAGTCCTGGAATAATTGACCTGTCAGGAAGCAGGCACGGTGTTCTCGCCGAGCCAGCAGCAAGGTGAATGAGAAACCCATTCTGAAAGTCTTATTTTTCAATGCAGTCTGCTTAATAACTACAAGGCTCGTAGACAAGTGGTTGGATTTATTCATCGTGCCATATTTTGGAGCAATATTGTCACAAAGAGGAATAGGAAAGACCAGTACTCTATTAACATGTTGCTGTGTGTGTCCTATATCTCAATGCAAATATGGCTATACCTAAGTGAAATATATCATGACATATTTACAAAACATGGGATATCTGCTGTCAGGCTTTTAAAATATATTTTAGGATATTTAGGATAGTTTCAAAAAACTAAACCATGTAGAGCTATGCAAGCATTGATGATTCTACATAAAAAGCCATTAATACCACCAAATTATTTGATATTTTAAACTGTTAAGAACGATGTTATGTAATACTATGATTTTAACTACCCCCACCTTTGATTTTCATTCAGAGACTCACTGAGAATAGATGAATTTTTCCACAAAGTTATTATTTCTTAGTTCTCAGGCACATTAAATGAGAGATGCGGCATTCTAAAATCAGGAAGAGCTTCTCTCTTGCCTTTTCTCAGTATGGTTGTAATTAGTTATAGGAGAAACTATAAAGGCAGAGAATTATTGTAGGAAATCAAAATCTTCCCATTTCACATTTGACCCAACATGAACTGTTTTCATTTTTATCATCAGAGTCCCTTGCCCATCCATATAATATAAGTTTTCAATCTTAACTTGCGGGTCAATTTATAGCAGTCAATTATTTTTCCCAGTATGGGAAGAAAAAGAAGTTTTTTCTGTGTTGATGACATTTATAGTTATGTTTCTGTTTTTATTTAGTAAGCACAAGCTAAAAGCATACCAAAATAGCTATCAATAATGCCACCGTTCAGAAATAACATGTGATAAATACTGGAATATGTCCTCTCAGAATAATTTTGGTTGGAAGAAGTTATGGTTGTTTTTAGAAAGACAGCCTATTAGAGTAGAGTTCTAAAACCAGACATACACCGGCTCAAATTCTGACTTGCTCTTTGACTTTCCTAAGTCTCTTACAGTAAACTTCTGTTTCCTCATCTGTAAAACCGAGATAAGAGTTGTTTCTACCTCCTGAGATTAATGCAAGCATTAAACCTGACACTTAGCTCTGTGCGGGGTGTATACAAAACACTTATTAGAATGTTAGCTGTAAATTTATTATTGAGAGCATATTACAAAAGCTGTTCCATTTGCTTTAAATCTAGATATTGTATTTAAAGAACATTTCTCAAAAAAACTGTCACTGTTGAACACCGTGTGCATTCAGAACTCCTGGAAGCCAGAGTCTCCTGCAACTTGTCTTTATACTCATATTCTGAAAGTAGCATGAACGCACACCAAGGCTTATAGTTTGCATTTATTCTAATTACTTCCTCTACAGCCCCAAGTGCCCCACCACAGTCTGTCACTGTACTGACAGTTGGAAGCTACAATAGCACAAGTATTAGTGTTTCCTGGGATCCTCCTCCTCCAGATCACCAGAATGGAATTATCCAAGAATACAAGGTAGGACCCGGGTGAAGAAGGACAGCTTTCATGTAAAGGTTCCCAGAGAAATCTCAGTGTCTCACGAATGAGACACATCTCTAAAGGTTCTCTTATTCAGTTTAAGTGTAAAGTTTTTATTTATATTTCTGTGTGACAGAGAATGAAACAAATGCATAGGTATTATTAGAACCTGAGTTCAAGGTCAGAGATCACACAAACCCAGTTGAACAATTAAACCACACCAGTGAAATGGTTTTCTGTATAGTGTGATTCTACAACCTCAAGGATTTAAAGAGATGGGACACAGGGTAGGTTGTGAAGCCTAGAAAATGGGTTTTATCTTTGTTATTAGAATTCTGCATAAGAGGCTTTAAGGCAGCTGTTTTTAAACCATGTTCTCAGAAAAAAAGATGCTTCGGGGGTTAAAGAGGTGGAGTGGGTTGTGGCAGCACCGACTCTCACTCTAGATGCTACTTTTGTGTATTTATTGAGGTTGTGTAGAATATTTCACCTGAAAAAAAGCCACTGAACATATTTTACAAAATACTGACTTACAGAAAAAACAGTTGATTGTCTCATTTTTCAACTGATGAATTTTTGGCTGTTTAGAAACATATGTATCTGTTGTTTCATTGCCATCATTTGGTGTGTAAAGTAGAAAGTATGTCTACGTTTTCAAAATAAGATTCTGTTTGTGTTGTGATTAGACCACATGTGAATGAAAAACCCCTCATTAATCTTTGTAAAATTCAAAACTATAATTTATTAATAAATCATCTATTGATATCATTTATTAATAAATATTTCTAGATTTCTGAAAATAGCATATTCTATACATCTAATATAATACAAAACTAGACATCCATTTCACCTACAAAATTCAGAGTTGGTATTTAATATTAAGCTGAATAAATTTACTCAAAAGTTTGCAGATTAAATTTTATTTCTAAGGAAATATTACTTTTTACATACAATTTTATTAAAGAATAACTTGCTAAAGCAAATGAACAGACTAAATGTATAAGGCTTTATTTTAAAATGATTTCTATCATGTTGTAAAGACACATGCTTAAGAAACATAAGAATAAATGTTTTTACAATACAATAATTATATAGATTCTAAGATTTTATAAGCATTAGGACATTGTTTTAACAGAGTAACAAATTATCTACTCTGTGTGAGTTTGAGTGTGTGTGTGTGTGTTTTAATGAGGTTAGGAATTTATTTTTGTACCATTTGGCACTAAATATCCTAAATTTCCATGTAGTTAAATATTGTTACTTTTTTTTACAACATGATGAATTTTTTTTCCATAAGTTGTAAACGTTCTCACTCTCTAGGCACTTGTCATATTTTGGTTTCAAAGCACATATGTAGGTAAGAGCTAAATATTCCTTCACTAAGAACACAGATACCATATATCAATAAAAGAAACACATGATTCACAAGAATTATTTTTTACTGAAAAATTTTGGGAACTTACCTGCTCTGAAACAAATCATATGTTTTCCTACATATGTGTCTACATGTAGATTTTAAAATATTGTATAATATGAATACAAATGTGGATACACAGTGGATTTCTTTTCATAACACATTTCATCAGAACAATTTCTATATCCAAGAAGATGCCCTAAAATTTGATTCCTACTTGAAATAAAAGCCTGACTTCCTTAACATCAATATCTAAAGACTTGCCACCACTTTGTTCTCATGAATGTGTATGTGTGTGTAGATATGTGTTGATCAATATTAGATTTATTGCTGTCAACGTAAATATTGGCTTTAATTTCATTTTAGTCAATACCTATAACTTAGGTCAATTCATCTTGTTAACTACTTCTGTGTAAGTTAATATTTCTTAAATGAAATATAAATTACTTAGATGTCTACCTATATACCTTAGATATTACAACTTATAATCACCATATTTTAGTGGATTATATGCATAATAAATCTTGATAAATAAAACAGAGGAAATTATGTGTTTTAATCCATACAAAAATGCCATTTGCAACCAAAGACCACATACCAGAGGTGTTAAAGAAATCACTGTGCTTTCTAAATTACTCACTATGAGCATGCAGTGCTGAGAATAAGATATAAATGAACATGGCATAGTTTCAGCTTCCCTTATTGTTCTTCATTTAATACAGGTGCACGTGCACACAAACACACTTACATATACACTTATAAATAAACTGCAGAGGTTGGGCTTTAGAAGATGTCATTTGCAAAACTTCTATAAGCCTAGAAGATAGACAGGTTATGATTAAAAAATATTTGATCAGTTACAGTAGTCTTGTTACCAGAAACGATAATCTTATATCTATGTGTTATTCACTTTCCATTTCTGTAGATCTGGTGTCTAGGAAATGAAACACGATTCCATATCAACAAAACTGTGGATGCAGCCATTCGGTCCGTAATAATTGGTGGATTATTCCCAGGTATTCAATACCGGGTAGAGGTTGCAGCTAGTACCAGTGCAGGGGTTGGAGTAAAGAGTGAGCCACAGCCAATAATAATCGGTGAGTATCAAACTATGTGGTCTGTGCTTTAGAATCAGTCAGCTGACAAGGTGGATGATGATTTTGCATCAACATACTAATAGTGAATATACACTTATGAATGATAGGGTACACATATCATATTGACAAATGGGTTAACTGACTAGGGTTTCTTACAAAAATACTTGGTGCAATTGATCATGCTCTTAAAAGTCCCAGAGCCTTTTTAAAATTGCAATATTTAAGAGCTTAAATGCTGAAAGGTAGTTTAAAATTACTTTTAATCAATTGCCTCATTAGCAATTTTGTTGCCATTGAAATATAATAAAAATGAGATAGTTACTGAAGAGAGACTATCATGTTTCAAATCTGTATGCTTCCTTTTAGTCAGAGAAATGTCAAAAATTAACAAGGAACAGGTCAGAATAAGCTTTGTAATCTAAATATACCATCCCAAAGAAGAAATCATATTAAATCTAATATCATCATTGCATAAAATTGTTCCCTCTTATCATAGATTATGTTTGTCTGTTCTTGAGATGTATATAAATGGAATCATAAAGAATGTGATTTTTAAAATCTGGTTTCTTTCACTAAGGATAATGTTTTTGAAATTCATCCATGTATGTATTATTCAGTTTATATGTTTTACTGCTGAGCAGTATTCAATTGTATGAATATGCCATATTTTGTTTATCTGCTTTTCACCTGACAGAGTGATTATTACTGTGTAAATGTTTGTGTCCTTTTGGAGAAATACCTAGGGTCTAATTTCTGGGTAAAAGAGTTGTATAGTTTGAGTTTATGAGAAACTGCTAAACAATATTCAAATTGTTATATAATTTCGTACTCCCACCAGCAAGAAAAATGACTTCCAGTTGCCCTACATTGTCACCAACATTTGATGTTTCCAGTTTTTGTGATTTTAGCCATTCTAATTGGGATAACCTGTGATTTTAACTTAAATTTTCTTTTATGACTAATAATGTCGAGCAACTTTACATGTGCTTATTGGCCATTCACATAATTTCTTTTGTGAATTGACCACATGTTTGCCTTTTAAAAATTGGGTTGTCTCTTGTTACTGATTAGTAGGAGTTATTTGTACATTCTGGATACAAATTCTTTTCCATGTATATGTGTTACAAATATTTTCTCCCAGTCCATGACTTCCCTATTCATTTTCTTAATAGTGTCATTTGATGAACAAAAGTATTACATTTTACTGAAGTACAATTTATCATTTTTTCTTTGATATTTAGTGCTTCCTAAGAAATTGTGGCTTACCTCTAGATACTGAGGATATTTTCTTCTAGAAGCTTTATAATTTTAGCTTTTATGCGGAGGTCTATAATTCATCTGATGGTAACTGCAATGTGGTTAAAGGAATGAGGCTTATTTATTTCCATATGTATATCAAATTATGTACTCATAATTTATTAAAAGGACTTTCCTTTCCACCAGTTAATCATATATTCATGGATGCATTCCTGGATTCCCTATGGGATTCAATTTGTTTGTATGTCTGTCCATATGCCAAACCACACTGTCTTGGTTACTGTAGCTCATAGTAAGCCTTGAAATCAGGTAATGTGAATACTCCATCATTTTCTTCTGCAAAATTATTTTGCTTATTATAGGCCTTCTGCTTTTCCACATACTTTTCAAATCAGCTTGTTGATATCTCTACAACTGTGTTGGAATGGTGAGTGAAAATGAAGTGAATACATCCGTCAAAATGGGTAGAGTAAATATTTTAATAGTAACTCTCTTTCCCTGAATGCGATATATGTTTCCATTATTTAAGTGTTCTTTACTTTGTTCCAATATTTTATAGTTTTTAGTGTTCAACACATTTCTTGAGCATTTGATTTTTTGTATATGTTGTTTGTTTTGTTTTTATTTCTGAGAAAAAGTCTCTCTCTCATCCAGGCTGGAGTGCTTGAGTGCAGTGGTGCGATCTTGGCTCACTGCAGCGTCCATCTCCCAGGTTCAAGTGATCCTCCCACCTCAACCTCCTCAGCAGCTGGGACTACAGGCATGCACCACTGCTTCCGGCTAATTTTTGTATTTTTGGTAGGGACAGGGTTTTGCTATTGTGGCCAGGCTGGTCTTAAACTCCTGACCTCAAGAAATCCACCTCCCGTGGCCTCCCAAACTGCTGGGATTATAGGCATGAGGTCCTGCCACTTCACCTGGCCTATTTGATGGTTTTTTACACTATTATAAATGGATTTTTAAAATTTATTTTTCCAATGGTTTTGTATTACACATAAATTTAATTTCTAAATGGCCTTTGTGCTTTGTGGCCTTACTACCTCACTTACTCATTTTAGTACTTGTGAAATTTTTTTAAGTGTTTTCAGATAATCATGTTTTCTCTCTCTTCTTTTTTGCGTTAATGTGATGAATTCTATTGAATGACTTTTAAAGGTAAATCAACCTTGTATTCTTGGGATAAATCACAATTGGTCATGATACATTATTCATTTCATAGATGTTGCTGAATTTACTAATATTTGGTAAATAATTTTGCATCCATGTTCATTAGAATATTGATCTGTAGTTTTCTTTTTCCAGTTTTGAAATCAGGTGGCTGGTTTTACAAAGTAGTTTGGGAAGCATTCCTTCCTCCTCTAAATTATGTGAAAGTTTTTTAGGACTTACCTCTTCCTTAAATATTTTCTAGAATTCAGTGGTTATATCTACACTTTTCTTTGTGAATTTAAAAACTATATATATATATATGAATTCAGGTCTATTCAGAATTTGTGTTTCTGAGGCCGAGGTGGGCAGATCACTTGAGGTCAGGAGTTCAAGACCAGCCTGGCCAACATGGTGAAACCTCGTCTCTACTAAAAATACAAAAATTACCCAGGTGTGGTGGCAGGCGCCTATAATCCCAGTTACTTGGGGGGCTGAGGCACAAGAATCACTTGAATCCACCTGGGAGGTGGAGGTTGCAGTGAGCCAAGATCACACCACCACATTCCAGCTGAGGCAACTCCAAAAAAAAAAAAAAAAAAAAGAAGAAAAGAAAAAAAGAATTTGTATTTCTTCTTGTGTTGGTTGTGGTAAATAGATATTTTGTTTTTTGCCCAGTAGTGACTCTCTCTAATTCTTCTAAGCTATTGAATTTATTAGCATGTGGTTGTTTACAATATTCCCTTATTATCGTTGAATGTCTGTGAGATATAGAATAATGCCACCTGTTTTATTCTTAAATACTAAAAATGTATGTGAACTATCTCTCTTTCATTTTTTTCCTATCCTCCCTCTTTCATTTCTCTACCCCTCTTTTTCCTATTTAAATCAGTCTTGATGAGGATTTATCAATTTTATTAATCTTTTCAAGGTGCAAACTTTTGGCTTTGTTAGTTTTCTAACCAATTGATTTCTGCTTTTTCTTCTATGTACTTTTATTTTGTCTCTTAAGATCAAAACGTAAATCAGTGATTCCAGACCTTTCCTATTTTGGGGGTATTTTAAAGTTTTAAATTTCCCTCTAAGCATTTCTACAGCTGAATCTTACAAACTTTGATTTGTTATGTTTCCATTTATCATGGAATATAAACTATCTTCAACTTTTCTTTAAGGATCTCTGTTTTTCTTTCATAGAGGTTATTTATAAGTGTATTATTTAATTTCCAAATATTTAGGGACTTTTCCAGATATCTTTTTGTTTCTGATTTCTACTTTAATTCCCCTGAGGCCAGAGCCTCAGAGTAATTTTTCTTTGTGTAAATTTACTCTATTAAATATGGAGACTTATTTTTTGACACAGGATTTGATCTCATTGAATGTTTCTTGTACACTTGAAAAGTATTTGCATTTCTCTGTTTTTTCAGTGGAAGGTTTTATCTCAGGTCAAATTATTTGTTAGTATTATCAGGTCTTTATTGATTTCTATTTGCGCTTTTAATTACTAAAAACAAACAGTCTGGAAATCTATTGTAATTATGGATTTATGTATTTCCCCCTTTCATCTATAAGTTTGTGTTTCATGTTTTGGCTACTTTGTTTTACGTGAGTATGTTTTAAGATTATTATATCTTCTTTTTAAATTTACCCTTTATTATTATGAAATGGCTACGTTTATTTTCTGGTGAGATTCCCTATCCTAAAATTTACTTTGTCTGATATTAGCATAGCTACATCATCTTTTGTAAGTAACTGCATGGATTGTCATTTTTTCATTCTTTCATTTTAACCCATGTTTCTCTGTATTTAATGTGCAGTTCTATTAAATTGCATATTGTTAGGTGATCTTTGCTCACTGCAAACTCTGTCTCCAAGGTTCAAGAGATTCTCCTGCCTCAGCCTCCTGAGTAGCTGGAACTACAGGCACATGCCACCACACCCGGCTAACTTTTGTATCTTTGTAGAGACAGGGTTTCACCATGTTGGCCAGGCTGCTCTCGAATTCCTGGCCTCATGTGATCCTCACACCTTGGCCTCCCAGGCATGAGCCACCTCTCCTAGCCAGTCTTGTTTTTTTTTTTTAATCCAATCTAACAATCTTTGCCTTTTTAATTGCATACTCAGAATGTTATTATTAATGTAATCATTGGTGTGTTTGTTTAGAATTACTATCTTGCTATTTGTTTGCTAACTTTGTTACTGTCTTCCAAATTTCCTGCTTTCTTTTGATAAAATGAGAAAGGGTTAGTATTTTTTGGCCGCTCTTGGATTATTAGGTACACCTCATTTCTTTGCTGACAGTTGCTCTAGGATTTGACTATAAGGATCCTAGAGCAGTATAGTGTCACTCCTTTTCCTCTCGTCTTTTTTTTTTTTGTTGTTATTATTATACCTTTTACTTCTATGTAATAAACAGCAATATACAAATTATAGCTCTAGTGTTGTTTTTGCCTTAAACATCAGTTATCTTGCAAATAAATTCAAAATAAAAAGTGCAGTTCTCATATTTATCTGATATTCTGCTCCATAAATTCAGTCCCTGGTCAGGCGCAGTGGCTCACGTCTGTAATCCTAGCACTTTGAGGGGCTGAGGCTGGCTGATTACCTGAGCTCAGGAGTTCGAGACCAGCTGGGCAACATGGTGAAACCCCATCTCTACTAAAATACAAAAGAAATTAGCCGGGCGTGGCGGCGTGCACCTGTAGTCCCAGCTACTCGGGAGGCTGAGGCAGTAAAATTGCTTGAACTTGGGAGGCGGAGGTTGCAGTGAGCTGAGATTGTGCCACCACACTCCAGCACTCCAGTCTGGGTGACTGAGCGAGACTCTGTCTCTACAAAAAAAATAAAAAAGGAACAATAATTTTCAGTCCCCTCAGCTTCCATGAGTGCTTCAGTCTTTTCAACTCAGGGATGCTGTTCAGCAATGTTTGGGTTAGTCTTGGCTGCATCATATTTTAAAGTTATCTGTAGGTACAAAGCTGTGAAAATATTAAAGTTGTCCCTGTTTCTTTCCCTTCTGTCTGAGATCACAGTCCTACTCTTTTCTTTCACATATTTTGCCTAGTCTTCTACTTGTTTGCAATGGGAGTGCATATCCCAATACCTGTTATTTCTTCATGGGCAGAAGTGGAAGTGTCCAGGGAACTGGTCATTTCATATATTACACTTTCCTGTTCTATAACTTCCATTTGCTTTCTTTTACACTTTTCATTTCCCTCTGATGTTTTCCATGTAATCATTTATTATGACCATATTAAGTCCATACACCTATTGTAATAGCTGCTTCAAGTTCTTTTCTCCTTATTTCAACATCCATCTTGTCTCATAGTCTACTTCTATTGATTATCTTTTCTGCTGACCTTGGGTTATATTTTTCTGGTTTGTTGCTTATTTATTTTCACATGCCTGGTAATTTTTTACTATACTGAATATTGCAGATGAAATAAAATTTTGTGATCTTTTGAAGCATGTTTGTGTCCTAGCAGGCACATACATTACTGTCTGGTCACCTTTAACCAGTGATGTCTTAGTTTTTACATTGGTTACTATGGGACTTCTTATGTTTGCCCTTATTCTCAAGACAAAACCTCAGTAAAATACTTTCAAGGCATGATCCTCTCCTGGGCTTCCGGTGAGAAGCCTGGAAGTTTTGCGGTGAACATGAGCTTAAACCTGTGCTTTCACCAGATCCTACAATCTTCTCTTTGCATGCACAGTTCAGGGTTCACCTTTGGATGTAAGGGGAGTATACACAAATTTGGGAGCATCACTCTCCACCATCTCCCTCTTTCATATGGTTCTCCTCTCTATTTTAAGTCACTCTGGCCTCCCTGAACTCCACCCTGAGACACCTCATATCAATAAGATTGAGTTTTTTCAGCTGAGGTCCTAACTGCCTCACACTGTATGGATTGCGGTGCTCCCTAAGGGAAAGAAAGCCTCACCCCTGCAGATTTCCTCTGGTAAAGCGCCGTTCATTCAATACATGCATCCCCTTCAGTTTTCCCTGCTTTTATTTGCTTGCCAGTGCCTTTAAAGAAAAATAAACAAATAAGAAATCTTCTTCCTAGAGTTTACATGTTTTTAAAGTGTTTCATATAAGCCGTTCTCATTTTTTTCTATTTATTTGCTAAAATGATGCATATAAAGCTGACTGCCAGCTTCTAGAGAATTCTTTCTATTACAAATATGTATTGTATATGGACAGATTTAACATTCAGTCATAGCGTTAAAATTTTTTAGATTCTCTAGGTTTTCTTTCTTTTGTATATTAAAAGCATTGTAGAGAAAAAGTTAAAGTATTAACTTTTCTTTAAATTGTCTTCTCTTTCTTAATTAGTCATTCAGACTGAATTAATTCCTTAACCTGAGGGAAACCTACAATCTTGTCCTTCTGAGATTTTCTAAAATAAATTGGAATAAGAAAGAAATACAGGTATACCAAAAAGGATTTAAATTACATGTGTGTGTATTCATTTATAGTATTTAGAAATAAGCCCTTATTTTTTCACTTAAAAAGTTTTATATATATATATGTGTGTGTGTGTATACACACATACATATATATACATATATATATACACACACACATATATATATACACACACACACACACATATATATATATATATATATATATATACTATATACTGGCATATATATGCCAGAAAGACAGTACAAAATATCTATATCTGTATATCTTTATGAAATGGATTGGCTGAATATAATTGTTCTAAGTGAAGGATAACTAAGATTGTCAAGTAACTGTCAAATAACGTATTTTCCTTTCATAGTTTTTTTTGGTTATCTTTAGTAATAAATACTAAATTCTTAAGTAGAGCTTTCTGTTTCTTTTTCTTCCTAGTGACTCTCTGTTTGCCAGATATTTTATCTGTTTGCCAGATATTTGGGGGATTTATTTCCTTATAGGGAAGTAAAAAATTACAAGCATACGATATAACCAAGCTCATGTCATGACAATCACAGTTATGCACTGAACAATTGAACTGTAACTTAAAATAATAAAGTTAATGATTATTTTAAATCAAATAGAAAATTTCACTTAATTTCCCTATCATTTATAAAAGTCTGAGTCTTCAGATGGGTAATGAGTACCTTTTAATTTACTATTTAGCATTTCATACAAGTGTTATCACATTTTTCTATGAGATAAAAGTAACCTAGAAAATAATATATATATCTTTTATTCAAATAGTTGGAATATGCTGTACTCAAAATGTAATTATAAAAATAGAATTACAGAAATTCTATTTTTTGTGTACACACACACACAAATCACAATTCAACCTAGAAAAGGCTATTTGTTCTTCAGAGATTTATTTCTTTTTAATATCTACTCTTGTACTGAGAAGATATTAAAAAGATTAAAACAATTAAAAAGATTCTAATTGTTTCTTTAATTACTCCTTCGTATCTACCTTAACATCTTGTCTGATGCCCTTATCTACACAACTGTTATTCCTTAGTTGAGAAGTGATTTAGTGATGGCTAATCTTCTTTTCTGTTTCAATTTACACTTTCCCATTGTCTATTCAGAACTGGAAACGGCACTTGAAGTGACTCAAACTGTACCACATTTCCCCTTTGTTTTAATTAAATCATGTATTGGCATTTGATGTAATTTATGGTTGAGAATTTTAGATTTGTACTATGCCAGACCATGTATTGTTTCATCTATTCCTTCTCAGTTTAGCCTTCCTTCCAGAAAGTTCCATTAAGGAACCATTAATTAAAACATTGTAAAAATGTAACACGCTGCCTTACACTGGCGTAACATTGGTGTTGTTCTTTTCTGTGCAGTTTCCTATGGTAAGATGACTTTTACATCATAGTGTCCATAATTCTGCATCATTGCATTTACAGACACAAAAATGCAATCAAATACATTCAGATATATATCCATTAAGCAGCGTGTCATATAACCAATTTACATTGACTTAAGAATTTTAGTTATCTTGCTTAATAGTACAGTTATTGCTTCTCTAATCATTTGGCTTTTCACGCTTACATTACATAGTTGGTTATAATATGTGGAACAGCTGCAAACTTTCACGGTAATAGGTACAATCGAATCTGATGTGTCTAATTAATTTTTAGTCCAACAAATTAGTTTTGCTCTTCATTACTCTCCAATGGGATGAAGACATTATATTTCATTATATTTTTTTGTCTGCAAGAACAATGGAGCATTACAGGTCACACACATCCCTTGTCTATGCTCTAATTAGTCCAACTGACAACATTGTTTCAAAAATACCAGCAGCATAAAAAATAGCAATACACCTTGAGTAACATAAATATTGCCCCTTAATAAAAATGAAATATTATGGATCCTTTACAAAAATGAAGGCCAAATTTTCTTTTCTCTTTGTTCAAGAAGTTATTTGTTTTCTTTCTGATCATTCCTAATAGTTAAGGAAATCACCAGATAGGTGTATGTCTCATATTGAAAATATGAGCTCATTTTAAATACAGCTTTGACTATGTTTAATAATTATATGTATAATAATATATACTATTAAACATATAATAAATATATGTATAATAATTAAAGGCAGACATAGTGGGAAAATGAGCCAGATTTACTACATAAATGACGCTGGTTTTTAAATCTGAAATTTAATACAAAAGACCTTTCAGGAATGGATTATAAGTATGTATACGGAAATGCTAGCAGCTATAATAAAAAAGCCTGAATTTTGAAAAGATTAACAAAATAAAATTTTATTTCTAATTCACAGCTCAGACCAATATGGGTCAGCAGAATGGGAAATGGAGTTTCTACTCCATACCGTTATTCAGGGGTTTTGGATCTTTCAAATCATAGCTCTGCCATTTCTTGGAAGCTTAACATCCTCCAACAGATCCCCTGTTTCTGTCCAACCAGTGAGGAAAGAGAGTTTCAAGTCAAGGCAGTGTTACGGATCAGGCCTGGAGGGTCGTGTGCACTTTTTGTTCCTAGTTACCACTGGCTAATGCTCAGTTACTTTTTTGAACTCTGCTGCAAAAGATGCTAGGAAGTGTAGGCTAATTTTCTGCCTTGGAAGAAAGGAGAAGCAGTGAGGTAAACAAGTGAATTGAGATTTGCAGGATTCTCAAATCTAGATAATTTATCACTCATGACACTGAGGTTGACTGAGAAGCCATTAAAGCAGCCCTTAAACTTACATGGGTCATAATTTTGAGTCAAAAACTACATATTAGCCTCCACTTCAACCCTCCCAAAATATATGAAGTAGACAATACTGGTGCCAACTAATTGACACGGGCTCTAGAAGATTTAGTGCCCTATATAAGCTTACTGCTTACTTAGCTAGTAAGTGGCAGAGTGGTTTCATCAAAATCATGACTTCAAAGATCATGATCTTTTTAACATATTACAGTGCTATAGCTAAAACAAGGAAAATCCCACACATTCCTTTGATGTGATATGCTGAAATGTGCCATTTATATTTTGCTTACCATTTACCTTTTAAAAGTCTTTCATTAGTCACTAATTAGGCATGATATTGACATTAGAAATCACTTAATTCCCAGCATCTACATTTCTTAATCTGCTAAATAAGCCCATAAATCTTATGATTCCACAAGTTTAAGACCTATTTAAAATGTAGATTGAGATTTTCTTAATTATCTGAGAGGCCTAAATTTTCCAAACATGACTAGTTCTAGAATAATCTTAGTCCAGATTTAAATGCATTTCTCAGTAATGGAGACCTCAAAGTTAATTTTTAAGTTTTTCTTTAAATTTAGCTTTCAAATGGATTTTCAAATTAGTTTCAAATACTTTAAGGGAATATATGAGTTTCATCTTTTTCATATTTTAATTATACACGCTGATCTCTGTGAAGGCTGTTTACATAATTGTCATTGTTTTGTATAGTAGTTTTAATACTTCCCAGAAAATTAAAGGATATTGGCTCAAAATAAGTTCTTTGGTAGAATATTAAGGTCAACATTAAGTTACATGTTCTTGTGAATTATGAACATTTGGAATATGGACCGTGCCTTAGCAGAAAAGCAATTTGCAAATACCCCATGTTAAAAGTTGTAATTGCTTTCTTAAAAATGAGAACTGTATTTAAAAACACTTGATGTAATTCAAGATAAGTTATTAATTCAACTCCTAGTACTTATTTTTATAATTTATAAGGTGATAAATCAACTTACGTTGTGAATCCGTCCATAGCAAACCACAACACAAGAGGTCAGTGTTCTTAATCACATTTGCAAACTCACGATTTGATTATTCTTTTGAAAATTATGGGCTATGCTTATCAATACTTGGATAGGCTCAAAACTAAACAAGCATTTCCTGCCTTCAAATAATTTTTCTTCATTTTTGATGCACCATGTTTATATTCCTGTGCTTATTTTCGTTTTAATATATAATAATACTATGGTTTTCTCCATAGGGAGACGCAATGAAGTTGTCATTACTGAAAACAATAACAGCATAACTGAGCAAATCACTGATGTGGTGAAGCAACCAGCCTTTATAGCTGGTATTGGTGGTGCCTGCTGGGTAATTCTGATGGGTTTTAGCATATGGTTGTATTGGCGAAGAAAGAAGAGGAAGGGACTCAGTAATTATGCTGGTAAGTGACTATTTCCAGCTAAGAAAATCTCTTGTCTGTAGGAATGTAATGAAATGAATGGAAGGAACAGAAAGGAATAACAAATGAGTGATTTGGGCTTATTTTAGAAACCTGCACTGTAAAATGCAATTACACTCAACATGCTTTAATGCATTGCTCTTGACCATATCGCTTTATAACCATAAGGCAGTCTGTTTGCTTGTAGTTCCAGTGAAGCATAACAAGAGCACAGACTGATAAAAATGCTTAACTGTTTTTCTCAACTAGTTCTTTGAAATCATAAACTCAAACACACACACACACACGCACACGCAGACTATGTGTTACATGCTATGAAGCCATGTTTGAGAAGTGGATTTATGCATGAGCATTACTTCAATGTTCAGGAAAGAAGAAAAGTTTGAAATATAGCTTTTAGTGTGTCAGGATGCAGATTACAATAGGAAATGTCCCTCGTGAAAAATACTGACAAGCAAAAATCTCACCAGAATTGATAAGACTGATGAGGCATGAATTAAGTGATTTACTGTTCACTTAAATAGACTCTTATCACAATGCAAATGAACAGTATTTTAAAAGAAAAGGAAAACAAAGAAAAAGAGAAAGAAGCCGAAGCAGAACAATAAAAAGAAGACCCTAGATGGTCTACATGTTCACAACGTTTTCTTCTTAGACTCCAAGACAGAGTTTCAAGGGTGTCCTATAATGTGGCCTTCAAAATATCTCCATGGTAGAGAGAGAAGAGAGAGAGGACACACAAAATTGTAAAGTCAGTGATTGAGAGAATGAACTCAATACTGAAGCAATGTTCAATTACAATTTTAAGTGCACTTTATTTTAAATATTTTCTCCAACAACAATGATAAGAAATATCTCACATTTCACACTTTCTAGAATTAACAAGGGAGCAATTTTAATTTGACATGATTTTACAAATATGTAAGAAGTTTTTGAGACATTATATTCAATCTTGTATTCCTAATATTAAATTTGGTAGGAAGCATAAATGTCTTAGTAACTGATTTTGACAGAGGCGTCATTGGTTATTAAGCTTTTACGATGCTGTGGCTTGTAGGCTCCTAAACTGCTGAGAATGTGGAAATAGTGCAAAATGCTAAGTATACACTGATTTGGTTGCCTTGTTTGTTATTTGATGCATTTATATGTTTATGATCATTTGATTATAGCATTGTAGCCTGTGTCTATATCTTATGAAGTTAAAATTTATTAGTTACTTGTTAGAAGAAGTTTCCAGGACTAGAGAAAGTACTACAGCATATCCATTGACAAGAGGCTTCCATGTTTGGTGACATGCCATCATTTTGTCATTCTCATTTCTCATTGGTTGCTGCCTCTCTGCTTCCTCATAATTTGTCACCCAAGTGCTATATCACTTCAACAGTGAAGGATTCTTTGCAGAAAGGGGTGCTAGGCAGTAACTGAGTGTCAGAGTCTGGAAAATTCATGATACTTTAATGTACCTTCTTGTTATGCAGTCCGGTTCTCTGCCTTCATCGCTGAAGGTATTGCCCATCAACCTTTCTGTTTAACCAGCCACCATGTCATATTACATCTCTGTGATACACTCGTATAAATCATATGAAATATAAGGAAGAACTGATTTAATTCATGGACTATTTTGTGTTTATCCCTTTGCTTGGTCTTAGCAATGATAATAAAAAATTGACTGTGCTGGTCAGTTCGGTGCAAAGTTCTAATATATTCACATTTGGAGTGTTGCATTTTTATCTTCCATACTTCTTCATTCACTCACTCCTTATAAATAAAATATCTCTCGTAGTTGGTAAGTTTATACTGTTAGTAAAATTACACCAGAGAGACTTTTCTTCTTTTTTTTAACAGCAATTCTTTGCAAAACCTATGCACTTAAATTGAAAATATATGTTAATCATTGAGCTTGACAAGAATGGTACATTTCCTGTTACAATTTTTTATTGTTATTGCTACTCATCTGCTTGTAGACGAACTGCTAACTCAGAAGGTGCTATGCCCTTCAGGTGTTTTGGAGTAAGGCCAAGCCAGAGAGAAGCCTTTCAGAAGTTTTTTACTTAACTGGTAGATGGCTCACTATGAAGATAACAGATTTTATGAAGCTCAGTAAATATAAACAATTTAATATGAGTGAGCAAATTATGTGAAATGCTAAACACTTCACACATAGGTCTTAAAATAGTCAGTGAAATATACATTATTGGACAAAACCATCCAAGGCACTTAAAAGATTTGATGGATTTTTTATACTCTGATTATCTGGGCTGAGTTAGCGCTTATTAAAAAAGGATTAATCTACATTCATATTTGAGAAACAGCTTATCGGGAAAGGGAATGAGGCTTGCCTGCAACAGTAAAGTTTCCATTTGGAGTAGGAAAATGTGACCTACTAAAGATAGGCACTCTGAAAGCTTCCTCACTCAAAATGTCAATTTGCCACAGTTATGTTTTCTCCTCCTCTACCCCAGTTGTAGCAGGCATGAGATTAGGATTCATCCTGTGAGGTAATATTAGAGTTACTTTTTGTATGTTATAATCTTGCGAAATCTCTTTACCTTATATTTGTGTAAAAATTGCAAGAAATTCAAAATATGTCATGCAATTCAAAAACATTTTAAATTGTGGTGTCTGCAGAACTTTTTGGAAACCTTAGCCCTATTCAGTTAGTGTAAGCTAAAATATTCTGTATGTAACTCCTTGAAAGTTCTTAATTTTAGATGCTAACAGAGACTTTTGATTGAGAGTCACAGTTATTCCATATGTATCTCTAATAAGCACAAAGTTACTACTCTGTGATTATCAAAATTGTGACAAGAGCAAGATTGTCTGACCACCCCCAACCCTTTTTACAGCTTCAAGGCAAACACTTATTTGAAATGAGAACCACCTCAAAATAGCTTTCAATTTGCTCTGGAATTTGATTTGTATGTTCATCTCTCTGCACACAGACACACAAAATGCTGATCAAAACACCAGATATGATTTCCATTTTAGGAGTTCTAATTGTTCATAGTTATTTGTAGTCTGCCCTAAATCTCATGATCTAATAGAAGATAGTTACTTTTGATCTACTTTTCAAAATAGAACAAATCTAAAAGTTTTGAAGCATAAAGTAAAAAATGAAACTTGAAAAAGTGTTCCCTGTTTTTCCCTTGCTTTAAAAACACAACTAAATAACCCATTAAGATAAGGGTTTTTAAAAAAATTCTGACAGAAACAATACAAAATGGAAATTTAGATTGTGTACTAAATTGTATGTGAACCTTTTTAAGGTCATCAAATATTTACATAATGTGTGAAGTTTTGCCTTTGTGTACTTAATATGCAGAGATACAGAGATAAGTGTCTTTATAGAATATTTTGACACCCTATTAGCAGTCTAGAATCATTTGAAAAACATATTTTAATGATGATGGGAACAGAAACAGAAAATAGATTGTCCCAAATGCTTAATATGAAATATTTTTAAATTTAAATTATTTTGCTCACAGCATTTAATTTTCAATTGCCAGATATGGGCCATACATACTATAGTGTTCATACTCTAACAAGTTTGCAAATTAACTTTAATGCATTATGTGTGTATATATATACAAATATATAATTTTTTCTTTTGAGAGAGAATCTCACTCTGTAGCCCAGACTGGAGTGCTGGCACGATCTTGGCTCACTGCAACCTCCACCCTCAAAGTTCAAGCAATTCTCCTACCTCAGCCTCCCGAATAGCTGGGATTACAGGCACTTGCCACTGCGCCCGGCTAATTTTTGTATTTTTAGTAGAGACGGGGTTTCACCGTCTTGGCCAGGCTGGTCTTGAACTCCTGACCTCATGATCCACCCCCTCCTTGGCCTCCCAAAGTGCTGGGATTACAGGTGTGAGCCACCACGCCAGGCCTCATGATATATTTTTTAATAGGGTTTTCAGTGTTCTATTATAATACTTTAAACTTTACATGTCATGAAGAATTTGCCACTGGTTCATGTATTAAAGTTAAGGGCCACTCAATGTTTGTACCTCTGTGTCTGTTGTCCTCCTTTTCTCTAATATTATTTATTGCTCTGGCAGTAACAGAAAGTTTGAATGGGACAAAAGAGCATCTAAATTAGGGAAAACTACTTAGCTTCTCACATATCTCTTAAACAGCACATTTTGAGGTGTAACCCATGAGCATCTGCTTATTTGCATATTCACAATGATATTCACACCATTATCTTAACTCTCTTTTAACAGACTAAAACAATCACTTGATAGTCCATTAAAAAAAAAAACACAAACTAGAAAGTCACATCAGATGGAAAGCTAATTAGCTATACTGTTTTCACATTGCGTGTGTACTAATCAGGCATTTATTTAATATCTCCAGTGCTCAATTTTTTGCATTAATTATTTCAGATTATTTCTTTTTTGTTAAAAGCAGTTATTAAACGGGCACAATGTGGGACAGATGCACTGCTGATTCCTGATTTCCCGCATTTCAGTGAGCCTTTTCATCTTCTCTGAGCATGTGCCTATAGCCAGTGTTGAGCAGATGCAAAGGTTATGTCAGGATTGTTTTGCAATGCATTTGAGATATTACACATAAAATTGATAAGGCAGTATATTTCAGGTACCAATAAGAAGTTCCTAAAAGCCTTGATATGCTTTACTGTCTCATGAAGACCCTTGGAGTTTAGAGTCATATTACCTGATTATGATAGCATGAGAGATAATATTAGTAGATAACCTTAAAGGAAGGACTTCATTTGGAAATGTGTAAAATTTAAAGAGCGATCATCATATTTGATAGCCCAAACTTGAGAACAGAGGAGTTATGGAGAGTTATTCAAAGTAAGAAGTATTCACTATGTGTATATATATTAAGTGGCAATATATCCTCTATTTACTTACAGTATGAATCAGCTAATTAAATTTCATTTATTTTCACCTGTACTCACCACATTAAAAAAAATCATAGTAAATATAATCAACCCCTTCCAAAGATAGGGTTTATTGGGTTCACAGCTGTGAAAATGGTATTTTTTTTCCTTCATCCCGGTGATTGGTTTAGTGAATCCACATTAATTTTGGTCAGAATTGCAGGTTTATTGCACTTTTGCAAGCTGTACACTTCTAAACACCACATTTCTTTTTAAAAATAATTTTCTAGTTAACTAATTTAATGGCAAAATTTGATCCAAACTAATGTGAAGCTACTTGTAGACTTTATCCTACTAATCATGGATATTCACATTCCACTGCAGAAAAACTAAATAACTTTGAATACAGTTTACTGTCTCAGAACCTCTTTGTAACATGCAAAGTATATTACCTTTCTCAATTCTGAATCATTCTGGAGTCTAAATCCATTTGGCTGCAAAGGTTTGGGTAATGGATGATGGACCTGAACTGATAATAACATTCTTTGGCCAGTCCTTAAAATCCACTTTCATGTTGTTGGGTTTGTAGGCTTGAAACTATCGGCTGGAGAGAGTGGATTCACTGGCTGTGGCTCTGGTGGATGCTTATTGGTGTTGCTAATAAGTTCCACAGTTATATGGAGGATTCAACTTTTCTGATCACTACATACAATTAGGAATATATTCAGTATCAATTATTTGAAAATTTCATTTTCGTGAGCATGTTATTCTGTATTAATTATAGTTCACGCCTGTTGTAATTATCACTGTTTATGAGGGTCATAAAAGGATTTGTGATGGTGAAAAATCTGTAATCAATAAGCATTTGTTTTTCTTGTTTCATTAGAAGGACATAACATGTTGGAACTTTCCTGTTTCAATTTATATTATGAGTGTTTTGTCTTATGCCTTCTAATTAGGACACCTTTGTTTTAAAATTAAAAATCTTGATTTGATAAATTCACAATAATGCTACGTTGATCTTGCAATACCACTATATATACTAATTGTAACAGGTTTGACATTTAAATACGAATTAGTTCTTTAACTTAACCATGGATTTGGCTTAAAGAATTTTGAAATGTCCTATTAAAATTGGAGCAAATGATGGCTTTGCCTTGGGCCAAACCACTGCTTGTTACTCTCTGTACAATTAGGTTAATTATATTTTGTTAAAATTCCCAGAGGCCTCAGCTCTAAACTAAGGGCCAATATGTAGTTGTTATTAATTGTAATTAATATTGACTACTTGTGTGTGCATGTCTTCCTTTTTTTCTTTTTTCATAGTTACGTTTCAAAGAGGAGATGGAGGACTAATGAGCAATGGAAGGTATGCTACGGAGACTGTTTCATTATTATTTTTATTTTTAATCAGGACTGGGGAAACTCTATAGTAGGAGCCTATTATTGTAATAAATGATAACTTAAAAGTCTGAGAATTCTAGGAGGAATTAAATGGCTTACCACAAAGTTTAATGATCTATCTGTTGTGCACTTTAGACAAATCAAGTCCAGATGTTTCATAACTCCCAGATGCCCCTGAAGAAATTAGTAGTAAATATCACATGGAGTGTGTTCATTTGTTAGCAGGATGTTTATTGCATTAATTAGACATTAGCAAATGAAGTTGCTGTTGTTTAAGACTCCTTATAGGCTCTCACTAAATTGCTGTGAGTGAACAATTACACATAATCGATCACAAAGTAAATGATTCATGGATGATGAATAGGCTATAGATTGATAGGACTGGATTCCACAACTTTGGATACTCAATTGAAATTGATAAAAGCTGATAACAAACTCATATATCCTCATCTATTTTCCCTTTGCCAATATGGAGATTGTAATTAGGCTCTGGTAATAACTTCCAATCTCCCATTTAATCAATATTTTAGCAAAAAGAGATTAAGTCTAATGAGAGTTTGTGGATGTAGCAAGAAAGCAGTTGGGTCTTCTTATTGCAGTTTCCATAGAAACACATGTTTCTCTTAGGGATTGTACCAGAAGGGGTCTATCAAAAGAAAAGTGTAATGATTATAGATGTTCTATTTCTGTGTAAATACGCTAGTAATCTGGAAAGGAATCAGAATCTCATCTTTTATATTAAAGAAGGAAGTTCTTTACTAAATATGACGTGAAGGAAATTTTACTTATAGACTATACTCACATGCTGGATCAGATCACAGTGTATCTTTTATTACCTTTAAAAAAAACCCTTAATATACCCCTGATATTTTGCAATTTAGAACTTGGAAATGTGCTATTTATGGAGCAGTATAAATACTGTTCATTAATTTCACTTCAGTTCCTTGCCTCCAAATCAAGCATGAGGGCTCATAACAAGGGTTACAGCCTAGAGGGAACAGATACAGAAGGTAGCTGCAGGAATTGAGGAAGGAATAGCCCAAAGTCTTAGAAATGGCTGACATAGAGCAGTCACTTTGAGCAGTTGTTCCCTTGAGGTGCCAATGTATCATCAAACCTTGTTTTGGGATCCTAGTATGTTACTGATTTCTACCAGTTTCAGGGCAGACACCTGAATTCATCTGGACATTGACAAAATCCCGGGCAAGGACTCCCTGCGTCCACTGTTAATGTATGTATAGCCTTAATGAATTGCTGGAGTTCTTTAATTCCAGGGAGTCTACTTATATTAATTTGAAGTCAATGAAAATCTTCCATTTCTTAACGCTTTATATTGCGTGAGACGAGTGTCAAAATCTTGCATTGAGCTCCATGTGTTGATTTCCTTGTAATTTCTGTTTTAGCCGTCCAGGTCTTCTCAATGCTGGTGATCCCAGCTATCCATGGCTTGCTGATTCTTGGCCAGCCACGAGCTTGCCAGTAAATAATAGCAACAGTGGCCCAAATGAGATTGGAAATTTTGGCCGTGGAGGTAAGTTGTGTTTTTTAAAATAGTGTTAATTGAGTTCTCTCTCTTTTTTTTTTTTTGACCTTCCTGGATTTTTTTAAAGAGACATATCAGAGAGTATTTACTCCCATAATTAAAATCAATGAAACAGATGCACTAATAGTGTTGTACATTTGCTAAATATTTTAATATAAAACGATTGTGTCTTCATTACCTTGAGTAAAACCAAACTTTTAAGGAAGCTATTACTAACCAAGATGATAAATATTTATAATATATATGCTTTCAGGATTACTAGTACAAGATTACTGAACTCAGAGACTATTTTGTTAACTAGGGCTTATGGTTTTGGACTAGAGGTTTCCCTTCTCCGTTTCATTTAACATGTATTTATTGAGCATCTCCTGTGTACTTGGCACTATGGAAGACCATAAGAATCTAATATTGATATAAAAAAGATGGTTCTTGCCCTCATATAATATGTCATGTAAGAAATAGACAATTAAGTCAATATAACATGTTGAGAGAGAACTTTTCTGTAGTTCCACAACTAGTAACTGTTATCCAAAAAATAAATAAATAAATAAATAAAAAAGACAAAAAAGTGCTAAGTAGCCACATGCTAAAGCCTTCAAAATTTGGTGCCAGAGTCCTCTCCCTGTGGGTTTGTAAGGAGACACAAGTAACCTACTGTAAATAACTACCACCTCCCCTGACTTCACCTTTTCATCCAGTCAATAGGAGAGAGCTGGGTTTAGAGAATGATGAGAGGAGTAGGGAACTCTCTGATCTCAGTGTGGCTTGGCAGGTTCATGTGAGTTTTCCGTTGGTGGAAGATTATACAGACATTAAATGTGCTTAAACTGCCTTGCCAGAACCCCACATGGAATGTCTACCAATTGGGAGTAAGAAAGCTCTATGAACAGAGTATTATTTAAGTTGATACCTGAAGCAAATTTAAAAATGAGTCAAAAGTATGAAAAAAAAAGTGTTTAGAAAAGAAGTTGCTCTATTTTAAGTTCCAGAAATAAAAGAGACATTGACCTACTTGAGAAATGGAGGAATTTCCTAATGACTTGAGTATAAAATACGAGGAAGCAGAAATGGTAAGAAATATAGAAGGATAGAAAACAAAGGACCTTTTAAGCCACATAGAGAGTTTAGACTTCGTTCAGAGGGTAATCAGAAGCTGTTGATGGATTTTTAAGAGGAGAATGCTGGGATCCAAGTACTGTTTTAAGTCATCCAGCCTGCTGCTGGATGAAGAATGGAGTAACGGTAGAAAATTGGAGTGATTAATTAGAATAGTGCTGTAATCCATGCAAAGCTGTATGAATTCGCTGTAAGATTTCTGCAGTTTTAGAATTAATGAAGGAGGCCCAGGGCTCTGTTAAATTTTTCTGAGTCCACTATAAGCCTTGATGGGTTAATTTCATATGTATGAGTATATAACCAGATTGAGAACTAAGAAGGATATTCATAGCATTTTCTCTTTAAGAATGGATTACCACTATGTTTGACTATATTTAAAGTTGTATTTCAAATAATGAAGCTACTAATTATTGCATAAGTCTGCATTCTGTCAGTACCAACTATGAGAAGGGAACTCCATTCCCTTCTGCAAATAAAATACAGAAAATAACCATTCCTACTTCATAGGTGTGTAATGAGGATTAAATAGATGAATATATATATATATATTTATTTATATAGTGTGTGTATATATATATATACACACACATATATATATCCCAAAGTTTGGCATACCATCAATGATCAGGCATCAGTGGAGTGAGTGAGAGAATGGAAAGTAAGTTATATGACTCCTCAGCTTCCTCTTCCGCTTCTGCAAGCCAACACACCCCACTTAGGACTCTCACTTGCCCAGATACTCTGGTAGTGGCTTCCTCCCCTAAGTGACCCGACTGTGAGCAACTGTCAGCTATCACTTTGCCATGGGTAGTTTCTGTGCCTGAGCACCTGCTCATCAGGAAACAAGAATGTCCCTCCCCCTGCTATGTAGACTGATTTTGTCAAAAGGAATTCTGTTCCCACAGCTTTTGTCAATCAAGGAATAGCTGACTCTTTTACCTCTTGTATTTTTATTGAAATAATATGACATGCTATTGTTATATGAAAAAGTGAATGCTTACAGATGGAGAAAATGAATATTCAGTTTCCACAGGTTACCTTAACGTCTAAAATATCTCAGTCAAATTTAACAAAAGGGTACACTTGAAGATTTGCAAGGTTTTTCTTCCATTTTCACTTAATTTTCATGATGTGAAATACCTCATAGATGAACAGCAAGGCCAAGACAACGTTTTTGCAGAGTTGACTGTATCCCTTATCCATGTGATAGTCATTTTAAGCATTTACTATGTGCCAGAAATACTGTTAAAATTTTTTGTATATTTTAATTCATTTTGCTTGCATAGTAATGTATGAAATAGTCATATTTCCATTTTAAGGATCAAGAAACTAAATTTTCTCAAGATAAATAATTTGAGATCTGGTTGTAGAAAACTCTGCTTTGTATTGTAAAGGCAGATTCACATGTATGACTATATAACCATATTCACTTGGAAGAATAAGAATGGATACTGACATTTTCCCACACCGCATGTTCTCACTCATAGGTGGGAATTGAACAATGAGAACACATGGACACAGGAAGGGGAACATCACACACCGGGGCCTGTTGTGGGGTGGGGGAGGGGGGAGGGATAGCATTAGGAGATATACCTAATGTTAAATGACGAGTTAATGGGTGCAGCACACCAACATGGCACATGTATACATATGTAACTAACCTGCACATTGTGCCCATGTACCCTAAAACTTAGAGTATAATAAAAAAATAAATAATAAATAAATAAAAATTGGCAAAAAAAGAATGAAATGACAATACATGTTTGAATGTAATAAAAATAGTACTTAGAATAATAAAGTTACTAATTATAGCATAAATCCACATTTTATCAAAGGAAACCATAAAAAAATATTATTTAACCATTCAAGTCAGCAAGTGCTTACTCTCTTCAAAACACTGGGTGAGCAACTATGAAAATACAGACATAAATCCCATATGCTCCTGTCTTCAAATGACTTCGTGATACAGTGAAGGAGACAGTCATTTGTACAGATAATTATATAAAACAAAAGGAAATAAATGTGAGTACAAGTATAACCAAGGTGGTGAAAAACTACAGAATGAATTACCAATTCCAAGTAGAGGAAGCATTTCTATAACTCATAGGTTTCAAACACAAGTGTTAACAAGCACCAGTCAGACAGCCTAAAACATTAAGGACTGGTAGGTGGGGACTGCTATAAATGGAAATGGAAAAAAGACCTGCTAAATATGACATCACCTATTTAGGTCTAGCCTGTTGGGAGGAAGGCTGGCCCAGAGTTCCAAATCATCTGGTATTATAGGACTCTCCTTAACATCCAAATATTCATGTGCAATATTCCAATATTTCGATGTTAGAATACAATTCAGTTTATTTTTGAAAATGTAGGGATGATCAAATCATATTTGAAGACAATATGCAGCCTAAAAATCAATACAGAAGCACTTAGACTTAAAGGCTGACTATAATTTTATCTAGCAGGGAGAGGAGAGATTCAATTTCCAGAGCCATAGCATTAGTTGTATAGCAATATTATGTAGGATTAGATTCTTGGACCACTTTTCTTCATTGTTTAACATTTGAGCACACAGCCATTTGAAAAGCTTGCCATCGAAGTGGCTTGCAATCCACATCTAAAGCTTTGGAGAAGTTTAAATTCAAGGTGTGTGAAATTGGAGCTCAAGTTGGGGAATCAAGTATATTCACTTAATATTCATCAGTGAAGGACATGGTAGAAGCGGCAGAAACAAAAGTCTGAAAAATCACCCAGAATGAAGGATCTATTATGACCAATTTGGATATACTACATATTAAAAGTTTTTGAGAAATAAAAATAATACTAACACTTAAGAATGCAGTATGCTTAACATCAAATTTTGTAATTAGGACATAGCTCAAAGAAAGAAGGGCAAGAAAGTAGTTGTGAAGTTCTGAAATTTAAAAATAATGTTATTGGCTTATACAATCTGGTGAAATATGATAAGTTAAAATATGTTTAACAACTTCACTGATACACATTTAAGATATTTACTTCAATATCTTAAGTACATATCCGCTCAGCTGTAAAACAAGCTCCAAACTTCAAAACCTTCATAAAGACTTAAGTTATGCAGTGTACAAAATATAGTATACATTTCTTTCTACAGTTGCTAAAGAAGACAATTTTTAGCTTATGTAAAATTCAAAAGCAGAAGTAATATTTCTATAAGAATTTTTATTTCAGGTACTATTGAGTATCAGCTAATCTAAAAGTTTTAAGATAGTTGAAAATGTCCTATAATGAAAGAATGCAGTGATTTGATGGCCTCAAGTCCCATGAAATGAAGCTTTCAGAAGATAGCTTATTTTAAAATGTACTATATAATAATTAGATTCATTTTAACGCTACAGGATTAAAAACAGTGTTATTTAGTGATTTCTATTTTAGATTCACTTAGTATCTTTCTTCCAAAAAGGGAAAATAAGAGCTCAGGAGAGAGGCAGCAGTTCTGAATTATAAAGCATCATGTAAAAATAATTCAGCATACCAAAATGAAAAATGGACTGATTGATATTCAGTGTTGCTCCTGGAGTTTAATTTTACTCTAGCTGTATTACAACATGAAACTGTAATTCTCTAGTTCGGAGTTGATAGCATAAATTAAACTCACCGATCACTGAGATTGCTTTTTCTATAGTTAAATTCTGCTATATTGTGAAAATGGCTTACACATGAAAATTTTCCTTTGTTATACAAGAAAAAAAAAATGCACTCTCCTTTTCTGGAGCAATTAAATCACACAATAAGTAGCAAGTTATAGCTTCAAAAAATATAATTCATAGTCAGTATAGTATAATTTTTGAAATGTTAGCATGTATTTAGCAGTTGTAGTCCATGTCTCTTGGGATAAAGTGGAAAGAGATGTTTTTCATCTGTGAGTTGTGGATTCAGTATCATTGCAACTGTAAAGTGCTAACACTTTCATTGGCTCTAAAACAGAGTGAAAAACTGAAAGCATTTTTCTATAGTGAAGTATGCCAACCGTCTCATTCATGGTTAAAGAAAATGGGGGGAAGGGTGTTTTAAGCAGTGAGACGTGAAGGGCGAGCAGTAGGCCTGCCTGTCACTGAGGCTGATAGCTTGGCGATGGTTGTATATCATCTACCCTTCAGTGGCTCATGAAGCCCATCTCAGCTGAAATGCAAACGTGCAGTGTGACACACTTATTTTTCATCTTCAGTCCTGATAGTTTTGGTCTTCCGGTGCCTCATTAAATTGTTTCATTTCCCTATGTTCACCACAGATGTGCTGCCACCAGTTCCAGGCCAAGGGGATAAAACAGCAACGATGCTCTCAGATGGAGCCATTTATAGTAGCATTGACTTCACTACCAAAACCAGTTACAACAGTTCCAGCCAAATAACACAGGCTACCCCATATGCCACGACACAGATCTTGCATTCCAACAGCATACATGAATTGGCTGTCGATCTGCCTGATCCACAATGGAAAAGCTCAATTCAGCAAAAAACAGATCTGATGGGATTTGGTTATTCTCTACCTGATCAGAACAAAGGTAACAATGGTGAGTCAGGTTCTTGTGTCCTGAGGAGGTATTTTCATATCATTTGTGCATGAGATAGAAATTAGTATTTGTTGTTTGACTTAGTGATTCATTACCAGGTTTACTACCTAAACTAAAAAAAGATACCAGCATGTTTCCAGTAACTTGAGTAATTCCTACCACCACCACCGCCACCACCACCACCACCACCACCACCACCACCGCCGCCGCCACCACCACCTCCTCCACCACCACCACACACCAGTGCCAATCGGTTTCATCTTTTAGCTCTTTTTCAACCTAATGATCAACAATCCATCTCTACTTCCATTAGGGCAGGGTAGACAAAACATTCCTCCACTCTCCCACAACATCTGCTTCTGAGTTGCTAACTGCATGTTCTGCATGGGCTTGTGCTGTGAACTAATCACATGATGCCACTATGACCTCTGCCCTTTAACCCTTAGCCTTACTTTACATTCCTGACTACCGATTGGCTGAGGGATTGTCTAATAGAATGCCACACAACCAGTCTCAGGATTTCAGCACCACCAGCTCTCACAACAGCTCAGAAAGGAGTGGCAGTCTCTCAGGTTGGTCTCATCACAGTAAGGAGAAATATTTGTTTGTCACCAGCGTATGACCTGTGTTCCTAACAACCATGAAGATTTACTGAATCACAGCTCACTGTCAGGCATTTATCTGTCAAATGACAACAGTTTATGCTAATGAAATCATGCCTTGGTGGGATAAAAGGGAAGAGAAAAATCACTGTCCCCTTTTATATACTAACTCTATGAGGAAATATTTAAAGAAAAATTATGCCATTCTACTAAATACTATTCATTAAAGAACGAGTAAAGAGAATTTTATAATAAAAAGATCATACATGAAAGTCAATTCCATGTTATAGATACCAAAAGATGAATTCAACTAAAATGAAAATGATTTTGGAGTAGTTCATAATATTAGTATATCATTGATGTGACCTCCTATTTTTGGACAAGATTTCAAAATACCATATAATAGGATTTTTTATCTATTGAATGATATTCTACTGCACTATACAAGAAAGTTAATATGGGAAATTAATATTTAATTTCCAAAAAACCATATAATCTTTGATATTGATAATTCTTTTATGGTATAAATTTTAATATGTATTTGAGGTATATCAGCTAAAGTGACAATCTATAATGATGTCAGTATCATATAGCACAAATGGAAAGAAACACCCTTTACTGGACAAAAATATATACCTATTATAATGACTTATGAATGAAATTTTCCTGGCCCAAAGATCCTTACCTGTAAAATGAGGAGGTTGTAGTAGACACACTCTAACTTTCAACCATGACATATACATTGTATGGCTGATGACTTTGTGCATTTCTAATTTATTCCATGACCCCACTTGTTTAATTTGTTTGGATTAACTATATGCTATTTGTTTGTACTGAGATTTTGTTTTATTTTTTTAATTACAGGTTATTTGTAAAAGACTATAGTGTATTATGGCATGTCACAGGCTACCAAGCATCAAAGCCATAAAGAGTTAAACTTTTTACATCATTAGGGTAACATTTTCTAAATTACTTTTCCTCAGGAGATGGAACACTTTCAGTCTGAAAATGTTAATGCTCCCTCTTCCCTTCAAAATGGGTCATTTGCTCTTCTTGCCTATTGGTAGAATTAGCTATATTATAGAATCCAGAAAATGTTAAACATCTGTTATGAATTTGAACGGGTTTAATAATATAGGAGAACTTTTTGAATGACCTTATGTGTCATTTAGACTGCCATTTATTTATAATAAGTCTCACAATTGTTCTGAATAATTAAAAAGTAATTTATCCTGGGCTTCCTTTTTATTTCATTAAAGATATGCAAAGTCACATGCAGTATGTAAAAATAAATCTATATACTATAATCCATGGATTACTTAAGACTTTTAAAAATCTTTCTTTAAGTATTCTATATGTGTTGATTGCCACCACCAAGTTTTAAAAGTTGTCTTTTGAGTAACTGTAAGCAGAACACAATTCACAATAGTACTTAGTGCTTTTTTGAATCCATTAATCTCCTGAGTGACATTTATATATATCTATGAATTATATTAACTACTTCATCTACATTTGAATACAAAATTACTTAAATCGATGATAGAAAGCATTCGTTAGTAGGTGAGAGTGAAGTGATTATTCTCTTTTTAGTTTAGTTCAATTGAGTTTAATATTAGAGTTTTGTCTTATGCTTATAATCATAGGTATGTTTCCTAAGACTTAAATTTAAGATCAAACCACCTTGTGGATAGCTAATCATATGGTATTATAAGATTTTCTTAATTTGTGCATAGCAATGTAAGCAATTTAAAATAATCACAGTGATAAAAGTGGACATTTCAGAATTATTTGAGTGTATTACCCTCTTTGAAACACTTAATATTATTCAATATATAAGTTCTGAGCACTTCCATTAAAAATCTAACCATTAAAAATATAAAATCACCAGCCTGAGCAACATGGTGAAACCCCATCTCTGAAAAAAAATACAAAAATTAGCCAAGCATGGTGGCACTCGACTGTATTCCCAGCTACTTGAGAGTCTGGGGTAGAAGGATGCTTGAGCCTGAGAGGTTGAGGCTGCAGTGGATGTGATCGCACCACTGCACTCCAGCCTGGGTGACAGACTGAGACCCTGTCTCAAGGAAAAAAAAAAAGTATATATATAGTATATATATACATATATATTAATATACACACAAATTAAAGAGTTTATATATGTAAGTCATTAAAATATGCTCCCTTAAAAGATAATATAGGAAATTCTCACCTTAAAGTGATTGAAGGTTCTTTGTTTGCAAGTAACAGCAACAGACTGTGGCTTACTTCACTCAAGGTTCAGATCTCAGAGAATGTAAGTGGCTTTGGTTCTATGTATGCTCTCCACCATGCTATGAACCTACCACTGCTCACTGCTAAAAGAAGTCAGGTGTGTTGATTTGTAATCCTACACGTACTGCCCATAATGAGAGAGCAGAAATTTCCTCAAAAGAAGAGAAAGTGATTGTTGGATAGAAAGCCCTCACATATTTCTTCTATGAATCACCCGTTTCCCAAATATATTTTTAAATCTGTTTGGAAGAGTAGGTAATGAATGGCTTTCTTGAATTTTGGACAATGACTTCAACAGAATTCAGGGCTCTGGAAGTAGTAATTTCCAGTAAAGAAAGCTGCTACACTCTGAATTCTGATTTTTCTCTTACTGGGTGAATGTGGACCACGTAACACTCAGAATGAACCTCAGTTGCTTCATCTATAAAATGGAGATGCAAGAACTTGTCTATTTCTGTTACTCAGTTCTGGTGGTGACCACCTAACATTTCTAAAAGTACCATGGAAAACGAAAAGCACTCTCTCTATATATAAATAAATAAGGAATAAAGGAGGTGAAACTAGAGAGAAAGCTATGGAAGACAAGTAGCTCAGTCTGTTCCCCTTTTAATCATTGAAACCGAGTTCTGATACTGCAACAGAAGAAATGGTTCCTGTCTGATAATTTTGCTGACTCATCAGGAAACAAAGGATTAAGGTTCATCTACCTTAAAGACAAACATTACAGATGTATATTCAAGCAAGTTTATTGTTATTCTGAGTCAGGCTGTTTGTGGGATACTCATAGGGCCTGGAGAAGTTGGGAGTAAAGAAAGCTTTAGAAATCAAAAGGAGCTGGATTTGCTCTAAGATAGAGGATATGGGGGAAAAAAAAGAACACAAATGAGTGGCATTTATTGAATGTTCTGTCCATTCTGAGTAGTTGATATGCATTGTCTCTTGTAATTCTCAAAATAACTGAAAAAAGTAGTAACTTTATATCTGTTTTACATGTGCAAAAATGTAGGCAGTAACTATTGAGTAACTTATCCAGTAAGTGGGAAACTGGTCTGTAAACCCAGATACAAAACTCTTATCCTCTAAGCAAAAGATATCTGCTCTCCTTCCTCTTAAAATCTTTTATTCTACCAAACAAGTATAATACAAGGCAAGGTGAAAGCAATTTGTGTGCAGGGATGTTCTTTGAAATATGTGTGAAGGTGTGCATGCTATGTGGAAAACACACACTATTTTATAACTGGCAATAAATTATATATCCAGTTTAACAGTTTTATCCCTTCCTGGTGCTCAAATATGTTCCTATTAAATTACATAATATTCAACGTGGCTGATGCAGATGAGTAATTGGTAGAAGTAAAGGGAATAGTAGGCTTCTAGTGATACTATAATATATTGCTAAATAGCCCTGCTACAAATAGTTTTTGCTCACAACTTGTGGTTCCAGAAAGATGAGGTCAAAAGAATCAGTAAGATTTTTGGCAGATATTGCTGTAGGCTGTGGTGGGAGCCACAGAAGTTATATAGTGTCCCCTGAAATGTCCTTTGTTATTCTGCTCCAAGAAGTACTCATTCCTCATTTAACTGTAGTCCACTTTTAAGGAAGAAGCTTTATCTACTTAATTTTGGAAGAGTAAAAACCATGGCACTGTCCAAATGATAAATTGTATTTTTTATATTTCATTAAGCTCCATGTAATCCTAGATATGGCTCATATGCTGCTAGCTTACTTTCTTCTCATATTTTGTGCATGAATTCATTTGTATTAGAATGCTACTGAAACTGATTACTGTATTAATTTTTCCTCCTTTTTGGAATATTATATGATGTTATGCTTAAAATAGCTAAGAACTATTCACATATGCAAAAATAATTGTGCCATTCATTAGTTAAAAAGTCTATAAAACGTATCTTCGCAAAATATTTACAGGTATTTTCCTGACTGTAGCTGATTGATTTTTATCAGTTACTTTTGAGATAAAAATTGTTACCCTTCCTGGATTAATTAAATTGAATAAATTCTAATGGAAAAGTTTAGCCTATATCCTTAGACCTTGCATTTTCCACTGAGAGAGATTATGCAAAAGAGCATTATAAGTGTACTAAAATTTGACATTTAAAAGAATTTGTTATGGCCCATTATTTCCTCTAACAATGAAAACGCGAAGGCAGCAGACGGGAATAAATCAATAAGCATGCTTTTGATACAGCAGCCATGTTTTTGGTTCATTCAGCTCTGCTGTTAATGCACTGGGGGAAAAAAAACAGTATCATTTTGAGTGATTTATAAAAATGTTTTTCTGATTATATCATTTCATTGTTTATAGCTTTTAACAACTCCAACATACTGATTCTGGTGTTTTGAAACATAAATACATCTTGCCATCTGATGTATTCTCTTTATTCTGCTATTTGGCATCTCTGAATAAATACGTTATTACTTTCAGGTGGGAAAGGTGGAAAAAAGAAGAAAAATAAAAACTCTTCTAAACCACAGAAAAACAATGGATCCACTTGGGCCAATGTCCCTCTACCTCCCCCCCCAGTCCAGCCCCTTCCTGGCACGGAGCTGGAACACTATGCAGTGGAACAACAAGAAAATGGGTAAAGATATTTTATATACTAGCAAAATGGCCAGGGCTCTCCTCTCCTCTCTGTTGTTCATTTTTGCCATCATCTTATGTTCTCTCACTGTTTCTTTTGCCCCCCACCACCATGTTCATTGCATTTCCCCCTCTTTCATTGTTTGCACTGTCTATATATTTTTAGCTGATAAATACAAAACAGCACATATTGAGGACTGAGAATCCTTGGCCTTCAAGTGCCTTAGATTGTCTGCAATCATGATAATGCAGCCTCCATTTATAATATTGCTTGTTAGTTTGAAAGCAAGTACCCACAGCTCTGTGAACTAAAGAGCCACTCCTGAGAAGGGCTGAAAAGGGAATTAAAATAACCTTCTTCATCATCCCTTGCAGTTCTCTAATGACTTGATGTCTGGCCATAGCAGGGCGCCACTGTAGAGCACCATCACAATGGGATAATTGTAGGGACCTGGCCAGTGGGTAGAACTTTAATCATCAGCTCTGATGGGAATTTAGGGGCCAGAACAATAATAGAGCCAATGCACACTCTGTAATGAAACCTTTTTAAGATACAAAATTTTCTTCGAGGGTCTTTAAATGGGACCAGTTTCCTTATTCTTTCCCAAATGTCTCACAAGAGTTAGTTTTCCTCTGTTACTTTAAGCCTTAATTGATTTTAAATACAAAGACACTGATATTTTTTATCCTCTAATTCCAAGAAAAACAAAAATTGGTCAAAAAATCATACTGTTTCCTTTTCTAGTTTAATAATTCTGAATGCTTTGTCTTCCTTATAATTCCCAGGTCACTATTTATTTTGACTGGGCCTTTATGTAAGCTAAAAATACAGGAAAAAAGCAGTTTTTCTTTTCACAGGATTTTTTTTTACTTAGAAATATTTAGATATTAAAATAAATATATTTCTATAATGGTTGTTTATTATCTTGGCTTAAAAAATCACATATACATGTTTATAAATTTCTTCTTCATCCTCTTTTCTTTGTACATAACTCCTGTCTTTGAAGTCTTCAGATTAATTTTTCTAACTAGAATTTTCTATGTCATAACATTGGCTTCCTTTAATGATATCATTTGCCTTTTTTGATAAAATAAAATATATATACATATATGCTCTATATATGCATTATATATGTATACACACACACGTGAATATTTTTTGTCTATGTCTTCCTTTCCCTCCAAAAGCCTTCATTTGTCTCTCTGAGACTGTAGCACTTATTATATATGCATATATTGTTATTTTACTTCTAAGTTCACATTTGAAATGGGAAACTAAAAGTATATCCTGTGTCCTCCTTCTCTAACTTAAAAAATAAAATTCTGTATATGATCTTAATTTATATTAATGTTATAAATGCGTCAGTGTCACATAAATCATGAGCAAAGAAAAACCAAAGATGTGTATTCCACAAGAGATTAATACAGAGCTTAGAAATCTGCATTTTAAAAGCTATAGTCAGAGACTACAGACATGGGGACTTGTAAAACAGGAAGAGAAAGTAGTGCTATTAAAGCTTTATATGCATTAAGTCTTGAACTCATATCACATGAAAACTGTGGATAATTTGGAAGGTTTTTTTTCCCACTGAGTCTACTAAAATATACATAGACTATGATAATTCCTGTAACCCCCTGCAATAAAACCAATTAAATCAAAATCAATGCTAAACTTCTCACTTTATTTTATTATCTTGCAGTAGAATTGAAAATATTCATGAAATAGTAGATAGTGCAAATTTTTATTATTTAACACAAATTATTTTCAGTATAATTAAGATATAAAACACAAAATTGTTTCTACATATTTGGAAACTTTTATATATATATATGTATGTAGTTTGAGTTACCTTCAAGTTTTTGTTTGTCTTAAATACCTAGTACTTGCTAAAAAAAGAAGTTATCATTCTTACTAAAAATAGTGGTTAGATCTTAGCCAGTCAGTAATATTGACAAGAAAATTCAATTTCCTTAGTTTTTGAGCTCAGTTTTTAAAAGGCTAACACTTGAAAAATATTATTTTAATTATTTGTAATAAAAACATATTTAAAGTTAATATAAAAACAAATAAAAATTAATAGATTGGGCATGATTTTGTCAATTTTTTGATATTCTTTATATTTTATGTTTTCTAATCGGTAAACCATATGATACTGAAAAAGAAAGATTATTGAACACAGTAGAGTATTCTACTATTCATAATATTAAGTAAGTCAAAAAAGAAATCTTCAGAATTGATCTTCTAGAAAATTTTTCTATAATTTAGAACCTTCATAATTGAGGTTTAAGCTTTTCTTGACATACAAAATATAAAAACTTCAGATACTTTTTTGCTCTCCATACTTATTAGATACCAGACAGTAAACATTATCCTGTTCCTGACACACACACATGCACACACACAAACACACACAATTTTGTATGATAAGCCCTAGCTGAGCAATGTGGAAGAACTAATAATCTCCCCACAGAAAGGGGCAATCATGTATACCAGGGAAGCCAGGGGAAAGCTTGTAGAAGTTAAGTTTTGAGGTGAATCTAGAATCATTTACTCACAAATAATAGAAAAACATTTGGTGGCTGTTGGATGCCAGGCACTGAGCCAAAAATAAGGACAAAGATAGCAAGAAAACGTCTCTGTCCAAAAGTGGTCTAGCATTAGAATAGATTGTTAGTCAACAACTATAACAAAATTTTACTATTGCTGTGATTGTCTGTGCAAATGGAGACAAATTTCCCTGGCCAAAGACCAAAAATAAATAAATAAATAAATAAATAAATAAATAAATAAATAAAATACAATGAAAGATGAGAAAACAGGAAATAGCAGATAGTCCCATTAGTCTTCCTTTGGAAACCCCACCCTCTTTTCTTTAAGGTTATCTGCCTTAACTAAACTGTTGTTTTGGTTATTCCTAAAGCTTGCTCCTCTATTGTAGTACTCCTCATATTGCACTTAACTGCTTGTCTGTGCCCTTTATCAATTTGTACCTGATGTATGAGGCTTGTTGAGTTTGAAAACTGCATAGGGTGGCCTGGCGCGGTGGCTCACATCTGTAATCCCAGCACTTTGGGAGGCCAAGGTGGGCGGATCACAAGGTCAAGAGATCGAGACCATCCTGGCTAACATGGTGAAACCCTGTCTCTACTAAAAATACAAAAAATTAGCCGGGCGAGGTGGCGGGCGCCTGTAGTCCCAGCTACTTGGGAGGCTGAGGCAGGAGAATGGCGTGAACCCGGGAGGCAGAATTCGCAGTGAGCCGAGATTGGGCCACTGCAATCCAGCCTGGGTGACAGAGCGAGACTCTGTCTCATAAAAAAAAAAGAAAACTTCATAGGGTAGGAGATAATCTAAGAAGACGTTTTGAAGCCAATTGTGAAGCCTTGTATGTCATATTGGAGTTCTGATGTTTAAGTACAGATGATGGATTGGAGGATGTGAGGCTGAGGCAGGTAGATAAAGCATGGAATATTGCAGCAGAATGGCTAATATCATGTAAATGATAAGGGAATAAAACAAAGCAAGGTCAATGGGTTGGAGGAAAGGTAAGTATTTAGGAGATATACCCAGCTAATGGTAATCATCACCCTGAAAATATTGTCTCTAGTTTTTTGTTACAATATTTAGTATTATTTCTAAAAGCTTAGCTATCATCAATTTTCATTCTAAGCCTTTCCCCACAATATCAAAATAAATATCAAAATCAAATAAAAAGTATCAGAATATCAGAAGTTATCAAACAATTGCCCAAAGAAGAAAAGTATTTGTTAATTCAGGAATATAGCAATGATGGCAATGTTTTCTCCTATCAATATTCTTCTCTCAGCTTGACAAAAATATGTCAAAATGTATTAATCCCTAGCTATAAATACAGTGCATTTTATTATAGTCATATGATTCCAGGAAGAATTCTATGGTAATTAAATTGAAAAGTGGGGCTTTTCTTTGCTACTGCAGTTAGAGATTGGCAAGCTTCTGCCAGTGTTGAACTTTATTGTATTTTTATTAGTAATTTGGTATTTGTATCTGGCCTTTTACAAGTTCATTCACATGCAACATTGATTTGTTGTCATCTTTATCATTAATTGCCAGGCAAGACAGATATGATGCCTCATAGTTCACTGACAATAAGTCAAAGAACAAAACCTTCGCCAGGAAAGGTTGACCAGAAGATCTTTGGTTTGGCATTAGCAGCATTTTCACAGTCTTTTTCAATGTTACTACAAGAAAAAGTTGAAATTCTGTCACTCAAATAAGATGTATATCTGTAAAATGTGAAGGAAACTATAAAAACAGGGCTACACTTCATAAAATTTGTAGAGTCATCTGTTACTTTCTCATCCTTCTTCGGTAACTGCATGAAACCTAAGTATTTGTTGCTTGCAATGGATTAAGACATCAAGACCATAGAGATAACAGACCATTCTTCTCCTTCATATGATATACACCATGCCCCAACTTTCCTTCATTTATTCTTCCAGGTTCTTCTAGTCTTTTCTTTTATCTCATTTTCCATTTTTCCTCTTTTGGTACATGGTAAGTAGATGGATCTGTGGACATTTTTCAGCTTCGCTATCCCAAAGGGGTAAAGAATTTGCTCCTTCTTGTTCTAAATTATCTTCACACACACACACACACACACAAAATGACACAGAAAAATTGGTGATAACTGGCTAGGCGCGGTAGCTCACTCTTGTAATCCCAGCACGTTGGGAGGCCAAGATGGGCAGATCACGAGGTCAGGAGATCGTGACCATCCTGGCTAACATGGTGAAACCCCGTCTCTACTAAAAATGCAAAAAATTAGCTGGGCATGGTGATGGGTGCCTGTAGTCCCAGCTACCAGCTACTCGGGAGGCTGAGGCAGGAGAATGGCGTGAACCTGGGAGGTGGAGCTTGCAGTGAGCCGAGATCGCGCCACTGCACTCCAGCCTGGGTGACAGAGCGAGACTCCGTCTCAAAAAAAAAGAAAAAAAATAGAAAAATTGGTGATAACATTAATTCTAGTTAATGGGAATAGCTAATGAAATATGTTTTAGTTAATTAATGCATTAAGCAATGTATTTGACTAATGCCAAATACAATATTTATATGGTTAGGCTCTCCTTGGCCTGACATTATTTGATTAATAAAAATGAATTGAGTACACCAAATTATAACTTTTCTTAAGTTTTCTTAGCACATGATGCATATAACATATATTTCTTCTAATATATTCTCTATGAATTTTCTTTTTTTTTTATTTCATGTGTATATCCCCATTAGATTTTCAAAAGTAAGGATATCTTACTACCTATGGAGTTTCAGAAAAATCTTAGGAAATAACAGACTATTTCCATTTGAAAAATTGAATATGTGAACATTTTCTTCCTTTTTTCCAAGGTATGATATCCTTGGCAATGAACAAGTGTAAGTAAGGAAAGTGTACCCATTACTTTTTGGCAGAAAAAAGGACTCTTTTGTAGTAAGAGTTACAAAGTAAATTTAATTATATCTAGTTATGAAGCAGAACAGCACATTTCATATTGAAAATAGATAGTTCTCTTTTGATTAGCCTCCTCTTACGTATTTCTGTTTAACTTAATAATGTGGCTTAAGTCAGATAAATAAATTATGAAAAAAGAACAAAGCATTCTAATTAGTGGAATGATTTGTGTGTTTTCAAATCAAATCAATACATACGCGTATGACTTACTCTTTTTAAGGTGTTATATTAGATGTAACAAAACAAGAACAGTTCAATGTCATAACTGTAATGCACTTGAGTAAAAGGTAATATAAACATGTGAAAAGTTAAATACTAAAATAAATTAGTCAAGAGTTACAGAAACCAGCACTGGAAATGACATAAGACTGCATATAATCAATTTTCAAGGAAATGTACATCAAGGAAACCTTCATACAAGATATGGGATTTAGCCTGCATCTTGATGGATTTATAAGATTAAGATAGGTAAAATTGGAGGAGTACAGCTTATTGGAAATAAGTTGGTTCTTATAAATAAATGCACCAGGATGGGAAGAAAGTACAAAGAAAGATGAAAACAAATTAATTTATTTGAGCAGGAGATTCTTGTTGTTAAAAACTGTCTGAAAAGGTAGATTGCGGCTTAGACATATTCAATGGATGGAATAAAGAGAAGTAAATCTTCTTATTCAGACCATTCTGATATTTTCATAGATGAATTTGTAAGTGGTGGGCAGGATTGGTTAGAGGATGCGAAAAACTGAAAGCAGAAAATCCCACCAGGACAGTGAGTTACAATATTTTAAAGCAATAGGATCTTTTTTCCACATGAAATTTAATTGTGATCTCCAACATATAAAACAGATAAAAATGGCATCAATTTTTTAGAGCAATATGTTCTTTAAATTCAGATTAGCACTCATTATATAGTCAATTAAATGGGAATGCAGTTTAAATGATGGTATTTTCTAGTATAAAAATTGCTATTTGTAACACACTAGTGTGTGTCTGTTGTTTATAATGTCTAATATTATAATAGATATTTAGGAGGAAATATTCCTATCAAACCATACAGGGCTTCTGAAACAGGGTCTTGCAACTCACTTAGGTAGCCTCAGCAAGAGAATAAAATGGCCATGGAAATGAAAATAAAGGAGTTACAATTATAACTAACTTTGAAGGAAGAATCTTTGGAATTCGGGAAAAAGAATTTAGGGGTCTAAGGAAATTGAACATCCAAAGATGATATTATTCCCCCAAAAAACCAACCAACCAACCAACCAACCAAACAAACAAACAAACAAACAAACAAAAACTCTTTCTGTAACTATCTCTCACCCACAGGAAAATTTCAAACTCCTTGTAGGGGCTGATAAGGCCTTCAGTGACCAGCCTATCCCTAACTCTCTTGCCTCTTCCATGGCCAATTTTCTTCTTTCTTTGCCAGCTCTTGGCATTTAGGGAAGTATTTGAACTCTTCAAATTCCTTTCTCTTCCTCCGGGCTTCCACACGTGTTGTTTAAAATGTTCCTTTTACTGGTGGTCAACATAGCCCTGCCCAACTCCAAAACTAGTTTAGACCTCCTGCTTTCTACTTTTGTGGCATCCTGCATCACTGATTATTTGTTTAATATCAGCTTTCCCCACTGAATTGTATGCTCTGTGAAATAGATTCAGGACCCTGACACATAACTGTCCAAAAAAATAAATTAAGAGTTTTTTTTTAAATAAAGTTTATTTTTACATCTGTTTTAGGCTTACAGCAAAATTGAGCAGAAGGTACAGATTTATCCCAGCCCCCACATATTGATAGCCTCCCCAACTATCAAGGTTCTCCACCAGAGTGGTACATTTGTTACAATTGATGCACCTACACTGACACATCATCATCACCTAGAGTCCATAGTTTACATTAGGGTTCTCTCTGTGTTGCACAGTCTATGGATTTGGACAAATGTAATACATGTATCCACCATTATTTTATAATACAGAGTGGTTTCACTGTCCTAAAATTCCTCTGTGCTCTGCCTGTCCATGGTTTCCTCTCATCTAGCCTCTGGAAACTACTCATCTTTTTCCTGTCTCCGTAGCGTTGCCTTTTCCAGGGTGTCAAGTAGTTGGAATCTTATTGTGTGTACCTTTTTTAGACCTTTCACTTGGTGATATGCGTTCAAGTTTCTGCCATGTCTTTTTATGGCTTGACAGCTCATTTCTTTTTAGCAATGAATAATATTCCATTGCATGGATGTACTGCAGTTTATTTATCCATCTACCTACTGGGAGACATGTTGGTTGCTTCCAAATTTTGGCAAGTATGAATAACACCAATAAAAATATACACGTTCAAGTTTTATGATAAATTCAGCTTTTAAACAAAATAAATGGAAAGGCATTCAAGTGAAAATATTCAAGAATCATCCGGACATTTATAAGTTACTCTTTGTAAGAGAGATCAAGACTAGAGATGTACATTTCTGATATTTACTCATATCACAGTTTCCCTAATGAATATCTCCCATGTACCAGAAACTGTATGAGGTGCAAGAAGTACATGAGAATTACAGCTTTCTTGAATTTAAGAATCTCACAAAATAGTGGGAGAAAAGAAACACAGAAACAAATAATCTCAATATAATATGAGGAGTACCACAATATAAGTATTATGGAATTGCAATTAATTCCATTTGGAGTGGGGAAGAGAAGACTTCACAAAACTGATGACGTTTGAAGTGACTGGTTGAAGGAAGAGTAGGCAGTTACAAGCAAGTGATTTGAGAACAGTCATAAACAGATGCAGACTTTAGAGAAAAATATAGTATATGGATGTTGAGGAAATAGTGCGAGATTAAGCTGGAAAGATGGGTTTATCAGACTAGGATGGGTTTTTTAGACCTAGCTAATGAGTTGGAGAGGTTTTTTTTAATACTAGTTATAATCACTGAATAATTTTAGGCTTAAGCGTGATGTGAATGAAGATTTTAGAGATATAATTCTGTTGCACGTGTTTAACAAAGGGTGGAAGAGAAGATGAAGATACCGCAAGAGTAGGAAAGCTAATGAGCTTGTTTACAGCAGGAAACTGATGTGTGATTGTGGGAGTGGGGGTGAAGTTTGGAGAAAGATTCACTAGGTATTTAAGAGGCTGAATTTATAAGACCACTATATCCAATAATATTATTTATCTTTTCCTTGTCTGTGTTTAAAAGGATGTTATAATCCATTTGATTTATGAAAGTATTCAGACTACAGAGAATTGAAATAAAAAAGCTATTGATTTTGTCTCATGGTTAAAACTTTTTGGATTAATTTTCTATATTCACAGACCACAGTCCCTAAAAAAATATGGTTTTAAAATAATTGTCATATTTTATACTCAAAAATTTTTAAAAGGATAGATCTCATGTTAAAGTTTTTTACTACAATAAAAGTATTATTTTTATTTTATAGGGCAAGGTTTTGAACTCCTGTTTTATGATTTGCATTTGGATGACAAGATAAAGAGGACATTAGTTTCTACTGAGAAAATTAAGAGAATCAAAGAGATACTGAATGCATTTATATGATAGTCTTAATGACATATGGAATGAAAGATTGTCAGATATCTAGAACAAGAACAAGTAAAATTCTCCAATACTTCTTAGATAATCAATCAGCGATATTGGCATGTAATGTTGGTGCACAAGTATGAACAGGAGAAGGAAGCAGTTAAATCTACAAGCACTAAATTCATTAATTGTCTTTAATTAGCAATTTGGTTTTTCCACATGAGTAAGTTTGTTGGGAAGTTATTGCCTCTTGTAACTGTGGGGTAACAATTAGCTAATAAGGTCTTTTAAGAATAAATTGAGATATTGAGATAACAGATGTAATTACAATTAGAAATTAAGATAACAGCCAGGTGATTTACTGTGGTGACACCAACAGCTTCAGGAAGAAATAAACCGACAGAACATTTCAGATACCATGTGGTTGCTACTTATTGCCAGTATAATTGTGTGCATGTATGTGTATGTGTATTTGTGTCAATGTGCATATTTTTCTCATTTAATTTCAGCTATGACAGTGATAGCTGGTGCCCACCATTGCCAGTACAAACTTACTTACACCAAGGTCTGGAAGATGAACTGGAAGAAGATGATGATAGGGTCCCAACACCTCCTGTTCGAGGCGTGGCTTCTTCTCCTGCTATCTCCTTTGGACAGCAGTCCACTGCAACTCTTACTCCATCCCCACGGGAAGAGATGCAACCCATGCTGCAGGCTCACCTGGATGAGTTGACAAGAGCCTATCAGTTTGATATAGCAAAACAAACATGGTAAATATCTTCATTAAGTCAAGAGACCCATGCTTTCAACACATGGAAAATTTTTTTCAGAATAAATTCACAAGAGATTCTGACAGAACTACACAGCTAGGGTTAAAAGTGATTTTGTATAACTCCTTAATCATTTAGATAAATGTATCCACTGAGAAATGTTAAATAATTTGGCCAAAACTAGAACTAGAACTAGAACTGGAACTGGAACTGGAGCTGTAACTGTAACTGTAACTAGAACTAGAACTAAAACTAGAACTAGAGCAAGAATTCAAATCTGCTGTATTTCAGGCTAAAGTGCTCTTGGCTACACCAGAATCTTTTCTAATTTATGGTTTATCTTCAATTAGCTTATCATTGAACTCACATCCCATGATGTAATAAAAGACTCCTTTTAGATTCCTCAAAGTGCCTGTGATTAATTCTGTATGTGGTTGTCAATATGTAAATGTGAGCTTCTGCAAATCACATATGGTCAGTATTAGTTATTAAAAGACTCTCTTTACCTGAGTTAAGTGCAAAAGAAAAAAAAAAGACAATACTAGTATCAGTAAATGCATAAAAAGCAGGAGTAAATCAAAAATTTCACATTTCTTTTCCTAATCTATAAACTTTTGTAAACTATAGGTGTCAGTTTACCTAGGTATCCTGTGGAATTAACACAGATATATAAATGGGACTAACGCTAACAGTTTTATACAGGATTTTTGTTATTCAATCTTTCTATTTTAATTTTCAAAAGCCCAGGCTTTTATATCACTATTTTAAATCTCCATGTCATACTCCAATTTTCTTCTGTTGATTTACCCTTTGTGCTTGAAGTCTGAGTAAATTTTTTAAAAAGTATTTGTTTTGTTTTTTAAATTGTTCTAGTCATGGGGATAAATAATTCTTATTCTCATTATTAATGAAGTATGTATTATTAAAATACAGCTAACTATACATAGAAAGAAATACCAAAAGGAAGAGTATTACTTGAAGATTATTACAAACAGCCTCTTTTCTTAAGATATTCTTGAACATTTTCCAACAGTCATCAGATGCTTTCTCAAAGGTCAAAGACAACTTACCATTAAACGCTATTATTTTTCATCAATCTGCTTTTAATAAAACATCACTATGTAAGTTGAAGCCAGCTGCTTCAAGAGCCACAGGGCTTCCTTCACGTTAACTAATGAAGCAATGCAGTTTGGTCATCTAAAGCACAGATTCAAGCTGAAGGGTTCTCAAATTTGCCACATTTTAGAACCATTTGGATAACCTTAAAATATATTGGTACCTGGGCTCCACTCCCAGAGAAAGATTCTGACTGCCATGATCTGGAATTTGATCCAGATCATGGGACAGCCAAGGTTGGGACCATTGCCATGGAGATGAACCTGTCTTACTAGCTGCATGACTTTGGGCAACTTGCTCAACATTTATATGCTATAGTTTCCCCATGTGTAAAATGATGGTGATGATAATAGTAATTAGCTCATATAGGAAATTAGAGGGCAATCCCCAAGACAACCTATATTTCTGATACCAAGTACAAGTTTCAAGGGTCCCCAAGACCACCCTGAAGTTTGAGAATTCTCTATAGTAAGTCATAGAACTCACCAAAAGATTTTACACTCAAAGCTACAGTCTATTACAGTGAAAAGATACACATTAAAATCAGCCAAAAGAAGAAATGCATAGGACAAGGTCCAGGAAAATTCCAAAAGTAGAGCTTCCAGTTGTCCTCTCAGTGGAATCATAGCGTTACTTTCCCAACAAAGGGTGTAACATTACACACCATGGAGAATTGCCAGCCAGGGATGGGCACACCTTCCTTGAGGTCCTGCGACTTCATTTTGGCTCTGTCACACAGACATTGTTGACTACCCATATGGCTGACCTCAATTTCCAGTCTCTCCAGAGGCTGAGGTGACACCATGCAACTCCAAGCCCCCCCATAATCATATTGCGATGCTTTTTGGAGTAGCCTAAGGCCTCTAGGTAAGCAGAGAGACTTTTATCACACAGGACATTCTAAGGGCTTACAGATTACCTCCCAGGAGTAGAGGGCAAAGGCCTAACTTCTCTTGGGTCGAGGTTCAATTCTTTGTTACATATCCTAGTTTTTGTGAGAATGAAATGAGTATGAACTTATATACTACTGTCCCTGGCTGTGTATTAGCTGTTATTAGTTAGAAAGGCCTAGGTTTTCACCCCTGAGTTGTTCACTTCTGTCTTCCCACACTTAGAAGAGTGTCCCACTTAGTAAATGCTTGATAGATATTTGGTAAAAGAATGAACAAATTAGTTCATCTCCACCTGCTGCAAATACCCATAGAGGACACCCTGTTTCTTCTTCTGAGTGTGTTCCTACTCAACCAGCAATCTTTCAGAATGCCTTGGCTGACTCCACATCTGGGAGTTATGAGCTTGCATGTGCTTCTGGTTTGGAAGTGACTCACCATCTGGGTAGCACATCAACATCATAGGACTGTTTAACAAATAATAATTCCCAGGCTCCACCTCCCAGGATCTGTTTCTATTGATTCGTGAAGTAAACAGCACAGTGCCTGTCACTAGAAGATATTTATAAATGTTATGTGTCCTCTTCCTGTATTTCAACTTACCTCTTAATTTTGCTTAAATAGGAGTACATTTTTTATTCCATCAAGGTATATTTGTTTTATCAAGAGGTATCAATTCATAAGCATATTGATGGCAACATTTATAGCAAGATGTGCTCATCTATCCTCAAGCTTTTCTGTACTAATACTTAGGAAACTTGCTATTTCTTCCTATTTTTCAACTAGCAGGCTGTGATGAATGCTGAATACTAACTTGGGGCCTGAACTTTCTAATCTGTTAAAGATTGAAGATTGGGATCTGATGATATTGAGGTAGCTTCCAGAATTAGAAATTTTTTTAACATTGAAACATCTAGAATCCTGTTAACATTGAGGTTGGTTACAAGTTCAAGCAGCCAGTTGGGAGAGGAATATTAAACAAATTCGGGAAGATTAAAATATTTTCCCCAAAGCATGCAAATGACAAAGAAAAATAATCTAATGTCTTTCATTCACCAGCCAACAATAAAAATGCATAGTACTTTTTAATATCTCACCTAAATAGCACAGCCTTTTAAATACCTTTTTTATGAAGGCAAAGAAAATACTTACTATGTTAAAACATGTAGTACACTCACTTTTTAATGCTGGTAACAAATAACAATAAATTCATTTCATTTAGCATTTTATGGTTTAGAAGAAAATCTGAGTAGACTCAAAGCAAATCAACTGGACCCTACTGCCCAGCTTCACACTTTGTTAGCTACCTGATTTGAAACAAGTCACTTAAATTTGACCTTCACTTTAATAAATTCTAAAGAAGGTTGGGCCAAGCATGATAGCTCATGCCTGTAATCCCAGCACTTTGGGTTGCTGAGGCAGGACGCTTGCTTAAGCCCAGGAGTTTCAGACCAACCTAGACAACATAGTGAGAATCCCACTCTACAAAAAATTTAAAAACTAACTGGGCATGGTGAAGCACACCTGTAATGCCAGCTACTTGGGAGGCCAAGGCAGGAGGATCGCTTACACCTGGGAAGTCAGGGCTGTAGTGAGCCATGATCGCATCACTGCACTCCATCCTGGGTGGCAGAACAAGACCCCTTCTCTCCAAAAAATTAAATAAATAAATAAATGAGGGTTGATAATGCATGATCTATTTATTTCATAAGGTTGAGATTAGAATTATTTATTCATTGCAAAAGGTTTATTTAACACACTAGTGTTCTAAACACAGAGAATGCTTAGATGAATTGTTTATGCCTTTGAGGAGTTTAAGACTTCGTTGGGTGAGACAGATACATAAATAGCTACTAGAGCACAAATTAGTTGTGCCTACCCTAAACTGGGTTATAGTGAAAGTGGAAATAGCCTTCCAGCCTTGATGTGAGAGAGATTGTGTGGGGAGGAAGCCTTCTAGGGTGGGAAATGTGTTCAGGGTTGGGAGGTAGGGGATATTAGGTCCTCATGTGACATCTTTTCTTCATAAGGGCCAGCAGGCAGCATGGGTTACACAGACTGAGTAGAATTTTGACACTAAACTGGGAACAAAAGTATAATATTTTTGGAGAAAAATATTCACTTTAAATAGTTACTCGTGGCGAATATTCCTAGTCCCCTCTAGATGACTTCTTTTCACAAAAATACTGGGCCCGTATTTTTTTTTCTCCGTGTGTTATCCTATAAATACCAAGTGAAGAGTTTAATGGTTTATGTTTTCCTTGTTTGGTGAGGCTCGTATTCGTAACCATTGTTTCTGCTGAAAGCATTATGAACTCCTAAATTAGTTAATGGAAAGGAAGAAGACAGTATGAGTTACTATAGCATGCATTTAATTAAAATTATGATTTTGTTGCATATTAATAAGTTGCTTTTCTTTTTTAAATTTCATTTGAATTCTAGGCACATTCAAAGCAATAATCAACCTCCACAGCCTCCAGTTCCACCGTTAGGTTATGTGTCTGGAGCCTTGATTTCTGATTTGGAAACGGATGTTGCAGATGATGATGCCGACGACGAAGAGGAAGCTTTAGAAATCCCCAGGCCCCTGAGAGCACTGGACCAGACTCCTGGATCCAGCATGGACAATCTAGACAGCTCTGTGACAGGTAACGGAACCAATTTAATAGGAATAACTGACCTATTGGTAACATTAAAATGCATCAAAAGTCAACTACTTCCTTATTGTAAGATTTATTCCACTCCATCTATTTCTGTAACATTTTTAATGTGTTAATATTAAATACAAAATTCAAAAAGGATTTGGAAATACTTTTGCTTTGCTGCAAAAATGATAAGAAAATTCATGAATTTTAAAAAGCTTTAAAGACATGAAAGAAAACTCAATTATATCTAGGGCTTTCATGAGAAGTTCACTCTACTAGGAAACCAAGTCTATTACATTAAAAACCTTGACTTTTAGAAATGATCTTTTTTTTATATATCAGGAATAACATATGAAGTGAATGCAATCTTAAAATGCTTCTTGATATTTCACTCTGTAAAATCATTCACTGATGGAAAGTAAGCACGTCTCCTGAATAAGCCACTTTAAGGTTGCACAAGGTATTATTTTTAGAATGAAGAAAATGTGTAGTGAGATAAACCATATGTTTATGCATTTCACATTGCTGCATCTAGTAAATGCTTCTCTTCCAAGAAATGCAGTTATTTTTTCTGTTTATTTCTTTGGCTTCCTCTTGCCTTGTTCATCAAACGAAAGAGTTGCATTGGAACTCTTCTATGATGATCCCAGGACTGAGGTATAACCTATTTTCAGGGATTTAAATGTACCAATTTTTTTAAAGAAAACTTTAAATCCTAAAATGGACACAATGAATTTGGAGAAAACTAAAAATTCAGTCTTTCTATTCAAATAGATATACATTGTTGGACACACAAGAAAATGCCTCTTACATGGCTGTGTAGACCGAGCTACTACAAACTGAAGTCTGGTCTCTGCATTTCACTGGGTCTTCTCAGAAGACCACTCATATCTGTATTTACCGTGATGACATCTTTCATCCTAGGAGATATTTTACCACAATCCCGCTTAATTCATTTTTATGCCAACAGCTTCCAAACTTTCACAGATTTTACACAATGTGTTAGAGTTCTACAAACACTGATGGGAACTGGTTTATGACCGGATAAAGCAGCATCAGCGCCTGTGATTTTCCTCTGTATTCCTCCCTGAATTACTCAATGTGTGATGCATGAGCCCATTTTTCAGTTTTTCTTCTTATCCAGGGGCTGGTCTGCTTGCCAGCCTAATTAAGATTTAAGAGCTGCAGATACACCGCTGTGATTTGAAATCCAGATCCAACCGAAGGTGACAGAGCACAAGTTAAAATCTTCAAATGCAGAGAGCTGACTTATTAGTGCACTATTATGTTAAGCCCCTTTGCCTGAATTTCCAGCATAATCTCCTTCAGGGTAAAATTCTGCATATTTTTGCATATTTCACTAATGATACTGAACTCTTTTCCATTAGGAATGCAGTAACAAATTGCAATAATGATGAAAAACAGTCAGCTATAGTCTGTGTAGTTCTTTTATTAAATATTATAATGTCAAAGATGATAAATACGTCTATAAATCAAGAGAATGCCATTTTGCACTTTTACATGCTCACCTGTGACATGTTAGGCTGCCTGATGTGACTGCAGCTCAAGCAGTCTGCGTTTCTCCTGTAGCTAGTGTAATGTTCATTCCAAATGAAGCTTTTATTGCTGAGAAAAAAAGTCTGGCTTCCTCCTTGAATTCACTGCTTAATTATTGCCATATATAAAAACCTCAGGGTGTTTAAGTTTGTATTCCATGATGAGTTTATCCTATGAATAATACATCTCTTTAGTAAAAGAAGTTGTGTTCTACACAAAAGTAGCCAAATACAAACTCACTTTTTTTTTTTCCTTTCTCTTCCACAATAACTTTGTGGAGAAGGTGTGATCAAAGATTTAATTTGCTTTCTATGCTATGTGAGTAAGTGCTTATAAGTGTGTGTGTGAGAGAGTATGTGTTAGACGTGTGAGTGTATTAGAACGTGGGTGTGGGTGCTTGTGTAGGGAGTGAGTACATGTATAAATGTGTGAGAGTGTAGATAAGGTTGTAAGTGTGATATAGTGTGTGTGCATGCATGCATGCAGACATGTATGAGAAGAGCCCTGAGGTAGATGTATATAGAGACTGAATATTAGAGAAATCAGCATGCCAATGAATGTTGTTCTAACATGCTTATGTTTTCCTCAGACACTTAAGGCTAGTTTAATGGCGCTGAATGAGGTGGACAATAAAACAGGCATTATTTCTATGAGCTTTTTATGTTTTTAACATGGTAAGTGCCCATACAGTGGATGCGGATCATACCACCAATTACTTTCGGTTCTAAATATATTTGTGGTGTGAATAAATTAGTCATTACCTCCCCCTGAAATGCTGTTAGTTATTTTCACTTTCATGAAACTAATGACCATTTTATTAAAGAGATCTAACAGTTACAGGAGGCAGCATGGGTTACACAGTCCCTGAAACCCTGAAGCCAATCAGAATATTGGGTTCCAGTCCCTGCAACTCTGAAGCCAATCAGAATATTACTTCAATAACAACACTGGGATGGGCTGGTAAGCCAGTATGTAAAATTATGCAGGATTTTACTTGGATATATTGCACTTCACAGCTGCCACATTAGGGAATATATCAGCAGTTATCCAGGGACAGAGCCCATTTTTTTGTAAAGAAATAAGCATGTTAACTACAATTAGTTGTTTTTATAACAACTAATTTGTGAGGGAGCTCTTAAATTTTGAAATGATGTTCTATGAGTGGAAAAGGCTAAAAAAAAGAAGAAAATATCAGCAGTTCCATATCCCATAATCTCAGTACTGGATAATATGTATATTTGCAGGTCTGCTGTTAATATTTCTTTCTTCCTACAACAAACACCTATCGAATGCCTATTACTTCTAATCACTTGGCTAAAAATTTAGATTCAGTAATAATAATAATAGGTAACACATATACAACCTTTACGAAGTGCAAGGCATCTTTCTTTCTTTCTTCTTCTTTTTTTTTTTTTTTTGTCAGAGTCTCACTCTATCGCCAGGCTGGAGTGCAGTGGCACGATCTCGGCTCACTGCAACCTATGCCTCTCGGGTTCAAGCGATTCTCGTGCCTCAGCCTTCTGAGTAGCTGGGACTACAGACGCCCACCACCACGCCCAGCTGATTTTTGTATTTTTAGTAGAGACGGGGTTTCACCATGTTGACCAAGAGGGTCTTGATCTCTTGACCTCGTGATCCATCTGCCTCGGCCTCCCAAAGTGCTGGGATTACAGGCGTGAGCCACTGCGGCCGGCCCATGCAAGGCATCTTTCTAAGCAGTAGCCTGTATTTTGTGTGGTCTCATGAGCTAAGAATGGTTTTTCACATTTTTGAAAGGGTTGTAGGAAAACAAGAAACTAACTAACAAACAAAAACTAAGAAGAATGTATGACAGAGACAGCAAAGCCTAAAATATTTACTATCTGTCATTTTACAGAAAAAGTTTGCTGATCCCTATTATAAAGTTTTAATGTATATTAATTCATTTGATCCTCACAACCCTATTAATAGTATTATTTTCATTTAATAGATTAAAAACAGAGGGTTTTAAAGCCTTTGTCCAGGTTACCTACCTGATAAATGGAAGAAGAATGTTCAAAATCAATCAGTCTTACTCTAAAGACAAATTATCATGATCCCTGCTCTGGAAACACACAACTTTCTTCTAATCTGAGGAATAGGTATATTTAAGAGGAAAATAATATGCTGGTTTGTTGCTTCATATGTGGAACTGAGTGTGTGTGTATATAAACACACATGAATAAATATGTATACAAGCACAACATACAATTTTCTCTCTAGAAACATTAGTCCTTTTTCCTTATGCATTTAATCAAGATCAAGATATTAATTTTAGATGTGACTTTTGTGATTCATTTTTTTCACATTCAGTTCTATGTTTATTTATAGTGACCCATGCTAACAAAATTCAACTGTATCAGCACTTTTTGCAATGAACCTCATTTTAATAATTTTCATTATGCTCATAATGCACACCTATTTGATTGTAATAAAATACAACATATTTATTTATTGCAGCTCATTGCACTCTTTTTGGGCTAGAAAGTAAACATAAAGGCTTGTTTCTGTCTTCAGGAATAAGCCTGTAATTTCTTCCTAAATGCCAAACCGTTGGGTAACGGGGAGGGAGAGGGCTACAATACTTCTTTCTGTAATTTCCATGGCAGGAGTCAATGGTAATTGTTTCCCAAATTTCATGACACCACCAGGAAAAAAGAAACAGAAGGCAGTAGGAGAGAGTGCAGGGGGAAAATGCCCTCAACGTGTAGCAAAGATTCTAACTGCCTCAGTGATCACAAAAAGGAAGACTGAGATTGTGTGCTGTTCAGTGAAACAAGTAAAAAGTTTCCTCGACTGCTGGACCCCACATGAATATCACAGCTGAAAGGAAATCATGGCTCTATATTTTGTGTTACGTTTTTGGAGGTTTGTTCTGGAACTCCCACAACAGATCAGTATGGAAACAATGAAACCTGGTGGCCTCACCATCTGACTCAACCACACAGCTTTTAGAGCCTCGGCCACTAAAATATTTGACCTGAAACTTTGCTTTTCTACAAAACTTAAAGGAAAATAAGTTTAGTATTAAGGAAAAGTTCAGGGATAATGCTACAGTAATCAAATTAATTTCTTAGACTACTTTTACAGGTTTGATGCCTTTAAAGAACAATTAAATGTGTATTTCAAAATTGAACAGATAAAAAGGGGAAGTGGGATATTACACGTGTAATTTTTATCTGAGTGAAACAAGGTATCAAGCATCGTATGTCCTAATGAAGATATTTAATTGCTTATTTTGCTTTCCATATATATTACACATTCCTTTTCTTTCTTTCTTTTTTTTTTCTGAGATGTTGTCTCGCTCTGTCACCCAGGTTGGGGTGCAGTGGCACTATCTCTGTTCACTGCAACCTCCGCCTCCCAGATTCAAGAGATTCTCCTGCCTCAGCCTCCTGAGTAGCTGGGATTGCAGGCTCGGGCCACCACGCTAAGCTATTTTTTTTTTGTATTTTTAGTAGATACAGGGTTTCACCATGTTGGCCAAGCTGTTCTCAAACTCGTGGCCTCAGGTGATCTGCCCATTTTAGCCTCCCAGAGTGCTGGGATTACAGATGATTACACATCCCTTTCTCTCTGAGGCACGCAGGTGGAATCGTTGCACATTCAATATGTTTGAGTGAAAGAAGAAGTTCTGTAGATTTGACACGTTTTTCTACGTGTAGGCAAAGGTCAATATTTGGATTAATTTGTCTAAAGACATTTGTAGCTGCAGCTTTTACTTAATAGGTAGACGAATAACATTTAATAGGAAAAGTACATAGATTAAATATTGGTTGAAAAAATGGAGAATGGCTAGTTTTTGTATCTCATAAAAATGGTAATGCAACAATTAGCAGGGTCATCTTATAAAGCACAGACTTTACTCTAGCTTAATGGATCTAAGGATAAGCATTTATCAGCAAGGAAAGATTTAGCATAAAACGACATGTAAATGAATTGATGACTGATCATAAATTAATTTTAGTGCTGAAGATGTAATAGAGACACAGCAAGATGCCACTTTATCATGATATTTTACTGCTCAGTAACATCTGAGCAACAACTTAATGTCCTATGTGCAGTACTACTTTAACAGCTTGAATACATTTGAGATTTTTTTTTGCCTTTTCTGCAATTTAAATCAGGGAAATTTGGAAAGATTGAAAATGTAAACACAAATAAATTTGGCTATCTGACATAAATTCATTGTTCATTAAATGTTTAAATATGTATTGATTATGTTTGGGGCTGAAACATGTCAAATTGGTATGGAGTGCTTATTAATCTGTAAGAAGCCTCTAGCCGAATTGGTTTTACCTGGTGTTCAATTTAATTTTTGTGTTTATACTTATGTTTGTGAAAGAAAATCAGTTATCACAAAAGTGACTTACTTTTAAATTTGTAGATTAATGTTTTTATTTTCATTCATTCATTATCTTTTCTTCTCTCTCTCTCTTTTTGTGGGGGGGGGGGTAATTGTTTACCTAAATCTTCAGCTCATTGCTCTTGTTTAAATCTCAACATTTTTCCTTTTTTCAGAAAGGCCACTAGATGTAAAATCAGTAGATGTTCAATACATTTTAGCCATTTTACAGAAGGAATTCTAACATCTTATATACTATTTGATTCATGGAATGTGGCCAAATGTCTTTTAAAAATATTTACCATAAATATGCCCATTCCATATATCTTAACCAAACTGTAGAGGAAGGGATGTCGAAGATCCCAGACAGAGAGGCAGAGAGACAAAGAGAAGGAGAGAGAAAATTTCTTTCTATGTTCCTTGCCCTCCGTTTTGAAGGCAAACACAACTACACTAACGTGAGACACTTCCCTCTCTTCAGATTGGGTCATGAGATTTCCTGTTGCCCAATATGGCCAAGTATCTGTGGTCACATATCTTTAATTCTGAAGTCATCTATCTAGTCTCTTTGCTCTTACAAGAAGTACAAAAGAAAGAATAGCTGACGTTCTTTCTGTATTTACCAATACTCACTTGAAGCCCTGGCTTCCATGTGACTCTCTCTTCCCAGAGGGAGACAAAAAGCAGCAGGGAAAACTTCATGAATAATTGGGAGTTTTAAGGACATACAAGGAGCATTAAAGGCTGGGAGAAAGGCAGAGCAAAGACACAAAGGCTGGAAGTAGTCCATTTGTTTAGAGTATCACAAGTGTGTGTGTGGAAATGCTCGGATGAAGAACTGTCAAGTTACCACAGGGAGATAAACAGGGTTATCTGAGGCGGAAAGTTAGGCTGATTCTCTGTTAGGAGGTCTCACAGGATATCATTTCTTTAGTGATGCTACCGTGGTGTAGGATTTACTGGTTTCACCTGTCAATAGCTACACCACAGTCAGTCTTATAGGTTCAGAGACTAAATGTGTCACTATGCTAGATCCTCAGGCTGGAATTACACAGCAAGCAGACATAGACAGGAAACGAAAGAAACTCAACTATTTTTAGGCTGGTTATAGTGGAAAAAGAAAAATTTTAGAAAACAAATCACTGGGCCAAGTGCATTAAGATGGATAAATGAGGATGGAAAAGTTACACTCCAAAGAAACTTAGCTGCCAGTTAATGTAAATTTTTTATCTTAATTTGAATAAGATATTGCTAAATATCAATATTCAAGTATATCAAAGCATAACCAATACACATGCATATATATCACATATATGTATACTATTTATATAGTGTCATCATATTCCTTATTTAATAAACTTTCTAAGAGTTCTTACAAGAAAATTCTTTCTATAGTTAAAATAAGGACATTGCTAAGAAATTACACATCAAATAATGTCATACACAGAATTATAGAATAATGAAAACATTGAATGCATTTAATTCCATATGCCTACTGTTTATTGAATTTCTAATGTACAATGTCACTGGACAATAAATATGAAAATAAATATGAAATAGTTCCTAATCTCCAGAATTCCATTGTCTAGGAGAGGAAACACATGTGCAGTAGACCATAATATATAGAGAGAACTGATATGCGAGTTTATGTGTAGTGTTTGGAAACCAAAGGAGGTAGAGAGATTGATTCTCGCTATAATAGGACAGAATCCTGGTGATAACAGAAATGGCATTTAATTTAGACTTTAAGGTTTGTCAGTGGTTAATAGTGTTAGTGGCAATATCTCTGTCTAAAGAATGAAGGATGATGTTACATAAATGAGCAAGGAGACACACAGGCTGTAAGAGTGAATGAGGACTAATACACAGCAGGTATATTAGTCTGTTTTCACACTACTGTAAAGATATTACCGGAGACTGGGTAATCTACAAACAAAAGAGGTTTAACTGACTCACAGTTCCACACGGCTGGAGAGGCCTCAGGAAACTTACAATCATGGCAGAAGACAAAGGGGCATGTCTTACAAGGTAGCAGGAGAGAGAGAGCAGGGGAAATGCCAGAGACTTATCGAACAACCAGTTCTCATGAGAACTCCCTCACTATCATGAGAACAGCATGAGGGAAACCGCCCCCATGATCCAATCATCCCCCACAAAGTCCCCCCCTTGACACATGGGGATTACAATTCGAGATGAAATTTGGGTGGGGATGCAGAGCCAAATCATATCAGTAGGCTAGCCTAGATACGGAAGGGTTGCAAATATTTAATTAGAAGTTTGGATATGGCATTGGCTAGCTGGGTAAGGCTTTAAACAGAGGAACACATGTATGTAAGTGCTTCACAAAAATAATGTAGAAAGCAATGAGGAAGATAGAAGAGACTAGAGGGAAATCAGGTAGGAGGGGTTTAGGAGTAAAACAAGATGAAGATTAAAGAGATGCTTATTTGGAAAGTAAGAGCAGGTATTTAGAAATACAAGAGCAGGCATTTAGAAATACAGAAAACAGCACAGGGAAGGGACTGGGAGTGAACTTTCAAATGTTTTTAAACTATCCTCCGTTCCAGAGTTTCATATTCTTTTGTGACCCCCTCACTGAATTTCTTTGATTTTTTTCTTATCTAGTATAGCATTATATTGCAAAGCCTACTGCATTATTTCTTCTTTCATTTTGGATCGTTGGTCCTTGACTTGTGGTTATTAACCCAGAAATGATTCTCTCAGAAGAGGCTCAGTTGCTGGTGTTATCTCGGCTTCCTTGCAGTGGCCTGTGTCAAGGGAATTTGTTTGAAAAGTAAAAAGTGTATCTCTGTGCTTTTGGCAACCAGAATCAAAACTCTATCTTTCTTTGCTACACTTAACACCCTTTTAACTTCTCCGATCATTCTAACCAGTTCAGCTTCTGTTTTCTCTGTATTGAAAGTGCATGAATCCATGTCATTGTATCCTGGCCTCTTGACTAAAATTACCAATACAGCATCAGGGCAACACTCCTAACTATTCTGTTGTTGCTTAAATATTACAGAAAAAAATTAAATGGTCTATAGCATTTGACTTTCATCTCTTTTATGTAAATATGTATTAGGTTTATTTAGAAATCTTAAATTAGTTTCTTACAAATACTTTTTGCCCCCTTCTAACAAATTTAGGATAAGCAATACTTGGTAGTTTTTTGTGTCATGAATTAATGGTATACCAACATAAATAAATCTTGTAATATTAATTTTATTAAGTAGGAGGTTATGTTCTCAGTCTGTTTTTGTCTAAGAAAACATATAAAATTGTAAATGACTTGCTAGAAAATTAAGAAAAAATGTTTCTGAGTATCCTCACAACTTACAGCTCTTTAAACGTAAAATTAAAATTATTTTCCTCTATTCTCATGTTGCATTTTGCAGAAAAAATTCATATTAATGCTGATGATAGTCCTTATAAGTGTTACTTTTTAATATAAATCTCAGTATTAAAGAGAAAACTGGAGTTCTTAAATAACTTAAAATGCAAAGTAAGCAAAAAGAGCATTTAAATTACTAGAACTTCTTTAAAATACATTTTTTCTTATGTTCTAAGTTCATTTGCTTTGATATTGTTTATACATTTTTTGTTTGTGAATTTTTGTTGTTATTTGTAATTAAGTTTAAATTTTAAAATCTTGAAATAATTTTTGCCCTTTTATGATATACAGTGTAGTTTCTATGCAGATTATCATTGGAGTCTGCGTTAAATTCAAAATATATTCACACTATTTCTTCAACTGAGTCTTTGATAAGTTTAAGTACACTAAGTTTGTTTTACTAAAAGTGTTCACTTCTGAATTATAGTAACTTAAAATACACATCGCAGCTCTCTTTTGGAAAACGATTGTGTAATAATTTAAACAATGTAAGAGTTGAACAGTACAGCACATGCTTTGCTTATGTGCTGCAAACAGATACAGGTTTCAAATGAGCTTCATTCTTCTGCACAAAAAATGTTTAAAATGTACATGATACTTGCATTTGGCTAAAGAAATCATGATGAAACTTCAAGGAAGAAGCATGGACAGCCTACTTGCTCATTAGTATAGTGTGTACAAGCAGATGAGATTTTCAATATATACAACTCACTAGACAACTACATTTGTTTTTAGGTTCAATGGTAAATGGATGGGGCTCTGCATCTGATGAGGATCGTAACTTTTCTAGTCATAGATCTAGTGTAGGTAGCTCCTCAGATGGCTCTATCTTTGCCAGCGGCAGTTTTGCACAAGCACTGGTGGCAGCAGCAGATAAAGCTGGTTTTAGGCTGGATGGAACCAGCCTTACAAGAACAGGTTGGTAGACTCCAAGTCAACACTCTTTGCATGAGAGAATCTTGTCCTTGGACACTGACCTTTTTTCTCCTGTTCTTTCTCCTTAGTGAGTCTGACTGTAGGGCTTTCTTTAATACGCATGAATACAGTTTGGATGCTCCATTACCCAAACTCTCTTCTGATGCTAGTTTTGCAGAGCCAAGAATAGACTCCTCCTCACCACTTTCTCTTATTTTCCTTTCTCTTCACGGCTTTGCTGATTAATTGGAATATGCTTCCTTTTTATATTACGGCAAAGCAGCAACTAAGATTGCCATTAAATTTTTAATAACTCACATTTTGCAAAATCCTCATACAATTAATAATGTACCCAGTGATTAAAATTACTCAGCTTTTATCTCCGTTACTTTCCTTTGCCTCATCTCTTTCTGCAAATGCATTTTCTGGGAAGGTTTCCTTAGCATGGGGTGAATGGGTCTAAGGTTGTCGGTCTTACCAGTTCAAATAGCTTATGATCTTATTAATTGTTTGGCTAGTAAGATTTTAATACAATAATTTATTATTTGTCTTAAAGGATGCTAATTAAAGATACACCCACTGCATTTGCAAGTTGAATAAAATAATGACTACATGTGTATTTCTCTTTAGAATAATTTAATTTTGATTTCTGAGAGTGATAAGTAATCATATAAAAGAACAATTGTATAATTTTTCAAGTGCTGCTCATTCCACAAAAAAGAATGTGGGATTAATAATAGATCAGTAATTTGTAAACTTTTGCAACAAAATAACTTAGGCATGATGCGTGCTTTTACATTTGTATGTATAATTCTTAACTATACATATAAGAATATTCTAATATATGAATTAAACTGAATTACCTTGCAAAGCAAACTAATAAAACATTAAGTACATTTGCAAAATCTTAACTGTAATCAAATAGTAAAGAAAAAAGATTTTTACCCTTCACTAAACTCTCAGGTTATAAAAATGAGTCTTGGAAGTTTTCTTGGAATTATACCATCAATATTTCTTTTGAGCATACATTAGCTATCTTTAAATGAAATAAGAAAGATCTTCTAAGCATTGCAGAGGTTTATTTTTCAAATAGCATCCAAACTAAAATACGTTGTAATAGAACTGTTATTTGAATTGTCTTGCATTATAAGGCATAAGTCTGAAACTTTATGTTGCTTGAGTGCTTTTTGCAGCATTAGCTGTAAACAGAGCAGTGAGAACGTGCAAGGAAACTAATACATTAGAAGGCACAAGTGCATTTCCTGCATCTATGCTAATAGCTAACACAGCATTAAGTAATATCATATCATGTCGACGTAAGAAAATGTAACTACATATAATAATGTTGTATGAAATGAAAACATACACAGGAGAATAAATGCATGCACATAAACCAGGCCTCTGTTACTATAATAAACATGGTATTGAAATCACAAGTTGTTGAAAATTTATTAGCTAACCTTTTCCCAGAATAAATTTCCCTGTATACCTACTCTAAACCACAAGAAAAGGACACAGCACATATCATTTTTCAATGAGAATTTGGAGCCTGCTCAGATACAATAATATTAATCAGAAAATACCTATTGCATGCTGGATATACAAGGTGATTTTAACCTGCTATCCTCTACACAGATGTTGTTGAGTTTCTGCCAAAAGAGATAGAATTCATTGTGTATGTGGATAAGTGGTAAGGTCAATTTAATATATGTGTCTGAGCAGACCTTTCATGTAAAATTTCAGATGTAATTACTACATGACATTTTTCTGTGTTCAGAGAGATTTTGTAAGTTTCCAAGGATGAAATTTTATTAAACAAATACAACAGTATATACTTCATAAATAGCTTCTTTAATTTTAAGAACTAAAAACTGCATGAATTTGCATATATCTTTGACAATATCAATAATATTGTCAAGGTTAAATAAAAGTATAATCATGCAATATTGAGTTTTGGATTGGTGGATCTGTTTTATGTTCATTTGTCTGATTTTGAGGGGGCCAGTGGGGGTGTTGTTAGCTTATTAAAAATTGAACAAAATATGTGCAGCTGAGAATGTAGAAAATACATTTTTCTACAGAGATGCACCAATATTTGGTATCTTCATATGTTATCTCTAGGTAGATTTACAGGTTAGTCATAGTGCAGAAATATAGGACAGAATCAGTGTGCTATAATGACATTCTCTAGAACCCATTCCCTTTATTTTCATTTTAGGAAAAGCCTTTACCTCCTCTCAAAGACCTCGACCTACCAGCCCATTTTCTACTGACAGTAACACCAGTGCAGCCCTGAGTCAAAGTCAGAGGCCTCGGCCCACTAAAAAACACAAGGGAGGGCGGATGGACCAACAACCAGCATTGCCTCATCGAAGGGAAGGAATGACAGATGGTAGGTTTCTTCCCTTTACTCTTGTTTTCTCGCTGAAGAGACGTGCTCCATGCAATCATTTACTTAGATTAATGTAGTCATGGTAGATTAGCTATTGCTTCATTACATAACAAGACAAAAACCTGGCAATATGGTCTTGTTTAAATAAAACACCATTTTTAAAAACAATCTAGAATTATTTCTATATTATTAAGCCTCAAGAAATACATTCCATACAATTTTTTGAGGTTGATTTTTTTTTGCCATTCTGGCATATTTCATAAATGCTTTTTAGTGAGCATTTAAGAGTAGGGAAGAACATAAGCTGCATGTGCACTTATATGATCAGAACTTTTATCATATTAAATTACAATATCTTAGCTGCTATTTCACTTTTGGAAAAAAAGACTTTTGAAATGATTTAGTAATTTTTTAGTCACAAATTTCAGAGCCAAAATCAGGCTACAGTAGTTGAAGAGTGTCTTAGTCTGTCTGGGCTGCTATAAAAAAATAGAATCATGCATTGTATGACAATGTTTCAGTCAATGACAGACTGCATATAAGACAGTGGTGCCATAAGGATGTCATACTGTATTTATGTTGTACCTTTTTTGTTTAAATATGCAAATATTTACCATTGTGTTATAACTGCCTATAACATTCGGTACAGAAACACGCTGCACAGATTTTTACCCCAGATCAATGGTATGTAGTCAGCTATACCATCTATGTTCATGTAAATATACTACGTGACACTTGCATAACAATGAAATCACCTAACACCACATTTCTCAGAACTTATCTCCATCATTAAGTGACATGTGACTGTACCATAAGCTGGTAGATTCCAAACAACATACATTTTCTCCACAAATCTGGACTCTGCAAAGTCCAAGATCAAGGCACTGGCAGATTTGGTGTCTGATGAGGACCCGCTTTCTGGTTCATAGAGGGTGCCTTTTCATTGTATGCTCACATAGCGGAAGGGACAAGGTTCTCTCTGGGGTGTGTTTTATAGGATGCTCATCCCTTCATGAGGACCCCACCCTCATCATCGAATCACCTGCCAAAAGCCCCACCTCCCAATATCATCACATTGGGGATTAGGATTTTAACGTTAAATTTTGGGGGTACACAAACATCCAGACTCTAGCAAAGGGTCAGCAAACTTCTTCTATTAAAGTCTAGATAGTAAATATCTTTGGCTTTTGGGACATAGGGTTTCTGTCACAACTACTCAACACTGCCATTGTTGTATGACTGCAGCTATAAGAAAAGTAGACTAGGCCGGGCACGGTGGCTCAGGCCTGTAATCCCAGCACTGTAGGAGGCTGAGGCAGGCAGATCACAGGGTCAGAAGATCAAAACCATCCTGGTCAACATGGTGAAAACCCCTGTCTACTAAAAGTACAAAAATTAGCTGGGCGTGGTTGCACGTGCCTGTAATCCCAGCTACTGAGGAGGCTGAGGCAGGAGAATTGCTTGAACCAGGGAGTCAGAGGTTGCGGTGAGCTAAGATCACACCACTCACTGCACTCCAGCCTGGGCAACAGAGCAAGATTCCTTCTTAAAAAAAAAAAAAAAGAAAAGAAAAGAAAAGAAAGAAGGAAAATAAAAGTAGAATGATGGAAATGATTGACTTGCAATAAAACATCATTCACAAAATGGGCAGTGGCTGGATTTGGCCCATGGGCCATAGTTTGCTGATCTAGCTCAATCTTTTTATTTATATATAGCATCCAATATTTGAATACTTGCTTAAACACTGTTAGTTTCAGGAAACACAATATTACTGGAAGATATCCATGTTCGATAATGAGTATTTCATTAGCTTTAAAGAATATAGTCTATTTCCCGTATTTTTAATTTAATTCTTATATCTTTTAAAGAATGAATTAAAATATGTATCCTGAAGTTATATTCTAAGGATATGTGACACATATTTAAAGTGTGTAGTACAATGTCAGATTGAAAGGTAAATTTCTTTTTCCTTTTCAGCACTGTACCCTATAAGCACACAAACATTATCCTAACATAGTTCAGTTAAACACCAAAAGGATAAACTTTTAAAAACTGCACATTAGAACCATCTGGGAAGCTCTTAAAATATACCCTAGATATTCAGATTTAATTATTCTGGGGTGAAACCCAGTTACAGGTAATTTTAAAGCTCCACAAGTGAATCTAAAGTATAACTATCTTAGAGAAGCTATGACTTAGTCCTTAGCACACTTACACTTATCATTATAGGACAGAATGAAGCTTAGTTGAAAAAGAAGAAAAGCATTGGTTTTTTATTAGTTTGGGGAAGGGAGTATCCAATCCTGCAGCCCTATTTGTGCTTTCTTTTGTCATCTTGCAAAGGTAAGAGGACTTAAAAAGCCAAATATATTGTTCTACATACTTTCCGGTTTACTTATCTTTCCTGCTTCCTTTGTTTTCAATAGAATATGAAGGTTAAGGGTAGAATTGAGATTTTTGAGTCTCTATAAATGTGTATCCTGTGGTGAGTAAAAATGGTCACCACTGCCTTTCTGCCTTATATGTTCAGAAGATTAGCTGAGCACTTAAAACTATTCGTAGTGTTCATCTAATTCTTCGTAAATAAAAAAGGACTACTTTCACTGAATTGCTAGTTATAAATCTAGTAATTGATAATTTTGTATATTTTTTCTGTTGTGAATATTGTGGAAAGAGAAAAATGTCTAGGTATAGAATTTTCTGTGGTTTTTCAGAAATGTTTGAAGATAATATTCAGAATATGTGGAAGATATAAAATATAAATCAACAAAATACAGATTTTTTTTTCTAAGACATTTTTATTGCAAGCTTTTTTAGAATGTTTCCTTAAAGCAAGCTACCTCCTAGTTTAAAGTATGATCAATATATTGCTTATCTTTCTAAAAAATAAATGTTTCTAAATTTTCAAAATTGCCAGCATTTCAAAAAGGGGTTATGGATTATGTGTTATTAGAAAATGATACATTTTAGAAGTAGTGATATAGCAAAGGAAATTTCAGCCCACATATCTTCCCAAGTGCTTAATCCAAAGCCATTTTAATTATGATACAGTGCAAAGACATTTATTTTGGATGGTGCTCTACAGGTTATCCTTAAGAACATTGTTATTTTGCAGCAAATGCATATGCCATAGCATTTATATGGTATGGATCCATATGTCAGAAATAATTTCATAATTTTTTATGTAAAAATCAAGTTGTTCTTTTTGGGAAGGCTGATACTTAGCAGCATTGATTGTACAGACATTTTACAATAAACCTTTTGCATTATAGATTTTACAATAGTGTTTGCTGTTTTCTAAGCAGTATTGTAAAGATGTAGGCCTTTTTAGCACTGGGATACCATCATTTCTGGATCAGACCTTTATGGTTTCTGAGGGGAAGACAGAACATGAGTGGTTGTTGGGAGGTTGTAATGGCAAGTGGCACACATCACTTCTATTTCATTGAAAACAACTCTGCCACGTGGTGTCAAACTAACTACTGGGGTGAGAAAGCAGCCTTCCCTGTGTCCCATAAGAGAGATTATGAATGGTGGGAAATGTCAGTCTGTATCCCAAAGACTAAAAAACCCACACACATCTTAAAGGGTGTTCTTCTCCCTTTTGTAAAGTTTCTCCAAAGCAGGCATTGCTGAGTCCAAATCTTGTATTCCATTTGTCTTATAAATCAAAGAATACCCTTGGAAGCCAATATATTAACCAATGCTAAAAAAGGAAAATAGATCTGTCTATCCATCAACCTGTTTCTCCTAGATAATTTATTTCCAGCCTATTCTCCCTTTCACCTAGCTCTTTTTTTTTTTTTTTTTTTGAGAGGGAGTTTTGTTCCTGTCACCCAGGCTAGAGTGCAATGGTGCGATCTCAGCTCACTGTAACTCCCACCTTCCGGGTTCAAGCGATTCTCCTGCCTCAGTCTCCCAAGTAGCTGGGATTACAGGCATGCACCACCACACCCAGCAAATTTTGTATTTTTGGTAGGTAGGGACAGGGTTTCACCATGAGGGCCAAGCTAGTCTCGAACTTCTGACCTGAGGCTCTCTGCCCACCTCCACCTCCCAAAGTGCCAGGATTATAGGCATGAGCCACCATGCCCGGCCCCTTTCCCCTAGTTCTTAATGTCCTGTTCAGAGAAGGGGCTCTTTCTCAGCTCCGCCACATACTAGCTTTGGCCTTTGAGCAAATAAATTTACATATTAATTAATCTATTCACTCAAATACTTATTAAGTATATAACATATAATAGACAATGGGAGCCAAACAGACAAAATCCCCTGCCTTTTTATATTTTAGTTGGGGAAGATAGATAAAGACCAACCTAAGTACATACATGAACATATAAGTAAGATGGTGATAAATGTTATGGGGAAAAAACAAAGGGAAGGGAGTTGAGAAGTATAGGTGTAGGGAGGAAGTATTTTTAAGTAGAGTGACTGGGGAAGGCCTCACCAGGAAGTCAGCATTTCAGAAAAGACTGGAATAACATAAGCAAAAGAGTAATGCTGATATCTGAGGAAAGGTTATTCCAGGAAATGAGAATGGCAAGTGAAAGCCTGAGCCTTATTTGATAAAAAGGAAAGGGAACGATATGACTGGAGCAGAGAGAGAAACAAGATAGAGTACGAAGTCAGGCAAGCAAACAAGGGCTAGTGTTTGTGAGACCTTTAAGCTACCGTAATGACATTGGCTCTTACTTTGAATGGTAAACCACTGGACGGGGTGTGTATATGTGTGCATGTGTGCATGCAAGTGTGTGTGTGTAAGGCAGGGAAGTGACATGATCTTATTTATTTGTTTATTTTTTTAAAAGTCATTCTATTCTAGCTGCTGTGTTGAGATGTACTAAATGAGGCAAGGTGGAGATTGTGGAAGCTACCTAGGGAATAGATGACGGTGGTTCATACCAAAGGAGAATCAATGGCAGTGTTAACAAAGGTTGGATTTTGGAGGTAGAGCTAACGGGAGTTGTTATGAAATTAACATAGGCCATAAAGAAAGCAAACCACATTACTCTGAAATTTTGGCTAACTTGTAGAATGTAACTGTGACCAACTGAGAGAAGAAACACTGCAGAGGAAGCTTTTTTTTTTTTTTTTTTTTGAGACGGAGTCTCGCTCTATCCGCCAGGCTGGAGTACAGTGGCGCGATCTCGGCTCACTGCAAGATCCGCCTCCCGGGTTCACGCCATTCTCCTGCCTCAGCCTCCCGAGTAGCTGGGACTAAAGGCGCCCGCCACCATACTCGGGTAATTGTTTTTGTATTTTTAGTAGAGACGGGGTTTCACTGTGTTAGCCAGGATGGTCTCGATCTCTTGACCTCGTGATCCGCCCGCCTCGGCCTCCCAAAGTGCTGCGATTACAGGCGTGAGCCACAGCGCCCGGCCGCATATTTTATATAGGATGATCTAGAGCTGAGTTTTGATACATGAAATTTGAGAAGCCTTCTGAACACCTAAGTGGAACTGTCCAGTGTAGCTCTGGTTACATGAGTCTGGAGTTCATGGGAGGAAAGATCCAAGCTGGAGATTTTTAATTACTTTGTGCCTTCATTTTCTTGTCTAAAAACAGAAGGTAATAATGGCACCTATCTCATTGGATTGTTGTGTGCCTGAAAAGAGCTAATCCTCGGTAGGCCAGTAAGAGACTTTATAGTGAATTGATTTAGTGGAAATGAATCAACATAGAAATGAATAATAAATTTAATTTAAGTAAATGTATTTGATTACATACTTTTATTTTTCAAAAAACCATTCTTAATCCCATTTCTTTTTCCAATTAGTTTATTTCAGTGTGCATGTAATGTCCTTTCTTCTTAAAATATACAAACTCCAAGGATATTACTTATGAAGCTATATAATTTTAGGTTAAATTAAATAATAATCAGAATTTTAGCTGCATAAGCAGATGCCGTTTTGGCCATTTTAAAAATTAAGCTGCTCTGATGCAGAATACAAATCAATGACAAGATAAGTTATTTTGGAAGAAAATACAATAATTTCTCCTCACTGGCAGTCTAAGTTCAATAAATCAAATGAAATAATTTGCATTTATAATAACATATAGTGAAGGAAGTCAGTACTATTGAATATGAAGGAAACACCCAACTCATTGGATTATCCAACAAACAGATATCTCAATATTGGATTAGCTCTTCATTTTGGAAAAATATTCCAAATGCAACTTTATCCTCCCAAACAGAGACCCTGTTCCCTTCAGTTATTAGCAATTCATAATTTAACATGAGGACATACGTAAGAACTGGCAATGCTGCTCCAACTTAGGAACTCAGAGGAGATGCTCCAGAGACCAACATTATCAGTCCAATGCAGATTAGTATCACTTTGCTCATAAAAGAGAGTATAAAGGTTCTTGAAGTTTTTGAAAGGAGCGGCTTAGCTGACTGTTAAGGAAGCTATCTTTTCTCTACAAGAAATTTATACTTTTTCCTTCTAAATTTCACAAACAGAATATTATTAGAGACAACAGAATACAATTACAGAAATAATTGAATACATTATGTACAATGTCTTCTATTAATGAAATAAATGTATATTTTATATATTTGGTCTTTATGAAAAAATAATATAATTACCAATATTCTAAGGATGAACAAAGAAGTTTACAATAGCATGCAAGAAAAATGAGAAGAAAATGATACAAATTGATGTTCAGAAGATTTCAAAATCTTCAGCAAAGTAATTTCAGAACTAATACATACTTAAAAGAGAAAGAAAGAACTGTGACTTCACAGTTGAAGGCATACAAAATATAAAGGTATTTATGATCTGAAGAGTTAATAAAAGAGAGATGAAAAGGGAGTTGATATTGGAACCTTAAATTTTTTCCTATCTGATATTTAAAGAGCTTTTCTGAAAAATTATCTCTTCTACTCTATCTCAAATTTCTGTGAGGCATTGTCTTCTCTAGCACCATAAAACACATTCAATCTTTACTCTGAACATTGGTTATTACTTATTAAAATTAATACATCGGAAGATTATAATATATTAGTTGTAACTCATTAGCTAACTCATGAAACGAACAGCCAGAATTGGTTGTCAAGCAGAATGTTAATTGCATTTAATAAATGTTAGTTTAATGTTGTTAAATGTGCCACATACATGGGTAAAGGCAGTCATATGTTGCATATGACACGGCATATAGTTCTGAATTTCCCGAGGGTGACATTCCCTTTGGAGATTGGCAGGAGAGCTTTTGTTCTTGGGGCCTTTTGTTAGTACAGCTTCAGGAATTTCTAGTGATCTTATTTTGTGTCACGGTATTTCTACTTTGGGGAAGGAGGGTTGGACAATGGATGGAATATAAACAATGAACTGCCCTTTACACCTTGAATGATAGCCTCAATATGTAACTGAAAACACTTTCCACATTTAACTGTTGAAAAAAACTAGTCAATTTTGTTTCAATGATGCTATGGCCAAAAGACAGCAGAGAGAGCAATAATATGAGCTTTGGAAATAAATAATTGACTTTTATTTTCCCCAAATTTCTTTTGTATGGGTAATACCTGTATAAGGGCAAAGATTTTCTTCAACTTGAACTAAAACCTGTATTTTTCATTAAATTTTAGTCCATTCTAAACATTATTCAAAATTTTTAGATCTTCCACCACCACCAGATCCCCCGCCAGGTCAGGGTTTAAGGCAGCAAATAGGCCCGAGCCAGCAGGCTGGTAACGTGGAAAACTCAGCAGAGAGAAAAGGAAGCTCTCTAGAGAGACAACATGCATCCAGCTTAGAAGACACAAAGAGCTCATTGGATTGTCCAGCTAGAACCTCCCTAGAGTGGCAGCGACAAACCCAGGAATGGATAAGCTCCACAGAACGACAAGAAGATATACGGAAAGCCCCACACAAACAAGGTGTCGGATCAGGTGTGTTCTGCACAGTCCCAAGAAAGTGTGGACTGTTACCATTTCTTTTCCTACCAGGTATTCTAGAAATGGCAGTTGTTTAAGGGCATCTCAAAAACATTTGCCTTCATTCAGTAATGGAATTTGGAATTCCTTAGATTTTACCAGTACATGCCTTAAGGCTGATTCCAACGGGCATTGCTCCTCAGTCAGCCTCTCCATAGGGTCTTTGATCCCAAGAGACTTCCAGGCTTCATCTAAATGGCTCAGTAGAAAATTTTATTTTTTGGCCTATTAATGTTTATATTGAGTACTTTAAAGATCGCTAAATTTAATCTTTTCTGTCAGTTTAATCTCTGCCTTCAGCAAGTTTGTTCATTTTGGCTGAAATAACCAGTCATTCGAAAGGAGAGCTCACATCAAATACATGAATTCATTAAAATTACAAAGTTGCAGAAAAATGCCCAATCACAGATCCTCAAATTAAATAAGGTTATACTGGGCTTGCACTTTCTCCAACTGTTAATCAGTTGATTGATTTAGTTGGTTGTTAATCCGTCTATGGGAAATGCTCTTTTTTATAAATCAAGCTTCCTGGAAATGTCACAGAAATAAATTTCATTGTTTGTAGTTAGTTTTTTTTTTGGTGGGGGGTGTGGCGCGGGAGGTGGGGAGCCTGCTTTATAAACGCATTTTCTGAGACATCTCTTCTCATGTCAGGATTCATTGAGTATTGAAACACACACATACACATACACACAATCTTTGAAAAAATGTCTTTTCACTTATTCATTTGGACTTAATGTGTTGTAGATAGGCCTCTCTTCATGCATGTCCCATAACTACATTTTGTCACAACTTGGTGCTCAAGTTTTTGGAAAATGTCACTCGTGCAAGGGCCAGTAGATGACAATTTTAATATCTAGGTTTAGTGAAACATTTAGAAAGGTTACACCATTCAGGCTGTGAGAGAAAAATCATGTGGTTCTTGTCATTGAAGACTATGTAAGGGGAGAAATAGTAAATTCAGTGAGCATTAATCACAGAGTAATAGCCCATACATAGAAAGAAAGTGAAAAACAGAGGGGATGGGGTGAGGAGAGGGAGCAATGAGAATAGAGAGGGAAAGAAAAAACAATTTTTGAACTATTGAGTGATTATTTGTAACATGTGTCATGAGTTATTTATAGAGAGACAATCTGTAAAAAAAAAAAAAATTAGCATACTATTTATTTAAATGTGTGAGTTTCTCTTTTACTTTTAAGGAAATACATAGCCCTTTAAATAATGTATTTCTGTCTCAAAAAGCAACATAAACTTTAAAAGCTTATTTAACTAATATATAGTTCTTTATCTAAATCAATTGAGAAAATGTTGCCATAATTTAAGCTGAAACAAAAAACATGTTTCTTTAATCTTAATGGGAAAATTAAATTGGAGCCTCATTGAACTTTAGAAATTATTCTCAGATATGCTTTTGTTAAACTGTAGTTCATTGTATGCAGCTCTCTTTTATAATGAATTTAAATTTTGCAAATAATATATAACATTGTGTACTTATCCCAAGATCTCTTTTAATTTAATTCTGCTTTGGTTCCTATTGTAGGAAATGTTGCTTGCACATAGAAATTTCTTTAATATCCGGTCCTGATTAAACTTCATAATTTTAATTTTATTAAAGAATGAAATGGTAAAGTAGGCCATTCACAGTGTAATATTCAAGAGTTAAGTTTAGTTTGCCTCCATGTTTCTGTTCAATTTAGCCTTTGGGTTTTTTTCTTTTTCAGAGGAGGCCTTGGTGCCCTATAGCAAGCCCAGTTTCCCATCTCCAGGTGGCCACAGCTCATCAGGAACAGCTTCTTCTAAGGGATCCACTGGACCTAGGAAAACCGAGGTGTTGAGAGCAGGCCACCAGCGCAATGCCAGCGACCTTCTTGACATAGGATATATGGGCTCCAACAGTCAAGGACAGTTTACAGGTGAATTATGTAAGTGCTTAGGTCATTTAAAAGGCTATCGTGATTCAGAAAGAATCTTGGGTTAATAACATTGCCACATTAAACAAATTTCAGATTAATAGAAAACTTGCTCTGTTACAAAAACAATCAATTGCAATTTTCAACAAGTTTGGTCATAACTTAGGCCATTGCTATATTTATTGAAGTCCATTTTTATAAATGTTTCTGCTATTTCACGTTGGATTTATGCTATAAAAATTGTTTTAAGTTAGGCAAGTAGTCTTAACACTTATACATGAAATTAAATATAGTGTGTTTATCATTTTCTTTGCCTTTTTAACTGAACACAATAAAGAAATGGAGACACTGGCCTTTTGGTAGTTTTAAAGAAACTCCTACAGAATCCTTCATTTTCAAGTTACTCTTTATTTATTTTTTAAATTTGGGTAGTCACCCTCGAAGAGTTGATCTTTGATTGTTAATTAAATTGTAATGTTTTGACTACAATAACATTTTATAAATAAATTTCCATTTATGAATGAAAACTGGCATAGGTAGTTAGTACAATTAATTTTCTAAATGTAAAATACTAGGTAATAGGGAAAATTAAGAATGTCACAGCAAAAAATGTTGAGCTCCTTGTGTTAATTTCCTCAGGAAAGTTACCAATACAGCTTTGCATTATCAGAAACATATTTGCTGAATATTTTTAACTGCCTTATCAGAAAAATAGCATTACCATTATCTTCACATCACAGATTGTTTGGAAGACTCTGTGAGATGATGAAAAGAGAAATAATTTCAAAATTATAAATCTCTTTATTGATCTCAGTTGTCATTGTTGTTGACTATTGCTAATCTATTATTAAGATTCATTTATAATTTTAATTTGATTCATAACTACTTGAATTTTTCTTTAACTTTTTTTTGAAGTAATGACAGACTCACAGGAGTACCAAAATAGTTCTACTGGGTGTTTACATTTCCAAATTCTATAGTGTTTTCTTTTCTTTTACTCTTTGATCATCTCCTTCAAGTAAAATTACTTAAATTCACAAACTCATCTATCTGAAGACCTTATTTTCATTGATTATCTGTTTGCTTTGCTTTTTGTTATGCTGGTCAGAAAAGTAGAATGCTTAATTTACATTTTATTTCTACTTTTTTCTCTTTCTTTAGAGTAAATGAGAGGAGACATACAAAGCTGCTCTGAAGGACCATCAGGTCCGGACTCATGGAAGTGATGACTCTAAACAGTGCAATGAACAATTTATTTATGTACTATTAAAAGAACTGTAAATGCAATGTAAAGACACACAGCCACACATATCCCACAGATATTTTCATTGTGTTCTTCTCCTAAGTACACCACCCACCTTAACTCTTTCTTGTCAGGAGTATATAAAAAAGAAAGAAAACAAAACTCGCCCTACAGGAAGAAAAGGATTCTCCTCTGTATATAATTTCTTTTGTGCATTGCTATGCAAGCTCACTCTTTTTAGCTCTGCTCATATTATTGTCTGTTCTTATTGGTCTGTTGTACTATATGTGAATTAATAGGCTGTGGTGCCATATATTAACTTTTAATTGTGTAACTTTTATGTTTAAATTTTGCACTGCAATTTTATTTGGTGATAAGCACAAATCTCTACTCCTCATGACATGAAGAAAAAGACTGAATGTGAAGGGAGTTTCTGTACTGTAAGCTAGATTGGATAATGATGGCTGTAACAAATCATGTTAGATGGTTTTCAGTTGGGGTGTAGAAATAGGAAGATGCAAAGGAACAATGGTGTTGGCAAAGTCTTCTTTGAATATCAGGGACTGAGTCAATAAAAAAAATAGTAGAAAGGTGGCTTTTACTATTGACAAAAGCAGGGGTCAAAAAAAAGTAGTCTAAGTCTTAAGACTGAATATGCATTAAAGTATGCAGGTAGCAAAGATGTAATAAATTTGCTTAAAAAAAGAAATTAAAGTTTTATTTAGAATCAATTTTACCTGTCATTGTAATTGACCCATCTGAGAATTACAATAAGCAAGAGGAAATTAAGGTGTTTTGCAAGAGCTGTATTTATATTACAGTTTTTTAAAAACATTTTCTGAATTATCATAATTAAGCTCTCCAACTCATTAAGTCAGAATATAATATGAAGTTCCCCAAGGAAATGAACAAAATGAACTCTAGAATATCTAGCAAATAGTTAAAGAAGCAATTTATTATTAGGCATACTCGGGCTGTTTCCAAATATAAACTCTATTGCAATATCTTATTTCATCTTTCTAATACATGTACAGTGCACACTAGAGGATAGAGCTGCATCACTTAAATTCATGACTTAAAAAATAATACAGTTTATATACAATTTGTTTTTTATTTGATTAAGAAGTGAAGTTTATGCCACCCAATGTATAGCCAAATTGTACGTGCTTAAAAAGCAGTGCCGAGAGTATGTTCAGTTCACAGTAAGTAGACTTATTGGAATAAATATTCTATGGTACATTCTCAGAAATTGGCTTCCAACTAAAATACGTTTGACCCATTTTGAATAAGGAAATTGAAAAGAAAAATTTAAAAGGAGAAAAAATTGCATGTTTATAAACTTTTTAAATAAAACCAGACCTTGTAAGTGGACATTAATAATTGTCCTGCCTCATTTGTTTTCACGACTTTGACAACAAGAAGTTCCTGAACATTAGTCATGTATGCTCAGAATAAATGTGACTTTGAAATATATGTTAGCTACTGTACATGTATAGTCAGTCAAGTAGAAGAGGACCTTCCTGAAATTCCCACTTGTGACATTTTCCCATGGGTTTCCTACACAATCTTAAATTTTATTTCTGTCTATACTTTCTCAAATTTTTCCTATGATAAGTTCAGTTGTTGGTACTCTTCTAAAAATATTCAACGTGATTAGGATCAGTTCTAAAATATGGGACCCCTTTGAGTGACAATTCGCACTCCATGCATTATTGGCTCAGTAGCCAATTTTTGTCACGTCGTTATAACAAGGAGATGACATAATTAAACATTTCCATCGTTTCTATTCCCTGGGACTGCATCAGCACAGGCAAGTATAGAATGTAATGTTCTTCATGGGCCCCACCAGCTTTTTGGTGCCATGTAATTTATTTCTTCGCTGAAGAGAAAAAGAATTCTGAGACACAGTTATTAAACCCTTTATCAACTTTCTACCATCAGTGCCTGAATTCTAATGCAGTGTGATTTCTCTGGGACAAAGAGACTGAGGAAGATGAAAAGTTTCTTCAAAGAGTGAATACATACTTATTCACAACTCTAGGATGTGAGGACTTTAAATATCTCTTTATGAAGTTCCCTGCCTAACCTCTTTCTATTTAAAGGCAAACAAATTTCGAAGAGGTTTTGTGTTCCCTCTTTATGTTTCTCTATGACCCAGTTTAGTCTAAAACCTTAGTTCATTACATATACAACACATAGCCTTTGATCCCTGGTAACTGGCAGGTGTTGGTGATTAATAAACCAAGGCTTCAAAGTGAAGTATGTGTGTGCAGATGACTTTTAGAATAACGTGGGCATAGCATCATACCTTCCTGATTGTCTTCAGCATATAAAAATTAACTGTTGTAGTTAAAATTATGTCAGTGCAGAGCTTGTGGTTACTTGGAATGTTCTTTCAGAATAGTCCATGTTGCCTATTAAACCTAGTTTTAAACACATTGGGCAGTCAATTTATGCACCCAAAATATCACCCTCAGGTAGATTGAGGGCAAGATAAAATGCTGTAGCTATACAAAGGAATTCAGAAACATTATTGGAAAGCAAAGCCTTTGTCAGCTTGCTACTGACAAAGTAGTAAAAAGCTACTAATCAGTGTGAGTCAGATGTCAACAGAAAAATACAAATACCTATGAGAGCCACAGCAGTTTCTCATTTCATAGCCGATTCAATGAATGTGATTAGAAATTCACTGAGCTCACTCTTGCAGGTTTAAACGGAGGCCTGCATAAGGACTGCAGGAGGAAATCTGGGTGGGAGAGAATGTAATCTGATCTTGCACTCATAGGCAATGCTGCAATGCAATCATGTCCAATACAAGCACAGCTTCATTCATAACAGGAAACGTCTTCTTTGGGAAAATAGCTCTATTGGTGCCCAAACTCAGGTATGCCAGTGTATGCAGGTGGAGTCGCCCTACCCCTCTTCCAAACATGTCCTGTGAGATTTTTAAAATAAGATGGGATAGTACAGGGGCATGAAAAGAATTGATTCCTTCACAGGATTTGAATCCAGTTCAAGGGAGAATGTAGAAAATTCAAAACCAACATATAAGGTATCACACAACCAAGAAAAGTAAAATCATTGCAAGTTTACTTGCGTTGAGTACAAAACAGATTTAATGGTGTTCTATGTCATAGTTTAATGCTCTGGGTATTTAAATATGTTTTCAACAGGATTTGAGTTGAAAGTTTGTAATGTGCTTTGATGGAACACCTCTCAATTTCTATTCAATAAATTTATGTAATTGTCCATTGACAATATAATGATAACAGTACCATTGAACTCTAAACTGTGGTTTATCTTCACTGCTGGGAAGCAACTGTGCATCAGTATTAAAGATATGCAGAAACATAATATTCACTAATTTGTTCATCTGCTTCTGTATATTGTTTATGGAATTACATGGCAAGAACTGTTCTAAAGCAACATGTCTTTCCACATTATTTTAGAGGTGAAATTACTTTTGTTTTGCTTCTCTATAATGTGTACTTCAAATGAAACACCATACTTTTTTCTAAAAAAAGATGTTCAATTTACTAATTTTTTTAAATCTCATAATTTAAAAAGCATTTGTTGTGATTTTAAAGTGTTGCAAGAAAAGGGATTTTGTGGCCGTGGGTAGACTTTTTATACTTTGTTTTATAGATGGATTTTTTTTAACTGTAGTTTGTTTAAGTCACCAAGCAGCATCCAAAATCTTAATGTGTTTCATTTGATGTTGTTAGATCAGAGAAGAAATTGGCATAAAATCGGTTAATAGTATTGTCAAAGAATTGTGTATTGTGTACTCACTGGGAAAAAATAAAATATATTCACATTTCAAATTTGTAGAAAAGCCATTTATGTAAAACAAACCTGTTTGTAGACATGCCAAAAAAAGACCAGGTAGCCACTTTTAGAACTCTGCATTCATATTTTGTGACTAAATTCATAATCTCAGTTTCTCACTCAGTTATGGTTTGAATAGTGATAAATAGGAACTGGTGTTGACTTTTAGTAGTGACTAACAGACCCTGACAAAGAATACAGCAAGCATTTGAAATACAGACCCCATTCTATCAGCACTGCTACTTTCCCCATACCATGAAGACCTTTAGATAGATTTAAAACAAATATCTTATTTTTGAAAGTATAAGTAAATATGAAAATTGAGAGAAAATGAATTTTTCTCAATTGCTTTAGAAGAAATAATTATGAATTTCTTTTATTTTGGATGTTTTTATACTGGATGTTGAAAAGTTATCTCAGGGACTGAGTAGAAAAGAAAAATGCCCCATTTTATTATATTTCATAAATATTGTATTCTTTTTCACTGCTAAGTACAACTATAGGCTCAATTTTTTTTTCCAAAAATAAAGAGAGGCAGTTTCTGTATTCTTTAAAATAATAATACTAGTGACAGAAAAAAGGAAAAAGATTATGGTTAAATCCTGAGACACTCATTGAAAAATATTTTTTAAAATACAAGGTTTAGGACAACACATTTTAGAGTTTCATTTAATTTATATTAATAAGGTGAGAATAAAATAATATTACTGTAATGACAAACGATGTTGCATTAATATAATACAGTGACAAAATATAATATATATGATTAAAGACAAAGTATGTCAATATGATAAATGGTAGGACAATTACAAAAACAACTGTTCCTTTATGGAATTTGTGTATAAAATGGCAAAAGTGTAAAATTATCAGAAAGGTTTATTAAAGTAATACACCACACTCTCTTGATTACTGTATACATTAGCTGGAGAAAAGATATATTAATGTTGCACAAAGGCATTTGAACAAGAAATTATATTTAATGTCCTCCATTTTTTAAAATGTGATTTTATCTCTTCCACAGAGGAGAGAAGCAGAGTTCACACTAAACTTCATTTCATAGGAAAGATGTGAAATAAAACTGTACAATAATACAAAACCAAGTTTTAAAAGTTCAAAACAATACTCCAGTAGAAAAGCTAGCAGGGAGGGGAAAAGAATCTGTCATTTCCAAAAGTTTGTAAAGACTCTTTTTACTTCGATGAATTTAGTGTGGTCTCAGTTTTGGCCTTCAGCTTCTTAGGCACAGAGAAAGAATCTGACATGTAGGAGTGTGCAAAACTGTCAAGAATCCCAAAGACAGATGCAAGACAATTATCCAGCTGTGTGTTTAATATGAAGAACTACAAAGGTGACTAGTCTTTGCATTTTCCAGTCATAACATTTTCTCCTTGTGGTAGTCGAGCTATAAGAAAAAAAAAAAAAAAAAAAAAAAGGCTGGGCACTGTGGCTCACGCCTGTAATCCCAGCACTTTGACAGGATGAGACAGGTGGATCGATTAAGCCCAGGAGTTTGAGATCAGCCTGGGCAACATGGCAAAGCCCTGTCTTACAAAAAAAAAAAAACACAAATGCATAAACTGGCCAGGCATGGTGGCACACATCTGTAGTTCTACCTACTAGGGAGGCTGAGGCAGAAGGATCACTTGAACCCGGGAGGTCCAGGTTGCAGTGAGCAGTAATTGTGCCACTGCACTTCAGCCTGGGTGACAGAGTGAGACCTTGTCCCAAATAAATAAATACATACATACGTATATACATACATAGAAAAAGAAAAAAGAGAAATACATGTATATTTCCAAGATATCTGATTATCTATTACCAAAATATCAAGATTTATATATGTATGTATTGCAGATATCTTAGTAATCAAGGAAAGCTACATTTGTGAGTCACATAGAATGACCTTTTGGCTTATGTCAATATTCATAATAGGAAATGTGCAGGCCACTACAGTGTTCTAAAACCATAGCACCATAACACCCTTCGCCTATAAAAGACCTTGATGGATATAACCTCTGGGTCATAGACAACATTTTTTGGACAAATTTTAGAAAATGTTTTTCTAGACAACACTTTGGAATAATTTGTTTCTAACAAATCTGGGTTTTTGTTTATTTATTCATTTCCTTTGCAAGCAAGTTTTGAGACACTGTGCTAAGAATTAAATATTCAGATTAGTAAAAACAGCAATAACCTTTGCCTTCATAAATAAATAATATCTTCTGTTAATTCTTTCCCTGATTTTTTGCCTAGAAATTTTTGATGAATGTTTTGAAGCTAAGAGGAAAGAGCCAATAAGCAAGGTCTTCAAATAAATTTCCAAGCCGTAAAATTTGTATTAGCTTCATTCAAATCCTCCATACCCATCATAAAATCTAGTCTTTCTCAAAAATAGTCTACAGCATTTTAATAGTATTTTTAAAATGAATAAGACAATAATGGAATTGAAGTTCCATAGTTGAATATATGAAGACATTTCTTTACTACTTGAATCCTTTACAAATCTGTTCAAATCTTATATGACATAAAATCCTTTGTCCTGGAGCATCTTATGAAACAGTACTATGTAAAATCTGCTTGAAAAATAGTCTCCTAGGAAGTATCATACTTTATCCTGCCCCTAGACTCTATATTAGTGGCCCCAAAGGCTTTGCATGCCATGTCTTGCTGTGGTCTTTTAAAAATCAATATTAAGTCATGGGAAAGAATCATTCAAATTCTATGTATAATGTGCAGATGATAAAAGAAATGTGCAGTGAGAAATTCATTAATTAAATTATGTTTCCAAACCTTATTTGAGATCAGTGCTCAGTCCTGTAGCAACAGGTAAGATTGCATCATGTTCTTTAGTTTCTCTACAATGCTTTTGTGTATTGTCAGCTCTTGAAATCATTAGGCTAAAACTAAAGCATGGAAATACACCTACTGTCTCCTCCCACCCCTAGCTACTGACCTTCAATCAGATTTCAAAAGTATAATATATTTTGAAAGATTTCACAAAAGGATAATTTTTTAAAAGCTACTGTCTGATTATTAATAGTTTCTCCCTGAAGAGGTACTTTGCTTAAAATAGTAGCGAGTAACGCAAAATGTAGGAAAAGAGGGCTTATAATTTCTCATTAAGATAATACAGAGCTAAGTACCAGTGGAATTTGAAATACAGCTAACTAGTAATGATGAAAATTCATATATCCAGAAATGGTTAAATATAGAAGTAACAAAGGGAAGATGAAGATAACCATTACGTGAACTTTCACTGGCTATGAGGACAAAAGAAGTGAGGGAAGTTAAAGTGGGATGTGAGAAGTAAGAATTTAAATTTACTTGATTAATTTTGAATGATGATAGACTGATGCAATCAATAGATTAACATGTCCCGACATAGGTAATATGAGAACAATTACGGATGGGCAATGAATGGTTATTCTAATGAAAAAGAGGGAACAGACAAATGGTGGCAGTCTGAACAAAAGACAGACTAGAATACTATGTATTCAACTTAAGAAAAGGAACTACAACATTTTCAATAACTGTGCAAGCATCTCTTTGCAAATAACCACCTACCAAGAATTAAGACACCGTTTCCATCAATGTTGGTGATGCTATTTTTTCCTATCTTATACAAGTATACTAAAAATGTATAAAACAAATCCCATATACATATGACAACAAAGTATACATTTAAAGAAATACGTGTGTTAAATGTCCATATCAACTAATTCCCACTAAAATCATTTGAATAGTTATTATTTAAAAGTTGAAGCTCACGCGCAAAGATATTTTAGATTTGTTCTAATATTCTAAGTAAAAATAATTATAAACCTTAAAATGTATTAAGTAGCCAAAAACTGTATTAGGAGCTACACACATACATGCATACTCATGCACATATACAAATATACAAATATACATATATAAAAATACTTTTCATTCATTAGAATCCAACCAAGATAGGATGGGGATTGAAAAATACCCATAGTCATAAAGTATGGAAAAAGGGAAACCTAACAAGAACTACGGGGATTGAGACAAATATCATAGGCTGAATAATACTTCAAATAATCTCTATTTCTCCTAGACAAATTACATAGGTGCATTTACATGTATACATATGTATACACACACTTATGTACCCATGCAGAGTCATCCTTCAAGATCCACAAAGAATTGGTTCCAGGATTCCTACCAAAATCAGTGGATGCTATACCTTAAATATAATGGTGTAGTATTTGCATATAACCTATGAACATCCTCCTATATACTTCAAATCATCTCTTCATTACTTATAGCATCTAACACAATGTAAATGTTATGTAAATCATTTAATACTATATTTTAATTGGTATTATTTTTATTGTTTTATTTTTATTTTTATTGTAGTTTGTTTTCAAATGTTTTCCATCTATGGTTGGTTCAATCTGAGGATTTGGAGCCTGTGAATATGGAGGCCTGACTGTATATATTTCTATTATACACATCACATATATACATACATATATGCATTTATGAAGAAATCGATATTTTGTTGTTCAAATGGCCAAACGTTCCTTTTAAACAGACGAACACACATTGTATACATAGTATTGTGGTTGGCACAATGTAGTTGGGGGCAGCCAGTTACATTTAATGTGATCATGTTATAAACTAGTTGAGGTGACATAAGGCATAGAGTGAATATTATTTTACAAGTAGAAAGTGAAGAAAACCATATAAAATTTAAATTGTTGCAGAAATCAATTTTGGGAGATGACAAGTGGAAGAGAGCATTGAGGGTTGGTGTGGTCAGGTGAAATGTCAGTGATAAAGGGAATTGACTTTGGCCTTGAATGAGAACAATTAATAGAAAGATAATTTAGAGGAGAGGAAGCAGACACAATATAGTCTCTAGCCAATGGGAAACTGTAGTCTAATACAGGAACCAGTCATTTGAACCAACATTTGAATTCAGGAGTATCCAAGATATGATAAATAAGCAATATACTATTGCAGTAGGGTAAGGAAGGTGGACACCCCATTCAGACTTTAGGAGTCAAGCCAGGCATTACAGACTGACTAACACTGTAGAGAGTGTTATTTCACCCCAACGAAGAAGTTAAATGAAGGTTAAACTTCCCCTGTACAAAAGCACTGGTTCGTAAGGCAGCACAGCATAATTAACCAGTCAATAGCACACGTGTTTAGAAAACAACAGGAAATATAGTGGGGCAATACAATGAAGAAAAGGATGAATGGGTTAAAAAGAAGTAGCCTAATAACACCTAGAGTGAATAAAGACCTGAAGGAATACAGGCAAAGAGGCTATTTTGTCTACTTTGCATGCTCCTGTTTTCATTCTGAGCAGATAAGGACATCTCATCCTCAAAGGGGATTTGTGCTTTTGGAAATGAGAACAGTGCATTCTACCTTCAAATTCTACATATCCACATTTGCCATGCATGCAGTAAGAGTCAAAATAAAGAACATTATAGAAGCCTAAATCTGCTTAAAATAAATATCGGCGTAAAATAAATAATCCATAATAGAGTGTGAAATATTTCCACTTACAAAGTATGCAGTTGCATGTGAACAACAGCAGGAAATACCAGACAAAACCAGAATGACATCAGTTATGATGAGCATAATCACAAATGGGTCACGGTGACTTTCTACACATGTGCAAGTGAATGCAGCAGAGCCAAACCAGACCCCAGGGCTGGAATGGGAACTTCATTAGGGAAAGTTAAGAACAATACACAATGATGATAAATCCTGCAACAATAATCTGTCTGAGAACCAGCCATATTCAAGGAGCACAAGTTCAAGGGGCACAAATGAATCTATATCCTGCACAGAGCAGATGAATGAAAACCAAGGTAACGGTGTGCAGTAAAACTTAGTAGACAAAAATGGAATTCAAAGCATAACTTGGTCTTTCCAGCTTTCCTCTCACCTATTTTGCCTTCTACCAGTACTCTAGTGAATTATTAGTTATCTGTTATTAAAGATGAAGAACAGAACAGCTTAAAAATATGAAAAATAATTAGAGCATAAGACTAAATATGGATAATTATGAAACGGCAAAATATAATTAATCATCTATTCCCTGCAAATGTCTCTTCTGAAATGACCCCATAGTTTTAAAATGCACAATAACTTTAATTTTGTAACACCCGCCAGCTCTCATAGACATACACATACAAACTGCGCACAAAACTCCTTGCTGACAAAACAAACTTGTTATGAGACTTAGGGGCAATATTCAACATACACTTGAACATGGATTTGCTAGATAAGTTCTCCAGGCATAAACTATACCTGCTCAACATTCTCTTTGACATATTTCTCTAGTTATAGCTTGTCATCAGGGATTTCAGGTTTTCCTTGTTTAAATGTAGTGCTATTATAAGTATTTTTTCCCTTGAAGACATGTATTTTTATTTTTCTAACCTTTTGAGGCTTGAGAGAGAGCATTTCCTAATAAAGATTGCAGGGTATTTAAAAATATTCAGCACTAAAACGCCATCTCTTATACTCTCTTTGCAATTGCCAGTTTCTGACAGAACACTGAATTGAGGGGTTGCCGAAATATTGAACTGATTTGAATATACTGACACCCATTGAATTATTTTAGCATATTAAGTTGAATGGCATTGCAACTTTTCCTGTTAAATCATCTATTCCATTTGAGTAATACCCTATCTAAGAGCCCAAAGTCTAAACATATTGAATAAACTAGTAGCAGAAACAGAATAGAGGGAATCAAAAACATGTGTAGAAGCTACTAGGAATGTAGTTGTTGAATAGTAAGTTTTGGACTTAAACCCATGTAAGAGCGAAACAATAAAGCATCACTTTACTTTTTATGTCTAAGTAAATATGAAATTGCCCTGAAGAGGCAAACATATTTATTCTGCTAAAATCTCAAGTAAAAAGAAATTTATCAGGAAAGACTTTGTAGAAAAGCTGGCTAAGAGAGTAGCACTATCTTCAACCACAGCTTTGCAAAAGTCTGAGGACTCTTTTTCAAATAGACCATTTTGTAATGCAAATCTTTTTGAAAAGCTAAGAATTGTAGTTGCAGTAAATATTATCTTATCCAAGGCAATCATATTGGTGGTGTTAAAGTGTGAACAGTAGACCAATATTTTTTACTTGGAATGGTCAATCCACTTAAGCAGCATATACTTAGGGAGTAGATTGAGTCAATATTTTCCTGGGAGAAGATACCTGGATCATCTTAAGCATTTATCAAAATGCCTGAGTGCTGTGTTTAATGAAAGAAATTGCCTTTAAGATCAAAATGGTTCCTGAATGTGCTCCCAGGAAAGATTTTATCTCTAAAGAAGCTCAGCTTATGCCGTAGAATATGTACTTCAATCTGTTGAGCACACCAGAAATCATCCAATACACTCTCAAAACAAACAACAACAAAAAAAGCAGCTCATCAGTTGAATGAGTGAATCTAAGAGACTCCATTTAGATGTTGATAATTGTGCACACTAGGTTTGTTTGGTACAGCGACTGCTCAACAAAAGTTCTCTGGAAGCAAGGCTACGCTCATTAACAATCATTCTGGTTTTATGCTTACTATAATAAGAGAATACACATCTATTTTTTTCTAATAATTTGTCCAAGTTGTTAAGGTTCATATTCAAAAAAGGTATAAGTTTAAAAATTATACAATTTTCATTTTAAAATTGTCATTAGAATACTCCTTGTATATTGGTTAATACTTTGGATGCAAGAAATAATCTGCCCAAAAAGTACAGGTTTAAAAATACAGATTAATATAACTTAACACAAGCTGTCAGATATTTCCAGGGTGGTTGCAGTGAATGAGTTTGAAATGAAATAAATGTAATTAGTTATGAAATAATGTTGCCCAAATTTTACTCACCTCTTTTGACTAAATTTCTTCAAGACAAAGGCGTGGCATTGGATTTTAAAGCTATCTTCAATTTTTTCTTAATTTAGAGATATTGAAACGTTTTAGCAAAAAATATAACAGCGAGAGCATTATGACAGTGAAAGAGATCTAACCTAACTAGCCCCAACTTGCCTTTAACCTCTCAACTGCCCCTTGCTCATGCCCGGGCGTGGGCCACGTTAACTTTGGGAGAAATTCATTTTATAGTTTAAATGGTAACAGCCCTTCCCCAAACTAAACTGCCTTGTAAAACTAATGAAACACCATGAGGTTAGGAGGATGAAAGAGGCCTGAATACTGCTAAGATACAGGCATAGTTAAATGATTACCAGCCATTATTCCAGAGGTGACAAGATTTGCAACTTCCCATTACTCCTGTAAATATCATTATTGTAGAACCTAAGATTGGGCTATTTAGATATTGTATTAATCTGTTTTCACACTGCTGATAAAGACATACCCTAGACTGAGCAATTTACAAAAGAAAGTGGTTTATTGGACTTACAATTCCACATGGCTGGGGAGGCCTCACAATTATGGTGGAAGGCAAGGAGGAGCAAGTCACATCTTAACATGGATGGCAGCAGGCAAAAAGAGACCTTGTGCACAGAAACTCTCATTTTTAAAACCGTAAGATCTTATGTGACCCATTCACTATCACGAGAACAGCACAGGGAAGACATGCTCCCATGATTCAGTCATCTCCAACTGGGTCCCACCCACAACATGTAGGAATTATGGGAGCTACAAGATGAGATTTGGGTGGGGTCACAGAGCCAAACCATATCAGGTGTCTTTTCAGGCTTTTGCATTTATGACAGCCAGATGGGCACACATGGACCAGCGACACCTCTTTGGCCTCCAGCCAGAAGCAGACTCAGCACATGGTGACTGTTTTCCACAACCCTATGAATGCATCCCCAACCAATCAGCAACACCCATTCCCTAGCCGCTGCCTGCCAAACTATCCTTGAAAAGTCCTAGCCTCTGAATTTTTGGGAGGCTGTAGCTGGTGTTCTATGTGTATTAAACTCTTTTTCTACTGCAATTCCCTTGTCTTGCTAAATGACTCCATCTGGGTGGCAAGCACAATGAATCCACTGGGAAGTTACAAATTGGTCAAAGAAAACTTATTTGTGGTGTTGTTTTTCAAAAATTAGTGTTTACACAGGTTCTTTAAAATTTCAGTAGAAAAAGATATCTCAAGATTTTGCCAGATATATGTTAATCATCACACTTAGAAAAGATGGAGTTAGCAGCTCCCTGATGAGAGAGGCAAGAAATAATAATGATAATGAATAAAGTGTATAATATAGATAGCCCAGTGGTTTTCAAAGTATCTTTCCAGTACGCTAGGTGTTCTCAAGACACTTTCAGAGAGAACATGAGGGCAACAGTACTTTCATAATAATACTAACATTTCATTTGTCTTTTTCACTAACTTGATATTTGCAAGGATAATGCAAAAGCAGAGGTGAGTCAAACTGCAACTTTCTTAGCACAAATGAAGTTAGTAGCACTAAACTCTATGAATAATCATTGAAGTCTGCACTGTGTTAGTTTGTTAGGACTGTCCTAACAAAGTGCCACAGACGTAAGAGGCTTAAACAACATACATTTATCTTCTCACAGCTCTGGAGGCTACAAGCCCACGATCAAGGTATCTGCAGGATTGGTTTCTTTCGAGACCTTTCTTTTTGACTTGTATATAAAACTGGGTAGTGGATAGAGGCTGGAGGAGTTGTGAGGTACATGCTAGAAAAAGCTATGCTTGTTGTGGAGGGAGTATTGCTACAAATATGGACATTGGAGGTGATTTCGGTGAGAGCTCAGAAAGAAAGCGAGAAGAGTTGAAGAGAAAGCCTCCATTTTCATAGAGATACATAAGTAATAATGAATAGAATGTTGGTAGAAATATGGACATTAAGGGTCAGTCTGACAAGATCTCAGACAGAAATGAGGAACAGATTATTGGAAACTGGAGGAAAGGTGATCCTTGTTATAAGATGACAAAGAAATTGTCTGAATTTTGTTCATGTTCTAGTTATTTAGAAATCTCTATCTATGAGGAGCCAAGCTGCTCCTTCAACACTCTGCTTGGAAATCTCTTCAGCCAAACATTTAATTTCAACACTCACATGTCCTATTATTCTACTTTTCACAAAATGGTAGAACAATTGAGTGATGAAATTAAGTGTCTGGCTGAGGAGATTTCTAAGTAAAGTGTTGAAGGAGCAGTGTGGATCCCCCTTATGGCTTATAGCAAAATATGAGAGGAGAGAGAATAATTAAAGAAAAGATTGTTAAACAAAAAGGAACTAGAATTTGAAGAATTTGGAAAATTTTCACCCTCTTCATATGGCAAAAATGACAAAGTTTATTTTGAAGTTAACACTGAGGGTGTTGCCTAACAACAATTTGATAAGAAAATCAACAAGGGTTGAACCATGAATTTAACCAACTACTTCAGCAGAAGCCAGGATTACACCAGCAGAAATACTGCCTGCTGCAATTAAAGGAAAGAGAAAAAAATAGGATAGAATGAAGGAAGGTTGAGAACATGATTATCTTTCAAGAAAATAAAAGAATGACCCTGCAGGCATTTTAGAGATCATCAAGGCCACCACTCCCATCATAGACCAAGGGGAAGTCTGCTTTGTCCTGCATTTTAGTGGGCCAGGCGGCCACCATGAAAAGCCCCAGGGGCAGCACTCTCCCCAAACCATATGGGCAGGGTCAGCCCACAAAGCAAAGGGGAAGGGCTGGTGGGGCTATGCTGCTGCGTCAGTGGCCCTGGAATGCAGAACATCAAACCAAAAAAAAAAAAAAAAAAAAATGGCTTGCAAGCCCTAAGAGCTATTGGAATTTGTCTGGCTAAGTTTTGGACTTGTTTTGGACCCATCACCCTTGTATTCTTTCTGAGTTGTCCCTCGTGAAATGGGGTTGATTGTCCTATCCCTGTCCCACCACCATATGTTGGAAGCACCTAACTTGTATGCTTTTACAGCTTCACAGCTGAAGAGGAATTTTGCCCTAGGGTGAATTGTATCTCAGGTCTCACCCATTTAGATGTTATTAAATGAGACATTGGGCTTTAGACTTCAGAGTTGACACTGGAACGAGTTAAGACTCAGGGGGCTGTGGGGTGAAATAAATGTATTTTATATGCAAAAAGAACGTGAATTTTAAGCTATGGACTAAATTATGTCTCCCGAAAATTCATATGTCAAAGTCATAATGTTGCTGTATATTGAAATAGGAAGTTTAAAAGATAATTAAATTTAAATGATACCATTTGGGTAGGAGTCATAATTTGATAGAATTAATGGCCTTACAAGAAAAGGAGGAGAAAGAAAGAGATCTCTCTTTCTTCACATGCAAGCACCTAGCAAAAGCCATGTAACAAAAAAAAGATAACCATAAAATGACCACTCTCTTTCTGACTTGTAGGGGTAAGTTACTGGTTGGTCACTTTCTGTCTAGCCCACTAAAATGAAGGACAAAACAGACTTCCCCTGAACCTGTGATGGGAGTAGCAGCCCTGATGGTCTCTAAAATGTCTGCAGGGTAATTCTTTTATTTTCTTGAAAGATAATCACGTTGTCAACCTTCCTTCATTCCATTTCTGATTTGCTTAGACAACCCTCACCAGAAACTGACCCTGTTGGACCTTGATCTGAAACTTTTAGCCTCCAGAACTGTGAGAAAATACACTTTTGTTGTTTAAGACACCCAGTCTATGGTATTTTGTTATGGTGGCCCTAGCTGACTAGTACAAGCCTCGTTTTAAAATTTTAGATACTAAAAAGAGAAAAAACAATTCTACTTCTTCATCTTAATAGAGCCTATCTAGATTTTGCCTTAAAAAAAAAACAAACAAACTGAATCTATTAGTTTAGGTCAGAAGCCTGGGTTTGAGGAACAGGGGAGAAGCAAGAATCAAATAACACACTGCACTGCTGTTATAATGCACTGCTTATCTCTCTTTTTCTTTAAGCCAGATGGCAAATGGTGCTACTGTAGGACTCTCAGTGAAGACTATTGTCATTATTCAAATGATTTGGCAGTAGCTTTTCTTCCCCACCACCAGTTGCCAGGACAACTTGAGTATCGATTACTGTCTTTTTGCTTCTGTTAGTTTTCTTAGCTGTCTTTTCTGAGTTTGCTGAAAAATGTTCATAAGGAGATAATGTATATGAGTGGGTGAGTGGGTGTGGACATATGAAAGTGAGATGCTTTTTTATGTACACTAATCTTACCCATGACTATTTATTTTTTTATAGCAACCAGTAGACCACTAGTTCTGTTTGGATCTTACAAATTCTCTATAAGAAGCAGAGCTGGCCTCCACTGTAGGATTATCTATGGGCTTTTAAGTTACATGGCACCCCAAGATTGTTGGGCAGAGCAAAAATTATGTATAGAAATTGATAACTCCTGTTTATGTCTTAAACTATAATACCTAGATTTAGCTGCAAGAAAGACATGTTTTCTTTTGTAAGAAACAAACCTATTCTTAATTTTCTAATTTTTATTAAAGAGTAATAAGTCCGTGCTTGGAAGACATAGAAACTTTTTCTAATTTTGACTCTACTACTAACTAGTTGGACAGCTTGGGACATTGTCATTTAACTCATCTCAGCCTCGTGGATTCATTAAATAAATATTAATCATGGACTCACTGTATGCCAGATGTTGCAGAAGGCAATAGAAAGAAAAATAAAACAAACAAACTAAAAACAACAACAACAACAAAACCTAAATGCTCCAAGTTTTAGAGGAACTTACAACCTTGTAAAATAAATAGATGTAAAACAAATACATCAGGGTATCCCAGCTGACATCAACTTGGGAATTGCAACCTGTCTGTATGTGAAATGTATGGTTAAATGATCACTACTCCAGGTGTCCAAAACATGTGGATTCTTTAGTGGTAAAGAAAAAGGATGAAAGATTTATGTTTGAGTTACAAAGAAAACAGAAGATGGAGGAGAAACATAAAGGGGTAGCTAGGCTGTATTGCCGTCTTGTTTCCCATGTGACCATAAGACTGGATTTGTGCTGCAGTTGGAAGAGACTAAAGTGGGCAATGAGTTTTCACTTGGAAGCAAAGCGCAATTTTGTCACTTTGATGCTTTGGCAGTTTTGGGCTGCACTAGATTTCAATACCCAGATTAGGAAAGCATTTCCCCAAAAGGAAAAATGAAGAAACTTTTGTGGCAGGCAGAGCAGGCAGGCAAGATACTCATTAGAATCAACAGCCACTGCAGCAGATAGTGAAGTTGACCAGAAGAGACCTGAGGCTAAGACAGTCACACTGAGAGGCAAAGACTCATCCTTGCACTATGTAATGCCTGGTATATTTGAGAGATAGGTGGTTTGTCTCTCCAGGAACTGTCTTTATAAATGTGGTGAGAACTGAGGTAGCAAAAATGAATATTAACGTTAATACAACCTTAGAGTCTATGGAGCCCAAATGGGACATGCGGGTTGTATACAAAATTATAATTAACATATAACAAGTATCTGATGAATATGGATACAAATAGCAGTGAGGACACATAATAGTATAGAATTAACTCATGGAGAACCTAAGGGAGGATTCAACAGGAAAGCTATGGCCGACCCTTCTCTTGAAAGTAGAATAAAACGTTTCCAGATAGTGAAAGAGAAGACATTCATTTCAAAAGGGCCAGAATATTTAAAAATGTGAGTATATAAAGATGGCCCCTTGAGAAAATGTGTCAGTTAGGAATACAATCTGTTACACATGACAGAAAACCCAAGGACAATAGCTTAAACAATAAAGAGTTGTTGTTGGTTTTTTTTTTTTTTTTTTTTTTTTGAGACGGAGTCTCCCTCTGTCGCCCAGGCTGGAGTGCAGTGGCGCGATCTTGGCTCACTGCAAGCTCCACCTCCCGGGCTCACGCCATTCTCCTGCCTCAGCCTCCCGAGTAGCTGGAACTACAGGTGCCCGACACCACGCCTGGCTAATTTTTTGTATTTTTAGTAGAGATGGGTTTTCACCATGTTAGCCAGGATGGTCTTGATGTTGTTTTTTTTTTAATCACATGGCAAGAAAGCTCATAACAGGTAGTTGTTGGATGTGGTTCAGGGGATCAGTCATGCCTGTCCTTCGTGGTTGCAGAGAGACTGTTACAAATGCAGACATCACACATATGCAGTTGACCCCTGGATAACCTGAGGGTACTGATACCCCTGCATGGTCAAAAGATCTGCATACAACTTTTGACTTCCCCAAAACTAATAGCCTACTGTTTACCAGAAGCCTAACTCATAACATAAACAGTATATTAACACTTATTTTGTATATGTATTACATACTGTATTCTTACAATAAAGTAAGCTAGAGAAAAGTAAATGTTACTAAGAAAATTCTACGAAAGGGAAAATATACTTACTATTCATTAAGAGGAAGTAGATCATCATAAAGATCTGAGGAGGGGTTAATCTGGCTGTCTAGGGGTGACAGAGGCAGAAGAAAATCCACATAAAGGTGCACTCATGCAGTTCAGACCCAGGTTGTTCAAGGGTCAACTGTACTTCCGGCAGGGGGAAGAGGAAAGACAATATGACCATGACAGCCAACATGTTTTATTTGGAATGATAGAGCTTTGCCAGAGTCCTTCCCCCATGACTTCAGCTAAATCTCAACCTAATGATGTCACATAAATCTTCTTGCCCTCCCATCCCACCTGATCCCCTCAGTAAGGGGCTCTGAGAAGCAATTATTTACCTCAGAACATTACTGTATTGATAAACCCCCATAAAATTCTGTTGGAAATATTAAAAGGAAGGCAAAATTTTTTTCCATTCGGCAGGTTGTCTGTTCACTCTGATGATGGTTTATTTTGCTGTGCAGAAGTTCTTTCATTTAATTAGAACCCATTGTCAATTTTTGCTTTTGTTGCAATTGCTTTGGCATTTTTCTCATGAGATGTTTGCCCATGCCTATCTCCTGAATGGTATTGCCTAGATTTTCTTTCAGGGTTTTCATAGTTTTTGGGGTTTACCTTTAAGTCTTTAGTCCATCTTGAATTAAATGTTGTATATGGTATAAGGAAGGGGTCCAGCTTCAATTTCCTGCATGTGGCTAGCTGAACTAGCATAGAAGAACTAAAATAGTTTTCCCAGCACCACTTATTAAATAAGGAATCCTTTCCCCATTGCTTGTTTTTGTAAGTTTTGTCAAAGATCAGATGGCTGCAGGTGTGCAGTCTTATTTCTGAGTTCTCTGTTCTGTTACATTGGTCTATGTGTCTGTTCTTGTACCAGCACCATCCTGTTTTGGTTACTGCAGCCTGAAGTTGGGTAGCATGATGCTTCCAGCTTCGTTCTTTTTGCTTAAGGATTGACTTGGCTATTCAGGATCTTTTCTGGTTCCATAGGAATTTTAAAATAGTTTTTTCTAATTATGTTAAGAATGTCAATGGTATTTTAGTGGGAATAACAGTGACGCTATAAATTACTTTGAGCAGTAAAGATCTAATATCCAGGATCTACGAGGAACTTAAACAAATTACAAGAAAAAAAACCTATTAAAAAATGGACAAAAGACAAACAGACACTTCTCAAAAGACATACATGAGGACAAAAATCATGAAAAAAAGCTCAACATTACTCATCATTACAGAAATGCAAATCAAAACCACAATGAGATACCATGTCATGCCAATCAGAATTGTGATTATTAAAAAGTAAAAAAACAACAGATGCTGCTGAGGTTGTGGAGAAAAAGGAACACTTTTACACTGTTGGTGGGAGTGTAAATTAGTTCAACCATTCTGGAAGACAGTGTGGCGATTCCTCAAAGACCTAGAGGCAGAAATACTATTTGACCCAGCAATCCCATTACTGGGTATATACCCAAAGGAATAAAAATCATTCTATTTTAATGATACATGCACATGTATGTTCATTGCAGCACTATTTACACTAGCAAAGTCATGGAATCAACCTAAATGCCCATCAGTGATAGACTGGATAAAGAAAATGTGATACACATACACCATGGAATACTATGCAGCCATAAAAAGGGATGAGAGCATGTCCTTTGCAGGGACATGGATGGTTGGAGCTGGAAGCCATTATCCTCAGCAAACTAATGCAGGAACAGAAAACCAAACACCACATGTTCTCACTTCTAAGTGGGAGCTGATTGATGAGAACACATGTACACATGGAGGGGAGCAACACACACTGGGCACCTTTTGGGGAGTGTCGGGGAGGAAGAGCATCAGGAAGAATAGTTAGTGGATGCTGGCCTTAATACCTGGGTGATGGGATGATCTGTGCAGTAAACCACCATGGCACATGTTTACCTACGTCATAAACCTGCACATTTTGCACATGTACCCCTGAACTTAAAATAAAAGTTAAAAAAAAAAGAAAAGGATAAATCAATAGGGAGTAGAGATAAATTATATCTAGTAGAATGTATAGTCTGTGGGTTGGGGTGCGGGAGAGCTTCAAAACTACACCCAAAAGTAGAGGTGTGACCTGATTTAAAGATCTTTCTGGATATATTTATAAGGTTTTGTTTTTTGGTCCTCAAAACAGGGAATACATTGACTTGTTTTTGTTTTTGTTTTGAGATGAAGTCTCACTCTGTTGCCCAGGCAGGTGTACAGTGGAGCCACTTTGGCTCACTGCAACCTCTGCCTCTAGGATTCAAGCGATTCTCCTGACTCAGCCTCCCAAGTAGCTGGGATTGCAAGCATGAGCCACCATGCCAGCTAATTTTTTTTTTTTTTTTGTATTTTTAGTAGAGATGGGGTTTCACCATGTGGCCAGGCTCTTCTCAAACTTGTGACCTCAAGTGATCCACCTGCCTTGGCCTCCCAAAGTGCTAGGATTACTGACATGACCCACCACATCAGGTCCTCTATTTTAAGTTAAGCTTTTGTAAAATCCCTTGTTAATAATCCCTGACATTCTATAACATATCCTTGTTTGATCTTTTGCAATTTTTAAGCATAATAATAAACTTCCTGCTTACTCTACCTTCCCTTAAACTCAGTGAATCTAGAAATTGCCCCCTTTCTCCTCCCTCTCTTCTCTCATCACAATCAATGCTGAGATTTTGGCCCCGTAAAGATGAATATAACAGAAAGCAACTACTACTTAAGGAAATGGCATCTGTGGTATATTCAGCATTGAGGAGGCAGGATGGCATGAGCAAAAGACCCACAGGCAGGAAATCGTGTTCAAGTCCTGTCACAGGTGAGCTGTGTGGTCTCACATTACTCATTCTCTGGGCTCAGGTCATCAAGGATAAGCTAAAATAATGAATGGAACTAGTGACATTCTAGAATTCCTTCTAGTTTTATGATTATTTGTTGATTTATTTCCTTCAGCTTTTTCAAGCATGAGCATACACTATGGCTGTATTTTCAAAGGACTGATAGAATAATATTTATTGGAGGAAAAATCAATGCAAAAAACCCTTTTTAAAATATTAGGAGATAAATAGATCTCTAACTTAAATTTATACTCCTCGTCAACTAACGATTCAGCCATAAAGAAACCTATTAAATAATACTCCCCTTAGTTTGAGGCCCTCTATTTCCATGAATTCAGTCTCTTATTCTACTGTCAAAAGTTTTTGAAGTTTTGGGGCTTTGGGTATCTCTCTTGTTTCCATAAGAGGACATTTCTGCTCATTAAGCTTGGAGCTGCAGCCCTTATGTTCCTAGACAGTCACAAATATCTTTAAATGTCTTTCAGGCATGACTGTGCTTATAAGAATGAGGAGGTTTTGCAATTGGGGTCAGGGAAATAATGACCTCTCTGCCATTTATCATCAATAAAGCCTTGACAATAGTCCATCTAGGCATGTGCTGGACACAGATGCCAAGTCAGGTTGCTCCACTAGCTTCCAGCCTTTGTTGTTGATTGTTTTTCTTGGACCATTTCCTTTATCTAATTTTGTCAAGTTACTAAAGTTAAAGAAGATATTTGCTGCTGTTATGGGTGAGATCAGCCCACTTGTCAAACAAAGGAGTTGTGAGATTCTGGATGAAGCGTCTCAGTGCTGGAGACCAAACACAACAATGTTCACTGATGGAGGAAATCTTTATTACTGTGAGGATAGAGCACTCTATTGTTACAGGAGTGCTGTGACATTTTTCTAAGTGGATTGCATCTGCACTTTTAAAAGACTGACAACCAGAGTATCACTGGAGATAATAGGATCTGGGACTAGAAAGCCTTCATATTTTATTAGGGCCACACTGATTCCATTTCTTTAAGTCACTGGAGTGTTATTTTACATTTCAGTGTCTGCATAACTGCATTGCCTTTGTTTCTCAGTTCCATTAAGAATTCCCTGGCATATCAAGGCTAGTGAATGTCAGTGAAGATAACTATCAACATGTAAAATACTTCCAACTACAGGAATGTGTGGCTTGAAAACAATTAAATGAACAGGGCTTCCTGTAATAAGTGGGAGCCAAGGGAGGACAAATTAACTCCAACTACTCGGTGAGTATGTCAGATTTAATCTGGGTTTTGATTGGGCATAGACATAGACATTCATTGCAGATGGTCAAGAAACTGGAGTGAGTTCCAGTGAATTATAAGGGCTACATAAGCCAAATGAGAGACTGACACCCTACATCACAGAAAGCATTTGTATCAACCAGCTTCAGGATTATTTAAGAACTTGGGAAAGGACATAACCTGAATTGCAACCATGAACATATCTTACAATGAGAATTTAATTTAATAACTTGCTTGGAACTCTATTTCAGTTGTCTATTGTTATACAACAAACCACAGTAAACTGGGTGCTTTTTAGGCAACAGTTTATTACCTTTACTTGTTCTGTGAGTTGCACATAAGATCATGGTCAGATGTGGCAGGGGCCTCTGGCTAAACATACAAGATATCATCTTCAATCACAGGTTTATCATCTGCCTGAGACAGACAATGTTTAGGGCTCCTCGGGCATTTTTTCACCCATGCAACCTCTTCAAGTTGCCAGTTGGGGCTTCCAAAGAACATGGTGGTGTCATGAAGCTCACTGTCCCTTGAGCAAGTGTCCATGAGACTGAAGTAGAACTATGGGGTTCTTATGACATAGCATCAGAAGTCATGCAGTTTACTTTTGTCACACACTATTTGTAACGAGTCACGGGGTCAGCCAAGATTCGAAAGAGAATTATACAAAGGCATGAATACTGAGAGGCTTTGTACTTTGAGATCCATCTTTAGAGAACAGCCACCAGAACCTTAATAGCGTGCTAGCTGAGTGAATTTTTATAGTTTACTATGAGCCAAACACGATGCTAAATACTTTTCCTTGGATTTTCTGTTTTGATATTTATAATGGTCCAGTGAATTCTGTGTTGTTATTACCTTTGTTTCATAGAAAGAAATAATGAATTCAACTATTTACTGCATAATGTGCTAAAGAAAGAAAATGGCGGCCTGGCGCAGTGGCTCATGCCTGTAATCCCAGCACTTTGGGAGGCCAAGGTGGGCGGATCACCTGAGGTCAAGAGTTAGAGACCAGCCTGATCAACATGGAGAAACCCCATCTCTACTAAAAATACAAAAAAATGAACCTCGTATGGTGGCACATGCCTGTATTCCCAGCTACTGAGGAGGCTGAGGCAGGAGAATCGCTTGAACCTGGGAGGCGGAGGTTGCAGTAAGCCAAGATCATGCCACCATTGCACTCCAACCTGGGCAAAAAGAGAGAAACTCCATCTCAAAAAAGAAAGAAAAAAAAAAAAAAAAAGAAAATGACAAACTAAGCTTAACCAGTTACCAAACTCAAGGCTTATTAAGAAAGTGAAAACACTTCCCTGGCAGCACAAGCAGAAACCATCATCATCTGTGACCAGAGAGTGGGCCCTGCTGAGGATCGGGCCTGGAAGTCAATGGTGAGTATAGCAGAGCTAAGAAGAATGCTGAATTCATAGCCTTGGCAAGCTAAGGAGTGGGAGCCTGAAACCTCCCTTGAAAATATTTGGGTGGATGTGCTTGAATGCACTGGACCAGAGATTACCAGAGCCTTCTGTGTCTAAAGAAGTGGCCAGATTCTCTGCTTAAAGATAACAAGATTCTAACAACACATGGAGGCATCCTTTTGCCTGAAGATTATGCTGAAACCTCTTCTGAGGAGTAGCCCTTCTAGCCAGGACCCAATAACTAGGGTCAAGTATTAGAATGGCCCTACTGGGAAATACTGACTCTGCTAAATGAGAGCAGAGATTATTCAAAAAAGATAATATGTAGCACCAAGGCTATGAATTCAGCATTCTTTGTAGTTCTGTAGACTCACCATTGACTTCCAGACCTCGTCATCAGCATGGTCCACTTTCTGTCTGCAGAACTAAGGGGACATGAGTAAAAGTGGACCTTGAGCATACTGGACTAAGTGAGTTGTATATAAAGTTGGATTAAAAGAGTTTGATAAAATGGGGACTCGTTCCCATGATACAGATTTAATACCCTGGCAACTACTTGGTCTTAATATATTGTTGGGACGGCTCCTAGAAGGTCGGAAATAAATTAGCACCCACATTAAATTAATAGGAGATGACAAAATTTCTTTGGCAGAATGTTGAAGAAAAAGCAAAAATGCTCAGAGAGGTGTACATAGAAGAATGAATGTACTACATTAGATCAAACTACTTACCAAATAACTATGTTCCCCAGGAGGGCCCAGAGGATACTCCTCTACTAAGAAAAATACTTAGTGAGGGAGAAACCAGCAAAAGGGATGCACAGTAATGAGTGATGGCTACCCACTGGAGGCCAATATTGAGGACTGAAAATGCTGTTGTGAAACTGAACACCCTGTTGTTATAGGGATGATAGGATTACAGAGTAACAGAGGCCAGGTGGCAGCATTCAACTATCAGACACAGAATTAACGTATTCACTACTATAGGTAGTAAGTTTCGAATGGAAGTAAGGGGGTTCTGGCCCACATGTATGTATAGTGGTGGCTAATACACCATAGTATTTTTAGAAATCAGATAAATGGACAACCAGCAAGGTATAGCTTAGTATGAATAATCAAAAAGAGTTGAAGGCACATGGCCTCACATTAACAACCCCAGTGGAAAATCATTATCCCACATCTAGATCCAGTTTTCAGAACTGAGCTTGATTGAAGATACAGGGGCATTTGCGGAAGTTCCCTGCAATGCTACTGCAAGTGTAAACATCAACAATACAACTTATCCTTCTCTAGAAAGATCTGTGTACATTGGGGAAAGGGAAATATCCAGAATTTTTAAAAAGCTGTGGGTTATGTCATCCAAGCTATCATGATACAGATGACCCCAAATCCCATGTGGTTACTTGTTTTAGTGGAAAGCTAGGCAACAAATGGAATCCATTTCCAAGACCAGAAGAAACACACTCAGCTTGTGGTCTTTCCCTGCCCCTGAATTACCAATTGGGGCAAATGTATGTACAGTCATGGAAGACAATAGTATAAATTCCAGTCTTGATCAGGGCTATTTTAACTCTCCTGCTCTATGTTACAATACACTCCAAGGGGTTCTTGATCATCTGGACATTTTTGTCACATCAGGGCCCTGCAGAGAAGGGGTCCTGAGATAAGTGGTAATAAAAATTTTCCCAGGGGGCAGAGTTTGTGTAATACCTCTGGTCTGCCTTACATGGAGAAAAAAAGTGGCTTACAGTAAGGACATACTAGACATGTGGCCAGTGGTAAATGGCTTGGCTGGTTGATCAGTGACTTGGAAAGAGCAAGATTGGAGAGAAAGTCAAGAGAAAAGACATATGATGGATGGATGCATAGGAGTGGCATGAACTGTACAGATCTTCATCTTCCACATTATTGCCAATCATAGGAAATGTACTCTACAGGAGGCATTTAACAAGCAGGTAGACAGGATGAGTCATCTGCTACATGTCCGCTACCCTCTGTAGTCACTCATGCCAGTGTTTACATACTGATCCGTATATGAAGTAGCCTTGGCAAAAGAGATGATGCCTATGCACAGATCCAAAAGCATGGTCTCATTCTAGCGAGGCTGATACATCTACTCTTGTTGTTAAATATCCAGCTCACACAGATCCAAAAGCATGGTCTCATTCTAGCGAGGCTGATACAGCTACTCTTCTTGTTAAATATCCAGCTCACACAGATCCAAAAGCCTGGTCTCATTCTAGCGAGGCTGATACAGCTATTCTTGTTGTTAAATATCCAACTCATCGGCAGCTGAGATTGATGTTGGACCCTTGATATGTTCTCAGTTCTCAAGAGAATCAATCAGCCACTTAGTGGCAAGTTGATTATACCAGGCAACATCCACTATGGAATGGGCAGTAATTTACAGATATTCTGGTATGTGTTTTCCTTTCCTGACCTTAATGTCTTGGTTAGTATTTAAGGGCTTATAGTATGTCTGATTTACTAGTGTTTCATCCTCCATATCATTTTTTTCAGACCAAAGAACACATTTTTCACTAAAGTGGGTGCACATAGAGGGTGTGTCCAAGGAATCACTGGCCCTACTATTTTCTGGATCACTCAGAGCCTGCCTGCCTGATAGAATGTTGCAATAAGCAATCAAAGACATGGCTGAAGTTCCAACTTATAGACAACATTTTACTAGTTTGTAGAATTTCCCTTAGATGTGGTATATTACTGTAACCAATGGTAATTTTTCCTGTGTTCCTGATAGTTAGAATATTTGAGTCTAAAAATAGTGAGATAGAAGTGGGAGTGGCCCCTGTTATCATTATTCCCAGTGACTCATTTAGAGAATTTGTGCTTTTGTCCTTAAAAGTTAAAATTTGACAGGCCTAGTGTTCTAAAGCTATGGCTTCCATTTGGTCATTTTGAGATTCTTAAGCCAATTGACCAACAGAGAAGCAAAGAGTTATATTGGCAAGTGTAATTAACTCTGATCATTATAACGAAGTAGAATTACTTCTTTATAAAAGAGCAGAAAGTAGTATGTTTGAAACTCTGCAGAGATACTATGGCATCCTTAGTGTTCTCAAGCCTTATTTTAACTATCAACAGACCATAGTCAAACAAGGGCTCAGTCACTCGATATATAAAAGCATGAGTCACCCCACTATTTAACTGACCCAGAGCAGCAGAAGTGTTGGCTAAGGGTGAGAAAAATCTAGAATCAATGGTAGAGGAAGGAGATGATGCATTTTGTCTAAGTCTCAGGACAACTATAGCAGAGGTTATGCTATAGTGGAGGCTATCATTTGCTAATTCTTCTTTTGAGTCTATTTTTTCTAGAAATGTTACCAGGTATCATACTGAAACATCAGTACAATAAATTTATGTGAAGATTGGATGGACCTGACCATTGAAATGGTTAGATTATAGCAGACACTGTCTGCGCTTCACACACATTCCCTGGAATGACCTTACCAATTCCATTCACTCTAATTCCAGCTGCCAAAACCTGCATCTCTTGGTCATAGGGCTGTACTTAAAATGTTGAGCTTAGTCTACCTGCACAAATAGAGGGTTGGAATACCAGGTGTGGTATTCTGCCTAATAATTTATGTCACTTTAGGCACAGCCCTTAGATAATAATTGATAATGTAAAGATAAAAATTCTCAACTGTCTCACACCTTGATCAACACAACTCTAAAGTGTAATGTACACTGGCTACCTATTATCTTCTAGGGATCAAGCTAATGTTACTGTCTGTAGAACTTTGCCTACTATACCTATGATTGGTCTCCTTGTATGAGTCCGTTCTTATACTACTATAAGGAAGATACCTGAAACTTGGCAATTTATAAAGAAAAGAGGTTTAATTGGCCCGTGGTTCTGCAGGTTTTATGGGAAGCAGGGTGCCAATATCTGCTCAGCCACTGGGGAGGCCTCAGGAAGCTTACAGTCATGGGGGAAGATGAATGGAGAGCAGGCACTTTTCATTGCATGATGAAAGCAGAAGCAAGAGGGTGAAAGGGGAGGTGCTACACACTTTTAATGGATCTCGCCAGAATTCACTCACTATTGCCAGGACGGTACCAAGAAAGATGATGCTAAATCATTCAGGAGAAATCTGCCCCGTGATCCAATGACCTCCCACCAGGACTCACCTCCAGCATTGGCGATTACATTTCAGTATGACAGCTGGGTGGGGACACATTCAAACTATATCACTCCTATTCCCAGTACTAAAATTTCCTTGAATTTTAGACACACATCCCCTTGCCCAGGTTATATAGAAGTAAGTCTATCTTCCTCTTCCCTCTTGCTATGCTTTCAGTGTATGTCTGCCTTCAGAATTCATATGTTGAAACTCAAATCCCAAGGTGATATGATTAGAAAGAGAGGCCTTTGGGAAGTGATTAGGTTATAAAACTTTCAACCTCATGAATGGGATTAGTGCCCTGAAATGCTGATTGAAGGTGCACATGAGGTAAAAAAATATATGAAGAATTAGCCCCAAATTCTGTCATGGATAATTGGAAGAAAGAAATTACCATATGGTGAAAAGAGAGTAGAGACAAACTTTTTACACACAATAATGCACTGGAGAGAGACTAAAAGCAGGTTAACCTTAGCAGGATAAAAGTATCTAAAATGTTTTTTCTTTCCTTTTCTTCTCTCATTTGTAGTAAAATCAGGACCAGGGCATCTACCTTCTAGGCTTTCCCATATCATCACAGCCCATTTCCGTTGAAACTAAAATTCAACACCCCTTTGATGAAGACCTTCTTAAGGAAAGGTCCCACTTTCATTACCAGTCCTCCTTGGCTGGAGTTGATGCTCTTTGGCATAGCAGCAAAATCATGTTTAGAGTCCAGATTCTGGGTTTAGACTGATTTCAAAATTTGCCTCCATCACTAACTGTGATGGTTAATATTGAGTGTGAATTTGATTGGATTAAAGAATGCAAAGTATTGTTCCTGGGTGTGCCTTTGAGGGTGTTGCCAAAGGAGATTAACATTTGAGTCAGTGAAACGGGAGAGGCAGACCCACCCTCAGTCTGGGTGGGCGCCCTCTAATTAGCTGCCAGTGTGGCTAGGATAAAAGCAGGCAGAGGAACATGGAGGGACTAGACTAGTTGAGTCTTCTGCCCTCCATCATTTTTCCATGCTGGATGTTTCCTGCCCTTGAACATCCAACTCCAAGTTCTTCAGCTTTTTTACTGTTGGGCTTATACCAGTGGTTTGCCAGGGGCTCTCAGGCCTTTGGCCACAGACTGAAGGCTGCACTTTATGCCTTGAGTTTGTGCCATTTGAATTCATTATTGCTTTCTTCCACTAGACTGGGAGATCCATAGTTTTACTGGATACCTGTTGTTTGGTCTGTTCAACACTCTCCCTCTTCAGTGCAGTGCTTGCTATATGAAAGCTAATATGTAAATAAATACGAACTAAAAGGGAGAAAAGGGTGTTGAAACTTGCTCTGCAAGGAGATTAGCAACTCAAATCTGTCCATTTTTAATTTGTTATTTTCTTTCATAATTTTTTATTTTTTGAGATAGGGTCTCACTTTGTCACCCAGGCCTAGTGCAGTGGTGCCATCACAGCTCACTACAGCCTCAACCTCCTGGGCTCAGGCAATCCTCCCACCTCAGCCTCCTTTTATCTTTAAATTATTGTTCAATCTAGCTAAGCTTTCACTTCTTTTTTTTTTTTTTTTTTTTTTTTTTTTTTTTTTTTTTTTTTTGAGACGGAGTCTCGCTGTCTCCCAGCCTGGAGTGCAGTGGCGCCATCTCGGTTCACTGCAAGCTCCGCCTCCCGGGTTCACGCCATTCTCCTGCCTCAGCCTCCCGAGTAGCTGGGACTACAGGCGCCCACCACCACCCCCGGCTAATTTTTTTGTATTTTTAGTAGAGACGGGGTTTCACCGTGTTAGCCAGGATGGTCTCAATCTCCTGACCTCGTGATCCGCCCGCCTCGGCCTCCCAAAGTGCTGGGATTACAGGCGTGAGCCACCGTGCCCAGCCAACTTTCACTTATTATATAAAAAACCCTACAAATATTTTGGTGAACTTGAATAAAAAGAAAAAGGATAAAATAATCTCTATTGGACATATTCACGTATAAAAGAGCTAAAATTGTGTTTGTGCTGATTTGTGTCACATTTAACCATGAAACACTCTTGGGGATTATTTCTCCCCTGCAGTATGGTTTATATAAATGATTTCGTTAAGGAAAAAATAAATTTAAGTCAATCCTAGACATACATCTGATACCATTATACAGATAGATAGGTAGATAGAAGATAGATAGATGATAGATAGATAAATAGGTAAATAGATAGATATGGTATGTGTGTATGCACACACAGAAACACACACACACACGTATATATATACATACACATACACACATACATACACCGCAACTAGAAGACAATGCTGCCCTCCAGAATGTCTGCAAACAATTGACCTTGGAAATTATGTTAGTTGGGACTTCTGTTTGCAGGTGACAAAATCTCAAGTTGAATTAATTAGACAAAACAGGAAATATTTTAGCTCAAAGAACAAAAGAACTAGATGAATATCCAATATATAGAAAGGTCATGGGTGCAGCTGAGGCTTAGGAACTCCTAGAGACAAGGCTTAAAGGACGTCAGGACCCTGTGTGTTAACTGAGGTTCCATTTGACTATTTATATCATTTTTCTCGATATATAAAGTTGTAAGGGTTTCTTCCACATGGTAGAAGGGACGGATTTTAATAATGTTTAATAATGTTTTTCATCTTAATATTTCAAATCTTAGAGGTGAACTTACCATAATTAATCTGGTATGGCTGAGTTTCCAATTCTGGACCAACGAACTTCAGCCCGGAGTTGGGGAACTATACTTTTACTAGGTTCGGTCAGGTTCTCACCCCTGAACCAATGACGGTGCTTAGATGGGCTAAGTAAAGTATGGCCACTATTGAGGAAATTCTGAGTGGAGAGGGGAAATTCCTGAAGAAGGAGAGTATTGAACAAACCACATGATAGATACCCAGGACAGGAATATAAAGAGATGGTTTCCAGTTCTCACATCAAGTTTGCTTTAGAGACCCAGAAACCTTTTTTACATGGTTCATAATGATACTTGGTATCAAATATCAGATTGTAGCAGACTCTGTAAGCAGATCGGATCTACCCGGCATAACTCTCTATCATTTGTTATCCCTTCTCACAAAAGGAGCACTGTTAGTATTCACAACAATGCTTGATACAATGAAATCATCTATTTACTCAACACCAAAGGCAGTGTTAGATATTAATTAACTCTTATTTTTGCTGTAAAATAGCAATAGTTCTCTCTTCTTTCATTACTAAGATGGTAATTTAGCAGTAGTTTCATTTCTGAGTCTCTTTCTTTAACAGGCTAAGATCTTTCACAAATATCTACAAATAACACTAATGTTTTCCTCCTCAATTCTTGCCCTTTCCACTCATTGCCTTCATTCTGTCTCTCAAATCATATTGGGTCACATAGAGGACACATACATACTAGATGTTTGGATTCCAGAATTACAAGCTTCACAGCCAATTTGTATTTTCATAAATGCAGACTTTTTTTCAGACGTTAGACACGCACAGCAGCATTCAGTTCGCCAACTTTATTGCTATTCATTTCACCATCCTACAGTAGCTCTTGCTGAGAAGTGTAACATGAATCTCAGCAGTATAAAGGTAGTATCTTATAATACTCATCAAAAAATAAGATATTATCTTATTCTAGGATACACAGCAATGAAGTGGTATTTTTAAACATTTTATGATTTAGAAACAAAGTGTGATAAAATCTGACTGAATATTTGAACCAGTTATTTTGAAAGATAAAAGTAGAAGGCAAGGAAAACTATATAGATATTTTATTTTGGGTGGGAGTGCTATGCTAGCAATACTGTCAAAATACCTGGGTATAAATGTGGCATCATAATGAAACAGCTTGGACAGGTAGAGACTATCCCATATATTTTAAAGCAGACAGACAAAAACACACACCCTATATACAACATGTTCACATTCCAAGGCCCATTCTGTGACTTGCTGAACCAGCTAATAGTTTACTCCATATTTGAAGACTTACACTAAGCTTTTTCTTTCCAATTTTCCTTGTACTGCAGGAGTTACTGATTCTGATTGAACTCAGTGGCTCAATAAACAACTTCGCTATCTCAAAAAATCACCCTCTTTGCCAGCAAGATGTTTGGAGTCATTCCAACTAAAAGAAAAAAAAAAAATTCTGGTCAATGGAGAGAAGGGACCGCCTTGAAAAGTATGCACTCCTATTTTCACCCTGGTCATAAATCATTATCCACTCTGGCATTGATTAATTGGGCTTTCTCCAATCCTCCAGAATTCTTATGAAAATCCAAGATAAAGGACGATTACACTATTAGCAGCAGACACAAAGGGATACATTTTCGAAGTGTTGTCTGAAGATAACAGTGCATTGACAAATACGTGCCATGTTCGAAGAAGCATTTTGGTTATTTACATTTTTAAACTGATTTAGTTCCTTTTGTCAAAGTCTTCATTCACCCCCTTTCTTATCTCAGGTCTACAACCAAGCCTGAGAAGGTGACGATGACATGCTCTACATACTCCACCTGTCAGTGTGACACGAGAGCATCGTGGCTCCATTGAAAATTTCCATGTTATGATGTCTAATTCTTCAGGGTTTACTGCTAATGATCAAGTTTTGCATTGAAAATGTAAGCTAGTTTCTTAAATAGATCAGAAATGGGCTAAAACAGCTGTCTGAATGTCACATATGGTCAGTCTCGTGGAGATTAGGCTCCTAATTCTAACAATGGTTTCACTTTAAGAATTAATAAGCTTTTACTGTGAGGACTAATGTTTGCTGCTTTCTCTTCAGACACATTTTTCTCCCTTCATTCCTCAATGGCTGCATTTCTTTCACTTTTTTGTTTATTTTAAAGAACACTTGTCATTACACTTTATAGTCTTGTAGTTACCATCCTAAGCAATATAAATTAGTCAGTAAATAATGGCTATTATTGTAAATTTGTAAAAGTTAAAAGCCACAGGAAAAAAATAGAAATAGAGCAACAGATCATTCAGGAGGTGAGATTAAGACCCATGTACATACAGATACTTGGTGTATTACAAAGTGAGTATGGTATATGGAGAGTTTAAAAGATGGTATTGAGAAAGCTGGCTGATTATGTGGAAACTAAGAAATCTAGATGCCCATTTTATACCTTATAAGAAGTTAGACATTTGTTTTCAATTTTTATTTTAGACACAGGGGCTATATGTGCAGGTTTGTTATGTGGGTATATTGCACCCAGCTAGTAAGCATACTACCCAATAGGGAGTTTTTTGACTTGCATTTCCCTCCCTTCACTCCCTTCATCCCCTTCTAGTAGTCTCACTGTCTGTTGTTCCCATGTTTATGTCCATGTGTGCGCATTGTTTAGCTCCCACTTGTAAGTGAGCATATGCAGTATTTGGTTTTGTGTCCCTGTGTTAATTTGGTTAGGATAATGGCCTCCATCTCCATCTGTGTTGCTGCAAGGAACATAATTTCCTTCTTTTTATGGCTGCGTAGTATTCCATGGTGTGAATGTGTCACATTTTCGTTATCCCACTGATGGGCACGTAAATTTAGGCAGATTAAAAATGAGTGAAAGGTAATACTATAAATATAATAAAAATTTAGAAAACATATTCTCACTCCACCCCTTGAGTGAATAAAGTTTTCACAAGATCTCAAAAGCAAAACCCCTGAGGTGGATATTCAATTTAACTAGATTAAAGTTAAATGAACAGTATAGATTAAATTTAAATCATTCTATTGTGATAGTAAACCATGTCCGTTATAAAATTTCAGAGGACTTAAGAAAGAAGAAAAGGACAGGTTACTGATATTAAGTCAATTCTAAAGCCTTTTATTCATCAATTTCTGAAGAAAATGTCAAGTAAATCCACAAAATTGGGCTTTTGAGGAATCACACAAAGTAAGAGTATAATTAAAGTCTTACATCTCCATATTTTAATTAACAAGTGCTTACATAGCACAACTATGTGGCAAAACATTGTTCTAAGTATTGTCTCAAATATTAACTGCTTGAACCATTATAACAACCACATGAAGTTAGTAATATTATAGTCACTCTCATTCTACAAATGAAGAAAGTGAAAACAGATTATGTTACTGACTCCAGGTAACACAATGAGGAAATTGGCTCACTGAGATACAAACCCAGGCAGTTTGGCTACTGATTTGCTCTCTTGACTACCACGCTTTATTGATTTCCTTAAAATTTTGTATAGAAGTAGCATTTAACATTAGAATGCTCTTTTTGTTCTGATTTTTTTTCTTAAACAGCTCATATATTTTAGTCACAACGATGGAAAAGAAAAGCAAACATTCCACTTAGTAGCAGTTTAACTATTTCCAGCTCACCAGTGTAGCCTTGTGACAAAAATTCCTGTGTCTTTCTACAATTACAATATGTTTTTCTCCTACTTTTTTCAAGTTTTTAAAATTAACTTATAATTTAATAAAAATAGTGAAATAATTGTTACTTTCCTCAAATATGTAAAATTTAGCATAAAATAGAATGAATATAAAAATTGAATAAGATGAAAGTACATTTGGAGGAATATGGATTGGATGAGATGGAATTAATAGCCATAATATGGAGCACATGTAGGCTCTTAACAAATATTAATAAGATAATCATTGAGTACTTAAATGCATGATACAGCCCTAGTCTCATTGGGAAATAATTAGCCACTGAAATACTAGAATATTTAAAAGTATAAAAAACGTAAATTACTAATCTGGGAGAAATGTAAGAAGTATGCTAGAGGGAAGACCCTTATTTCACATAGGTCTATGAACACCTCCTTTTTAAGTCATAGAATCGTAATATGTCAGTGTTAGAAAGGCCCTTGTACATTATTTAGGCAATAACCCTATATAAGCCTTTACTCCCTTATACTAGACTCCTGACAAGTAAGGAATCACACTCTTTGAAGGGCCCTGGTTGTAGAAAACCCAAGGCTTCCCAATTAAAATAAAGAAAATGAAGCTGATTAAGATTCAGGCTTTTTTGGTTTAATTCTGGCTGGGCCATTATGGAGTAGAGGAACAAATCTTCTGACCTTGTTCAGTCCATGTTTCCTTCTCTAAAAAATAAGGGAATTTTATATGATAACCTTAGGCACAGTTCTACCAATATTCTCATTCTATGCTGTACCTTTACGAGATTTTCACTATGAAAGTCTTCTTATAATCAACGAAAATTGATTTTCATGCTATTATCACTAAAAATTTAGTGATAGCCCTTTAAGAAGTAATTGCTGTTTGTTCTGGATATGTCTCACTACACTACCACCCAAAAGCATACTGGTTAAAAAACAATATAAATTTTGATCGCAGATTTACCAGTTGGTCAGTGCTTGACAGTTAACAACTTGTCTCTGCACTACTTGGCTTTTGCCGGGGCTGGGGAAGACCAAGAACTGGGAGCTGAAGTCTTGTTTAGTGTGACATGGAAACCACCTTTGCAAAAAGTATAACAGTGAGAAAATTATGACAGTGAAAGAGATATTACCTATCCAACTCCATCTTGCTTCTAACACCCAATCTATCCCTGTTCATCCTGGGTGTAGGCCAAACTAACTTGAGAGGAACTTAGCTTATAGTTTAACTTTGAAACAAAGATGGTAACAGCTGTTTCCCAAAACAAGCCCTCTTCTTGCCTGGGGACCAAACTGCCTTTGTAAGACTAACAAATTAGGCACAAAAATAAGAAATTATGGTTTAGGAATCATGCATCTAGAGGTCACAAGATTCTGAGCCTCCCAATTACTCCTAGGGATAAAATCACTATTATAAAACCTAAAATTGGTGATCAAAATATTTTTAAGACCCTGTGTTCTGACTTACCAGCTGGTGCCACCCAGACCAGTAATCTAACTCAATTAGTTCTGCAGTCCCACCCAGGAACAGGAAACACCAAGAAGAATCCAGTTCGACTCTTTATGATTTCATATCCAACCCAATCAATCAGCACTCCCCACTCCCTGACCCCCTATCTACCAAACCGTCCTTAAAAAAACCCAGTCTCCAAATTGTTAGGGAGATTGATTAAGTGATAAAACTCAAGTCTCCTGTTCAGCTGGCTCTGCATGAAATTAAACTCTTTCTCTATTGCAATTCCCTTGTCTTGATAAATTGGTTTTTTCTGGGCAGTGGGCCAGGAGAGCCCATTGGGCAGTTACAACATCTGGTGGTTGTTGCTGGTTGTTGACTGGACCTTAGCTGGGGCTGGAGGCCAGACATTTACAGGTGGACTCTCCTTGTTGAACTAAGCTTGTTTTTTTCATGAAATGGTGGCTGGGTTCCAAGAATAATTGTCCAAACAGACAATCAGGAAAGCTCTATCACCTTGAATAACCTCACTGTGGAAGTCATTCCGTGTCACTTCCTGCTCCATCAACTCATAAGAAGCAAGTCACTAAATTTGCACTGAATTTAATGTGAGGGAAATCATACTCCACTTTTTTTTATAAGAGAAGGCATAGTCTTCTATGTAAAGCCTTTTAAACTTTTAAGTATTAACATTATGTGTTAAATTTTTTTCTCTTTTCTATGTTAAATGCATTATTCAGTTTCTTTGAACTTTTCTATCAGGATATATTTTGGATTCCCCTCACCATTCTTGTGACTTTACTTCAAAAAACGTTTTATTTATTGGCTTTGTTAAGTAAGGGAACTCTTCTCAAAATTATGAAGCAATATGGTTCTGACATTTGAAATACGGTTTGATATTTGAAAATATCAAAATATATTCAGAAGTCTGCAAGGTCAAAACTATTTTCATACTAATACTTTGTCATTATTTTTCTTTTTCACTCAAATTCTCTAAAGCGTATACAGTGGAGTTTACTAATCCTCCATAACAAGAGATAGAACTGTTGAAAAAATATCTTTAAAAAAAGTAAAATCATGACCCACTTTGGATATAAAATGATCATGCATTTATAATTTTGCTCTACTCATTAGCTAAGAGAACCAGACTGATTTAATGGAAAAGTCAAAAGAGCTCAAATTTATATAAAGAAATGTTAAAATAAATTGCAAATGGAGGTAAACCTGTTTTTTTCACGGGGCTTAAGGGAAGACACTTAAACCTTTACAGAGAAGACAGAATTTACACATTTTCCAGCCACCTACAACAACCTACAAAATGGTAAAATGGTAAAATGGCGCTTATAGAATCAGAATTCAATAAAAGGAAAGGGTATGTTACAATGCATAGTATTCCATTGAAGCCCATTTTTTAAGTCAAAACAAATTTAATGCACAAGCAAATATGAGAATCCAGTAATTTTCCGTGAAGCCAAACACTAAAGAGATTTACAAAATGTAAAAGAGAAGTCACCTCTTCTCATTTTTTGTTATGAAAAACATAGCTATTATCATAAAGTATGTTAACATATACCAGATTTATTATTTTTATTTTAAATGAATTACTAAGCATTTAAACATTTTGTTCTAATTTCAAATACAATAAATATTGATAAATATAATCCACATGAACAAAAGGTGTATTTATTCTCAATAAATCTTAACAGTATAAAGAACCCTGTGACCAAAAATATCAAGAATCACTACTTTAGAATCTTTGGTTATAAAGGGGATTAGAATAGGCCACCTCGAAATATGCAACTTGGGCATAAAGATTATTTTGAGTCAAAGGCAATCAACGATCAACAGATGGAGGAAGGGTTCTCTGCCCTCTCCTTGTCTGCCTAAAAGCAGGGTATAAGTCTTTGTGAAGGTGTCCCTTCCCTATATTATGAAGGTGAGAGCACTCATCATCAGAGACACAGAGCTGATACTGAAAGTAATCTGCATAAACAGACCTTGCTAAAATAACCTTTATCTTCCATTAGTTCTGCTGTATATATTCTAGTCACTTCCCCACAATTTATCAATCTTTAAAGCCCAAACCTTCTTTGCTTTCTTAGAATAATATATAAGCCACTGAGTTAAGCCACTTCTTTGAGTTTCATTTCTTTTCTGTGAACTCCCATCAATGTAAAATAAGAATTTTAAATTATAATTATTCTTAATTATTTATAATTATGACAATTATTAATTATAATTGTTTTAAATAATTATAATATTATTTATGTTAATAATTCTCTGTTTACCTTAGGCATAACATTTCTGATTTAAATCTTTTGTATACTCTCCTTGGCCTACTGAGGTTGCCATCCTCATCTTTGATTATTTTATGTTATTTTTGTTATTGTTGTTTTCACTTGGAGTCTCAGTCTGTTGCCCAGGCTGGAGTCCAGTGGCACGACCTCAGTTCACCGCAACCTCTGCCTCCCGGGTTCAACCGATTCTCCTGCCTCAGCCTTCTGAGTAGCTGGGACTACAGGTGTGCATGCCTGGCTAATTTTTATATTTTTAGTAGAGACAAGGTTTTGCCATGTTGGCCAGGCAGGTCTCGAAATCCTGACCTCAGGTCATCCACCTACCTCAGCCTCCCAAAGTGCTGAGACTACAGGCATGAGCCACCATGACTGGCCCTCATCTTTGACGATTTTAGACCTAGATAATTACATTCTCTATCACCTCCTGCCTCTCATTTTTTAAGTCCTAAGAGATAATGCTTGATATGGTTTGGCTATGTGTCCCCACCCAAATCTCATCTCGAACTACAATCCCCACCTGTAGAGGGAAGGGGCTGTAATTCCCAAGTGTTAAGTGACGGAGGTGATTGGATCATAAGAGGAGTTTCCCCCATGCTGTTCTCGTGATAGTGAGTGAATTCTCATGAGAGCTGACGGTTTTAAGTGTTTGTAAGTTCCCCCTTCGCAGCATTTCACTCTCTCCTGCTGCCTTGTGAAGAAAGTGCCCGCTTCCCCTTCCCCTTCAGCCATGATTGTAAGTTTCCTAAGCACTCCACCAAGCCATGTGGAACTATGAGTCAATTAAACCCCTTTCCTAATTACCCAATCTCAGGCACTTCTTTATAGCAGCGTGAAAACGGACTAATATAAAGCTTTGACTGGAGAATACTAGTTATTGAAGTGTGATCCAATTACTACCCATATCAGAATTCATTGTTTTGTTTGCTCAAAAATGCACATTTCAAGTGGTATAGGAATAAATGGTTTGCATTACATTTCTGTCATTTGTAACCAAAAAATTTCTAACTAACAGACATTTTTATATTTGACTTTTTAGGAGTTTGGACTATTCTACTTTCAGTTTTCGTAAAACCTTATTAGTCCGATGTTAATGGCTGAGGACACTGGAAAACTAGCTCAAGGTCACAAAGCTAGTAATTGCCAGAGCTGTGAATCAAATCAAAGCCTTGTTTATTTGTTTTTTTCCTCCTAATGTCTCATACACAGATTAAACACCTGAGGGGTACTGAGACTGGCTTGGTGACCAGAAATAACTCTCATTGGCCCTGCCTCAGAGTCTGAAATCCTTAGCATTCTCCACTTCTTTCTGTTAAAGGCAGCTGTTTAAATGCAAATTACATCTGGGAAGGTATCACATTAATAGCTACTACCAGCTATTAACTCCTAAACACAAATCAATGTGCTTGTTCGGTAGACTAGACAGGACTCTAAAAGAATCTATAGTTTGAAGGAAATCTTTGAACAGAGAATGAGGAAGATGGGAAAGGTTGTGAGCATAAGGATGCTGTCATGATGGGGGCCTTGGACAAGTGACAGACCATAAGTGCTGGGAGGTGAGCAGACCATGACACATGCCAGTAGGACAGGGGAAGCAATCTGCAAGGGCTGTTAGGAGTGATAAAAGCAAAGACTGCCTGCTTTACATTTTTGCATACAACCATTTCAAATTCTGGCATCCATTTTGGTCATGTTTCAGTCTTTATGATAAAACTCAGGAAATTACCCTCCCCCTTGAGTGTGTAGTATGTTTTAAATATGAAGGATTAATCCAAGACTGCCAAACCTAATTCACATAAGGTCCTAGCATGAGCTCACATTTGATGGTCATTAACATCTTTAACCTATTCTTCAAATTCTTTAATGAATAAATGTATCTTTTTTCCTTAGAATACAGGACAATTGGACCTTTCTTCTTCAGTGTCATATACATATATAATGTAAAATATGATGCTAAAAAGATTAAATCATGTGACGAACATTACCATGTTGCTTTGTTGTCAGAAACATAACTAATGGAAGGAGGTTAGAAAGGTATTACAGAAACAACTCTAGATTTATAATTTTTCCCATGAATTACTCATACAAACAGATTTCACAAACCAATGTGGCGACTGCATAAACTATTCAATTACTTGTTAAATTAAAATATAAGTGACAGAGCTATTTGAGCCTTAGTGGCTAATGTTGATGCCTAATAAATTTGTTATAAAATGTTACAGGGTTTTTTTTTTTTAAGACCATCACTTAGGCTTAGATTAACAATAAAAAAGCAGGAGCTTTTCCTAAAGCTCTAGGTGAACAATGGCACTTGAAAATGAAACACTGGCAAATTGCCCATCTCCTGTGGGAAAAGGAGGAAGGCAGCGGCAGCATCTTTGCAAGCAATCACACTATAGAAGGCAGGCTCCTTCCTGGGACATAACAACATCTCAACAGGACTCAGAGATTTTTGTCAAGAGCCACAATTTACACAATAATTACACTCATTGGAGCAAATACTGATCCCAAATTCCCTCCTACTTCTTGTCCTTTCCACAAATCAAATGTTTTGTCCATGTCCCCAAGTTGTTTTGAAGAATTAGTTTTATTCTTGTATTCATTTAACAAATCCTAGCTTGCGTGTGTGTGTTGTGTTTTTCCAAGCAGTCAATTCAGAGAGCTGACACCATTTTCCTATTAATGTACTAAAAGAAAAAAAAGAATACAATTTTAGAAGTTTTGACATACCTAAACCTACCTCTTCTATATTCTTAAGGGAAACAAACATTTTTTAAAAGTTTGGCTAAGTATGCTAATCATAATTTATTAAGAAACACAAAACCAAAGGCAATGAAAGACAGCTTGGATTTATGTGGAAATGGCAAAGATTATATTGTGCATTTTACAAGACAAAGGTAGTTTTTCCAGACTATTAGTTGCTGATTTTTCAAGGACAGATGTAAAGCTATTATTTTTCCAGATGAATAGAATGAAGGAGAGAGGTGCATTTGCTGTAGCTCATGCTCATGTACTGTTGCTGTTCACAAAACATCCTCCTGTGTCTGTCTTGACAACATGGGAATTCAGTGAGGCTATGATCAGACTCTGGCTTCATGGTGCCATGAAAGAGAAGTCGTTTTAGTTCACTATAGCTCAGACTATTGATGTCCAAACTCATTATGCATTATTAACTTCTTTATGGTGTTGGGACACCAAAGAGAGATCCTGTTAAGAAGCAGAAAGTGCAAAACAGAATCAGTAGGATATTGTAATCAGGTAGAGAAGAGACTAAAGTGCCTGGGAAAAGACCTCCAGATGGTGATGAAAAAAAGATGACCTCCAATGGAGATGCTACACAAACTCCTCGAGGGGAGCCTAGTGGCCACAAGCTGGGAAGGGAACTCGACGAAGAAGAAAGAGCAGCCAATTTTTCCTTCTAGGTAGAGATCAGGTCAAAAGCCTCCTTGGGGATAACATGCAAACCCTTCAAGGGAGAGAAGCTTGTTGATTATCTGTGGATTTCCATCACTTATGCACAGAGTTTATCTTGTCATAGGGTTGTGAGAATAAAATAAATTAATATGTGTTTTAATATTGAAAATTATATATGAATGTTATTTTTATCATCTCATTGACATTGAAATACACACACTATCTATTAAATTGATGTAGAAATTTCACTGGGAAATGATGAGACCAGTGTTTAATATTGGATACTAACACTACACTTTAGATTTCCATCCTTGTTTCCATCCACAGGTCCCCAGAACTGTAAAATGGGGTAATTATTTTAAAGTGAAATTAAGAAAAATTATTAGGTAATGGTGAATAATGGTTAACCATCAGAAGCATTTCTCCAACCTAATAGAAATAGTAAATAGTGACTTGGGAGATCTAAGGACATGGTCTCGTATTTTGTTTGAAGCTATTTATTAACTAACACTTAGTTTTTGCAAACTAAAGCTCTAATATAACGTATCCTATCCAATTACAGATACACAATTGTATGCAAATGTGCAAATAAGAACAAATTCAGAAATAAATACATTTTAACAGGAGCTATGTTATAGGCATATAATTTAGAAACTAGGATGTTAGATAGTAAGAATATGTCTGTATAATTCAGCTTAAGGCAATGACACGGTCCTATGATCTGGTAGTCTTAACCATTTCTATTATTTTAGCTGGGCTTGGATTATCATATTACTTACTTGAAAAGAGAGAGAATGAATCATGAGGTCAAAAAAATAATGTAAATTTCACTAGTCCTTATTATCACCATAATGTATACATGGTAATCTCACAGAGAGCTCAGTTAGTGAGACTGTAATATGTGTTGTGCTGTGTTGTGTGCGGGTTCTGTGTGGGGGTGTATGTGAACAAAGAAAGGGCATGTGTGGTGGAAGTTATTTTGTCCATTTCATTAAGTAGTGTTCTCTGGGAAAATTAATAGGCAAGGGAGGAGAGGCATGGAGCATCATGGGATATTTGGAAGATAGGACCATTCTGATTTCACTTGGAGCATTAGCTGTGAGGTACTGCAGAAATGCAGGAGAGGAGGAAAGCAGCCACATTTCACCTGCCTGGAGAAGCTGGCTGGGGCTGTTCATCCCTCACAAGCAAATCTTACTTTCCACCTTTAGAATATATCTCTTAATTCAGCATTTACCTCTGTGGAAGACTGTAACATGCCACTCCAAAATACGAAGGATTGTTGAGCTGAAGGCAATTAAAAAGAATTAGATGCTGAGAAGCTCTCTGTTCTCCTCTATTTGCCTAAAAGCAGGACACAGATTTATAAAGACCAAAGGTAGCCTACCTTCTCTTCCACCAAGGGGAATAAAGGTTAACCACTAAGATCAACTTTAAACCCTTCTCTGCCTTGACAGGGTACCAGAGGAATCTACATGAACAAGGTTTATTAATTAGCTTCTCTCTGCCATTCCTTTACCTTCCCACAAGTTGCTGGTCCTAGAGACTCAAAGTCCTTTTCTTTTGTCTTGTCACCACCTCTTTGAAGATTACTTATTTCCCTGGTATCATCCATGTATATATGAGATATATATATTAATACACTTCTGTTTGTTTTTCTCTTACAGGAGTTCTTTCCAACTAGGAATTTATGAGGACTGAATAAAAAATTATGTTTCTTCCCCTTCATCTTGTGTTATTGATAAATAGTTACGACTATTTAGTTGTTAGTTTATTGAGGGCAAAGATTTTCTTATTTATGTCAAATTCTCTCTTCATAGCAGGGTACTTGAAAAGACCTGGCACGCAGTGCATATGAGAAGTACGAGGGGTGAAAAGAAGGGAGGACTAAGAATCCGAGACCGGCATGTGACCTGCTGGTGGAATCTGACCTGATGCCCTCTCCCAGAACCCATGGTGAAGATTCTCCTCTATCACCACATTCAGGGAGGTGGCTCTGTGGCAAAGAGGGGCAGCCTCAGAAGATGCGTCTTAGGAGTGCGTACGGGATTAGCTATTGTCCTCTGTGGCTGCCTTACATCAGCTTACAAGGAATATTGCACCTGGAAAAGAAGGTGAGGAAATGCTGAACTCAATGGTTTCTAAATCTCTGTGCTCCTGACATCTCTAACATTCCAAGACTATATCCAATTGTCTGTTGGTTAGATGCAGACAGCATTATTGATGCTTAATGATTTCATTAACAACAGAAGCCTCATTAAAGTGCTAAAAATAAAATGCACTATTCCTTAATAACCAGTAAAATAATCGGAAATAGGCTTAATTCAATTTAGCTTTAAGGAATTGTAGGGCTGTATAGCGAGCTGTGAATAATCTGCTTTAGATCACTGTAAAAGTGCTGTGTATTCAAATCGGGGAGAGAGAACATTTTAGTCTCATCAGTGGATATAGATTAGCGTGGTCATTAGCATGGCTTTATAAATCCACCAGTTTAGAGTTACAGAAGGCTAGAAGGTCACACGTTGAAATTTCTCGGAGTCCAGCCCATCAGAGCCATTGCAGAAACAGCTTCGGAGTTTCCCATTGAACTCATGTGCCTTCTGCATTAGACTATTTACATTTTTGACACACATTGTGTCAGTCAAGTGAGAGAAGATAGACATCAAGTGCTTGAAGGCCCTAATATACCATTTAGAGGGGAGCCTCCAGCTGTGGCAATGAAAATGTAAGGGAAGAATACAATCTTTTTTAAAGAACCCTTTGAAACATAAAAGAAAAATTACAGTGTGCCTCACTGCTTGATTGTCTCCTGTACAAAGGCAACTGACACAGACTAGAGTCTGTGGCCTTGCAGCCCACGTGCTTGCCAGATGATCTAAATTACTCAGGCTTGAAATGAGAAAACTGAGGCCTCATTTTCTATGTAGACGGATTCAGACATTTGGTTGTTTTCAATCAAACTTCCATGCATGTCCCTCAGTCCTCTGTTCTCCCCAGCACCTTAAAACAACACAAAATAAAATCTGACGTGAAAAATGCTGTCTTGATTCTTGTTGAGCATTATCAGTTGAAAATGACAATCCTGACTTTCATAAAATAAAAATTTGTATAAATATGTTCCTGATGCTCATAATAATATTAAAACTGAGCTTCGAAAGTATCATTTCTAAGCTTGTAAATGGGATTTGCAATCCTTTTTCAGAATGTCACCAAATCTGAATTTGACCTGGATGTAATCAAGTGCTGCTAGCTGAACATTCCTTGGGGACCTGACCATTCACATCGAAGTAAAACTTTTAGCTAGAGAGAAATAGCCCTACTCCATCCATTTAATGATAGTTGCCAACTTCCCTGAAGAAGTAAGATGCAACAGATGATTTTTACTCAGTGCACACTATTTTCAGGATGAGAGTTAATTTGTGTTACCAAATGCTATATTCCATCTATCACTTCCCTGACTAATTAAGTCCAGATGAGCCTTACATGTGAGACTTTTTTTTGTTGTTGTTTAGTGGCCCTGACCAATATTTGAAATAGAGATATTTTGTTCATTTCAATTCAAATGGGTGGGAAGCAGGTAACCAGCCTTCACTGAGTGCCTGTACAGTAATTTAAGGCATCACACTGTTGGCAGTTGATATGGCTTGACTGTGTCCCCACACAAATCTCATCTTGAATTGTAGCTTCCACAATGTCCACCTGTCTTGGGGGGAACCCAGTGGGAGGTAATTGAATCATGAGGGCAGGTTTTTCCCATTCTGTTCTCGTGGTAATGAATAAGTCTCACAAGATCTGATGGTTTTATAAAGGGCAGTTCCCTGGCACATGCTCTCTCGTCTGCTGCCATGTAAGACATGCCTTTGCTTCTCCTTCACCTTCCACCATGATTGTGAGGCCTCCCCAGCTATGTGGGATTGTGAGTCCATTAAACCTCTCTCCTTTATAAATTACCCAGCCTCGGGTATGTCCTTATAGCAGCGTGGGAATGGGCTGTGTATTCAGCAGTGTTCTCAAAGTTCCATGTGCATCAGATCCTTTGGGTGTTTTGTTGTTAAAACACAGATGCTAGTGTCTCTTCTCATAACTACAGAATCAGAATGTCAAGAGGTGGGCCTGGAGGTAAGTTGTGAAAAGCATCCAGGGAATACTGGTGGATCTGGGTTTATATTTTGAAAACACTGGTTTATGATCTAAATAGAAGCTATCAGTGTGGAATAGTGAAAAAATGTACTGGTTTTAGAAGCAAATTACCTTGGTTCCATTCTCAGTTCCTTGGTTTGTTAACTGTTCTTTCCCATTAAATGAGCATCTCTAAGCCTTAGTTTATCAGTAAAAACAAGGAGGGCCCAAAACAGTATGTCTTTATGTTTAATGATCCATCTAGCAATTACCAACTCATTTTGTAATGTTGTGTTTTAAAATAATATTGGTCTATTTTTTTTACTGGTAATGTGTTTTAAAATAATATTATTCTTTTTTTTACTGTTTTTAGAGCAAAAAATCTAGATTAAGGTAGTACTGAGAAATTTTCATTGAAATAGTATTGTTTACCCTACAGTGCTCTTTGATATACTGCAATTCTAAAGTAGATAACATGAAAATAAGCTCCACTTTTGATTGCATAGATTTGAAGTACAACATCAACAGCAATATGATGTGAGCCAAGAATGGGCCCTATTACTAGTGAAATAAACAAACAAAAGAAAACAAACTGTCTTTGGCCCCAGACAGTATGGCATGGCTAAGAATGAAAACAAAGTGTGTTTCTGTTGTATACAACACATCTGGGGTCTAAACCTTGTTTAAGGACTCAGATCCTGGTAATTTCTACCATCTATTCCCAACCTCAAAGTTAAATGTCAAAAGAGAAAGAAATTTATAAAGATATGCCCTTCTTTTTCTCAAAATCATACTCTTTAAACTAGTCCAAAGCAATATTAACTCTAGAGTTAATAGCTTAATTTATTTTTTTCCTAACTGTGAACAGATTATTATTATTATATATTTAGCTGTTACAGTTGTTGTCAGAGTTAATGTCATGCATACCGCATTTCAAGAGGACTTAGGCTCCTTGAAAATTCCCTATTTGTAGATCCATTCCCCTTCCCAACACACACACATACGTACACACGATCACCACTTAAATAAAAAGAACATTCAGGAGAAAGACATTATTTGTGTATTATGTCCATGCCTGTCTATAGCAGAACATTTCATAATATGGATGGAATTTTATATACCATCTCTGCAAAGGTGACTTTCTATATGCAAGTTGGCAAGAGTGGATTTAGGAAGAGGTAAAGGACATAAGAATAATTTATGATTTCCAATGATCTTATAGATTTTGCTGACTCTCCTTTGTTCTATGATATTTTCTAGTCTTTATTTCTAATTTAGATCTTATCCAAAGGTAATACAAACGAGACCAATGACATTGTCTTCAGAATCAGAGGAGTGCAATACTAGGCACTTGGCAATTCATCTGTAGATTATTTTTGCACCTGCACAATTCCTTTCTGAATTACGCACTCACAGGCCTAATGCCATGCCTCAAGGGTAGATCAACGTGTGCTCTGGCAGCAGTCATCTAAGTAAATTTCCCAGCACCTGCAAATATTAATTGTTAGTTGAATTTGGACAGCTGAGGTAGGCAAGTCCTTTTTTTCTCCTGTCTTCTTTTCCATGTGGTTCCAATCACAATTATGACTAACTAAATAATATCTGATATTAATCAATGCAAATTCACTTCTAGGTCGGGTTAGTTTCTACAGTATTGAAGAGGGGAAATAATATTCTTTTAAACTGGTGATTAAAATTAAGATTTATTATGGTTACCAAAGAGAAAAAATATTGTGTTAAACATCAATGATGATACAGTGTTTAAGAAGAAAATAAATAGTAAATTGCATACATAAATTCCTGACTAACACTGGTAACACTTTCAAGTTGAGGGGGAGACAAAGGTGAGGAGGTCAGAAGCAAATTCTGTAAGAAGACTTGAAACGTGACATTCGTTTCCCTGGTGCAAATGGTAAACTTGGTGCCTGACAAAAGTCAGTAGATTTTGGGTGACGATATCCGACTAACACCTGTTTAGGGGCAGGAAGAAATTGCACCTGAACCAACATCCCTTTTCTTAATTTTACTTTTGATTTTCAGCACTCAGCAGAGTGAGTAGTGCAAATTAGAAACTCCATAAATATTTGCTGAGTGAATAAATAAGTCAATAAAGCAGTTCTACACTTTATTTTCTAAAGAAGATAATGAGATAAAGCCTGAAAGTATGAAGATGGAAGGTTCTCCTTCACTCTAAAGAAATGAAAATATTCCTCAACCTTTGGCTAGTATTTACATCACTACCAATTCACATATAACAAGCTTTTTTTTTTTTTTTTTGAGACGGAGTTTTGCTCTTGTTGCCCAGGCCGAAGTGCAATGGCACGATCTCAGCTCAACAAAACCTCCGCCTCCTGGGTTCACGCCATTGTCCTGCCTCAGCCTCCCAAGTAGCTGGGATTACAGGCATGCACCACCACTCACTGCTAATTTTTAGTATTTTTAGTAGAGACGGGGTTTCTCCATGTTAGTCAGGCTGATCTTTGACTCCCGACCTCGGGTGATCCGCCCGCCTTGGCCTCCCAAAGTGCTGAGATTATAGGCATGAGCCACCGTGCCCAGCAATATAACAAGCATTTTTAAAAATTAATTTTCAGTATGGGAAATAGGGTAGGGGACTGATATATTTTTCAGGAACCAGGCTAGGCATGCTATGTGCACCGTTTCATGAGATAGACATCATACCTCCCATTTTGCAGACTGTGAAACTGAGCACTGGAGAAGTGGACTAGCTAGCTAAGTGACACACTGCTGTTAAGTGACGAAACTACTTAATACTTTTTTAGGAATGGGACCCTTAAAAGGCAGGATAAGTAACTTTTAGAAATAACAGAAAAAACGTTTTTGAATAGCTCTTATATATATTTTATGGTAAGCTACTGTATAATTAAATAATATATGCTTTTATTTTGGTTTTTGTTTTTAGTCCTAAAAATCCATGCTTTTAAATTAAATCAGGGTTCAAAAGTAAATATTAATGCATATATACATATAGATACAAGTAAAATAAAAAAGCAAATAGATTTTTAAGCAAGTCTAGTATTAAAACATTAGATTCTGCATTTCATTCAGAAACATGCACTTAGTATCAAATTATGGAATCTTAAATGGATAAGACTCACTGACTCTGTTGGGTTTAAAAAATGAGGATGAGAGATACTTGGAAGGAACGACCGTAGTAGGCCATAATGACTACCATAGAAATATGTGAATGGTCTGTGTAACCAGGAAATAGTGAAAGCCTTCCCATCAAGAGACAATGTGAGTGGGAAAATACAATCAAGAATAACCTGGAACACATACACACTCCCACTGAGTCAACCTTTTTTTTGTTTGGTAAAGTTTATTTCCTTCTTATTGTGCTCAAATGCATTAAATTGAAAACTGCAGTGCTCATTTATAAATACACCAAATGGAGTTATTTTATAAAAAGACCAAGGTAAATGAAAGTTCATAGAAAACTGGCAAGTAGTTACTATTTTATAATACTAAATTAAAAATTATTTTCCTACAAGGTAGTGAAGACTTTTTAAAAAGGACAACGATTTGATCAGTTTTGTATATTTAAAAGATTATTCTGTTATCATTGTAAAGAATAGTTTGGGGAAAATGCAATGAGTCGTAGATACATGGCAATATGTAATAGTTCAAACAAGAGATGATGAAGGTCTCACGCAGAACAGACAGAAGGCAACTGTAAGGACAATCAGGAGCGAGGACAGTAAGAATGGGTCATGAGTTACAGGGCAGTTTTACAGGGAGATGGATAAAAAGAAGCCACTCCACTATTCACAATAGCAAAGACTTGGAACCAACCTAAATGTCCAACAACGATAGACTGGATTAAGAAAATGTGGCACATATACACCATGGAACACTATGCGGCCATAAAAAATGACGAGTTCATGTCCTTTGTAGGGACATGGGTGAAGCTGGAAACCATCATTCTCAGAAAACTATCGCAAGTACAAAAAACCAAACACCGCATGTTCTCACTCATAGGTGGGAACTGAACAATGAGAACACATGGACACAGGAAGGGGAACATCACACACCAGGGCCTGTTGTGGGGTGGGGGGAGTGGGGAGGGATAGCATTAGGAGATATACCTAATGTTAAATGATGAGTTAATGGGTGCAGCACACCAACATGGCACATGTATACATATGTAACTAACCTGCACGTTGTGCACATGTACCCTAAAACGTAAAGTATAATAATAAAAAATTAAAAAAAAAGAAGCCACTCCACAGAACAGAGCAAATTTTCTAAGACTGCATACAAAGACTTCAGACTTCACTATTAGAGCCTTCTATCTCGTTACTTTAGCTTGAAGAATCGTAAAAGAATAAGTTTTTAACATACAGTGGTAACATAGGACATGGCCAGTGTGTTAGTCCATTTAGGATGCTTTCACAAAAATGCCACAGACAATGGGTGGCTTAAACAACATTTAATTCTCATCGTTCTGGAAACTGGGAAGTTGAAGATCAAGGCACTGGCAGATTGAGTGTCTGGGGAGGACCCTACTCCTGGTTCATAGATGGTGGCTTTCTTCTGTGTGAGAACATGGCAGAAGAGGTAAGGCAGTTCTCTAGGACCTTTTTTATAAGGGCACTAATCCCATTGACGAGGGTTCTACCCTCAGCATCTAATCACCTCCCAAAAGCCACACCACCTAATACCATCATCCTGGAGGGTAGGATTTCAACATATAAATTTTAGGGGGATACAAATATTTAGTCCATAACAGCCAGTTTGTAGAAACTTCTTCCCATTTTGTATACATGATGCATACTTTCTGTTTTCTCCTCCAGACGCACTTCTCTCTCTTTTCCTGCCACTCCCACCTCACCTTTCTGCCCTGTGAGGCTGCACTTTATGGACACCCTGGCCCTCTGCACCAGGCCCTGTTTCTGTGTCCCCAGATCTGCATCATTGCATTGCTTGTTTTTTGTGCAACCCTGGCAAGGACTAGCATTGTCCTGAAGATCGTGGACTTAGATATTGCTGATGCATCAGGACTCTGCTGTGATTATTTGCTTTCTTTGAGATCACTCAATGGCACATCCACACAGAACCTTGGCTCATATTTCACATTTATCTCCTTGCACCATGTAGCTTCACAATTGCTGCTGAAAAGGTGATACCATGAAGCCGCTCAGCACCCATGCATAGCACAATCCCGATGGTCAGTTATCATACTTCACGGGGCTCTTAATAGCCAATGGAGCTTCCATACCACTTCTCTGGAGACGTTTCACAAACCTAAGCAATCTGCTTATTGTGAAGATGTGGCCAGCTTAGGTAAAGCACTTAACATTTTTTTAATCTCTCTTTTTTGCTTCATCCCCCTTTCTCTGTTTTGTTTTTATGGGATTATAGTCTCAGATAATACGATATCACAGGCTCTGTTTTAAAGTATACTTGGGCTAAGACACCTTCTGGCTTCCAATTTGGAACAATCAGAGATATGGCAAGAATATGTTAATTCAGAAGAGAGTGAATTTGGGGTTTTTGTTTCCCCGACTTTATCTTTCCCAATTTCACTCCAGCCTTCTCCTACCACTATACATTTTGGGTTCCAGTATCTGCTCCTTCCCCTTGTCCCTCCAAGTCTAGGTGAGATAATGACTCCAAGATGGTGAACCATCTCTTACTGCTTTATCTTAACCTTCCTACACCTTTATAATTAGTTCCTTTATTACGCATCCTCAATTACTTGGTTGTTTTTTTCAATATCTCATTTATAAAGGCTTGCAACTGATCCAGAGAATATAGCACATAAGGAAAGTTGGAAATTGACAGGTTGGTGATCTTAGAATAGGAACAATGTCCTTGCGATAGTTTGCTGAGAATGATGGTTTCCAGCTTCATCCGTGTCCCTACAAAGGACATGAACTCATCATTTTTTATGGCTGCATAGTATTCCATGGTGTATATGTGCCACATTTTCTTAATCCAGTCTATCATTGTTGGACATTTGGGTTGGTTCCAAGTCTTTGCTATTGTGAATAGTGCCACAATAAACATACGTGTGTATGTGTCTTTATAGCAGCATGTTTTATAATCCCTTGGGTATATACCCAGTAATGGGATGGCTGAAACACTGCATGTTCTCACTCACAGGTGAGAATTGAACAATGAGAACACATGGACACAGGAAGGGGAACATCACATGCCGGGGACTGTTGTGGGGTGGGGGGAGGGGGGAGGGATGGCATTAGGAGATATAACTGATGCTAAATGACGAGTTAATGGGTGCAGCACACCAACATGGCACATGTATACATATGTAACAAACCTGCACGTTGTGCACATGTACCCTAAAACTTAAAGTGTAATAATAATAATAAAAGAAGAATAGGAACAATGGAGAAAGCCAGCCAAGTTTATAGAAGGATCATGCCAGAAAAAGATTTGACCAACTTGATACAGAGGTTGAACTACATTTCTAACGCCTTCGAGGTTTAACATTCCATGATCCTAGTTAAGCAGGGCATACATCCCTTGCTATCAATCATATCTATTGAATGAAATAATAGAGGGAAAAATGTTGGTAGATTTTCTTTTTGAGTTATGTCAGTAAATGATAAAAAGTAAGCAGGAGAGGTGCTTTGATATATTAAAAACAAACAAACAGAAAACCCAAAAAGCACTCAGCTTAGAATCAGAATAGAGGAGACTGTGCTGTCACTGAGATACTTATTAACTACATGACACTGAACAAATTATTTCCATCCCCCTAGTCCTAGTGTTCTAATATGTAAATTAGGGATGAAAATGCCAACTCACATGGGTCACATGGTTGTTATAAAACTTAAATAAGATGAAGCATGTGAAAATACGTTATTTTCATAGAACATTAGTGATATTATAAATATGGGTGTAAATATTTGCTCTTTGTTGAAACAGTCTAATGTGCATTAAGAATTGCAACCTGAAATTATGAAACAATACCTTGGACATGTCTTTGGGAAGACAACAGGCCCTGCACTTCACCTGCTTCACCTGTGAATTCACCTTTATAAGTCTTTGCCTAAATAATGCACTTAGATACAATATATCATATAAATATAGAAAGCATATCCATTTTATGTTATTTTTCAACCAAAAAATCATTTTTCTGGGTGTCATTTTACAAAGATGTTTCTCCAGTCAATATAACTGAATATTTTTTTTCTGACATTTTTACTGTTTATCCAGTGCAGTGAAAAAAGTCACCTTTCCAAAACAAACAAAACAAGTGCCTTCTAGGAAGACAGCCACAGGCATAGATGAAGACTGAAGCAAATCCCGGTCCTTAGGTAAGGCTTAGAGCCAATTCCTCCGGCTCCACAATGCTTTGCCCCATTCTGTGGATAACACTGAGCTGCTTTAAACCAGCTATTCACGGTTTCAATGCAGACTCCGTCTGAAACTGCAGCATATGTTACCACAGACATTTGATTCTCTTGTCTTCTGAGACTGACTCAAAAAGGGCATTTATCAACTGTTCTTGTTTTCTTCGGTTCGCATGTTGAGGTTTTGCTGACATCCACTGTAGAATTGAAATCAGATCCAATATCCCATCAATTTTCAGCATAGAAAAGCAGGCACATTTCAGCTATGTTACTGCATCAGCAGTAAACATATTTAATAATATCAATTACTGACTGCCACACTTCCATGATCTGGAAAAACATACAGCCTCTTGGAGATAGAGTCTTCTGTGACCAAAAGAATAACGCATTTATTACAGAGTGTGGCGCAAACATTTTCAGCGGATACTAGCTATGCAGCTAAAGGAATAACATAATCTTTTGTGATTATTTGGGAAATAGGTACTAAATAAATAATCTAATTTCTCTAGATAAGATTCTCTAAGAAATCACTGGATTCCTTTAGAAGAACTGGATTTAAATATCCCAGAGAAATAAACTGAGTCTTGAAAATTACATATAGTTAAATTTGACATTGTGATAAATTGGTTGTTTTTTTGTTGTTCATCTTGATAATTGCTATCCTCCATTAGCTGCTCTATATGTTTTCTCATTTTATTATGTAAAAAATCATGTGAAGTAGACATCAGTACACCCGTTTTATGGAAGAGGAAACAGGAACTTTGAAATGGCAAATAATTCAAGGCCAGCAGCTAGTAAATGAGAGAGACAAATATTAAACCATTTCCTATTAATGTAGGACTAAATTCTTTCAACTATATTCTAATGCTGTGGGTTCTGTTCAAGAAGCCATTAGGGATTCATTTCTTTAAGATTTTGGTTTTTAAGTCTACAAAGATTGTTCTTTTTTAGAAGCAAAACTTTTTTTACTGTTATCCTTGTGACCTCACAGATAATGCTCTACTCGATTGAAAAAGACTTTTTGTGATATATTCCCCTAGATAGTAAGTTTGTGTGTGTGTGTGTGTGTTTTTTTTTTTTTTTAAGTGCCTAGTCTCAGCCTTTTGTAGGATCCAAGGTGCTTAGCTAAGGGTCATATTGTGAATGAATATTCCCTTACCTTATGGAGGCAATAATTAAATAAGGGCTCTAAAACTTTAAAAAGTTAAAAAATTTGAAGTTTCTAGGAGAGTAAGGATGGGGTCTTGATCTTGGAAACACTCACCCAGCCAAAGGAGGTAGGGAAGAAAGCCCTTTCCTCTTTCCTGTCATCCTCCTCTTTTTAGGTCTATGGAAAAGTGTTTCTGTTACCTGGGTAGACCCATCGGTACTGCACAGGCAGTGATGGTGTCCTTAGATTCTCATGGCCCTGGAGTGTGATGAGTCAGTTAAGTATCCCCAGATGGGGGAGCTACATACATGGGACTACTCCTTGGGGGACTATGAAACTGACATAGAACTTGGCTGGTCAATGAGAACACTTGGACACAGGGCGGAGAACATCACACACTGGGGCCTGTGGTGGGTTGGGGGGATGGGGGAGGGATAGAAATAGGAGAAATACGTAATGTAAATGACAAGTTAATGGGTGCAGCAAACCAACATGGCACATGTATACATATGTAACAAACCTTCACGTTGTGCATATGTACCCTAGAACTTAGAGTCTAATAAATAATTTTTTTTAAAAAAAGAAGTTGGCTGGTTAAACTTCAGTTGGAAAAATGGTACTATTGAAAGCAAATTTTCCAAAAACTTGTGTCCAAGAGACAAGAAGAGCAATGAGGAATTCTAGCACAATGCTGAGGTGAGATTCACGGGCTAGGTCCTGGGCTCTTGGAGTCAGGCAAGCTCCATTATTGAAAAAGAACCTCCCCACTTTGTGAAGAAAACTGGGCTAGGGAAGAGAGTGAATAAGTTCTCTGCCTCCACATGAGAAGAAGGCTGCATTAACCCATTAGAGTAAATTCCTTGTGACTAGCTACAGGGAGGGGCTATATTTTGGAGACTAAAATGGTAGGAATTTCTTCCGGATGATAGGGAATCTGTGAGCCACAGCAGAGGATGAGCACAAAGCCACTGTGCCTGGTGCCCCTGGGTTTCCAGATTTGCTTACTTACCTTACTACAGCAGAAGGAACTTTTCAGTTTCCTGCAGATTTTCTGTTCACTTTTCCCCTGCTCTTTACACATATCAATTAATTTAATCCCCAAACAGTATTATGAGGCAGAGAAAGACTTTACACACTGTCAAGATAGTGTTACAAACCCAGACATCTGGCTCCACAAGCCATGAGCTGAAACATTTCTTCATACTGCCAGAGGTTGCCCATTAATTAGTGCTAGAACAATTTTGTATAAAAATACAGCAGGGATAGTGCAGGGAAATTTTAGTATGAATGTATACTAATAGAGAAAGATTGATCTTGTTGCTACTCCATTCTGGAGAAGGATCTGTTACCATCTTTCCAGGCTGGAGCCAGGATCCTGCTGGAAGGTCCAAAAAGGTAGAAAGAAGCCAGGGCAAGGCAGGCAAAAAGAACGTGGGGAGAAGAAGGCTAGGAAAGAAGGAGATACCTGATAACCATCTGAAAAAGACTCTAAAGGGACTGAATGTTTCCTGTTAGAAAAAGCAAAGGAGAGTTTTGTATTATATCCTTCATTTTGTTTTCGTTCACAAGGGATTAATAATGATATGCGCAGAAGGAAGGGAAATACTAGGCAGAAAAGGGTGGGGTTCCTGACAAATCCCTACCCTCAAGCCTGGGACCACAGCCCCAAGTGAGAACATACACTCCTGTTTCCCCCCTTGAAAGTTGCTTTTTGGCCCGCCCCGCCCCCCATCCTGCATGCATAAAAACCCCAGACCCCACTGTCAGAGCAGCAGAGAAAGAGAGAAGAGAAGCAGCAGCTGTACATTGAGAGAAGCAGCTTGGCTTCAGAGGGATGGCCTGACAGTGGGACTTCATGTAAGAGTTCAGCTGGGGGATGGCTGGACTTCAGGGGAAGACCACCTTCCTGCTCCACCCATCCCCTTTCCAGCTCTCCACCCCGCTGAGAGCCATTTCTACCACCCAACAACATTCCGAGCATTTACAACCTTCAATTCATTCCTGCGACCTGATTCTTCCTGGATGCCTAACAAGGCATCACACTGCCCCTCCACTGAGCTGTTTAACACTTAAGCTGTCCACAGACGGCAGAGCTAAAAGAGCGCACTCTAACACATGCTCTCTAGGGCTCCGGGGGTTGTGGGCACCCCTACTAGACGGCATGGAGATCTACTCCTGCCAGCTGCCCAGAAGTGCTTGTCCTGGCCCCGGCACCCACTCACCTGCGTGCTCCCCATCCCATGACGGGGTGAGAGCTACGGGCTGAGTAAAGGAGCAACCTCTTTGCAAGTCTTGTGAAGAGATCAAGGGAACTATCGTGTTTCAACAGTAAGGCTGATTTCCTTCTGTTCACGGACTATCCCTTCTGCTCTTCCAGACAGTTCAGCCACAACTGAGGGGTTACATTTATTAATTATTGTAATTACAATAATTATATAATTTATTATTGTAAAGTTCTTGTTTATGCATTAATCTCCATCAATAGACTCTGAGTTCCTCCCAGGCAACTCCACATTCAATTCATACTTGACCCCTGCACCCAGCTCACCGGTGCTGTTGAATAAATGAGAAAACAAATGTTATGTTTTTGTGTCCAGCTATTCAGCTAGGATGTCTATAGAACACTTTTGTTAGTAAATGATTTTATCTAACATTTCTCCAGTGATTGGAAAAATTTCATACCCTAGAGGACGTTATTCTCTCTCCAGAACTTTGAAACAATGGAGACCGGGGTCTTTGCCTGTGGGACTACAACCTCCGAGGGTATTGAAGGGGAGGAAAGATTTCTTGTTTCACACATCACTAGGTTCATGGCTGAGGCCTCTATAACAAAAGACATAGTAACAAGAGAAAAACATACAAATGTATTTGACATAATTTTTACTTGACATAGGAGCCTTCAGAAATGAAGACCTAAAGGAAGAAAACCTGTGTAATTTTATATTTAGATATGATGAAGTGTGGATAGTCATGCAGAAGAGTGATTGGACAAAGAGTATATAATTTAATGGCAATGCAAGGGACAACTTAGCAAGGACTGCGTATTCAGATTCTCCTCTGTGTCCCAGTGTGTTTAGAGATCAAAGGACATTCCTTTCCTGCAGCAATGTGACCTGCTTCAAGGGAAAGGGTGAGGAGGTAAACGTGACTTTCCTGCCTCTGCTGCTTTCTCAAATGCCAAGGTGCCATATTTTAAAGTAGTGTGTCCTGACGGCATCAGCATAATCCAGCCACTGTCTCCTATCCGTTCTATGGGAGATTGATAACATACATAGAAACAAAGTTGGGCCAAATTTCACTTCAGAATGAATATGAACATCAGTGAGTGGCAGTGAAGACAAAGAAAGGCACAAGGTTCAGACCCAGAGAATCGTGTAACTCCTGCATGTAATATGTGCTCAGGGCATGCTGAGCTGTTGGCATATTTAGAAATCATATAATTAGTATGGATTTTTTTTTTAGTTTTTAAAAACAAACCCTATGGCTTGAATATTAAACACACTGTGATTTCCCAAAATAGAAACTGCTCTAATTTGTCATATTTTATTTTTAGGATGATATGCGAATATCAAAGTCAGAAAACAACTTCTCTATATTTATTTAAAATTTAGACCTATTAATGGCTTGTGTGTGTATCAAATATAAAGATAAGAGGAAAAAGTTAATCACTTTAAACATTTTCAGCCAAAGAATCAAACTGAAAAATCCTTAAAAGCTAAAATTAAATTTATTATATTTATTGTTGAAGCCAGATTTATTCCATTTTGGTCCCAGAAGGAGAAGACTAAGAGGCCATTTAATGTAGCTATTGGGATGATATATCATCATATTTTTCTTACTTGATCAAATAGTCAACATGGGCCAGGCACAGTGGTTCACGCCTTTAATCCCAGCACTTTGGGAGGCAGAGGTGGGCGGATCACCTGAGGTCAGGCGTTCGACACCAGCCTGGCCAACATGGGGAAATCTTGTCTCTACTAAAAATACAAAAAGTAGCCAGGTGTGGTGGTGGTTGCGTGTAATCCCAGCTACTTGGGAAGCTGAGGCAGAAGAATCACTTGAACCTAGGAGGCCGAGGTTGCAGTGAGCTGAGATTGTGCCACTGCACTCCAGCTTGGGTGACAAGATCGAAACTCCATCTCAAACAAACAACCCCACACATAACAAACAGTCAACATGGCAACACTATATGTAATAATTTTAATTTTTACTTATTCATTTGGATATGTATGGGGGGAGGGGATAAGTCAAAATGGCAAGAGAGTTGGGCGAAACTGGCCCCTTTCACCACCACGAAGACACACCTGTTGTTATTTGTTAATAATCAAAGAGCAAAACAGTTGTCTAATTGAATATATGTCATGCCAGATTAATTATTTAATTAACTGGGCAAACTTGCCACTCTTTTATTTAAAACTATGAGAGCAATGAATTCATATTACCCTGCCTAAATGTAAGCCTGCTTGTCAGCCATTTCTCCCCATCGCTGACCACTCTGTGATTCTGTGGTTTCTTCCATCATCTTCCTTTAGACCTCATTTCTATAACAACTGAAACTTCCTGGTCCACTGACCACAAACTACCCTATACTTCAATGCCTCCACTTGCATTTCTTTCTCTGCATTGCCTGAAATCTAGCTCTCTTCTAGTGGTCCTCCTGAGCAAGGGCGTCTTATTCCTCACTAACCTACATATCAATGGACGTGAGGTTGAGATGGTACTGTCCTATCTTCCAATTGCAGCCGTGGCTATTACATGACTAGCTTCATCTTGGGGACTTCATTATCCATGTTCATGATTCACTAACATCGTCATCTCTTATCTAGTTGTGAAGACATTTACCAGACCTGTCATCATCTTGAAAGTATTTACATCTGGAAAATTAAATATCAGTGCAGCTGAATACCATGTACAACACTTCGAACTTTTTTCATTTTGTTATTTCCATTAAACAGTTTATTTCTATGTAGTAACAAATATCTTGGTTTCTTTTTTGCTCCAAATATATTGGTCCCTTCCTCAATGTATGTGAATCCCTGGAACAGTGTCTTGCATGATGAAAGTATTTACTGAATACTATCTTGGTGTGATTGTTGTTGCTATTGTTCTTCTTATAATAATTAACATCCATATGGACCCGATGGTTTATCATTTTGGCCACTTTTTTATTATTTCTTTTGATTCTGTGGCCTTGTTCTTCCTTCACTGTCCCCATCTGGCAAATTCTAACATGGGCTAATCTAACCCATTGCTTTTCTGTTTCATTCTCACTATCCCATTCCCCTCAGTAAATTGATTCTTATCTTTTTTCTCCCAGTGCTCCCGACAGCACACTTTTTCCAATTCTAACCTTGTTTCTAGTTCACATTAGGAAAGAAGAGATAGATGCTGACAGTGAAGTAATACTCAGCAATTAGAAGCAATTGACTAGTTGTTCACTAATCAGCATGGATAGATTGTGAAAACATACTGCGGAGTGAAAAAAAAGAAAGGTAAGGAAGAGAAGGAGATATATAGTACAATACAACATTTGTGTTGATTAAAAATACATGAACACAGGGTGACATTAAATGTGATGGAAGAAGCTAAGCCTCGTTCATAATATCTACGTGGGTTTGTTGCTGTGCTCTACTGAATGTTCTTTCAGTTTTAGCCCTGGGGCCATTATAGTCAACTTGTTAAAATTCATCCAAAACTTCTCACAATACTCAGAGTAAAACCAAAATTGTCTAGTGGCCAAAAAAGCACTCCCTGATTGCCTGTTGTCCAGCTTTTCGCTCGGGCTCATCGATCTCAGCCACAGTGGCCCCTTTACTGTTCACTGAACAAGCCAGCCACTCCTTTCATCTGGTCCTCTCCCTGGGACATCTGCTTTCCAGAGATCCCATAGCATGTTCCCTCTGCTCATGTATATCTCAAATATTTATTCATAAGCCTACTTTGAATACACTTTTCTAGGTATTGCAGGGAAGGAGTAGGTGGTCAGTGAACACATCTGTGAACAGAGCAGAACAATTTCTGCCTTGCAGGAGCTTGTCTTCTAGTACACGGGGTGTGGGGGGCCGGAGGAGGAGGATGGAGATGTGATTAATTATCCGCCTCTGGAAGAGACAGATATTAACAAAATGAAAAATTTGTGTAGCATTTTAGAAATGGATACACTTTATCAGTAAAATTAGTCAGGGACAAAAGAAAGATTCTGTAGATATCGGGGCATAGAGGATATGTTAACGTTTTAGAAAAGTGCTTAGGAAAGGTCTTGTTGGGAAAGTGATAAGCAAAGAATAGAAAGAGGTAGTGAGATGAGCTGTCTGAATGTCTAGAGGAATTGGATTCTGGGCGAAGGAAAAGCAAGTGCAGAGGCCCTTGGTCCAGGAGGTGCAGGTTTTAAGAACAGGTTGCTTCTGCAGCCTGTGAGTGAGGGGAGTAGGAGATGAAGTTACAGAGATGTGGGATGGGCAGATGTGCAGGGCTTTGTAGACCTTTCTAAGGGTTCTTGGTTTTTGCTCTGAATGATGAGGGAAGCTCTTCAAAGGTTTTGAGCAGAGAAGAGACATGATGTTCAAATATCACTTTCTCAGTGAGACTTCCTGTCTATCTCAGACAAGCTCCAATCTCACCTTTCCTGGTCACTCCCCATTCTTGTTCCCTGATTTCTTTTTTCTTCATAGCACTTATAAAAACCCAAGTTACATGTTTTACTCATTAATTTTATTTTATCTTATTTTTCTCTTGCTTCCTCTTCTCATGTTAGAATAGAAAATCCACAAGGGCAGAAACATGTTTGTTTGTTTGTTTTTCTATTTCTTTCACTGACATATTCCCCAGCCCTATCCTTACATGCAAGGTGCGATGAATAGTGCGCTGTTGGATAGATAAACATCACACATAAAAGGTATTTGGTAAGTGCTAGTAGAGACAGAGTAGATAAATGAGAGTGGAATTAGGGATACAGTGAATGAATAACTTAAAAAAAATAGAGGGAACTTAAACTGTTTTGATAGAGTGCCAAAAAATGTTGAGTAATATTTTCTCAACTCTTGGCAAACAGATACAAATACATATATACATGTCTAAATGAGAGAGTCTCTCAGAAAAAAAAAAAGAAAGAAAGAAAAACACTTTAAAGTTTATGCTCTGTTATAAACTTGATTCCCTCTGTTTCCCTTTTCATATCCGCCCCACTCTTGTGTTAAAGACAGAAGCCTCTCTGTTATGCAAAGTGAATCCTTTCTACCTTTCTTCAGGATGGTATTTCTTTCATCATTTTTAGGAACATTCCTTCATAGTTGGTGCCTTCTCTTTCCAGACCTCTCTCTTTTTGCTCTTGACCACATTGATACTTCTGTCTTTTCCATCTTAAAAACCAAAATGAAAGTAGGCAAAGAAGACAATTTTTGACCCTGTAGATCCTCCTGAATGCTACTCTATTTCTTTTAGAACAAAGCTTTGAGGAGTGGCGTTAACTTTCTTCTTTCTTCATGGCAACTTCCAGTTCTCATAATCATTTCTCAATTGGTTCATGCTCTTGTTATATACCTAACACTCTTTAGTGAAGATTATCATTCAGTTGTTAATTTTTTTGATAATTTAAAAGACATTTACATATATGTAATGTGCCATCACTCTGATAGACATTGGGAATGCAAATTTGGCAGTAGGCAGTGTTTTCTTCGCCAATCTAGCACCATCTTCTTGGGCATAAATTTATCCTCCCTTTTCTGGATGTCTATCAAAGTGAAATAAAAGATGCAGGCCTTTAAATAATAACTTGCAGAAAGAAAGAAAGAAAAGCCTCTTTCTGCATAAAAACACAGTATTTATACTACAAAAAATATTGTTCCCCACAATGCAAATGACTGATTACCTATTGACATTTGATCCTGAGGCTGAAATAGTAATTCTTTCCTTTAAGATTTTTTTTTTTTTAGTCTCAGAGATCCAAAACTTCTTAACTTCACTTTAAGAAAAATCAGACCAAAGGGAAAGCTTGGCATCCAAAAGTGATGTTTGAGACAAAGAAAAAGAATCCTAGGGCGGGAATCAGGGAGCAAAATTCTTTAAAGGACTTGGGAACACATGGGAGAAAAGTGAATAATTTTTTTTTTTTTTTTTTTTTTTACAGTAAGAAGCAACTCCCAAGCTCACTGTACTGAGAGTTGAGAATAAGAAAGAATGAAGTTCTGTCACATTCAGGAAAAAATATATGGGGTGAACTAAGTGGTGCTTATAAGCCTTTTCCCATCCCCCAGGCAATATGGAGTTTGTCTAGCGAAGACTTGGACCAGAAGCAAAGAACTCTGCACATCAGTCTGAATCTGGGTGCTTGCTTTATTGGTTAACAAAGACAGGAGACTTGATTCTGTAAAGAACTGTACTCATGGCTTCTTCCTGTGTTAATGACATGTAAGGAATAAGACACTGCCTAAGCCCTTGAGGAACTATGGCCTACAGCCGAGGAACACTTCCCAATAAGCAGCTGCAACTAAATGAGACGATTGCTGTAATGATGTGTATGCCAAGTGCAGTAGAGAGAGAAGAGGCACCTAAGTTTGCCTTAGGGGTGTCAAGTGCAGTGTCACAGAGAGTGCAGCATTTGAGCTGAGAGTTTAAAATGTAAGAAGTTGGTTAGAATCCCAAGAGAGGAGCATCCCAGGCAGTGCATAGAGTCTGTATATTGGATGAAAATATCGGGGAGCAAGGTTTGTCCTGGAATCTATACATAGTTCAATAATGTAGGATTCAAAATAGAAGTTAATCTTGTTTTAGTCCATTTTCTGTTGCTATAATGAAATACCCAAGGCTGGGTAATTTGTAGACAAAAAGAAATTCCTCACACTTCTGGAAGCTGGAAGTCCAATATTAAGCTGCAGACATCTGCTGAAGGCCTTCTAGCTGCATCATCTCATGGCAGAAGGCAGAAGGACAAGAGCATGAGAGAGCAAGAGTCAAACTCACAGCCACAAGCCCTTTAAAACGATCACTAGTCCATTTATGAGAGTGGAATCTTCATGGCGTCAACACCTCCCTAATTTAGGCCAAAACTCCAGATACTAGTGCACTGGGGACTACATTCCAAACATATCTGTTTTAGGGGACTTATTCAGACCATAGCGACAAAGGAAGGAGAGAGGAGGGCTATGTGGTTGGATCAGAAAACAAGACTTAGATGTTGAAAAGCTATTTTATGTCCCATCAAAGAGTTTACATTTTTATCCTGCAGGTGAATGGAAATCCACTCACACATTTTGAGAAGGGGAAGACCAGGTAAGATTTTCATGCAGAAAAGATGACTCTTTCTTGTGGCAGGAGAAACATAGAAACATAGACTATTTCTCAAACAGAATCTTTCTTGTAGCTTGAAGAAACAAAAAACATTTCTCAAGCAGTCTTCCATGAAATACAGATCTTATGATTTTCCTCAGAGTAAGTATATAGTATTCAAATGCATTTGAGGAAAAACTTCACGCTCTATCTGCTTAGAAGTTTACAAGGCACATTAAATATCTTAAAGTGTCTGTAGTAAAGAAAACTACGAAATCAATTTAACCTTGTGTTTCCCAAACTTATCTGACATATTTTTGGTCAATGTTCTTCATCACAAAAAGAAAAGTCACTCTAGCTGGTTTAAACAGAAAGGTAGTTATTGAAAAATATAAAACAGACAATTGACTCTTCAAGAGAGTCCAAGTGACAGAATGGTAAGCTCTACAGTGAGAAATAGTCCCAAGGAAAACCACAGGGCAGCTCTCCAGGAAAAGCACTGTTATCACTTCAGCCCATCACCTCAGTTCACACCAATAAGAATTGAGATGGCATGTCAGAAATTCTTCCACAGGTGCCCAGGCTAGACTGGCCGTTTCACTGCTAAGGTCTTCAAAAGGTTAACTCTGTATGATTTCACTCTATTCCCCTTTAAGAGTAATTATATCAGTATATCTGACTGGAAGAGCCCAGGTAAATCTCAGCATTCTATCTGCAAGGGAGACTGAGAACTTGAATTCAGACTTTGACAGAGAAAGCAGGGGTCATTTTGAAGGCATGTAAAATATAGATGCTTTAAAACATGGTGAGTAGCCACAATACAATACATAAGAAACAGGGCTAAAGGGCCCCATTACTACCTACTGCCTATTTGTTAACTCATACCTTTTTGGAACAAATACCCTTTGTAAACACACTTTGAAAAGCATTGAATCAGAAGCAAGGTGCATGGTAAGAAGGCCATGGATACACCAAAACCGTTAAGTCTTTGTAGGTTCTGTAACTCAGCATTTTCACATAAAATTTTCCCATCCTGGTTGTATTTAGCCAAAAATATGATCATTGTAGCATTCTATTTTATATCAAATATCTAACAACTTCAACATTAGTTAAATACATACGGTAAAAGTGGAACAGAAGATAATTTTTGGTAGACAAGGAAAATTTTTAAATGATTCTTAGCTTTTAGGTTAAAGAAATATTTCTCTGTTGCCAGCCACTGGTGAAATTCTTAAGGGTTGTGAGGATAAGGAGTATAAATGAAATTTAAACGAGCACATTCCAAAAGATGCTGTTTTTGTACCTCACTTGCTTCTGTTTTCCCATACAAAGAGTATGTGAAATGCAAGAAAAAAAAATTAGGTAAGAGCTGAGTTGTGAAAAAAGGAGAGTGTTTCCGTTTCTTGAGGCTGCCATGACAAATGATCACAAACTTGGTGGCTTACAGTAACAGTAATTTATTTTGCCACAGTTCTGAAGGATAGAAGTCTGAAGTCAAGGTGTTATCAGGGATTCAAGGAGGATTCATTTCTTGCATCACTCGACTTCCAGTGGCTGCTAGCACTCCTTCATGTATGGCTTCATCCCTCCAGTCTCCACCTCTGTGGTCACACTGCCTCCTTTTCTTCTTTGTCTCAAGTCTCCCTCTGCCTTTTTCTTATAAAGACACTGATCCTTGGATTTAGGCCCCCCTTGGATGGTGTAGGATGATCTAATCTCAAAACATCTAACCTAATTACATCTGCAAAGACCCTTTTTCCAAATAAGGTGACATGCATAGGTTCCAGAGATTCTGTTGTGGACACACCTTTTTGGGGGCCACCATTAAGTTCACTACAGGGCAGGAAAGTAAAAGCCATGATCACTAACTTTTGTCCTCACCAGGGTCACTCCTACAGCAGGGGGTGGGGTGGGGCAAAGACTTCTCTAAAATTTTTTTGGGGGTGGGCTTTTCAGGTTCTCCAGAGAAACAGAACAAATAGAGTGTGTGTGTGTGTGTGTGTGTGTGTGTGTGTGTGTACATAAGGGGGAAGAGAGAGAGAACAGGAGAGAGTTTTTTTTGTTTGTTTTTTGGAATTGGCATTGTTTTATGTAATTGTGGAGGTGGAAGTTTAAATTTACGTGTTAGACTGGCGGGCTAAAAACCTAGAAAGAGTTACAGTCTGAGTCCACAGGACATCTACCGCAGACTTGCCTCTTGTTCAGGGGAGGTCAGTTTTTTTTCTAGCAAGGCTTTCAACTGATTGGATGAGGCCCTCTCACATTATGGAGGGTAATCTGCTTTACTGAAAGTCCACTGATTTAAATATTAACCCCATCTAAGAATACACCTCCACTGAAACACCCAGAATAATGTCTGGCCAAATATCTGGGCATTGTGTCCCAGTTAAGTTGACACATGAAATTAACCATTAAAGGTGGGGCAACTCTAAAATAAATAGTCCCTTCTCCTTGCCTGGAAATTTCTGATGGCATACTTTCAAGCAGAGATTGAGGAAATGTGTGTTTTGACTAGGTAGGGGAGCCTGCAAGACACACTCCTTCCCTCTTTCTCCTCATGATGTTTGCCTTAGGATGTCAGAATGTAGGAATATAACTTACATGGCTCATGTGAACCTGAGAGAGAAGGGCTAGAGCTGAAGTTACTCAGCCAAGTGATGGAGTATAAAACTACCTGGGGATTTAGCACTTGATGCTGACAGAAGCCAAAAAGAGATAGGCTGAAGATCTTTTAAAAGCTGGGGGAAACTGACATTATCCTTGCCAAGTGCACTATAGCATTGCAGATCAAGGACTTCCGATCAAATTAAATTTAGAGTACAGGTACCGGTCTTCCACTCACCAGTGCCAAGTTAAAGATGTAGCCAACAATGGGCTGCACCAGCACCAGGGACCAGACTGCAGAGGTACAGAGATGGCAGGAGTAAGCAGAGGAAGACGGTCTTGTCCCCAGCACACATTCACCTGCCGAGCATAACCTTCCCTCAGTACGCAGAGTCTATCTCAGAAAGGAAAAGCAACCTTGAATGTGATAAAATTTTCATCCATATAAGATTCCCTTTTCTTTCATTTTAAGATTAAGATTTTGCACCATCACTGAAAATTGAGGTTTCCTAATTAGATTGAGGTTGGTTTTTGAGATGTGTTAGCTCCTTAAATTTCAAATATCATAGAAAATTTTACCATAAAACATTTTGCTGCAGAATTATATTTAATTATGTTGTAGGACTTTCTCCTTAAGGTCCTTGTCACACAACCATAAAACATTGGGCTCCCAGACACTTTTAAAGGTGAGAAGGGCAGGGTTCATTGGGTGAAAAGGAAAAAAAGTGAAACAGGGACTCTCAGAAAAACAAGAGTCCTGCTAACAGGCTTCCCACCACACGGATTGAATCCTAGGTACCACCTGGAACAGGGAGGCCAGGCTTCTCCCCACTGCAAGCGGCACGAACTTCCCGAAGCTCCACCCCAGTGCACAGTCCCCCAGTGTGCAGGGTGCTTGGAGCTTCTCCAGTGACCCCTTTATACTTGGCTGTCTGAATTACATGAAAAAATATTTATTATATATTATTCAATAAAAAATGGCAAGTTATAAAATAGCATATACAATAGGGCAACACGTTTCTATTATTAAAATATTGTTATAAGTATTACATAATATATGCAAATAATATGTACAATAATATGAAGTATGCATTAAAGGGCTGAAAAGACAGTTCAAAAAGCTAGCAGAGCTCATCTCTGGAGTGCAACTGAGGTTGATTTTTATTTTCCATTTTTAGTTTATCTGTATTTTATAGATTTTCTACATGAACTTCTCCTTGGTAGTAAGAGCAAAAAAAAAAAAAAAAAAAGGAAAATGATTGCCCCCTGCAAATGCCTGGGTGGAATTAAATTGACACCTAACTTTCATATTTAGTCTCTTTTGAGTTTGTTACATATAAATATATCTTTGAATCTGATCACTACTTGTGGATTGGTAAAATCCATTCTCTAGATATGATCAACTATTTTCTAAAGCATCTCCTGATGATGAATATACTAAACACCTGCACCTCACAGAAAGAAAGACAACCAGAGGAAACAATTTTCAAATCCTATTTTTAAGTTTCAGCTTTACCTGTCTTAACAACCATACAGATTCTCACTGTGCACCACAACGCTTTGCCTCCTAGGAAGTTGGGTTTCAAGATTGCTGAACTGTATTTTTTAAAAGGATTTTTCCAATGCCTAAAACTGCCTCTCTCATTTTTTAACAGTACTATTTTGAAGCTGTTCAAATATTTGATTTAGCATACTTTCATGTATGTTTTATTTTCATAGCTGTTTCCTTTATTAATGGGTATTGCTTTTTTTTTTTCCATTTTATCTTAAGCTTCAGTTAAGGACACAGCTGTATGATCTATTGTTCCTAGGAATGACTTCAAATTTTCTCATTACTGCAAGACACTAAGTTGCCAAGATATGATTTACTTTAGTAAGTACCTTTTATGTCATCTACGTTGGAGAGTTTTTGTGACTGTTATTTAAATTTCATTTTCCTGGCAATCTGTCTCAGTGTTAAAAAACAAAGGAGAGACTCTACGTTGGAATCGACTAAGCAGCCTAAAACATTGATAACTCGTTAGGCAGACACCACCAGGACAGACCGCACACCATGTGAACCGAGAGCAGCCACCTGGAAAAGCCGAGGCGAGAGGTGCTCCTTGGCACTGCCTTTCCAAATGTGTTCCTATCAGCTGCACACATTTCTGAGTATGTGGAGGCAAAGAGAAGACTACAGAAGTGGAAAATTGGAAGGTGGAAAAAAAATCCCCTCAGGCAAAGATTTAAAGTTAATTTTAAAGAAAGTTTAGGTGGAGGATGCTTGCTGGAGTTTGATAAAGGTAAAAAGTAAAAGAGAAGGCTTCTGTTGTGATGCTGGGAACTGTGTTGAATTGACTGATAAGAAAATAAAATTGTGTAAACAAATTTAAGGCGATGATGAAGGAGTTCAGTCGTGCCGAGGAGTTGCTTAGCAAGGCTCAGAAGGCTGTCACCATATCTATCGGAGAATGTGACATTTTACATTTTGTACCTAATGTATGATATTTGGAGCAAAAAATTAGGTAGATAGAAATGGTCTTATTTAAATCATTGCTGCACTGGGTGGCAAAACATTTCAATATAATGCATTAAGCAAGAATGAATAATTTAAAATATTGGGCTAAAACAAATGTTTCAGGGAAGCAAAATAACATACTTTATATATAAAGTATTACTTTAAAAGTTACTAAGATCATTTAATAGTCATATTTTATTTGCTGATAATGTCTAAGGCCATTATTTTTATTCCTTTGATTGATAGTGTTCACTTACTTTTAAGACCTCCAGGGACATGTAAATTGCAAAATCCTAAATGATTTAAACAATGGCATAACAACAATGGCACTTAAGGACTGTGTTAGCACCACCACATCACTGTTACTCATATCAGCAGAGTTTAGGTATATTACCTCAAAATAATGTTGTTGAATTATTCCCATTCTTGCCATCATGTATATTCCTGTTCAATGGCGCTGACCTAAAATCCATTTAATTGTAAAGAATAAAGCTCGTACAGTATGCTTTCTAGAAAGATTTCTGATAATAATTTACAGCTAGTCTCAGTTATTTTTTCCTCTAATGATATCATCCACAGAAATCGCCTTTGTTTAAAAACAAACAAACAAAAAAGGCAAGATAGTATTGCTGTATTATGCACCTTACATAACAATCTTATCAGGTAGGACTATTACGACATTAGTTTTTATGAAGGAAGTAAATCAAGGCATAAAAATGTTAGATAATTTTTTCCAGTATCAGTTAATAGCATAGGACTGGACCACAATTCTCCAGCAAAGCTCAAACCCAAGGTATCTTGGCTTAGTTTTGAAACAAAGGAGAAATGCTTCTCTTTTCATTTCAGGTTTATTCAATGTATTTTGTTCTGATTTTCAAAGCCAATAATAAAAACTATAAAGTTTTCATTGCTGCTGTTCATGGCATGAGTTATTAATTGCCAAACACCAAAATATTGAGAAATATTTGTACTTTGGACCACATTTTTCAACTTTTTATTTGTATTTTCCTTCTTTTCTGTTGGCCAAGAGAGAACAATATAACAACAACAAAAAAAAATGAGGCAGGAAATTAGGAAAAATTTCCTAAAGCAGGAAATGGAGAAGTGTAGGCAACTAAGATATACTGCACTTAAAATAGCCAGACGTCCTGGCAGGTGACAGTTTGGTAGCAGTTGCCCATGAAGCCATTAGCATGAGGAAGATCTCGTGGAAAGTATTGCAATCCCAGCCAAATGGTATTCAGAGGTTTGTGCTTGATCTTTACAAATAACATGTAAGAGTAGTGTAGTTGAACAGAAAACGAAAGCAAATTAAATACTGGCATCCATTGAATAAGAACCTGAGATTTGTAGTATGGACTTATTTGAAAGAGGAACAAGATGTGAAAATAAAAATTAATCCTGATGATGATAAGACTGAAATATTCCTAAAGGAACATCAACAGTTTTCCAATAGATCAGGGACAAAGTTAACAGAAAACCATATTTCTAATAGAATTGTACCCACAGCCATACCTCACCTTTAAAATTACTAATAATCTTTTTTTCAGAGTGATTGCTACTTTCTTACTGATGACATACCCAGCCCTATGTCATTTCTCCCACCACTTGGAAAAAGATTATTGAAATAGATAATTGCAGAACCATTGCGCTTCTCCCACTTCTGCGTTCCTCTTGGAATCAGCCAGCACAAGCCAAAACCCTGTAAGAGGTCCTCTTCTCCCCATCTCCTTCCAAGTTGCCCCACAGTGGCTCTGCTGTGTGTTATCCTTGCTTCAGGAAACTAATGAGCCCTCCTTTATTTCACTACGTTTGTGCTCCTGGTCACCTTTGGTCAATGGGCTTTAATAAAAAAAGAGACCAGTTCTTAGAACAAACATGCTTGAACAAAGTAGATTTTCTGCTGCCATGAAACTGGCATATGGTAAATCTGACTAGACTCAGATTTTGGTCTAAAATCTTGAGAAGAGCTAATTAATAAAGTTAACTGGCCCTAGCTATAATGTTCAGAAAGCTCAAAGGCTAGAAGTGAAGAAGATAAATATAGACAAAAATTAAATATACCATAGTTCTCTAATTTTGTTTTTAAGGCTAGAATTATATATCCTTGAGATTGTTGATCTTTTAGGTAATACAGTATGGGAATCAGACACTTACTATGTTTGTTTGATTATTTAATCCTAATGTCAATTTGCAATGTATGTATTTAAAAAGACCTTGGTGTTTTGTATGTTAATGGCTTTTAAGTTTTGTCTTTGTTTTATTCTACAAAAGGAATTTCCGTGCCTATAAATATTACCTGAACTATTCAATCCTTATCCTAAGGACGTTTATATTTGCTATGAGTTTTTTAAAGCTGGGCTTTCATGTACTGTTTAGGGTTATTTTGAAGACAGTACAAGCAGAAGAGATGCATTGTTTTACTCTGCAAATTTCATTTTGAAGCATAAATATTCTACAACATTTTAAACCTAGAATGTAATCTACTACAAAGTTTAGTCTTAAGGATTTTTCTAAGCCTCCCTTTTTGTTTACCAAAAAAAAAGTGAAAAGAAAAGAAAAAACAGTACCTAAATCTCATTATAAATTCCTGACTGTGCAGTAAAGGTGCAGCTGTTAGCTATTCATCACTTAAACTTCGCTTTGTTTCTATTGACAGATCATTTTAATAACCACAATTCTCCAGTTGATGTAAAGTATTCCATATTTTTGTGCTTGTGCAATTTATTATTTGACTGCCTAAAATAGGAAGTTTTATTTTCTGCACTCCTTCTTGGTAATTCTTCTTCCTTGCAGTACATTTCCTTTTTCTCTTTAAAGTGCACTTGAATAACAATGATTGCCTTTTCAAAAAAAAATTTAGTCTGCCATTTTAGCGAGACTTGACAGATAATATGAAACTATTTAAATAGAAGATAGAGTCATGTGACCTACCATACTTGGTTTCTATTTTCTATGTTGGTTGGCTGTAATTTTGATCTTTTCTGTCTGATTTTATAGAATGTTTGAGCTAAGTAATTTTTGTAAAAAGATGAAAAAATGAACACAGAAATCAGGGACAATGTCTAGTGTTGTATAGGATAGAAAGACTAATGTGTGCCCATTTGATTCCGTTTAACACTTTTCAGTTGTCCCTACTCACTCCCAAACTCTCTATCCTTTTTGCTTAACAAAAGGTGACAAACAGTGCTAATTCTTTTGGTCATGGTTGGTCTAAGAATCAATACAGCAATGATATTATTTTTAACAGTGAAGCACCTCTTCCATATTGTTCTCTAAGTTAATGAAGTGACAAAATCTAAAGAAAATACACTCTGGTTTCATTTATGACAACGAATAAGACTTGGGTTGTCAACTTTTTCACTTTATGTGTTGAGCTATGAAGCTGAAAAGTACTTAACGCATGAAATAAGAAATCATAATGCTTTACAGAGATGTGCTGTAGCATGCCTCTTTCATGCTGTTAACTAGCTGAGTGGAAACTGGTTAGAGAACAACCTGATAAAGCTTACATTTTTAGTCTGAGGAAAAAATAAATGATAGCTCAAAAGACTCTTTGCATTGCCCTTGATGATTTTGTTCTTCATTGCATTTCCTTATGTCTTGCTAAAGGCTACAATATACCAAGAATGAGAGCTAGTGGAGTGGAAGTAAGTCAGCTTTGAAGCTAAGTGGCCAGACTGCCTCCCTCAGGCAAAAATACCTCCTTATGATAAAACAGAATTCCTTTATAATGGGCCTGGTGAACTTCTAAGAGATTATCTAAGTGTCAGGACCAGTTTAGAATGAACTTAGGATGCCATTTTGAAGGAGGAAAAGACCACGTTTGTTCAAGTAAGCCTTAAAAATAAGACTCAAGTTTACTTTTCTTTTTCCCCCTGCAGGGCAAGGCAGGATGAAGCTAGGGATATGGAAAACCTATAATCAGCATCAGAGAAAGAGGTCATGACCACAAATTGTTGCAATTTAAGAAAGAATTTGGGGAGCTAATATGTCTGGCTTTACGAAATTCAGGTTCAGTATAAAATTCCCTGCCTTTTAATATCAAATCACTATGGATTTGAAGTTGCATCCTCTAAACTGAATCTTATTCTACTTCTCAGCTTCTCTTCCTAAGATACCCAAAACTCAGTAGAGTTAATTTTGAGTGAATCAGTCCTGGTTATTGTCATTGGAAAGTCTTGCCAGTCTGACGACATTAGCCACAGTAGACTATTGTCAAGATGTGGGCAGACTATGTGTTTGCTAATCATGTCTCTTTACTCCGTCATAATTCCTCAGGGCACAAGATTAATAATTGAAAATCAACTGCATACTTTGCTGGCTCTTTGCTATTTTTTTCAATGTATAGTATGAGTCCCCTCCATTCACAGAGACTTTCATTCTGTGAGCAGGGTAAACCATTAGTGGAATGGGAATTTCACAAAAAATTCTGTTATTTTTCCCAAATAATCTATGGTATAAGCCATCAACATTCCAGCTTACTTGCTTATTTATTTCAAGAAAAGATTTCATCATTTACAAGGTTATTGTGTGGATACAGATAAATCCAAATTCACATAACTATGCCGAACCCCTTAATAGTCCCATTCCAAATTAAAAAACTTGAAGTTCTCTTTCTGAATGAAAAGTGGGTATCACCTTATATGTATGCAACTGATATGGTTTGTATCTGTGTCCCCACCCAAATCTTACATTGAAATGTAATCCCCAATGCTGCAGGTAGGGCCTGGTGTGAGGGGACAGGATAACGGGAGCCATTTCTAATGGTTTAGCACCATCCCTCTAGTGCTGTTTTCATGACAGAGTTCTTATGAGATCTAGTTGTTTAAAAGTGGGTAGCACCTCCCCGCTTTCTGTCTTCCTCTTGCTCTGGCCATGTGAAGTATGCTTTGCCTTCCGGAATGATTGTATATTTCCAAAGTTCTCCCCAGAAGCAGAGCAGATGGCCAGCTTCACGCTTCCTGTACCATCTATGGAACTGTGAGCCAATTAAACCTCTTTTCTTCATAAATTACTCTGTCTCAGGTATTTCTTTATACAAGAATGGACTAATACAGCAACTGAAGGTCCCTCTGGTACCCTTCCCCAAGTAGAGGAAGATTAGTTGCGGAGGTAATTATATCTTCTAGAAATCCATATTGTTAGGCAAGGCAAAGAGGTAACTGGATCCTTTATTTAAAATTAAAACAAAACAATAATTTAAACAAGCCACATACCTAAATTATTTTTGGTGAGTAATTGTCCAAATGATATATGCCCATTGTGTGACTTAGTGTTATATATACAGCACCCAGGTTATCATAATGGGGACCCTCCTGAAATATGTCAACCCCTAGCTGATTCCATTTAGATGTGGAATTTTAAAAAGGAGTATTTTTGAGTAATATGATTAATATATTCTGCTCATGAAACATCTTCACTGTTTTTGTTTTTTATCATTTCAGCTGGAAAAAACAGTTCCTTGATTATGAATGTTATTCAGCATTAGTGTCAAATGTTAATTAAATAAATTCAAGCTATTTAAGATACTGTATGATGGATGCTTAAAATCCATACTTTTAATGTATTTGGTTCTAACTTCCCAGTTCTGATTCTTTTTTCTTTTTGCTAAACAGACACTCAAATGGGAACCAAGGCTCTCACCTTAATGTCAGACCTGGAGAATGAAACCAGTGGGTGTCATTTTTAGCTGCTTTGTGGGAATCGGTTAAGAAACACTCATGTTAGCTCTGTTCTTTCTTCTACTCTTTAGCATATTTTAACTCATGTTAGCTCTGTTCCTTCTTCTGCTCTTTAGCATATTTTAATAGAATTCCATTAAATCTTTCTAATTTTTGGTCCTCTGGGGCTAAGGAACTGACTTTGATGTTTTTATTCTTGCCATTCAAAACACTTCTCCATTGTAAACAACTCTCAAAATTTCTCTCTTACTCAGAATGCAGATGGAATGGGAAATTCATCAACTGAGAAAAACATTTTTGCATCATTCATGAGTGTGGATTTTCTAAGCTTACTGGATGTACTGTGGTTATTAAAGTGGCCTGCCAGGTGAGACAAGTATGTCACTAGGCTTAGGCTGTTTCATGGTTCAGACAGAACAACTGGGAGCTGTTATGTATGTAAATGCTCATTCTTTATCTGCTCGGAAGGATTTGGGACAAAAATGAGCCATGACTCCTAAAATCGCTAGATCACCTGGGGGAGAGAGGTTGAAAAGTTGTCTGTATTAGACAGGAAAGTTGATGCTAGTTGCTATAGCAAATCACATCCAAACCTCAATGGCTTAACATGCACACATTTCTTTTTTTCTAGAATCATGCACTGTATGTTTGAATGTTGACAGAGAAGGCATTGTTACAAGAGGCTGTCTGAACACAAACAGAAATTACTAACTAATAAACTGTTGAAATAGGAAGTACATTTATTTTCAATTTATATTGCAGAGGTGATGTGAAGACAAAAATTGTATTATTATTTTGGCTATCGAACCCATTGATTTAAAAACACATTCGGACTTCGAGAATGAAGAATGTTAGTAGCATATCTCTCCCATAGATCTAGTTGCTATAAAGGTCTTACTTTTTCCTTCTTCTCTTCTATTGGTGACATCATAGTTTCCTCAATATTTTTGCCAAGAAATTCCCATCTCAGGACTTTTAACTGCTATTCTCTTTCCCTAGCATATTCTTTTGTTTTTTCTTTTGAGATGGAGTCTCGCTCTGTTGCCCAGGCTGGAGTGCAGTGGTGTGATCTCGGCTCACTGCAAGCTCCGCCTCCTGGGTTCACGCCATTCTCCTGCCTCAGCCTCCTGAGTAGCTGGGACTACAGGTGCCCGCCACCACACCTGGCTAATTTTTTTGCATTTTTAGTAGAGACGGGGTTTCACCGTGTTAGACAGGATGGTCTCGATCTCCTGACCTCGTGATCCACCCGCCTCGGCCTCCCAAAGTGCTGGGATTACAGGCGTGACCCACCGCGCCCGGCCAGGATATTCTTTCTTGAAACAATAGCCTGGCTTGGTCCTTCACTTCATTCAGATTTCCAGAGAGCATTCTTTAGCCCCTTGTGTGAAATAGAATCTCTTCCAGTCACTCCTTATTCAACCTTTTTTCCCCAAAACCATTTATCCCTATTATTTTTGTTTACCACCTAGTTCCTCTGTTAGAATGTAAGCACCATGATGGCAAAAAATATCGCCCTTTTTGTTCACCACTATATGTCCAGTGGTTAGAGGACTATATCTCTAGGGCTTAGTTCCCAGCACATAGTAGGCATTCAATAAATATTTATTGAGTAAATGAATACAGTGTCCAAACTAATGCTACTACCCCACTGTACATTATTTCACACTCACATCTCAGTCTGAGGCATTTTGGGTGTCCCTTCTGAGCAAAGTTTTCCTCCAAGTTTGTCTTTAAAGGATTCTGGCTTTTTTCATTATATGACTCTGATATGGCTGGGATGTTTGCATTAAGCCTCGGGGCAAAGGAGAGAGAGTGCTGTAGTTGAATATCTCTGGGAGATTTTAACATACAGGCCAAAAAGAAGCAAGTACCACTTTCATTCATATTTCATTGGCCAAAACTTATCACATGGATTTCCAAGCTAACCTAAAAAGATGCTAAGGCTAAGAAATATTATTTCTGCATTCTTGAAAACGGAAAATAGACTGGGTGAGCATCTAACCAGGGTGTGCTACAGTGCCCTTGACAAAAGCCAGGTTCTGCTGCATTTTTGGTGAGTTTGTGAAGCTCATAATAGCAAACTTGGGGTGAGCAGAAAGACTATTGTGATGGCAAACCTCATCATAAATCCTGTGCAACTCATTTTAGAGACCTAAAGACACAGTAGGGTTTCCGCAAGTATTATAGACCATTTATTGAAGTTGGACTGCCGAGGCAGTCGGATCACCTGAGGTCAGGAGTTCGAGACCAGCCTGGCCAACATGGTGAAACCCAGTCTCTACTAAAAAATATACAAAAATTAGCTGGGCATGGTGGCGGGCACCTGTAATCCCAGCTATTCGGGAGGCTGAGGCAGGAGAATCCTTTGAACCCAGGAGGCAGAGGTTGCAGTGAGCTGAGATCACACCATTGCACTCCAGCTTGGGCAACAGAGAGAGACTCTATCTCAGAAAAAAAAAAAAAAAATTAATTAAACAAGGTTCCACAATAGGCTGTCTACAAGCTGAGGAGCAATGAGAGCCAGTCCAAGTCCCAAAACTGAAGAACCTGGAGTCCAATGTTCAAGGGCAGGAAGCATCTAGCATGGGAGAAAGATGTAGGCTAGGAGGCTAGGCCCATATCATCACTTCATGTTTTTCTGCCTGCTTCATAATTTATTGGTGGCTGATTAGATGGTGCCCACTGGATTAAGGGTGGGTCTGTCTTCCCCTGCGCACTGACTCAAATGTCAATCTCCTTTGGCGACACCCTCACAGACACACCCAGGATCAATACTGCATCCTTCAATCCAATCAAGTTGACATTCAGTATTAACCATCACAATTGTCAGACTTCTCGCAGATGCTGGGAGACTCACTGAGGAACAGCTTGAAGTAGCAAAATTTTATGTGAAGCAATTTGGTTGGCTCTGGCTTGGACCCCATCCTTTTCATAAACAATCACAAGACTGTGAACATTCTCCAGCACTAAGAAGTAACTCCTTGAGAAGGTATGTTGTCTGTGACATGCTTGCCCAACTCACTTCAGAAATAAAATGAAGCCAGTCTACTTCATTATTGGTCATTTTGGATATCTTTGGTTTTCATGTCTTTCACCTAAATTAACTAAAATTAACCTAAAATTGGAGAATTTTAAACAAATTCGATACCCTGAGGTGGACCATTAGCTCCTAGGCATAATTTAGAAATTTCCTAAGCACTACCTGATTCTGATTGTCCCCGATCATTTCTGTAAAATATATACAAAGAGGCATGTTAACCATCATTTCCTGGGCAGAAAGAATTTGGAACTTTCTGCCGGACGCGGGGGCTCACGCCTGTAATCCCAGCACCTTGGGAGGCCGAGGCGGGTGGATCACGAGGTCAGGAGATCGAGACCATCCTGGCTAACACGGTGAAACCCCGTCTCTACTAAAAATAAGAAAAATTAGCCGGGCGTGGTGGCGGCGCCTGTAGTCCCAGCTACACGGGAGGCTGAGGCAGGAGAATGGCGGGAACCCGAGAGGCGGAGGTTGCAGTGAGCCGAGATCGCGCCACTACACTCCAGCCTGGGTGACAGAGCAAGACTTTGTCTCAAAAAAAAAAAAAAAAAAAAAAAAAGAATTTGGAACTTTCTTCCCGCACTCTTTACTTGCTGTAAGCTTAACAACAGATAGTATACTAGGGAGAAAGAGTTTCAGGATTTCAACCCTTATGGAACCCCAAGGATGGGGCTTTTTATGTCCTATATCTCCCTTGTTCTTTCCTGAACTTCTGACTGAGAGGAATGCAAAATGCAAAAAAGTCTTAACTTTTAGAATATGGTCAAATCCAAAGTAGGCTGCTCTGCCTGGCTAATACTAATCCTAGACCATTATTCTGGGGCCTGTTATAGACTGAACATGTCTCCCCCAAATTAATATGTTGAAGCCTAAGTTCCCAATGTGATGGGCTTAGGGGATGGGGCCTTTGGGAGGTGACTGGGCCAAGAGGGTGGAATTAGTGCCCTTAGAAAAGGGACCACAGAGAGCGCTCTCTCTTGCTTTCTTTCCATCATGTGAGGATACAAGAAGTTGTCAATCTGCAACCCAGGCAAGAATCCTCACCAAAACCCTGCCATACTGGCGTCCTGTGGTCTTCCATCCTCCAGAACTGTGAGAAATAAGTTTCTGTTGTTTATAAGCCACCAGTACTTCGATACTATGGTACTTCGATGCTAAGTACTATGGTACTTCATTGTAGCTGCCCTGACTGACTAAGGCCTCAAAGTAGCCACCAGTGAATTGATGTCTGCTTGAGTTCTCCTACAAATTCTCTCTGTGGATTCCTTTTCTCCTTCTCAGTTAAAGATGTGGTCTCACATGCTTCTTTACAGAACCTATCATCTTCCGGCATTTTCTAACTACCCTTGGAAAATTCACATAAATAGTTCTATCTTACAGTAGTGTTCTTATTCTGTCGTTTGGGGGCCAAGTTCAATTTTTCTCTTTCTCTTTTCTTCTGAGAGGGTATTTCAACAAATAGTCAGCACTTTGCAAAGATTTATTAAATAAATTCATGGCAAATACTAGGTACACTTTTTTTTGTACCTTACAATAACACTTGTCATAGTAATGTCTTGCCACGTTTAGTTCTGTGGCATAATTTGATGAAGGTACAGCTAGATATTATATCACATATAATAATATTGCAACAAATTCCAACAACTTTAAGCCGGGAGCCTATGAGAAATAGTTTCATTATAAGCAAAAAAAATTGTAGTAAATTTAATTATCACTTTTCTTAAAGCAAAACACTAAATGTTGTAACTCAAACAACAAGTTTCACAAATGCTGTTGAGACATAACCTGTTCTGTTTGTTCCTGGGCTTAGTCTGCTGATACAGAGGCCTTATTCCAAGGCCCCCAGAAGATACTGTGTGGATACCACTATGCTCAAGAGAGAGCATTCCTGTTAAACCTTACTATTTGCCCACTCCCAGTATTTTTCCTTGGTCCTGTTATCTCTTTTGTTCATATTCCACACTAAGTTTCTGCCTCCTCTAATGCCTTGCCTCTAGCTTGGATTATCAGGCTTTTTCTGTTTCATTCATATCTGCTTATCAATGGGGGCAGAAATAGAATGAAATGGAGAAAGATGCTCCTGAATGTTGGGAGAATCTGATAAGGTATCTACTGTATGCCAGAAGGAGAGTAATCTTTGCAATACAAAATGACTGATTTTCTTAATTCTTTTTAGTAGATACTTTGTTAGACCAAAAGAGTGTCTTTCGCTTTTCCAACTTTGAGATACATTATATTAATAGAAGCTCCATTTCTATTACTTGAAATTAAGAAGGCAGCTAAGAGGAAAGCAGGTTGAAGGAAGAAGGAAGAAATCTGACTATCAAGACATTGTTATTTGTGCCTATTTTAATTGATTCAGGTTAATTTCAAGTGACAGATTCCTTATCCCCATAAAGAACTCTTATGGGGCCAGGCATGGTGGCTCACTCCTATAATCCCAGCACTTTGGGAGGCCAAGACGGGTGCATTGTTTGACCTCAGGAGTTCTAGACCAGCCTGGGCAACATGGCGAAAACTTTTCTCTACAAAAAATACAAAAATTAGCTGGACATGGTGGCAAGAGCCTGTAGTTCCAGCTATTTGGGGAGCTGAGGCAGGAGGATTCCCTGAACTCAGGAGGTGGAGGTTGCAATGAGCCGAGATCGTGCCACTGCACTCCAGCCTGGGTGAGATAGTGAGATTCTGTCTAAAAAAAAAAAAAAAAGTCTTATGGAAGGGAAGAGGGATTATAAACTTATAGAAGGAAAAATGTTAAATTGAGGTATCTTGGAAGATTGAAAAGTTTCTTGGTCCCAGACAATGTCCTTTGAATAAGATTACTAAAGATAAAATATAAAGTTTCAGGGGAAAATCAATAAATACAGTCAATTTGATTAAATAAGTCAGAGATAAGTTGAGCATTGCTATTCATTATTGAATATTTGATGTCATAAGAAAAAGACATTTTTCTTGGCTACAAATTTTGGAGCTACTGCTTCCTCCTGGGAATGGCAGCCTAAGTGATTCAAAAAAGAACAATTTCCCAGAAGTTTCCATAAAATAATTTTTCATTATAATGATTTTGCTTGAATTAGACAATCTGTTTTGACTTCTCCCTAGGGTAGTGACATTACTAATGTGAGTTGTTCGTTTATTTTGGCAAATATTTTATTTTAGTTGCATTATTTCCCAGTTATTTTGCTATTCATTAATGTCCTCTTCATTGGATGGGGCAGGGAGGTTTGTACAGTAAAAAGAAGAAGCTTAGTTTGAATAAATCATGTTTGCATCTAATTATGAGCAAGCACAAATGTATATTTTTTTTTCTAAAAAAAGAGTAAGTCTGGGGTCAAAACAAGTAAAAAAACCTTTAAATCATATATATATGAGTATATATATATATATATGAGTATATATATATATATGAGTATATATATATATATATATGAGTATATATATATATATGAGTATATATATATATATATACTCTTAGCTTGTCTTATCTTTCACAAGTATGTAGAAATACACCTAGATATGTCCTGACCTGCCATTTATAATATTCCTAATACTATAAAGTTTATGGAAACTCTGCTTAGAATTGTTTTATTTAGTAAACTGTCTCATGTGTATTCACAACTCTTAATGTAATTGCTTTAATGCCATGATGTTGTGATTAGTGGAAAAGACATTTTATATCACCACTTTGGAAACATAATTCCACGAGTTAGTGATATTTGTGAACCAGAAATTAACATTACACAAACAGCAAGCACAAAATAAGTGGTAAGCATATAAAGTAGTGTTTTACTGGTACTTCAAATAGAGCATTTCCAAAAAGAACCTAATTATGTTTCCCTAAATTCTCACTTTTGATACTGCAACACTACCCGACGTCTCAATTTGGCTCATGATACTGTTTTCCCATAGTAGAACCATTACTGTATTTATGCTACCATCTCAGAAGTCATCAACCACCTCCTTCTTTCTTTCACCCTTTCCCTCACACATGCAATCATCAAGCCATCTAAATTAACCAAGTATATATCCACAATCACTTTGTGTTTTATTCCTTTTCCTCCTCTATGCTAGTTCAAGTTCATAATTCATGTATCTTTTCAAAACCACTCTAATATATGTCTTCTTACTACTGTTAGTCCTACTTTTATTTTTTATCCATACAACTGACTGATATCAGAGTGGACATTCTAATGCAGAGTTACAATGGCATCAGCCCTCTGCTAGTAAAACCTTAGGAGGTGACCCACTGCATCAGTCAGCGCTCTTGTTTTCTGCTGTATAAGTCTGCAAGCTTAGAAACCAATCCTTGGTCTCCAGCAATGAAAATTGAAAGTAATAATAGACTTATGGGAGGCTAAAAAAACTAGATTTGAAAAATGAATGAGGTGGAAGGTCAACTGGGAGGTCTTTCCTGAAACACAGTAACTGTATTGTAGCAGAAATGGTCTGGCCAGGATACTGCTATTGCTGCTGCAGGGCACAATTAGTGCTAGAAAAGGGGAATCTTCTTTACTGTTGGGTTCTGTGGTGTGAGATGTACTGCATCATGGAGACAGTGCATGCATTGGGGAACCCCAAGTCAGTAGGGAAATTGAATGCCGGAGAACCACTCCAGAAAAGTGCAAACAACAAACAGCAACGAACACAAATATGTCAATTAAATACATGACTAAGGCTTAAACCTGTTAAAAATGCATTCAAATTTACTTCTAAGCTGACTTTACATTTTCAAATGATAATTGCTTACTGAAGTGTTCCCTTCCAACGCATCAGCTATGCATTCTCATCCTGGACATCTGATCATTCTCTTAAACAGCTGCACGCTGTTCATACTGAGGAACACATTGATTCCTCAACTCAGGGTTTCTCAACCATGACACTATTGACATTATTGCCTGGATCATTCTTTACTGTGGGCAGCTGAACTTTGCATTGTAGGATGTTTAACAGCATCCCTGGCCTCTACCCACTGAATGCCAACAACACCTCTGCAGTTGTAATAACTCAAAAGTCTGCAGACATTTCCAAATCTTTCCTAGGGAGTAAACTCACCCCAGGTTAAAAAGGAGACTAAAGAGAAGCACTTAAATGCAATATGAGATCCCAGAAAAGCACATTTGTGGAAAATCTTATGAAATTCAAATAAGGACTTTAGTTTACTTAATAGTATTGTATCAATTTTATTTCCTGGTTCTGCTTTTTATGCCATAGTTACATAAAATGTTACTTTAGGAAACACTGGGTGAAGGATATATAGACATTCTCTGTGCCCTTTACAAATTTTTTTGGTAAGTCTAAAATTCGTTCAAATAAAAATTTAAAAAAAAATCTGAGTTGTCATCACCATTTCCTCTAGTCCTGTATTTCTCAACCTATTTTGTTGATGTTATTATACCTCCTTCGACTGCCCAAGAGCCTTTTGAGACATTTTTATCCTAATTGTCCTCCCCATGAATTTTGAATATTATACAGAATATATCTGTTTATGCAATGAATATCTGTGCTTTCTACATAAAAAGACTTAGTTTTTTTTAATTCTCTCCACCCTCCAGAACCAATTTTTGCCTTTTTTGAAAATGCATGCTCTAGTCAGAAGCAGTAATAGTCTCCTCTCAGCTTCCAAAACTTTCCTTACATCAATTATACAATTATCAAATGTTACTTTGCTTTCTAATTAAAATAAGTACATGTAATATGGTTTGGCTCTGTGTCCCCACCCAAATCTCATCTTGTACCTTCCATAATTCCCACGTGTTGTGGGAGGGACCTGGTAGGAGATGATTGACTCATGGGGGTGGGTCTTTCCTCTGCTGTTCTCGTGATAGTGAATGGGTCTCATGAGACCTGATGGTTTTAAAAACGTGAGTTTCTCTGCACAAGCTCTCTCTTTTGCCTGCTGCCATCCACGTAAGATGTGATTTGCTCCTCCTTGCCTTCTGCCATGATTGTGAGGCCTCCCCAGCCATGTAGAACTGTGAGTCCAATTAAACCTCTTTCTTTTGTAAATTGCCCAGTTTGGGGTATGTCTTTATCAGCAGCATGAACACAGACTAACATAACCTGTATGTCTTTTCTACCAGACTCATTAGCTTCTTAAGATCAGTGATGCTATATCCTTCACTTTATATGCCTTCCACAACAGCAGACACAGGAGGCACTCAAAAGCCTGCACTGGTTTAAGGCAGAGATTATATTCAGCTGAGATGACTTATGTATTTAATAAATGTGGTAGAATTAAAATAGATAGAAAGTACTGGAGGTCAAACCAAGAATAAAGTTAATAAAGTAAAAAAAAAAAAGAAAGCAAGTTTGTAAATGGTGATATCTATTATTTGAGTAGAGTTTTATTTGGGAGGAATAGTAAGGAATTAGGCAGAAAGATGGGTGTAACAAATTTGAGGTAACAAATTTCATTTACAATGTGATTTATTGAAAAGAATATAGAATTTTTAAAAAGCTACCAGTTACACAAACCATGGATAGAATTTTAACGTTTCCTGGAAATATGTATGTGTAACCTAGTCAGTAAAGTGAGTTGGGCTCCATAAGATAACAGAAAGCAACTGCAGTCCTCTGTTTGTTGTTTCCTTCTCCTGCATGAAAGTCATTCAAGGTCAAAAGCTTTTCCAGTGAGTTTCAGGTAATAAAAAACGGTATTTTTTCCTTAATATTAAAAGTCTTGTTCTGTATTATACTAAAACTCTGAGCTTTACCAATTAATATTTTTTCCTTCAACCAGGCTGGGAAACTTGCGGTGGGGAAAGAGTCATAGACTGTCATTCTTTAGAGTGTTCATGGGTGAGTTTTAGAGTCAGTGACCTGATCTTTATCTGTGAAACTTCAGGTCACGTATGTCATGCTCTCCCAGGGGTTCCCATGAAGCCACCCTCAGTTGGCTTCAGAGGAGAAGAAGCCTTCCCTGTTCCTGCACCTTGGAAAGGGGAAGACATACTGATCTCTGTCTCCAAATGGATCCTCACTACTATTGTCCTCAATTTCCTGTCACTCTTCTATTCCTCATGTAGCTGCTGGAGGTAGTTAATGGGCTAATGCTGGCAGAAAGAAGCATTATGCAAATCTTACATAGATAATATAGGAATCAATTTAAAATTAGGAGGACACTGGCATCTATTATATATATATTTTTTCTGGACAAAGATAGATGCTGGTTAGAAACTCTGAGATTATAGACAAGTCTTATGATCCGGTTGTATTTTAAGCCATGAATATTGTAGCTGGCACACAATAGGTACTGAGTAAATGCTGGTGCCCTTTGTCATTTTTCTCTTCTTTTCTTAAATCCTTTTTTGAATTATATTTCTTTGTAGCCCACAAATTCAATTCTATATATATCCTTTTTTATAAATACATCATATTTTAGATTCCTGTACATTTTTATCAATCCATCTGTTTCCCATATCATGGAAAAGAAAGGAGAATTGGTGAAGTGAATGCAATTAAAGAACGTTAAAATAATGAGTATATAGAAACTTGTAAGTTATTCCTTATGCTTTTAGAAACAATTTAGAAAAATTACTCTATATTGGAAGAAATGTCATTTTGTTATTCAGTTTCTTCAACTGTATTAGTCAGGGTTCTATAGAGCAACCAAACTAATTATATGTGTGTGTATATACATATATATATCATATGTATACATATGTATCTCATATATATATATGGGAGTTTATTAAGTATTAACTCACATGATCACAAGGTTCCACAATAGGCTGTCTGCAGGCTGAGGAGCAAGGAGAGCCAGTCCAACCTCCAAAACTGAAGAACTTGGAGTCTGATATTTGAGGGCTGAAAGCATCCAGCACGGGAGAAAGATGTAGGCTGGGAGGTTAGGCCAGTCTCACCTTTGCACGTTTTTCTAGTGGATCGTATTCTAGCCTCACTGGCAGCTGATTCGATTGTGCTCACCCAGATTAAGGGTGGATCTGACTTCCCCAGGCCACTGACTCAAATGTGAATCTCCTTTGGCAGCACCCTCACAGACACACCCAGGATCAATACTTTGTATCGTTCAATCCAATCAAGTTGGCATTCAGTATTAACCATCACAAGCCCACCCCTTGTTAACTTGAACCCATACACATCTCTTGTGCTCAGACATCATTTTCAAGTAAAGACAATAATAATTACACCTAACATAATACAACTATCCTTCGCACAACCAGAAGCGCACCAACCCTCAACCCAAATACTATTACATAAAATTAACAATACTTAAAAGTTGCTGTGAAGTCAATAAATCTTATGTCACATGATAAAGAGAAAGGAAATAAAATGAAGATATTTTCTTAGTATAAGTGTATGCATGCAAAAACATGTTTTTAACAAAAGGAGGAAATACTCATGAAAATTTCAGTCCTCATTTCTGCAGCTGGTCACGTGATCATAGCTGGTACTGATGACTACCTTCTTCTACTACCCATTCTGTATTCCCTTTGCCTTCAGTAAGCACCTCAGCAGGTCGTGGTGTTTTCCCTGGAGGAGTGACCCAAACCTTCCTGAAGGGTCTGGGTCATTTGTAGCCCTGCTTGGATTGGGTTTTTGTAGTTTTCCATTGACTTTAAATACAGAGTGTGGTAATACTAACAGACACCCTAATGGATCTCCTGTATTCCATGTGTAATCTTCCTTACCTCCACTGTGAAGTAGTAGACTGATTTCATCTTGATAGTCTGGGTAAATCACCCCAGCCAACACTGTAACTCCCTTCTTAGCCTGTTGACTTAAAGGTAGGAGGAGCCCAAAGTGACAGGTGGCAATCTTAACTTCTAGTTTAATGGAATCGTTGTTGTGTCTCCTGGCAGCCGTGTTCCTCCCTCTGGAACTAAGACCTCTAGGCCAGCAGAACACAATGTCATGGGAACAGGTAGCAAAAATTTTGCTAGTGGATCACTAGGGGTGATGGTGAGTGGGGCCAATTCCACCCCTTAATTCCTGGACCCGTGAATCCTGGTTATGGGAGCAACAGCACTATATATTGAACGCTGATTCAGAACATACATGGCCTTCTGGAGAACTTTGTCCCAGCCCTGCAAAGTATTGTCACCTAGCTTGCATTGTAATTGTGACTTAAAAGGGCCATTCCACCGTTCTATCAATTCAGCTGCTTCAGCATGATGGTGAACATGGTAAGACCAGTGAACTCCATGAGCATGAGCCCACTGCCCCTCTTCTTTAGCGATAAAGTGACAGCCTTGGTCAGAGGCAATGCTGTGTGGAATACCATGACAGTGGATAAGGCATTCTGTGAGTCCACAGATGGTAGTCTTGGCAGAAGCATTGCGTGCAGGATAGACTAAGCCATAACCAGAGTAAGTGCCTATTCCAGTGAGGACAAACTTCTGCCCTTTCCATGATGGAAGAGGTCCAATATAACCAACCTGCCACCAGGTAGCTAGCAGATCACCCAGAGGAATGGTGCCATATTGAGGGCTCAGTGTTGGTCTCTGTTGCTGGCAAATTGGGCACTCAGGAGTTGCCATAGTCAGGTCAGTCTTGATGAGTGGAAGTGCATGTTGCTGATTCCATGCATAACCTCCATGCCTGCCACCATGGCCTCTTTGTTCATTGGCCCATTGGGCGAAGACAGGGGTGGTTGGGGAAAGAGGCTGAGTGGTGTCCACAGAACGAGTCATCCACTTGATTATTAAAATCCTCCTCTGCTGAGGTGATCCATTGGTAAGCACTTACATGGGATATAACTATTTTCACAGTTTTCGACCACTCAGAAAGGTCCATCCACATACCTCTTCCCCAAATTTCTTTGTCACCAACTTTCCAATTATGCTTCTTCCATGTCCCTGATCATCCAGGCAATCCATGGCTACAGGCCATGAATCAGCATATAATCACACATCTGGCCATTTCTTTTTCCATGCAAAGTGCACAACCAGGTGCACTGCTCGAAGTTCTGTCCACTGGGAAAGTTTTCCTTCACTGCTGTCCCTCAGGGATATCCTAGAAAGGGGCTGTAGTGCTGCAGCTGTCCACTTTCGGGTGATGCCTGCATATCATGCAGAACCATCTGTGAACCCCAGGACCTAGCCTTCTCTTCCTCTGTCATCTGATCATAGGGAACCCCCCATGAGGCCATCGGTATGGGCTGGGGGAGAAAGGGTGGAGTGGCAGGAATGGAGACCATGGGCATTTAAGCCACTTCCTCATGTAACTTACTTGTGCCTTCAGGACCTGCTCGAGCCCTATCACATATATACCACTTCCATTTAATGATGGAATGCCACTGTGCATGACCCACTTTACAGCTAGATGGGTCAGAAAGCACCCAGTTCGTGATAGGCATTTCAGGTCACATGGTGGCTTGATGGCCCATAGTCAAATGTTCAGTTTCCACCAAAGCTCTGTAACAGGCCAAAAGCTGTCTCTCAAAAGTAGAGTAGTTATCTGCAGAAGATGGCAGGGCCTTGCTCCAAAATCCTAGGGGCCTCCACTGTGGGTACCTGTCAAAGGCTCCAAATAGCATCCCTATCTGACACTGACACCTCAAGCAACATTGGATCTGTTGGGTCATATGGCCCAAGTGTCAGAGCAGCTTGCACAGCAGCCTGGACCTGTTGCAAAACCTTCTCCTGTTCTGGACACCACTCAAAACTGGCAGCCATTTGGGTCATTACATAAATGGGCCAGAGTAACACACCAGAATGAGGAATGTGTTGCCTCCAAAATCCAAAGAGGCCCACTAGGTGTTGTGCCTCTTTCTTGGTTGTAGGAGGGGCCAAATGCAGCAATTTATCCTTCACCTTAGAAGGAATATCTCGACAGTCCCCACACCACTGGACCCTTAGAAGTTTTACTGAGGTAGAAGGTCCCTGAATCTTAGTTGAATATTTCTCAGTAGAGGCAGCTCTAATGGCTTCCATTTGGCCTTTCCTACCATAATAGCCCCCACCCTACCAGTTAGGGAGCCATAGTGGGGATTCTGCTAGCTGCTAAGTATGTCTATGCCAATTATGCATTCTGGCACTGGGGAAATGACCACGGGATGAGTCCGGGGACCACTGTAAGTCAGACCTGAACTAAAACTCCATTAATTCCCTGACCTCCATAAGTCTCTATTTTAACTGGGGGACCACAGTAACATTTTGGGTCCCCTGGAATCAATGTCAGCTCAGAGCCAGTGTCCAGTAGTCCCCGAAATGTCCTATCATTTCCCTTTCCCCAACACACAGTTACCCTGGTAAAAAGTCTGGAGGTCTCATTGGGGAAGGATGGAAGAAAGATTCACTGCAGAAATTGTTGGTAATGTAGTGGGGTCCTTCCTCAAGGGAACCTGGTCTTCCCTTCATTAAAGGGGTTCTGGGTCTATAAACTGGCTCAAGTCTTGACATTGATTGAGGGGCCATCATTCTTTTTTTATAATTCAAATTGGACTTTTGTCCATTTGACATAGAAGTTTGCTCTTTATATAAATTAAATAGGAATACAGTAGGCTTCCTATCAATTTCATGTCTAGGAACACTGTGATTAATTAGCCAATGCCAGACCTCTACATGAGTCAGACTATTCTGATTGCCACTTTGCCTCTGCTGTCCCTTATGTAGCTATGCTCACCTTGTCTTTAATGGTTGAGTGCTGCCACTTGGCCCCTGCCACCTTGGGATCCAATTATTCCCATTATATTTGAATTTTGTAGTTGAGTGACTGTGGTTCCCACCATTAGATATGGCATACAGAGAAGAGCCATTACAGGGCTCTTCAAAGATGCAAGTTCTGTCCTCACAAATCTGTTTCACAAAGCATTGGTCAAGAGTGTATCTTCGGGACACTTCCAGCTGGGATGAGTAGGTCCAACGTGACTAATCCACTCCACCATCCCAATCTCCCTAAGCCTTTGGATCCCTTACTCTACATTAAACCAAGAGAGATCAGGCATTTCCAGCTGGCTCACAGTGGGCCATCTTTTAATCCGTATTTCAGCTAACCAAGAAATAAACTATTAGAGCCTTTTTAATTCCCAGATCTGCAACATGAAATGCAGAGACCCTATTTAGTGTGCCCAAATCAATAAATTCAGCCTGATCCAACTCTATGTTCCTTCCACCATTATCCCACACCCTTAATATCCATTCCCATGCCTGTTCTCCAGATTTCTGTTTATATAAATTAGAAAATTCAAGCAGTTCTTTTCGAGTGTAGTGAACCTCCTCATGGGTCACGCTCTGAACCTCCCCTCTAGGGGCCTGCAGGGACTTTAGTCTAGTTATAGGTCTACAAGCAAACAGAGGTGTTGGGGGTGGCTCCTGAGGAAAGTCAACATTTTCTTGCCTGGCAACTGCTTCAGGGGAGGCCATCACTGTTGCCTCAGGCAGTTCAGGGTTTATCTCCTCAGATGAAAGCAGAAAGGCTGATGGCAGCATAGGTAGTGGAGGGGATGTTGCCACTACTGGGGTTGGGGAAGCTGTTTCTTCTGACAAAAAAGGTTCATCAGAGTTTACAAACTCAGTGTCCCCAGCTTCATCAGGGTCCTCCCCCTTGTCCCCATCCCATGTTGCAGGGTCCCATTCTTTTCCAGTCAATGCTCTCACTTTAACAGTAGACACCTGGCGAGGCTGTGCATGCATCTTTTGTTGCAGGTCATCCACTCGCATGATAAGAACTTGTGTCTGTTTCTCCACAATTTCAGCTCTTTCTCTACTGGAGATAAATCTCTTACTCAGAACAATCTTAGCAGATTTGAGGCTCAGTATCTGCTTCTGAAGCCTGGAGACAGAATCCCTGAGTTCATCATTTTCTTTCATCACCTTGTCCACTGAACTTAGCAGCAACCAACCAGCTTCATTATGTTCCTTGGTTCTCCACATATGGTCAAAGGTATTATGTATAGAGTCACTAAACCCCTTGCCTCTTATGACTGATGAATCAGGAGTGTCAAATGCATTTACTTTGCACAACTCTCTAAACAGTTTATGCCAAGGACTACCAGTGTTCTCCATACTAGTAGAAGAAGAGTCCTTAGAATTTTGGGGTTTAATCATATCAAGCAGCCAACTCCAGGAACACCAAAACCAATGAAAAAACTCCATTCTTAATATTCTGTTCCTCTAAAACCACTCCTGTTAGCAAAATCTGTATTAGTCAGGGTTCTCTAGAGGGACAGAACTAATGGACTATGTGTATATGTAAAGGGGATTGTATTAACTCTCATGATCACAAGGTCTCTCCATAGGCCATCTGCAGGCAAGGAGAGCAAGGAGAGCCAGTCCGAGTCCCAAAACTGAAGAACCTGGAGTCTGGTGTTCGAGGGCAGGAAGTATCCAGCATGGGAGAAAGATGTAGACTGGGAGACTAGGCCAGTCTCTCACTTTTCATATTTTTCTGCCTGCTTTTTATTCTAGCCATTCTGGCAGCTGATTAGATTGTGCTAACCCAGATTAAGGGAGGGTCTGCTTTTCCCAGCCCACTGACTCAAATGTTATTCTCCTTTTGTAACACCCTCACAGACACACCCAGGATCAATACTTTGTATCCTTCAATCCAATCAAGTTGACAATCAGTATTAACCATCACATCAATCGTAATCACTAGGTAATGTTGTTAAGTTGAAATTGAGAATAGAAAGATGTCAAACTGGATAAGAACATATTGTATCTCCTAGTGCTCTGTCTCTGGCCACTTAGGGGTGTTTTATACAAGGTATTCCACCATATTAATCAGGAGTATTTAAGTCTTCTTTCTTTTATATATTCCCAGGGATTTTAATGTATAAGATACATAAAACCTTCTTGAACCTATTCAAGTTCTATAGTCTACTGATATGGTTTGGCTCTGTATCTCCACCCAAATCTCACCTTAAATTGTAATAATCCCCATGTGTCAAGGGTGGGACCAGGTGGAGGTAATTGAATCATGGGTGTGGGTTCCGCTATGCTGTTCTCATGATAGTGAGTGAGTTTTCAGTGGATCTGATGGTTTCATAAGGGGCTTCCCACATCGCTCTGCACTTCTCTCTCCTGCAACCACTTTCCATCATGATGTAAGTTTCCTGAGGCCTCCCCAGAAATGCACAACTGTGAGTCAACTAAACCTCTTTCCTTTATAAATTACTCAGTCTCGGGCAGTTCTTTATAGTAGTGTGAGAAGCACTTTTAGGATACCTTTACTATTATATAGAGAAATACCTTCTGTTTTTTGAATGAAGTCACTGCCTTTAAGCGCAAGGAGTACCCTCCCACCAGTAACCCTGAATCACTGACAGCAAGAGCTGAGGTGACCTGTAGGATTGTCAGAAGCTGACAAGCTGGAGATTCTCGGCAGTAAATAACCATTCAGATGAATCAAGCAACAGACATCAAGAAAACATCCATATCAGTAAGCAGAGGAATGAAGAGTGTCTAAAATTCATCTAAATCATCCAAAACTACCGGCAGGCAGCAAAAGTAACTGATGAGAGCCCTATTGGAAAGAGGAGAAGGAAAGATTGGGAATGGGGATTGAAGCAAAGGAAGTTTTGAAACGGAGCCAGCTCACTCTCTTGGCCTCCACTCCCTTTATATTCCTCTCACTTGGTTGAGATTCAGTCCGGACAGAAGTAAGAGGTAAGCCCTTGATAACTACAAACAGGTGGCTGGATGTCTGAGCAGCAGACACTTAATCTACACTTGCTATGGTAAAAGACAGATATAGTTTTCCAGCATTGGCATTTCTCTGATACTAATATCGGTGAACATGTTCTGTACACCTTTCATGATTTTATAAACTTTGATCACCATTGCTTCATCTTTCATGCTTACAGACTGAATGATCCTTTTGCCCTCCCGCATGTGACCATCCCTCTCTCTCCTCAATAATTCAAGTTTATTAGTCTCCAGACTTTCTTCTTCATATATATATGATATTATTTATTTATTTATTGTTTAGAGACGGTCTCATTTTGTCTCCCTGGCTGGAGTGCAGTGGCTTGATCATAGTTCACTGCAGCCTGGACTCCTGGGCTCAAGTAATCCTCCTGCCTCAGCCTCCAGAACAATATCTGGGACTACAGACATGTGCCACCATGCATGGCTAAGTTTTAGATTTTTTGTAGAGATGGGGTCTCCCTATGTTTCCATAAGCTTGTCTGAAACTTCTGGCCTTAAGTGATCCTCCCACCTTGTCCTCCCAATGTGCTGGGATTACAGGCTTGAGCCACCATGACTACCAGACTTTCTTCAACTTCATTCTTTTCTGAGGAGATAAAAAAGATCTGCATCTCATTTTCCAAATGTGGAGTCTCCATATTTTAGAACAAAGGCAAAATAATGATTTCTGTATTTCCGAAACCTTTCTTTTTGATCCCAGCATTCTCCAGGCTCCAAATGCTCATTGAACAATTGTATTCATGGATTAATACAGCGTGTCTTCAATTTTAATGTGCATATGAGCTGCCTATGGATTTTGTTAAAATATAGGTGCTAATTCAGTAGGTCCAGTGGGGCCCAAAATTCTGCATTTTTAGGATGTTCCTGGATGATGCTGCTGGAATATACACCACACCCTTAGTAGTGATACATTAGTACAATAATTGTTAGAGCCTTTCTCTGTGTCAGAAGAAAACATTCTGAGAAGACTGTATTCTTCCCATTCTATCCCCATCTCCAACAACATGAATTCTTATTTTTTCACATTGGCATACATTTATTGATTTTTTTTTTTTTTTTTTGAGATGGAGTCTTGCTCTGTCACCAGGCTGGAGTGCAGTGGTGCGATCTTGCCTCACTACAACCTCCGCCTCCTGGGTTCAAGTGATTCCACTGCCTCAGCCTCCAGAGTAGCTGGGGCCACAGGCACGCCACCACACCCAGCTATTTTTCTTTTCTCGCATTTTAGTAGAGACGGGGTTTCTCCATGTTGGCCAGGATGGTCTCAGTCTCCTGACCTCATGATCTTCCTGCCTCGGCCTCCCAAAGTGCTGGGATTACTGGCGTGAGCCACCGCGCCAGGCCAATTTCTTGGTTTTTCTAAGGAAATAAACACACAAGGTTTCACTGCAATTTATTTATGTAAATTTAACATTAATAAAATTTGGATGAGTTTAATGTTTGCTGAATATTTTTAAATATACTTATTATATGTTTCTTGTGATAACCTGAAACTTGTCATCAAGGCGTGTACATTATATTAGGCTGTTCTTGTACTGCTATAAAGGAATACCTGAGACTGGATAATTTATAAGAAAAAGAGGTTTAATTGGCTCATCTCTCTGCAGGCTATACAGGAAGCATGGCCTAGGCAGCTGGTCAGCTTCTGGGTCAGCCTTAAGGAGCCTGTAGTCATGGTGGACGGCAAAGCTGGAGCAGGCATGTCACATGATAAAAGCAGGAGCAAGAGAGAAGAGAAGGTGTCACACTTTACAACAACCAGGTAAGTCAAGAACTCACTCATTCTTGTGAAGACAGCAACAAGCTGTAAGAGATCCACCCCCATGGCCCAAACACCTCCCACCAAGCTCCACCTCCAACATTGGAGGTTACAGTCCAACATAAGATTTGTGGTGAGGTCATCTATTCAAACCATATCATACATCCATAAAATGAAATTGGCAAATAACTGAGATGATACCTAATAGGGGGTGACCCAAGCTAAAGACAAAGCTATCTGATACTATAAGTTTATTCAAAATGATACAAGTGGGGACCAATAAATTCAACTATCTCTAGTCACAGCTCTAGAAAAAGTTTGTACCAAGGGCTAAAAATCTGTGCTATCCCAATCTGTGATTGAAGAGATGGGAAATTTGATTTATAGTTAAAAATCTAGTCCTGGGGGTTAATGGGATATAAGACTTATTCTTATATTAAAGAGTTAGAACTAGAGACCAAGGTAAATAAATTCAATAGGCAGGGGAGAAAGGAGGAACACAATCCATTTAAAGCTAGACCTAGTTGGGAGATGATATTAAGTCTCATCTAAGTTGTTTTAGTAAGCTGCACACATCCTTCCTTAGATCAGTTTAAGAGATTTCAGGAAAAATCAGGTATGTTTCCCCTTACAGATTATTTTACTATACATCAATGGTGATTGCAGCTCCAGTATAAATAGGAGATTCCATCGAATCTCACTTGAATAAAATAACTATCTGTATCTTAGGGCTTCTATATTTCTTCATTAATTTTTATATCCTTTTGTGGCAAATGTGGAGATTTTATGATTTTTGGCAAGACATTTTGAAAGTTTAAACTGTATTTACATATATTTCTTGTCCCCAAGATTATTTAACGTTTTTAGGGAGAAGAAACATTTCTTTCCCACTCCTGATGGTTTCTTCCACATAGCATGGCAGCTCCACTAGTTGGTTACGCTGCCTCTCTCCACTTCCTCACACACCTGTTGGTGAGGACTGGAAAAAACCAGGCATGGAAACCAGGCTCCTTTTCTTCTTCTGTGTGAGGTCTGCTTGCCTACAGAAGTCATATGCTCTTAGGCATGTGACCAATTTAAATGCAAAGGCCCTGTCCCCTGGAGAGGCTTATGGTGGTCCAAGGCTGTAGGTGACCAGAGGGTTATGTCGTTCTGATTCTGGCATCAATCGTAGGAAATCCATTGTTGGCACATGCTCAAGCCGCATTCTCCAAATTTATTAGTGACAAAAGTGATATTTTGGTTCCTAACTATAGAATCTTTTGTCGTACTTCTCTGTTGTTTCACACTTCATCAGAGAAGAGTGGTAATATTTACTTGGCATTCCTTTGAACCTCAGCATTATTCATCTTCATTAACATTCAGAGAACTCCAGAAGGCTGGATCTAACAGGAAATATGTGGTTTCTTCCTTATGATTATGTGTACATGGATTATAATATTTATTAATAATTGCCTCAAAATCAAGACTTGGGGAACTTGGCTTGAGAAAATTGAAATGCAACTTCCAACTTCAACTTTATCATTGAATAGACTTTAGAACTCAATCTCTTTGGATTTCAGTTACTTAACATATAAAATGGGATTCAAATGTGTACTGCCTATACTGAAGCATGGCTGAGGGGTTAGAATTGAATGTGAAAATATATTGACAATTATAAAACAACACAACAAATGTGTGTCATTATTCTAATAATTCATAATGTGTATGTAGCAAACACATATTAGAAAAGTAAGTGGCATTACTTTTGATTTTATTCAATTTGTTTCCCTTTATAGAAAGCTGAAATAAACCATTTTTTCCTTCTAGAAGCACTACTACTCTTTATTTATTGGGTCAGATTCTTATTATACACTATAATGTGCACTTTCTTCTAGGGTGACTTTTTACGTACGCTAAGAATGGATCATTTTTATATGTAAGTTCTAAGGTAGGCTGAAAATATTTCCTTGTCACATAAAGATCTTTAAAAGTGAATTATGTTTATACCACTTATGTAGTGTTTTTTAAATGATGTAAATATCACCTTGTTTTATTGTCAAACATTTTTAGACTTGGTACTTTTAGTTATATGAAGTGCTAAATGACATTTGTTAGCCTATTTTAGCATAGGCACTTTAAAATGTCAACCAGATGTTCCACTATAAACCTGAATAAAAATGAGGGCATAGTAAGACTAAATATAGGCTATTTTATTAAGTTAATATTAATATTACTTAAATTTCAGTAGTGATGAAATTGTATATAATTAATGAAGATGACAAGAAAGACTTCCAAGTTTATAATTTACAAAAACGTTGTAGTTGGTTTATTTTTTAAAGTTAAAAAATAATTTGTTAATTTTTAATGGCAAGATTATAGGAATAAAGTTAAGCAGATATGGCTTACAGTGTTATCCTGATCATCTGATTTTGCTTCTAGTGTTATTCGGACACTCCTAAATCTCAGTACCATCTCATGTTCAATACTCAAATGGATGCTGTAAATTGATTATATATATATATGTATTTATGTATATGTGTATATGTAATGTATAATACAAAGTGGGAGGAAGACCTATGCTCTCCATATATATGTCATTTTCCCACAGTTTTGTATATATCATAGCCCCTACATACTTTGAGTTTTTAAAATGTGTAATTAATTAAAAAAAAAAAACAACTATGTTAAGCTAAATTAAAATACCACATAAAACAAGTTTCCTTTAAAATTTTGACTCTTTGTGGCTGGATTAAAAAACTCTTGTGAATCTCTGTGAAAATGTTCATATAACATTTTGGCCCTTCCTGAACTGAAAACATTAATAATAGTGATATAATAATGTAACATCCTTGGACATTTTTATTTTACTACAACTTTTTTTTCTACTTTTTAAATGCCTGCTGTGTATCATGGGCTTGGGAAGGTGATGTATATGTATCTTATTTGACATATTTGTTTTTAATTGAAACTAAATTGATAAAAAAATTTTATCTTAAAACACATTTTTCCTAATTCAAAGTAGAAAATACATTTAAAGAGTGCTTAAATTTCAAACGGTGTATGTAAAAATAATTCAGAAGTATAAAGCAAACAACTCTAAGATTATTAATAATGTGAATTATCATGAATATTCATTATGGGCTAAATAGAGCCCTTGTGTACATTATGGGACTTTCTTCAAAGTTAAAGAAAATGTATATACATGGAAATAAAATCAATTTTGTTGCAGAGAATTGTTCATAGTCTCAGCGTAGCTATATAAAAATATCATATTATAGGCTGAGTGCAGTGGCTCATGCCTGTAATCCCAGCACTTTGGGTGGCTGAGGCAGGCAGATCACCTGAGGACAGGAGTTCGAGACCAGCCTGGCCAACATGATGAAATCCTGTCTCTACTAAAAATACAAAGATTAGCTGGGCATGGTGGTGTGTGCTTGTAGTCTCAGCTACTTGGGAGTCTGAGGCAGGAGAATTGCTAGAAGCCGGGAGGTGGAGGTTGCAGTGTGCTGAGGTAGCGCCGCTGCACTCCAGCCTGGGTGACAAGAGCGAGACTCTAAAAAAATAAAAACCTCAAAAACCATATTATAGATACTTTCTATTTACATGAGTAATGCTTTCCTGCTGGTGGTTATTCAAAGAAGCCCTTGGATGATTCCTTTTTCAAATAAATGTTAATTCCCTAATTTGTCCAGTAGGTCTAAGATGTCATAAACTAAATTTTCTTAAAATAAGAAATGCCACAAAGTCTATCTTTAATTATCAATTCACATACAAAATTAGAAAAACACAAGCTTTTAAATTAGTTGACTTCCTATATTTTGAAGCATTTTTGTATGATGGAAAAATATTTCAACTTTTTACTTCACACTTAAGAAGTAAATTCCAAAATAAAATAAAACCTCTTTCCTGTTTTTCTTTTCTTGTCAACAGGGGTTTAAACAATAATAAAATAATATAATAATAAAGGAATAGTAAAATAAGTTGAAAATAAGTGATTCACATTGTTACTATTTTAGATATTACAAATGACGTTATTTGACTCCATAGTTATGTGATAAATTAGATATTATTACTATCTTTTTTTTACAAATTAACAATCTAAGCACCAGAGAATGTAAGTAACTTCCAAAAGTTTCTGACCTAAAGGAATATAGTGAAATTAAAAGCTATCTCAATTCCTATTCAGGTGAAAATATCTCATGTAAGACAGAGGTGTCTTACATGACACCTCTGTCATGTGAAAATATCTCATGTAAGCAAAGGTGAAAATATCTCATGTAAGACAGGATGTCGTCGCTGACTCCCTACTAATCCAGAATTTTTTTCTCTTTGTTGTCAGAAAAAAAATCTGTTAGAAAATGTTGATAATGGTTTTTGACAAATTTTCCTTATACCCAAGTTCTTTTATTTATTGTTTACAGAGGTCACCAAATATAAGTGCTAAAATTTTGAACATTTTAAAGCTGGTTTATTAGATTCTAATTGCTGCTGTAACAAATTACCACAAAGTTAGTGGCTTAAAACAAGACGCATTTGTTCTCTTATAGTTCTGAAGGTCAGAAGTCCAAGAGGAATTTTGCTATAAGATGGATTATATCTAGAGTCCCATCTGTGCTTAATTTAGAATATTGAAATAATGAGATTTGGAAAGTTTGAGCTGGTCAGACTTATATAAGATTTTGGATTTAAAATGATGTTTAATTTTTAAGACTTGAGAATGGGGTGAATGTATTGCATGTGAGACAGACATGAAGTTTTGGGGGTCAGGGGGTGTCTTCTGCTGAGGTGGCACAGGGAATCCATGAGTCACACACCTAATTTCATCAATAGTCCTCTTTATGACTGAATAATTTGACCTTTTGATACTTCAGAGGCACAAGTAAAAGTTGTTCAACCACACCCCTGTCTCTCACTCCAGAGCCAAGTCACTTCTTGACAATGAATCTCCAATTTAGAATCTTTTGCACCTTTAGATAGGCTGAGAAATCTCCCAGTCACCACAGCCTACTTTATTTTTGCTTAAAAGTTGTTGCTTCAGTCTAATTGTTTCCTATCACATTTTATTACTCGTAGCAAGAATGAACTAAGCTGCACCTCTTGATGATATGTTTCTCATTTCCTTAGGAGATCTCATGAGCAGTGCTTTTAACATTCCTATTATTATTATTTATTTATTTTTTTTAGATGGAGCCTCACTCTGTCTCCAGGCTGGAATGCAGTGGCATGATCTCGGCTCACTGCAACCTCCGCCTCCTGGGTTCAAGTGATTCTCCTGCCTCAGCCTCCTGAGTAGCTGGGACTACAGGCAATCATCACCACGCCCAGCTAATTTTTGTATTTTTAGTAGAGATGGGGTTTTACCATGTTGGCCAGGATGATCTCGATCTCTTGACCTTGTGATCTGCCCGCCTCGGCCTCCCAAAGTACTGAGATTATAGGTGAAAGCCACCGCGCCAGGTCTAATTTTCTTATTTGTATCAACAGCCTGTTTCTGATGATTTAGGGATTCTCTCCGAGGTGACATAGGCTTTCTTCACCATGCCCCTCATTTCCTTGTGCATTCTCACTGTCAGAATCACTACCGACCATATTTCTACTAACAGTCTGTTCAAGGAAATTTATACTTTTCCATCCCCTGCTTCATAATTCTTCGAGCCTCTTCCCATTACCAAATTCCAAAGTCATTTCCACCCTTCTGGATATTTCTTTCAGCAGTGTCCCACTTCTAGGTATTCGTTTTCTATTGCTGCTCTAACAAAATATTACAAACCTAGGGGCTCAAAACAACACAGAGTTATTCTCTCACAGTTCTGCATATTAGAAGCCCAAAATGAGTCTCTTCTTGGCTAAAATCAAGGAGTCAGCAGGACTGGTTCCTTTCAGAGGCAAGAAGAGAGAACCTGTTCTTTGCCTCTTCCAATGACCAGAGGCAACTGAAGGTTACTTGTCTGCCACAAATCACTTCCTTGTCTGTTTCCATTGTCACATTACCCTCTCTTCAGTCAAATATCTCTGCCTCCCATTTACAAGGGCATTTGTGATTTCACTGGGAACACCTTGAACAGGGTGATTCCCACATCTCAAACTCTGTGATTTAATCACCTCTGCAAAACCTCTTTTATTACATAAAGTAACATATTGACAACTTCTGGGGATTCAAATGTTAGCATCTTTGGGGATCATTATTTAGCTTACTACAGTTTAATATCATCCAGTGTCCATTTTGATATTCTGGTTTTAGTCAGCTCTGAAATTCAATTATATTTTAGTTGCGCACAAACTTAAAACTATCATTTTGTTACTGACAATTTGGCCAAATGCTGTGTTATTTTTTAGTAATGTAATCTGATTATGTATAATACAGATAATTTGGGGTTTAAAATAAGTTATTATGTTAAGATTATGCAGAGATCATTCCTATTATAGCCAAGATGTGAAATCATCATTTTGAAAATGATTCATTATGTTGTTTTTGCAAGTACAACCTATCAGAATACACCATATTTTGTTAGATAAGGGAGAAGAAAGAAGATGAGGCCAAAAAGTGTGTGTTAAAAAAGAATTGCCTGCTCAATTATTTATCATTGAAATTAGCTATGAAAGATGATTGTGTAATCAAGTTTGATTTTTCATAAATTTGGGACTCACGCTTTGTATGTATGCACGTATTAAGAAAAGGACGTATCACTTTGGGAGACCAAGGCGGGTGGATCATGAGGTCAGGAGTTCAAGACCAGCCTGGCCAAGATGGTGAAACCCCATTTCTACTAAAAATAAAATACAAAGATTAGCCAGGCGTGGTGGCAGTCTCCTGTAATCCCAGCTACTTGGAAGGCTGAGGCAGAGAATTGCTCGAAGCCAGGAGGTGGAGGTTGCAGCAATGAGCAAAGATTGCGCCACTGCACTCCAGCCTGGGCAACAAAGCGAGACTCTGTCTCAAAAAAAAAAAAAAAAAGAAAGAAAGAAAGAAAGAAAGAAAAGGACATATTACACATTTACAAAGGAGTAGTTTGAGGACTTCCCCCCACCAGATTATAGGAAACCTAAAGCAAGTTTCAACAAATAGATAAAACGTAAAGTTGGCACTACCCTTAAAGGAAACTAGTTTTCTCTTATATACAGTACAACCACAAAGTTATGAGTCTTGTTCCACAAACTACAAAGGAATATCAGTTTCATTTCTTCATGGGCACTTGGTATTCAAGCTAGTTTCACTTCTCTTGCAATGGAAGCATCACTACCTCCTAAAACCTGCTCACCCTGTGCTTTAATTATGTTGGTAACACAGACAACTTTTAATCCAGCATCCTCAGAGTCAAACTCTGATTCCCTCCATACCCAATTAACAACCAATTTTTTTTCCATTAATGTCCACAGCCACTAAACAAATTCACTTCCATGAAACTGCTCCTCTTGTCTATTCATAAGCATTCCAGTTAGCCTTCCTCTTCACAATCTTGCTCAGCTTCAATTCATGTTCTGTATAGTGGCTCAAATGTTTTTTCCTAAAATGCTAATTTAATCATGTCACTTATTTTTTAAAAGTCTTTCACAGTAACTTTGGGTTTAAGTCCAAAGTCTTTAATTTAATATACACAGATATCAGTATCTGGCTTGCCTGTATTTACCAGTTACCTCCTCTCAGATCCTTCTCTTTTGATCATCTTCAGGAAGAATGAAGTACTCTTCCTCGGGTCCTCTTCTTGACACTCATCACAGCTGGTCTGTTTTATGGACCTACAATGCTGCATGTAATTTTCATAAACTATCATTACTCTTGATGATACTCTTACAAGGTATGGATTAGAAATGCCCAATTTTAGATAAGGAAATATATCTATAGATGTTATATAACATTTCCTTAGTCAAATATAAGGTAGCAAAGCCAGGTGTGGTGGCCTGCCCCTGTAGTCCCAGCTACTTGGGAGGCTGAAGCAGGAGGATCACTCAAGCCCAGAAGTTCAAGGCTGTAGGGAGCTATGATCACACCACTGCACTCCAGCCTGGATGACAGAGCAAGACCCTGTCTTTAAATAAATTTTTAAAGAAATTTAAGTAGCAGAGTTGAGATGTGACCCTGTACATATTTAACTATTTACTGTACTTTCTACTATACTATAGTTCATGTATCACCAAAATATTCTGTGTATATCTACTATAATAGTCAGTATGGTTCTCAGCTTTCTCCACACTAGTTAGTGGCTCCTTAGGGAAAGAATAATATCTGTATTCTAAGTATATAATATTGTGTCTAGTACACATTTCGGTCCTCATTCAATGTTTGTCGGATGTTTATTCCATTTTGATGAGCTGTTTCTCCCTTCACGACATTGTGGCCAGACAGCAGTGATTTGTATGTATAGGAATGGAAAGGCATGTGAGTAGAAGAATTAAAATCAACAAGGAGAATCCAAGTCCATGACTTAGAAAATTTAGATATAGTAGGCAAGCCCTGTAGAGGCCATTTATTCCTAGATTCTGTGCTTTTGGACTGTATCTATGCCATTAGATGAGGAGCCCATGTGCCTTGAGGAGGTAGTGTGATTCAATTTTGGAGTGGCTAACTGAAAACACTTACATTAACACATTTTCTAGCCAATCCTGTGTCTGCGTGTGTTTAATAACATTAAGATCAAAACAATCATTGCTAATATTTTTAGAGCTAATTTAATTTGAAATTCCAAATTAAGCAATTAAAAAATACAGATACTGTTGAATTGACTTTATAGATTAATTATAGGAAGAGGAAAAGATATTTTGAGTAGTTAGCAAGGATAAAATAAGTTGTCAGTGCATCCAGAAAAAAAGGATGTAGGTTTCCAAGGATTTCGGGGAAAACAGGCAAAATAGGAGGCAAAGCGGGAAAAACTATGGGATGTCTTGTGTTTTTGTTTCTTTGTTTCTTTGACTGAAGCAGTGGAGTGACTCAAGAACACAATGGGGGTTATCCAATCAGGGTTAAAATTTCAGTAAGGGTTACATGAGCAATATACCTATTGTGATTATTAGATACAGGACCAGTGTGTTATGAAAAATATTATTATTGAGAACAACCAAATGAAATTAATGTATTGTCTAGCTAGTTCTGTCTTTGTTGAATGCCTGAAAATAATCTGGGGAGAGCTTTGTTCTATGGAATAGAATGTATTGTATGTAAAAAGTCCTTTTGTTCTGGCATGCTTGAGAGTTCCCAGGTATAGTATATAACTATGGTTTCTCCCAAATAACTTTGCTAGAATTAGATGCAGACAATTAATCTTGTAGTTGTCTATCATATATCATGTGTCCTATTCTACAGACACGATTCTTCCTCTAGAAGAAATTTGAGACTAGGAAATGAGCAGAGGCCCATTCTCCTTGTTCTTTGTGTTTAAGTTGGCTTATGATAAGAGTAACCGTAAAGGCCAATGTTTAGTATTACCCAGGAGATTAGGAACCACATAGAGAGGGTAATGGATCTAAACCAGGGAGCCAAGAAATGACTCTTACAAATTAAGAAAAGTTTGCCACTGTTTAAAATAATGCTGGTTTACTTTTTATGCCTAATTCAGTTCCACATCTTAGAGCCAGCAACCATCCAGATGGTGGTAGTTCTTTGGGACTTGACATTATTTTAAAAGGTCACCTCAGGCAAATTATAACTGGCACCTCTTTCTTATCAGAGAGCAAACATCTGTGAACTTGCTCCAGTTTTGAATCATCGGTGAAGCAGTTTCCCATGGCAGCTCCTTGCTGACTTTCTTTCTGGGTGAACTCTGTGAACTATTTATTTTTCCTATTAAAAATTGTCACATGCATTATATAGACAGTCCCATAATGTTCCTAAAATTTTGTCACTGAAATTTGAGTCAAGAGGCATTAGGTTTTAAATTCAGAGCTATACCATAGACTTACTTGGAATAACATTAACATTAAGGAAATGTCCCCATATAAGATGTATTTTTTTCACTGTAGTGTCACTACATCCCAGCTAACTTACAACATTTACTCTAGTGCCTCTATGCTAATAAAATAATAAAATATGTATAATTGCATTATATACAAATAAAATACTATATTTAAATTTTATGTTCCAGAAGTTCCTGTCCTCTTTCTCTTTTTTTTTAGAGGGGGAGGTGGGGAGCGAGTTTCACTCTCGTTGCCCAGCCTGGAGTCCAATAGTGCGATCTCGGGTCACTGCAACCTCCACCTCCTGGGTTCAAGCAATTGTCCTGCCTCAGCCTCCCAAGTAGCTGGGATTACAGGCGTGGGCCACCAAGCCCAGCAATTGTCCTGCCTCAGCCTCCCAAGTAGCTGGGATTACAGGCGTGGGCCACCAAGCCCAGCTAATTTTGTATTTTCAGTAGAGACAGGGTTTCACTGTGTTAGTCAGGCTGATCTTGAACTCCTGACTCAAGTGATCCACCCACCTTGGCCTCCAAAACTGCTGCGATTACAGGTGTGAGCCACCGTGCCCAACCTCCTGTCCCCTTTCAATATTAGACAGGAAAAATGCATTAACATTATGAACCAGTTGTTCACATTTTCACATTATCCTTCAGTCCTCTCATCTACAGATTTAAAGAACTTCTGATTCTTCTGTTGTATACAGGCATTTGTTACATGGATACATTATGGAAAGAGGCAGATTGGAGAATGGAAATATATCTTTTATTTTACCACCTTGAAGTGTGTACTATTAGTTTGCCAAACCAGTAAGAATTGATGCTCATATTGAAGATACGGAGGCCATTAATTATGAATGAAAGTTTAAATTATGCTCAGTGTACTTTTTGCGTTTAGTGAATTTTATTTATTTTTTTCTTCCATACACCCACTTGAGTAATTACAAAGACTCATGCTCAGTAGTAGGGTCTTGTTCTGAACTCTAGCCCTATACCTAAAGTCTGGTTTCTTTGCTTGGTTTGGGTTAACTTTCCCACCACTTCTAAAACGTGGTATGACTTACTTAGGCCCTTGTCCGTTTAGCATTCTTGATATAGGCAACTCATCCTTCTCCGTTTTGTGGATAACATGTTGTAAATACTTTTTGGTGTAACTTTTACAAAAATAAAAAATAGAAGTCCCAAATATTTTTAATTGTTCCTTGATTAAAATTAGGTTAAGAGAAACTTAATTGAAAGTTTTGAGAAAATACAAGTGATTTTGAAAATAAAAATTACTGGATTACCAATAAGCCCTTGTTTATGTTGATAAGACAAGAAGCTAACAAAGGTGTATATATCAGGTACAATGTATTTATGTAGAATCATACTCATTTTGTGTCTTGTCATTAGAAATTTTAACTTTTAAGTCTGATTGCCACAATGATAAAAGACTTTCCTATAATTTTTTGTTGTTGTTGTTGTTAGAAGGTTAGTTGACATAACTTTAAGGGTACGAATGTTTGATATAGAAAGCTAAATTCACAAGAACGTTATTTGTAGAAAACATGTTTACTTAGTTTAGGTGGTAAATTATTTTTAGCATATGAGGTTGGATTGTCTCAACATCATTGCATTAATTAGCCTGTGAACCACAACTCCACTGATCCAAATTAAAAATAAATTGATATTACACAATTCACTATAAATCATAAGGCAGAATATTGATTTTTTTTTCTTTCGAAACTGGCCAAATTATGTCCCTTTATCTAAGCACTACCTCTAATACACACTCCTATTTACAGGGTAGGGTGCCTGTAGGCATGCTTTTCTTTTATGTCCATGGGTGATACAACCATTGATGAGCATGCGACACAACTAGCCAATCAAATTATCTTTCATGCATACATGGAACTGGGGTTTTGTGACATTGGTGTATCACTGTGGACATTTAAAAAGAGAGGATATGTCTTGGACATGGAGAAGCAAATAATACTGGTCTTAGAAACAAATAAGAGGCCACAAAGAAAGCAAAGAGATGTTTGGCACTAAGAAGAAAAAGAGAATGTTACCCAAGTTCCTTGATTCTTTCTAGTTCTTCTTAAAGCCTGGCTACATATTGTCTGCCCTGTGTTTCATGAGATACCTTTTGATTACTAATGAATTATCTGCTTTGGTTCAAACTACTTTGAATGGTATTCTATTTCCTGCAAACTATGACTCCGAATAAAAATAGCCTTGTGCAAATTTTTCGGATCCCATGTCTTATTACTGTTGGGAACCCTTGATGTAAAACATTTATGAAAATGTTACTGAGGCTGTTGTATCTCATAGACATCATCCCAGGTACACATGATTATATTTCTAGTACTAGCTATATCGATTCTCTAAGTTCCTTAACCACTCTGGTGTTTAGTCTTGGGCTTGGTTTGGGTTATTTGATGTCCTCAAGTAGCCTACATTTCTTTTAATTGCTCAAGTATTGTGCACTGGTATTATTCTCTGGACTTCCTTGGCGACTGTCATAATAGTTTGTTTTATATTAAAGTTACTGGGGCAACTCAATGTCTGTTATAGCAAAGACTGCAGATTTAGAAATCACCTGAATGTGTTATAGAAAAATATGAATGTCTGGAGTGGGGTTTGGGACTCATTTTTATTTATAGAATCTGAAGTGTAGCCTCATTTGACAACTGCTAACCACTCTTAGAATAATATAAGCTCCCTAAAGGGACACATAGGTACATATGACCTTCAGTGAAATTCAATGACCTTCCATTTCCCCATTTATAATTCTGGTTTGAAGGACATAAATAGACCATAGTGGTAGGTAGCAGAGTTTTCAGACTGAGAAAGAGGTCTAACTTCCTCATTAAGTGGCCATTTCACTGTTTAGACCTGTATTTGGTTTACTCTTCTCTCTTGAAACCCTTGAGAAATATAGTGCCTTTCTCCCATTTTGGAGGGGAACTTCAAACCACGACCAACTTAAACACTTGGAAGAAAGACCTGGCAGAATTAGAGCAGATTCAGTTGAAGGGAGGTGAGAAGTAGATTGGTTCAATTAGGTCTTTGTATTTTGTAAACAAACAAACAAAAAAAACTATTTTTTTTCCTTTGTGACTGACTGTACTACTCATTAAAATGGTGGAATTTGGGGGGCCAAAATCATGTTGGAGACTGAGGATGTTGGTCTCTTTCTCTGTTCTAGTCCAAGTTCACAAATGGTGAAGCCCAGTGTGTTGAAGTAGGAAAGCACAAAGAAATTGCAGGCCAACTTCTTGAAAGAAGACATACATGTGGCCAAGAAACATATGAAAAAAACTCAATATCACTGATCATTAGAGAAAAGCAAATCAAAACCACAATGAGACATTATCTTGCACCAGTCAGAACAGCTATTATTAAAACGTCAAAAAAACAACAGATGCTGGCAAGGTTTGGGAGAAAAACGAATACTTTTACACTGGTGGTGGTAGAAATGTAAATTAGTTCAACCTTTGTGGAAGACAGTGGCCATTCCTCAAAGACCCAGAAGCAGAAATGCCATTTGGCCCAGCAATCCCGTTACTGGGTATATACCCAAAATAATATATAAATAATTCTATTTTAAAGATATATGCACACGAATGTTTGTTGCAGCACTATTCACAATAGCAAAGACATAGAACCAACCAAAATGCCCATCAATGACAGAGTGGATAAAGAAAATGTGGTACATATACATCATGGAATATTATGTAGCCACAAAAAGAATGAGATCATGTCCTTTGCAGAGACATGGATGGAGCTGGAAGCCATTATCCTCAGCAAACGAATGCTAGAACAGAAAACCAAACACCACATGTTCTCACTTGTAAGTGGGAGCTGAATCATGAGAACACATGGACACATTTTGGGGAATAACATATACTAGAGCCTATCAGGATATTGGGGGAGGGAGAGTATCAGGAAGAATAGCTAATGGAGGCTGGGGTTAATACCTAGGCGATGGGATGATCTGTGCTCCAAATATCCATGTCACAGGTTTACCTATGTAACGCATCTGCACATCCTGCACATGTACACCTGAACTTTAAATAATAGTTGAAGAAAAAAAAAAAACACTGAATATAATTAGGGCTTAGGTCAATACAAAAAAAAAAAAAAAAAAAAAAAAAGAAATTGCAGGCCAAAGCCTGGACAGTAAGTTTTCCATATAGTGTCTTCCACATAATGCTAACCATTAGGAGCTACCTGCACCTTTGTAGCTGCAGGGTGATTTCAAGAACCTGGGATACAATCAGATACAACCATCATTGTCTCTTTTAATTACACATTTAACTCATATTTAACATACTGCCTTATAATTGTGCCTATGCTTTAATAAATAGTTTTTGAATGAATGAAGAAAAATGTTCTTTATTAACTTCTTTTGTAATGTTTTTGAACTTTCAAAGGAAAATGACTTCATGCATTGAAAAAGAATGCAATCATAATTTTTTTTCCTAATTGGGCTCATCCTCTCTGTAATTTGGAGACAGGTAAGTTTGTAAATATGGATTATGATAGTCATGCACATAATAAATCTCTTTTAGTGTCTGACATCTAAACTATATTTTCAAATCTGATTCTAAAAAGAAAAACTAGGATATATATATATATATATATATATATATCTCCTAAACTCTTTAAAAAGCCTGGTCATAGCATTAATAAAAAAGATATCTGAGAATATTCTGGCAGAGTTCAGATTCTTGATTAAAAGCAGACATATTTTGTGTTTATGCATTGGTAATTATGTTGTTCACAGGAAAAAAATGACTCACCATTATGTATAATTGGTAAACAGATGGGGAGATATTTGATTGACTTCTTTTTTGTTTGTTTTCTTTTTAAAGAAGAAAAAAGGTCATTTTCTTCCCCTAACTTAAAGTGGTAGAGAGCAGTATAACAGATGTGGCCAATTTCATTCTTGGAATGATATTTTTTGAAAAAGAAAGGGAGGAGGCAAAAATATTTCGGCATATATTATCTTCATTCTATGTGGATCATGGACAGATTTAAAACAAAATATATGTATTTTAAAAATCTAAAACAATAATTTAAATCTTTAGAATCCTGATCTTGCAAATATGTAATAAATAAGTAAATCAGAGTTTCACAGTACATATTTTCTGGAAATGTAGTTTTAAAATATGCCAATATTCATTATTCAAGACAAAAGCTCTGTGATCAAGTAAATTTGGGAAAAGCTAGTTTAAATAAGTCATACAGATTTCTTTATTGTAGTACTTCTCAGAACCATTAAATGCTAATGTGGACCATGACTACATATATGTAGTATGTATCTTTCTCTCTCTACACACACACATACACACACACATACACATACACACACAATCTATTTTATAGAGAGAACAGTTTTCAAATGCATATTTGACTACAGAACTAGTTTTTTTTTTTTCCCTTGGCGTATCATAGAGAGAAATGTTCTGTAGAACATACTTCAGAACACTGAAACGAATATTCCTCAATTCACCCATTAAGTCTTCAAGATTGCCATTGTTTATTGATTCACTAATGAGTAGACTAAATGGTATTTGACTGGTCTGATGATGTTAAATGATCTCAAATAAATGAATTGTGTACTGGTTTCTATCTATATTCTGGCTAACCTTTCCCTTTTGTCTAACCTGTGGAAGAAATTCATAATTAAAATATGCTTTAATTTTAACCAAGAAATCTTTTTCAGCTGGGGGAAAAAGAGCTGTATTTCTACCTTGAAATTATATCAAGTCTGGTTAATAAAATACTGAGAGCCTTGATGAAATAAATCATTGTAATAACAATATTCATCATCATTATTATTTCCTCAGAAAGAGAATTGGCTTCTGGGTATTCATAGACTAATCCCACCTGCCACCACAAAATTTGGACTTTGAAGCAAATGTATTAGGTATTTCCTGGATCACATCCCTAGATAACAAAGAGCTTCATTAAATATAGAAAGCTCTCCGTAGCCTTTGCCTCCCACTGGTTTAATATATAAAAGATTGTGCTAGATACAGAAATTGTATTTACATTCCTAAATCCACAAAGTATCATATTATGTTGCGTGAGAGAGACTGAAGATCACTCTCTATCAAGCAGTCAACAAGGCCTAGTGTTTGGATTTAACTCCTCTCTTTGATTGATTTCAATTAAAAAAACAAAACAAACAAACAAAAAAACAGCAGCAGTAATAACAATGATGCAAAAAATTTAAAGCCAGTTTTGAAGTAGTGATAGCCTGCAACCTCTGCAAGAATGCAAAGATGTTTCAACTGAATACTATGCTAACATCAGCTCTGTGCTCTTTCATACCCGTGCAAGGCAGAAAAGAAAAAGCTACCTAGAAGAGCAGATGCTGAAAAATGAACTGGAAACCTTGGAAAATCTGCTGTGGAAAATTACAAGATTGCATAATAGTAGTAACATACAAATATGATTTAGGTAAGACACTCAGGCCAGGCAAAAAGCTATTTTAATTTTCTGCAACTCTAGCTTTAGTTACAGGCTGTGTGACTTAAAGCCAAGGAACTATGTAGATGTCTCTCAGAGACATCTTGCCTGACAATAGTGCATATTTATCTGCATATTCTTTAATGGTAACTTTGAAATTGGCTTTTATAACTATTCTAATAATCTGTGCAATGGTTAAATCTAGTGTGGAAATTTTAATTATCAAAGTAAAGTGACAGTGACTGGCAAGATGGCTGAATAGGAACAGCTCCAGTCTGCAGCTCCCAGCAAGATCAACACAGAAGGTGGGTAATTTCTGCATTTCCAACTGAGGCCCCTGACTCATCTCACTGGGACTGGTTAGACAGTGGGTGTAGCCCACGGAGGGTGAGCTGAAGCAGGGTGGGGCACTGCCTCACCCAGGGAGTGCAAGGGGTTGGGGAAGTCCCTCCCCTAGACAAGGGAAGCCATGAGGGACTGTGCCCTGAGGAACGGTGCACTCCAGCCCAGATACTATGCTTTTCCCATGGTCTCAGCAACCTGCAGACCAGGAGATTCCCTCGGGTGCCTACACCGCCAGGCCCTGGGTTTCAAGCACAAAACCGGGCAGCCATTTGGGCAGACACTGAGCTAGCTGCAGGAGTTGTTTTTCATACCCCAGTGGCACCTGGAATGCCAGAGAGACAGAACCGTTCACTCCCCTGGAAAAAGGGCTGAAGTCAGGGAGTCAACTGGTCTAGCTCAGCAGATCCCACCTCAACAGAGCCCAGCAAGCTAAGATCCACTGGCTTGAAATTCTCGCTGAGAGCACAGCAATCTGAAGTCAACCTGGGACGCTTGAGCTTGGTGGGGGGAGGGGTGTCCACCACTGCTGAGGCTTGAGGAGGTGGTTTTCCCCTCATAGTGTAAACAAAGCCACTGGGAAGTTTGAACTGGGCGGAGCCCACTGCAGCTCTGCAAAGCCGCTGTAGCCAGAATGCCTCTCTAGATTCCTCCTCTCTGGGCAGGGCATCCTTGAAAGAAAGGCAGCAGCCCCACTCAGGGGCTTATAGATCAAACTCCCATTTCCTTGGGATAGAGCATCTAGGGGAAGGGGCAGCTTTGGGCACAGCTTCAGCAGACTTAAACCTTCCTGCCTGCTGGCTCTGAAGAGAGCAGCAGATCTCCCAGCACAGCGCTTGTGCTCTGTTAAGGGACAAACTGCCTCATCAAGTGGATCCCTGACCCCCATGCCTCCTGACTGGGAGACACCTCCCAGCAGGGTATGACAGACACCTCATACAGGAGAGCTCTGGCTGGCATCTGGCGAGTGCCCCTCTGAGACAAAGCTTCCAGAGGAAGGAAAAGGTAGCAATCTTTGCTGTTCTGCAGTCTCTGCTGGTGATACCAAGGCAAACAGGGTCTGGAGTGGACCTCCAGCAAACTGCAGCAGACCTGCAGCGGAGGGTCCTGACTGTTAGAAGGAAAACTAATAAACAGAAAGGAATATCATCAACATCAACAAAAAGGATGTCCACACAGAAACCCCATTTAAAGGTCACCAACATCAAAGATGAAAGGTAGATAAATCAATGAAAGTGAGAAAAAAAAAAAAGCGCAAAAAGGCTGAAAATTCCAAAAGCAAGAACGCCTCTTCTCCTCCAAAGGATCACAACTCCTCACCAGCAAGGGAAAAAAACTGGACAGAGAATGAATTTGACAAACTGACAGAAGTAGGCTTCAGAAAATGGATAATAATAAACTCCTCTGAGCTAAAGGAGCATGTTCTAACCCTATGCAAGGAAGCTATGAACCTTGAAGAAAGGTTAGAAAAATTGCTAACTAGAATAACCAGTTTAGAGAAGAACATAAAATACTCAATGGAGCTGAAAACACTGCATAAGAACTTCGTGAAGCATACACAAGTATCAATACCCGAATCGATCAAGCAGAAGAAAGGATATCAGAGATTGAAGATCAACTTAATGAAATAAAGCATGAAGAGAAGTTTAGAGAAAAAAGAGTAAAAAGAAATGAACAAAGCCTCCAAGAAATATGGGACTGTGTGAAAAGACCAAATCTATGTCTGATTGGTGTACCTGAGAGTGACAGGGAGAATGGAACCAAGTTGGAAAACACTCTTCAGGATATTATCCAGGAGAACTTCCTTCCCCAACCTAGCAAGACAGGTGAACATTCAAATTCAGGAAATATAGAGAACACCACAAAGATTCTCCTCGAGAAGTGCAACCCCAAAACAGATAATTGTCAGATTCACAAGGTTGGAATGAAGGAAAAATGTTAAGGGCAGCCAGAGAGAAAGGTCAGGTTACCCACAAAGGGAAGCCCATCAGACTAACAGATGATCTCTCTGCAGAAACCCTACAAGCCAGAAGAGAATGGGGGCCAATATTCAACATTCTTAAAGAAAAGAATTTTCAACCCAGAATTTCATATCCAGCCAAACTAAGCTTAATAAGCAAAAGAGAAATAAAATCCTTTACAGACAAGCAAATGCTGAAAGATTTTGTCATCACCAGGAATGACTTACAAAAACTCCTGAAGGAAGCACTAAACATAGAAAAGAACAACCAGTACCAGCTGCAGCAAAAACATGCCAAATTGTAAAGACCATTGACGCTATGAAGAAACTGCATCAATTAATGGGCAAAATAACCAGCTAGCATCGTAATGACAGGATCAAATTCACACGTAACAAAATTAACAAATGCCCCAATTAAAAGATACAGACTGGCAAATTGGATAAAGAGTCAAGACCCATCAGTGTGCTATATTCAGGAGACCCATCTCATGTGCAAATACACATGTAGGCTCAAAATAAAGGGATGGAGGAAGACTTTCCAAGCAAATGGAAAGCAAAAAAATGCCAGGTTGCAATCCTAGTCTCTGATAAAACAGGCTTTAAACCAACATAGATCAAAAAAGATAAAGAAAGGCATTACATAATGGTAGAGGGATTAATGCAACAAGAAGAGCTAACTATCTTAAATACATATGCACCCAATACAGGAGTGCCCAGATTCATAAAGCAAGTTTTTAGAGACCTACAAAGAGACTTAGACTCCCACACCATAACAGTGGGAGAATTTAACATCCCACTGTCAATATTAAACAGATCAGTGAGACAGAAAATCAACAAGGATATTCACGACTTGAACTCAGCTCTGGACCAAGTGGATCTAATAGACATCTACATAATTCTCCACCCCAAATCAAAAGAAATTACATTCTTCTTAGCACTACATTGCACTTATTCTACAATTGAGCACATAATTGGAAGTAAAACATTCCTCAGCATATGCAAAAGAATGAAAATCATAACAAACAGTTTCTGAGACCACCGTGCAATCAAATAAGATCTCACGATTAAGAAACTCACTCAAAAATGCACAACTACATGGAAATTGAACAACCTGCTCCTGAATGACTACTGGGTAAATAACAAAATTAAGGCAGAAATAAATAAGTTCCTTGAAACCAATGGGAACAAAGACACAATGTACCAGAATCTCTGGGACACAGCTAAAGCAGTGTTTAGAGGAAAATTTATAGCACTAAATGCCCACAGGAGAAAGAGGGAAAAGCCAGACTAATAAAGAAGAAAAAAGAGAAGAATCCAATAGACACAATAAAAAATGATAAAGGGGATAACACTACTGATCCCACAGAAAGACAAACTACCATCACAGAATACCATAAACATCTCTACACAAATAAACTAGAAAACCTAGAAGAAATGGATAAATTCCTGGACACATACACCCTCCCAAGACTAAACCAGGAAGAAGTTGAATCCCTGAAGAGAACAATAACAAGTTCTGATATTGAGGCAGTAATTAATAGCCTACCAACCAAAAAAAGCCCAGGACCAGACGGATTCACAGCCAAATTCTACCAGAGGTACAAATAGGATCTGGTACCATTGCTTCTGAAACTATTCAAAACAATAGACACAGAGGAACTCCTCATTAACTAATTTTATGAGGCCAGCATGATCCTGATACCAAAACCTGGCAGAGATACAACGAAGAAAATTTCAGGCCAATATCCCTAATGAACATTGATGTGAAAATCCTTAATAAAATACTGGAAAACTGAATCTAGCAGCACATCAAAAAGATTACTCACCACGATCAAGTCAGCTTCATCCGTGGGATGCAAGGCTGGTTCAACATGCACAAATCAATAAATGTAATCCATCACATAAACAGAACCAAAGACAAAAACCACATTATTATCTCAATAGATTCAGAAAAGGCCTTTGATAAAATTCAACCTCTTTTCACACTAACATGTCTCAATAAACTAAGTGTTGATGGAACATATCTCAAAATAATAAGAGCTATTTATGACAAACCCACAGCCAATATTATACTGAATGGGCAAAAGCTGGAAGCATTCCTTTTCAAAACCAGCACAAGACAAGCATGACCTCTTTCACCACTCCTATTTAACACAATGTTGTAAGTTCTGTGTAGGGCCGTCAGGCAAGAGAAAGAAATAAAGGGTATTCAGCTAGGAAGGGAGGAAGTAAAATTGTCTCTGTTTGCAGATGACATGATTGTACATTTAGAAAACCCCATCATCTCAGCTCAAAATCTCCTTAAGCTGATAAGCAACTTCAGCAAAGTCTCAGGATACAAAATCATGTGCCCCAAAAGCACAAACATTCCTATACGCCAATAATAGACAAATAGAGAGCCAAATCATGAGTGAACTCCCATTTGCAATTGCTTCAAAGAGAATAAAATACCTAGGAATACAACTTACAAGGATGTGAAGAACCTCTTCAAGGAGAACTGCAAACCACTGCTCAAGGAAATAAGAGAGGACACAAACAAATGGAAAAACCTTCCACGCTAATGGATAGGAAGAATCAATATCATGAAAATGGCCATACTGCCCATAGTAATTTATAGATTCAATGCTATCTCCATCGTGCTACCATTGACTTTCTTCACAGAATTAGAAAAAAACTACTTTAAATTTTACATGGAACCAGAAAAGAGCCCGTATAGCCAAGACAATCCTAAGCAAAAAGAACAAAGCTGAAGGCATCATGCTACCTGACTTCAAACTATACTACAAGGCTACAGTAACCAAAACAGCATGATACTGGTACCAAAACTGATATACAGACCAATGGAACAGAACAGAGGCCTCAGAAATAATGCCACACATCTACAACCATCTGATCTTTGACAACCCTGACAAAAACAAGCAATGGGGAAAGGATTTGCTATTAATAAATGGTGCTGGGAAAACTGGCTAGCCATATGCAGAAAACTGAAACAGACCCCTTCCTTACAGCTTACACAAAAATTAACTCAAGATGGCTTAAAGACTTAAATGTAAGACCTGAAACCATAAAAACGCTAGAAGAAAACCTAGGCAATACCATTCAGGACATAGGCATGGGCAAAGACGTCATGACTAAAATACCAAAAGCAATGGCAACAAAAGCCAAAATTGACAAATGGGATCTAATTAAACTAAAGAACTTCTGCATAGCAAAAAGAAACTATCATAAGAGTGAAAAGGCAACCTACAGAATGGAAGAAAATTTTTGCAACCTACCCATCTGACAAAGGGCTAATATCCAGAATCCATGAAAATCTTAAACAAATTTACAAGAAAAAAATAATCCCATTAAAAAGTGGGCAAAAGATATGAACAGACACTTCTCAAAAGGAGACATTTTTGTGGCTGACAAACATATGAAAAAAAGCTCATCATCAGTGGTCATTAGAGAAATGCAAATCAAAACCACAATGAGATACCATTTCACACCAGTTAGAATGGTGATCATTAAAAAGTCAGGAGACAGCTATGCTGGAGAGGAAGTGGAGAAGTAGGAATGCTTTTACACTGTTGGTGGGAGTGTAAATTAGTTCGACCAGTGTGAAAGACAGTGTGGCAATTCCTCAAGAATCTAGAACCAGAAATAACATTTGACTCAGCAATCAAATTACTGGATATCTACCAAAGGGATTATAAATTATTCTACTCTAAAGACATATGCACATGTATGTTTATTGCAGCTCTGTTCACAATAGCAAAGACTTGGAACCAGCCCAAATGCTTATCAAAGAGAGACTGGATAAAGAAAATGTGACACATATACACCATGGAATACTAAGCAGCCATAAAAAAGGATGAGTTTATGTCCTTTGCAGGGACATGGGTGAAGCTGGAAACCATCATTCTCAGCAAAGTAACTCAGGAACAGAAAACCAAGCACCGCATGTTCTCACTGATAAGTGGGAGTTGAACAATGAGAACACATGGACACAGGAAGGGGAACATCACACACCGAGGCCTGTCACGGGGTGCGGGGCTAGGGGAGTGAGAGCATTAGGAGAAATACTTAATGTAGATGATGGGTTGATGGGGGCATCAAACCACCATGGCACATGTATACCTATGTAACAAACCTGCACGTTCTGCACATGTATCCCAGAACTTAGAGTATATAAAAAACACAAAATAAAAACAACAACAACAAAAGTAAAAGTAAAGTGAAACATTTTTCATGACCCGTATAAAAACTATAAACTTTGACAAGATCCCATCAAATAATTTGAATAATTTGGCAGAGAATATATATGTTGTATCATGTAAAATTGTTAATATTCTGCTGTTTTTGACCCCAATACATCAGTTTTATATTGTTTGAGATTAAAAAAAAGGAAACTAAATGTAATTGTGGGAACTATTACAAACAGAAATTTCATCTTTTGCTCATCTCTCCTTTTCTGAATCCTATTACATGCAACTATAAGAAGCCAATATACATTATCAGCACTCAACCTAGTAGTCTTCTCATTGAACAAATCAGCATATAGTCTGGTTATCATTTAATAATGAAAGAGAAAAAGTACTTTTTTTCAGACAACAAAAACAAAAACATTAGTGGATATTTTGGTAAATTTTACCTTGTTATATTAAAGCCATCTGTATTTTAAGACAACCATAATCTAAGTTAAGAGACAAGTGCTAGACGTAGAGATTTTTGCAATTCATATAACAGAAACTATAACACAAGAGATTATTCAACAAAGTGTATAAGGAACTACAAATTAATAAGCAAAGTTCAACAACCCACTAGAAAAATGGTCAAATATGAACAGGTAGCCATGAAAAAGTAAATATTAATGTCAAATTTCTATAATTGTCATGACAAATTACCACAAAATTTATGGCTTAAACAAAACACATTTATTATCTTATACTTCTTGAGGTCAGTAGTTTGAAAGAGTTTTCAACACCCTAACATCAAGTTGTCAGCAGGCTGCATTGCTTTCTAGAGGCTCCGTGGGAGAATTTGTTTCTTGCTCCTTCAGATTGTTAGTGAAATTCAGTTTCTTAAGGTTATGTTACTGCAGTCCCTGTTTTCCTGCGGGCTATAACTGAGAGTCACGTATAGCTTCTAGAGGATGCCACATTCCTTGGCTTGTGGTATTTATTTTCTATCTTCAAAGCCAGTAATGATGGATGGAGTTCTTCCTCCACTGAATTTCTCTGACTGCTGCCATCTTTTAGGCTTTTAAAAGCTCTTATGATTACATTGGGAAAACCTAGGTTCAGGATAATCTTCCTCTCTCAAGCTCTTTAACCTTAATCACATCTGCAAAATCCCTTTACCAAGGTATGATAACATATTCATAGGTTCTGGGAACTAGGCCATGGATATCTTTGTTGCATGGGATGGGGAGCACATTGTTCTGCCTACCACATTCAAAACCATATGACATTTAGTTTAAACTAATTTGTAATCAGAAAATGTATATGTAAGCAATGACATGAAATTGAATCAAAACCACTGAACAGATTATAAGTTGTATATTATTTCATCCATTGAATTGGTAAAGATTAAGAATTTGACCATATCAAAAGTTGGCTAGGATATGATGAAACAAATACTAATGGTGGAAGTATACATTGCTATAGATAAAAAACAAATGGCAGATAGCCATGCCCACGTGTATAAATAAAATGTACATATTATGTATGGATATATTCTAGATATGTTTATATCTCTATAAATTTGCATTTTAAATATTTTTAAAGTGCAAAAATATATCCATCAAAATTATCAGACTGATTATCCTGAGGGAGGGTAAAGAGAATATGATTTGGAGTCTTAATCAAAAGGCGTGTTATTTTGTCTATAATTTATATTTCTTTTTCTTCTTCTTTAAGCCTGGAAAGATAATATGTAAAATGATAAATTTTACAAGTTTAAAAAGCTAACAGATCTTTATTGCAAAAACTGAGATATAGGGTTAGTTTTTAATCTATCTATCTATCTATCTAGTCTATCTGTTTGGATTTTTAAAATTTCTGAAATAAGTATATATTTAACCAAGAAAAAGGAGATCTCTTTAGACTATATACACATACTCATCAAAGTATCTTCTAATAACTGTACAAAACAGGAGTGGTCAATTTTGGGGGATAAATCCTGCCTGATGCCAGGTGATATAAATAATGTATATTGGAAAATAGCCACTTTAAACATATTATTTATGGCTGCTTTCCTGATACAATGGCAGAGTTGAGTCATTGCAGCAGAGACCATATGGCCCTAAAAGCCAAAAATATTTACTATCTGGACCATTTTACCCCTTTTGGTAGGAAGGGATACCTCATTAGAGCTGGCTAGAGGTTGTGTGAGACTAGAGTCCATTGCCTAAACACAGTTATATGGGTTACAGAATTATTTAGCCTCAAGCAAACCAGGCAGATACTTAAAAAGAAAGGTGATCCCAGTGTCTGGCTAAGAATAAGTGCTAAGGGAATTCAATGCAATAGATCACTGTGCTTACCATCTCACCATACCTGAATCCACCACTCTCTGCTAAATGCCCAATCCTTTTAGGTAAGATGGTTGATAGTGTAGGTTTTTATTTCTCTTTTGATAATTTTCTCCTATGGCCCCTTCTAGCCTGTCTTAAAATCTTGCTTCTGTATTCTCACCTCAATCTGAGAGTCATGCTAACTGTCTGAATCCCAACAGCAGACATGACTGTAAGCTACTTTTTTATACTCTGAACATGATTGAAAATTACCTTCCCATGACCCCGGAACTGAAAGTAAGCCTCAGTTAAAAGGAAAATCAGTGCATATAGATATTGATATGAACCATTATAACTCATTATGCCAAAATACTGTATCTCAGCTCTTTGCTTAAATATGAATGTAGTACTTTTATGATGTGATGGCTAATTTTATGTGTCAACTTGTCTAGGCAAGGTACCCAGATATTTAGTCAAACATCATTCTGGATGTTTCTGTGAGAGTGTTTCTCGATGAGATTGGTATTTAAATTGGTACAATTTGAGGAAAACAAATTGCCCTCCATAATGTGGGTGGGCCTCATCTGGTAAATTGAAGGCCTGAATAGAACAAAAGAATGACTTCCTGTAAGCAAGGGCGACTTCTGTAGCAGACAGCATTCAGACCTGTGAACCACAGCACTGGCTTTTCATTGAATACTATGCCTTAAAGGTTTGTGTCCCCTCAAAAGTCATATGCTAAAATTCTAAGCCCCAAAATGTTGGTATTAGTTGGTGGGGCCTCTGGGAGGTGATTAGGTCATAAGGCAGGAACCTTTATGAATGGGATCGAGGCTTTTATAAAAGAAGCCCAGAGAGCTATGTGAGGACCATATGATAATCCAGCTAGAAAGTACCTTCTATAATCCAGGAATGGGCCCTCACCAGACAGTGAATCTGCCTTGATTTTGGACATCCCAGTATCCAGAGCTGTGAGAAAAAAATTTCTGTTATTTATAAGCCACTCAGTCTATGGTATTTTGCGATAGTAGCTTGAATAGACTGACACAGCATTCTGCATCTCCAGTCTGCCTGCCTGTGCTTGAACTTTCCAAACTGCATGTATTAGTCTTTTATATGCCTTTATAAACTGCATGTATTAGTCCATTTTCATTCTGTTGATAAAGACATATCCACACTGGGTAATTTATAAAGAAAAAGAGATTTAATGGACTCTCAGTTCCATGTGGCTGGGGAGGCCTCCCAATCATGGCAGAAGGTGAAAGGCACGTCTTTCATGGCAGCAGGCAAGAGAGAATGAGAGCAATGAAGAAAGGGAAACCCCTTATAAAACCACAGATCTCATGAGACTTATTCACTACCAGGAGAGCAGTATGGAGAAAACTGACCCCGTGATATAATTATCTCCCACCAGGTCCCTCCCACAACATGTGGGAATTATGGGAGCTACAATTCAAGATGAGATTTGGGTGGGGACACAGCAAAGCTGTATCACTGCATGAGCTAATTACTTAAAATCAATTTCTCTCTCTCTTTTTATCCATATATATATACACACATATATCCTCCTATATATATATATGTGCATATATATATGCACACACATACACATACCTATTCTATTGGTTTTGTTTCTCTAGAGAATCCTGACTAGTACATATGACTCATAAAGTATGTGACTAATTAAAGATGCTTACTTTTAAAATTTCAGAGTAGATATAAGCACTCAGCAAACCTTTAGGGTATAACACTTAACAACAAACACATGACATGCACTATTTGGGAAACTTTCAACCATTACAGTAGTCAAAGTTCAAGGTGGATCCCAATGATCCCAGCTCCCAATGGTATTCATACTCCTATGTAGCCTCTTCCTACATGAAACCATGATTAGTCTGTATGATCAATAGAATATAGCAGAAAGATATAGATTCACAGATTCCTTCAATCAAATAATAAGGCCTTTAAAAAGTTTATGGAAGTTGTCCTTTGGCTATTTTAATAGAAGCCCATAGTGGAGAAAGAGTTACCTCAAAGCAATTTGTGACTGTGACTTTTGTTTAATGGAGTGAACCTTAATAAGTTTCAAGGAGATAAAAATTATTTTTATGGAATATTATATTTAAAGAATCACAGAGAGCTTGACTGAAAGGGACAGAGAGTAGAAAATTAAAGCCTGGAACTTCCAAATTTCTGCAAGAAGGAAACAGCTGCAAACACATACTTCCTTTTGTGAAAAAGAAAGGATAACTCAGGGCAGAACCAAGATCCCAGAGGGTGAAGCCCAGAACCGCAGTAAATCATTTGCAGGCAGCAGTTTGACTGAGTCCCATTCAAAGAACTTTCAACATGTGCCTGGATGGATTTAAGCCTTGCTGTGGACCAGCAGGTGTAACTTTTGTTTTCTCTAGTTTGAATAGGAGTTCCTACTTCAGCTATTCTAAGCTCGTCCCACCATTGTACATTAGTTGTATATGCGTTGGAGGGTGAGTGTCATCGTCTCTTTAGCTCACAAGACTCCAGATTGAAAAATATCTGGACACAAGGTGCTTTCCTTAAGGAATCACACAGAAATAGACTCCTTTGCACCTGGAGTTGATGTAGATGATAAGATTCTGGGTGTCACACTGAAATTGAACGAGATGAGAATTTGGGGTCCCTAGGAGGGGATGAGAGTATTTTGCATGTAAGACAGACATAAATGATTGGTGAAAAGAAGTCAGGCTGTGGTAGCCATCCTTCAAGATGGCCCCCCAAATTCCCATATCTAGAATTGGGACTTTTTTGTAGTTTTTTCCCCACATTTAATAGGGATGGGGTCTGTGACAAATAGAATATATTAGAAATGATGACATTTCACTTCTGAGGTAGATTACAAATGATACTGTGACTTTCATCTTGGCATTCTCAATCCCCTCACCACTCCTCAAGTTCATTCTGTCTCTCTCCTCTCTCTCTCCTTTCTTCAGATCACTTACTCTGGTGAAAGTCAGCCTGTTATATCATGAGCAGCATCACTGAGAGGCCCATGTGTTAAGAATCTGAGGCCTCTGATCCATGGTCAGTGAGAAATTGAGGGCTACTACCGATAGCCACTGAATGTACTTGGAAATGGGACCTCCACTCTCAGACAAACTTTCTGCAGACTTCATCCTAAACCTCGAATGCAGCCTTCGGAAAACACTCTGAGCCAAAACCATCTGGGGAAACCACTACCTGATTCTTGACTCTCATAAACCATGTGATAAACTAAGTTTCTTGTTTTAAGGTGCCATGTTTTGTGGTAATTTGTTACATAGCAATTAATAGCTACTATACTCATTCAAGTGTTTATTAATATCTTACCAGATATCTACCTTGTTCAAGGCACTATCAGAGATAAAGCATAATATCTGACCTCTTTATAAGTCAGGTCTCAGTGCTGAAAACAAGCCACTGTAGAAAATTTTAACTGGAAATGTTTGATAAAGGGTTATAGATGTTTAGAAATATACTGGAAAACTTGAAGTGCATGGTCAAGGCAGAAGCCTTAGGGGCTACTGTTTGAGGCCATGATTGGTATCAGGAGTTCAAAAGCACACCTCTGTGAATGAATGAAGATGGCATAAAAAAGTGACCCACAGCCACTGCTGCTCCTACTGATACATATAGGTCTGAACATCTGGTAAAGTAGAGAATGGACACCAGAATTTCACTGCAGGAAAACAGCATATGACTACAACATTACTATCAGCATAATCAAAGAGGTGAAAAAAATGGCTTCTGCCTCATTCCTACCCTCCAATTCTTCTTCAAGTAAATCTAATTAGTGAAACCTGATTCTCTTCTGGAATCTTAGTAGCAAAGAGATCTGGGAATGTTTTTAGCTTTCTAATGTCTTCAACTTGAATGGAGTTAGAATGGATGTTGAGAGCCAGTTCTCACCCTTTACCACAGTCTGTGCACACAAGGGGTTTACTAGTTTAATAGAATGACAAGATTAACATAATGTGACAAGATTAGAAATGGGGCATGTGCTAAATTGAGTGTTACAGCTTAAGTTCAGCAGAAGATCAGAGAAAAAGGAGATTAGAGTGTGATGCAGAATTCAGAGAAAGTTCCATGAAAGAACTTAGCTTTCAGTCAGGGCTTGAAAAGATGGAAGGAACTGAATAAACCTGGATAAAAGTAGAGTATTTAACGCAGGTGGATGGCAAATGTGAAGGCAAGAATTAATGCAGATGATAGCAGGTAGTTAGCCTGACTCTTGCAAAGAATAAGTAATGAAAGATGGTCATAACAATGGACTATGAAATATACATGGCTGTGAAAATTGAGGTAATATCTAAATATATTGCATGTGGGTATATGTGTACTCAATGTCGATAACATACATTTATGTAATCATGTAAAATTATGTGTGTATTGTCATTCAGTCGATTTCTTTGTCAGATACTAATGGACTTAGACTAAGATAAAGGAATACACAGGACCACAGATATCTCAACATTTCCTTCCTTCCAACCCTGGTCATGTTTGTGCAGTGACTATGAAAGTCTTTAACAGTTTTTTTTCTCTGATTTGTATGTTGGTTTCTTTATTACAGAAATCAGGCTTTCCCTGAACTCCTTAACTCTTTCCAATTCTTTCCCTTTTGAGGGGCTAGACTTGTTCTCATATTTTCTTAGCCGTTGACCATGGTTCTGCTTCTAAATGGAAATTGTTGATGATTGTTATGTGAACCTGGCTAATTTAGAATAGTGCATGTGCCTAGAAGTTGCCTGCTGTTATGTCTCGTCACTTGGGTCAGGTCTTCATCCATTTTGATATATTAATAGTAATCATAATGATCACTTATTGAGCATGTGTTTGTATGAAATGCTTGTTCCCTGGTGCCTTAAAGAAATAGCACTTGAAAATAAATTTAATTTACTCAGCAAGGCCATTTTTACTTCCTGCAGAAATGGTGCAGAAAGGGTACACTCACCAGCAGTGTTGCCATGAGAGTACACTGAACAAAGGAGACAGGGTCATTTATAACCTTATGCGTCCACCCTACTGCTGTGTCCGGTTTCCATTGGCTGGAACAGGACCTCACATTCTGTATTTGTCCCGATTGGCGAGCAACTTAGAACTTTTTAAAAGAGACAAAGGCAGAGGAGAACAAAGGAAGGAGGAAGTAACTTGTGGAATGCTGAGAAAGGTAAAAACACCTTCAAAGGAGGAATAGGAACAGGCTATAACCTAATGCTTGCTTGGACCAGTATAAGCACGCCAGGGAAAATATTTAGGCTAAATTGTAGAAGCTAAGAACATAAAGTACATTGATTTTTTCTTAATCACAATTAGCAGATATTTAAGAATGTTAGCACAGGTCTTTGAATCAATTTTTCTTCTAAGAGAAGTTACTATTTATTCCTAATTAAATGGGGTGGAAAGTCTTTGAAGAGGAAGCACTACTTTACAAATTTTTACATGTTTTATCCCAGAAAAGGTGTTAGGTACTTTCTAAAAACTATTTCCAATACAAATACACATTTTTGTTTCCATTTTATAGATGACAGAACTAATTTAACTCCAGAACCTGTAGTCTTTACATTATATCATAAAAATTAAAACACAACACATGATCTTTATATGATAGTATCTCAGACCTCACAGCTTACAAAATGTTGCTGTTGTTAATTATTTCATTTGATCCTCAGAATAAGATTGTGAGGTGAGAAAGGTAGGAATATTCTGTCTTCTTTTTTTAATAGTTTGGAGAAGCAACTAACTTCTCAGTCACCTGCACTAGAAAGTTGAGTACTTAATAAACATTATTAAATTTTGATCAAGTCTTATATAAAGAAAATTTGTGTCCCATGAATATTAGATAAATAGACACATAGAAAGGTAAACAGACTCATGTAAGGTTTTGAAGCTTAGAGAAGTTTGGAGATCCTCCAATATCACAAAGTACATATTTTGCCACAGTAGAAATTGGTAAAATACAGTTATGATAAAATTTCTTTCTTCCATAATTGACTTCATTTTGATCATAGCTAAGATTTCCATGTGCAGATGAATCCACATCTCTCATTTTGGACAGGGAAAATATCCAACATTGGTCATCTCTCTGAGTCTCAACCAAATCTCTAATGTCTTCTGCTAATTAATGCATCATTTTCAATAGTAGAAATCTCAAAATAGCATTGTTAGGTTTTTTCATTTGTTTGGCTCTTTACTACTGCAGACCACAGAAAAGTGATCTTTGGCCAATTTATATAGGTATGTTTGCATCATGTTGGAAGATGAGTTTTCTATTAGGGTTCACTATCCACATAGATGTTTTAGAAAGTGCTAATGCATGAAGTGACCTCAGAAAATAAAGTTTAACCTCAAATTAAAAAAAATTGAATTTTAGTTATTTGTCAGGATATGGAAAAGAATTATAACTTCAAAATGACCTTCAGTTCTTAAATTTCATCTTTTAGCAATTAGACCTCACAACCAGCCTGCCCTTTTCCGATCAAGAAACAAAAATTTATGGCTATGTAGCATCAAAAATTCCTTGGTTATAATCAAGAGGAACATAAAGGTGAACATTTTCATTAGTGCATGTCATGAACATTGTGGAGAAAAGAATTATAACCCACCCCACTCTAATGCATCTCTGAGGAGTCATTTTAAGTGAAAAAAAAAAAAATCCTCGGTTTTTCAGTCACTCCAACTTCTTAAAATAAGTTTTAAAGTAGCACAGGGAAAGTTCTCCAGGAATAGAAAAGGCCGTTGATCTCAGCTAGAGCCATGTGAAAAATCTGTAAGCTAGAGACTAATGATTCTACATCAGGAATAATGCATTCAATTTTAAAATCAGGGATATTGACTGAAATCCAAGAGATAGATGTGAGTCTCAAGCCTGTGGAAAGAGATCTAATACATTTTTTCATATATTTAATTAATCATGGTCATTATGAGACAAAGAATTAAATATAATGCATCATTTGAGCTTTATTGAACACTTCATAATTGCATAAAATCTATGTGATAATTCATATATCTTGCTTTTAGATCACAGAGAAGGGATTTTGTAGTTTAAGACTAAAAATTAAAAGTTGTTGGGAAAGGATCAATTGTAACCTAAATAATAATCGATCACTATTTCAGTAAAGACCACAGAATTACCTTCTAGACTAATAAATTTATGAATAGATATCCAAGTGGCTATTTTTATTTACTCAAAGGAGTAAATTTTCAAATTATCAGCTCCCAAACTAATCATGCTGCAGATAATCAGATCTTAACTTGTTGTAGACTAAATTAATATAAATTTCATGTTACATAGGCAGATCATTTCAGATTAACATTTGCTTATACATGCTGATAGGCCCACCAAACTATGCAATTATGCCAGAATAATATTAAAAAGCTTAGAATTAATCTGTTTTTAAGCCCAAGGTTGTATGAAAAATATAGAACATTTACCGATTAACTTTGCATTAGGCACTTCACACATTTCTCACATTCTTATTTAATCCTTTTATTGCACAAATGATCTTCTGTGGTAGGCATCATCGTCTCTTCTTTACAGCTGAAAAATTGAACTCAAGATCATGTAGCTGGAATTAATCTGGGCTTTTACTGACACCCACCTTTGTGCCAGTCTTTGGGAGATTACACATCTGACTAAAATGTTCATACTTCTCTGAATCCACTCCACGTGTAGTGTCCTTCTACTGTGGCTTGGTGACCTAGGTTTACCCCTGGGGCTTGCTTTGACCAGTGGAACTTCAGCAGGCATTACATAAGAAAAGGCTTAATGGAGTCTGCATAATTTGACTTGATTTGTGCCTCTTTCACTACCATGAGACAAACATATCTTAGCTAGTTTCTTGGTTCCAGGAAGGTGAAAGAAAGGTGGTGCCGATCCTCACTAGAGAATTGGCCCAATGCAAGCCAGTAAAGAATAGAACTCTGTCGAGTCAGTAAACTGCAGAAGCACAAGTTCAGTCAAGCCCAACTAAGTTCAACCTTGGTCAGCGTGGTCTTAGATGTTTCCAGATACTTGAGCTGAAAGGATAAATGATTATTTTTTTTGAGCTGTGGGGTGGTTTGTTATGCTGCAGTTGACAACCAATACAAAATTGTAAACTCTTTCCCTTGCTTTTTGTAGATGATAAAATGAAACGCAATGTCTCACAGGAGAAGCTTACAGAAGTGTTGAAGCATCTTTGCTGTCTGTGCATAAGAAAAGTGCAACACTAATGTTAAGAGGCAGGAAAGACTGGGTTTAGGTGGCCGGTCAGTTTTTCTATGTGAAAACAGTATTTGATGTTCTCTATTAATCTAGGACAAAAGATGAGAACCAAAAGGGAAGGATAGGATACCATCCATGAGGTACTATAGTGACACACCAGTATACTTCTGAGTGTATAAATGTCAAGAGGAAGTGTTCCAACTCACTCCTCTCTGTACGCCCTTCTGGAAGAGGTAAAATATAACAGGCAAGACTCACTTTTGTAGTTAAAGTAACCATGGAAATTTTAAACGTTCCATCATGGATTGACAAACTGTAGCCCATAAGCCAAATCTAGCCTGCTGCCACTTTTTATTAAGTTTCACTGAAGAAGACAGCCATATCTCCATTACATATTGCCTATTGCTGCTTTTACTCCACATTAGCAGAGGTGAGCAGTTGAGAGAGACATTACAGCACATAAAACTTAACATACTTACTATCCGGCTCATTTTAGAAAATGTTTGCTGACCCTTGCTGTAGAGTGCTGTAGGAAGGCATGGCTGGAAGATGTTAGACTAGAGCAGGAACGTACAGTTGATCATGTGAGGAAATCATGTAGGTGTGGTTGTTGCTGTGGTTGTAATACTGTGGCTGTTCTTAATGAATGAGAAAAGGGACATGATTTCAGGGAATTCTCACTGAGGTCCATTGTGAAATTTGAGGTCAGTGCTTCTGTCATTCACTTGTAGAAAATTATTGAATGGCTTATCTACTTTTAAAAACCTTATTTTGATGCAGCATCTTTACAACATTAGTGTCATCCCAAAGATTTAACTTAATTTCTAGGTGGAAATTTGAACCAAGAGAAATGGGACACTCCAGAAATGTAGCCAGGCCCAGATATATTTTCTATAAAACATCGTGTGTGTGTGTGTGTGTGTGTGTGTGTGTGTGTGTGTGTGTGTGTGTTTAAAAGGTATCAGTCAGATATTCCCCCAATAATATGTATGTTTGGATCAAGCACAACGTGTAGACATAACTACAAGGCATATGCTGTCAGACCATTTTTCAGAGAACCCAAAATTGTTTATTTGTTGTGTGCATCCTCCAGCCCTGACAAATCCCCAAGGACCAAATAAATACTACACTCCTCTCCACTTCAAAGTTCCTCTGAGTTTTACTGTTCAAATTACAGTGGTGGCTGCTTTCCCCTTCTCTATTGCTTGTTCTTTGTCTGTTTTCACACTCCTCCCGGCTGTGTAATCACTCATTCTCTCTCATTTATCACAGCATCTCCCGGTCCTGACTACGCTATCTCCCCATTTTTGTCATGGTGCACTGGTACATTACAAATACAATTAAACCTCTTATGATATTGGAGCTTTTGCCCAACACATCCCAGCTTCAAGGTTGAAAGATTTCTGATATTACCTCTGATATCAGTTCTTTCCCACTTATCGGCAGTGTCCGGACTAATGCAGTAGTGTTGCATTAATTAAAGGAAGCATCTAGTAATACTGCTGTTTTTGCCAGTCTGACACTGAATCAGGAGTCTAATGCCTGCTCATGTTTTAAGAACCATTTATCACCCATGTCATCCCAAAGCAGCCAGCTGTCTGAGCCAAGCCTCATTTGCATTTCATCAACCACAGGCTCTCTTTCCCCATTTCACTCTCAAGTCTTTGTATAGCAGCTCTAATTTTTTAAAGCATGTTTTTCAAAGAAGGAGCTTAGCTAAAATTACTATGCTCCATAGAAAGTTGATTTCAATACCAGACACAAGTCTCCATACTGATTGTGGCCAAAATGAGTAACACAGACTATGCCTTGAATTTGTTCTTTCTCTTGGTCAGGTGATGGAGAGATGGGGAGAGCTGTAACCACTACCTCACTCCCAAAATTGGTACAGAAATTTTATTGATATTTTCATTTGATAGTAAACATAAAAATTCAATTTTATTTTCTGATTATGAAAACAATTTATTACAGTAACAAATGAAATATATTTGATTTCATTTCATCATTCATTTTGCACTTGGCCCTCTGTTCTTTTTACTCTCTCCAATCCCATATAACGTAACCTTCTCTACCCACCAAAGCTATTTAGACATATCTTGACAATGGCCCACATTTCCCAAAACAATGGGAAACCAGCTAATGAAACTATGGAATTTGAAGCCATTTCAAAATAAAGTCAGCATTGGTCTTCATAATTTCAAAATCTGTGTAATTAATGTACACATTTTCTTTTGTACCTATATCTTTAATATATCCTCCTTTTCTATCTATTGATCCAAATTTTAATACCTCTTGAGAAAATTTAGCTTTTCCTTTCCTAGGCAAAAGTAATACTTCTCCCTTTCCTTGAATCATTTTCATAGTAAATACCTTTTCAGCAAGCTTATGCAGAATGTGTGTGTATGTGTGTGTGTTGGGGGCGTTGTTGGTTGAGGTTGTATGTACGGAGAGTGAGGTGGAGGAGATTATGTTAACTCACTGTGCCATAGACTTGTCCACCCTCAATGTTTGGCCTAAACCAAATCCCTAGAGATAATTTTTTAGAGGCAATCATCCCCTTTTATGTTCTTGCTTTTAAACCCAGATGGTCAGCAACAGTGGACACCTGTCTCCCACTGAGACCATTTGATAAAGGTCATTTAACAGTTTTTCCTGATAATACCCTTCAGTCACCATGGGGTTGGTTTCAGATTCCATTCAGTGACCCAGAAACTTGAAAGCTCTATATCCATAACTAATCCTTTGGGATTTCTGGTCCTCAATAGGTAATTATTTCAACAAGTTTCTTTTTGAAAAGAAAATGATCTTTTGGAATTTTTATTAAATTGAATGGGAAAATAAGAATTTTGTATGTATTAAATCTAGTTTACATCTCAAGCACATTTTAAGATTAACATCACTTAAATTTTAATCAAACATTTAGAGCACAAGAACAAATACTTTCTAATAAACTATGTAAAAACATGTTTTAATTTGATTAAGTGTAATTTATTGTTATATATTTGATAACCTTCCTAATCCATTGTCAAAACACCTTACATTTTCAGAGCTGCAAAATGTGTTTCAGTAATAAAAGTTATGTTCTAAAATCCCTTTTAATGCAGTCAGGATACTATAATTTCTTGCATTAACACTATACGCTTATTTTCCACTGACTTGAAAATGCCATATTGGTACTTCTGAACTAACATTCATTTTTCAAACAGTAAACTGGTTTTCTGTAGCTTGTATGCTATCATATATTCACAAAGATTCATAAAATAAACATTTATTCTTTTACATTTTTTCATATCTCTTAATGCCCTTATTTCCTTTTTATTTTCCTTCAGATTTATGAACTAAGACGTTAATGCTTGAAGCTGAAACTTTTTCCCTCAGCTTTTGTACATGTAAATCTCTTTTTACATTACAACTCTTCCTGCCATGTTCAAGGTTATTAAAATATGTTCACATTTTTGTAGATGGGTTGTTGTGTTAATAACATTTTTGTAAACACTTTCCATTTGACTACTTTAATTTGCTTTCATGTTTTTTCATAATCCTTACAATATCATGAATTTTGAAAACATGGAATAAGGACTTCTGACATTAAGAACAATGGGTTTAATGAAATCAGCTAATTTGGTTTCTGAGGATATTTTTCCCCTCTTTAGCAAAAACATCGTAAAATTGTGATAGAAGATGTCTGTTAGTTGTATGGATGGATCATGTTAAACACTGGCTGGGTATGTATATGTAGTCATTTTTTAAGATAGAATTTTAATTTTAGAATAGCTTTAGATTTCTAGAAAATTGACTATAAAACAGAGTGTTCTCCCATACACCACACCCAGTTTCCTCTCTTGGTAACTTCTTATACGGGTATGGTACCTTTTTCGAAACTAACAAACCAATATTGCTACATGATATTAATTAAAGTCCATACATTGTTTATATTTCCTTAGTTGTTATCAAATGTTATGAAGCTATTTTGATAGGAGAAAAAATTTATGGTATATATGTACAGATTGACCACCTCCAAAGAAAGAAGGGAGGTGAATAATAAGAGACTCTGATGCTTTGCTGTAATTTTGACAATCACAGTTTTAAATCATGGCATTTTCCATAATTGATTAGCTATGTAATCATAGTCAAGTTACTTTGCCTCTTTAAGCCCTACTTCCTTTGTGTAAAAGTCAGCAAAACAATAATATCTTTCTCATAGATTGGTGATGAGCATTAAATAAAATGTTGCAGATAAAGTTCTTAGTAAAGTATGGAACATAGTTCTTAATAAATGTTGGCTATTTTTGTTATTATTACTAAATTTGAAGGCTGAGGAGCAAGCTGACTGATAGTATTCAGAATTACTTGTAGAATGTTTGCATTGCTTCAGACTGATAAATATTTTTACAGAGCCAATCACATTATCTCCAGGTACAATCTGCCCTATGAGATACGTGATATAATAAGTAGCCCATCAGATATCCAGCAGTAAAAACTAAATTAGAGGAGGGAAGTCCTGTTCCAACTGGTTTGACATAACGTGGCTGAATTGTTAAATTTTAGTGAAAATAATAATGATGGTTTGATCTTCAAAGTTTTGTTTTACCATTTCCCAAATAGCTTGGGATTATTGTAGTATAACCACTTAAAATTCTGATGAAATGTCGAATTATTTTTTCTAACTGATACTTTGTGAGTGCAACTACTTTGCACCGTGCAGAAAGAGGAAAAAAATATATTCTAGGCATTCTCCAAATCTAACGTGGATGAACAAGTCTTTAAATTTCCTCCTGTCCTCAGATTTGCACCATAAAATTTCAGACCAAATAAAAAAATTGTTTTTTTTCACTACTTTTCTTTAAGGAAATGTAAGAGAAAAAAAGAAAGAAACACGTGTTTTGAAGGGTAGAATTTTGGCATTTATATCAGATTGAAAAATCCAAATGTGGATTAGCTTCAACCCATCAAAGATTCAAGAACTGCTACAGTTCTAAGAATGAGCCAAAAAAAAGCATGGGTATGCGTTGAGGGGAGGGAATTAGGAAGGGAATTGATAGCCATTCAGACATTTTCCCAGCATTAAGGCTTCACGAATTTTGCATTGGAAAGAAAGATTTATAAACTAAGAAACTCGGTATCCAGTCCACCCTATGATAAACGCTGCAGTGTGCCCAAGCATTCCTATTTGAGTATAGCTTTGTGCTTTGCCAATCATAACAATGGGTGATAGAATAATAAGAGCCTGCATGAAGCACTGTGCTAATGATGATGTTCCCAGTAAGAACAAAAGAGAGGCCATTACTTTTAAACATCATTGAATATAATCAAACACTGGGTAGGCTTGTCTGTATTTAGATTTTATAACTCTACATTTATAGCTATAAAATAAAAAAAGACATATTATGAAATTTCTGTGGTTAAGAAAACTATTTATTATTACAAATGTGAATTTCTCTAGACGGTAAATTATTTTGAATTAGTTGACTTCATGTAAGTCGATTTGTTCAGTAAGACGGAGTAGACTTCTTGTAAATAGGAATGAGGTTGCATTTGATTAAGATCCACTATTTTCTTATATGTATATCTCTTTTCTGTCCTCCCTCAGAATACTATCTTCCACAAAACAACACACATCTCTTCCACCAACTTCTGCCCAGAATACTGCATATTCATGTCCACAAATGTTAGATACAGAATGTTCAATTTCTATTAGGTTGGTGCAAAAGTAGTTGTGATTAATGGCAAAAATCGCAATTATTTTTGCACCAAACTAATAGTAACATTGAAAAACAATATTAGTAATTCAACATCAGAAAGGTCTTCAAGAAGAGTCATCACCACAGATGGGCCAAACTATTATTTGCAGGGTATTGTAGTAAGTTAGAATTTCATCAAATTCATAAATTAATGCTTATTTCATTAAAGGATATGAACAACCTGTAGTATAAATTTGATCTATACATCGTTGGGAGAATAAAATAATAAAATGCTATAATAGTAGCAATCACGTGGTGACCTTTCCATCACACTTACAATTTTCAATGCACTTGTCTATTCATTATTTCATGAGTGGATGGGGTAGCTGAGTGGTCGGGACAACAGATGTTGTATAGACAGGTGACTCCCTTCTATACCCCATTCTGCCATTAGTTGATGTGTATTTTACTTTTGCTTTTTTCTTCCCATTTCACTACTAGTTTAAAAATTCTAATCTTGAGTTCTAAATCACACCTAATTTTACTCATGTGTAGTTGTACCTGAAAAAGAATTACACTACATAAATTCCATCCATTAGAGGTATGGTGGAATGGACACAAAACCACTAACATTGATTACTTCAGTGCAGATGGGACTGCAAATGCAGAGGATGAGAAGGAGAAGATTTTTATTTTTTCTTTATATAAGTTTACATTATTTATTCTAATACAAGACTCCGGTATCATTTATAATGAAACATGAAAACATTTAAAAAAGTTTATGTGCTTAATGTTCTGTAAAGGAAGCATAAACTCATATATTGCAACAAATGCAGCAATTTATTTCATTCCTCAGATTAGTGATCCTGATATAAATAAAACTGTTCAGAACTTGTACAGAGATATTTAAACAAGGAAACAAACAAACAAAAGCTAGAGAAAAAGTGAAAAAAAAGGAATGCTTTTTTATTACTTAATCATTGATGGACTGAAAACATCCAACTTCCATCTTCTGAATTAAATCTGATATTTTCTTGGAGAGTAGTGAGGAGTGGTTGAGGGTAGATAGAAAACATTGTGCATTTTGAAAAATATAAAATTTAGAGAAGTTTAATTTAAACGCTCCCTGAGTGTCAAAGAGCTATTAAATATAATTTTCAAGATTTTAATATAAGTGAATCTGAACTACATATGGTCTAAGTTTCTTTTAAGTTGCACATGGATTTAAAATGTAGGGGAAAAAGATCACTTGGCAAATATGTTTTTGGTTTTGAAAAACTTCCAAATGTTTAAAAAGTACTTTTCAAATCAACCATAGCCATATGCATCCAGGTTTTCTCATCCTCACTATTGAAGGATAAAAAGAACTAGAATTAAGGCAAAATAAATGGAGATGTGATACATATGCTGTAAAACTAAAAATCAGTTGATTCTCTAGGGAATCAGATAAAAAAATAAATTTGGTCCTTATGGCAATTTAACCCAAAGAATCTAACACTTTTATTCTTAGCGACTTAGGATCATGGATGATATTAATCTGTCACAAAATGATCCTATGACTATTTCCAGAAGTGGAAAAGTGCAGAAATAGAAAATGCATATGATACTGCTATTTTATTTTGTTCCAAGTCTTGTTACTATCAGTGGAAAACAGTGTTCCAAAGGAATGAACATTTGGATAAATTATGGCATGAAATATAATTTTTAATCCCTTATGCATAGATACATTGATAATAACTGAACATCTTTGGCATCTGGCTTCCAGATACAGTGACAATTCCCTCACGGCATCTAGAAATTAAATAGATGTATATGAAAACTTTTTTTCCAAAAAATATAAAAACATTAAATGTCAATTATTTTGAAATAAGTTATTTTTTTAAATAAGAAGCATTTTTAACTAAAAATTACAAAATAGAGCGTTATATTTGGACAATTAGTTACTCAGTGTTTTTTCCAAATAACAGATGAAATATATTTTGATGTTTTGTTTTAAATAAATGCAAACATATAGATGCAAAACAAATCAAACATTGCTACAAACAAAATATGTGTGTTGTCTATAATTCTCAAACATTGAATAATATTCAGTGAACTTCAACAAATGCATTTGATGGCCCGTTAAAATTCATTATAATAAATTTTGACTTAGATTCCAAAATGAACACACTATTTTCTTATCTTTTAGTGTCTGTTGGTTTTTTCTATTTTCTTTCTTTCTTTTCTTTTTTTTTTTTTTTCTGAGGTGGAATCTCACTCTGTCACCCAGGCTGGAGTGCAGTGGTGCTATCTCAGCTTACTGCAACCTCCGCCTTCCAGGTTCAAGCGATTGTCTCGCCTCAGCTTCCCGAGTAGCTGAGGTTACAGGTGCGTACCACCATGCTCAGCTAATTTTTGTATTTTTAGTAGAGATGGGGTTTCACCATGTTGGCCAGGCTGGTCTCGAACTCCTGACCTCAGGCAATCCACCTGCTTTGGCCTCCCGAAGTGCTGGGATTACAGGCATGAACCACTGCACCCAGCTGTTTTTTTTTTTTTTTCTATTTTCATTACTAAGACTAAATAATAGTTATGTGACTGAATACAGGTGATCATTTTACCAACTCTTTTTGGCATTTTTTTGTCATTTTTGATGAAGCACAATTTTTAGAAGTGAATAAATATAGATCCTATAGCACATATATTTCCCCAAATATATTATATGTGTGTGTGTGTGCGCGTGTGTGTGTTTGTGTATTTGGGAAATAAAAGAGTATTATATTTTACTCAAACAACATCAAACATGCGGTCAGGTAAGTTTGATGAGGAAGGTAATATTTTAGCCTAAGAATGAGAATTCTGTAAGACAATGTGTAACTTGCTAGTATCAGTTATATGACCCTTCCACACTGATATTTTGGGTGCAATTGCACGCTCTTTGCCCTATACTCTGGGGAGAATAGAAGGTTCTTCTTCACACTTTTCTATTCATCATAACTTCTCCTGTAGGACAATCCAAAAATAAATTTCCTGGAATATATTAAGGAAACAAAAACAAACAAATATAGAGAAAAAAATAAGGTAAGTGTTTGGGAGGGTGAGAAATCAAATTCAGTGAGGTTTAAACTATATCCTACAAGTACCCCAAAGTTGTGCTTTTGGATAAATTCACCTTGGATAGAGACATGGTCAAGTGATATATTCCCTTTACCTTTTCTAAAAAACAATACATAGCTCTTATCCTTGGATGAGAGGCAAAGGGTGCAGTAGGGTGACTATCTTTGATTTCTGTTGGGGTTCAGAGGAAGTGTAACTTTCCTAAAAGATACCTTGACTTTTGTCACATTTAGCTATTCACTCCTTTTTATTTAGGAAGAAAGCCTGAGCCTGCTGTGGCTTGTGCTCTTATTACCTTTTCTTGGACTTCTTGGATCTCATAAATGATAACTCTACTTTTAGTGTTGCCTTCTCCAAAGGAACCTAAATACCAGCATTACCTTCATTATCCTGAAGCATGACTCTCTGCCTTAGAAAACCCCTATAGTTTACATTTACATTTACTTTATACCTCTCTTAATTTTTGAGGAATGCCTCTCTATCTTTTCTGCATGGTAAAGTTCTAATTTATTACGACTATGAAACAGATATTTCCTTCTTTTCTTATTTTTTATATATTGAATTACTTTATTATTGCCAATCACAATCTGCTTTGCCAAATTATTCAATATAAGCTTGCCATTTCAGTTAGACTTTGGAATTCCTGAGATAAGAAATTATGTTTCATTCTGAAGGTGTGCTTAAATCAGTGGAAAGATGGTTTGTCCAAACAGGATATAGAGGAATAGAGTTATTCTGTACACAGCCACCTGTAGTTGCAACAGTGGCTAGAAATAGGTGTTATACTACTTTTTTAAAGACATGACCTCATCAGGCAAATTCTAAAAACTCGTCTACCCTTTGTGGTTAAAAAGTGAATCGCCAGTAATTTTATAAAATGTAATATAAAAATACGTTTTAAAAAAACAATTTAATGATTTTGAATACTTTCAGCCAAAATCATAATGTTCCCTAATTCTTGTGAAATAGGGCTAAATACGAAGACTTTGAAGAATATCTCATGCTTTCATCTCTTCTTTGCTGTAATGTTTAAAATGTCTCTCTGAGAAATGAATGGACAAACCCAAGCCATGCCATCACATACTTTCCTAGAACAGTGGATCAAATCCCATTTTTCTCAATATGAACGAAGTTTCATCACATGGCAATGACCAAAGCTGCTCTTTAAACTGTAAGGCAGCAAAGTTCAAGCATTACCTTGTACAATCAACCATTTATAGTGCCATTCTCTCACTTTTATTATAGAAGTTACTGAAATGAGAGAATCTAAATCTTATAACTGAGATGGGCTAGGGATAAAGGGTGGAGATTAGGTTTGGTCATGGTGGGCACAGGGACAGGAGCAAAGAGGAACCCAAAAACAATTATTCTTTCTTTCTATATTAAATTTAAAATAAGTCGTTTTAATTGTACAATTGAGGTTGGATTTTCACTGAAAACGAAATATTTCTGTTATGAGTTCAATTTATTAAGAAAAAATACTTTTAAAAACCTAGTGGCCATCTTTTTCCATTCTATATCTATCTATCTATCTATCTATCTATCTATCATCTATCTATCTATCTACCTTTGTCTATCATCTATCTATCTATCTATCATCTATCTAGAGGTCATGTCTATTTTTACTTTAAAAAGGAAAAAGAAAATAGGGACACTGATATTCATTCCTTAAACTCTGCTGACTTAGTGGAGACACTGCAATAAATAGTCTATGAAATGAGAGCCCTTTCAGAAGCCAAGGAGCTTTATAGGCGCTGACATTGACACTCCACTCTGCAATTCTGCACTTCACTATGTGGGCATTCTGTGCTGCTTACATATATACATATACATATATGTATATATAATATATCTTAAATGTATATATATATGCGGTTATTTTTATTTCTAAATGTTCAGTTTCTTTTCTAGAAGAAGATATGTGCTGCCTCAAATTTATTAATTTATGGTCTGAAAATTGTCCCTGACCTTCCTCTGGATGTTTTGAATGCAGTATACATAATGTTTAAAAACACATGGGCTCAAGCATGGCAAATGAAACCATGCAGTAATTTGTTAATTGCAGGTGAAATTGGCCACTCACCTCTTTTACTAAAAGAACAAATGATAGTGACTAATTGCACTTCTGAGAACTCTAAAAGAACTCTAAAACTCTAAAAGAATTGTTACCAAGTTATGGAGTATATATCCATGTTTGTTGGATATGCAGAGTCTTGTGTGGAAAGAAAAGCCACGGTAACATGGATTTTGTATATATCCACATATCCACATATTACCTAGTTCTGCCTGCTGAGAGAAACTGGAAACAGTGACATCCCAATGGAAATGACAGACATGATACCAGGGCTGGGAAAGGGAACATACAAGATAAGCCTGGCATAGCCTATTATGCCAGAAAGCAATGACGTGCTCAAAGGATTATGGAAACACCAAAACTGTACAACAGCCAACCTGAAGCGTTCTCATTGAAGAAATACGCAACACAGTAGGTATCAAAACAAATAATGTTACTAATAGATTATAGCCCAATGACTATATGAGTAAACTACAAATCCATACTGATACATTAAATAAATGAACTAATTGAAAACTTTGATAAAGAATATGAATATAAGATATTTGCATAGTTTCACAATAACCCTCTCCCAAAACTCTTACCAATGACAAAGAAAAAGGATGTGCAGTTTTATAGTGGAGAAGCTGGCAGATGTCATCTTAAACAAGTGAATAAAGTTTATCTTTAGCAACAAGGGGGAAAATTGAAATCAGATGACATCTGATGGAATGTAATGAAAAGAAAATAGCATCATTTCTATGATATTCCTGCACATAACATGATTTTTGAAAATGAAAATTACACTAGACACACCCAAAAGAGGAACATTGTGCAAAATAACTGGTCTGTAAACTTCAAAGGTATCAAAGTAAGAAATTAAATAAAAATAAATAGGTTGTTCCAGGCCGAAGGAAGCAGCATAAGACAACCGAATGCAATGCCTGACTCTGAAATAGATATGTTGCCTGCAAAGACATTTTTAGGGCCATAGATCAGAAAATAAAGTGATTTTTACTGTACTTTTAGTTTTTCTATAAAAGTTTGAGATCATATAAGTCTCTTCTCATTTATTAACTGCCTTCCTTTTCTTTTTCTTTCTTTTTCTTTCTTCTTTCTTTCCTTTCTTCTTTCTCTCTCTTTCTTCTTTCTCTTTCTTTTCTTTCTTTCTCTTTCTTTTCTTTTCTTTCTTCTTTCTTTCTCTTTCTTTCTCTCTCTCTCTCTGTCTCTCTCTCTCTCTCTCTGTTTCTTTCTTTCTTTGTTTTTTTCTTTCTTTCTTACAGGATCTTGCTCTGATGCCCAGGCTGGAAGTAGCACAATTATGATTTACTGCATCCTTGACCTCCCTGGGCTCAGGTGAACCTCCCACCTCAGCCTCCTGAGTAGCTGGGACTACAGGAATGCGCTACCATGCCTAGCTAATACACGTATTTTTTATAGAGACAGAGCTTCCTCATGTTGCTCAAGCTGGTCTTGAACACCTGGGCCCAAGCTATCTGCCCACCTTAGCCTCCCAAAGTGCTGAGATTTCAAGCATGAGCCACCATGCTTAGCTTCTTTCCCTATTTCTTGACATTTAAAATGAGTGAGCAAATGTTAAAGTATTGATTATCTTGTCACTTGAACACATTAAATGTTTTAAGATATAATAAAATAATGCAGTATTATTTTATTTTACTTGAGGAAATGGAAATGTAAGTCTAGTTAGAAGATATAGAGCCTTTTTGGCTTAACTCTTACAATTTTATTTTTCAGTTTTAGAAATGGCATTATTCTAAAATTTAAAAATTTTTAGTTTTGACTAAGTCAAGTAAGTAATGCAGTTTTTAATTTATGAAGGCTTTGTTATATTTGCATATAAGCTGAAGATTAATATTTTATTCATTAAAGAAATACTGACTGAGGGCTCGTTTGGTTCCAGGCAATGGGTCATAACATTTAGCAAAACGGATCCAAATATCTAACCTCATGAAGCTCTCACATTCTAGTGGGGAAGAAAGAAAATAAATAAGTTAGTTACATGTTTCAAATATATGCACAATGGAGGAAATTTAAACAAAGAAGGAGAAAGAGTGGGAGCCTCTGCACCTTTCAATAAAGTAGTGAGGAAAGATATTGCTGAAAGGGGGACATTCAGCAAAGACCTGCGGAAGATGGCAAACTGTGCCATACACGTTCTTAAAGCCCAAGAGGAAGTACTGTTCTGTTTTAGTTAACATGATATGGTTTAACATGTTTCTGATTCAGGTGAATTTTCCAATGTGGAAGAGACTGTTGATTGGATTGTTCCATATATATAATAAGGAAACAAATGTCTGCTTCGGGGTTGAGCAACATTTTGAAAAATCACAGACAAAGACTTCATTTGGGTATAACAGATAGATGTAAAGAAACCTGCATAGGACAAAAGCATATGCAAAAGTCAGGGGAAAAGTTGGGGAGCAGCTTGTTACCATAGAAAAGGGAAAGCCTGAGAGAAACAACAGGAAGAAATGGAGAAAGAAAGGAAAAAAGGGAAAGAGAGAGAAAGAGAAATTGCAAAAGAGAGAAAAGAAAGAAAGGGCAGGGAAGGAGAGAATGAATAGATCAAAAGAAAGAAAAGCCTAGAGCAGAGTTAGGGAAACTTTTCTCCTAATGACCAGATAGTAAATATTTTAGGCTTTATGAACCAAAAGGGAGCTCTGTCAAACTGCTCAGCTCTGCCTTTGTAGTGTGAAAACAGCCACAAGAAATACATAAATTAGTGTGACAATGTTCCCATAAAACTTTATTCATAAGCATTAACATTTAAGTTTTGTATGTCACAAAACATGTCACAAAATACTTTTTTCTTTTTACAGCTATTGAAAATGAGAAAAACAAACATCCTCAGATGACAACTCTACAAAATGGGCCATAGTGTGCCACTCCCAGATGTAGGGACACAGAGACAAGTCGCATGAGTCAGTTTGATGCAGTGAGAGGTAGAAAGGAATCAGGTCAAGTATCTTGGCTTGACAATTGGTGGGTTCTTCCACTTCTCAAAGCTTCACTGTTTTAACCAATGAAGTGAGAATGTTACAATAAATGAACATCAAATTCTCTTCTTACAGTCACTTTTATTTACTTTATTACTGTTCACTGTTTTAGTTCAATTACTTGCAATAATCTTAGACAAAATATGTTTCTCCCTGTGGGTGTTGAAGTTACTTCTTTTAGGCCCTTTAGGACATTAGTGCCACTGTGATTTCAGTGATACTGTCCCAGAAAGACCCTGAAAAGAGTGAGCTCAAGTGCAATGAGGTAAGGTTGCAATATGGCCTGGCAAGATGCCAGCAGTTTGTTTCTAAGTAAGAGCCATTCCTAAGTGGTGGGTGAAAATTCTCACCCATAACAGTTTATCTCATTCATTCTAGTTTAGACATCTTTAAGGGGCCAGGTGCACTGAGGTCTGGCTTTGTAATGGTGAACACGTGTTCCCTGTTGAAACAGCCCTTGCTGCACTGCTTCAGGGCAATGGGGGTATAGACTCTGACTTCCTATTTAACTATTTTTGGTAAGGTTTCAAATTTATATATTTAATAAGGAAATATTCTGGGATATTTCCTATGTTTCAGGATTTAATGTTTGTGAGGTCTAATATAATTATTAATGCTAATTCTAGGAAAGATATGGCATCTTCTGGTAGCAAACAAAAAATATATTCAACTTATTTAGATTGTGTTTCTAAAGATGGCCACAATAATATCTCCCATTCCACTCCCACATCAAGCTTTAGGATCTATTATCCCACTCCTCTTGAATCTGGGCTTACTAGTGACTGGCTTTCACCAGTAGAATGCGGCGGAAATGACACTGTGTAACCCCTGAGGCCAAGTCTTATCTGCAGCTTGCAATTCAGTTTTCTTGGAGTTCTCTACCATCTTCTACTGGAGAGGCATAGAGAGTAAGGGGCCCAGCTAGCCCTGAGCTGTTCTAGCCATTCAAGCTGAGAAACCACAGAGGTGGCTGAATTCATTCACCAGTCAGCCCTGTATTCCAACTGAACCTGACGTCCAGCTGGTAACCCAGCCGAATGCAGCCAAATAAGTAAGGAAATACGACAAGGAATGGAGGAATGCTCAGGCAAGCACACCCACCCCCTAAATTCCTGACCCACAGAATCTTAAGCAAACGAAATGGTTCTGGTTTAAAGCCATCAAATGGTAGGTTAGTCTGTTGAGCCACAATAGATAACAAAAACAAACATGACACTAATTAAATTCAGAATGATCAATTATACCACATGTACTTTAGGTAATCTATGCATGGCTTATCATCAACTAACTGCGCTATGGTAAACCGTGCTGAAATCTGTAATGTTCACACTATATGCCTTCCTTATTTTTAACATTCATTGTTCTTTAGATCACCTTTCTTGCAGGCTAATCTAATTTATTCAAAGTAAAATGTAATTAATAATGAAGTAGCATATATAAAATTTAAAATTATCTACAATAAATTTAACATGAATTAATTCTGGTATATAATTATTAGAATTAGCCATTTGATCATAATGCCAATAAAAATTCAATTCTGTTGTTCTGTGGAACGTAGTGTTCACTTCTCTAAATAAATATTTTTTAAAATAACTAGTGCATTAGGGAAAGATAAAAAATTCATTCGTATGCTGTTAAAATTAAAATATTTTTCTTCTTAATGTGGAAGTGAAGTTGCACTACATAAAACTACTTGTAATGGCATGATACATCTGATATTTATTTTAATCATAGGTTATTTGAGGTTGGCCTAATGTTTTCTTGATGCTCCTTTTTTAAGACAAAATAAAAATGAGAGTGTAACTACTTAAATGGTAACACAAATTGATGTTAATAAATTAGTACATTCATAAAAGAACTCCCAATTTTACTGTGAAAAGCAAAGCAATGTATGCAGCATTATGTAGTTTAAAAGGCACACTGATAAGTGCCTATATTCAAATCCTTTTCGGTGCCCTTTGTGTTCTTATCTTCCCCAGGCCAGCAGACAATCCTGCTTTTCACTAACCTTTGGCACGCCACCATCAGCAGTAACCTGTGTGCTCCTTCAGAGTCCCTGAGCTTCCTTAATTAGCATCACCTGTGGTTTTCCATTTGGAGCAGCCCCCATCAGCCGCACACACCTGCTTTAGAGCCTGCAGGTAGAACAAGACTCAGTGTCGCAGGGCTCCCGGGAGTCCATCTGCATACCCTAAAGCAGCAAGTAAATACCTATCATCTCCAACAAGCTTACTGCAGCCCCTAACCCTGGTCATTGTGCCTCTGTAAGGTGGAAGTGAAATGCTACACCAGAAACTAAACAGAGCCACCATATAGTGACCCAAAAAATTAAGCAAAAATGTTTCTTTCATTTTCAAAATAAAAATATTTGATTTTGCTCAACAAATTATCTTTCTACCCTTTCAAGATAAAATATATTTATTTTTATATTGAGGTTTGTACTAAACCTTTTCACAAGCCACAGAAGTGGTAAACATTTTAATTTTTTGTCATAGTATATTTTAAGCACAAATTTTGAAGTACATCTTCAAACTCTACAAGGTGATGTTTTCTCTTAAAATACTGTAATGGTAAAAAGCATTTCATGTGCAAGTTAGGAGGGTAAAATTGACACACATTTAAAATTAAAAAAATTTATAGCAATGAATCATAAAAAGGTATAATGAATGTCTGTTACTGAATGATGGATGAAACATCGGTAGTTAAACCAAAGGAATTTTAAAAAGCTTAATTTGAGTTCTTCTCATGAACTCACACTTTTCTTTTTTATGCCTTTTTTCTTTGCCAAGAAGAATTTAGCTGTGACACATAATGGGTATATTTTGTTAAAGCTAAGTTCTTTCAATGTCAAGCTATTATATCTTCTACATACAGAGAAGAGTTGGTGCCAAGATTTCTAACAAGTAGGTACACATTCGTCTTCAAACAGAAAGGCACTAAAAAGCTTTGTGCTGGTAGATTGATGTGTTGAAAGATATGCAATGAAATTCTGACTCTATTAGACTAACGGCTGTTTTTAATGGGAAAAAAGCCTATAGATTAACACTCATGCTAAAAACAAAAGGCTTTGATCTCCTTGCCTATTTTGTAGTAAGCAGCACGTATATTTAACATATAATAATTTCAAAACAGGGCAAGAACATTGCCTTAATTATTCTAGGTGTCGCCAAACAGACTAATTATATATGTTGTTTATATATTTTAAGTAAAATTTTAGAAAAAAGGAAATAAAATTTTACTGTTAAATGACTTCCATTTGCAATAAGAATGTCTTATATATGTAAGAAAGGACTAGCCACCATAATTTAATTCTTATTAAGTTTCGATTTCCCATTTCATGCTCCAAATGCATGAATCATACACTTTTCATCTTACATATGAGCAACTGAGGACCTGGATGTATCTTTCTTGGGTTGTACTGTTATTAATGATTAAACCTTAGTTCCCTGATTCTCAGTCTAATACTATTTCCACTACATAGGTCACCTTCCTTCACTGACTTTGAGTCTCTAAATGTAAAATGACAAGATGTATTTTAATAACTAACGGTCTAAATTAAAGCTCAAGAACTCCTTATGCTTTTTTTTTTTTTTTTTTTTTTTGAGATGAAGTTTCGCCCTTGTTACCCAGGCTGGAGTGCAATGGCGCGATCTTGGCTCACTGCATGCTCTGCCCCCCGAATTTAAGTGATTCTCCTGCCTCAGCCTCCCAAATAGCTGGGATTACAGGCGTGTGCCACCACGCCTGGTTAATGTTGTATTTTTAGTAGAGACAGGGTTTCACCATGTTGGTCAGGCTGGTCTCGAACTCCTGACGTCAAATGATCTACCTGCTTAGGCCTCCCAAAGTGATGAGATTATAGGCGTGAGCCATTGCGCCCGGCCTACTTTTACAATTTGTAATGAGATGCATTTCTTTCAGAAAGTGGTCTGAAAACAACCCAGAGTTCTGGATTACAGAGCGGAGCCTATGCTCTTGCAGTTGTAAGGGAGTCAGAATACATTCGACATACGTCTTAGTCGCCAGGAGTCACCAACCGATTTAGAAGTTTTTCAGATAAAGAAAGGGACAACTCAGACAAAATGCTAATTCTATAAATCAGCAGAAGGGAAAGGACATAAAATATATAAACAGAAGCTTGTTCAGGTCATGGCATTGCATTGTAGCAAAACACTGACAATAATGCTTAAAATATAAGATCAAAGATGCTTAGTTATACGTATGAATGCAACATTAAGGTAGCATTTTTCAAAATACACTATGCAGAATGTAAGTTCCTCATTATATTAAAAGATTTTCAGTGAAAACAAAAGTGCCCAGTTCAAATATACAAAATGATAAGACTGGATTAAAAAAAAAGGTGGTACGTGCACACCCTGGAATGCTATGCCGCCATAAAAAAGAATGAGATCATGTCCTTTGCAGGCACTTGAAAGGAGCTGGAGGCCACCTTTAGCAAACGAATGCAGGAACAAAAACACAAATACCACATGTTCTCACTTGTAAGTAGCAGCTAAATGATGAGAACACTTTGACACATGAAAGGGAACGACACACACTCAGGGCTATTGGAGGCTGGAGGGTGGGAAGAGGTAGAGAATCAGAAAAAAAAACTAATGGGTTGTAGGCTTAATACCTAGATGATGAAATAGTTGGTGCAACAAATCCCCGTGACACAAGTTTATCTATGTTACAAACCTGCACATGTGCTCCTGAAATTAAAGTTAAAAAACAAAAAACAGAAACAAAAACAAACATGAAAAAATGGCAATATCCCTTCTTGATATTTGCAATGCCTGTGATCATATGAAAGGTTCTGTGAAGTTGTACAGTTAAGATATTTAACTGTTTCACAAGTGTTTCCCAAACTTGCTTGACAGCAAAACCCCATTTTCAAATATTAGCATTTCATAAAACACAATTGGAAATATTGAGTTAGTGTGTAGCTTGTGTTCTGAGAGCTAAGCGGAGTTCTATTATCCATTCTCAAGCAGAAGTTTCAAATCTCTTCTCCGAGAATAAAAAATGTACAAAGTATCATTTATGATTGCCAGTTCATCTTTAGTTTCTTTTTTTTTTTTTTTACTGAGCCAAAAAATAAAAACAAATAAACAACAGGCAAATGATTTAAAAAATATCGAATGTAGCCACTTCAATATGTAAAAGATGAAACTCACATCTTGGTTTCATTCACTTTTAAAGGTCATCTGTCATGAGAACCAATCACTTTACGTAAGATTATAGATTATCTCCCATCCCTAATACACACACCACACACACACTGATAGTCTGTTGTGTGTCTATACAGTATAAATTAAGTATCAGGGCTGTATGCAGTGCCTGGACTGTATGGGCACCTGGAATGTCATTAGACTACTTTTTATGAGTTTTACTTTACTTTCTGTCTCTGCCTCTGTTAGTACGGAAGAGAAAGAGAAGGTTTCTTGCATAAAAGTTAAAAGAAAAAACCATACCAACTAACCAAACACAAACAAACAAAAAATCCCCAGGGCTCCCTGTAGAACACAAGTTTTTCATACAAGACAGATAAAGAAGAACCTGGCAAAAAGGATCTGTCAATTTGTCGTAAGAGCTGGCTGAGAAGTTTTTCTTGCTGGTGGCTAGTAATTCAGAGGAATTGCTAACAACTAGTCTTATCCCTTGCTGCTGCGAGGCCTTAGCTACTAAAGTCCTATTAGGACATAAGTGTTAAACCTTATTCTGTGCAGGGCATATTTCTACTAGACCGTGTGGGAAAGTGTAAAGCATGGATAGTTTGCGTTTTTCTCTCCTGTACAAGCTGCAGAGGACAGGGGTGGGAGTGAGTATATAGCCCTGCATAGTCTGGAAATTCCAGGCTTCTTTTGTTAACAGATGGTGGAATGGACAGAAGAGCTAAAATTTGCTGGTTATTTTTTAACATACTAATTTAGTCAGTTCAAATTTAATATTGACTTGTGACAAGATATGTAGTGATCTCAGAAATGTGATTTAAGAAATTATCACCAAACAATTTAGCGTTACCTCAGTATCGAATTACAAGCTTCAGAGTAAACCAAATCTCAATGATGAAACCATTAATGGTTTCCCTCTGTCCTCAAATATATATACTTACATTCTCAACAATTCACTGGCCATCGAGCTAGGGCTTTGTTTAATGCAAAATCTGGCCATGTGAGAAATACGGGCACTGAAGTGGAAAATATTTTTGCATTCTTCTGTGCCAGCGTTGCCCTTTTCTGTCAAGTTGCACACACATGTGTCCACAATGGAAGCAATATTTACAAGCTGCAGTTTACATAATTCCAGGGAATGACTGTCTACTCTTCCACTGAAGAGAATTCCCTTAGCACCCCTGCTTGCCATTCAGTCCTGCTAGTTTGTTGGTTCTATTGTGTATCCTGCAGAGTGATACATTGCAGCATCTTTGCCTGTTGTAGCTGAAGTGGAGTCATCCATCATTGCAATCACAGGAACTGAGGACCTTATGGACTGGGAGTAAATTATGAAGCTATGAGGAAGGTGATCATTTTTGCAGAAACAGCTATTTTATGTTCCTGTTTTCTATACTATCCTTTCTTTCTTGTCTGGGATAATGAAAGAGTAAAAGCCTTAGGACCAGTTTTTGTCCTTTGGATTCATGCTGAAGGAAGAAAATACAATCAATAAAAATGCACTTAACGAGCCTAAGATTGACTGGTCTTTTTCTGTTTATTCTGAATTTCAGGTGTAATTCTCTGTTGACCTGCTGTTAATGCTATGTAGCTGCGGATTTCCCAGATTTAAGTGTGTTATAAATGGATAAACTTCACCACGTGGGATGATTTAAACTAACTGATTTGAGATCCAGGCTGGGCATGACAAAGGAAAAGTTGTCAATTACCTTTAGTGAATTTCAGTCATATAGAGCCAAACTAGATAACTCATTCTTTTCTTACCCTTTCATCTCTCCCCTTCTCCTGCAGTGAAAGCATCAATTAATGCCTGAAAATACAATCTGAATTCATAAGTTACTCCAAAATTTGTAATTTTTGCTTTATGTAATTTACGTAAGTCTTTATTGTATCCTAGTGAATTTAGAATCAGTTTAACATTCATAATATGGTAAAATATGGTTAGGTAATTTAAAGAAAAGTGACTTCCCAATACAATTTTAAAAATTAAAATGAAGATTAAATAATACAATTTATATAATGCCAATACATAACAAAGTGGACTGAATAGTTTTTCTTCCGTCAGTGATTCTACAGTTACACAGTTTGATCTTGTAAAATCTATCAGTACCGATCTGCTTTGTCATTATTATACACTCAATGGCTATGTTCTAATAGATGAGTGTTACACTGTTACGAACACTTACTACTTCTTTCATACAATTTTTATATCTAAGAAGTGATTATTTGCTTTATTAGAGAAGGCTAAATAGCTTCACTTTGAAGACTGACTTTCTTTAACATAAATAATATGATGACTCTTCCATATAGTTACTTTGACATGGCTCTAATAGCAAAATTATGTCACGTATAAATCAACAACCTAGTTAATGGAATCTAAATTAATATTTTAAATTCAGAAGGTACATTGTTTTTTACAGATAGTAAGATTTTAAGGCAACATTCTGATTAAATACTGCATACTGGAAAGAGACTAAACCTAGGTTACATCTGGTTGCTGTATATGAAAGATAAATATTTAATGCAAATGAAACTAGCATTTTTGAAACAAATATTTACCTTTTATTTAGATTGACTGCACACATACGTTTTTTTGTAGCATAGCTAATGAGTGTTTATACAAAGTGCCAACATACACAGTGGTAATAAACTATAATGAAAATAAATGTTGGAAAAGAAATTAAACTTTCTTTGTATGGGGAAAAGTGTTTTTTATATGAAGCATAGCAAAGCAAGCTAATCCTACCATGTTTAAATGCAAATTTTATTGAGATGAATCAAAGGCAATGAAAGGCAGGCATAGTAGTTTTATTCTATTTTAAACTACTTTATTGTCTACAGCTGCTGTTTTTGAAGGACGCCAGTCTCTTATGCTTCTTTGGCAGCAGCCTGTATCCAGTCAATCTTTCACTAAGGAACAGAAAGTTCACTACCCTGAAGAATCCTTCCATCACTTTGCTTTAACCACTTAGCAAAATAACAAAAGGGTAACTGTGTTAAAAAATTGTATTTCTATATTTTTAGTTAAAAGCTTAAAATTGGGGTGTTTAGAAATGTAGGACTTACAGGAGCACTAACTAAACAAAGATAGTTCTTGAAACTCTCTTACATGTTGCATTTGTCATTTTCAGTTGTGTGAAGGCGACACATCCAAGAGTAGTCTAGATGGAATACTTTTAAAAATTTCTAGAATGAGCCTAAATCAGACGCTAGATAGACCAAGATTCTAGGATTTCACATGTCCTTGCAATGAAATATTGAGACTTCTATTTCAAAGATAGATTTATAGGCATGTATGTAACCTAGGTTCCTCAAATTTCACACGAATATCCAAAACCAGATTAAATTCATATGGCTTTCTATATGAGACAGAAAAAAGCTTTGGATGTACCAACTTTGTATGTCTGCTTTTACTAAAAGCTAAGTCACATAATCCATAGTTTGCGGCCTCTGATGCTTAGCAAGTGTCTTTACTGTTTTTCTGTAAGACAGTTTCCAGATCTACAGCATAATTTAAAAGCAATTTATGTAATTGACAGAGCGAGAGATTCACATGTCATATCTTAAACAGTCATCTGGCTGACACGCACCCTAACATGACTAAACTCTTCCAGTAGTGCATTAATTTGCTGCATGAAGAATTAATAAAATTCATTGTTGAACTAGTTGGAACTAGGGAGGAATGTTAGTTTAATCCTTGGCATACATACATTTCAAATACGTGGACTACAGAGTACTTCACCTTACTTAAATATAGTATAATTAAGTCACTGTTTTTGAGCCTTATCATTCACTTGGAAAATAATTTCCACATATAAACTAACATAGCTAATCAAAATTTATACAAATTTGAGAGAAAATACACATAATGTCCACATCAGAAGCAAACAAAAAAGTACTCAGCATTGTCTGACTCTACTATTTCCTCTTCAGAATTTGGAAGTTTCACTCGGTACGTTTCTATGCTCAGTATCTTTATATCAAAGCACAACTGTTCTGATATAAATGACAGGACCATGCATTGCTCTTCTTCCATCAACTCACGTGAAATTTTCTCACAAAATAGCCCTTAACTGTTACAAAACTTGATTTTTATGTTCCCAAGAGGAATCCCATTTTCTATTTGACGAACATTGGGATTATTGTTTCATAAGAAGGCAATCATTATGGTGCCTTTGGCACCTGTGACTGATTTTCTCCATTTACATGTTCCTACATATTGTTAATCCTTCCCTTGTGTACCGAAAAGGCATCTGGCATTAGTCAGTAGTGAAGTAAAGATCTTCTGTTTGCTTCAAAGATAGGTTTAAGGCCCAATATCTCTGATGTAGAAAATGCATGGTTATTCATTTTTAAAGCCAGTTGTGTAATTTAAGATTGTTTTCTAAAATCGAAACATTAAAATGCAGAAAACCAAAACTTGAAAAGGGAAATTAACTTTTAGATAGCTGTATAATAGCAAAGGATTTCCACTTTCTGCAAGTTGAAATGATGCTTAATAAAACATAATTTTTGCAAGAATTGGTGTATTTTATCAGATATATACTCTATCCAGCTTGTTTTTGTATTTTATATAATCACCAAAAATATAATTACAAAACCCTTGTCAGAATGGGATTTTTACTGGGATCCTGGACAACAATGACATAAAAATACAATGTCAGAAGTGTAGGAATATCTCTAGGACATCTACAAATGATAAGGAAATTTCCAAATACCCTGTGTCCAGAGGTATGCCCAGAAAAGTCCTCCTTTTGATCTAAGTAACTGACAGTCTTTAGAATCCCAGGTTAAACTTCCCCCTGAATATTTCTTGGACTTTTCATGTAGTCTACTACCTCTAGTACTTTTTATCTGCTTCAACCCTAGTGAAATATTGAATAAACTTGTCTCAAGAATCAGACAAATGATCACCCAGCACTGCCTTAGTTTTAATTTCTGTGCAGTGATTTTTGCAACTTATGGAATTGGAACCAATGTCAAGACTTGGTCAACTGTGGTCATTTATTTACACCAGAGAGGGCTAGAAGGCACAGTGAGAACAGCCAATGGACACCCTGAATTTAAAAGCTCAACTAAGAAAATCAGATCTGCAGCCATGAAGAAATCAAGAGTCTTGTTATGATTCAAGATATGGATGGAGTGTCCACAAAATTTAAGCTCTATGAGGGCGGTTCTATGAGTTCATAGAATTTAAGTTCTATGAGAGCAGGTATTTTTGTCTGCTTTATTCACTGCCGTAATTACAGTAGAACATAGTTGGTGCCCGATAGACATTTGTTCAATGAATGGGTGAATCAATATTATATACAACATGAGAACAAAAAACAGAGCAGATAGTAAAACAGAAGACGATAGCCAAGAAGAAAGATCAGGAACTAGAAGTCAAACTAGTTGGTAAAATATAAATCAAGCAAGCAGTCATACAGACAAGAATAAGAAAACCCCAAAATATGAGAGCAAGACAGTCAATGAAGTACTTGAGCATAATAAAGATGACCTTTTTGGGAGTACTTGCTATGTGTAGGTATTGCTCTAAGTATTTTACATATGCTACTTCTTTTTGCCCCTCACATTATCCTACTATCATCATGTTACAGAGAGGAATGTAAGTCACGAGAAGACTCCATCTTGTTTAAGGTCTCTATTTTAGAAAGTGGTAAAAATTGCATTTGAGTCAGAGCTTCTGCCCCTGCTATACTGCCTCCCTTTGGACTCCCTGAATATAATGAATATTAAATGGAGCCTGGCATAGGAAGCAGAGAAATGGATGCACAACAGTAGGAAAAGAACTTGATTTCTAGCCAAACATTGAGGCCAGCCAGGAAAATTAATAAATCAGATTACTGTTTGGGCAGACACGAAACCTAAGACTTAGTAGACCCAGGAATTCTTATTGGAACAACACATTGGAAGCACATGGTAAGATATGGACAGATTATGATAGCAGGTTGTTTTTGTCTTTTATGTCATACTTCAACCACTTTAATTTTCTTAGTCCAGTAATTTCCATTTTGTGACCATGAAACAATTTGTGGATTACCAAAAATCAGTATTTACATTTTAGTTCCTGATCTGTTGGTTGATTAAATATATAAGATAAAACACTCCTAAAAAGAGAGTAATTGTTTTTCTATTCACTTGCATTTTGTACTTTCTAGGAGAATGTGTATAATTGGAAAAAGCAAAACAAACAAACAAAAAACCCATATATTTAAGACATATTATTTACTTGATTAATTGGTCCACTGTTGTGAATTTGGATTGTTGAACCATTGGATGAAATCAGATGGCCACAATATAAACAGTTGACTTTAAGCTGTATTAGGATAACTACCACTCATTAAGTTGTCATTTGTTATCTGCTTGTATATTAATTAGTGCAGGTTTTCTCAACCTTGGCACAGTTGATATTCTGCGTAAGGTAATTCTTTGCTGTGGGGGACTGCATTTTAGGATGTTTAGCAGCATCCTGGTTTCTACTCACTAGATGCCAGTAGCAAGCCCTTATAATTATGAGTGAGGTGCTTAGGGCACAGAATTTAATGTTCTCTCGGATTGTACCTTACCTCACTGTGGTCCCATATGTGACAAAAAATGTCAAATGTTCCTTTAAGGGAAAGAAAAATTCTACTCACTGAACCACTAAGTTAGAGGAATACTAATAGTCTTATCAACTGCATTACAAAATGTGTAAATGGGATCTATAATATAAAAGCTTATTTCTCATTCATATAATAGTCCAAATATGTATCATTTGCCATGAGAGACTTTTTTGACGTGAACATTCAGAGACCCCGGTTATTTGCACATTGTGCCTCCAATATATATTCTGAGCCTCTTATTTTCTGCTGGTGGAGGGGGAAAGAGACAAATGAAAGACATGATGTTCTTCTGGTCATTGAAAGGGCAAACACATGACTTGAAAGCTGTATCTCAGATGTATCAGACTTTGACTCAAAGTCATTGGCTACAACACAGTCACATGGCTATTCCAAGGAGATTTGCAAAATGTAGTCTAGCTGTGTGCCCAGTATAAAGAAGAAACACATATTTTAATGCACAGTGTGTTCATACATCCTAGAGAGCATAGAAGCAATGTTTGTGTGAATAAAGAGAGACAGAAGGGGAGCGGGAAGAAATATGCCTCCTGACACTGGAAATGATTCAAAAGCACATTGATAGATAAATGAATAAATAAGTTGGAATGCATTCACCCAATGGAATATATGCAGCCGTAAAAAAAAAATGACCTATAGGTAAACATGACATCAGGGATGAACCTTTGGAAGCATCAAGACAAACTAGCAAGTCCTGGAAGATCACACTATTATATCTAACTATAAAATTCAAAAACAATCCCAAAATTCTTCAATATACTCTTTAGGCACATGATAAAGCTAGAGCAAGAAATTGGTAAACACAGAATGCAGAATAGCAGTTATCTTTTAAAAAAGACACAAGGTGGGGTGGGATAGGACAATGGCACAATGGGAGATGCAAGTTATTGGAAATGGTCTTGTTTGAAGGCTGAGTGATGGGCTTAATGTTATGCTTCATATTATTTTCTTAGTAACTTAAGTGTATTATTGTTTATGCATAAATAATGCATTACAATAGAAAATATTAATACCAAAAGATCAAAACAGAACACATTAGTATTTATTTAGTATGGAGCATCATATATTTTCTGAGCATTTGCCAATGGCAAATTTAACCCAATTGTTAAAGCATTAGAACTTGTACTGCTAGTTATTGTTAAAACCTTCTTAAGACAGGACAAAGCAGTTAATTTCCAGTATGAATTTCTGGTATTATATTTCAGTTTAGCTTTAATCACTGTTATTTTGTGATTTATTTTGATTATGGCACATTAGTTTTAATATTAAGATTTGTTATCACACTGTTTTGAATAACATGGAGGAAATTGTTTTTCATTCTGTTATGTGCTTGAAAACGTGATTTTATTATTTCAGAGAAGAGTTTTTACCTCGAATATTTTAAAATTTTAATGCTGTCTAAGGCAAGAGAAAAACACAGAAGTATGCTTTATGTTAAACTCTACTAGTATAATATACTTAACTTGATGAGGAACATAAAAAGAAAAAAAAACTTTATTGAGTATGCTGTTGAAAACAGCCGATCTATGCACTGAAGAGTTAATTCATATTGGAATGAAAAACAAAGAAATAATCTTTTGGAACGCAAATATAGAGAAATTGCTTCAATTTACCAAGATCAATGTTGTTTGTCTGTGGGCCAATTAGTTGACAAACCCTTATTATATTCAAATACCTTCAATTTAGTTACCAAATTAGAATGTGGGCTTGGATGCTGTCTAAGCTGAGGACTTCCTTTCACCTTCTCAGATCCCAGTTTGATGTATTCTTTCATTTTCAATTTGGAATCTATTGCTGATCATAAGTACTGATCACATTCTAGGGCCTCGTGGAAAGAAAAAAAAGGTGCAAGAAATTCACTTAATCCTTCTTTTTCCTTTTCTCCTTTAATATCATAGGATACAGAATCAGAGAAATGTCTCATAATTTAATTAGCAATGGATGATTTATAAGACTGTATTAATGACTTAATATATGAGAGTATTTTAAAAGAGATTTCACATGAAGTAAAAAATACCCACTACATACCCATAAAAATTTAAAACACAGACTTCTATTCCCAGTAACATTTAGTTATCATTTAGGTTTGAGCGTTCAAAGACATGCATATTGTTCAAGCATCCTTTTTTTTTTGGTAAAAGTACACACAAAATCTCAAGCAAATAAATTTGCATAGGGATGGTCATGATATTTTGACAAGTTTAGGATGGATAAATATAAAACTGACGCAGAAACTGTGATGCCTGACAGACGTTGGTGTTTGCTTCATTATTGTCATGGAAATTGTGTATAAAAATAAATTTGACAAGCTTTGTTATGTTTGGTGCAATTGAAAAAGTTGTTTGTGTAATTCCTTTGATGATTAACTGACTAGAGTTTTAATGATGCCATTGAAGAGAAAAACAATGAAGCATCATTCCTAGCAACTGGTACCCAGTAGCATAGAAAATGATCCACATTTGGCAAATTTACCTTGAATACAGCTGTTGGATGAACATAAAATTTGAAGAGTTGGAAGAAAAATGAGATATGGAGTCTAGCATTTATAATGAATTATCAAATGTGAGTAATTGCACTCAGTTTAACCAAAACACTTAGATTTTTGAAGCTGACTCATCATTTTAATAATTTCCTTTTAAAAGCTGTTTTACGCCTAAAAAATCCATATAACATAAAAGTGCTTTGAAACACAATCTCTGCTATTTCTTTCGTTAGATACGGAAAAAGTGAAATTTCAAGTAAAATATTCCCTGAAAAAAAATCTATTTTTGCATGATATAGTGATTACCACACTATTTATTCTGACTGTCTGGGTTTATGATCTGGCTCTACCTAGTAGCAATTGTGTATTCATAAAGCAGTTTTTGGAGAAAAATTTGGTTCACAGAAGCAACATTTGCCAAAGAGAAAGAGCATGAGATTATAAGCAGGATGGAGGTTAGATAGAAAAGGAAAAATCTTGATTTCACCCTTGCTAATATGCTAGTTGTTCAGGGCTATGACCCGGAGCCCATGACCTGTGAACTTAAACTCAACTGGCATAATTCTCCCTATCAGGGATAACCATGGTATCTGATTTTATCACTTCTACAGGGGAACAATATTACCAATACACACTATTGCTCTCTCTCAAAGAATAGATGGCATTCATAAAACAATTGCCTTTTCCTAGATTTATAAGAAGAAAAGAGAGTACAATAAGGCACTTGTTTGATGTGACTCTCCTTTTTGATTTGCGTCTTCTAAACTTAATTTTGATTTCCCCTCTATGCCTAGTGTTTATTGGAACAACTATGTTCCATTAGGTAGAAAGAAAGATTTTTATATACTGGGATTTATAAACCCTTATATCTTGTTTTATTTATTTTTATTTGTTTAATTAATTAATTTAATTAACCAGAAACACTAAGAGATAGATAACAGCTGGGCATTAAAAAATAAAGTAATACATAAAAATTTCAACTGCACTGGGTGAATTTAAGACTTGGGCAATAGTAAACCAAGCTGTGAGGCATTTTGAATTTTCAGGATCACATTACGCAGTTGTGTCAGGAGACTATTTACTGGTGAGCAGAGACACCAAAAATGTAGGCCTTTTGAGCCTTCTAAAATTTGTGTTTATCATTCTATAGAATTTCAAAATTTTTACTGCATGTGTTTCTATTCTTAAATGTTTTGTTCAGTTTTGCATGTTTTTGAATGCATATAAATGAAATCATACTATAAATATTCTTCAAATACAGGCTTTTTAAATTAATTGTCTCTAAGATTTGACCGTATTGTTCCATTTAGCCATTATTCACTGGTTCTCCTTCTAACTCGTATTCAATTTTCTGGATATAACACAATTTATTTATCATTCTTCGTTTATAGATATTTGAATGTGTTCATTTTTTCTTAATGCAAACAGTGTTACTTAAACATTGTCATAGTTTTCTCCTGGTTATATACAGGCAGCTGTTTCTAGTTATATACAGTTACTATGGTCTAATATTTGACCCCAACCCAAAACAAGAAATTTGTTTTACTTGGCAGTCAAATAAACCAAAATTTTCACAAACATCAGAAGTAATCCTCATTCAATGCAGTCTCATATTTTTATTCTATTGTATTATATTTATACTCTATACCATGTTATTTTAGGTCGCTTTCTGGTCACTCTCCAAAGGCCACAACCACAAAGCCAAGAGCGTAAAAGTTCTAGTATATTTAACCTGACAAATGAATTCAGTTGAAGGCTGGTTGACTTTTACACCCATCTATTTGAGAGTCCTCTCTTACTGAACATTACTGGACACTAGATTTCCTGCCAGATGGGCATCTTGTAAGTATGCTGCATATATACAAATGTATAGACACATTTTTACACATACACACACACAGGATTACTTGTCAATTTCAGCAGAAGTGTAGTATCTAGTCTGCAGTGTGGCTAGAAATGGAAGTCCTCACTTTTTGGAATCTTAGGCAGTGAGACACACATTGGAATTTTATATTTCCGGAAGTAATAGATGACCTTGTTTTGGAAAAATTTCCCATTAAAAACAAACAGAAAATAGACAAAATATAAAAACATAAAATTGTAGCTATTGGTAGAGATTAGAGATCTACCAAGGCAGCAAGAAATTAGAACACAATCCCACAGAGTAGCAAAGTCCAAGTTCTCAAGGAGAAACTATCTGTAGACATTTGCTACTACTTCCCCTGCCCATAGTCATTTGCTTACTTAAAAGCAGCAGCTGAAAGGCTGAGAGCAATTCAAATGTAAACATAGGGGTAAATGGAAATGTTTATTGGATGTATAAGGCAATGATAAAAGAAGCATTTTGGCAATACATACATCACATAGTAATAATAGCACAAAAGATGGGAGGAAAAAATGAAATCAAAGTAATACAGTCCTTATGTTTTCTCAGAAGTGGTAATAGCATTAATAATATTAGATTTTAACAGGACAAAAAACACATTGAAATCATGGGGACAATCCCAAATGGAGATTTAAAGAATATATAGCTTACACGCTAAGTAGGAGAATGGGATTAAGCAATAAAGGGCAGCTACCAAAAAACTACATCAATTATTACAGTTACTGGGAAAATAATAATTTTTTTTTCCCTGGAGCTTGGAAATGAATGAGAATATCTTCTATTACTATTTATTTTCCACATCATATTCAACACTATATTAGAAGTTCTAGCCAGTGCAATAAAGAAACAAAAGGTATAAAAATGAAAAGGAAGTAGAGAGCTCATTATTTGTAAGTGACACAACTGTGCAGGTAAAATATGTAAATGAATCTACATATGAACTTAAAATTAATAAGTATATTTAGCAAGGTCAGCGAACTCAAGATCAATATTAATTATACTTCTATATGCCAGCAATAAATAACTAAAATTATGTTTAAAAGTTATACCACTTATAAAAGCATAAAAGTTATACATAAAACAAGAAACTTAATGAATATCCACCAAAATGACTGAAATTTAAAATACTGGCCAGGCATGGTGGCACACACCTGCAGTCCCAACTACTTGGGAGCCTGAAGTAGGACTGTCACTTCAGCCTGGGAGGTCGAGGCTGCAGTGAACCATGATCGCACCACTGCACTCCAGCCTGGGTGACAGAGCAAGACCTTGTCTCTAAAAAAATAATAAAATAAAATAGGCTGGGAGGGGTGGCTTACGCTTGTAATCCTAGCACTTTGGGAGGCTGAGGCAGGCAGATCACCTGAGGTCAGGAGTTCGAGACCAGCCTAGCCAACCCCGTCTCTACTAAAAATACAAAAATCAGCCAGGCATGGTGGTGCTTGCCTGTAATCCCAGCTACTTGGGAGGCTGAGGCAGGAGAATTGCTTGAACCAGGAGGCGGAGATTGCAGTGAGCGGAGATCGTGCCACTGCACTCCAGCCTGGGTGACAGAGCGAGACTCCGTCTAAAAGAAAAAAAGTAACTAAAATAAAATAAATACTAACAATTGTAAGTGTTAGAGAGAATGTGGAGCAATCAGAAGTCTTTTAGCCTGTAGCAAACCCACTGTTAGTATACAGGCAAAAGAGAAGCTTATAGTTGCTTGCCAAGGGTTTGCAGCAGCATTATTTGTAATATCCCCAAATTGAAAATAGCCTAAATATCCATCAATAGTAGATGACTGATAATAAACAAATTGTGGCATATTCTAAAATATAACACCAAATCGCAATGAAAATTAACTTACTAGGGCTACCTATAACAATATGTGTGAATCTCACAAAATGTTATTAAAATAACAAGTCCTAACACAGATAAATATAGATTTTTTTATTCCATTTTATAAAAGTTAGCAAAACTTATCTATGTAGATAGGAGTCAAGATAATTGTTAACATGGAGGAGGAAGGCTAGAGATAATAACTGAGTGAGGACATCAGAGTGACTTCTAAGGTCCTGGTAATATTCTATTTCTTTATCTAGGTGGATATGGGAAAGGCTAGAAATGAATTTTTATTAATAATCCTTATTTTTCACCCCTCTCTCTAACTGAGCCCTTTGTCATATGACTTTAGAGTTTCTCTGATAAAGGCAGAATATAGCTCTTTATATGATGTGTTTTGGTTAACAGAATGAGGCAGAAATTAAGGTATGTCTGTTCAAAGCCTAGGCTTCAAAGGCCCTCATACACTTTTTAAAAATATTTCATTTTAAATTTTTGTGGGTATATAATAGATGTTTAAATATCTCATGAGGTACGTGAGATACATTGATAGAGGCAGGCAATGTATAATAATCACATCATGGGAAACGGGGTATCCATTTCCTTAAGCATTTGTCCTTTGTGTTAGAGAAATCTGCAATGCTTCACGAATTTGTGTGTCATCCTTGCGCAGAGGCTATGCTAATCTCCATATCATTTCAATTTTAGTGTATGTGCTGCTGAAGTCAGCACCCTCATGCATTTCTATTTGCTTTTTAGCATTTCTCCAATCACTATGAGTAGAACATGTCTGTGTTAGCCTCCCAAAAGGAAGATGGATGGGCTGTAGAGGAGAGACGTACCAGATGTCTTACTTTGTGTTGTTATAACAAAATACTTTAGGTAATTTATAGAGAACAGAAATGTACTTTTAGTGGAGGCTGGAACCCATGATCAAGGCACCAGCAGGTTCAGCTCTAGTAAGGGCCTAATCTCTGCTTCCAAGTTCATGCCTTGTTCCTGCATCCTCTGAAGAAGAGGAATGCTGTATCCTTGGCAAGTAAAAGAGGTAGAAGGCATGGAAGGGCAAAAGAGAGAGGGGCAAATTCCCTCCATTGAGTCCTTTCATAATGACATTAATCCATTCATGAGGACAGAACCCTCATGACCTAAATACCTCCCCAAAGACCCATCCTCCCAACATTTGCATTGGGGATTATGTTTCCAACACACGAAGTTTAGGGAATACATTCGGACCATAATACCAGGTAAGCTGCCCCAGCCAAATGCAGCCTAAAGTGAGTCCCTGTTGGTATTTGCAAATGCACAAGCAGCTAACTGCAAACACAGGAGTAATGCCAGACATGTGGGCTCTGCTGTTGGTTGGATTTGGCAGGTTTCATTTACATGGGAAAGTTCTGTTTCATGTGTTTTTCATTCTCTTCCACAGACTAATAGGCTAGACTAGGTGTGTCTTTCTCATGATGATGGCATCAGCTCATGTAGAACTGCATTTTACACAAAGTCTCTTAGATCCTTGACTTGGAACTAGCTCTCTGTAAGTTCCATTTTATTCCATTGGTCAAAGCAAGTTAGTTAGATGACCAAACCCCAAATCAGGGGACAGAGAAGTGTCCTCTTTTGTGGAAGAAAATGCAAAGTCTCAAGGCAATAGCTTTAATCAGAGTGATTGTGAAGTATTGGAGCCATCAACACAATCTATGACTACTAGAAAGATGTCACACAGTAAGAAATTACAGCATAATTCATTCATTAAACTTGTATTAAGTATTATGAAGAAGAAATACTGCATGGTAAGCTCTACATGGAAAACAACAGAGAAAACAAATATATTGTTAAGCATTTCTATTTCAAGATTACAATCCTGGATAATTATAATATTGACTATCACATTTCCATAGTAGGAGCTATTTAATAATGCACATGGTATCTAGTCTGCATTTTGTTAAATGCATAAAATTGACATTAAGCAACAAAACTAATATCCTGGTTACGTAAAAATCTCTGATTATTTTTCTATTTAATTTTGAGAGCTAAGCAAGCCAGGCTATTTCCTTCTATCTCCAATGATTTCGCACAAAACTTTTACACCATTTGGGATTACATACTATGTGGTTTTATATCTTTAGGTTTGAGAAACATATATATTGCTTAGAGATTATGAGAGAGTGAGGCAGGGAATTATTAGGGAAAAAAATTGTCCTCAATGTGTTACCTTTGCAGAGAAAGAAAAATGCACCACCATTTATACTTTCTTGGGTATCTTGTTCAGGACCCTTCTCATTATTATACCGTCCACTCCCTGACTCACTACTCTGCAGGAGGAGGAAGGAGTATCTAATTTGTCCACATAATCAGTTGGTGTTTCAAAGCTCTCTTTTCTCCCTTGACTGCCTTCATGCAGAGTAAATTCTTCTCTTTTTCCTCTTCCATGTAATAAATATTTTCCTCTTCCAAAGTAAAATAATTTCCTCTTCCAATGTAATAAATATTTTGGGATCTATCCTCTCTTACAACAGGGTGGAAAAATGAGGAAGAAACTGCTGTTTTGAAATTTTATCTGCATCTAGGTAGGCAAACTCAAATAAGAGTGGGATAAGCAAAATATCCCTGCTGTATTTTCCAATCTAGTTTTACCAATAATGTATACTTAGATTCTGATTTGGCTTCTTCTGTCAGCTGTTAGTTGATTGGATTTAAGATGGCTGCAAATTCTATGACATTCCTTCCGTTGAGAATGGGGTCTATATCCCCTGCTCTATAAATTCAGTGAGGAAGTGATGCTATTTAACTTCCAAGGCTGGGACACAAAATTTCCATGCAGCTTTTACCTTGTTCTCCTAGAACAATCACTTTCTAGGTGCTGCCTCTTGGGTATCTCAGAATCCAGCTGCCATGCTAAGAGAAACCTAAACTACCTAGGGAGGCCCTGTGTGCGTATCCGGTTTGCAGTCCCAGCTGAGGCAGATTAAGTCAGGCACCAGACAAGGAAGTGAAAGAGGCTCCAAAATTATAGACCAGAGACTAGCCATTTTTGTTGGACACTGTCTGAATTCCTGATCCACAGGAGCAATTAACATAATCAAATGGTGGGTTTTTTTTCAGGCCACCAAATTAGGGCACATTTGTTATATAGCGATAATGACTGGTACATTCAAGAAAAGAGCGTGGATGAGGGACAACCATGCATCCATGCAACAGATGAATCATACAAAAGAAAAGGACAATTCTTGGGAAAGAGAACTCTGAGAAATGTAAATCTGTTTCAGGAGTTCTTCAAGCCTCATCAGGATCTAACTGGCCAGAATTGGTTGCTTCCAATTAAGCCCCTAATATTCAAAGCCAACTATTAGCACAAGTCTGAAATGGCTTTAGGAATGTGATTTTAGAATGACTGAGGCCAGATTGTAATCACTGGAAACACAAGTATCACCCACCTGGTCAGCTCCATGCCAGCACCCTGGAATGATGGGAATATATATGTACGCGACCTTAATTACAGAAAATTTAAAAATACTTGTGTGTGCCTGTGTGTGTGTGTGGGTTGGTGGGTGGGTGTACTACCTTAGAGAAAAAGACAAGTGACAAGAAAACAAATTTATATCAGAGTTTGAGTTTAGTCATAATACACTCATCTTCAGATATTCTTTAGATACACACACATACACATACACACACATACACATACACACACATACACATACACACACACACATACATATCTCCTGGATTTACAGCAAACCTTCATCACCTCTTCTCTTGTCTTCATTTTTATCTATATTTCTAACTATGAAATTACTATTTATTTGAATTGAAGATCCTAAGATAATTGAATATTTATTTTCTCTACCACATGTCAAGTATGTTAAGAATTTAAAATTTCAATAATAAGGATGAGACAAATAAAAACCTTTAAAATAATTTAATAGCTGAGGTCATCAAAACTGTACTATTCCCAGAATTTAATGATCCAAGTTTTTTTGTCCCTCTTTCAATACTGCAGAATGGTTACAAAATTTATTTTGGAATTTTAGTATAAAACTTATACTATTTTAGTGCCTAATTCACATCCTTAGGAGAAAAAATTAGCTTACCTTTGTACTGGTTATTTAGACTCAGTTTCAAATTACAGGTACTCACAGGCACTAGCTTAAGCAATATGGAATATTTATTACAATGATGCTAGAATATCTCATAGAATTGAAGGGTAGGCATAAATTTAGTTCTCTGGAATTGCCTGGAGACAGGAACTAGGAGGTTTTATGCCTCTCTTTGTGTCTGTTTCAATTTTCTCATTCTCAAGGATCAGCTGATTCCAATTTTCCTGACCACATAGCAAAACAACAACAACAACAACAAAACATGGCCGCTGATGAATCCCGAGTTGACATGTTGCTCCCTGGAGCAGACTTTTGTTTTTTCAGTCTCAACTTCAAATTCCTAGGGATTGAACCATGAATAGCTTAGGCTAAGTCACTGTCTTTGGGGAGTGGACTCTGATGGCCCTTCCCTGTCAGGCCTGGTGAGGGGACAGGGTTGTGTTGTACAAAACAGCTTCCCAGACAGACTATTGCCCTCCTGTGGTGAAATGGGGAAAGCAGCTCCCCAAAAAGGGTGGTATGAAAAGTGAGTTGAAATCGGTCACCTTAACATTAGAGTCAGTGCAGGTGCAGCAGGTTCTGCAGTAGTAGCTGGACATCAAATAGGTAGAACTATTTCCACAGAGCCCAGGCAATACCTGTTTTAGCAGAAGTGACTAGTAGAGATACTTCTGATTCAGCACATCCAGACCAATAGAGCTGGGGTTGTATGAGGTCCTGTAAGAAATGGACATTTCAGGCCCCAAGTGGCTTCTAAGGCCTGCTCTTGTATTTCCTTATTTACCAATATATTGTTAAAATATGTTCCCATCGCCTGAGAAAACTGAATGTGATTCTGTGCTATGCAACTTAAAAGAACCTATTTCATACACTTCTCAGGATGCAAACAATTGACACTGTTAGTGAGACTGAAAGGATGCTCAGATTAACAGTTAATAATTTTGAAAAGTTTTTTTTGAAAAGTGTTAGTTTTATTGGTATTAAAATGAAAAATACTAGTGATAATAAGTGACAACAGTGCTAACTACTTTATATTGAGTGCTTACTGTGTTCCACTGAAAATACTTCACAGGCATTGTCTTAACCTAAACAACACATTGGTCCTATGAGGTTGTTTTAATGTTATCATTCTCGTTTTACAAATGAGGAATCTGGGGCTCAGAAAAGTTAAGTTTTCTGAGGTCCCGTAGCCGGGAAATGATGAAGCCAAAAATATGACACAGAACCTGAGCTGTTAACCACTTTGCTGAACTGCTTCTGCGGGACTTTTAAAACATATAGAGTATTGAGAACGGATCGCGATTTCATTTTGAGAAACCAAGTAAAGTGCAATCTAAAGACACATACATAGAGGACTCCCAGTAGCAAATATGTGGTTTACCTTTCCACATATTTTCTGAAATATTTGCCCTTGGATACTAATCCTAAAGTATTTCAACATCTGGTTCAAATTACACATTTTGCTTTATCTATAAAACTGCAAAACGTTGTATCATTAGCACCAAGCAAACATGTGTTCCTCATTATGTTTTATTCTATTCATATTGAAATAATTATTAAATGACATCAGTTTCTCTATTTTCCTTATTTACTTGTACTATTTTAGTAGCAAATAAGGTGTTTTATTGTTAGTATAAAAAGCCATATTGAAATTTTTGGAAATTTTATTATTTTATCTTGTTTTTGCAAGTCATCAGCTGTGATAAAGTTTAAAAAAGTTATAACCCAGTTTATTAAAAATAACTCCCACTCTAATAAACCTACACTTCCAAATGTCACCAGTTATTGTTTAAGAGAAATTGAAAAGCCTTTTAAAAATGGCTTGTCTCTATTCAACATCCTAGGATTCTTAACACTGTGGACCACCTCCTTTTTCTAAACTACCACGAGTTTTAAGAGTGGGAATAGAAATGTGAAATGGGAAGAGGAAAATACTATTTGGAACATTGATGTGAAGGAGAACAGTGATGCAGCTGTAGAAGGTTGCAGGTATGTAAAGATTAAACAAAAATTGTTATGTGTCTTCATTTGTTTTCTGAGCTCACAGAAATGTAGAGATGTTTATTTTGGACAGGAAAGACATAGAGTGGGAAATTTGGAGTCCCAGATAAGGTAGTGGATGACCTGTGAAGCAAAATCCATAATAATGAAAGAGATGGCAAAAGATGCCTCCCCATTGTTCCCTGTGAAAGGCTGAATATTAGATTTGGGAAAAATGTGACACATCCCTGAAAATGAAAGAGGGTAGAAGATAAAGATCAATACAAATCCAGATAGATGTACAGATTGAGACTGGGAGAAAGGGAGAAGTGAAGACCTCCCTTCTGATTTACCACTGATAGGACAACTACTATCCTCCTTCTGTCCCTTTATGACCTTTTTCTTGTTCTTGTTTTTCTTCTCCTTTAATTGTTCTTTTAAACAAGCCTAAAATATTTGGTATTGAAGCACAGTTCATTTCTGAGAACACAAAGTTATAATTGGATTTTGGATTTCCACGCGGCAAAATAAAATAATGTTATATTATTTTTGAGATATCAAGAGAGAAAATATTATAATGAATCAAAGACTAGGCTGAAGAAACCTTTGGCAGAAAGAAATCGAAAGCATGTATTTTCTTGGATATATAATATTTTCTTCAATTATATAAAAGTCAAAAAATAAATTAAAAAGACAGAACCCAATACCTATTGGCTGCATTTGGCCATAGCCAGGTTTATACTATGTGGCCTAACTCCCTTCACCTGGGAATCTGACACCTGCACTCTGATTGAAATGATTATCTGTAGCATCCTCATTCTTTATTTTTGGAGGTGATTATGAATATTCATTTTTTTAGTAAAAACTTGCAACTGTCATTTGTTTTAATAATTGAGCAATTATTTCAATCATTTGTTAGAACTTTGCTGTTTTGAGGGTTGATTCTGAAAATAAAATGACCTGGAATGTTTTCATTTTAGTTTGGATAGGAAAAAACAAAGTGAATACCATGGTACATATGTTCATTGAAATTTTAAATTACTTAATTTTCATCCCATGTGTCCTGAGGAGAGTAAAAGGAAAGTACCAGTGAAAAACAATTGTAAGACATTTTACACACCATTAAAAAATAAATAAATTACTTTAGGGCCCACGTAATACTCTTTTGGAATTCTGTTTTATCTGAATAAGTTTCAGACCAAGTCTCTTTAGTTAACTTCATTATCTTTAATCCTGCATTAAAGATAATTACACTGATATTTTTTACATTTGTGGTCTTTTTTATCCACTCTTTGTGAATGCTATTTTTAACTTTTGCTACTTCTACACCCTGAAAGTCCAGAAAGAGCATAACTTTGCATGAAGGCAAACAAACTTTATGCATCTTCTGGGACCCCTCTCCCAGAAGGGTGATTTAGTAAATTCATCCCTTGCACCAAATGTTAAACCTCTATTTAGGCAACTGTTAGCAGAAAAATGAAATGTATTTTATTATTCCATATAATGCTAGATTTTAACAAACTATATTATGTTTGTAAAACTATCTAAAGGCAGCTAATGTATGTATAAAATGTGTTCAATATTACCTAGGGCTACTAAATGATATCATGATTCATCAAATTATTTGGTTATTTTTGCTATTGGAAACTCTTTAAATATGTATTCACACAATTTTTTCAAAGATTTTTCAGGATTAAATAATCACTTCAAACAAATTAGAATGAGATGTTTTGAGAGTACTATAAATTGAGTCAATATTCATTTCAACCACTTTCTAATACAATTTTCTTTAAAAAAAATCTGGTAAACTAAAAAGAAATGAACAAATTATTAATAGATACATAGATGAGCACATACACACATACATAGATAATTACCATTTTCAGATTCCTTTGCAGATGGACTCCCACACAGCTGTGGTTCCTCTAAGTAGTTATAACTACATCAAATCAGAGGAAGGAAGCAAGCAATGAATGAGAGGAAGCAACTATATCGAGGGATGTTGGCTTCTTATAAAGCATGTAGCACAGGTTCAGTGGGTTTGATGCCTTGTATTCTGGTCTAGTGGAAGTCCTAGCATGTAACTCTTAAAATCCTTAGTGCCTAGCACAATAAAAAATAGTGTTGGGGCTTTCATTTGAAGGTAATTAAATATGATTGAGCTTTTTCTTAGCTTCTGTTGTTACTGTCCTTCTTGGAGATTCTTTCAGCTCTCTAAGACTCTAATAAATCTCTTTCTATTTAAGCAAATCACACAGATTAATAATGAAAGGGACACTGATTTAGGTTAAAAACTACACTTGTAAAAATAGAGTATCCCAATTTGGTACCTAGTGATACGGGGGTGAAGCAGAGGAAGGCTAGCTCCTAGAAGGAAAGGAAGAATTAAGTAGGTGGGGAGAGAGAAAGAGAGAGAACCTGAAAGAAAGACTGGGGGCAAGCTGTGGGGAATGAATGTAATAGCAACAGTCCCAGAAATGTCAATGAATCTTTCCAAATACTTAACATTAATGGTGCTGTTCGTAAAAGTAGGCTGCCTTGAAATGCAATTTATCCCATGCTATTAGATCTTACTGTAGCAGCCACAGATACCAGCCAGATCACTTCTATTGTCCATTACCACCTATGAAGATTAATATTGAGTGTCAATTTGATTGGATTGAAGGATGTGAAGTATTGTTCCTGGGTGTGTCTGTGAGGGTGTTGCTAGAGGAGATTAACATTTTAGTCAGTGGACTGGGGCAGGCAAACACACCCTCAATCTGGGTGGGCACCACCTAATCAGTTGCCAGTGTGGCCAGAATAAAAGCAGACAGAAGAAACTGGAGAGACTAGACTGGCTTAGTTTCTCAGCCTCCATCTTTCTCCCTGTTGGATGCTTCCTGCCCTTGAACATAGGACTCCAAGTTAGTCAGCTTTGGGACTCTTGGACTCTCAACCACAGACTGAAGGCTGCACTGTGGGCTTCCGTACTTTCGAGGTTTTGGGACTCAGATGGGCTTCCTTTCTCCTCAACTTGCAGACGGCCTATTGTGAGACCTCACCTTGTGATTGCATGAGTCAAAACTCCTTAATAAACTCCTCTATCCTATTAGTTCTGTCCCACTAGACGACCCTGACTAATACACCACCTGTTGTGTCAAATGTGTAGGCTACTTACCCAGCTCACTACTATCCTCCCTCAGGGTCCCAGAACTCCCCAAGAATTCGTACTCTTGATTGAAAAACAGCAGTTCCGGTGTGGACACATGTTCATCTAGGATAGTGTATACCTTAAATTGAGCAATTTTGTATTTATTTTCTGGACACAGGCATATTTGAGACTAATACATAGGTCCATATCTTACTATGCTTCTTTTTTTCATGAGTGAAAAATCGTGCCTTCCTGATCTACTTCATCCTATACCAGTGCTATTGTATCTGTTTGGTAGGCCTTTTCCTCTTCTCCTTTAGCTATTTCCTTTAGCTTTAAATGTCTATCCTTCACTGCAGTACCTCTTAAGATTCATCTCCTTCACAAAGACTTTCAAGATTGCTACAGCAGGGAATCGCCACATTTACTGAATAATCCTGTAACACCTATTGCTATATAAAGATAAGCTACTTTTTATTTTTTGACTGTTTTATTTAATTATGCTACTTTTAATTTTTTGACTGTTTTATTTAATTATTTGTTAAATTCCAACTTTTATATTAGACTCAGTGGGTACAAGTGCAGATTTGTTACAGGGGTATATTACATGATGCTGAGGTTTGGGATACACTGATTCCCTTACCCAGGTAGTGAGCGTAGTACCTAACAGTTAGCTTTTCAACACGTATCTCCTTCCCTCTCCCCCAACTCTAGTAGTCCCAGTGTCTATTATTACCATCTTTATGTCCATGTGTACCCAATGTTTAGCTCCCATTTAAAAGAGAGAACATGTGGCATTTGGTTTTCTGTTCCTGTGTTAATTTACTTAGGATAATTGCCTCCAGTCACATTATATTGCTGCAGAGGACATTATTTCATTATTTTTATGACCGTACAATATTCCATGGTGGATATATACCACATTTTCTTTATCCATTCCACCGTTGGTAGCATTTTGGTTGATTCCAGGTCTTTGCTATTGTGATTAGTGCTTCAATGAACATACAAGTGCATGTATCTTTTTGGTCAAATGATTTATTTTCTTTGGGATATATACACAGTAATTAAATTCTGGGTCGAATGGCAGTCATGTTTTAAGTTGAGAAGTCTCCAGACTGCTCTCCACAGTGACTGGACTAATTTACATTCTTACCAACAGCATATTTACATTCTTACCAACAGCTTTCTGATTTCTCCTCGGCCTCACCAGCATCTGTTGTTTTTTGATCTTTTGATAGTATCCATTTTGACTGCTGTTAGATGGTATATCATTGTGGTTTTGATTTGCATTCTCTGATGATTAGTAATGTTTATCATTTTCCCAAATGTTTGTTGGCTGCCTGTATGTCATTTGAAAAGTGTCTTTTTATGACTTTTGCCCAGTTTTTAATAAGGTTATTTGATTTTAGCTTCTTGAATTGGTTAAATTATGTATAGATTCCAGTTATTCAACCTTAGATGCATAGCTTGTGAACATTTTCTTTCATTCTGTAGGCTGTTTACTCTGATGATGGTTTCTTTTGCTGTGCAGAAACACTTTAGTATAATTAGATCCCACTTGTATATTTTGTTTTTATTGCAATTGCTTTTGGGGATTTAGCCAAAATTTTTTTGTCAAAGTCAATGTCAAGCAGAAAAATTCCTAGGTTGTCTTCTAGGAGTTTTATAGTTTGAGGTCTTACATTTAAATCTTTCATCCACCTTGAGTTAATTTTTGTATATAGTATGGTGAAAGGTAGGGGTCAAGCTTTGATCTTCTTCATATAGCTAGCCAGTTACCATTTATTGAATAGGGAGTTCTCTTCCCATTGCTTGTTTTTCTTGGTCTTGTTGAAGATCAGATGGTCATAGGTGTGCAGCCTTATTCCTGAGTTTTCTATTCTGTTCCATTGGCTATGTGTCTGTTTTCTATTCTGTTCCATTGGCTATATGTCTGTTTTTGTACCATTACCATGCTGTTTTGGTTTCTGTAGCTTTATAGTATAATTTAAAGTTAGGTAGCGTGATGCCTCCAGCTTTGTTCTTTTTGCTTAGGATTGCTTTGGCTATTCAGGCTCTTTTCAGTTTCACATGAATTTTAGAATAGTTTTTTCCTAATTCTGTGAAGAATGACACTGGCAATCTGATAAGCGTAGCACTGAATTTGTAAATTGCTTTGGGAAGTATGGGCATTTTAACAATATTGATTCTTTCAATCCATGAACATGGAATGTTTTCCCACTTTTTTGTGTCATGTCTGATTTGTTTCAGCAGTGTTTTATAGTCTTCCTTTGAGAAATCTTTCACTTCTTTGATTAGCTATATTCCTAGGTATTTCATTTTCCTTGTGGCTACTCTAAGTGGGATTATGTTCTTGATTTCACTCTCAGCCTTGATGTTGTTGGTATAGAAATGCTACTGATTTTTGTACATTGATTTATTTGCTTTATTAAAGTCGTTTGTCAGTTCTAGGAGCCTTTTGGCAGGGTCTTCAGGGTTTTCAAGGTATAAAATCATATTATTTCTTTATTTTGCCTGATTGCTTTGGCTGTGACTTCCAGTCCTATGTTAAGTAGGAGTGGTGAGAGTGGGCATCCTTGTCTTGTTCCAATTTCAAGGGGAATGCTTCCAGCTTTTGCCCATTCAGTATGATGTTGGCCGTAGTTTTGTTGTAGATTATTCCTATTATTTTTAGGTATGTTAATTCAATGCCTAGCCTGTTGTGAGTTTCTATTTTGCAGGGATATTGGATTTTATAGAAATATTTTTGTGCATCTACTGATATGATCATAGGTTTTTTGCTTTAAATTTTGCTTAAGTGGTGAATCACATTTATTGATTTGTGTATTTTGAACCAGCCGTGCATCCCAGAAATAAAGCCTACTCGACTGTGTTGTATTAACTCTTTGACGTGCTGCTGGATGCAGTTTGATCATATTTTGTTGAGGATTTTTCTGTCTATGTTCATCAAAGATATTGGCCTGAAGTTTTCTTTTTTGGTTGTGTCTCTGTCACGAAATATGACAGAACGCATGTTTTCTGGTTGTTGTGTGAAGTGTTCTGTGAATGTCTACTAGATCCAATTGATCAGGTGTTATGTTTAAGTCCAGAGTTTCTTTGTTAGTTTTCTGCCTCACTAATCTTTAATGTTGTCAGTGGGGTGCTGAAGTCTTCCACTATCATTGTGTGGCTAAGTCTTTTTGTAGATCAAGAAGAAGCTGTTTTATGAAATTGCGTAGTCCAATGTTGGGTGCATGTGTATTTAGGATAGTTAAGTTTTCTTGTTGGATTGTACCCTTTATCATTATGTAATGCCCTTCTTTGTTTTCTTAATTGTTAGAGGTTTAAAGTCTGTTTTATCTAACGTAAGAATAGTGACTCCTGCTCTTTTTGTTTTTTTTTTTTTAGAGGATAGATCTTTTTTTTCAACACTTACTTTGAGCCTCTGAGATCATTACATGTGAGATGGATCTTTTGAAGATAGCAGATAGTTGGGTCTTGTCTTTTATCCAGCTTGCCACTCTATGTCTTTTACACGAAGCCACTTGTCCATTTAAATTCAAACTTAGTTTTAATAAATGAGATATTGATCCTGTCATCATGTTTTTAGCTGGTTGTTATGCAGACTTGGTTGTGTAGTTTCTCAATAGTGTCTGTGAACTATGTGCTTACGTGAGTATTTGTGGCAGCAGGTTTCAAATTTCTTTTGATTCCATGTTTAACAGTCCCTTGAGGACCTCTAGTAAGCCTGGTCTAGTGGAAACAAATTCCCTTAACATTTGCTTGCCTGGAAGGATTTTATTTCTCTTTCACTTATGAAGCTTAGTTTGGCAGGGTATGAAATTCTTCTTTGGGATTTCTTTTCTTTAAGGATGCTGAAAATAGGTCCCCAGTGTCTTCTGGCTTGTAAAGTTTCTGCTGAAAGGTTCACTGCCAGTCTGATGAGGTTCCCTTTGTGCATTACCTGATCCTTCTCTAGCTGCCTTTAAGAGTTTTTCTTTACATTGATCTCGGTGAATCTGATGACTATGTGTTTTGGGGATGGTCATCTTCTATAGTATCTAGGAGGGGTTCTCTATACTTCTTGAATTTACCCCTCAATCTCTCCTATGAGATTAGGGAGTTTTTTTTTGGGTGGACTGTATCCTAAAATATATTTTCCAAGTTATTCTGTCTCCTTCTTTTTCAGGGATGCTAGTGAGTCACAAAATTGGTATCTTAATATAATCCCATATTTATTGGAGATTTTGTTCATTTTGTAAAAAAAATTTATCTTTGTCTGCTTGAGTTGATTTGAGCTTCTGGTTTGTCTTTGAGCTTTAAGATTCTTTCCTTGGATTGGTCTATTCTGCTGTTAATACTTCTGATTTTGTTCTGAAATTCTTGTAGTGAGTATTTCAGCTCAAGAAGTTTAGTTTGGGTCTTTCTTAAAACGACTATTTTGTTTTTCAACTCTTGAATTGTTTTATTGGATTGCTTGCCTTCCTTGGATTGGGTTTCAACTTTCTTCTAGATCTTGTTGAGCTTCCTTGCCATCCAGATTCTGAATTCCATGTCTGTCATTTCAGTAATTTCAGACTAAGAACCCACTGCTGAGGAGCTAGTGGGCTCATTTTTGAGGTAAGGGGATACTCTGGCATTTTGAATTGCCAGAGTTCTTGTGCTGATTTTTTTCTCTTCTGTAGGGGGTGGGGGGGATTGTTTCCTTTAACTGTGGCACAAACTGAGTATAGTCAGCTAGTTTCATTCTGGAAGTTTTCAAAGAAATATTGTTTCTTTGCATGCTGTTACATTCTTGCCTTTGGTTTTGCAGGAGAGTGAATTAGCAATTTTTTTTTTATGCCATAGGTTGGGCTGTGATCCACTAGATGATGCCTGAGAGCAATGGACAGTAAATAGGCTCTTACTCAGCCATGTGGCTCCTTTGTGTATCCTCATCTTTGCAGCTGTGCTTTGTGGTGTGAAGGGGAGAGAGGTGACTCCTCCATCACTTCCACTCCTGAGCCTTGGGGGAGCTACCTCTGATCACTAACATTGTGCCCATGTTTTGTTGTTTTTGTTGTTAGGTGTTTTAGGCCATGCGACTCCCTCAGACAGTGTCAGCTGGGAGAGATTGGCCACACGCTTACCAGAACAGCCCTGTGGAGAGAGGCATGCCCAGTTCCCACAGCAGCCCATGAACCTGTGTGACTCACTCCTCTCAGTTTTCTGAGAATGTGAGTTTCTCCACTCAAGTGCTGGGAACAGATCCTGGTTTGGCACTCCAGAGATATGAGTCACAGCCTTGGGGCACCAGGATCTGCTCATGGCTTCCTGCTCTGAACTCTCAGAGTTGGGTTCCAGGTGCATGGGAGATCTGAGGGGCTTCCAGGCTGCTGGAATGCACTGAGGTGGAGCCAAACACCCAGGCTGGGCAGCAGAGGCTGCACTGTGTACACACACCTGTGAGGCAGCCAGCCAGGAGCACTGGGAGGGGCTGGCAGTCAGGCCTGCAAGACAGATGTGCCCTAGTCCTGTGGGTAATTTGGCCCTGCTTTCTCCTGTTCTGGTGGTGAGCTAGGGCCAGAGCCTCTCAGAGGGAGATGGGCAGCCATGGAGGTTGGGCGTCTATGGCCAGGCTCCATCAGAGCTATCCTGTGCACAAAAGTCCCTGGCTCCATGCCTACTCAAGCCCATCTCCATGTAATCTCTGGGGAGATCCTCCTTCAAGCTCAAACGTTTTTTGAGGGAGTGGCATCCCCTGTAGCTAAGATCCCAGAGGTTTATATCAAGAGTCAGTTACCTGGTCCCTACACTCATTCTTTCCCCAGGGGCTGTTCAGGGCTGGGAGCAAGCCCTAGTGTTCAGGCACCTCACACAGAGTTACCAGCTTCCTCTCTCTTCAGCTTCAGCATCTGCATCTCCATCCACGTTTGGTGTTTTCTCTCTGAAGATCTGTTCAAATTACATTGGTTTAGTTGAAATCCTGGTTTGTCTAAGTGGGAGTGGCACTTCCCAGCTGTGTCTGGTTGCCTATCTTGAAACTCCCCCATATGAATTTTAGAATAGTTTTATTTAATTCTTTGAAAAATGATGTTGGCGGTTTGACAGAAATAGCATCAAATCTGTCGGTTACATTGGGCAGTATGGCTATTTTAATAATATTGGTTCTTCCAATCCATGAGCATGGAATGTTTTTCCATTTGTTTGTGTCATGTCTTATTTCTTTCAGTAGTGTTTTGCAGTTCTCTTTGGAAAGATCTTTTACCTCTTGGGTTAGATGTATTCCTATGTATTTTACTTTTTTCCTGGTTATTTTAAGTGGGATTGTTTCTTTGATTTGGCTTACAGCCTGAACATTATTGGTGAATAGAAATGCTACAGATTTTGCATATTGATTTTGTATTTGAAACTTTACTGAAGTCTTCTTTATCATCTCACAGAGCCTTTTGGTGGAGCCTTTAGCGTTTTCTAGGTATAAATCATATTGTCGGCAAACAGAGATAGTTTCAGTTCTTTTTCTATTAGGATGCCTTTTTTTTCCCTTACCTGATTGCTCTGGGTAGGACTCTGTAATTTATTTTTGATGTATTATCTCATCACAGATTGTAATCTTCTAAAGGGCAGGGATAGAAAATATTTTTTCTTTTCTTGATATACCAGCTTCATAAGGAACTGAAGAAATGTAGTAACATTGACAGAAATAACCCATTCACACGGCCTCTTATCATAATGATTAAAAACAAATATACCAGAAACTTCTATGTTTCATGCAACCATATTGTCAAAGAAATCACAATCCTTTGCCTCAACGAGGTATGAGACTTAAATTTACAAAGGAATCTCTGGGCCTTTGAAATTGCAATGGTAAGAAGTGAGCCATGCATACAGGACAGCCCCCAAGAAAGACACACTGTTCAGTGCTCATCTCAGATATGGCAAGAGATCTTAGGCAAGCAGAATTCTCCCAGGATCTCCTGGATCCTGAGAGCCAGGCCCTCTGAGGAAAATGAATAGGGGATTGCCTATCCAAGAAATCACTCAGGGACCCTCAGACTGGCTAATGAAGGAACATATTCCACTGCTGGAGCCAGACCTCAGGCGATTTCTATTAGGTGACATTTGACTACTATGTTTTTCTTATTCTCCTCTGAAAGCATTGAGTCTATAGGTCCCAGAAGCCACACCTAGACATGATATTCACCTACCTGTATGTAATGCAGAGATCCTGGGCCTTGAGCTCTAAGCAGAAACTGTATGAGACCTTGTGATTGCTTCCTTTAAGGGAAGGTTATCTTTCTTCTATATGTAGGTGGGAAAAAATGTGTACATTGTTTTTTGGGTGGGCAAAAAAGACAGTTGTTTGTCTACCCAATATTTATTCTCCTTTTCTTACCAATATAACCCTGTGCATTGTGCACAGATGAAGGTAAAGGCGGAACAAATTGACACTTAAACAGATGTTGTGTGGGTATTCGAGGTAAGTATTTCACCCCCTCCCTGCATTTTCCTTTATACTGTTTAAAGTGTGAATATGGTAGTATGTTGGCAGGCCCCAAACCACCCTCAGATTATTTGATTTGCTAGAACGACTCACAGAATTTAGAAGTTTATATTTTCATGCTTATGGTTTATTATAGCAAAATGATACTATGCAAAATCAGCAAAAGGACAAGGTGTGTGGGACTAAGTCTGAAAACAACCAGTCTCAAGGTTCCAATATTTCTCTCTGGGTGGAGTTGCACAAGATGTGCTTAATTTCTCTAGAAAAAAAAATGTGTAAAGTGTTTTCTATCAGAGAAACTCACCTGTGCCTGAACCTAAGAGTCCAGAGTTTTCATTAGGGGTTGAGCATGTACACATTCAATGCCTCTAGGACTTCCATAGTCTCTCTAGATCCCCCAAAGAAAAGCAGGTGTTTAGCATAAATTACTTGGTTTGTACAGTTTATCTAGAAAAACTGGTACAGTGTAGTTAAAGGCAAAAAAAAAAAAAAAAAAAACCAGCAGAAACAGTCATTAGTTAGAACAAGGAGCTCAATTTCCAGGAGAAGCCAATGGGGCCAGTCCAATCATAAAGACAGGTTTAGTATAGGGATGTGCACAGTTTGAGCAACGCAGAACCACCAGGTTAACTCTTCCCTGGAAGATGGCTGATGCATTAGCAGCCACTTTGTGATTTTGGGAATGGAAACTGAGGGTAACTGAGATGTCTTTCTGGATCCACCCATCCAGTCTGCGCCTGGCTAACTTTTCAAATTGTATGCCTGCGTGTGTGTGTGTGTGAGAGAGATAGGACAGAGAGAGAGAGACAGAGGGAAAGAGAGAGTCCTACCTGTACACCAAAGCTGCTAGTAATACTAGTCTCTGTTACCATTGACTAGATCCAATTATTAACTGACACTGAAGTGAGTACTTATGCTATCTCATTTCCTCAGTTTAAAAATAACAAGAATAAAATATTATTTGAGTAAGGTTTTAGTCATTGATAATTATGACATAATTACAATTAAAGACATATTTGAATCTTCTAGGAGGCATTCCAGCAGGATGATCTCTAGGGCTCACTACCACTTGCTTTAACTTGTGATAGTTCAACAAAGAGGTCAGGAGTTATTTTGTAAGGAATCTTGAAGAGCTCTAAATTTCAATTTTCTTTATGGACCAAGGTTAGCTAATGACAATTTCAGGTAAAGAGAAATAAAAAATGATGTTTATATGATTCTGAATGCCAGCTTTGCCAGTGTTCTCTTCTCTTCTCCCTTCTCTTTTCTTTTTTTCCTCTGTCCCGTCTCCTTCTTCATTACATCCCTCAAGTGCTTAGATTTTTCTTTCTTCAGAGAGCTCTGATGACCACAGCAATGACTTGTCTGTACCACTGTCTCTTTAATACTGCTGGAATTTAAGGCAAATATAAAATGCATTGTCCAATGGACCATTCATATCTTACTTCTTGTTTCTTAGACTGTGCTGTAGGAGTTGGATCATTATGAGTATCAACTCAAATGACATCGGGAGTAAATTGAGAGACAAAAGAGTAATGAAGTTAGAACCTCTTTGGGAGCTGTCTCGACAGGATAGTCAGAGGTTGCAAGCTACGTTACACAATTTTTGAAAGGAAGTCTATAAATATATTATTTTAAAAAATAAACTGAATTATTACACATGATAACAGCAATCTACATCATGCATCAATGTAAATATATTATATTCTACTTTAGTGATGCTTCTAATTTTAACTTCCATGAAAATTATTTCTAAGGTTTATGGAGTTTTCCTTTTTGAAAAACTCTTCTGATTTTGATTATTTTTTCTAACTTTTTTTGCTTCAAGTGTGTGTTCTTGAATATCACCAAGTTTGATTTTGGGGGAGAGGGTGGAAAATATCCTCCTAAATTATGGAAAAGTAAAAAGAATAGCCTTACATTTTCCATTAGTTGAATATTATGTACAAAGTACCGTTACCATACAATATCTTTTATGTTAAAGCTCTACTGTGATATAACGGATAGATTTTCATCTGTAAGTCTCAGAAATATTTCACTATTGCGTCTAATATCTAAAACAACAACAACAACAACAACAAAACCTTCTTGTATCTAAACAATAGATATTCCAAAGATATAAACTAATAGTAATAAAAAAAAACAGAGCTTAGCAAATGAAGGTACTTAATAAATGTGTTTAAATGAATGAAGAACCAGGTGGTTGAGACACTGTACCTCCAAGCAGAGTGCATTGTAGGTGGGTACTTCCTAGCTAATTAATACCCATGGCTAATATGGTCATTCAGAACATACTTTACTGATCTGCAGACATGCATTCTCAGTTTTCTACATTGCTTCATGACACTGGACATTGAACTTCTAGAAAATTCTACATAAAACCTACCTCAACATCTCTCTGTATTGGTAGCAAATAATTGTTTTATGTTTCAGGTACCTTCCTGAATTTTTATTCAACTTACAATAGTTTTTTTCCTTTTCCTCATTTTTTTCTATGAACAAATGTCCTTAGTTTAACCACACTCTAAAAGATACTTTAGCCATGATCAAATAATATAAAGTATGTATTTGAACTACCTGTGTTCAATGACAACATTCAAAGAAAGTTCTATGCAAAATGCATGCCTCACCTTGTGTAGAGCTCAATAAAAGTCAAACATGAATGAGAAAAACGAAGTACAAAATATGGCTTTCAGCCCTGAAATGGCCCAGCTCCTCAGAAGAAAGGTCAAATTGTAAAGGCAAGCCAATATATTTTGCAAAGTATACTGAGGCTACCGCATTTAGAAAGCTAATTTGCCTGACTAAAATTGTGACAAGAACAGAGGTTGGCACAAAAGTCAATACGTTTCATGTGGCAGACACTGCAATAAATAATAGAAATGAAGAAGTGAGTGAATTTAGTCCAATTTTATTATAAATTAAAGTCAGACTAATATCCTATGTTATTGACTAAGTGTATCATGCCTATCAAAATGCAGAAAATTACAAGCTGGATGTCAGATAATTTTAGTACTTAATCATTCTCAAAAATAAAAATTGAAAAATGTTTCTGACTTTCACTTTCATGTGTGAGATTCGATACCTGTGCATATCTACAAATGGGCTGTTTTTTTCATAACATGAGCATAATTGGGCCGTAATGGGCATAATGAGGATTCACTCAGATGATACTTCATCATGGAAACCTAATGACAGCTCTGCCACATAGGACGGGCTTTATTTTCACAGTACATTTCACAAATAAGGAAAGTGAGGCATAAAACAACCTATTTGGAGTAGATCACAAGGAAAACCTGTGGTAGCTATCAAATTATGATTCTAGCTACTAGAAGCTGAGAAGGATTCAAAGCCACTCAGTCTTTTCACCTCCTGGATTTTTATTTCTTGGCCATGTCACCATGGATATAAATGGCTGGTGTACATAGGCCAAAAGATTTTCTTTCAGGACAATTTAACCAATTACTCAAGAGAATTGAGGCTATGAAAACCTAGCTTCGGTTCTTAGAATAGCATTTCAAAGGCCTGAGGACATGGGTATGTACGCAAATGTACACCTGTGCATTTTTCAAAGCTAAGGGAAGTCAAGTGCGTGAAAGAGAAAGTCCACATAGGGCAGTGGACGTTCTTTAGTGGATATGCAGTCACTTTGGCCTTATCTATGGCCATCCTCATAACTGAAACATCTAATTAACCATAGACAGGGCTACTGTATATTTTAAATTGTCTAGAAGAAGACTAATTACATTATTTAAACAAGGTAGTTCGTTACAGATATATCTATGATTTCTTAAAATATAAATGCCTTATGAGATTCTCCATTTGAATTAGTCCATAAATATTAAAAATACCTTTCATAGACATGATGTCTAAATTTTATTATCAGTGACAAAATTCAGTTGAAGCCAGAGAAATAATATACTGTTTTCAGTCTATTATTTTCAAAAGTCTCAAATACTTTTTAATTGCTTTGGGTAAAATCAAGACAGTCTTGGACAAAACATATACTCACATGAAAAACAATTTAAAGAGAAAGTGGGTGGAAGGGAGAAATAATTCCCTTGATGATGTTTTTGCAGACTATTGTGTGATGATTTTATTTAGCAGCTGCCATCTCTCAAAATATTGTATGATGCCAGAAATAATGAGTCATGTGTATTCCTAGATCAAGACATTCACTCTAATATATGTTACCAAAGATGATTCCATCTTGAATTTGAAAAGCAGACCAGGGACACTGGCTTCCTTATTATTGGAAATAAATTGAAATGTAGAAAAATATTAATATGTTTATAAAATTTATGAATGTATATAATCTTTCCAAGAATATCTATAAATAAATGTATATGAATATATGCAATTAACTAAATACACATTTCCATATATTTGCATATTACAATACATATATAAGCTTATTTCTAGTTAACATATAGTATAGAGCAATTATATTTTAAAGTTGTAATTCTATGATTAGATGCATTTAACAAAATAATAACACTAATGCTGATGCTGCTGATAAATGCTATTTGAGTTGACTTACGCATATGAGGAGACAAATAAATTAGATTTTTGGCAGGAATTGCTGTTTCCTAACAATGGCTTGCTCAGTTTACTTCCTAACAAGGTCATCATCTAATCCTCAGTAAATTTGAAATCTAAGTTTTAAGAGTCAGGAACAGATATGATGTGTTAACTGCAAACTTGCTTGTTTTGTGAGTTGATAGTCTAAGTCGAATTGTTTATTCATTTATTAACAATTTAATTAAATGGAGATTGTTATTTTTATTTTTCACTTGGTCAGTTACAACTTATTTATTATTTGTTTTTTTGAGACGGACAGAGTCTCATTCTGTCACCCAGGCTGAAGTGCAGTGGCGTGATCTCGGCTCACTGCAACCTCCCACCTCCCAGGTTCAAGGGATTGCCCTGTCTCAGCCTCCCGAGTAGCTGGGATTACAGGCGTGCGCCACCACACCCGGCTAATTTTTGTATTTTTAGTAGAGATGAGGTTTTGCCATGTTGGTCATGCTGGTCTGAACTCCTGACCTCAGGAGATCCGCCCACCTCGGCCTCCCAAAATGCTGAGATTACAGGAGTGAGCCACCGCGGCCAGCAAGTTAAAACTTGTTACTTCCCTGTTCTTACGAGGTAGTGTTTATTATGCTATGAGATCACCTCCATGGGGCTGTGTGAAGAGCAATTTAAACACCAGGGAGAGATCCAATTTTACCCCTTCTTCAGCTCCAATGAAGGTGTCTCCCTGTTTCACACAGTTTTATTAATAAGAAGCAATCATCATCATAAAAAGGCAGTCTGGCCAGAGGTCCCCTCCTGTTCTCTGTCTTCCTCCCTCCTTGTCTTGTCTCACCTCCACCTCTTTGTCTCCATTCCTTTAGGGATCTCCTAAGGTCCACAGAGAATGCAAGAGGCAGCAGTGACACCGTGGCCAAGACATAAGCAGAGTAGGTGCTCACAGAAGGCACCAGTTCAAGAGGAAACCCGCTGCTCACAGTGATACTCACTTCCCTGCCCACGTTTCTGTACACTTGGGCTGGGCAGCACCTCTTCTATAGTGTCTCTTGTTTTTCACTTCCTGACTCATGGTTGCATTGTATTTTTATTTTTTATTTTTGACAACAGGTTTAGCTTTGGGACTTGCTTTTGAATGTGAGCAGCAGTGATGTGTGAAGTGTGACAAACCGGGACTCAATTCTCCATGTTGTCTTGTTAGTTATGACCTTGAAAACTTTCTCCGCATGGATCTTCAAATAGATACAGTGAGTAAAGTCTTCTAGTAACGTGCACGGTCATGTAAAAGAGAAATAACCTTTCATTGGATTAAACCAGTGATAATATGTGAAAGCTATAATAAGTATCCTAGGTGTAAAAATGTATATTCATGCCAGATATGAAATAAATGCTCAATAAATGTGTTTTCTCACTCATAATTCAAGCAACATATTTCATTTCAAAGCAAGAGAAGACTTTAGATAGCAATTCTAGCTCTTAAATCTTTGTTTCCCATATAAAATGGGCAAAGATTTTTAAAATTCCATTTTTAATAACTTTCAATAAATATCAATATTGTGTGAACATTCTGTTCTAATGTTAAAACACTGACAGAAACTGTGATGTTTAGCTTCAATTCCATTTGATTTTATTTAAGCTGCAGCATTTCAGAAAGCAAAACTTGAATTTTCCATGCACTGAATTCTGTGTTGAATCCATGATAATTAAATGATGTGTAGGCTCTGTATTTAGGCATTGTAAGTAATCTAGAAAGAATAAAAAGTATACTGGATCATATTCATAGGTTACATGCAAATATTACAGCATTTCATATAAGACATTTGGACATTTGCCAGTCTTGTTATCTGATGGGGGTCCTGGAATCAATCACTATGAAAACTGAAGGTCAACTGTAGTTTCCTTTTCTTTTTCTTTTTTGTTTTTTTTTGTTTTTTTTGTTTTGAGATGGAGTCTTGCTCTGTCACCCAGGCTGGAGTGCAGTGGCGCGATCTCGGCTCACTGCAAGCTCCGCCTCCCGGGTTCACGCCATTCTCCTGCCTCAGCCTCCCGAGTAGCTGGGACTACAGGTGCCGCCACCACGCCCAGATAATTTTTTGTATTTTTAGTGGAGACGGGGTTTCACCATGTTAGCCAGGATGGTCTCGATCTCCTGACCTCGTGATCCGCCCGCCTCGGCCTCCCAAAGTGCTGGGATTACAGGCGTGAGCCACCACGCCCGGATAATTTCTTTTTGTATTTTTAGTAGAGACGGGGTTTCACCGTGTTAGCCAGGATGTGTAGTTTCCTTTCCTACAACACACACACACACACACACACACACACACACCCCATAGTTAAGACTCAATCATCCTTAAAACTTCAGTTCAAACATTATTTAAATTTTATCTTACTCAGATAAACTTGGTGTCTCAGTTTAGACAGCTCTCATTCTCTGCTGTCCCTAATGACCCGTCATGTATCTCTTCCAGTGTTTGTCACATATCATATACTCATTGCTTTTTTTCTTTTTTTTTTTTAAACTAGGCTGTTTGTTCCTCTGAGCAGCCTCAATGATTCATTCATTACTGTATTTCCATTGCCTAACACATATCTGACAAATAGTAAAAGCACAATAGATGTCAGTTAAATGAATGGTAAATATAAATTAATATAAATAAATACATTTTTCTTAAATTATCTGTTGCTTCTCAAGTTTTCTTTTCAGATTATCAATTTATTTAACAAATATTGCATCAATGCTTACTATCTATAAAATATGGAGCAAGATAATGTAAAACATTTATTTGGAAAAAAATTAATTTACATTATACAAAATTAAATTAGTAATTAAATTATATTTATTAATTTTTATATTCTATCGATTAACATTTGTTGGGTACTTCTCTGTGTGGAATCCTTTTTAAAATGGAAAAAAAGGAAACAATGCTCCAATTAGGACATAGGAGGCATTGTGATACTCTTAATAAACTGAATACTATTATAATTCACAATGGTCAATAAAGGAATTCCTTTGTCTTTACTTATGGTCTAGGGCTATGCTAGTGTGTTTATGCTTACAATCAAGTAGTTAGTGTGTGGCCTTCAAATATAGAGGGTCTGTCCCTATGGTTTAAGTCACAGTTTTGATGGACCAAAATTAATCAGGGACACTTGGATTCTATTCTTTTGCTTTGCAGTGTTGGCAGCTTTCCAAGATTAGGACAGCTAGTGCTCTCATTAAGCTGTGGATGAGATTATCTTCCAAGCCACTGATAAAGTTTATGACAATAGTGGGCCTGAGAACTGACCCCAGTGGGACAGCTCTCAATATGCAATCCTAGTTTGTCCCATAATCATTAATCATCACCTATGGGTATGACTTTCCCACCAGTTATACATTGACCTTACAAAATATTCCAAATTTCTTCATGAAAAATGTCATGTGAGTCTGTATCAGAGGCCTTACTAAGATCCAGATCTATTAAATGTCTTGCCTTTTTTTTAACCATCACTATCACAAAAATATTAAATTGTTCTTGGGTGATTAACTTTCATAAAATCATACTAAGTTATGGGTGACATTTGTGGTTTTTAAAACTATTTGGTAGCTAATAATTTTATGATTATATCTAGTAGCAATCCAAATATTCAAATTAGGTGGACTAATCTTTACTTAAGATAATTTTTCTTTTTTTTTTTTTTTCTTTTCGTTAGGGGCAGGGATTCACTCTGTAGCCCAGGCTGGAGTGCAGTGGTACGATAGTAGCTCACTGTAATCTGGAACTGCTGGGCTTAAGTGATCCTCCACCTTATCCTCTTGAGTAGCTGTAATTACAGGTATGAGCTGCCAAGATGGGCTATTTATTTATTTATTTATTTGTAGAAATGGGGTCCCTCTATTTTGCTTAGGCTGATCAATTTTTAAAATATATTATTTTAAATTCTATACTTTATTTTTCTATTGCAACATGTCCATCCTATATCCTCATACTTCCTAAACCTCTTGCTTTGTCTCCCTGACTTTGCCTGTTGTTCCTTCCTCAATGTTGCCTCTGTGCTCGATCAGAATTAGCTCAGTCCTGCTGTCATCAAAATCACCTGATTTGTGCGCGTTCCAATATTCACATATTAACTTGCCTTTTAAATGTTCCCTTTGAAATGCTTGCTATTTTGAGAATAAAAACAATTCTACATCCAAAGTGCCTAGCAAAGAGACTAGCAGAGTGTAGGCATTTAATCAATAAGTACATGCTGTAGGGTTTTATTCTTAAGACTTTTCCTTGAATATTACTTTTGTTTTTGCCTTTCCCCAAAACACTATATCTGGCTGATAATGTGCTCCCCAGGAATCCCCAGCAACAGAAAGCATTTGCACATTCTTTGCTCACTGCAAGTGGCCAGATGCAGTAATTTCATCCTCTTCTTCAGTTTTTCTTGACAGAATTTGCTTTCTGTCCTTTAATACAGTCATTTACTGAGCTACCCAGACATTCCTCCTCTTTCCTCAGTGATTTCAGCACCTGGTCTACATTTTCACCCTCTGCCTGTCTCCTGCAAAGTTTATGACTATAGGGTATAATTCAATCGCTTCACAGTTTTTGCACCTCCTTGACTCCAGTAACTTAATTTCTACCAGCCACAAGCATAACCATATAAACCCTCCAAGTTCACGAACACTGAAATGTTATATTTTTCTCACATGTAACATGCTCTTACTTTGCATCTAACCATGCCCATCTAAGTATTACTACATTTAGAAAGTAGTTTTGGAGATACCGTTAACATGAAGAGTGTTCAAAAGGGCTTCAATGATCATCTTACAATCAGACAAGCTGCGGTGGGAAGAAGATTTGACTGCAAGGACCTTTACGACAGTTCCAATGCCAGTGAGAGCTTTAAAACTGCCTTCAGATAGTGTTTTTTGACTTGTCATCTAACTCCCATCCTAATCTCTACACCCAGTGACTGCAAACTTATTTCCCTGAAACTTAATTCAATCCCACACATATTTATTGAGCATCTTTTATTCACGAGATACAGTTCTAGGAACTTGGTATAAATCAGGGAGCAAACAGATAAAGCTGCCTGCCATTTTGGCACTTACATCCTTTGCTTGAATTCTCTTGCAGATTGTATCATATATTGTCTTGTATATATTGTTGATAATTTCATGGGGTTTCTGTGTTCAACAGAATCTTAGAACCAGACAATTTATTTTGTTTTCTAGTTTATGTAAAGATTTAAATATCAGTTTTCTGTTTGTGGACAGGTTAAACAAGAAAATATTTGGACTGCCTTGGATGATGCCTAACATGTAGTAAGCATCACGTCTGTAATGCCAGCACTTTGGAAGGCTGAGGTGGGAGGACTGCTTGAGGCTAAGAGTTTGAGACCAGCATGGCCAACATAACGAGACTGCGTTTCTACATTAAAAAAAAGAAAAATTTTCCTTACCATGATTAGTGTTGGTATTTTAGAGATCATAGTAAAAGTACTGCATTTAAAATTGTAAGTGCCCAATAAATTGCAAATGTTTGTTTTACCAATACTTTTTCATGGTACCTCCTTACCGAATAATAAGCTCCCTGAAGTCAGATTGTCTCTCTCATTCAATCTCTCTTTTTTTGCGTGATTTCCTATGTAAATGACACATCACTGACATTCAAAATGTTATTTGCTGCATTAAATTTAGTAAAAATACTATAATTTCATCTTAATTAACTTCCAGGTTTTTATTTATTCTCAAAGTTTTCTCAAAATATTTTTAACACCTACCATTTTCAGAAAAAAAAAAACCCAAGGAACTAAATGATAAGATATTCTGGATCTAAATATGACTAGGTTTAAAAAATGTCAAATTTCACTCTTCTATTAAGAAAGTTGTATTTGATTTTCTAATTATAATTGAGATTTACTTGGGGGATAGACAAATTATGATACATATGAAAGTTTTAGCTCTGCTTATTGAACTGAAATGTAGAACATCTTATTGTCTAAAACTGGATTTTAATTGAAGGAGAGGCAAATCTGAGAAATGTACACATAAGAGGTCATGATGAGTAGGTTTTTTTAAAAAAGATACAAATAATCTAGTTTGAGGACAGTGAAATTCAGTTTCCAACATTTCCATAGCCCAGGTTTTCTATATTTGGTATGCTAATGACTAATCAAATCACAATCAGTATGCATTTTAAGCCACAATGCAAATACTCAACTTCATTTGGTGATGTAAATACATGATCGTAATTATGGAAATTTTATTGGGTGAAGGGCAGCAAATATTAGTACAACTAATGTGGTCCTTATTTGTGAGGTTCTAACTGCCTCAATCTGCCACAAGCTGCTAAGGAAGCTGCCACGCCGTCTCTATTTTTTCATTGTCATTGCTAAAAAACTGGAAAAGAACACTTTGTAAATGAGCTAACCTACTTTTACAAAGTCCTTTGCTATGCTTTTCTAGATAACTTTATGATAACTTTATAATGAAGTGGCTCAGTCTATCTTGCTTCTGGGACATCAACATGAATATTTAGAAGTGTCTTACATATGAATAATAAATCATTTCAATAAAAAAGAATCAGATGGCCATTGTTGCATGGGATTATTCTTTAGATTTGCTGCGACATGGTAATTGAGCTTTTCTTTTGAAAGTGTGAGATTTTTCAACACTGACTGATGACAATAGCCTGTCTCTGAAGGAGTTAAACCTAGCTGCTAAGGAAGGCAGTGTTTTATCTCTGTAAGAGCCATTTACTGCACTGTCTTCCACCTTGAATTAGAGGTGTGCAAGTTAATCTTATCAATAGTTCAAAGCAAATCCATTTTTGGATTTCGAATTATGAAATAGCACTATATATTACAAAGTGGTCTCTCTTGCACTATTTCAAGTTATTTCCACAATTCTATAAAGTAGATTAGATGTTTGTTAGATGAGAAAACTGAGAGATATATAGTTAAATCACCTTGGTTATTTGCCTTAATAGACAAGCTCTCAAATTATTTTCTTCATTTTTAGTCAGAAGGTTATATTTTTTGCATAGGATGATATTAACATATATTATAACATACAATGTATTACAAAGTTTAAGCATTAGAGAAATACATAATACAGGAAGAGAAAGACCCACATAATAACCTTCTTCCAATAACTGTTTTCAGTTCTCTTTCTTCCTTTTCCTACACATAAGAGCTGTATATATTTTCATTCTTTTTACTATTTACAAAAACTTAACAATAATGGATTCTATTCTCCACATACTACGAAAAATTTGTTAGAAATTTTTTCTCCCCTTAGTAATAAAGGGAAAAATAATATTATTTCTGTGTGATTGTGTTTTTGTATATGTATTTGGATTATTTTAAGTTTTTTACTACTAATAAAAATGTTACAGTAAGAATTCTTGTTTATAGTTTTTTACTCTCAGGTAAACTTTTGTTTAATTTACAAAACGTAGTATGTATCAATAAGTAATATGTAGTTGAATAATTACATATGTATTTCATTCAATGCACTATGTGAAATAAATATATTATTTCATTCAATTCCTGACAATACACAGGAATTATTGACTAAATGTCAGAAGATGATTTAAAAAAATAAGATCACATTTTTCTAAATTTAATCTGTGAAAATACCTTTACAGCTTTTTTGAAGTAAATTGGTCAATTTGTGTGTATTTAACTGTTTAGTAAACCAAGTAAAAACATATTTATCAAGTATTCACAATGGAAAACATGTAAGCTACTCACTTGTGGAGGAAGGGAAGAAAAGGAGAAATAAGACTTATTTAATCTCTGCTATGCTCCAATCATTATGTGAGACATTTTTTACTGCCATTCTAAAACCTATAGACCATTATGTACATTATGAATTACTATTAATTTTATTGTAGTATAATTTGATGCTTAAATGGTAAAATAAATGAATGAGCAGATAAATAAAACCCAAGTTTACAAAGTTTGTAAGTGGTAAAGTTGAGATTTGAATCAAATATCTGATCCTAAGATTAAAACTATTCTTATTTCACTATACTGCATGTGATATGAGGCAAAGATATGAAATGTTTTGTGAGTAAACAGTCTATTATCTACTTTGCTTCTAAGTGGCATATCTATACAGAGAGATATAGATATGATATATGGTTTCTTATAACGGTGTGGTTTCATAAATTTAATTATACGTTTTTTTTTCCTGTAAAAAGAAACTTAATTCAGCTGATAGATTTTTTTCCATGGGGTACATTAGGGTAAAGGTGTCAATGTTGCAAACTTGGACAGAGACATCATTTTAGAATCCAAATATTAAGTTTCTATAAAAAGCTAAAAGTAAAAATGTAATCTCTTTAATAAGTCTAGGTTACTACTAACGTTGTGGAGAATGTTAACATGAACATTAATAAAACACTTTGCAGAGCAAAACAATCAAGAAGGATTTGCCAGGAATTAGAGCAACATGATGAAACATAACAGACAAAAAAATGCTCGAGTTTATTTATTACAAAGAGCTCAGAGTGGTTAATGAGGACTCCTATCATATTCTGATACATTTTAAATCATCAGTTCAGCTCCTGCATATTCAGTACAACCCCCTCTTTATTGTAAGTGCATCTACCCTTACAAGCACCGTGGCTGCTTTTTCTCCCACACTTTGAAATAGCCAGTAAATACTGAGAATTCATATTTACACAGAGAGATCTTCTGTGAAATCTTATATGTATTTATTTCGTCTTAAGAAATAGTGAAACAGTTGATCACATGTTGCATAAACTCCTCCACGACAGTAAACTGCACATTCCTATTAAGTGAAATAAACTACCCCAGATGCCAGAATCCCACTGAGGGAAGTTTTCTGTGAAAGCGTGCATTCGTTGCAAAGACATGGACAGCTTATTCCCCGGGAAATATTCGTTTACTATAACCTCAGGGTTTTTATTGTACCACCTGCAAATTTATTAGAATAAAATACTGTGTTTAAGGAAAGTTAACCCTAGCGATCATAAGGCAGAAGCAGTTAATGACAGGTGTCTTTTAAAAGAAAAGCATTGAATGTCATTAAACTGAAGCAAATCACATGCCTCTGATTGTGACTAAATGGTGTAACCGTCAGTAATCATTTTCTTCCACCGTTTTGGGGAAGGGCTATCATACATTGAAAGCAAAGGGGTCAATGCCTGGGTAAAGTTTGCCTGCATCTTCGTTTCTTAGTCTTGCCTTTTTGAATGGTATAAAACATTAGCCCAGAATGTATACATTTTAGAAATGAGCTCATCCTGGTCACTGGTATGCATCTTGAGTGTTTTGCCAAGCCTATCACCAAAGGGACTCATTCGTATTTCAACAGGAACTGTTCTCACCCACGAAATCCTCTCGATTCTGGAAGATCTCACAATGTGATTGAGATACAGGGACCCTCTAACACAGACCAGCACTTTCGTGTAGTAGAAACTGATTGAAGAAGGAGGACACTGTTTGCATGGAAATAGTCTTGTTTGCCTTTCTTTCATTCTTCACATTTTTTCAATTGAAAAATATACCAACTATAAAGCTTGACACTTATGTAAGGATGAGAAACAATGGGAAAGGTAAAGAGAAGAGATTTTATAGCAAAATACCTGGGTTCTGCCTCTGACCAGCTGTATAACCTTGAGCAATTCCTTAACCTTTGGAACTATAGCTGAGCACCAGTATGGGAATTAGCAAGCTAATGTACAGAAAGTGTCTTGCACACATTTACAGATTCAAGTAGATTCTTAATCTTAAGAGGTTACAAACAGTTTCCAAGGAACTGATTTTTCATTACACTGTAGTGGACGAGGCCACTATGAACTTAGACAGTATAATACTCAAGTATGTGTTGGAAAGTATCTTGAATGACAAACTTGTCCTTGGCAAAAAAAAAAAAAAAAAAAAAAAAGAGCTCTGTGTGCTTTCTAGGAGGTCATTTTGTTAGGTCTGGGGATTGTAAAACAAGTTGCTTGAAATTAGGGCATAAATTATGTAGCAGAAAATTTGAATATTTCAGTGCTATTAAATTAATTGATGACACGAGCGCTTCTTCAGTTTATAACTCTCTGTTATTGCTCCTGGAATAACTCTCTGTTATTGCTCTGTTCTGCTCCTGGAAAATAACGTCAGCCAGAAGGATTTTGAATACACGAAGTAGACAGAAAGAGTTGCTAAGGACAGCATTAAAATTAAGGGACAGTGATCAGGTTTCTCTGTAGCTGTTGGTCTGGCATCAGGCCCCCTCTGAGAACATGCAGTTAAAGACCTCAGGTGTCCACTACGAAGTGCCTAGGTCCAAAACAATTGTTAGGGTCACTTTGATGGCACTTTTGCATTAAAGTTTTGGATCTTTTCCTACTACGCTTTCTCTTTGAGCATACAATGATCACCCAGTGCATGAGATCTCAAGAGGCCAGAACAATCTCGCTAGATAATTTTTTGGCTCTGTGCCAAAAATCTTCATTTCTGGACCTGGGAGTTATGGGTGGTGGGTGGCAGTGAAGCAAGTGCATATGTTTAAAAATTGGCAGAGTTCATTGCACTCAGTACCCTACCACGCCATGGCGTGCAGGAGCAAAGGCGGAGTTGAACAGCCAGAAAACCTCTCTCTTCACTTGTCCCTTGGAAGACTCCCCATATAAGTGTGTAACAATACTATACGGCAAGAAACAAGTGGTCTGAGCTGAAGGAGAATCCTCTGAGGATTCAACATTGAAATACTTCTAACAATTGCTAAATAGAGTGCATCTTTAAACCAAATGTAATATTATGGTTTATGTTTACAAATGCGTGTAAGCAACACAAACCTGACCTTCTCTGTGCCCCGCCTTAATGAGGAGAAACTGTATGTTTTTATTCAGTTCTATGCATTTTAAAAAATTGTTTTAAATATTATGTATGCATTACTTTCGTAATATGAAAAATAAAATAATATATAATTTATTATAAATCCACTGGAACTCAATTTGTCTCTAAGAATGTTTCACCCAATCTCCTCAAGTTGTGATTAAAGAAGAGTCTGGTAATATCATCAGCAGCACAGGATAAAATGGACGTTCATTTTAAATATTACTTAGCAATACAAGCAGTTGCTTTCCTGTCTGTCTATCTATCTGTCTATCTATCTACCATCTATCATTTATGGAGTGACTAAGATGAAAATAGGGCTTTTGTTAAAATGTAGCCCATCAAAGAGTGGGCATCACACTGCTGTATGAAAATGGCTGATGGGACAGGTGATGGGGTTCACTGGGTAATATGGTTTGGCTCTGTGTCCCCCACCCAAATCTCACTGAGAATTCTAATCCCCATATGCTGGGGAAGGGGCCTCCTGGGAGCTGATTAGATCATAGCAAATTTCCCCCTGGTTGTTCTTGTGATAGTGAGTGAGTTCCCACAAAATCTGGTTGTTGGCAAGTGTGTGGCACTTGCCCCCTTGCTCTCTCTCGCCTGCCACCATGTAAGATGTGCCTTGCTTCTCCTTTGCCTTCTGCCATGATTGTTAAGTTTCCTGAGTCCTCCTCAGGCATGCAAAACTGTGAGTCAACTGTTTTCTGTATAAGTTACCCAGTCTCAGGTAGTATTTTTATAGCACTGTGAGAAAAAAGTAATAAACTGGTCATGTCTTTTAGACAACAGTTGTGCCCATACCCACTAAAATGTATTTGTGTAAGAGCTAAACAGTTCTTTTTTTCCCCTTTTTATATTGCAGTAATTTTTTGACATAAGTGTTTGGAAACTAGTGGAGAACATTCTCATATACCATCACCAGGCTTTCCCTAATGTTAAAAACTTATAGAATCATTGTAAAATTATCAAAACTATGAAATTGACATTGGTACGATATTATTACACTACAAGTTATATCTGTTTCACCAGTTTTTTTACTACTTTTTTTTTATATTTCTGAAAACAATCCAGTGCTCTACACTGCATTTAGTTGCATATCTCTTTAGTCTCCTCCAAGCTTAGCCTGACTTTCCTGTCTTTCAAGACAATTTGAATAAGTACTGCCCAGTTATTTTGTAGATTGTCCCTTAATTTTGGGGTGTCTGATATGTACTCATGATTAGATTGAAGTTATACATTTTTTTAAATTATATTTTAAGTTCTGGTATACATGTGCAGAACATGCAGGTTTGTTAGGTAAGTATACACGTGCCATGGTGGTTTGCTGCACCCATCAACTACATCTACATTAGGTATTTCTCCTAATGCTATCCCACCCCTCACCCCCCCAACCCCCTAACAGACACCAGTGTGTGATGTTCCCCTCCCTGTGTCCATGTGTTCTCATTGTTCAACTCCCAATTATGAGTGAGAACTTGCGGTGTTTGGTTTTCTGTTCCTGTGTTAGTTTGCTGAGAAGTTTCCAGCTTCATTCATGTCCCTGCAAAGGACATGAACGCATCCTTTTTTATGGCTGCATAGTATTCCATGGTGTATATGTGCCACATTTTCTTTACCCAGTCTATCATTGATGGGCATTTGGGTTGGTTACAATTCTTTGCTATTGTGAATAGTACTGCAATAAACATACATATGCATGTGTCTTTATAGTATAATGAATTATAATCCTTTGGGTATATATCCAGTAAGGGGATTGCTGGGTCAAATGATATTTCTGGTTCTAGATCCTTGAGGAATTGCCACACTGTCTTCCACAATGGTTGAACTAATTTACACTCCCACTAACAATGTAAAAGTGTTTCTATTTCTCCACATCCTGTCAGGCATCTGTTGTTTCCTGACTTTTTAATGATCGCCATTCTAATTGGCATGAAATAGTATCTCATCATGGTTTTGATTTGCATTTCTCTAATGACCAGTGATGATGATATTTTTCATACGTTTGTTGGCCACATAAATGTCTTCTTTTGAGAAGTGTCTGTTCATATCCTTTGCCCACTTTTTGATGGGGTTGTTTTTTTCTTGTAAACTTGTTTAAGTTCTTTGTTGATTCTGGATACTAGCCCTTTGTCAGATGGATAGATTGCAAAAATTTTCTTCCATTCTGTAGGTTGCCTGTTCACTCTGCTGATAGTTTCTTTTGCTGTGCAGAAGCTATTTAGTTTCATTAGATCCCATTTGTCAATTTTGGTTTTGTTGCCATTGCTTTTGGTGTTTTAGTCATGAAGTCTTTGCCCATGCCTATGTCCTGAATGCTATTGCCTAGATTTTCTTCTAGAGTTTTTATAGTTTTAGATCTTATGTTTAAGTCTTTAATCCATCTTGAGTTAATATTTGTACAAGGTGAAGGAAGGGGTCGAGTTTCCATTTTCTGCATATGGCTAGCCAGTTTTCCCAACACCATTTATTAAATAGGGATTCCTTTCCCCATTGCTTCTTTTTATCAGGTTTGTCAAAGATCAGATGGTTGTAGATGTGTGACATTATTTCTGAGGCCTCTGTTGTGTCCCATTGGTCTCTCTATCAGTTTTGGTACCAGTACCATGCTGTTTTGGTTACTATAGCCTTGTAGTATAGTTTGAAGTCTGGTAGCATGATGACTCTAGCTTTGTTCCTTTTGCTTAGGATTGTCTTGGCTATATGAGCTCTTTTTTAGGTTCTATATGAAATTTAAAGTAGTTTTTTCTAATTCTATGAAGAAAGTCAATGATAGCTTGATGGGGATAGCATTGAATCTATAAATTACTTTGGGCAGTATGGCCATTTTCATGATATTGATTCTTCCTATCCATAAGCATGGAATGCTTTTCCATTTGTTTGTGTCCTCTCTGATTTCCTTGAGCAGTGGTTTGTAGTTCTCCTTGAAGAGGTCCTTCACATTCCTTGTAAGTTGTATTTCTAGGATTTTATTCTCTTTGTAGCAATTGTGAATGGGAGTTATTATTGGTGTATAGGAATGCTTGTGATTTTTGCACATTGATTTTGTATCCTGAGATTTTGCTGAAGTTGCTTATCAGCTTAAGGAGATTTTGGGCTGAGATGATGGGGTTTTCTAAATGTACAATCATGTCATCTGCAAACAGAGACAATTTGACTTCCTCTCTTCCTACTCAAATACCTTTATTCCTTTCTCTTGCCTGATTGCCCTGGTCAGAACTTCCAATACTATGTTAAATAGGAGTAGTGAGAGAGGGCATCTTGTTTTTTGCCAGTTTCCGAAAGGAATACTTCCAGCTTTTGCCCATTCAGTTTGATATTGGCTGTGGGTTTGTCATAAATAGCTCTTATTATTTTGAGATATGTTCCATCAATACATAGTTTATTGAGAGGTTTTAGCATGAAGAGGTGTTGAATTTTATCAAAGGTATTTTCTGCAACTATTGAGATAATCATGTGGTTTTTGTCTTTGGTTCTGTTTATGTGATGGATTACATTGATTGATTTGCATATGTTGAACCAGCCTTGAATCCCGGGGATGAAGCCGACTTGATCATGGCGGATAAGCTTTTTAATGTGCTGCTGGATTCAGTTTGCCAGTATTTTATTGAGGATTTCCACATCAATGTTCATCAGGGATATTGGCCTGAAATTTTCTTTTTTTTTGTTGTATCTCTGCCACGTTTTGGTAACAGGATCATACTGGCCTCATAACATGAGTTAGGGAGGAGTCCCTCTTTTTCTATTGTTTGGAATAGTTTTAGAAGGAATGGTACAGCTCCCTTTTGTACCTCTGTTAGAATTCGGCTATGAATGTTGGCTTTTTTTTGGTTGGTAGGCTATTAACTACTGTCTCAATTTCAGAACTTGTTATTGGTCTACTCAGAGATTTGATTTCTTCCTGGTTTAGTCTTTGGAGGGTATGTGTCCAGGAATTTATCCATTTTTTCTAGATTTTCTAGTTCATTTGTGTAGAGGTGTTTATAATATTCTCTGATGGTGGTTTATATTTCTGTGGGATCAGTGGTGATATCCCCTTTATCATTTTTTATTGTGTCAATTTGATTCTTTCTTTTCTTCTTTATTATTCTGGCTAGTGGTCTATTTTGTTAATCTTATCAAAAAACCAGCCCCTGGATTCATTGAGTTTTTGAAGGTTTTTTGTGTCTCCATTTCCTTCAGTTCTGCTCTGATCTTAGTTATTTCTTGTCTTTTGCTAGCTTTTGAATTTGTTTGCTCTTGCTTCTCTAGTTCTTTTAATTTCAATGTTAGTGCATTGATTTTAGATCTTTCCCACTGTCTCCTGTGGGCATTTAATGTGCTATAAATTTCCGTCTAAACACATATTTAGCTGTGTCCCAGAGATTCTGGTACATTGAGTTTTTGTTCTCATTGGTTTCAAATAACTTATTTATTTCTGCCTTAATTTCGTTACTCAGTAGTCATTCAGGGGCAGGTTGTTCAGTTTCCATGTAGTTGTGTGGTTTTGAGTGAGTTTCCTAAACCTGACTTCTAATTTGATTGCATTGTGGTCTGAGAGACTGTTTGTTATGATTTCCGTTCTTTTGCATTTGCTGAGGAGTGTTTTACTTCCAATTATGTGGTCAATTTTACAATAAGTGTGATGTGGTGCTGAGAAGAATGTATATTCTGTTGATTTGGATTGGAGAGTTCTGTAGTTGTCTATTAAGTCCACTTGGTCCAGAGCTGAGTTCAAGTCCTGAATATCCTTGTTAATTTTCTGTCTTGTTAATCTGTCTAACATTGACAGTGGGGTGTTAAAGTTTCCCACTATTATTGCGTGGGAGTCTAAGTCTCTTTGTAGGTCTCTAAGAACTTGCTTTATGAATCTGGGTGCTCCTGTATTGGGTGCATATATATTTAGGATAGTTAGCTCTTCTTGTTGCATTGATCCCTTTACCATTATAATGCCCTTCTTTGTCTTTTCTGATCTTTGCTGGTTTAAAGACTAGGATTGAAACCCCTGCTTTTTTTTTCTCTCTCTTTCCATTTGCTTGGTAAATCCTCCTCCATCCCTTTATTTTGAGCTATGTGTGTCTTTTCACGTGAGATGGGTCTCCTGAATACAGCACACTGATGGTTCTTGACTCATTATCTAATTTGCCAGTCTGTGTCTTTTAACTGTGGGATTTCGTCCATTTACATTTAACATTAATTTTTTTTTTATGTGTGAATCTGATTCTGTCATTATGATTCTAGCTGGTTATTTTGCCCATTAGTTCATGTGGTTTTGTCATAGTGTTGATGGTCTTTACAATTTGATATGCTTTTGCAGTGGCTGGTATGGGTTTTTCCTTTCCATGTTCAGTGCTTCCTTCATGAGCTCTTGTAAGTCAGGCCTGGTGGTGACAAAAATCTCTCAGCATTTGCTTGTCTGTAGAGGATTTTATTTCTCCTTCACTTATGAAGCTTAGTTTGGCTGGATATGAAATTCTGGGTTGAAAATTCTTTCCCTTACAAATGTTGAATATTGACCCCCAATCTCTTCTGGCTTGTAGGGTTTCTGCTGAGAGATCTGCTGTTAGGTTGATGGGCTTCCCTTTGTGGGTAACCCGACCTTTCTCTCTGGCTGCCCTTAACATTTTTTCCTTCATTTCAACCTGGGTGAGTCTGACAATTATCTATTTTGGGGTTGCACTTCTCAAGGAGAATCTTTGTGGTGTTCTCTATATTTCCTGAATTTGAATGTTGGCCTGTCCTCCTAGGTTGGGGAAGTTCTCCTGGATAATGTCCTGAAGTGTTTTCCAACTTGGTTCCATTTTCCCCATCACTTTCAGGTACACCAATCAAACATAGGTTTGGTCTTTTCATATAGTCCCATATTTCTTGGAGGCTTTGTTAGTTCATTTTAATTCTTTTTTCTCTAATCTTGTCTTCATGCTTTATTTCATTAAGTTGATCTTCAATCTCTGATACCTTTCTTCCACATGATTGATTTGGCTATTGATATTTGTTTATGCTTCACGAAATTCTGATGGTATTTTCTTAGCTCTATTAGGTCATTTATGTTCTCCTCTAAACTGGTTATTATAGTTAGCAATCCCTCTAACCTTTTTTCAAGGTTCTTAGGTTCCTTGCATTGGGTTGGAACATGCTCCTTTAGCTTGGAGGAGTTTGTTATTACCCACCTTCTGAAACCTACCTCTGTCAATTTGCCAAACTCATTCTCCAACCAGTTTTGCTCCCTTTCTAGTGAGAAGCTGTGATCCTTTGGAGGAGAAGAGGCATTATGGTTTTAGTAATTTTAAGTCTTTCTGTGCTGTTTTTTTTTTCTTTCTCATTTTCATGGATTTATCTACCTTTGATTTTGGTGGGGGAACCTTCGAATGGGGTTTCTATGTGGACGTCCTTTTTGTTTATGTTGATGCTATTCCTTTCTGTTTGTTAGTTTTCCTTCTAACAGTCAAGCTCCTTTGCTGCAGGTCTGTTGGAGTTTGCTGGAGGTCCACTCCAGGCCCTGTTTGCCTGGGTTTCACCAGCGGAGGCTGCGGAACAGCAAAGATTGCTGCCTGTTCCTCTGGAAGCTTCATCCCAGAGGGGCACCTGCCATATGCCATCTGGAGTTCTACTGTATGAGGTGTCTGTTGATTCCTGCTGGAGGTGTCTCTCAGTCAGGAGGCATGGGAGTCAGGGACCCACTTGAGGATGCAGTCTGTCCCTTAGCAGAGCTCGAGCACTGTGCTGGAAGATCTGCTTTTCTCTTCAGACCTGGCAGGCAGGAACGTTTAAGTCTGCTGAAGCTGCACCCACAACCACCCTTTCTCCCAGATGCTCTGTCCCAGGGAGATGGAAGTTTTATCTATAAGCCCCTGACTAGGGCTGCTGCCTTTCTTTCAGAGATGCACTGCCCAGAGGGAAGGAATCTAGAGAGGCAGTCTGGCTACAGCAGCTTTGTGGAGCTGTGGTGGGTTCTGCCCAGTTTGAACTTCAGGAGGCTTTTTGAGTTACTGTGAGGGGAAACCACCTACTCAAGCCTCAGTAATGGTGGATGCCCCTCCCCCCACCAAGCTTGAGCATCCCAGGTCAACTTCAGCCTGCTGTGCTGGAAGCATGAATTTCAAGCCACTGTATCTTAGCTTGCTGGACTCCATGGGGGTGGGATCTGCTGAGCTAGACCACTTGGCTCCCTGGCTTCAGCCTTCTTTCCAGGAGAGTGAATGGTTCTGTCTCTCTGGCATTCCAGGCGCCACTGGGGTATGAAAAAAAAACTCCTGCAGCTAGCTCGGTGTCTGTCCAAATGGCTGCCCAGTTTTGTGCTTGAAACCCAGGGCCCTGGTGGTATAGGCACTTGAGGGAATCTCCTGGTCTGTGGGTTGCAAAGACCATGGGAAAAGTGTAGTATCTGGGCTGGAGTGCACCGTTCCTCACAGCACAGTCCCTCATGGCTTCCCGTGGCTAGGGGAGGGAGTCCCCTGACCCCTTGTGCTTCCCAGGTGAGGCAACGCCTCACCTTGCTTCTTCTTGCCCTCCGTGGGCTGCACTCAGTGTCTAACCAGTCCCAATCAGATGAGCCTGGTACCTTAGTTGGAAATGCAGAAATCACCAGCCTTCTGCGTTGGTCTAGCCGGGAGCTGCAAACCAGGGCTGTTCTTATTCGGCCTCTCTTACCAGCCATCTCTAATATTCATTTTTTAAATTCCTTTCGTAGTACATTGGATAATGGTCATACACAGATATCTAGTCCTAATCCCTGGAATTTGTAAATGTGACCTAAATGGAAAAAGAGTCATTGCAAATATAATTAAGACTTTTGATGCGATATGAGGTGATTCCCTTGTATTAGCCAGATGGGACCTAAATACAACCAAATGTAATGGAAAAAGCCATAATCACTTTTGCAGCAAACTACTAGCTTCCAGGAACAGTGAAAAAATAAATTTTCGTTATTTTAAGGCACTGGGTTTGTGTCAATTTTTTATAGTGGTCTCAGGAAATTAACACATCCTTCCTGGTCTTTCCTGTCTTGCTGGCTATTAATTTGAAATTGGGGATATTTTGAAGGACGGTCTTGTTTGGGAGAGGAGACATGCCTTTTCATGCCAATTCTCAATGTTAACTCACCCCTGGGTAACTAGTAATTAATCTATTAATCTTCAATGTACTTAGAAAAGCTTGGGTTGCCACATCATTTTATAAGGGTGGGTAAATATTTTGGCATGGTGAATTTTTCTTATATTACAGATAATATTTGATGACATGATGAACTAAAGAAATGCTGGGATTTAAAAAAAATACCATAACACACCGAGGAAAAGCAAATATTTGGCAAGGATGCTTTTCTCAGTAACCTGACATGCCTGTTCGTCTACAACCCACACCATTTTACTGAATTATTCCTAATAGGTTAAAATATTTCTATTAGATTAAAATATTTCCATTAGGTTTACCAGGAGAATCTAGATAGTGGAATACACATTTTTATTTTTATTATCTAGTTTAATTCAACAACACATAATGAAGCACATAAGTGCACACACACACATGTGTATACATATATACATATATGTATGTATGCATGAGTAGCCAAAGTTGTTGGGATACAGATCAGGGAGATCCAGCACCTAATTTTAAATTGTTTCTATTCAACAGTAAAATAGATTTGAGTTAAATAATTTTTATGGCTAGAGATACATATCAAATAATTTTACACATGAAAAAAACAGTATCAAATATGATTAACAATAATACAAATATTTTAAGTGCACTTTAGTATTCCTATTGTGATTTGGATCCAGAATTTTTAAAGAGCTTAAATCTGCTCAAACTTGAAAAACACATTTGTATACACAAGCAAAACACCAAACGCCCCTCACATCTCTTAATGTCTATGTCCCTTCATCGCTAGGCTCCTGGAAATTTTATTTGTCATCATGCAATGCTCTCATTTCTCTCCCCCCATGCACAAGAGGAAGTTGAAATCAGCCTTCTCACCTCACCATTTCAATGATACTGTCAGGCAAACGTCATCAATGACTGACTTGCCAAATTAATTCAGTTGTCTTTAAAGTTTTCTTTCACTGTTCTTCTGTTGCATCTGACACTGTTGACTCTTTTCGGCTTGAAACATTCCTCCCTTGTCTTCAATGAAACCACTGAAGTTAGAATGATATACTAGTTTATTACTTGCCCAAAATATAAACTCAGTGATGTTTGTATAAAAAATTTGATAAATTACTTTTCTAATTTTATTATCTCATAATTTTGTTATATAATCCGACATGTTTTTAAATGTAAGAGTATAATAAAATTTGTGCACATATTAATATATAGAAGAGGTCAAGTTGTCTAATTTCAAGTTGTTTTATGTTACTTCTCTACTAACTAATGCAACATTTTTATAAGCCAATAGTATCTCTATTATTTACAACAAAATATTTCCTACATTTTCACTTAAGAATATGTTGGAGATGAGGTTTATTAAACTTACATTATAAATTAATACTTTTTTGAGAGATTACTATTAATATGCTAAAGAAATTGGCAACACATCATCTTTAAACACTTATTATTTGTAAAACTATATATTTTTTAAAATCATGGAGTTTTATTCCAGTTGCAATTTTATGGTGTACTTTAGTACTTTTCATTTTATTACATTAGTATAAGGTGGTATTCATATGCTTTTAAATTCAGTTCTACTCTAAATGGTTTACATATTCCAAAAATATTACTTCAGTTTCCTTTTCATTCTATTTATATTCCCAAACTAAGTTGCCTTTAAAATATAAATGTTTAGCTCTTTTTAACTCAAAGATAGAAGTATTTTTAAAATCTTGATCTTCATACTGTTTCTTCCATCATTCAATACTTTAATTTTTCAAATCTTAATTAAGTGGAAAAATAATTTTATTTTATTTTTAAAACTAGTATGAATACATAATAGTTGTACATACTTAAGGGGTACATATGATATTTTGATACAAGTACACAATGTGTAATTACCAAATTAGGGTAATCAGGAAATCCATCATCTAAAATATTTATCATTTCTTTGTGTTAGGAATATTCCAATTCCACTCCTTTAATTTTAAAAATACAGTAAAGTATTATTAGCTGTAGTCATCCTATTGTGATACCAAACACTAGATCTTATTTTTTCTAATTGTATTTTTCTACCCATTAATCAACCCCTTTTAATTCCCCCAGCCCCAACACTCTTCCCAGGCATTGGTAACCATAATTCTAGCCTCTGTCTCCAGGAGATTGATGTTTTAGCATTCACTTATAAGTGTGAACATGTAATATTTTTCTTTCACTTTCCACTGCTTCATCTGACAGTGCTTCTTGGCTTATTTCACTTAATAAAATGGCCTTCAGTTCTATCTATGTTGTTGCAAATAATGAAATTCATTTTTTATGAGTAAATAACATTCCATTGTATATATGTGCCACATTTTCTTTATCCATTCATCTGATGATGGACACTTTGATTGATTCTATATCTCGGCTATTGTGAATAGTGCTGTAATGACCATGGAGTGCGGATATATCTTTGATACACTGATTTCCTTTTTTAAAAATGTATATTCAGTGGTAGAATTGCTGGATCATACAGCAGTTTTGTTTTTGGCTTTCTGAGGAACTTCCATACTGATTTTTAGAGTGGCTGCACTAATTTACATTGCCCCCAACAGTGTATGAATGTTCTGCTTTCTCCATGTCTTCATCAGCATTCATTATTTTTAGTATTTTTGATAAAAGCCATTTTAACTGTGGTGAAATTATATCTTAAAGTGATATTTTTAAGGTAAATAACTTTATGTCAAGAATTTTTAAAAACGTAAGACTATCTCCCCAAAGTAGTATGGGCAAATTTCCAAAATAAATGGGCTCTAAATGCAGGGTCAGGCCTTCAGGATCAATTTCATCTCTTCATTTCTAATTAAAAAAAAAAACTTAGATTACCTAAATTCCTATATTTTAAGTTTTCTAGGATAAGCTGGATCAAATTCTTTGGGATTTTTGTTTAAAATTGTGAAATATATTGAACTTTTAAAAGGTGAATTAAATATATGTGTGTGTGTGTGTGTGTAATTTAACAATAATTAAATGATCTTCAAATTTTTACCAATCAGATTAATAGAATATTACTAGCATATTAAATTGCCACTGTGTGTCCTTCCATTTTGGCACCTACTTTTCTATCTTCCAGACTAAATATCATGCAGAATTTGGATTTCTGGCTCATTTGTTTTTCCATCATACTCCTGTTGGATTTTCTCCTAAGAAACAGAAAGACATGAGATTGAAGAAGTTAATTGTTCAACCCAGGTTATACATGAATGGTATTCCCAAGAAATTAGAGAAAATATCAGCAAACTCCTATAGCATGCCAGGAAATCAACCAATCCAAATTGGGGCAGAAGGCTGGCAATTCAAGGAAAGAGATCTCAAAAAAAAAAAAAAAAAAAAAGTGGATAGATTCCTTGGGATATATATTGTATGTTAGGGGAGTTTAAACTTCTGACAAAGATTTGAGGATGAATGAAAAGACTAAGTAAATAAGAATTAATTTAGTTACCAACTCCAACATGATAATGATAAAAGAAGGGAAATGTAATGAGGTTACATGTTACAGAGCATCTGTAAATAAAACTTACAAAGATGAAATAATATAAATATAAATCTCAATTATTATTTAAAAATAATAATGCAATAAATCTGGTAAGCTGTGGGACTCAGAGGATGTTGTGTGTTTATGTGTATTTGCGTGTTTGTGAATTTATTTTTGTGTACAAAATGTGGAGCATGAATAAGAGCTAAATATTCTTCCTATATTTAGTAAGTCAACAAATTAGAACTCAGAAAATAAGGAAAAACAATAAAAACATGACAGTTACTATCTATACAAATATAAAAAAACAGCTAAAGTGTTAAAAATAATTTGCTTCTCTAAGAGAGGCATTAAGGATGAATATTTGACTTTAATCCTTTGTCTAAGGATTCCAGAAAAAAATCAACATCTAAAATGATATACAATAAATATCCTATCCATAAATATTCTCATCTATATTCTATGTGCTTATTCTTGCTTTTTTCTTTTTCTTTTTTTGAGACAGAGTCTCACCCTGCTGCCCAGCCTGGAGTGCAGTGGCACAGTCTTGGATCACTGCAACCTCCACCTCCACCTTGGTTCAAGCGATTTTTGTGTCTCACCCTCACAAGTAGCTAGGCTTACAGGCATGCAACACCATGCCCAGTTAATTTTTGTAGTTTTAGTAAAGACGGGATTTTACCACACTGCCAGGCTTGTCTCAAACCCCTCTCCTCAAGATTTGCTATCTTGAGTGAGAAATGATTTGTTTGCCTAAACTAGTTTCTGTTCATTTATGTAATAATTAAATTGGTATAATTTGGATCTTTTAACCTGATTTTTTTTTTTGACAGAATGGTCAGTAAAGACAACCATCATATGATATATATTTAGCCTTTACATCATTTTATGAAAATATTTGCATTTACAGTAACCTTACTGGCACTAAACTATAGACATAGAAATATTTGCATTAATATCTCCCATTTATTTTTATTCTTAATAATCTATCCTTACCTCCCTGTATTCCAGGAACCAAGTATTTGCTGTTGATTCTCCATAAGGTAGAAACAGATGCCGACCTCCAACTCTACCTCCTTTTCATATTAAATTATGCTCTACTGTCTTCCTAGGCTACTTGGGAATTCATGAAAATGGATGAAAATTACATCAGTTTTTGAGTAATATTTATAGTATTTAAATTATCTTCTTCCAAGTTTTATCACTTCTGGGCAATTGGCTATAGCTTTTATAGCTAGTGAATTTGTTCTCTTTAGAATTAGATTGGTTTGCCCTTTAGAAAAAAAATTGTAGTTTCATCTGTGATTTAAAACGATCTTTATTAGATTCTAAAATATTTCTGTTAGGTCAGTGTTTCTGAAGTTACTAGAGTCATAATTTTTGTTGCACCCACAGTAGATCCAAGATACAACCAAAGATATTTTCCACTAAAATGCTGTTGATATTTTTATAAATTTGATGACCGTATAATCCAATGTAAATAGTAATAGCATTACCTAACTTTCCTATTTTTAAAGGAATATGTTAAATCCTTACTTAAAGAATATTTTAAGCCCCAGAACTTATTATAATTTTGACTTAGCAAATATGTCATTAATTAGATGAATGGGTCTGTGCTCACTATTGATCTCTATAGCTTTGAATAATAAATAGCAATGGCATCTGCTTATATGCACCCAGAGCTTTGTGTGACTTCCAAGTATTGAATTATGTATTTCATATAAATGGATTTTGTATTTTATGGGTTATTTTCTTCCAATATAATTTCCACCTGAATTCAATTTTCATGTGAGGAGTCAGCTATCACAGCCTAACATAGACAACTATATAGGATATAAGGGAAAATTAATGCATATTGGTAATACAGATGACCAAACATCCATCCATATTTGAAGTAATTTGTTGGGAAAAGTATTCACTCATGTAGTTTGTGAATGTGGTAATCAAATATGACCAAATTGCAATATGCTGTAAGGGACATTCATGCAAATAAAAGCACTTTCTAGTGTAATTTAAATCCATAAATACATAATAGATTAAAAGGGAAGTAAATGATTTTAGTAGGACATTCTTATTTTCTGAGAACAATCTTATTAAGAGAAATCAATTGCACTTACCCTATAAAATGTCTTTTTTAAATGTAAAATAAAATATGGTATAAATAAACTAAGTCTTATACAGTATGACATTTAAAACTATTTTTACATATTTAAAACTCATGTCATACCAATTGTGAGATAAACAAATGAACATAATTTACTAAAAAGATTTTTATTTTTTATACAATTCTTCATGCACTTTTAGTCCCTAGGTATATAGTTTTAATTTCTGACAGGACAATATTCAGTACCTAGTTATGTTTTATCATCATATTTTAAATATTATTACGTTGCAATAAAGGAAGTATCAGTTACCTTGTATGACAGGTTAGTAGTGCTAACTTAATCACTGTGTTGACTCCTTTGTCTTTATTAAAAAGTTATGTAACTGTCCCATTACATATAGATTTAATGAACCTTTACAATCATAAACAAAATCAATGTAACATTTAATTTTTTTAATATATACAAATTCTTTTTATCACCCTTTATATTTTAAAATCAGGTAACATACAAGTGAAAATAAATTATTTTTTAATAAAGTTTTACATATTGTATATAATATTTGTAGTGCATCAGACAGAGAGATAATCCCCAGAGATGTGTATCAAGCATTATTGCTAAGTGAACTACATGATATCACTATATTTGCATGCATAAAATTTACAGGTTATATCACTATATTTGCATGTGTAAAGTTTACAGGTTATATCACTATATTTGCACACATAAAGTGTACAGGTTAGTGGACACTTTGTTATCCTCAGAGAGAGGACAAAGTTGTTTGATCATTATTGTGGATGTTTGACTCTGGATATTAAAGAGAAAATTTTGCTCAATTTTGCTATGCTGAAGAGACTATTTAATGAGTAAAATAATTCAGAATGCTTAAAAGATATTTTTTGAGCATATGGAAAACCAGTTTTATGAAACTTGAAGTGTTATATGAGATGCATCCCCCATATGTGATATGGCATAAGTTGTCTTGGTACAGTGTTGAGTGGTTTCAGGGTACCCTTATGAAGGTTATACAGGAAAAATGAATTGCAATTCACATATAAAGTTTTCATTATAAAAAGAAAGAAAATCACTCTTTGTCGTGTCAGTAAAGGTATTTTTTTTTTTTTTGAGACGGAGTCTTACTCTGTCACCCAGGCTGAAGTGGGATGGCTCACTGCAACCTCTACCCCCTGGGTTCAAGTGATTCTCTTGCCTCAGCCTCCTGAGTAGCTGGGATTACAGATGCACACCACCACGCCTGGCTAATTTTTGTATTTTTAAGTAGAGACGGGGTTTTACCATGTTGGCCAGGCTGGTCTTGAATTCCTGACCTCTGGTGATCCTCCCACCTTGGCCTCCCAAAGTGCTGGCAAGCATTTTAAAGGTGGCTAATTAATATGACAATATTAATAATTGACATTGATAGGCATTTACTATGTGCCAAATACTGATAAACACTATAAATTGTTCAATTTAGTTTAATTGATTATGGTGATGTCTACACAACAAATGTGTTAGCAAAATATTTTAATACGGCAAAAAAGTGACTCGGATGTAATTTTAGATATTTGAAAAGTTTGTGTGACTGTAACGTGTGGCTTACTCGATTATATACACGCAGATGGTTAAGCCTTTGTTTCCTTCCTTGAATCTCCCAACACTTTTTGATTAACAACAAAAACAACAACAAAAAATCCAAAATTTTAAATACTCTGTTAACTGCAAAACCATTAGGAAATGTTTTTCATCAAGACAAAAAGAATGAATAAGACCTGCTATTTAACAGCACAACAGTCAATATTTAATAGACTATTTATTAAGACTCAATTGTACATTTAAAAATAACTTAAAGGTGTAAATGGATTGTTTGTAACTCGAAGAAATGCTTGAGGGAAAGGATGCCCCCTTCTCCATAATGTGCTTATTTCCCATTGCACACCTGTATGAAAACATCTCATGCACCTCATAAATATATACACCTAATATGTACATACACAAATTATATAAAATGTAAGAAAAATGACAGTATAGTAAATTCAAGTGTGATACAGCGCTCTTTTCCACAATGATAGAGAAAATACAAGGAGAGAGTGAGACCCAAAATCAAAGAATGGAGATGAGTTACTTAACATATTCATGGCCCAATTAAGGAACAGAAAATCAGTATGAATACCTCTAAGACTAGAGAAAAATTTCATTTGTATATGACCATAGGAGAAACTGAATAATATGATTCTATCATTCTAGCTCAATGCAGTCATCTCGGCTTTCCTTGTGGTATGTGTGTATTGGCAGAGAGGAATAAAGAATCAAATAATAGGCAGCAAGGAAGGAAGAAAAGCACAGTCATGCATTTTTCCAGTTTTCCTGACTATACCACAGTTGCATGAATAGAAAGGGATGTATGATTGTATATGTAAATATTAAGTTAAAATAAAAAAATACATTGCAGGATCAACATTTATTGGATGCTCAAAGAGAAAAAAGTATCTGAGAGAGCCAACCTCGGGAAGCCTGGAAAATTCAGTGAAAACCTATCTGATCCTCACGCTTCTAACCCAATTAACTTTCATCAATTGGACCATAAGCTTTTGTAAACAGTCTTGGAAATAATGGCAACAGAAATAAAAATGGGCTTTTGGATATCATAAATCACACAAAGTTTGTGGGCTGCTAGAATCCCTCTTGGCTTTTAAATTGAAGATCTCTGAGGGGCAGCTGATGCTGTCAGAGTAAGAAGAAAAATCACATATGTATGATGCGTTATGGTGGGCCATTCCAGTGGTGAATGTTCTTTCTGTTCTTTCTCGGAGTCTTTCCCTTTGAGATGAAACAAAAATCCTGCCTGGCTGCATATCTCTAAGGAGAAGTTTCTTTCACAGCTGGAGCAGGCCCTTTTCTAAGAGCCAGGGAAAATATCTCTACCCCCAGAAGAAATAAGAAATCACAAGCCTTCCTGAACTTCTTTGTGTCTCTTTGCTGCTCAAGGTCAAATGAAAGGAAACAGACCATCAGCTTTTAAGAGAAGTGTGTACAGGAAATGACTATTTACTTGACATGTGTCTGTACTGAAAATTCAAGTATCAGGAGACCTCTAAAGCTGGTACTTTTTAAATTTAGGTTAGCTGTTCTAATTTGTTTACTATCTTGTGAAACACTGACATATTAAATGTGATTCTCTAATGGTTTGTAATGGGTCATATGAGACATGCAAAGCCAAAAAACTGTTACTCTTCATCTCTTCAAGCAAGATGAAATTCTGAATCATAATTAGTTTTGTATATACTAATTAATAATATATCATGAAAATTTGAAAAATAAATAGTCAACAGAGAACCTTTTCTACCAATTTCATTTGTAAGCCAAAAGACTACACCAGCCTCCTAAATATTGGCAATATACTTTTTCTTGTTTTTTAAACAATAAATGTGAAAATACCTTGATTACAGGCTCTACAAACTTGAAGTATATGTTTTCTGGCTATTTCAACATACAATTTTTGTTGTCATGGTTGTGTGGCCCAGCACTAATGTTTATTTCGACCTTCACCTGACCCTTGCTGATGCATATTAGTTAGACAACTTTTGCTTACAAGTGATAGAATAAAATGATGCCTGAGAAGGTGCTGGTTGACTAACAATCAATGACTGGATAAGAATTCAGATGAAGTTTGTTTTTACTTGCTATCTCTCTATCTCTATCTCTACCCCTATCTCTATCTCTATCTCTACCTCTATCTCTCCTTCTTCCTTTTCTCATTTCCTTCTACTGTGGATGAAAATTCCAAACAAGAAGGTAAGTTGGAAGCTAGCTGCCACAACTTCTAATTCTCCCACTACTGTAACTTCACCAACTCTAGTAGAAAAGTCCCAGAGAAGACTGTGATTGACCTAACTACATCGCACGCCAACTCCCAACCAATCTCTGTAGTATAGGATTGAGAAGGTCTAATTGGTCAACCTGGGTCCTAAGTCCACTCCTGTCATGGGGATGGAATACCAGCTTTAATAGCACCACTACCCCCATGATACAGTTAGACTTTGTGTCCCCACCCAAATCTCATCTTGAATTGTAGGTATTCCCAGGTATCAAGGGAAAAACTAGGTGGAGGTAAACTGAATCATGGGGTTGGTTTCCCCCACGCTGTTCTTATGATAGTGAGTTCTCATGAGATCTGATGATTTTATAAGGGACTCTTTCCCCTTTGCTCGGTATTTCTCCTTCTTGCCTCCTTTTGAAGAAGGTGCCTCGCTTGTGCTTCACCTTCTGCCATGATTGTAAGTTTCCTGAGGCTTCCCCAGCCCTGTTAAACTGTGAGTCAATTAAACCTCTTTTCTTTAAAACTTACTGAGTCTCAGTTCTTTATAGCATTACAATGGACTAATATACCCCACTGGGACCAAGGCATTAAAGATGGGGTGTTTCCTCAAAGGAAAAGCTGCTGGACACACTGCTCATGTTCACTGTGGCCAGAACTTAAATTACAAGCCAGAACTAGAAATTGCAAAGCAACCCTGAATGTATCAATATTAAAATTGTTATTTATTGCTACAGTAATATATTAGGGTCCAGTCAGAAAGTGACACCAGTAATTATTTTAATAGAGAAAATTTAATATAGAGAATTAGTTAAATCAGTACTGAAAGGCTGAAAAAACAAAGGCAACACTGAAGTATCTGAGAGGGGGAACCGCAAGAAGCAGCTACCATCCCTAAGTCTGAGAAAACCCGCTTTAAAAATAAAAAGCTGGGATTCTTAGAAGCTAGAAGAGCCAACAAGTATATGAAAAAATGCTCCACACCATTAATCATCAGGGATACGCAAATTAAAGCCACAGTGAAATATCACCTCACACCTATTAAAACAACTATGATCAAAAAGTCAAAAGATAAATGTTGGTGAGGAAGTGCTGGGAGGAACCCTTGCTCACTGTTGGCGGGAAGGTAAGTCAGTACAGCCATTATGGAAAAGAGCATGGAGGTTCCTCGAAAAGTTAAAATAGAACCACTGCATTACTCAGCAGTCCTATTACTAGGTATATATCCAAAAACCATAAAATTAGTTTGCCAAAGAGATTTTTGCAGACCCATGTTCATTACAGCATTATTCACAATAGCCAAGATATGTAAACAATCTAAATATCTTTCAATGCAAGAATTAATTTTTTAAAGTGTAATGCCCACACACACACACATCATTGAGTACTATTCACCCTTAAAAAAGAAGGAAATTCTGTCATTTCCCATACATGGATAAACCTAAAGGATTTTTATGTTAAATGAAATAAACCAGGCACAAAAAGACAACATACCACATGATCTCACTTACATGTGGAATGTAAAAGAGTCAGACTCATGGAAACAGAGAATAAAATGCTGGTTACCAGAGGCTGGGGAAGGATGGAGGGGTGGGGAGAGGATTGTGGAGGTGTTGGTCAAAGGACAAAAAAATTCAGTTAGAAAGGAGGAATAACTTCAAAAGATCTATTGTACATCGTGATAACTGCAGTTAACAATATATTTTGTATTTCAAAATTACTGACAGTAGATTTTCAGTGTTTTTATCACCAAAAAATAAGTGATATAACAGGTATATTAAATAACTTAATTTTGTCATCTCACAAAGTATACATATATCAAAAGATTATGTTGTATATTTTAAATATATACAATTTTTAATTGTCAATTAAAGAAAATAGTTTTAAAAAGGTTAACTTATTCATAAAAAAAAAAGTAAAAGCTAGAAGATTGGGTCAGATGTAGAACCCAGAACTCAGGGGAGGGAGTATTAACCCACTAGTGCTGGTATCTGTGAGGGGCCACATCTGTTCTTGAGATGGGAAAAACTGACCTGGAAACAGATGTTAGACATTACTGTTGAAGTAACACTGAAAGGAAGAGAATGAAAAACACGGAGTAACTTTCTTCTTCCTCTTCCAGCCTTCCAGTCCCTTTCTAACTCCCCCCATTGGCAGAGCCTGAGGTGATCTCAGGTGGCAAAGTAGAAACGTGGTTTATAATTCCCCAGACAGCACCACAAAGAAGGGCATAAAAGGGCGGCTTTGAAGCTGCGAGACAACAGCTTGATAACCAGCACATCAATGACGGCAACATCAGTTCTGCATCAACTGGAGAATATTCTGTGCATCCACAGTGGTTTTTATCTGTATCTATAGACACAATAGTAATTAGAGCATATACATCTATGGGCAAATTGCTACCGGCTATCTGTTGCACTCAATCCTTTCTCACCACTAGTTTCTTTAAACTTTGTAGTTGGACACCAAGTTCTTTCTATTCCGGTTGGATATTTCTGGAATCATATTCTACTTAAACTTTGGAGCATCTTCACCATGTTTTCAGAAACTGAAATTTCTGAAGCTTTTCTTTAGATTATAAATTTGGAACTGCCAGCAGTTCCTTCTGAGAGAACAGGTCCAACCAGGTTCATCATTTTCTTTAATAGTATTTTTTCCCTCTGCCTCAATGGTTGCAGCTTAAAAAGGAGCTGTACAAGCCTCATCTCTGTACTTTGGCCTGGCAAAGAATATGTTGACAATTGGAGCAAAGACTTCTTTTGTGGCTATCTTTCTTGGAATTTCTCACCCTAATCTCTCTCATATATCGGATAATTTATTACAAAAACTGGATATTTGAAGTTCTCTGAGAATAGTGTTAAAATCTAGCATATTTAAACAGAATCAATTTTTTACAGGAATTTTGTGTCCTCTAAGTTCATACTAAACATTTTGTTTTAAAAAATACCAGTTTTTTAATTTTCAAAGAAATTATTGTTTGAATTTAATTCTACTTGTTTTCTTTTCTTTCTTTTTTTCAATATACATTTACTTTCTCCATAGGATATTTCAAACAATGTATCAGAAATACTGAAATATTTGGATGATTTTATAGTCAGCCTTAAAATTGATAGATACAAAAAAATAGAAATTAGTATTTTATGACAATAAAGATATTCTGAATTCTATCAGGAGTACTGCAGCAACCTTGATAAGCCTGCATAAATGAATTGTTTTTGAAAATTCACTAAATAGCAGTGGAAAAGTTTAATGTGGAATCTAACCACAGCTAATTATACATATTAGCTATGTTGAGTAGTTTGCTAGCCCAGATAACCTTTAAACTTTGGCTGTCATGGTAATTTACCTAATGGAAAAGCTTAATAGAAATATTATAACAAATGTACCTCCTTAGGTTTATTGAGATTGAATTGGGAAGTCAGAAGACATGAACGTGCTGTGCACACATACTGACAGAAAACCATGTTATTTTAATGATTCATAATTTCTAATTAGCCATGATTATTCTGAGTGGTTGTGGATATACATTTTAATTGTATCACATACTGTAATTTCCAATTTCCGCAGAGACGCTGATGAAGTGAAAGTCGTATTGCAAAGTCATCATTTAAATATTTGAGAAATGGAATGCTTTAAGAGGGATAAATTTCCACTGCTTAATTATAATTTTTATTGATCTCAGAAGTCAATTTTGCCCTGGTAATACAGATGGCTGTCTTTCTTCCCTTCCCTAGCTCAACATCATTCTGGGAATTTGAAAATGTGTTGCCTTTCTCTCAGTGGGTGGATTGAATGCAGTGCTTCTATCATGCATTCAGCATTTTAAAAGACGAATGTTTAGAGAAGCTGAAACAGGGCAAGTGGAGCAATGAAGAAAATATCTTTTTTATAGTTTGATAGTATAGTTTGGGTTGAAATTGAATGCTGGAGTTTCATTAAAAGCCTTACCTTCATACTGATATTATACAAGAGTATTTGATAGAGCCACCTGAAGAATACTTAATCAAATTCAGCTTGTTTGTAGGATTTAAATTTGAAAAGTGTTGGTAGTTCTGCAAACAAAAGACAATTGCTTGAGTGAGACATGTCTCCCAACAGCTTCTGCTGTGAGAAGAGGAAATAAAGCAGGTTATTAAATGTGTATCTCCATGATGATTAGAATTATGTGAAACTTTTGGCTGCATAAATGTCTTCTCACACCAGTTAGAATGGCAATCATTAAAAAGTCAGGAAACAACAGGTGCTGGAGAGGATGTGGAGAAATAGGAACACTTTTACACTGTTGGTGGGACTGTAAACTAGTTCAACCATTGTGGAAGTCAGTGTGGCGATTCCTCAGGGATCTAAAACTAGAAATACCATTTGACCCAGCCATCCCATTACTGGGTATATACCCAAAGGACTAGAAATCATGCTGCTATAAAGACACATGCACACGTATGTTTATTGCAGCACTATTCACAATAGCAAAGACTTAGAACCAACCCAAATGTCCAACAATGATAGACTGGATTAAGAAAATGTGGCACATATACACCATGGAATACTATGCAGCCATAAAAAATGATGAGTTCATGTCCTTTGTAGGGACATGGATGAAATTGGAAATCATCATTCTCAGCAAACTATCGCAAGGACAAAAAACCAAACACCGCATGTTCTCACTCATAGATGGGAACTGAACAATGAGAACACATGGACACAGGAAGGGGAACATCACACTCTGGGGACTGTTGTGGGGTGGGGTGGGGGAGGGATAGCATTAGGAGATATACCTAATGCTAAATGACAAGTTACTGGGTGCAGCACACCAGCATGGCACATGTATACATATGTAACTAACCGGCACATTGTGCACATGTACCCGAAAACTTAAAGTATAATAAAAAAAAAAAAAGAATTACGTGAAACTATTTGATGGTCTCCTCCAGATGTAAGGACATTTTATGTACTTTGTAGATCTTGGAATATATGGCACATATGAGCTGAAACAAGTCTATTTAAGACAGTCCTCTTGAAAGGGTAAACATCTCTGTTCATTAGAGGCCCAGAAACTCAATATAATAATTAATATCCACTAAGCCAACACAAGGAACAGTTTCTTAACTTGGGATTTTATGAAATCAACCAGGGGATTGGTTATGAACAAATACACCTGCATTTGGGTTGATAAATACGTATAATTTACAATAGGGTTAACCAAAGCAAAAACTACTTATCTAAAGTATAGATGATATTCAGTGGAGTTTGGGGCGATTTTTCATGTCCTCTTTACCAAGGAAATGATGATAATACTTACCAAGATATAACCAAGAGAACAATCTCTGCCTTAGATTTTTCAGATTTGGATTTCTTTTTTTGTATTGTTTGATTTGATTTATACCTTTCATGTTTGTCTTGTGCAATAGCAATATGTTTAGTTACAGACCTTCCATATATAGATCCTAGTTACTAAATGCAAAAAAGATTGCTTGGAATTTACTTAAATTACTGTCACAATGCTAAGTAAAATTGTTATGAATTCTGAAAAATGCATTAATAGATTTATTTAGTTAACAAATATTCATCCATACATAGATCATGTATATACTATTATACTTACTTCAAATTACCAAAACATTCTCATAGCTATTGCAATTAAAAGAAATATAAGTGGAAATGTACTTAGTACAGTGCCCGAAACACACTTCAAATTCTATTATTTGTATTATCATTATGTATTCCCTAATAAGAACTATAAGTAGGGTAAGGCACTGACATTAAAATAGTATTATGTGATCCTTACCTTCTTGAAATGTACGGTTTAGCAGCAAAATCACACAATTACAAAATAAAATAAGTAAAAGTTAGTAAGTACTATAATAGTCCAAGTTTAGGTAGCCTTGAAAATACATAACAAGATCAAGTTATCTAAACTAATGGGTGACTTTCTTTTTGTATGGCTGAAGCTCTTTATGCAAATAGTTTCCATGCCCAGTAAATTATTTTTAAATGAAAGAATGGCTTAATTCTAGCTTTCTCTGTCCCATTTCCAATTTGTTTCCAATGTTTTCTACATTCCCTCTTTGCACATATATTTTACTTTCTAATCTTTTCATGGGTAAAAGCCCCTTTTATTTGGGTGAGAGTTGAAGGAGCAAGTTATGCTCCTTGCTAACTATTTTTAAAACCTTCTAATTATCTTCTCTACATGCAGCAACTTAGAGATTTAATTGTTTTGCCATTTTGCACCCAGTGCTAATTAAGTTAATTTCTTTTATATGTAGTATTTTACTACTTCACATAGATCCTAGGGTAGAGATATAGACAGCTACAGAGATAGATTAGCTTAAAGTTAACCTTCCTGAGAAAAAAGCAAAAATGCCTATATTGAGGGTTTATCACTGGAGACACCAGTGATCAATGACCTTTCTACAAAAGAAGACAAGGTTATCAAAAAAGAGCAGGTCTTCAAATTACAATCACAAGTCAAAGGGACATTTCCCAATTCCTCTGAAGTGAAGCCATTTAACTACCAGTTCAAGGACCTCAAAGATTCCATCACTGGACTTGGAGGTAATGAGGGTGATGTTTGTAAACACTGCAGACAGCTTTTGCCCTCTGTGTCCATCTGTGAATCTTTCTGGAGAGAGGATCTATACTTTTTAATCTATTTCTCAAATGGGGCCATGACTCTAAAATGGCAAGAATCCCTGGTCTCAAGGGTGTGACAAGTCAACTGAAATCTATAAGAGGACACCAAATGACCTCAGATGTAGCACCAAGTTGTCTCTTCCAGTTGGAACTAGATGACTAGTGGTGAGCCCCTGTTCTACTTTCTTTCAAAACTCAACAGGATTCATCACAAGTCACTTTTCAGTATGAGCCAAGCACCAAAAATGTCTCTATTATGACAGTTTCCTTAAAGATTAGCTGGTTGATTTGAAACATGAAAATCCTTCTAGCAGGTGGTTTTCTCCAAAGAAGTTAGTAGGAAAATAACATGAGGAGATTGGAAGGAAAATCTTTATGACATTCGATGCAGTCTGTGAGTGCTTTTCATATTATATAGCGGGGACACATGGGGATATTGCATTACACCTGTTATGCCATGGTATATCATGTGACCTGGTAGCCTGAGGATACCTTGAATTTACAGGACACTCAGCCCTACTGGAGTGTCATCTTTATACATAGGTAGCAGAGATGTGCCACTAACTTTGTTTGACCCTGTATAATCTCATGAGTGGCAGCATTTTGTAGTTTCCAAGAGCTCAGACTTGAAGCCAGTTTTCCTGGGCTCAAATACTGGCCCTGGAATTTAGTTGCTCTCCTATTCTGAGCAACTTTCTTAATTATCTCTGCCTCATTGCAAAATAAGGAAAATAGTTATGTTACCTACTGGATGGGATAGGTTTTAGAATTAAATGTTATTATTTGTTAAGTACTTAGAAGGGTATCTGGCACATAGTAAGCAGTATTATGTTGAAAATAAAATCTGGTTCTCAAAGTCCACATTGCTAGAAAGGTAATATCTACATTCCTGGTGATACGTTTTGGCTCTGTGTCCCCACCCAAATCTCATCTCGAATTGTAATCCCCACGTGTCGAGAGAGGGGCCTGTGATCCCCATGTGTCAAGGGAGGGAGGTGATTGGATCATGGGTGCTGTTTTCCTCATGCCGTTCTCATTAAACTGAGTGAGGTCTCATGAGATCTGATGCTTTTATAAGCATCTGGCATTTGCCTTGCTTGCACTTCTCTCTCTTGCCACCTTCTGAAGAAGGTCCTTTTTTCACCTTCGCCTTTACTATGATTATAGGTTTCCTGAGGCTTCCCCAGTCATGTGGAACTGTGAGTCAATTAAACCTCTTTCCTTTGTAAATTACCCAGTCTCAGGTAGTATCTTTATACCACGGTAAGAACAGATTAATAGAGCTAGAATTCTTCGTTTTTATTTATTTGATTGCCAGATACCGCTGCTCTCCACTGAGTCTTTGAACCTCTCTACTGCCTGCTGCAGCAAAAATTTTTGGGTGAGATAAGAATGAAAAGTGGTCCCAGGGGCTAAACCAGATGTAGTCCTGGCCACTAGAGCAATTGTTATGAAAATATGTTTCAGACACCATTGCTTGTTGGGGTTAGGGGAAGGTTTGCTGTAAGGAGTAAGAAAGTGTCAGAAGAAAGAAAGGACACTCTCAAAAGAAGATGATAGGAATACGGTTTTGGGGAACTTATCAACGTTAGTGATTTTGCCTAGATATTACAGTTCAAAAAATCTTGGATAATTCAAACATACATTGTCCCAAGGGTATCTTGGTGGTGGGGGTAAACAAGGGGGTCATGATATAATCAGAACCTAACTCAAGAGGCAGTTCCTTAACTTCAGAATGAACACTGTTTCCTAAACCTTGAGATATACAAATAAATGATACCATGCTTCATTCTTTAATCTTAAACCTCTTTATTTAAAAATGAATCACTTCTCAATCTCTTAATCTAATTTGAGCCAAAAGACACTGGGACATTCTTTAGTAATACTTTTAAATTAATCTCTTTAAATGAAAGTTGTGAAAAATTTTTCTGTATGTTGTCATGCAGTGCTGACCTCAACAGTGAGATGTTGCAGCTGTAATTCCAACTGGAATCTCTCGCTGTACTGAAGATTTCTAGTTACTAAAGATTTTAAATTAGTGTGTTCCCAGTGGTTAGTAGAGTAATATCATAAGTTCCATTGAAACTCCTTCTCAATCAAGTTTATCACTGAAGTACATTTTCTGGATAAATCAAGTCCCCTAATGATACTATTGATAAAATAGATTGTGCAAAGACTGATTATGTAAAAATTGTCCTCTTAATTTATTTTGTCTCTGTTCACAGAATAAAGAGATGTATGATGTGATGATTTCCAAATCCGGCTCATCCTGAAAATTATATGGGGAATTAGGCTATGGAGTTTTATTTACTTATTTATTTTTAAAGTAATTTTAGAGTCAGAAAACATATCAATGTAAAGTCAAAATGGTTAAAATTTACTTGAATATTTTGGGGAAGGTAGACAGTTGTGGGGGACTTATAAATATTCTCCTCTGGGCTTTATAATCATTACTTCTATAGATGAAAAAAATAAAATCAGGAAGCATGAATGAAATTAAAGACTGAACGATGCAAGTTTTACAAACCAATTCTACTCAACAAAGCTGACACATTTTTACATAATGAAAACAAAAACATAATTGAAAAAAATTATAGCTTTAATTCAAATCCCAAAACAATAATCATTTACCACCTTACTTAAAAATCTTAAAATGTTAGCAGAATTTTGTGAAATTGACAACATGAAAGAAAAAACTTATGTATTTGTTTAGTGAAAACTCACAGGAAAAATGGAGACTAATATAGCTTTAAATATCAACTAGGATTCCTCCACAATAGTCGAAAAGTTAAATCAGAAATATCAATTTATTGGCCGAGCACAGTGGCTCACGCGTGTAATCCCAGCACTTTGGGAGGCCGAAGCTGGCAGATCACCTGCGGTCGAGTGTTCGATACCTCCTTGGCCAACATGATGAAACCTCATCTCTACTAAAAATACAAAAATTAACTGGGTTTAGTGGTGTATGCCTGTAATCCCAGCTACTTGGGAGGCTGAGGCAGAGAATCGCTTGAACCCGGGAGGCAGAGGTTGCAGCGAGCTGAGATCACGCCACTTCACTCCAGACTGGGAGACTGAGCGAGACTCCGTCTCAAAAAACAAAACAAAACAGAAACATCAATTTATTGAAATTAGAAAATGGTAAGGGATGAGGCAAAGAAAATTTATGTTTTTTTAAAATTTAGGTTAATAAGACAGATTATGAAAACACATTAACCCCCAAAGAGTCCAAAGCTTTTTACCTATAATACAAATCAGTGAATCAGAAGTTACTCATACTTGATTCCCAATGTCAAATTCCATCCACGATACTCTCTACTGTCTAAACATAGTCCCATCGCTCTGAATACTAACATCTTAATTGATATTCTTGTCTTCCAGATCAATGGCCCATACTTTTCTATAATTCCATCTCTCAGATTTTTAACCTATTTCACTTTTCTAGGTCTCAAACTGGTCTGTAACCTTGTTTTCTCAACGCCTTATTTTATTAGACAAGGTACACACACACACACACACACACACGTGGAGAGACAGAGAGCGATTATATAGATACTATATAATCTCTGTTTCACTCTGTGTGTGTGTATGTATATATATGATTTATTATGAGCAATTGACTCACATGATTATAGAAGCTGAGCTAGAAGTCCCAGGATCTTCTTTCTGCAAGGTGGAGAACCAGGAAAGCTGGTGGTATAAATCCCAATCTGAGAGCAGAAGAATATGAGATGAGATGTCTTAGCTCAAATAGCAAGGCAGAAAAAAAGGAGTGAATTTCTTCTTCCTCTGCCTTTTGTTCTATTCAGGTCCTAAACAGATTCAATGATGCCCACTCATATTGGCTCATACTGGGGAAGGCAATCTACTTTACTGAGTCCAATGATTCAATGCTAATCTCAGCTGGAAACACCCTCGCAGACACACCTCCCACAAAATGTTTAGTTTAGGTACCCCGTGGTTGACATAAAATTAATCATCACACTTACCAACCCCCAAAATGTTTTATAAACTTAAAGGCTTTATGCGTGAATGCCAAAGATTATCTTTATAGAGATATTTTTCTTTAATCTCAATTTAGAGACTATTAACCAGAAATACACAACTTTCTTATCTCTCATGCCATAAATCTGCCCCCCACATTTGCATCCATCACCATCATCATCAATATAACTAGGCATTTTGACATGGTTATAAGCCAAACTGCTCTGGAAACATCATCACAGAAATTTTTCTTTCTCATTTCAATTGTGGCCTTTTTTCTCCCAGCATTTATGTCCCTGAAATGGGAGACATCCTCATTAAAGAGAATTTGAGAAAGATTTCTAGGCCCTGATCTTTGCATAACGCTATACACTTAGTGACAGATCAGCTCACCATGGAGTAGGTGGTTCCATTTGTGCAAATTCTTGTTTGTTCTGGTTATTTTCACCATTTTTTTCATACATGATCATATCATTCTCATTTCGTACTTGAAGACATGGCTAAGAGTCCATACCAGTAATAAAACTTGTTACAACCATGATATTTTCTTTCTCATTTATGTTTACTTGCATATCTTCCAACCAGGCTGCTCCGCAGGCAACTATTAAACACTTGTCTACTTTTGCCACTATTCAAATATTGAAACACTCATAGCTAAGACTCTTAAGTAATTGTCTTATTTTGACACCGTTTTCGATTCATGCCCTTATTATTTCCTCTTTTGCATACTTAGCATTCCTGGAAATAATCTGGTCATTTAAATATCAATAGGTTAAAATATACTACAAGCAAATAAGAAAATGTAGAGGCCACTTCCAAACCCTCCTGCCTGTCAATAAAGAACCCAACTTTGACTGATAGACACCATAACCAATGGTCTTTCCTTTACAACAAATTGTGTATCTTAGTTTCTTTGTGCTGCTATAACAAAGTATCACAGACCGCATAATTTATACACAACAAAAATGTATTTCTCATAGTTCTAAAGGCTGGGAAGCCCAAGATCAGGGTGCTAGCATCTGGTGAGGGCTTTTTAATGCATGCTCACATGGTGGAAGCAGAAGGGCAAAAATAGACAAATACTGTTCTTATATGGCAGAAGTGCAAACGAGAGAGAGCCCACTCCTACACGCCCTATCTATAGAGCTCTAATTTATTCATGAAGAAGGATCCCTCATGGCCTAATCACCTCTTAAAGGCCACACCTCCCAATATTGTTGTTCTGGGGATTAAGTTGCAATATGAATTTTGGAGAGAATAAAAGCATTCAAACCATAAAACTGCCTCTTACTTATGGGGTTGAATTTAATTTTACACCTCATTTCTTTTTTGTTTTAAAAGTAACGGAGTATATAATAAAGATCAAATTCTGATTTGACTTACTGATGTGAAATCCTAGAATAAAAAATAATGCCCTTATTATATGTCATTTACTATAAGTTAAATAATGCCATTGCACATCATTTTAAAATAAGTACTATGGAAACTAGTAACAGAAATGGCACTACAATTTTTATGGAACCAAATCTACATAATCAATTTTGTTGAGTGACAGAAATCTACAGGTCAATCTCCAACATCTTTAAAAAGCTGGGAGTCTTTAACAATAAAAAATGTAATATAGTTCGTATTAGAATACCTTACAGTCTGACTGAAAATTTATCCATGAACAAGTAATGGGAAGAAAAAAATATGTATTTCTCATAAGACATGAGAAATATACAAACACCTAATCAGAGCTTTTAGGATACACCAATAATTGATTTCATGTTTGTAGTGATATAATAGAAAATTTTTATCTGAATATTATCAAGAAGGGATAAATAGAAAATTAGAACAATGAATATGCTCTGATTATCCTTGAAAATAAATATAAAATTTTTATCCTTAATAAAACTCAGATATCCAAGTAAGCCTCCCACTCTTTCGTTTGAATGTTTTTCAGATAATAATTTGACACTATAAAAACTCAGAGTGAAACTGATTGTAACAGTAGTCAAATTAATAGAACTAATATAAAATCATATTTTCAATTATAATAAAATTCCTAATGCTGGTGATATTTTTTTGGAGCCTATATTATCCCAAGGACATCATGGCAAATTTAGAGCAAATGAGTTTATCAGTCTTCATTTGTGTAATATTCCTTGTTTAGTCTAGAAAGAGGAACACTGATTGTGCATTTATAATTTTAGGTAGAAAGTTGTGTTACAAGATTATTGAGATTAACCCTGTTGTTTTCATTCTTGTTCCTCAGAGCACTAAAACTTTGGCTTTAGCTTTTCCAAACCATCGCATATGACTAAAGGATTTATTCTCTACCCTGATCTTTTATGCTTACCCCTGTTTGGGATCTAATCTGCCTCCAATAATTCTTCCGTAACCTCTGTTCATTACCACATAAACAATTATTTATAATGATATATTCTTCCATTTAAGAGAGCAAGAGTAAAAAATTGGGGAGAGGGGAGATAGGGAGAATAAGAACATCCACACTTGCCTGAACATGATTTTATTAATGAGTTGATTCTACATTTTGAATATTTTGTCAACAGAGAGACTATGATTCATAGCCCTCCGCACTGTTCCAAAGCACTCCTGATTTCCCAAGAAGCATACCCCTGCCAAATTAATTTACAAAAAACAAGTTTCAACCGACTTTCTTAATATAATTCCTAATATAATCTTCACTTACAGTTTTATTCACTCATAACCCAGAGTTCTTTTTCGAATGAATACAGACTGTTTTTGCATACTTTAGCTAACTTACAAATTTTTTTGAGAGTTGAAAATCATTCATTAGGCTCTGTCAATAGATCCTTTATTAGGTTGCTGTTAACACACATACATCTCTATGACTAGCCTTTCTTACTCTGATTCTGTCACTATTACTGTATTACTACTATATTACTATTATTATTACAGAACCTGGGCTAAAGCCCATATCAAGATATCACAGAAGTTTTTCTTTCTCATTTCGATTGCGGCCTTTATTCTCCCAGCATTTATGTCCCTGAAATGGGAGACATCCTCATTAAAGAGAATTTGAGAAAGATTTCTAGGCCCTGATCTTTGCATAACGCTATACACTTAGTGACAGATCCGCTCACCATGGAGGAGTAGGTGGTACCATTTGTGCAAATTCTTGTTTGTTCTGGTTATTTTCGCCATTTTTTTTGTACACGATCATATCATTTTATGATAAAGTCCATCAAGATATGGGTTTCAGCCCAGGTTCTGTCACTAATCACGTGACTATGGACAACTCCAAGGCATATTACTATGAAACTGAGGAAAGACAAGTTTGAGCACCCATTACTTGTGCATGCTTCTTTTGTTACTACAAGGGAACTTATTAATATGACACATGATTATATGTCTTTGTAAAATTTATGGGAGTGGTATATTTCGATGATAATTGATAAGATTAAAGCTTCTTTTTGCTCCAAATTCCCCTTTGTTAGACTTTCCCCCTCACTGGGTCGCATTTTAGTGGTCATTAACACTTTTTGGATCTGCCTAGGGAAAGTTGAGTTGAGGAGGTATTTAATGCAGGTGTATGGGATATATTTATGTGGCTTGTAGTAATTTTTGTAAATAGGTAGGTAGCTCAGTGTGGAATGACTTTTAGAAATATGCTTCCTATCACTGTGTTGCTATATCCAAGATGACGATATGAAGGCACAGAGCCAGTGTGTCAGTTAACTGAAAAACAGTTTTTTACTTTCCTGATTTGTGTGGTGCTTGCAGTATTTAAAATTTTCAATTGTGGTAACCTAATAAGGGGAGTCATATCTCATCATCTTTTTGCATTCTCCTTGTTAGAAGCAAGTGATAAATTCTACCAAATACAAGGACAAGAGATTACACAAAGGTGTGGAAAACAGCAGGCAGGAAATCACTGGGGGGTCATCTGGGGGCATTGACCACCACACACTTTCTTAATTCGTTTTTTTCTCCAACACTAATAGGATGCATTTGGTTGAAACTCAATTGAGTAAGCTTAAGCAAAAAGTGTGTGTACTATCCTCAAGGAATCCAAAGAAGCATAGAAAAATGATTACCTGGAAACATGGATGCTGCTAAACCACAAAAAAATAGGAATCTGGAAATCAGATGCCTCCAAGACCACTTCTTAGCTTTGCTTCCCTTTGCAAGATAACCCAGCTTAGATGGTTGCCCAGCCCTAGACAATCAACCGTGGTCAAGGGACTGGGTACTCTAATTGGCCTAGATTAGATCAAGTACCCTCTTTGGACTAATAAAATCTGGTTAAGAGATTCCATTTTAAGAATGTATTAATTGAGCCTGGGAAGTCGAATCTGTGGTGAGCCATGATCACACCACTGCACTCCAGCATGGGCAGCAGAGTGAGACACTGGCAAAAAAAAAAAAAAAAAAAAAAATATTAAAACAAAAAAGAAGAATTTATTAAGTCTTAGGCAAGTGGGTGAGGCAATTCCCAAAATATGACGGTTAACTCTAGACCACATACAATTATCCTTTGATACACATGGGGATTGGCTCTAGGACCATTAAGAATACCAAAATTTGCAGATACTCAAGTTCCTTGTATAAAATATCATAGTATTTGAGTATAACTTACGCACATCCTCCCATATTCTTTAAATCAGCTCTAGATTAGTTATAATACCAAATTTAATGCCTACATATCACTTCATTCATACGGATACAACACAGCACTCAGCATATGTAAACTCAAGCTTTACTTTGTGAACTTTGGGGATCTCTCTTTCAGAATATTTCCACCCACAGTTTGGTAAATCTACAGATGTGGCACCCACAGATACACAGGGCCAACTCTCATTTATACATTACAACAAATCTCTAAGAAGTGTTTTTGTTTGTTTTGTCCCTGGAGTAATCACAGGAACTGTTTATTTGTAGTAATGCCATATTGCACGGGAATTTATCTGCTAATACTTGTATATCTACCTAACATACTACCAGACCAAAAACTTCTTAGTAATGTGTATCCTAATCATCATTATAATTCCAGGATTTAGCAGAGTCTGGTACCTGGTAGGTGCTTAACATATAATTATATGATAAAGCAATCACTTATTGAAAAACTAAATCTAATGTTAATATTTTAAAAACTAAATTTAATGTTTCTCGATAGTACTAGACTGAGCTTATATGGCAGTTCAGGAGCTCACGTGGTTTGAACTCTGTTCTTTCACAGTGGTTTCACATTTATTGCTTCTTGAAGCCAAGGTAAACACTGAGGAGGGAATTTCCATAGTTTCTTACTTATTAGCAAAGGCTGCCTGGGGTTAATGGCAGTCCAGTTATGTCAGCCACTTCAAATCTTTTGACAAAGTCAGGCAAATAGAGAAGAGTAGAGGAAAGGTAACTTTTAGTACAAGATTCCAGCAATAATTTAAGATGGAGACAGGGCTGAAAAACAACATCATTGCACATGAAACTATAAACAAGATTTTTCTGTTTTTCTGGATTGGTTGCCCACCACTGGAAGAATCAAGGTGATTCTTGATTAATTCCAATCACAATTTAGCAACTGTTTTTAATTTCTTCTTTCTTCTTTCTCCTTTCTTAATGTCTCTCCACCTTTTCAAAATCTCTTTTTTTAAAAAAAATTATTATTATTATACTTTAAGTTTTAGGGTACATGTGTAAAATGTGCAGGTTAGTTACATATGTATACATGTGCCATGCTGGTGTGCTGCACCCACTAACTCGTCATCTAGCATTAGGTATATCTCCCAATGCTATCCCTCCCCACTCCCCCCACCCCACAACAGTCCTCAGAGTGTAGTGTTCCCCTTCCTGTGTCCATGTGTTTTCATTGTTCAATTCGCATCTATGAGTGAGAATATGCGGTGTTTGGTTTTTTGTTCTTGTGATAGTTTACTGAGAATGATGGTTTCCAGCTTCATCCATGTCCCTAAAAAGGACATGAACTCATCATTTTTTATGGCTGCATAGTATTCCATGGTGTATATGTGCCACATTTTCTTAATCCAGTCTATCATTGTTGGACATTTGGGTTGGTTCCAAGTCTTTGTTATTGTGAATAGTGCCGCAATAAACATACGTGTGCATGTATCTTTATAGCAGCATGATTTCTAGTCCTTTGGGTATATACCCAGTAATGGGATGGCTGGGTCAAATGGTATTTCTAGTTCTAGATCCCTGAGGAATCGCCACACTGACTTCCACAATGGTTGAACTAGTTTACAGTCCCACCAACAGTGTAAAAGTGTTCCTATTTCTCCACATCCTCTCCAGCACCTGTTGTTTCCTGACTTTTTAATGATTGCCATTCTAACTGGTGTGAGATGGTATCTCATTGTGGTTTTGATTTGCATTTCTCTGATGGCCAGTGATGGTGAGCTCAAAATCTCTCTTTAATAGAAATATTAGACCTCAAATTTTCATCTCAGGTTTGGAAAATTATGCAAGCTACAAGCTGTGGCCCTTATTTTTGTAAGTTATGTACTAGAGATTGTCTATTCCTGGCTCTTCCATCTTTTCTATGGCTGTGTCAACCTTTCTGAATGCTTTCTTTATGTAAAATGAGCAGGTGAAACCAGGTGCATAAGGAAACTTCTAACTCTAACATTTTGTGGTTTGATTTCTCTCTTATGTTAATAAAGCAGGTAACACCTGGTCACAGCATATGCCTTCACAATCAATTGTTTGAACTTTCTTTTCAAAATAGGATGAGGAGGGAAGTGTACAGAAGGAAAAACACAGTTCATGTGGCAGGGCATTGTAACCTTTACATTGGGATGCTCCTCGTTTGGTCTGTGAGTTTGTGTGCGTGTGTGTGTGCGTGCGTGCCTGTGTGTGTGGTGAATTTTGCTTATTTTTAAAGTTGATGTTTTTTGTGTGAAATTTGAGTGACTTTATGGTTGCCAATATGAAGAAAGAAAAATTTAAAAGCAGGTAAAAATTGATTTTCATTATTAAGGTAGTTATCTAACAGGGGTAATTCTCAATCTATATCTGAAAAATGTATAAAAACATCAAAGTAATAATTTAAAGTTTCAAAAATTAAATAATACTGCTGTAGTGATAGTGGGAAAAAATTTCATCAATTTTTATATAGTTTATTATTAAAAGTTTTTTGAAACAGTGGTACAACAATGATTTAACAAGCAATGGTTTATTAAAAATTCTTTAGGATTTAAAGGAAGTATATGAAAACACGACTGACTTACTCTTCACTGTTTATTCAATAGTACTCCATTTCAATTTTTGTTTCTCTTTTTAAATTATCCAAAACGAGAGTTATTACTCCTAATGTGAAGCAGGGGACATTTAAAGAAAAGACATCCCTCTTTTTCAGTCTAGTCATTTAATTCCCCGCCAAGGAAGCTGGACAGGACTCTATTCATTTGGAGGCAGGAAGACGGCCAACACGGGACACAAGAAGGTTTCAGAGAAATGATTTTCTCAGTTCTCCAGGGGCTGCTGTGTTTCCCATAGTCTCTCCAGTGGAAAGAGTGAAGAATCAAACTCACTGGATTTTGATGCTGGTAATATTAAGATTTTGTTGAAATGAACAAATATCAATTGATTTTAACTTGATCTTCACCTCAGCAAAAATCAATGTTTATTATCATCTTCTCTCTAAACCATATGCATCTCTAGCTAATAGCATATTTTATGACGGCAATTAATTTTGAGTTCTAAATAAAAGTGAATCAAGCATTAATACATTATCATTAAGGTCTACATGAATATTAGAATTAACTCAAGTAAGTTTTATTTCAAATATTTAATGCAATGTGAAATTACTAAAAATTTGAGTAAATAATAAGCTATTTTAAAAGCCCGTGATATTAACTCTGTCCTTTTGCCCTTCCTCCTCTCATTACTATTTCTCGCCTTTGAATATATTTCCAATGTGGCATCAAGTTCTGGATCTATAAAATAGAGGTCATGCTTTTCCCAAAAGAGAACTGTGAAACTTTGACTAACCACAAAAATCACTTTCAGCTTTTTCAACACTGCAATTGTGCCAACTTGCTAATTTTAACTTTTTTTTTTTTTCATTTAACTGGGAAATTCAGGAACTTCCTACAAATGCAAAAGCACGTTTCAAAAATGACACAATATTATATAAAGTAAGGTAATGTAAGGAATGATCTTTATGAGTAGTTTCCCTAAAAATGTGGCTATGAGTTTCTGGCAGCCATCGGCTTGATATGCATGTTCACTGAAGCTTCTGACCTGAACATGTAACAAGAGAAAGAGAAGGAGAAATAAGATCCCTAGGCAATTTTGGTATGTTATGCTGTTTGACTATGTTGAAGGGGAAGGGGTCAGGAGAAGTAATAGGTAGGCGTCAAGTGCTGACAAGGTGGGCATTTCTAGTCTAAGGTCAGGCTCAAACTCATCAAGTAGCACCACATAATTGTTTACTTCTGGGAGGACAGAAAAGCAGATGGGTCATGCTGACACAAATCAAATCATAGACAGGGCTGACTTATTTTGAGAAGAAACATCATAAATACAAGGAGGCAAAAAGGCTCAGCAGTAAATGAAGATGGGCCTGAAAGTGTTAGTTATTGCCACATCACTATGGAGAGCCTATATTTTATGGCAAGTGTTAGGGAACACGTGTATTATATGTTGAGCTTTCACATCTGTCTACATCAGCAAGCATAGTTTCTTTAAAAACTAAGAATAGCAATTAATATTCTTTCTTGATTTAGCATTTCTAATAAGCAGTTGCCAATAATAACTTGTCTTATTCTGAGCTATCATTCTTAGCATTTTCCTGTCCTGTAAAACTTGCCCCCACAACGGACAAAAAAGGCACAGATTTCCTCAATCATGGATCGATTTCATTGCATTTCCTTTTCATCTCCATCTTTTTTCTTTCTCTTATCACCAGCAGTACTTGATGAGTCCATTTTACCACAACCACAGTTTCCATGTCTACTTTTAAAACACCCTACATTTTCTCTTTCATTTTCAAAATGTTTCTCGTTCTAATAGGCAAGTGATACTTCATAGAACACTTTTTATAATACCTTCCCCACTGGGTTTTCAATTTGCCTAGTTACTTTTAGATGCATGCTCTAAAGTTTTGATGACTTCTGTATCAGTCTGTTTTCATGCTACTGATAAAGACATACTCCAAACTGGGTAATTTATAAAGAAATAGGTTTAATGGACTCACATTTCCACGTGGCTGGGGAGGCCTCACAGTCATGGCAGAAGGCAAAAGACACATCTTGCATGGTGGCAGACAAGAGTGAATGAGAGCCAAATTAAAGTAGAGAGCCAAATTATAAAACCATCAGATCTTGTAAGGCTTATTCACTACCACAAGAACAGTATGGAGGAAACTGCCCCCATGATTCAATTATCTCCCATTAGGTCCCTCCCACAACACATGGGAATTATGGGAGCTACAATTCAAGATGAGATTTGGGTGGGGACACAGCCAAACCATGTCAACTTCTATGACATTTAAGCTTCTTAATTTTTGTGAATAACCTCATGTGAAGCACCTCATATTTCTCCATTCATGGCGACTATCATCAAGATAAGTACGAGACACCTTTTATTTTACTCATTTATCACTTTTCCCCCCATTCCAAAGTTCAATCTCCTTTCTGTACCCCATAGTCAACTCACTCAAATGTGTTTGCTATGTATCTTAAAATTTGTTTGCCTCCCTGTATTGTTGTCTGATGTGGATTGTAGACTGCCAACTTTTCATTGTATTCTCACTTGGCAGAGATCAGAGAGAAGCAAGCTTTCTCTGGACTCTTATAAGGACACTTTTCTCATCTGAGGGCTGTGCTCCCATGACCTCATCTAATTCTAATTACCTCCCAAATACTCCACCTTCTAATTCTATCAAATTGCAAGGTAAAGTTTCAACATATGAATTTGGGGCATGCAATCATTCAGTCCACAACACACAATATGTAAATACATGGGAGGAAAATGATAATCTCTGACCATTTATTACATATATATAAATGGTATAGCACATTGATTTGTACAGTTTAGCCTATAATATACATTTCTTTTTCCTACAAGGGGAAATGTACATTTACAGAAACTTTTCTTTCTAAGATCATATATATCAGGCTAATGAGTGTGGGCCAAGGCTGCAGGTATTACTTCTGGCCTGGTATGTTTAATTGCTGTGTTGGGCCCTTCCAAATCTCTATCTTTCCACCCTTCACAATGACTGACAATGATTGAGGTGGGTTATACTCCATGGGTCTCAGAAGAATACAACAAGCAGAGTCAACCTGAGATGGACTGGCAGTGGGAACAAAAATCAGACTTAAGTTGTTTCAAGTGTAAGGGATGTGGAAGTTACAGCAACATCACCTCATTTCTCCTGAGTGATACAATCATCATAAATGTTCCTTCCTTGTCTCGTGGGAGAATATTTTTGGGCTGTATAACTAGGAATAGTAACACTCTGTCATAGGATATATGCAGCTTTAATCTGAATAAGTACTGCCAAAGCTCTCTTCAGCAAGATTAAGCTGCTCTGGTTTTTCCACATCCCCACTAATATTATTATTATTCAACTTTCCAATTTCTGCCAATCAGATTGTTGTAAAGTGGTAAATTATTTTACTGTAATTTGCATTTCTCTGATTATAAATGAGCTTGAGGATCTCTTCATATATTTGATAGCTATTTGTTTCACCATCTGTTTATCACCTGTTCATATCATTTACCCGTACTAGCTTCTTCTCACAGAATATATGTTGAATATGGTATATATAGCACATTGACTTGTACAATATAGCCTATTTTAATTTTTTTTCTTAAAAGGGAAAATATACATTTACAGAAACTTTTCTTTCTAAGATCACTAATAACTATTTCTTACCAAACTGAAAGGACTTTTTTTTAAATTATACTTTAAGTTTTAGGGTACATGTGCACAACATGCAGGTTAGTTACATATGTATACATGTGCCATGTTGGTGTGCTGCACCCATTAACTCGTCATTTAACATTAGGTATATCTCCTAATGCTATCCCTCCCCCCTCCCCAAACCCCACAACAGGCCCCAGTGTGTGATGTTCCCCTTCCTGTGTCCATGTGTTCTCATTGTTCAATTCCCACCTATGAGTGAGAACATGCGGTGTTTAGTTTTTTGTCCTTGAGATAGTTTGCTGAGAATGATGGTTTCCAGCTTCATCCATGCCCCTAAAAAGGACATGAATTCATCATTTTTTATGGCTGCATAGTATTCCATGGTGTATATGTGCCACATTTTCTTAATCCAGTCTATCATTGTTGGACATTTGGGTTGGTTCCAAGTCTTTGCTACTGTATAGTGCCGCAATAAACATAAGTGGTATGGGCAAGGACTTCATGTCTAAAACACCAAAAGCAATGGCAACAAAAGCCAAAATTGACAAACGGGATCTAATTAAAATGAAAGGACTTTTTTTATACACACTCATCCTTGACATCACTGTAAAATCTGATATGCTGATCTTCCAGCATTGCTTGGAATGTTTTCTTCCTTTGAGTTCTTGGTACGTTCTACATTCTTTATCTATTCTATTCTTATTGCTACCTTTCAACTCCTTTCATAATTCCTTTTAGAGGTTTGTGCTCAGCCTTTTGGTCATATCTCCTTCTGTTCCTTCCCCACAAGGATTCACGAATTCAGCTATTTCCTTTATACTTAATATGAAATCTCCCACCTTAAATTTTGCTGTTAAGGTTGCAACTCTGACTACTGACATAACGCCTCTACCTGACTGTTTTATTATTATCTCAAACTCAGCAAGTTAAGATGAAAATAAAACTATCACCTGAAAAAGTATGTTGACTTCATATATACACCATTCATGTCACTTGTAAATCATCACTCCTGTCAAGATGGATACCTTGAAGTAAACTTTGATGTTTAAATTCTCTTTTATCTGCTAGCCTGGGTGACGGATTTGGATTTCTCCATTGCGGATATGCTTTTGCTTTACCCTCTTTTCTCTGACACCACTATTCACTCTCCATTGCTGCTTCCCTACCAAAAAGTTTACCACCTCACACTCAGAGCAACGGAAAGCCTGCTGACTAGACACTGTGTCTAGGGTTTTACATGGTTTCACATAGATGTCACATTTATTACACTGTTGTTGCTTTATGTATTTACAGATATTTTTTGCTTTTTCTAATAAAACAATGCATAGCAATATTCTGTTAGAAGAATTAAATAATGCAGAATTGTGTAGAATAGCATAGAACATTCCACTTTATATTCACCCACCCCAGATTAGTCTTTCTATCTTTTTGCCCCAGAGGAAATCACTGAAACTGTTGGTGTTTCCAGGTACTTAAAGGGTTCATTTATCCATTTTTATGCATGCATACATAAAGGTTATTTCCGTTGTAAGTATTTATAAGTGGGCTGATACCTTTTTTTTATAGAAATGTGTTTTTTTTTGTTTTTTGTTTTTTTTTTTTAGACACTCTTGCTCTGTCACCCAGGCTGGAGTGCAATGGCACAATCTCAGCCCACTGCCACCTCTGCCTCCCGGGTTTAAACAATTCTTCTGCCTCAGCCCCCTGAGTAGCTGGGACTACAGAGGCCCTGTCAGCACCCCCGGCTAATTTTTGTATGTTTAGTGGAGAGGGGGTCTCACCATATTGGACAGGCTTATCTCAAACTCCTGACCTCGTGTTCTGCCTGCCTCGCCACTCAAAGTGCTGGGACTGCAGACGTGAGCCACTATACCCGGCCCACTTAGCCTTTTATATAGGAGATCTTTCTATGCTAGGAGATACGGTCAAATCAAGTATAATTTCTGTCCAATGTAAATGACAAGAGGAGGAGAGGAGACTGAAGGCAAAAGAACTGTAGGAAGCTTTTACAGTAGTCAAGTTGAGGGTTATAAAAGTTTTCCCTAGGTGAGTACCAAGTAAAATAGGAGAACTGGACATTTCATTTAAGAGTGACTTAGGAGATGTAATTACAATCATATTTGTGGAATGTGTAGTAGATGATGGTGAAAACTCCCAGCTTTCTAGTGTGACAGATGAGGGTATAAGTGATTAAAATAATTAAGATATGAAACCCAGGGGAAAATAAATCAGAAAGAAGAGGCAAGGGATATCGACTCTTGGGAGTGCAAACAACAGGCACATTGACTTATTTAGACTTTAACTCGTGAGGAATTGTAATTTCAGAATTTATATTCTCCCTGGGAATTTGATAATGAAGAGAGGAGTTTTATACTAAAATTGTGCAGCCTTTTTATTACTGGTAATTTATTATCAAAAGTTTATTTATTCAATGTATTATAGCAACATTTTCATAGTGTCTTTAATTTCATTGCTTATAAAATCTCAGATAGGCTATGTCAGACAGCTTGGCTAGAAACTTTTGGACAGGAAATAGTGTGGGGGCTGAATGTAAAGCTTTGGTCACAGAATACATTTAGAGTTAATTTTATTAATACATTGTTCTGACAAATTTTAAAGCCTTCTAGGTGTAAAACCTATCCTTTGCACCAGTGATCCCAAAAGGAGCCACAGTGGATTAGCTTTTTGTAATCAAGGAAGGTAGGGACAGGACTGTCCATATGATATTGTTTGGCTTTGCCCCCGCCCAAGTCTCACCTTGAATTGTAATGATCTCCACATGTCAAGGGTAGGGCCAGGTGGAGATAATTGAATCATTGAGCCAGTTTCCCCCATACTGTTCTCATGGTAATGAATAAGTTTCATGAGATCTGATGGTTTTATAAATGGGAATTCCCCTGCACAAGCCCTCTTGCCTGCCGCCATGTAAGATATGCCCTTGCTTCTCCTTTGCCTTCCACCATGATTGTGAGGCCTCCCCAGCCATGTGGAACTGTGAATCCTTTAAACCTGTTTGTTTTAGAAATTACCCAGTCTCGGGTATGTCTTTATTATCAGCATGAAAACAGACTAATGCTGTTAGTCTAATTAATGAAACAGACTAGTTAGTTAATGAAACAGACTGTTAGTCTAATTAATGAAACAGTCTAGTTAATGAAACAGACTAATTGATACCAGTAGTGGGGTGCTGCTGTAAAGAGGACACCCATGGCTGTGGTTGGCAATTGACTTATTGTTTAAAGCCAGAGGGTTAAAAAAAAAAAAAAAAAAGTTGAAGGCTGGAGTGGAGTATTTCTTTCTCAGTCCTTCAATTCTCATGATTAAAAAACAAACAAACAAAAATACTCATACGTTCTTCCTGCTTCTGTGATTACTCCTCCTCTGGAAAGTAGGATTCACTTAGCTGATTGCTAAGTTATCATAAGAAAATGGCATAAAGAGCTATGACCCTTTCATTTCCTCCTCTTCAGGACATAACTTCTTAAAGGAAATATATATCCTACCTTGGTCTGTGACGTGTGGTAAAAGGGGCCTGCTCCCCAAAATGGGAGCTTATATTGCCCAGTACTTCTTTTGACACAATACACAAATATTCCTAAAATGAGATCCATTATTAGGAATTTCCACCAGCCCAAAAAATATCAGATTTACTCTCCAATGTTAGCTTTATTAATTAATAGACCCACATTCTTAGAATATCATTTGCTTTACTTTTTTATTTCTCAACTTGCCTAAAACTTGAGTAAAGGCGGAAAATGATCCTACGTATTGGGAAATACCTGAAGCTACAGCTGCTACATACTCAGGTCTGCTTTGCTAGTGCGACAGCAGCCACAGATAATACGTAATGAATTGTGGCTGTGTTCCAAAAACCTTCATTTATGGACATTGAAATTTGATTTTTACATAATTTTCACATCGTCAAATACTGTTTTTCTTTTCTTAACCACTTAAAAATGTACAAAGCATTCTTAGCTTGAGGGGACCACAGCAGACCCACAGACAATAGTTTGTGGACCTCAGTTATAGTGTCAAATACAAGATTGTGGTTATATTATTTCTTCCTTAAGAATTTTCAAAGACTTTATTTTGCATGTTTCAGTCCTTCTTTCTACTACTGGCTTCCAGATACTCCATAACTTGGCCTTTCATACCTTTACAACACCAAAAAGCATATCATCCCATTGTAGTTTCTAGCACCCAATTGCCTCTCAGTAAATATTTTTTTAAAAAGTCACTAATTAATTTTTTTAAAAATGTACTTTCTTTTTGCTATGGTTTGAATGTGTCCCCTAGAAGTTCATGTGTTGGAAACACAATCCCTCTGCCCTCCTGAATAGATTAATGGATAAATGAGCATTCTGCCCTTATGAATGGATTAATGTTGTTATCACAGGAGTGAGTTTGTTATTGAGAAAGTAGCTTTTTTATAAAAAGGAGCTCTCTCCTGTGCTGTTGCCTTCTTGCCATGTGTTGGCCTCCACCATAATATGATTTACCAAGAAGGCCCTGATCAGATGCCAGAACCATGCTCTTACACTTCCCAGCCCCCAGAACAGTAAGTGAAATAAATTTCTTTTCTTTATTAATTACCCAGCCTGTGGTATTCTGTTGTAACAACAGAAAGTGGACTAAGGCTCCCCTCTACGAAACTTGTTTCTTCAATATGCTTGTTCACTTTTTCTTTTTTAAATTTAAATATTATCTCTTCTAAGATACCTTATTGAACTACTTTAATTGCATAATATTTCTGTTTTATGCTGAGAAATAAATTTTGGTAGAGGTTAAAATTGAAACTGTTTTCTAGTTACTATTTTATATCATGGTTTTGATGAGAAAGAGAAGGAATAAATACAAAATGAACTCCAAATTCAGAAAATGTGGCATTGACATTTAGAGAGTAATTTTTTTGGGGGAAGGGGGGCGTTTTACCTTGTTGTGTTTTTATGTAGGAAGATAGTAGCCAATGTATTATTTTAGTATCTTTTTGTGAACAGAACAGAGAAAACATGGGAGATATCATTTATCTAAACTATTGGCTAAGCACACATTTCCATCACAACAATTCAGTCTCAATATGGTGGAGACCAACAACTTCAGAGGAGGCTATGGGACACTAAAGTTAAAAAGAAAATAGAGCTAAGAAGGAAAACAGAGGAAGAGGCACACCTGTTCGTTCATTCTTCCTAGTAGCCTGTAGCAAGCTAGTCCTTTATTTAACTCTCTGTCCTATCTGTGGAAGACAAAGTACATTTTTTGTAATGCATAGTTTTCTAGATTTTTTTTAAAGGAAAGATGTATTGCAGTAAAAGGGGAAATTTTAAAAGAACGTTTACTCTGCATCCCTCTTGGGCAGCTACGAAGCTCAGTAATATTTTTAATACTCTAGATGAATCACCACTGCAGTTATACTTGTCATCTCAAAGGTAAAAATATTGTTTGGGGAGGAAATTACTTTATGAAAATATTTTCAATGGTTTTCTTTTTTGCATAGTGAGAAATATTCAGTTTCACATCTCTAGATATCTATTGCCAAATAAGGATCCAAAAATTGTACCAATTTATACTCTCATCAATTATGTATCAAAATAAGACATAATCTTTATAAAGGGCATTTTAAAATTCCACTTTTATTTGTATTAAAGTCAGGTTTTTCTCACTCACTCCGCAACATTAAGTTGAAATTGAAATGCTGTGTCCAAAATTATATTATTTCATTTTTCAACTATTAGCTTGATATTCCTTTTCCAAATTTTTGATTTGACATTTAATTGTTATTTCTTAAACCTAGGAAATCTGTCACTAATCCATTGAAAAAATATGACAATCTCATTTGGATTTTTATTTCCTTATGTCTATAAGTATCAATAATTATATAAAATACTTCTTTTCCTGTATCATCTATCTTTCCTACAAATATTGATATGGTTCTCTTCTGAGGTCCAATAATTTGTTCGGTACCTCACCTTGATTTATTTTACTAGTCACATTTTCTTTTGGAATTAAATTTATGGTCCATTTCACCTTCAATGCTTTTCAGGCAATGTTGACTTTTTTTTTCTGTATCTTTGTCAAAAAAATTTTTTTAAGTATTTAGAGAGTTTCTTCTAAGTAACTGCCTTTAATATAGCAAAGCTACTTCTTTTCTAATATTTCAATAGGAAAAAACTAAAATAGAATAATGTCAAATGAAATTCCTTCACTAAAATTCATCATATGTCCTATTCTCTCTATGTAACATCTTTGCTTCTGTCTTGATGCACTGCATGCATTTGCCCTTGTTGACAACACGTATAAACATAGCTGTGAGCTGTGGCCGTGGGCCAAGATGTCCTTGATTTGGTCAAAGCTGCAAAAGATGTTTGAAAAAGACAGCTATTTTATAAAGAAATGAGCTGGTTTACATTTGTTGGCAAAAGTAGCACATTTAATTAAAATATTTATTTTCAAATGGACATTTCTGAGACTAACTTAATGGTTAGTTGTACTGGAGTCTTTGTATTGCATACAAAGCTAATATGATAGCAGTTTGCTTAGATATAAAGACAGGGGTACCCATTTAACCAAAAACCTGCATCATAAAGCTTCTCTTAGATGACTATGTCTTTACAGTGGAACTATGTCTAGTCCTGCTATATTAGATTGTTTACTATGCAAACAAAATCTTCATAAGAGTACAAAACTAAGATGAACTATACTATTACAAACGTGTATCTCTCTAATGTCAACATAGGCCTAGCTAAATAGCTATATGCTTGAAAATTAAAGGTATGTCATGTACATGTAGTTATCTTGCTGCTGTAATAGTTTTACAACAATTATGTCTAAGTAATTTCTTTGTGTGTTTTTGTGATTTAACATTTTCACAGTTACATATTTTAATTATGAAAATCAAATGTAAAATATTTTTTTTAAATTCTTGACTTTATAGAGATAGAAGAAAGTCATGATGTAGAGATTCAGAAATTGACAAAAGTCCTATAAGATACAATAATATCTGAATTAAGGCAAACTCATAAAATAGTTTTATTGTCGTCTTTTCTGAGTTGCTTTCTAATTTGCTTTTTCTATAAACTCACTTCTCCCTGTCCCTTCTTGCTTTTCTCTGTCATTTTCTGCATAAACAAAAATTAGGACGAGACTTGGAAATAGGAATAAGACTGTATCTTGCTGATCAGTTTTAAATGGCAAAATTATTTTCTTGATGGTTTTATATTGTACTCGATGAAAGGAATTTTCATGCCAGGGCTAAGCAGCTAGTTAGCAAAGATGGAAGTAGAATGTAGACAGGAAACATGGAAGTCTAGGAAGGAATCAAGGCACAGATAAAGGCTCGAATTGTGATAAATCCAAGGACTGAAACAAAACAGTACTAAGGATCTGCAAACTATCCCGTTATGAAGAAATATGCATTTAAAATGAAATTCAAACACATAGACACTGAAGAAATTTGGTGAAAAAGACTGAGAGGTCTTTGACCTCTTGGAACTCACAGTCAAGTGTGGGGTGTCAAATCAAACACGAGGAAACAAGTGAAAGTGACCATTTTAGATAGTAAGAAAATACGTCAAAAAGAAGTTTATGTGATAGAGATTGCCAGGCGAGGGCTAGGTTAGGCCTCCAGCAAAAGTCTCTCTGAGGAATTGGTATTTGGTAGAGTTGAATAATCATGAGATGGAAGGTGGGAATAGGGAGTAGACAGGCACTGAAGAAGAACACAGCTTGTTGTGTCAGAGGAGTGGGAGGAAAAAAAAGTAATAAAGTGTGGCTGGAGTACATTGAGCAAGGAAAAGAGACAGGATGGCAGACAAGCAGGGCAATTTAATAGAGGGCTATAAAAACCAAAGCAATGTATTTATATCTGATACTAATTGTGACGGAACCAAATGCAGGAAAGCATTAGGCAGAATTAGGAGACTACTGGAATGGACCTGACAAAAATAAGAGAGGCTTGGATTAGGAAAATAGCTGTAGCAAGTGGAAGACAGATTAGTTTAACATGTTTTCTGTGCATACTCTGTCAATAGGTTTTGTTGATGAATGGATGTATAAAGTGAGGAAAAACAAGGACTTAAGGTAACCTCTTAGGCTTGTTTCCAGAGCATTACCTGGCTGGTGTTATTATTTGCTGAGTTGGGAAAGCTGAGAGAAGAGCAGGTTTGGTTGGGGGAAAAAAATGAGATTTTGGTTTTGTCTCTATAAAGTGTCTGATGCTTATTAGAAATACACATAGGAAAATAAAATAGATAGTTAAATGTATTAGTCAGAGTTAGTGGAAATGGTGTGGATTAGTCATAAATCTGGGAGCTATTAGCATATCTCGATGTTATATCAAGCTCTGGGATTGTATGAGATCATCTAGTTGGGAGCATGGAAGTAGACAAGGAGTCCCAAAACTGAGGCCAGTTGTCCAGCATTTAGCGATCAAGCAGAGAAGCAGAATTAATTAAGAGAATACTGAGAATGAGTTCCTGGAGGTAAGAGGAAATCTGAGAAGTGTGATGTGACAGAGGCCAAGAGAAGAAAAGTTATAAAAAAGAAAGATAAAATGAGTCAACTGATATTGAGATCTCAATTAAGAAAAAGCAAAAAAGTGACAAGGGGACTTTTCAGCATGGTGCTCTTTAGTTATGTTGATATGGATAGTCTCAACAGAGAGGTGGAATGAAGGCCTATATGGACTTAACTGGAGCAAGTATGTGAAAAGAGGAAGTAAAGGAATTACAGACAACTCTTCAAAATATTTACTATTAATACGGATTGAAAATGTATGTGGAGAGGAGATTGAGGATATTGGATATTTAAAGGCTTATAGGAATGATTGAGCAGAAGGAGAGAAATTTCTGATGCAGGAGAGAGAGAGGATATTTGCCTAGTGGGGTATCAACTTTTGATAGAGGGAAGGGCAATTTATCAGTAATAACAAAATAAAGGAAAGAGAGAGAAAAATGCTACTCGCATTTTATGATGAGAAGATGGAGGAGGTTTTGCTTCTCTTTGTGTTTACTTTCTTGTCAGCAGACAGTAAGAGGCTGGAGAAAGTATATAGTGTCCGAGGTAAAAGGAAAAATAATAATTACTTACATAAAGTGTGAAAAATAGTTATTGTTGAGTTCTATTGAAATGTATTGTCTTGATTTTAATTAGATCAATCAGTAAATTTGTTTATTGTTTTGTTCCCCCTGATATTAAGGTTTAGGTACAGACAATGAGTAGGCAGAGAGGTTTAATAGCCTAATCAGTATTATATTTTCAAAATACATACAATAATAAAATAACCAAAGTAAATATTCCCAGGATGACATAATACAGACAGTGGAAGTAGCAATCTGACATCCTGATGAATAGACATTCTGAGGAACCCCATCCTCTGGATGGAGAGTATCTTGAGTAGACCCTGAGCCACTCCCTGAGAGAGCTTTCTTTGCTTAGAGCTCTCTACAGCTCCTCATTTTGCCTTCTAGAAAACTCATCATTTTCTGTTACTTTTCTGGCCATAACTGAAATAGGCATTGGCAAATATGACCATCTTGGCCCTGAGCTCTTCCTCAGCCCACTTTCTGAACTACATGGTTCACTATAGCTTACAAATAATCTGTCTCTTCTGTGAGGCTGCTAATTCTTTGTCAAATAAATAAATAAATAAATAAATCTCAAAAATCTTTTTAATAATCTTGTCTAGTATATTCCAGTGACCTCCATGTGTCAAAATCTATGCTCACTGTTCTTTCCCAAATAGTGTTCTTTTTCTAGACATTATTTATAATTTGTGATGTGTGTTTGCTTTCTTAACCCTATCCTCTCTCGTTAGACTTAGTAATGAGTGGGTACCTTGAGCATAATGTTTTTCAGAGGGAAAGCCATAGGCTTTGTCAATTTTCCTAGAGCATTTTTTTTCCCAATTCAAAGTATTTGCTTGGGATTATATCCTGGGTCCTTTTTCAGGAATACCATATAACCAAATCTGAAGATGTACTAGTAAGGATATTGGCCATTTCCTTGATCAAATTCAGCTGCAACTCTAAAATTGTGAATAGGCCCTCATAGATCCATGTTCTTCTCATCTTTATGTTCTATCTTTTGGGGTTGAGAAGTAGTTGCCTCTTTCAACCCTGAAAGACCCTGATATTATCCATTCTCCCTATTCCTTTCAATGCCTTCTTGAGCTTACCAAGTCTTTTCTGGGCTTATCCATTTCTTGAAAACATTGTGAAATCAGATTCTTTGTTTTCTGCCATTTTCTAGAGCTACAGGCTGATCTTCTTTCTAAGTTACAAAAAATAACAGTTTTATCCAATATTTTATTATTTCAAACTCTAATCTTATTTTGTCTACTCTTCAAATTTTTTCTAATTCCTCACCAATATATCACTAAAGACAATCCCACGTATTTTAGAATTTTTTCACATGAGCAACACTCCTCCATGTACAAAGTTTAGTATTTTTAGTAGCAGATAGTTTCGAAGTCTCTTACTCACACTGCAATTTCAAAGCAGGCATTACACGAGGTCCTAGGCAAAATTAGACTCTATCATTGCACATGCTTTTAAAATCTCTGTGGCAGGAAAGAAGACATTGGGATTTCCTGTTTAGTTCTTAGAGTGTCTTCCTGAAAATAAATAGATTACTTTGTTTATACTTAGTTAGCCAAGGCAAGTCACATGGCCACACTAAACTTCAGATTGTGCAGGAGAATGCAATCCTACCAAACCTAGAAGGAGAGGAATCCCAGAATATTTGTGAAAAGCCATAACAACTAACACATAGACCATTAAAAATATTTGCTAAAAGAATGAGAAGTTGCTGCAAGGAAGTAAGAAAACCAAAATAAAATACATGGATATGTGTTTTTCTTTTTTTTTCCCCCCTGTAATAAGAGGCAGTGGCAGGGTGCCTAATGATTTGGTTAGCACAGAGCCGCAAGACTGGAAGGAAATTATTTACCTGGGTAATAGTACAAACATAACTTCTGGGTGATCTGTTAAAAAAAAATTGAATTCAAAAGCAGATGTCTAATAGCAACCAACTGGAGCAACAGATGATTAAAAACCTCTTGCTGACAGTGAGGACATCATATAAAATAGTATAGTTACTTATAGCCTGATTAAAGAAGTATTTGGTTGTACAAAACATCATGTCATAATTGGATATATTAACTTTTCTTTCTCCTTCAAATGAAATATTCTCCTTGTATAGGCAGGGGCCGAAGCAGGTAACGCAATGGAAAGATGTCTGGATGGGAGTCATGAGATCTCTGTACAAGCTTCAGTGTACCATAAAGAAGTGTCTTTCAAACTTGAGTTTCTCACAATCTCTGTTGTGGTTGTCACTTAGAAACAATACTAAATTCTTCATCCGCTGCAGTCTGGCTCTGCCCCTAAGACTCAATTGAAAATGTCTAACTTATTTTTCTCTCTGTCCACATTGTATCTTTAGTATTTTATATGTTCATCACATCTCACCAAGATTATTGCCTACCAATTAGTACCTTTATTTCCAGAGTGCCTCCCTCTTCCCCAACTCCCCAAACTCACTTCCCACATGGCTTCAAGAGTGATCCAGCCTGCAGAAATGCTTGCTGTTTGTTTAATTGAACTATATGTTATTGAATGATGTTCTCTACCAATTTGGAAGGAGGTTGCGTGGGGATTCTAGGAAGAGAACAAATCTTTATTTGTTTGTTTTTGGAAGCCACACCTACATCTTCACAAGAAAAAAAAATATTTTGTGGCGTATTTCTATCCTTCCCATCAGGACCAAGTTTAACTGTTTTCATAAAGCTAATCTAATAATTAAAATCATACCAAATGATATGCTTCCAGATACCATGCCCTCATATATTGGTTTAATTCAGAAGACCTTCATGTTGAAAGTTTGAAAATATTTGAGAATAGAATGCCCACAACTCTCATTTGCTTCTGGACAAAGTGTGACACATGAGGAGGCATGTTACACTCCAAAAGAACTGCTGAGTTTTCTAATTTATGAAGGCAAATCCAGAAAATATGTGTAGGAATGGCTACTAGGGATAAAGAATAATAGTGGAAGAAACAAAAAGTTGGATAAGGCTGAATTTATTGATATGGGCTCACTAAGCAGAGACTCTGCATTTAATATTGCAGCTCAGGGAGTTAGAATGGGCTTTAAACCATTTGATTCATTGGCTCAAACATGGACCAAAAAAAGTGGTCCACAGTGAGCAAGTTGGAAATGCCAGTCCTTTCTTAGTTTAATGTAGAGGAAGATTCAAAGGCATGGGGAGATTGGAATATTAGAGTAGATTTGTCATTTAAGATCTACCCCTCCAAACTGGGAGGATCCAGAAGGCATACATTTCACTAACACTGTGAGGAATAAATTGGTGAGAGGAGCCCTGGCATCCTTGTAGAGCTCTGTGATCACTATTCTCTGTAGTCAAGATCTTCCAGTGGGAACTGCAGTCACTGAATTGGGAAACCTACATGCAATGGGAGCACTTGGATCCCAAGGTGGCCAAGTGGTACCACGCAGCTGCCAAAGGCAAAGAGGATGTGGTTACCATAGTAGATGGTAGAGTCAAAACAGCAATCAGAAGAGTCTGGCTCATGTAGAGCTATCATGGCTGGTTGATCATAGTGTTTCTACAAGCAAAATATACAGGATTCTGTCTTAGTCCATTCAGGCTCCTATAACAAAATACTATAAACTGAGTAGCTTATAAACCACAGAAATTTATTTCTTACATTTCTGGAGTCTGGAAACTCCAAAATCAAGACCCTGGGAGATTTGCTGTCTGATGAAGGCCTGTTTCTTTACAGAAGACTGTCTTCTCCCTATAACCTCATGTAATGAAAATGAGGAGAAATCTCTGTCAGTCTTTTTCTACAAAATAACTAATTTCATTCATAAAGGAGCTGTACTCTTGACCTAATCATCTCTGAAAGGCCCCACCTCCTAATATCATCACTTTGGGGATTAGAATTTCAATACATAAATTTTGGGGGTATATAACATTCAGTTCATTGCAGAAGCCTTCTAAATTCTTATTTCTTCTATATAAGCAGAAAAGTTCTAGGTCAAGTGAACAAAAATCTGACCTGAATTATACAACCAAGAGTCATAACCCCTCAATCAATTGTCAGACTTTAGTCAGAACTCATTGAATTAAGGTGACGCCTTAAGAAAGAACCCTGGTACACTGCCAAAAATGCGTATTATTAGTCTTTCTCCCAACCCTCCCTAAAGGAAGCTTTGGTTTTAGGATGGTGTGTCAACTTCTAAGTACTTTAAATATTGAATTAGAAACTGGAATTTCTATAATAAAGAAATTTCTACAATAAAGAAATGTAGATATACTTAAGATGTTTAAATGTAAACACGCTTTCTTATTAATTATACAATTAGTAACATATTTTTTAAAATTCTATCACAATTTTAAAAGACTATGTTGTGTTTTCTATTAGATAGCTGTGATAAGAAATAATGTCAATGCTCATATTTATTTAGAGCTCTGTTTTGCTATTTCAACTTTATCTGTGTTCTAGGTTATTTCTCAAATAAATGAGAAACTTAATTTGAGGTATGCATATTTGAATATTGGCATGATTGGACATATTCAAAATTATGATTTTTTCTCAATATAATTCACAATAACTATTCTCCTGAATAGGCAATCAGCAACTTTTTTATTACCTCTCAATTTTCTTTAAAATTTTCTGTTCTTAATATAAAAATTAGAGCATAAAAGATTTAAGCATGAACCTATTACAAAAAAAATCCACACTCTTGGCTTTGATTTTTACAATAGTACAGATATGTACATGTACGCTAAGAGCAAAACATCCTAGTCAATTTCACTTCCATGATATGGAAAAGAAATGACGGGGGAAAAGTAATATATCTTTGATTTTGGTTCACTTGTTTTTGATTCAAATATATAGCAGCATATAATTTGAAAATCAATTTAAGGATTTTTCACAGTAAAATCATAATCTCTATTATTCAACTCTTAGGTGACTGAATTAGATAGAATTTCATAATTTGATCCACTTCAGAATTATAATGTGTTGTCAATAATATTTATGGTTAAATTTTAAAATTTAATAGCAGAAACACAGTGAGCCTGACAAAGCTTGCTAATAGTTGCAGAGTTCTGATGGAAGGATAGGGTATTTTGTAGAATCAGCATGCCAAGGAGAAATATCTTCACTTGTAAGCTTTGTCACAGGAAATTAATTAACATAGTAACATCATGTCTTAATAGAACACCTTCATATAATTTTGCAGAGCTGAGAATCAGTGTCACTAATATAAGGTAATTAAAAGTAAGTATATTATCAAAACTGACATATAGTCTGAAATGATCTAGCAAAAAGGCACATATTTTCCTCAAAAAGGGAAAAATATATTTGACTAAGTTTTTGATATAGAATAGAAAACTTTTTTGATAGGGCATGATATACACCTTGTTTTATAAAATTTCACTACTAGATATTGTAAAGAAGCACTATATATAAAAAATCTATTATTCTGAACCATCAACACTTGTATACTTGTTATTTTTGTCTGAAAAATGTAGTGAAATAAAACTCAATTTGTGAATTAAATTTTCTATAATGTAACTTCTGACAAATTCTGTTAAAGTGTATTCTGCTTGGCAAATTTCCTTAATTTACATTATACAGTTTCAGAGAACTTTGGTCAATATTCTAAATCAGCTAGCACCCAACTATACACCTTTAAAAAGAAGCTTGAATAAGTTTATTTTTCTCAGAAGGAAAAACACGTATTTGTATTCTCAAGTCTTTAATAATTAAAATTATGATTCCATAAGACGACACTAGTATTTTTTTTCATTTAGTGCCCTCACAAGATAACATTTTCAATTTTTAATTGTTGACAGGACGTTTTAAGCAATAAGTATCAGAAAACATAAAGAAAAATAGACACCTGTGACATCTATTAAAAAAACACTTTTTTCTTTTTATAAAATTGAGATAATCCAGAAAATGTTTCAATGACATTGTTACAGTTCAACTAGAGGTATCTATTTTTTAACTATTTTGCCTTGATTCCTTCATTAGTTATTAAAGTTTGCTTAGGCTCTGAGCATTATTTCTCTCTTAATATATACTATTTCCTATTATTGATGTATCAATTAACTTGCTACATTAAAAAATAAATCAGGGGAAAAAAACAGTGCTTAGGCAAATAAGCCATATAATTATTTCTATCTAGAAACAAAAAAGGTCACATAAAACGGGAAAATTCATGGGACTGAAATGCATGGACGGGGAAAACTCTAAAACTTTATTTAATATGAACATATAAAATGTAGTAATTTTGTTCTGAAAGGCACCATAAATCTGTAAGGTGAGCCTAATTGTTTTTTTATTGTGAATTTTCTTTTTAAGCAGAAGTGCATGTCCTTTTTTTCCCCTCATTCACTGTAGAATAAGGCACTTTAGAAAAAGCAGAAAGTATCCTGCTCTCATCTCCCATTTCTCTCTACAATTCTGAGTGTGCTCACTTTATCGCACAGGAGCTAGAAGATTCCTGCTTTAAAATATTTATCAATACCATGTGAAATAGCAAGTCTATTGACACCATTTTTCCAATAGTATGTGCTCACTCTGTATGCCTGTGTCATACTTTGGTCATTCTTGCAATCTTTCATTTTTTAAAATTATTTGTATATCTGTTTTGGTGATTTGTGATCAGAGATCTTTGATGTTAGTATTGTAACTGTTTTGGTGTGCCATGAATTGCACCCATGTAAGATGGCTAACTTCACCCATACACGTGTGTGTTCTGACTGCTCCATCAACCCGCTGTTTCCCATCTCTCTCTCTCTCTCTCTCTCTCTCTCTCTCTCTCTCTCTCTCTCCGCCCCCCACTCCCCCCCACGACTTGGGTCTCCATATTCCCTGAGATACAATGTTGAAATTAGGCCAATTAGTGACCCTACAATGACCTGTAAGTGTTCAGATGAAAGAAGGAGCCACAAGTATGACTGTACTTGCTCTTTCTTTTGCTCAGAGTGCTTTTGCTTTGGCTCTAGTTGGCATTCTCTCATCAATCAGCCCAAAGGCTGTCTCATGTAGGTCCTCCTTGGCTACCCAATTTAAAGTAACTCCTATACTCACTCTTTTTCACATTATTCCTCATAATACATTTTTAACATCTAAAATTATCTTGTTCATTTACTGTTTACTTCTACATTGTCTGTCGATCCTCAGTTAAGTTTCATAAAGGCAAAGAGCATGTCCTGTGTTGCACAGCACCGAGAATATGCCTGCCACAAAGTATGTGTCCCACAAATATTCTGTAATAAGTAAATGAATGAATGAAATAATTAATGAAGACTGGTCTTGATACATATTCTCCATGTTCCTAACAATATATAAACTGGATGATGCATTTCTCAATTCTTTAAATCAATTGACATGAAAATGGAAATAGGAGTTTAGTAACAGAAACCAGAATCAAAGCATAAGTTTGGACTTTGTACCTTACTTGGCTATATGATGGCAAATATCTGAAACCACTATTTCATAACAGAAAGAAATATCTTTTAGGATTTATTATGAATCTCAATTTCAATTGGAAATAAACAGTATTGCATGAACCAGCCATTCATTTACATGTAAAATTAAATTGCATGATTGAAATATTTTATATAAGAATTTAAGGGAAAAACACATGATGTCTGGAATGGATTATTAAATGATTTACAGAACTCACTCCAGAATTTAAATTTTTTTTGTACTTAATCTGAAAAGGAACTAATTTTTTTATAATTCCTGAGATTATAGTGAAATCAAGAAAAAGTCAGAATGTTTAAGAAGAAAGTGGTACAGCTAGTGGGGTATTTGGCAGCAGAATATAATGAGATTTGTTTTATTGGTTTCAATTTGCAATGCTGTCTGAGTGCAAGTTATCATTGTCTTTTAAAATGCTTATTTATATGGTCAACACTAGCACTGAGCAAATGGGCTTTCGGGCTGGCTTGTTGTTCTACTTAGAGAAAATATAATTCAGGCTACAGCCACAGGAATAATTTATTTGCCAGGGTTAAGAAATTGCTCCAAGATATAGGGCCGTTGTACCAAATATTTAAGAGCAAGAATTCACTGCATTGTCTGCTTTTATAAAAGTTTTGCGTTCGGAAAAACAGAGTCTAACTAGAGAAATCAAGTAGAATTAGCAATGGGAGCCAAAATATTTCTTCATTATGTTTTTCCTAAATGTCAAAAGTAGTCTTTAGAGAACTCCTGTGCATAAAGAACAAATTCTGCCATTTCTATAGTCAAGGCAATGAAGATATAAAGTTTGGAATTCATGTTTTAGGGTCTGAACTCTCAAGATCTTTCAGAATCTCTTAAAAAGCTTTTCCAAAGCTATTCAACTTAAGGTTAGAGCAAAATTTTAAATTCTTTATAGTGATCTAAATCCATGAAATTATGGAAAAGATATATGAAAGAATAAGTTAGAATGAGGATAATGATGATGAAGAGGAGTAGGATAAGGGCCTTAGAACTGTAGAAGGCGAAGGAAGGTATTATAGCAGTGAAGAAAAACAAGATGGGGTACTATCAGATGGCAGACATTTTGATAAATGACTCCATGTCAAAATATGACAATAATAGCATGGTCCTCTGTGACAACCTGAGTTAATTGATTAAAGAAAGAGATTACGAACTACAGAGAAGCCTCTCTTCCTCGCATCACATACGCCCAGCTGCTACAGCAGGAGTTTTGACTGAAGTCAACAGAATGGCTTTCTTAGCAGTGAGATCTTTTAGAGAAATGCCCATTTAAACAATTATTCATTCAATCAGGAAATATTTATTAATCTCTATGACCTAGGTATGGTGCTATGTGTTGCAGATAAAGTTATAAACACAACAGATAAGGACCCCTCCTTACAGATGAGATATGATTAATAGTAAACAAACTGAAAAAATATAAGGAATTATTATAGATCACATCAATGTCTAAAGGATATAAAAAGGTTGACATAATAAACAGTAATTACTTACTCTTTCTGGAAAGATTCTGTCTGGAAAGACTCTTTTGAGGAGGTGATTGGAGGTTGTTTAAATGTAATACCAATAAAATGAGAATGAGCCTACCATGCAGTGTATGAAAGAGAGAGAAAAAAAATTCCTGTATCAAGCAGAAAAAAATAGTATGTTCAATTAAGAGTGACCTGTATCTTTAAGGAACAGAAAAACAACAAAAGGTCCAAGTGGCTGAAATCTGGTCAAGAAAGCACAATAGTATGAAATGAGGTTGAAAAGGAAGCAGATTAGAAAAATCAAATCAATAGTGTTTGGATTTTATTCTACCTTCAGTGAGACTTTCAAATGAAAAGAGTGCTATAATGTGGTTTATACATTTAAAACATCACTCTGGCACCTATATGGAGATAGATGAATGAATATGAAGGCAGGGAGACCAGATAGAAGAGAATTACAGAGAACCAGAAAACATGGCATTGGCTTGCATCAAGAAGGCAGCTGTGAAGATGAAATGACATAAGACACAGAAATACATCAGATATGAGTAGGACTTCCTGATAAATTATACAGAGTTAGAGAAGGGAAATATTCAAGGTTACAGAAAGAAAATGATCAAGGATAAAAAGCAAGCTTGAGTAACAATGTAATTATCTGAGATGGAAAAGATTGAGGTAGGAAAAAATTTCTTATTTTGAAAGGTGTGGAGAAAGAAGACTAAAGCTTTCCATATAGATTCTTTAGGATTTTGAGATTGATAGTCACTGTGGAATAAATGTTTGTGTCTCCCAAAATTTATTTGTTGAAAATCTATTCCCCAGTGTGAGGTGTATTAGTCAGTTTCCATGCTGCTGACAAAGACATACTGGAGACAAGGCAATTTACAAAAGAAAGAGGTTTAATGGACTTACAGTTCCACGTGGCTGGGGAGGCCTCACAATCATGGCAGAAGGTGAAAGGCACATCTCCCATGGCAGCAGACAAGAGAAGAGAGCCTGTGCAGGGAAACTCCCACTTATAAAACCTTTACATCTTGTGAGACTTATTCACTGTCATAAGAACAGCATGGAATAGACCTGCTCCCATGATTCAATTACCTCCCACATGCTCCCTCTCACAACATATAGGAATTCAAGATGAGATTTGGGTGGGGACAGAGCCAAACCATATCATTCTGCCCCTGGCCCCTACCAAACCTCATGTCCTCACATTTCAAAACCAATCATGCATTCCCAACAGTCCCCCAAAGTCTTAACTCATTTCAACATTAACTCAAAAGCTCACAGTCCAAAGTCTCATCTGAGAGAAGGCAAGTCCCTTCTGCCTATGAGCCTGTAAAATCAAAAGCAAGTTAGTTACTTCCTAGATACAATGTGGGTACAGGCATTGGGTAAATACACCCATTCCAAATGGGAGAAATTGCCCAAATGAAGGGGCTACAGGCCCATGCAAGTCCCAAATCCAATACAGCAGTCAAATCTTAAAGCTCTAAAATGATCTCCTTTGACTCCATGTCTCACATCCAGGTCACGCTGATGCAAGGGGTGGGTTCCCATGGTCTTGGGCGGCTCTGCCCCTGTGCCTTTGCGGGGTACAGTCCCCTTCCTGGCTGCTTTCATGGGCTGGCATTGAGTGTCTGCGACTTTTCCAGGTGCACGGTGCAAGCTGTCTGTGGATCTATCATTCTGGGGTCTGGATTAGGCAGTGCCCCAGTAGGGATTTTGTGTGGAGGTCCAATCCCACATTTCCTTTCTGCACTACCCTAGCAGAGGTTCTCCATGAGTGTCCTGCCCCTGCAGCAAACTTTTGCCTGGGCATCCAGGCATTTTTATACATCTTCTGAAATCTAGGCAGAGGTTCCCAAACCCCAGTTCTTGACTTCTGTGCACTCACAAACTCACCACCATGTGTAAGCTGCCAAGCCTTGAGGCTTGCGCCCTCTGAAGTCACAGTCCAAGCTCTATGTTTGCCCCTTTCAGCGATGGCTGGAGTGGCTGGGATGCAGGGCACCAAGTCCCTAGGCTGCACACAGCATGGGTACCCTGGGCCTGACCCATGAAACAATTTTTTCCTCCTAGGCCTCTGGGCCTGTGATGGGAGAGGCTGTCACAAAAGTCTCTGATATGCCCTGGAGATATTTTTCCCCATGTGTCTTGGTTATTAACATTTGTATCCTTGTTACTTTTGCAAATTTCTGCAGCTGGCTTGAATTTCTCCTCAGAAAATGGAATTTTCTTTTCTATCTCATTGTCAGGCTGCAAATTTTCTGAACTTTTGTGTTCTGTTTCCCTTTTAAAATTGAACACCTTTAACAGCACCCAAGTCACCTCTTGAGTGTTTTGCTGCTTAGAAATTTCTTCTTACAGATACCCTAAATCATCTTTCTCAAGTTCAAAGTTCCACAAATCTCTAGGGCAAGGACAAAATGCTGCCAGTCTCTTTGCTAAAACATAACAGGAGCCACCTTTGCTCCAGTTCCCAACAAGTTCCTCATCTCCACCTAAGACCACCTCAGCCTGGATTTCATTGTCCATCAGCATTTTTGTTAAAGCCATTCAACAAGTCTCTAGGGAGTTCCAAATTTTCCCACATTTTTCTGTCTTCTGCGCCCTCCAAACTGTTCCAAACTCTGCCTGTTACCCAGTTCCAAAGTCGCTTCCACATTTTCGGGTGTCTTTTCAGCACTCCACACTCTACTGCTGCCAATTTACTGTATTACTTTGTTTCCACGCTGCTGATAAAGACATACCGGAGACTGAGCTATTTACAAAAGAAAGAGTTCTAATGAACTTACAGTTCCACGTGGCTGGGGAGGCCTCACAAACATGGTGGAAGGTGAAAGGCACATCTCACATGGTGGCAGACAAGAGGGGAGAGCTTGTGCAGGAAAACTCCCCCTTAAAAAACCATCAGATCTCATGAGACTTATTCACTATCATGAGAACAGCATGGGGAAGACCTGCTCCCAAGGTTCAATTACCTCCCACTGGGTCTCTCTCACAATGTGTGGGAATTCAAGATGAGATTTGGATGGGGACACAGCCAAACCATATCATGAGGGTATTTGGAGGTGGGTCATTTGAAAGGTAATTAGAGTTAGATAGCTTATTAGGGTGAAGCCCACATGATGGTGTTAGTGACCTTAGTAGGAGTTGGAGGATCAGAGCTTTCCTTCTCCCTCATGTGAGGACACAGCAAGAAGACAACTACAGTCATTCATTGCTTAATGATGAAGATACAGTCAGATAAATGTGCCTTAGGTAATTTTGTTGTTATGTTAACATCATAGAATGTACTTACACAAACTGAGATGCTACAGCCTACTATACACCTAGGATATATGGTATAGCCTCTTGCTCCTAGGCTGCAAAGATCTGTACAGCATGTTAGTGTGCTGAATACTGTAGGCAATTGTAACAGAATGGTAAGTATTTGTGTATCTAAACATGTCCAAACATAAAAATGGTAGAGTAAGAATACAGTATAAAAGATATAAAATGGTACACTTGTATATGGCTGTTACCATGAATTGAACTTGCAGAACTGGAACTTGTTCTGGGTGAGTCAGTGAGTGAATGGGGAATGAATGTACCCTACCGTAGACTATAAATACTGTACATACATGCTACACTAAATTTATTTAAATTTTTTTTCTTTAATAATAAATTAACAGATTACTGTTTTTACCTTATAAAATTTTTATTTTTTAATGTCCTAGCTTTTTGGTAATAACACAGCTTAAAATACCCACATATTATACAACTTTACAAAAACGTTCTCCTTATTTCCTTATTCTTCCATCAAATTTTTTCCTTTTTTTTTTTTTTAGTATACTTTTGAAACTTTTTTGTTAAAGCTAAGACACAAACACACACATTAGCCTTAGCCTACATAGGATCAGGATCATCGATATCACTGTCATCCTCGTCCACATCACGTTGTACTGGAGCAATAACACCCATGGAGCTGTCACCCACTCTGATAACAAAGCCTTTCTCTGGAACACTTCCTGAAGGATTTTTATATAAGTAGAAGGAACACATTTTAAAATAACAATACAGAGTATAGTATAGTATAGTAAATACATACATCAATAACAGAATTGTTTATTATCATTATCAAGTATATACTGTACATAATTGTATGTCATATATTTTTACATGACCGGCAGTGCAGTGGGTTTGTTTACACCAGCTTCACTACAAACACATGAGTAAGGCATTGTGATGTTAGGACAGCTACAATTCACTAGATGATAGGAATTTTTTAGCTCCATTATAATCCTTTGGGGCCATCATTGTATATGTGGTTTATCATTGACTGAAATATCATATTGCAGCACATGACTGTATCTGCTAGCCAGGAAACAGGCTCTCACCAGAACCTGACCATATCAGCACCCTGATTTTGGACTTGCCAACCTCCAGAACTCTGAGAAATAAACTTCTGCTATTTAAGCCACTCAGTGTATGATAGCCCAAAATGATTAATATATTAGTTGTTTTCAATTTTTCTTCTTCCATTTTCTTTTTTCTTTCTTTCTTTTTTTTTTTTTTTTTTTTTTTTTTTTTTGAGATGGTGTCTCACTGTATCACCCGGGCTGGAGTGCAGTGGCATGATCTCAGATCACTGCAACCTTCACCTCCTGGGTTCAAGCGATTCTCCTGCCTCAGCCTCCTGAGTAGCTGGGACTTAAAGCATGTGCCACCATGCCTGGCTAATTTTTTGTATTTTTAGTAGAGACGGGGTTTCACCATGTTAGCCAGGATGGTCTCAATCTCCTGATCTCATGATCCACCTGCCTTGGCCTCCCAAAGTGCTGGAATTACAGGCATGAGCCACCGCACCCGGCCTATTTTTTCATTTTCTAAACTAATAGAACCTTAATTTTTAGCTATGTATATGGCCACCTGTAGAAAAATTATGTCTCCCCAACTCACTGACAGACATGACCATGTGACTTTGAATGCAAGCATAAATGAAGGAGTCCAACTCTAAGAACTACCTTAAATGGAAGGAATATGCTCCTCTGATTATTTTGTTCCTCTTCTTCTAATTTGGGCCATGATTGACTAATGACTGACAGATTCACTGACAGTTCATCCATCAAGAACAGGGGTCTATTTCCCCTTTTTTTGTATCTGTGCTAAATCTAATGAACTCCTAAAGTAATGCTGGTTATTCTGGCTCTTTGATCACACTTAGAGCAGCAAGGATGTAATGGTCATCATTATCATTCTTGATGACTTTTGAAAGGGGAATTTGGTTAGTGTGACAGGTAGTAATTAATACTGAAATGGACTGCAGAGTGAAATGGAAGGTAAGGAAGTATCAATAAATCATAAATCCTCTCTCTGAGTTTTACAATGAATACTGGGAATGAAATGCTAAGCTACCCAGAAGGAGATATGGGATAATGGAGGTGGTTTTTGATATGAGACATGGTGGAAACTGCTTTTATCTTAAGTCAAATAATTCAATTTGGAACCATGTAGATAGAAAAATCAGAATGAAATGGAAGAAACAAAGTCTTAGAGGAAATTGGCAGTAGAGGGAGGCATGTAGTTCAATATGGCCTGGCACAGAGTATGAATGATGGAATGATAGGAGAAACCTTATCATCCTCAACAACCCCTGTCCTCTGTGCACTCACTTTTCTTTTTGTACACCGTTCTATGTTGTTACTTACCCAGTCCGGAGATGAGATATTTCATTCTTTTAAAACATCACTTTTCTGCCTAAGAATGTATTGTTAAATGAAAAAAAACAAAGGGCAAAAATGATAGGTGACTGGGTTGGTTGACGGATAGATAGATAGAAAAGAAGGGTAAATAATAGCAACTGCCCCTACGAGAATAATAAAGCAGAAAACTGAAATTATTACTGATAGGGTATGAGGAAGAAGGGGGAAAAAAAGGAAAGTGACGCTGTTCCGAAGGTATCTTTTTACACAGTTTTAACTCTTGGAAGCAGGTTAACGTTTTACATATTCAAAAATTAAATATAATTCTAAACAATGAGAAGAAACAAGAATTAAATTGGAAACAAACAAACCCAACTTTGTCTCAAAAGGATTATATAGTTACAACAAAAAATAAAAGCAAAGCCAAGGCAAATTAAAGACAGTTGAATCAAAGCAACTTTTGAACATGGTATATATCCTAAGCTCTGGAGTGAGATGTGGGGATTGAGGGAGGAATGCCAAGAAATGATGAAATCTTTTAGTAGATTTTTTTTGTACTGGCACAGATGAAGCAATCCTCAAATTATGATAGGTGATTTGTAGGACTGACCAAGTAAATGTATTGATATTGGTGGAATCCAGGCTTCTTACTATGGTTTAAGCAAAATGTAAATATGGTATGAGGTGAGGGGAGAGAATAAAGAACCATGTTGGGGTGGATTGCAGTTGGAAATATCAATATGTGTTTATGTTGTAAACACTAGTTCTGTCTACTGCCAAGATAAAGAACAAAGGAACTCCAGAGACAATGAGCATGTCTAGAACCCACATACCTCTACATTTTCCACGACCAAATAACAGCTATCCTCAGGGAATTTCCAATTCATATTCTAGAACAGGGTGTATTAAGATGAGTATGGAATAATTTGTTATACCAGAAACTTGAAATGTGACTAAAAAAAAATTATGGAGCCCTGTTAAAAGGGCACTTCCATCATCTTGAAGGTACACCCATCAGCCAAGACTAGAACAAGATGATGAAGCAGAGAGGGTAATGAACTACAAACCACTGGAGAAAAACTAGAATTGAGTGAGTCCATAAATATAATCAATCAATCAATAAGTAAATAAAGAAAAGAAGGAGAAAGGAGAGCTGTTCCTTAAGGTAGAATGCTAATCAATAAAGGCTGAGAAAATCCAGAAGTTAGAAAATCATTATATGAAAGTCATCAAATTTTTTTCAGTGAAATATGGAGGGGCATTTTGATGAGAAGAGGATTTTGCATGGCCTTACAGGGTCTCTCCGCAGATCGCTTATAACATGCAAAAAGAAATATGGTAACTCTATAGCAGAGAAACCAGAAATCCCATTATCTGCTGATGCAAATTGACATTGACATTGAGGAATAGAATGATATTGTGAACCTCCTAATGACACCCTGAGGAGGACACAATATCTCCTAGATAGAATTCATATCCAGCATACATGCTCTGAACCTAAACATGAGAAAAGTTCCAATAAACCCACTAAAACACACTACTGAAAAGAGACAGGAGGGTTTGTATGCTTCAAAATTTACTACCAGGCTGAGCACAGTGGCTCATGTCTGTAATCTCAACACTATGAGAAGCTGAGGTGGAAGGATCACTTGGACCCAGGAGTTTTGAGACTAGCCTGGGCAACATAGTGAGATAAGAACCCATCTCTACCTGCCCCCAGCAAAACAAAAAACAAAAAACAAAAAAAAACATAGCCAGATGTAGTGGCAGGTGCCTGTTGTCTGAGCTACTCAGGAGGCTGAGGTGAGAGGAGTGCCTGAGCCAAGGAGATTGAGGCTGCAGTGGGCCATGATCATGCCACTGCACAGCTGTCTGGGTGACAGAGTGACACCCTGTCTCTAGACAAAGAAATGAACAAAAAGAAACTGTCACAAAAGACAAAGTATGTCTGAGATAATGTTCCAGATCAAAGAACATGACAACGAAATGCAATATGTGATTTGGGACTGCATCTTGGACTACAGGAAGGAAAGCTATAAAGAGCATTACTGACAAAGGTGAAGCATGCCTGGTAGATTACATAAAGATTATGCCAATTATAAATTTCCAAGTTTTTAACTATACAGTGGTTATGAAAGCATATTCTTGTTCTTAGGAAATACACTGTGAAGCATGTAAGAGTAAAGCATTAAGAAAAAATGTGCAGATATACAGACATATAGATGCATACAATGATAAAGAAAATGAGGCAGAATGTTAACAATTTACAAATCTGGATAAAGGATACACAAGAGCTCTTTGTACAATATTGCAGCTTCTCTATGGGCTTGGAATTATTTCCAAGAAAACATTAAGTAATACAGCATCACTTTCTAGAAATAGGGGTTTTGTCACATACTTCACAATAGACATCCAAACACTTGTGAAGTGGCTATATGAATGAGTTTAAAAAGTGTATACTGCACCCCAATGGCAATGCTTTTTCTCTGTTTCTAAATGTACCATCTTCATATGTTCAAAATGTAACATGATTTCATCAAAGAATAAGAAAGTAGACTGATATGCAAAAATGCAAGACAGAAAATAGAAAATAATACCAACCAAAAGGAAAATATTTTTGAGAAGGCTAGTAGATATGTGCTACAGGTTAGAAAAGCATGTATCAAAATTACTGTGACATTTTTCAATGTTTCTCAAGCATCATGCCTAGCTTAATTATTTAAAAGCTTAAAATATGTAAGTTTAACTCTTCAGAAGCTGTCACTCTCAGTCTCAGCTTGTCTTGACCCTAATATATCAAATTTACCAATGAAAGCAGATTTTATACTGATTTCTCAAACCAGGAAACCTGCTATAAACTTCAAGAGACATAAAGTTTTGCAACCATACTTGTGTCAAAGATAATAAGAATATTGCAGCATTCTTATTGAGTACTAAATTCAGCTTATGGGTAGTTGAAAATTGATATCCATTACGAAGGGAAATTATAAAGAAATAAACATTCACTGGTATATCATTATTCTTCTATTATTGTAGTTGCATTGCTCATATAAACAATGTAACAATATTTAAAGGCCCTTATTTTGAAAATTTTCTTTCTTTCTCACATCGTTCTCCCTCTACTCTGAAAATGAGTTCTGGTACATCATCTGCTTTCAAGTGTGAATAAATATATATTTAATTACTTTTTTTTTTTAAAAGCCTACTTTATTGCAATTATGTTCTCAATAGTTATGTATTACAAATGAGACAGATTGATCTTCATTGGTATATGATGTTTTTGGAAATTATGATGAATGTGAATTAGATAATCAGCACTTTGTAATGTATAGAAGACAAACTCTTCTTAAAAGTTTTGAGATTATTTTCTTGCATTTTGCTATGGTTTTGCTGCTTTTGCCTTATATCTTGAAATGAGAGGTTAGGCCAACAACTAGACAGGTTTTGCATATTTTAAATGATGATGTTTTGCCTCGAGGTTGTTTCACGCTAGCTGTTCATGGAACCTTTGAGGATTTAAACATTAAAAGAAGGGGAAAGTGCCAACTCTAATTTTATGCACTACCTTATTCTGTTAATTTGAAAAATGTTGGGTTGTCTTAGTCGGAAAAGGCTAATCTCAGGGATCTGGCTCATAAAATCTGTGCAAACATAGATGACTAATTTGGGTAGTGAAGACAAAAAAAAAAGCACATAAACAAATATATATGGTTGAAGGAAGTTAAAGAAAATTCTTTGGAATATTAGACATACATATTTAACAAAACAAATTTAAATACACTATAAAAACTTAGCCCAAAGCAGTGCATAACAGAATAATACTGTGACATGGTCAGTTCTATTGATGTTTATGTGGGAGGTGCAGGAACTACAATTTATTAAGAGTAGGGAAGAAAAGATACTATCTTTTCCTCACCCACTGCAAGGTTCATGGGCTGACAACCCTAGAACAAAAGACAGATTAAAAATAGAAAAATATAACAAATTCATTTAGCTAAGGTTTTACCTGACATGGGAGCCTTCAGAAATGAAGAACAAAAGATACAGGAAAAAAATCATGCTTAGATTCAATGAAGAATGGACAGTCATGTAGAAGTATAATTGGGCAAAAGGAGTATATGCTCTAATGGCAATAAACTCAGGATGAACCCAGTGAGGCATGCCTGTTCAAATTCTTCTTGGTCTCCACATATAGAGCAAGACACCTGTCACATGAGAATCTTTTGACCTATTTTCATGGGAGAGAGGTCACATAATTTCTCTATAGCCAGCTTTCATACAGAAAGTCAGAAAAAGATTGGAGAGTAACCTTTCTGCTTCTGCTGTTTTCTCAATTTCCAAGATGCCATATTTTGGGGTAGTGTGTCTGAGCTCCAACATAAACATCTATGTTATTCTATAACTGATATGGTTGGGTCATGTCCCCACCCAAATCTCATCTTTAATTGTAGCTCCCATAAACCTGACATGTCATGGGAGGGACCTGGTGAGAGGTAATTGAATCATGGGGATGGGTTTTACCCATGCTGTTATTGTGATAGTGAATAAGTATCACAATATCTGATGTTTGTCTACAGGGTAGTTCCCCTGCACATGTTCTCTTGCCTGCCTCCACGTAAGACGTGGCTTTGCTCTTCCTTTGCCTTCCACCATGATTTTGTGGTCTCCCCAGCCATGTGGAACTGTTGAGACCATTAAAACTCTTTTTCTTTATAAGTTATCCAGTCTTGGGTATTTCTTCATAGCAGTATAAAATTGGACTAATATAGTAACAATGACAAAATTATAGATAGACTGGTTTCTTTATTTCTCACAAGCAAATTATGAGCTTTTTTTTTTCTTATTTTATACATGAAGAAATTTCATTCTAGGAATTGAATTAATGTATGAGCTCACACAGCTCAGAACTGGCAAAACTATGATGTACAATTTTGTTCAATTCCTCAGAAGAGATAAATTATAGAGTTGTATGTGAACAAGGTTAATCTTATCTGATTAAGTGGCAATGTTTACTATGGCTGGATGAGAGGCATGGAACTTGCTGTTGTTTTACTTTTGACTTTGGAGTATCGAGAAAACTGAAACTCGGTTCTATGCATGGTTGTGACTCTCTAAGCCCAGATGACCCACTGAACTCTGTGTCCCAACATCACCGTTTGCAAAACCAGAGTATGAATTAATCTCTATCTACCTTCACATTCCATGCACATTAAGCTGACTTCTTACTCTGTAGCTTATATGGGATTCCCTCTCAGAGACAAAGAGTGGCAGAAGCAATCCAGGAGCTGGAGTCATATGAGGAAATGCATATCACTTGCTCACAGACTGCTGGGAGTAAAGTTCAGGATGGGTCACCTGGAAGTAGGAACCTTGTTAGCAGCTGAAATAATCATCCCATCTAATAAATCATCTACCTAAAGGGATGAGGCATTCAGAAATAATTCACGTACAAATATAGAAACAGAGATTGGGTGTCATTAAAAATAAAGAGGCTGGGAGCAGAGGGCAGCAAATATTAACCCATACAATTACTTGAGCAAAGTAGTAGGTAGATGCAGCAATGAGATTAATGGAGAAGGAGGCTGAAGAAGGAGGCCCAGACCTGGCTTGTAGTATTCCTTTTGCTGTATGATTATTACTACTACTTGTTGTAGGTTGAATTGTGTCCCCCCAAAAATATATGTTCAGGTTCTAACCTTCAGTACTTGTGAGTGTGATCTTACTTAGAAATAGGGTCCTTGCACATGTCATTAAGTTGAGATCATACTGGATTAGGGCAGAACAAACTAAAAATGGACAATGGAACAGAATAGAGATCCCAGAAATAAATCCAAATATATAAGTAGTCCCCCTCTTATGTAAAAAGAATATGTTCCCAATCGCGAGTGGATGCCTAAAACTGCAAATAGTACCAAATTCTATAATACTGTTTTCTCCTATACACGTATACCGATTTAAAAAGTTTAATTTATTAATTAGACACAGCAAGAGATTAACAAAAATAACTAATAAGATAGAACAATTATAATAATATAATGTAATAAAAGGTATGTGAATGTAGTTTCTCTCTTTCTCAAAATACTTTATTAAATTGTACTGGCCTATTTTCAGACCACATTTGTCTGCAGACAAATGCAACCGCAGAAAGCAAAATTGCAGATAAGGGTGGACTACTGTGCAGTTAACTAATTTTTGTTGATCGTACAGCAGTAAATACAACCACAATGGGAAAAAGATAGTCTCTTCAATAAATGGTGCTAGGAAAACTAGATGCAAAAGAATGAGGAATCTTATCTTACACCATACACAAAATTCAACTGAAAATGGATAAAAGACCTAAATGTAAGAACTGAAACCGTAAAACTCCTAGAAGAGAAACAGGAGAAAAGCTCCTAGGCATTGGCCTTCACAATATTTTCTTTTGTATAATACACCAAAAGGTCAGGCTACAAAACTAAAAACAAAGAAGACATAGATATGGCCAATAGGCATATGAATAGATTCTCAACATCATCATCATCAGGGAAATAGAAATTAAAACCAATATAAGATATCATTTCAAACCTGTTAGTATGGCTATTATTAAAAAGACAAGAAATAACAAATATTGACAAGAGTGTGAAGAAAAAAAAAACACTTGTACACTGTTGGTGGATTATAGACTGGTGTAGCTATTAATGGAAGTCAGTATGAGAGATCCTAAAGAAATTAAAAATAGGACTACTATACAACCTACAAATTCCTCTTCTGGATATATGCACAAAAGAGATGAAATCACCATCTGTTGTGGTTTGACTGTGTCCCCACCCAAATCTCATCTTGAATAGGAGCTCCCACAATTCCTACATAACATAGGAGGGAACCAGTGGGAGGTAACTGAATCATGGGGGCCGGTCTTTCCCATGCAGTTGTCATGATAGTGAGTAAGTCTTACAAGAACTGACGGTTTTATAAAAGTTCCCCTGCACAAGTTTTCTCTCTTTCCTGCCATCATGTAAGATGTGCCTTTGCTCTTCCTTCACTTTCTGCCATGACTGTGAGGCCTCCCCAGCCACATGGAACTGTGAGTCCATTAAACCTCTTTTTGTTCATATATTACCCAGTCTTGGGTATGTCTTTATCAACTGCATGAAAATGGACTAATACACTATCTTATATCTGCACTCCATGTTCATTGCAGCATTGTTCACAATAGCTAAGATAGGGAAACAAGCTAAGTGTCCACTGATGAACAAATGGATAAAGAAAATGTTATACATAGGCACAGACACACACACACACACACACACACACACATATTTACACACAAACAATGGAATATTATTCAGCCGTTTAGAAAAAAAACATGTTGCAGCATTTGCCACAAAATGAATGGACCCAGAGGACATTATGCTAAGTAAAATAATCCAGACACAGAAAGAAAATATCATATTATCTCACATATATGCAGAATCTTTAAAAAAAAGTCAAACATACAGAGATACAGAATAAAATAGTGGTTATTCACGGGCAGGAGTCGGGGGAGGAAGTGGAAGATGCAATTCAAAGGGTACTAATGAGCAGATATGTAGGACGAATTAGTCTAGAGAGCTTATGTACAACGTAAGAACTCCAGTTAATAAAACTATTGTATTAGGGATTTTTGTTAAGTAAGTAGGTTTTAGCCACTCCAGTCACAAAAATAACTATGTGAGATGATGAATATGTTGATTTGCTTCATTATAATAATCATTTTACTAATGTCTAGATGTAGCCCATATCATGTTGTAAACTTCAAATACACATGATGAAATTTATTTTTTTTTAAAAAAGTAGACCAGGCATGGTGGCTCACGTCTGTAATCCCAGCACTTTGGGAGGCTGAGGCAGGAGGATTATTTGAGATCGGGAATTCGATATGGGCTTGGCCAACATGGTGAAACCCCAGTTCTACTAAAAATACACACAAAAAATTAACTGGGTGTGGTGGTTCATGCCTGTTATCCCAGCTACTACTGAGACTGAGGCATGAGAATCCCTTGAACCTAGGAGGCAGAGGCTGCAGTGAACTGAGATCATGCTACTGCACTCCAGCCTGGATGACAAACTGTCTCAAAAAAAAAAAAGTAAGGAATTTACAGTCACTGAAGGTTTTAGTATAAAGATAATCAGAGTTCAAAATTCAGATATTATTTTCAAGGTCTGTAAATATCTTTTAAAACATAAATTTCTGCTTGCTTCTGTCCTTATAGTAATAGATAGAGCTAGAAAGCAGAGCAAAGTTTGGGCACACACAGGAAGAATGCCATGTGAAGACAGGGGCAGGTATTTGAGTGATGCATCTAGGGGCCAAGGAATGTCAAGGATTGTCAGCAACCACCTGTACCTAGAAAGAGGCAATGAAGAAGGAAGAATGCTTCCTTAGAGACTTCATTTCAGACATCTAGCCCCCAGAATTAAGAGAAAATAAATTTCTGTTGCTTTAAGCAATCTGGTTTGTGGCACATTCTGATGGCAGCCTTAGGGACCTACTACATTACTGCCATCATCGTGGCTGCTTCATACAGCGTAAGAAGCTGAGGAGTAGCTTTCTTCCAGTTATGCATGCAGGCACCGGGGTGAGTGTCCTAAAGGGGCTTAATATTTCTTTGGTTCATTGGTATCCCCCAAACCCAAAGTATGACTCCGCTTTGCTTTTCAAATCCACTACTACTATAGGACCAGAAGCTAGAAGAAATTTTGTGTTTTAAAGAGTATTACAGACTCCTGCAAAAAACATCTGGATTCAGAATTCTGATTATCTCTATGCTAAAACTATACATTGTGACTGTATTTTCTCCCATTTTACTTTTTGTTTGTTTCCCCAGCTACAAACCCCACTTCATTAAGTAAGAATTAAAGACAAGATAAAGAAAGTCTAATAAGTAGACTTAAGAGTGGGGCAAAAGAGGAAAGGAAAATGAGAACAGGATTATCAAATAAGTTCAGAGTGATGGATGAGCCACAACTTTTCTTTCTAACAGCATGCATTAAAAACAACAACAAATTAAGTATGTAATTTAGGAAGGCCATACAACAAAACCAATTACTAAGCAGTACTTTTTCTGATACTACTACCAAACAGAAATTTCTTTCAGGACTTTGCTATAAAGAATAAAATTCTTGAGCACACTCTACAATAGACTTAATGTCAAACTTTAGAGGGCTATTTTTATAATCATCCTCCATACAGTTTGAGGGTTTCTCTCAAACAACATGGCAGTACCATAATCATAGCTGCAAACTTCTGAGCTCAAGCAGCCCTCTCAACTTCTAGAGTAGATGGGGCTACAGGCATACACCACAATGTCTGGCTAATTTTTCATTTTTTTTTTTTTGATACAGCCAGGGTTTCACTATATCTCCCAGACTGGTATCAAACTCATGATCTTCCAACCTCCGCCTCCCAAAGCTCTGGGATTATAGGCATGTGCCACTGTGACTGGCCTTTGGCATTGTTTTAAAAGAGCTGTTTCAGCACACAATCTGAGGGTAACTGAATATAACTGACCAGGATTTGATCTGTTGGATTGGGGATTCACATCTGACCATTGTCCCAAGAGGTTAATGTCCTAAGGTTTGAGGCTGATGTGCTAATCCACATAACCTCCAAAACATGTCCTCCTTTCTTTCCCCTTTTCTTCCCTTCCTTTCTGTTGCCACCTTGCCTCCTGTAAGAATAGTTCATTCATTCTCTCTGACGTCTTTGAATTTCCAGTGGTTATTTCGTTTAGGTCCCGTTGTTGGAACATTCACTGCACTAAGTAAATAAATGTAGAAGGAAATAAATGACTCTATTTCATTTGGAGGAGAGGAGTTGCTCATACTATGTACTCATAAGGGGGGCACTAAAATGATGGCAATTACATGGAGGCATGGATCAAGGGTCCTGAAACCAAAGAAAGTCTCACAGTGGCCAATGAAAGAGAAATGAAGCAGGGGGAACTAACAGTGGCCTAAAATAAAAAGTTCTAAGTTTTGCTCCAATTCTTCAGCCACTGCTGAAGATTATTTGTGTGAATAAATTTAGGAATCTGGAATTTAACATAAGACTTCTTTGTGAATCGGAAGTTCACGTTTTAGCTTTGGCTCAATGGCTATCATTTTACTTGTGAACATTTAGCCAAGTATGTAATAAGCTTAATTTCTACATTTGTAAAATAGGAAATAATTGCCCATGATTACCTTTGGGGAACTCGGAAAACTTGAGATCGTAAATGTGAAAGTTCTGTGAACATCATGAAAACCAATAAATATGACACAATATTGGAATTTCAGTAATCAAGAATGTTGTAGGACCATAGTCACCATGTTGTGCTTTCACATACTAGAATTTATCCACCCTATCTTACTACATTTCAGTATCCATTAACCATTCCCACTTTCCCCACCCCCACTTCCAAGCCTCTGGTAATTGTCATTCTATTCATTATTGCCATTAGTTCGATTGTTTTCATTTTTAATTTGCACATACGAGGGAGAACATGTGAAGTATGTATTCATCAAAATTAAAAGTTAAAAAAAAGAAAAATTTTGTAGGAATGTGGTAACAGAGAAAGTCAAATAAAGTGTGGCTGAGATTTCTCTTGCCAGAGTCTGTATTTTATCATGACATTTTAGGTAGAAACGGGCTAACTAAATCTCCGTTGGAAGTACCATATCATCTAAAAATTCAGTATTCTGTGCTGAAAAGTATTCTTCTCCTAAATAGCATTTTCAAATATTGTTTTTTAAGTACCATTTTTATCATTTACAAATACGTAAATCTAGAAAGAAGACACAAAATTACACTATATTTGTCATGGTAGGATTGTGAGTGGTTTATTTTATTTGTAAAAGAAATGGCAATCAATGAATATTACTTAAAAGTTGCCTGCATAGGGAAGAATTTCTGCATCTTGAACTAAGGATAAATAATACAATTTATGTAGAATTTTGCTTTTGGCACCATTCCAAAATGAAAACTTTTGATATTTTATTATCCATGAAATTTCATGAATAATACTTCACTTTTAGTTGGTCATCATCATAACTTATCATCAAATTATCCAATTGCATTCATGTGAAAGGCACTATACAAAATAAAATAATGAAGATGAACCCTGCCACTTCTTTATTCTGTGAAATAATTGTAGAGGAGAGATATATCTCCAGACTTTTGCTCTCCATCTGGGTTTATTCCTAAGGAAGGAGGGCCTTTCCTATTTTGCATCCTGAAAATGCTATAATGCAGGACAGATTTCAGAGAAGACAGGCCACATTGCAGTGTCAAAGGTGGCCCTCTGAAAATGGGAACCATTTCCCTCATCTTTGCCCTGCAGACACCTAGAGATGCACAAGTAAATGCGTCACTCCTTATACACATGAAACACGTTCAGTACGAGCAAACAGGGGGAGGCATCTCTGGCAAAAACAAGCCCTAATTCTGCATGAGTTTTCGCCTTTTTTTCCGTTTCTCTTGTTCTTATCCTCCTTGTCACTTTTAGAAATAATATTTTAGAAATACAATTTAGCAATTATATTGCTAACTATAAATATAGAAATTATATGATTATATAATACATATATACTATATAATTACATATTACATAATAAATATAAATGAAATATAGCACATATCGCTACTGTTACAATGGATTAAGCACATGGCAATAATAACAATTACTGTTTTCCTCAAAGAGAAAAAAAATTATCTTTACTCATTACAAGTCCAGGGCTAAGAAGCCCTGAGTCTCTTCTTGGTGCTACCATGAAACAAACCCCCTTACCCAAGGTGCTCTGCTCTTGAGGAAACCTCCTCACCATCAAGACTGATACAGAAGAAACAACCATTGGGTGGCTATATAGTCATAATTATTTCTGAAGCATATGTGGGTGGTGTTTTTAAAAACAATAAGGTATGAAATGAAGCTCTTTGCAAGTACTTCACCTGCATTTAAACGTGAACACATATACCTGTGTATATAATTAGATGTAATTGGAATAATATGGCCCTCCAGGAGAGATGCTATGTTGTTAAAGGGCTTTCAGTTGCTTTCTAAAGAGAATTAATTTCCTGGAAAATAGAAAGCTTTGTGAAATATGTATTACAAAGGATACATTTTTCCCAACCTCTACTTTTACCTAGTTAGCTAATTATCATTTCCAAATATACACATACACATAAATTCATTCATATTTATTCTGCTCAAGACTATTTCAGGAAAAGCATTTTTTCAGGTATTTTTAATCATAAACTATATGTGAATCGAGATTTTTTTAAAAGGAAAGCAGATTTTAGTTATATCTAAAAAAAGAGTTTTATCATTTCACTGTCCAAGTAAACATCCATAAAATGTCACTAGATATGCATATTAGACCCACAGTTTACCATAGAGGTGGTGGTGGCATTTTGTTTATTTTGCTTCTGAGGGTAGGGATGGGATCTTTTTGGAGCCCTGACCAGAGATATTCTTGGACTCATACTCTGTCCTAAATATCTGTACTTCTTTCCACCTGCTTTTGGTTCTTCACACCATTTTCTGTTTCTATTTTTGTTTCTCATCCGTATTAGTCAGGATTCTCTAGAGAAACAGAACCAACAGGATGTGTATATCTGTCTATACAGAGAATTATTTTAAGGAATTGGCTCGTGGAATTGTGGAGACTTGGTAGATCCAAAATCTGCAGGGTAGCCTGGCAGGCTGGAGACACTAGCAAGAGCTGCAGTTTGAGTGCAAAGGCTGTCTGCTGGCACAATTCATTCTTGCTCAAGAGAGGTCAGACTTTGCTCTATTAAGGCCTTTGACTGATGGGATGAGGCCCAACCACATTAGGGAAGGTAATCTGCTTACTCAATCAATATCCATTGATTTATACATTAATCTCATCCAAAAATGGCCATTACAGAAACATCCAAAATACTATTTGACCAAATATCTGGCTACTGTGGCCCAGCCAAGTTGATACACAAAATTAGCCATCACATTATCTACTGAAAATAGTCATCTTGCCATTGTCCTCTGTGATTCTTTAGGAAGTACTTTTCGAAAGACACAGTAGGGAATGTTTCTCTGTGATAAAACATATGAAGTAGGGGGAGAATATGCCTTGCAATTTAAATCCTAGTTTTGCTGTTCTCCAGATGATTTACTTTAGTGAAATTATTTACACAAGGCTTGCTTTTTTATCTGTGAAATGAGGATAGATCTTTCCATTAATTCGCATTTCATTGATTTGCTCCTATTTGAGATATACAGACTGAATTATTAGTTTTCTAATATCTCCAAGCTATGTTTTCTTGTTAAGTTTTTAAAATTTACATTTGTATAGTACCTGAAATTTTCAGTTAGATTATCTCCTTCCAATTCCACTGGATGTGGTGGGTTTTATGGAAAAAATATCTGGAATCCTTTCCTAGCCAAACCTATTTTCCTTCTGTTTATTTCTTTACTACTTAAATTTTAAATGGAGGAGGATATAAAAGAAGAATAAACACTAAGTAGCAATTACCTATAATAGTCTTAATAGTATAAAATTTAAAACTTTAATGAAAATTGGAGATTATCTTTACACTTAAAAAGTAAGTTAAACTTCAACAGTAACTAAGACCTATTACAGAAACAAATTCACTTACAAGGAAGTAACAGGAAGACAAAGTTTCTGATGTTTTTCTCAAATTCTAGTTTGATCATTTGGTGTCTCTTAGCTCTTATCTCTTTCTAAGGGCAACCAGTTGTATTTTAAGTGAAGTTTTAATTATAGTTGTTTGATTAGTAAGTAGTTCTTGAAACTTTAAGACAGAGTTTAGGTTGCTTTGCTATTTAATTCATTCAAAATAGTCTTACATCTTACACTGTGGCTACCCTTTCAGTGAGAAGTGCAGTGATATGTACAGTGATATGTACATAGGATATTACAAAAAAAAAACACCCAAAACATTGTGACATTGTGAATGTGCTAATTACGGTGCTACCACTGTCATTATTTTAAGAAATTATTACTGGGAGAGAACAAAGTAGATTTTTGAATGGTTACTAAATAGAGAATTACTTTTCAAGGAAAATTTTGTTCACCTTCATTCTCCTAGAGGTATTAAAGAGGAACAAATGTATAGCAAGAAAAAAATGGTACATTGCTCAGTATGTTTTTCATAATTAAAAATGCATCTATGATTCAAAATAACTGTACTTAAAATCTTCAACTGTATGTAATATATTCACAAATTAGAAGACTATATAAAGTCCAAGGATAAAAAATATATAGAACGCTTACTCATGTGTTCATGTATGCATATACACATACATGACATCATATCAAATGATGATGATATATATCAAATACATATCATTTTCCCTCCAGAGAACAATAATTTACTTTCTTTCTTGGTTAAACTTCATCACTATCTTAGGTTTTTCAATCACAAAACTTGTACAGGCAGAAAATAATCAACAGTTTTACTCCAGAGTGTGTGAAAATGTTTTCATATAGCTCTGTTATTAACAATAATGACCTCAGCACAATGGATTTCCAGGGGAATTAATGACGGGGGTTAATGGCCCGAGGCAAAGCCAGCCAGTCATGAATCCCTAAGAAATGCCCTGTGCTTTGATCGTTATTGCTTCATTACAACATAAAAATAATCAGAAACAATTACAGTCAGAACTATGGGAACAGTTCAGCCTTGAAAATTAATTCTATCAGGTTTGAAGCTGAAGATTCCATTGCTTCCAGTGGATTTAATATAAACAATCCTGAAACCAAAAGAATTAATACAAATGATACAGAAACACAATGGGATCCTGAGTGGCCAATATTCCAACTGAAATCAGAACCGTGGCTGGGTAAGCAAAGAAAGTGAAATGAGCCTGTACAAGTAAAACACCAAGCAAACAGACCTGAACTTAGAATTTTAAAGAGGTATAATTATCTCATGCTCAGAAAAAAGGAAAAAATTATTTCTTCAATGGTATCATATTTTGATGAATTCCAGTAAAATATTAAAAGGGAAGAAAAAAAAGAAAACATAATTCTTTAAAAAATTTTGAAATAAATTCCACTAGAGTGTGTGTGTGTGTGTGCGCGCGCGTGTGTGTGTGTGTGTGTGTGTATACATACATAAATATATTTAATTTGGGGGCAAAAATAAAAATTATTCTGCATTTGTACATAATGTAAACCTTTTGCAAAGCAATATATTGTTGCATTAAAAGATGTCTGGGTAAATTCTTGAAATTGAACATGCATATTCCATAAAACTAAGGTAACTTTTTTCCGCCATATTTCTCACTAACAATGTCCTCATCAAGAAGACCAGTAACCTTTTCCCGTACTTCCCCCACTCTTAAGTGAAAATCAGCATTTGACATAAAATAGCTGTTTATAAAAACTTTTAGATCTCTGCTCTTTTTTCCCTTGGCTTTTCCCATCTCCCAGGTTTATCAAGGTATTGTCTACATAAAAGTCATATATATTTAAGGTACAAAACTAAATGTTTTGTGTAAATATATACTGTGGAATGATTACCACAATCAAACTAATTAACATAGCCACTACCTTCCACAGTTAACATTTTTGTGTGTGGGGGGTGTCTTTGTGTGTAATGTGAACTTTAAGTTCTACTCTCTTAGCAAATTTCAAGACTACAATACAGTATTATTAGCCATAGCTTTCATGCTGTACATTAGATCTTCAGAACTTATACATCCTGCGTAACTGAAGTTCTGTACCCTTTACCCAACTCCCCATCGTCTTTCCCTCCTCCCTGCTCCTAGCAATCACCATTCTCCTCTCTGCTTCTATGAGCGTGTGCTTTTTGGATTTCACATATAAGTGAAATCATGCAGTATTTTTTTTTTTTTTTTTTTTGAGACGGAGTCTTGCTCTGTCACCGAGGCGGGAGTACAGTGGAGTGATCTCGGCTCATTGCAAGCTCCACCTCCTGGGTTCATGCCATTCTCCTGCCTCAGCCTCCTGAGTAGCTGGGACTACAGGCGCCCACCACCATGCCTGGCTAATTTTTTGTATTTTTAGTAGAGATGGGGTTTCACCGTGTTAGCCAGGATGGTCTCGATCTCCTGACCTCGTGATCTGCCCACCTTGGCCTCCCAAAGTGCTGGGATTACAGGCATGAGCCACCGCGCCCGGCCCTGTTTTTCTTTTTGTACCTAGTTTATTTCACTTAGCATAATGTACTCCAGATTCATCTATGTTGTCATAAATGACACAACTTTTCTCTTTTTTAAAGCTGAAAAATAACTCCATTGTATTATATATACCATATTTTCTTTATCTATTCATCCACTGGTAGACACTTGGGTTGTTCTCATATGTTGGTTATGGTGAATAACACTACAGTAAACATGAGAATGCAGATATCTTTTCCAAATACCGATTTTATGTTTTTAAAAATAAGTAATTCAAAATCTAGGCTGTTGGACCCTTAAAATATTTTGAGCCTTCAGGAAATATAATTATGGAAGCTGGGTCCCCTAAGCAGGCAGCTGTAAACTAAGCAGCTGTAACCTTTGTTGCTCTGATTATAGATTAACCTTTTTCTTTACCTATATTGTTTTGTAAATTGTCGTAAAGGACTTAAGAACCCCAAGGAAGATGCATTCCCTCTGAACTGTTGGCCTTTACTGTAGATTAACTTCCCTCTTTTCTTTCTCACACAAAGAATTCACGAGTAGCACATTGTCTAAGACAGAAAGTTACACACAATCATAAATTGAGAAGGAAATAAAAAAGCTGTAAAGAAAAGAGAACAAGCTGTAACTAATTAAATTCCTGTAACTTATAAACCATCCTCATATAGGAAACGTTATAATCCTACTAAGTTTCCTTGTTTCTGACTAGTTAAGCAAGACTATAACTTTTATCTTCAGATTACTGACCCTATTTTCCGGAAGTCTGTTTCCTGGATTACAATCCTCAACTTTTAGCTGAAAGAAAGTCTTTAAAACTGAATTTTGATTATTTCAACTACTTCAGGATGACAACATATAATTAGAAATGGGATTGCTGGGTTATAATGTAGCTCTTTTTAAAATATTTTGACCCCTCTGTAAACTTTCGCATAATGGCTGTACTAATTTATATCCCTACTAATAGTGTACAACAGTTCCATCCTTGCCAATATTTGTTATCTCTTCTTTTTGATAATAGTCATCTTAATAAATGCTATGAGGTGATGTGTTATATAAGATATGAGGTGATGTGTCATTATGGTTTTAATTTGCATTTTCCTGATGGTTAGTGACATAAAGCATCTTTTCATATACCTGTTGGACATTTATATGTCTTCTTTTGAGACGTCTATTATGGCCCTTTTCCTAGTTTTTAATTGTGTCCTTTTTTTCTCACTATTGAGTTGCTAATATATTCTGCCTACTAATCTCTTGATTCGATAGATTGTCTCTTTACTCTGTTGATTGTTTCTTTTGTTGTGGAGAAATTTTTAGTTTGATGCAATCCCATTTGTCTGTTTTTGTTTTGTATCCTATGCTTTGGAGGTCCTATCCAAAAATTCATCACCCAGGTCAATGTCAAGCAGCATTTTCCCTGTTTTCTGCTAGAAGTTTTATAGTTTCGTGTTTTAACTTTCTATCTTTAATCGATTTTCAGTTGATTTTTGTATATGATATAAGGTACAATTTTATTCTTCTATATGTGGATATGCAGTTTTCTTAGCACTATTCATTTATTAAAGAGATTTTCCTTTTCCTGTTGTGTATTCTTAACACTTTTTTCAAAGGTCATTTGACTGTAAATATATGAATTTACTTCTAGGCTCTCTACTCTGTTCCCTTGGACTATATGTCTGTGTTTATGCCAATATCATATTGTTTTGATTACTATAGCTTTATAGTGTATTTCAAATCAGGTAGTGTAATGCCTTTAGCTTTGTTATTATTCAAGATTTCTTTGGCTATTTGGGTTGTTTTGTGGTTCCACATGAATTTTAGGATTTGTTTTTTAAGTCTGTAAAAAATGCCTTTAGAATTTTGATAGAAATTCCACTGAATCTGTTCAACACTTTGGTTAGAATGAACATTTAAATAATAATAACATTTTCAATCCATGAACGCAGAAGATTTCCACTTATTTTTGTCTTCAATTTCTTTCATCAGTGTTTTATAGCTTTCAGTAAAAGATCATTCACCTCCTTGGATTCATTTATTCCTAAGTATTGATAGTGATAGGAGGTGGGCAAATTCTTAGGCAGACAGGAATGGATCCCCAGTGAAACTCAACCTTCGAGCCAAGGACAGTCTAAAGTCTGAAAACCAAGCTACAAGTTCCAGATAAATTTGTGGACCAATTGAGAGCTCCCATTCACATTTGGTGTGCTCTCTCCCAATTGGTCCTTATCCTTCACCTATTTTATATATATCTACCTATACCCTTCCTACACTATTATGCCTATTTCTGAATGGTGCTTTTTCTAGCATAGCCACAGACCAATCAGCATGCACTTACCCATTTCAAGCCCATAAAAACCCTTAGACTCAGCCTTGTGGCATCAACCCACCTTCAGGTCCCCTCTCACTGTTGAGAGCTTTTCTGTCACTCAGTAAATTCTACTCTGCCTTACTCACTCTCTGGTGTCTGTGTACCTCATTCTTCTAGGCTGTGGGACAAGAACACAGAGCTCATTAAACTATGGGAATAAAAGAGCTGCAACATTTCTTGGGGACTCATCTGGGATTGTTGGAAGGCTGAGTAAAAGCAGACTTATGGCTCTTTACTTTCACTTCTGAGGCTTCTCATCCTCAGAAATTTTCACAAACAGATAAAACACCAGGCATCTGTCAGCCAGTTAAGAGTGAATAGCGTGGCTGCTGGTCTGCAAGACTCAGAGGGTATACTTTTTGGGAAGGGCTTGGTCAATCCCCCTTAACCCTCAGGTGTTAGGAATGTTGGCCTTGTTCCAATCCACTTTCCTTTCATGAAAGTCTAGCCATTGCATGGGATCGGAATAAGGTCCTAGGGCAGGTGGAGGTATCTGGCTGAGGCTACATCTTGACATTACTCAAGGGCCCCTAGACCAGCCCCAGTCCATGGCAGCCCATTTGGGTGTCTGACAAAGACTTTCAATCTTTCCTATCATGTTTTTTTCCTACTGTTCTTCTGGGAAATGTTATGTTATGAGAAATGTTCATGTTTGTTAGTGTCTCTTTAAGAAATTGGTTCTTTTCGGGGCAGGATGCCTGGCTATGCCTGATAACGTTAAATAAGATGCCAGCCAAATTGGAATTAGAGGGAAAGCATATGCAGGGACTCCCTGGATCCATCTTAGTCTTGAGCTTAGACAGTGAAATCAAAGGCAGTTGACAAGGAGGGTCAAGGTTGAGCGTAGGTAAGTGCAACTGCTCCTTCCAGCCTGATCCTCCTCTGGTCATGAATGGCAGTTGCACATGCATCCATGACCAAGGTGAGCCTGAGGGATGTCTCGGACTCTAGGATAGCAGAGGGAAAGACTAAGAGACTCCTTTTTCTCCCTCTCTCTTTCCAGATGGTTAGCACAACACCTTCAGCCTGCACTCTTCTCAAGTACATCTTGAGACATTGGGAGTCGTCTGATACTCAGACTCTGAAGAGAAAGTGCTTGGAATTTTTCAGTACCAAGGCTTGACCTGGCTATAATTTGGAAGACAGGGAGGCCTAGCCAACTGGGGGATGCATCAATTATAATACTATCCTACAGCTAGATCTCTTCTGCTGGAGAGAAGGAAAATGGTCTGAAATTCCACATATACTGGCCTTCTTGCCCGGTGGGATAATCCCAAGCTCTGTCAGCAATGTAGAATCGACCCTGCACTTATAACAGTGACATCTATCAAGGCAGATTCAAACCACACACAGGAGAAAAACCAGTCTGCATCTTTAGATAAGGAGTCAAAGGCACCTGCACCAGCCCAGGTCCCAGCTCCTCTTGGATCATCTTGTACCCTTTATGTAGGTCCCCATTTAGACCCTCATCCTATTAGAAGAGATCAATATGGACACGCTCTGGAGTCACTTCCTCCTTTACAGGAAATGCCTAGTGGATATGATTATTTCAGAGTACAAGTCCCCCTTCTTTACAAGATTTGAAGCAAATGAAAGGGATCTAGGAAAATTTTCTGACAGCCCTGAGAGGTATATTGAAACATTTCAGAACCTTACTCAAGTGTTGGAGCTTTCATGGAAGGATATTATGTTACTTCTCATTCAGGCTCTTAACAGCTTCGAGAAGCAGGCAGCCTTACAGGCCACTGAGACATTTGGAGATAAAATGATTGTTTATTATTGTGGCACCTCCGAAGAAGGGGAATAAATTAGGGAGCCCTTTCTGATAAGCAAGCAGGCAGTACCCACTGATGATCCTTGATGGGACTCAGACACTGTTCTAGGAAAGTGGCAAAGAAAACATTTTCATGTATGGATATGGGAAGGTCTGAGGAGAACTGCAGCCAAGCCCCTCAATTACACTGAGTTATCAACCATAAACCAAGGGACTGAAGAGAATCCCTCCATGTTTCTGAAAAAATTGAGAGAGGCTTCAATTAAACACACCTCTCTCTCTTTTCTGACTCTATAGAATGACAATTGCTTTTGAAAGACAGGTTTATAACCCAAGATGTTAGAATAAAGCTGCGAAAGTTATCTATTGAACCAGATAGTCCTCTACAGAGTCTCTGGAAAGTTGCTACCTCATTCTTTTATAATCAGGACCAGGAGGAAGCCCAAGAAAGGGAGAAAAGGAACTAAAAAAAGGTGGAGGCACTAATAGCCACCATACAGGCATATAAACCCCGGGATCCCCAGGGAGCTTCTCCTTCTATTAGCAACTGTTATTGTTGTGGCTTCTTCATTCCCATAGTTTGGTGAGTGGAAGGAAGGATTACCCAGCGGCTTTTTCACTTCCACTGCTTGGCAAATGGGAGGGCTGCAGCTCTTTTATTCCCACTTCCTGCAGCTCAGCAAATGGAAGGGTTACAGCTCTTTTGTCTCTGCTACCCACACCTCAGTGAAGGAGGGTTCACTGAGGGTTATAACTCTATCACTCCTGTCACCCAAAGCTTGTAGAGTTTTGGATTCTTGTCCCACAACCAAGAGGAATAAGATATGCCGACACCAGAGAGTGAGTAAGGAAGAGAAGAATTTGATTGAGTGACAGAAATAAAGCTCTCAGTGGCAAGAGGGAACCCTGAAAGCAGGTAGCCATCTGGGAAGCTGATTCTATGATTTTTATAGGCTTAGAGTGGGGCAGTGTGTGATGATTGGTCCACTGGTGGCCTTGAAAAGACACCATTCAATTGGTTAAAAGGCATCATCCAGAAGGAACCAATCATGGGAGAGTGGGTGAGACAAGGAGAGAGGTTCTCACTCCGGTCATGGAATCTATCCTAAACTGGCAGTTTGTTTTTCAGGTTCAGGCTGTCTTTGGCTTGAAGGTCAGGCTTCACTGGGGACTTGTCCCTGTCTGCCTAGGAATTTGTCTGTTTCCTGCTGCTGTCATGATCAGTGTGACCAAAGGGGCCACTATGAAAAAGACTGCCTTAGAAATCAGAAGAAGCCCCAACACCCTGTCCAAGCTATAAGGGAGACCACTGCAAGGTGGACTGTCTCTGGAGATGTAGGTCCCGAGGTTCAGAGCCAGCTTCTCAAAAGGTCTGAAAGGACTGATAAGTCCCAGGGCTCTCCTCCCCCACTCTGATGGCTCAAACTTCCATTACATAATCCAGGAGCCCCAGGTGACTCCTGAGGTATTAATAGAAGAAAAGAAGGTAGACTTTCTACTCAATACCAGAGCTGCCATTTCTGTTCTCTCTAATCCAGGCCTCCCCTCCTCTCTTGGCATGACCATGAAGGGCATGTCAGGAAAGCCTCTGAACGATATTTTCCTCAACCCCTTCATTTTAGCTGGGGAGACCTTTTGTTTACTCATGACTTTTAAATCATGCCTGACTGCCTGACTCCTCTATAAGGTAGGGATACTTTAGCTTGTATGGGAACCACCATCCTTATAGCTCCAGGGAAGATTCTTTGCCTCCCCCTTGGTGGAGACTGATATTAATCCAGAAATTTGAGCAATTCAGGAAAAAATTGACCAAGCCACAGCAACCATACCAGTCCAAATCAACCTCAAGGGTCCCACTTCCTTCCCTAACCAAAGACAATATCCCCTAAAAACAGCAGCTAGGAAAGGGCTAAAAGTAATCATTAGTAACCTAAGGATTCAGGGCCTTGTTGCACCCTGCAACAGCCCTTGTAATATCCCAATATTGGGGGTACAGAAACCCAGTGGGGAATGGAGACTGGTCCAGAACCTCCACCTTATTAATGCGGCTGTGGTTCCAATTTATCCAGGGGTTTCCAATCCCTATACTTTGTTAATTCAGATACCCAAGGGAACTAAATCGTTTACACCCTTAGATTTAAAAGATGCCATTTTCTGTATACTGTTACACCTCAACTCCCAATATTTGTTTGCATTTGAGGATCCCTCCAACCAGACCTTTACTCAGGTAACCTGGGTGGTGTTACCTCAGGGATTCTGAGACAGCCCTGATTTGTTTGGGCAGACATTGTCAAAAGATCTCTCTGAGTTATTTCATGCTCAAAGGTAAAGTCTTATAATATGTAGATGACATTCTCCTCTGTGCCCCAACTAAGGACATTTCTCAGGAAGGCAGTAGGGCTCTTCTCAATTTTCCTAGCTGACAATGCATATAAAATTTTAAAGTCCAAGGCTCAGCTCTGTCAGACTTCAGTGAAGTACCTTGGCCTGGTTTTGGCAAAAGGGACCAGGGTACAGGCAAGGAGAGAATTGAATCCATTTCCTCCTTCCTTCTTCCCAAGATGCTGTGGCAATTAATGGGATTCTTGGGCATTACTGGATTCTGCAGGCTATGGATAGCTGGGTACAGAGAAATAGCTCACCGTTTATACCAATTAATAAAAGAAACTTAGGAGTTAGGAACCCACTCCTTGATCTGGGAACCTGGGGCTTTATCAGCCTTTGACCAATTAAAGCAAGCCCTACTTGAGGCACCAGCCCTAGATATTAGAAGAATATCTGTCTGAAGCTGAGTAGGGTGCAAAACCTTTGGCACCAATCAAGTGAAAAGTTTGCTCAACTTTAATTTTTCAGAGTTGTGTAAACTGAAGCAGTTGAGATGTCTATGGTGTCAGCTATTGTTTGTGCTATTAATCTTCAGTCCTCTTCAATTACGACACAAGCAAGATTATATTTTTTCTCATAAGTTGATGTGGATGGCCTGTCACTGTGAACTTCATTTTCAAGATTATCTTTTCCCTTCTTAAAATGAATTATCTATTTGTAAACTGATGATTTCATTGTTCCCATAAACTTTTTGTAAAGCATCACTAATTTCACCATTCTTCCACTCAAACTTCACTATACAATTGATGTTTGTCCTTGCTTCAATTTTAGCAGAATTTGTGTTGCTGTCATAGGGGCCTTTTTCAAATTGATGCCTTTTCCTTAGTGCTTCAAACTAGATCCTGTTCAGACATGTCATGACAAATTGCTGTGTATTTATTTTAGTATAAATAATTGAAATCCATGCACAGATTTTTATGATATGCATTTTCCATAAAATTTTGGCTTGTATCTACAAGAAACACACTTTAAATATAAACATATAAATAGGTTAAAAATAAAAGTATGGAAAGGGGTGCATACCATGCAAACACAATTAAAAATAAAGCCAGAGTAACTATATTAATATCAATGGAAGCAGACTTTAGGAAAACTAAAATTAAAGAAAGACAAACAGGAATATTATGTAATGATAAAGTGGCCAGTCTTCCAATGAAACTTAATAAATCTGAATGTGTATTCACCTTATAGTATAATTTCAAAATACATGAAACAAAACCTGATAAGAACTGAAAATAAAATGTGTCCAATTCACAAAGACAGTTGAAGCCTTTAATAGTCATCTTTCAATAACCGATAGAATAAGTAGACATAAAATCTGTTAGCATATAGAGAGACCTGAGCAGTACTATCAATCACCTTAACATTGATAGAATATTCCAACCGACAATAGTAAAATACACATTTATTTCATGTACTTCAAATATTCATCAAGATCTATGTATTAGGAGCCACAAAACATATCCTAATAAATATTAAGAATATAGATATCATGCAAAGTTATGGTTTTAGACCATTAAGAAATTGAAAAGACTATAAAAGGATTAAACTAGAAGCCCATTACAAAAAGATATCTAGAAAATTATCAAATATTTGCAATTTAAAAAAATCATCTTCCATGGGTCAAAGAGGAGATCTAAAATAAATGTAAAAAATATTATGAAGTAAGTGGAAATAAAATTACAATATATTAGTGTGTGCAGGACGCAGTTAAAGCAGTGCTTTAAGAGAAACTTATGGCATTAAATGCTCACAAGAGAAAGGATGAAAGTTGCAAATCAGAAAGCTAAACATCTTTCATAAGAAACTGGGAAGGCCAGGCAGAGCGGTTCACACCCATAATCCTGGCACTTTGGGAGGCCAAGGTGGGCTGATTGCTTGAGTCCAGAAGTTCAAGACCAGCCTGGGTGACATGACAAAACCCTTTCTCTACCAAAAATGCAAAAATTAGCCAGGCTTGGTGGTGTGCACCTATAGTCCTACCTACTCAGGAGGCTGAGGTGGGAAGATAACTTGAGCCTGGGTGGCGGAGGTTGTGGTGAAATGAGATTGCACCACTTCACTCCAGTCTGGGCAACAGAGGGAGTCCACAGCTCAAAACAAAACAAAAGCTAGGAAAAACAAAATGAAAGCAAATTACACATTAAGCAAATAAGGAAATGAAATAATAAAGATAGATAACGGCAGAATCAAATACATTTAAAACTAAAAATAATAGAAAATTCAACCAAAAGTGACTTCTTTGCAAAGATCAGTTACAATAATAAACATCAAGATTATCCAAAAAAAAAGAAAGAAAAGAAAAAAGTCACAGTATACCAATATCAGGAATGTAAAAGAAATCATCACTACAAAGTCCATGGAAATTGATAACAAGGGAACAGCATGAAAAACAAATAGATGAAATAACTATTTGAAAGAAACTGTAATGAACTGCATATTTGTGTCCCTGCCAAGACTCACGTGTTGAAACCCTAGTTCCAATGTGATAATTGAAAGTGAGACCATAGTTGATGAGAGTGGAGCCCTCATGAGTGGGATTAGTGTCTTTATAAGCAGAATCCAGAGAACTAGCTAGGTCTTTTTTCTGCCATATGTAAAAAACCATGAAATCAGCAATCTATAATCCAGAAGAGGGTTCTCGCCAGAACACGGACATGCTGGTACCCTGATCTTGAACTTTTAGCCTTCTGAACAATGGGGAATAAATGTATATTCCTTACAAGCCACTCAGTCTACAGTACTTTATTATAGTAGCCTGAACTGATTAAAACAGATATGATCTACAAGACTTCACCCAAGAAGAAATAGATACCCTAAAGATTATTACAATAATTCCAAAATTTGGATTAGTACTTATAAATCTTCCAATGAAAGAAAATTTCATATACACATAGTTTCACTGATGAAGTCTACCAAACATTCAAGAAAGAAATAATTCAATTTCTATATAATCTTTTCTAGAAAATAGAAGAGGAGGGAATGCTTGTAAGTTTCTTAAATTATTTTATAAGGCCATAGTTACATCAAAACCAAAGATAATAAAAATTACAAATCATTATATTCATAAGTATGTATGAAAAATCTTCAAAATTGTTCTAAATCAATTCTAGCAATATACAAGTAAAGTAAAACAACACTTCACAACCAACCATAGTTTATTCTGTGATTGCAAGACTGGTTTAATATTTGAGTATTAACCAATGTATTTTATCATATTATTAGGTTGGTGCAAAGGTATTGCGGTTTTTGCCATTACTTTCAATGGCAAAAACCGCAATACCTTTTGCACCAGCCTAATAGACTAAATAAGAAGAGACATACAATTATTTCAACAAATGCAGAAAAAAAAACTTGACAAACTCCCGATTTCATTAATGATTTAACACTCTCAGCCAACTGGGAATGGAAAGGATGTCCTCAGCATGGTTAAGAGCATTAACAAAGGACCTGCAGCCAATATCATATGTAAAGAATTATTTTTCTGCTCCTAAGATAGAAAACAAGAGAAGGGTGTCTTATCACTGCTCTTATCACTGGTCTTATCACTGCTATTCACCAACACACTGGAAGTCTTGGCAATAAAGCAATGAAAGAAAATAAAGGTATCCAGATTGAAAAAGAATATTCAAAACATTCTCCATTCACAGACCATATCATTGTGTATCTATGTAGCCCCAAAGAGTCCACAAAAAAGTCCTAGAATTAAATGAGTTTAGCAAAATTGAAGTGTATAGGTCAATTTATTTAAAAATCTATTGTATTTCTCTATACTCACAAAGAACAATTGGAATTCAAAACATTAAAAAAAAATACAATCTTCAATAGCACCTTCCATAACCATTATTCTTACCCCTCTGACACACACATGGAAAAAAATACAACTATTGCCCCATCTAGCTATATATTTTATTCAATTTATGCCCAATTACTGCCAGATAATGAATTTCATATTGTCTTCTTCAACACAGCAGCCTAAAATTGAGTTGTGCTTGTAAAAAGATCAACCCACTAGAGACCCTTTTATTATGTATGAGAAAGGCCTGAGGACATAAGAGACCTGAGTTTCCTCTGGAGAGTTGCCTGTTACAATGCAGTCTCCAGCTACCTTATGCACATCTTACCAACAGGCAAGTCATGTTTTAGTTGGTTGTAATGTCTCTGAGTAGATAGACACTGGAGACAAGGACAGACACAGCAAGGCAAGCACAGCAAAACACGGTATCATATTTTCCAAAGAAAAAATAATATCACTTAGGGAAATATAAATACAATATACACGCACATACAATATACATGCACAATCTCTCTATACACACAATATATACACACATACATATATATACACACTATATATGTGTATATATATAATATATATGTATATATAAAACACCTTTTCTGTCTCTTCTTCACTGAGTATCCCTCAAATACCAGAAAAATAAGATAAAATAGAAGTGGAAAAGAATAAAATTGAGGAATGTTACAATGGAAGTCATAAAGGTAGCTAAGAGAAATTAGTATTTGAAAGACATCTACCTTATGATTTTAAGACGTATTACTATGATTTTTATGTTAGAGTGGCATTATCCATTTTACCTTTTTAAAAAAATAGAGAGAGTCATACTTAATTTTGTTATCAAAGAGTGTCACTGAAAAGTTGTATTCTCCAAGTTCATTCCAAGTTTGTGACAGTAGGGAAGGCTGCCACGTTGTGGTAAAACAGGATCCTCTTCCCTCAATAATATCAGTAAAATGTGTGTGTAATAGTATCCCACTAAGACAGATGTTATGCTCTTGACTTCCCTTCTTAACACCAAGATCTTACAAAATATACCAGGTTTTGTTTGTTTTACTCTTAGCTGTGTTCATTTATACCTCAGCAAAAATAAAACAAGTGTTTTCAGTATTATGTTTCTTGATAAAATCATTTACTTTCACAAAAAGATATTATCTCTATATGACCTTTAAAGTACTTCTCTTTGAAGTGTTTGCAATAACTGTTCTCAAAATTACTATTCTCTGAAAATATTTATTTTTGTTCACATTCAAGATACACATACACACACAAATAAATCCATAGTGTATTTAAATGTAAAATACAAAGAATAGCTGAATTTCTTACACAATTGAGCAACAATTAATTTTTGAGCAAATATTATGTATTTGGCTCTGTGAGGAAAGAAAATAAATTCAGATGGTGGTTTATGCCCACTTCAGGCTTAGTATCTAATTAGAGAGACATGTTTAATATGTCTTAAGCACTAACAAAGTAAATATGTGTGCCATCTTTCATACTGACCAAGAAATCGATGCATCAAGTTTCTTCCTGGAAGAACTTCACATAAAATGATATCCATAGCTTCTCTCTGACTCCAGAGGAAAAGGAGAAGGCTCGTCTGATTGGGGAATTTAGGAGAAGGAGTTCAGCCTCTTTCTCCTTGTCTTATCCTATCCATTCTGCCTGCTGGCCGACAGCATGCCTAATGATCAGGTCTCTGTCAGACTGTATGTTGTAGTTGTCCAAATTTGTGCTAAAATAATAAGCTAACAAACTCAAAACAAGCTGCAATATCAGTGCATCTTAAACTCTAGGTCAAAACTTCCAACTCAACATTTTCTTGTAATAAAGATGATATTTCAAGTCTTATTCGTCTCATTTGGTTCTAAATTTGTGTGGGAGGAAGAAACATTAACTTTTGTCACTCCAAAACACCACTTTTGACTATTAATGCAAAGAGAAGCAACAGAAACTGCAGAGCCCTAGGAAATGCCAAGAGAAGGTAGAGCCTGGAATGATTTCTACTGGGCCTGACACGGTTTCTACTGGACCTGGAATGGTTTCTACTGGGCCTGACACGGTTTCTACTGGGCCTGACACGGTTTCTACTGGGCCTGGAATGGTTTCTACTGGGCCTGACACGGTTTCTACTGGGCCTGGAATGATTTCTACTGGGCCTGACACGGTTTCTACTGGGCCTGGAATGATTTCTACTGGGCCTGACACGGTTTCTACTGGGCCTGAAATGGTTTCTACTGGGCCTGACATGGTTTCTACTGGGCCTGGAATGGTTTCTACTGGGCCTGATATGGTTTCTACTGGGCCTGAAATAGTTTCTACCGGGCCTGACACGGTTTCTATCGGGCCTGAAATGGTTTCTACCGGGCCTGACACGGTTTCTACTGGGCCTGACACGGTTTCTACTAGGCCTGACACGGTTTCTACTGGGCCTGACACGGTTTCTACTGGGCCTGACACGGTTTCTACCGGGCCTGACACGGTTTCTACTGGGCCTGGAATGGTTTCTACTGGGCCTGACAGGGTTTCTACTGGGCCTGACATGGTTTCTACCAGGCCTGACACAGTTTCTACTGGTCCTGACATGGTTTCTACTGGGCTTGAAGGTTGAGCAAAACTCAGTTAAGTGTAAGAGAAAAGGAATTCAAGGCATGTGGATGACACGAAGAGGAAAAATAATCACAGAGGTAGAAATGAAAGTGCTTTATAGGTCGGCCAGGGAAGAAACTGACCCGGCTTTGCTGGATAATTCTCAGGCATTTGTATTGACCATATAAAAACGAAAGCCTTGAAAAAGTAGACCAAAGAATAAAACTTGATTCAACAGGTAACAAGTAAATATTTCATATACTGGAAAGGGGGAATGAAATGATGAAATAGTTTTTTTAAAGATAATTCTGTTCATGATATGAAGGAATTGGAAGGGGGAGGGAGGGGAAATGAGCAGGCAGACCAAGAGTAAAAGTATCTGGCAGAAACCGTATAAAGTCTTAGACTTAAACAATCAGAGTGGAATGGAAAGAAAGAAGGACCTTCTTACACAAACTGCCTATGTTTCATGGGAAAATTTGCTCTGTGCACATACCACTTTTAGAAGAGCAGAGAAAATTAGGCCTATGGACTACAGACTTAATCTTTTTTTTTTTTAGACAGAGTCTCACAGTGTTGCCCAGGCTGGAGTGCAATGGCACCATCTGGGCTCACTGCAACCTCTGCCTCCCAGGTTCACACGATCCTCCTGCCTCAGTCTCAAGAGTAGCTGGAATTACAGGCACACACCACCACAGCCGGCTAATTTTTTGTATTTTTAGTAGAGGCGGGGTTTCACTATACTGGCCAGACTAGTCTTAAACTCCTGACCTCAAGATCCACTCACCTCGGCCTCCCAAATTGCTGGGATCACAGGCGTGAGCCACCGCTCCCAGGCGGACTTTGTATTTGAATAGTGTTAGAAATCATTCGGAAAGAGGATTGGATTACAAATGTACTGATCTGCAGCTTTGATTACCAAGGATTAATTTAGAGAAATTGAAATTTAAAAACTTACATAGGTCTATGGGATAGTTTTGATCTGTCTCTACATATAAGGAAACTAGGTATTAAACAGAATTTGTTCAGGTTGTATAAGTTGTGTACAGCTGTGATGATACCAGGCATATGACTTTCTATGTCTAGTTCTCGGTCCACTAAGCCTTGCTGCTATGGGCTTACTAATGCCAATCACATGTTATGGGGTGAATACCCAAAATAATATACAAAATAATTGTGATAAATACCAGGATAGGTTGCCCCTTAGTAATAAGTAAACATATATGATACAGGAAGAGTTCAGGTTATTCAACGGTAATGCCATTGAGATGTAAAAGATTGATTTCCTGTCTCACATAATAATCCTGGATGCCTTGGCTATTTTATATTTGTTCTCTCATTTGAAAAGGCTACATATTTAATCCAGAAAGGAATTTGATCAAGTTGCTTTGGTAGTGATCTGAGGTTTTAGCAGTCTCACCAAATGATACACAGGCTCTGTTATAGCTAATGCATCAGTGGAAATACCCCATATGTAGCTGGGACTAAAGCAGTGTAAACATGTTTGTGTAATGTTTCTAGACCCCCACACAGCAGTACAACTCGATTGCAAACATCATCCAGAAATCTGCAGCTCCTTTTAGTCACTCTACAAAGAGCTGCTGTGTCTTCGGTTTTAGTGAACAAACAATTTGCTATGTGAACAGCTGAAGCAAGCTGTGTCAACAAGACAGAATTTGAATTATGACATGCTGCTGTGTCTATGAAAGCAGAAGAAGGGAGAACATGATTACGGCCTAGAGCATGTGGTTAGGAAGGGAGTAATGGTAGCTCTCCAGCATCAGTTGCTGATGGAAAACATCTGCTTCTTCCCTGTCCCCTTGAAAGATTCTCTTGGAAAATAGGCCCCTGATGCTATCACTCAGAACCAGGTCAGTTCCCTCATTAGACTTCTGGGGCAATATTTGAATCTGTTGGGAAATCATTAAAAATAATATGAATAATGTGTGATGGAATAAAAGGGAACGTGATAAGAAAATGTGAAAGCTTACTGCATTCTCAGCCTTAAAATATCATCTGTGCTTTAGCTCCTAATTTTCACACTTCACAGCTGCTAATGGATCTCAGCGGAACTAAAATAAGACTGTTGAAAGCAAGATAGGTCTTTTTGTCATCTCTGTCATGTTTCTTTTCTTGTTCTCACATAGAAAGTTCTTATTTGCCTCCAAGTCCCTTGATATCAGCTTGGTTGCTTTTCTTTTCATTTTCTAACGTGAGGCTCTGTCTTCTTTTTGGAGGAAAAACAGTGTCTTCTGCAGCCACCAAAATGATGGAGATAGTAAAGGATGATGGTTATCGATTGCTTTCCATGTCTGGATTGATTGCTGCGAAAGTCATTGGAAACAAAGCAAAGTAGGGAATTTGGTGAGGTGACCTGATACCAAGAGCTTGAGGCAAATGTTTCAGGTGTTGGAAGACTCCATAGTCCCTCGGATTTGATATGTTTCCAGACAAAACAAACAGCATTCACACAGGCCTCTCAAGATGCTTAACTAGTGCAAGGAACAGAAAATTCTAGCTGATTCACTAATAACACAAGAGATATGAAATTAAAAGGAAAGTGAAGCAGAGTTCATTCTCTTTAAAGGCACTGATGGCTTTGCATAGCATCAACCTTTCTGAAAGAAAGACAGACTCCTGGGGTTTCTCAGACAAATATAGTCTCCAAAAAAGTTTTAAATTCCTTTGTTCATCCTTTGCATTTCCTGTTAGGAGTCTAGAGTTAAATGTCATTTAGATATAGTGACATAATCTCCTTTGAAGGTTTTAGACCTTATAACTCCATGGCCACACTATCCTATTGTACAGTTTATCTTTCATATTTTTTTCTGAGGATGTTTCTAACTGCTAGAGTTGAATACTATTTCCCTGACCAGTTTCGTTGTTGTTGTTTTTGCCTGTATTGCTTTTCTTGTTGTTCTGTTAAGTTTCTCATTTGTTTCTTTATGTTAAGGATGAGGAAATAGTTTATTTGCACAAAATACAATAAGAAGTTTTTAATGATTTTCTTTAGCCTATTTCTATTTCCTATTTTTTCACATTTTCTACTAGGTAAACATTATAATGTCTCCTTTCAAAAGACCTTGTTAGTAAAAGGCTAACAACATTCATCTCATCCAAACAATGCTAGCAGGCATTCAAAATATTCTAGTTTTATTATTTCACTGTTTGTCATTATGACAGAAAATTTTTCTAGCACGCCTTGACAGTGACTTATTATCAATAATTTGAACTTATGGCTTCTGCACCAAATAATACAAACTGTAAGTTTGATTATGTGGAGCTTCTCATGTTGCAATGGCACTTTTGAGTAGAACAGGCCAGCAAAGATACTCACTGCCAACAAAAAATATCAGAAGAAAGAAGATTATTTTCAGAATGTAGACGCAAAGTTAGGCAGAAGGTTTATATATAAATACTTCACATCATACTCAACCAACTCAAAGTCTCTTCATTTAAAACAATCACTTCACAAGTATTTGGAATCTTTTAGGTATAATGGAAGGATTATGGGCTTTGTAAGTGAACATAGTTGATTTTGATTAGCTGTGTGACTTTTGAGATTTACTTTCTCTGAACCTCAGCTCTCTTTTATTAAATGGATTTAATAACAACAACTGCAGAGTGTGGTGGTGAGGATTAAATGAATTTAGGATAGCATCTGGCAACCGGCAAACACACTGAGTATCTATTTCAGGCACTGTAAATGTGCAATTAAAATATAAGTCTACTTCCCTTCTGTCAATAAATATTTTCATTTAATAAAGCATCTGACAGCAGGAATTTTATAATTTAGTTGAAAAAAGTGAATAAAACAACATTTGTGTCCAAATACCCAGTGACGGCACAGAGTAAAATTTACCAGAGAAAGAAAAGATGAGAATAATTGGAGAATCTTTATTTGGTGAATTGGGTCTTGAGTTTGGCCATGAATAATACATAGGATTAATAATGATGAAGACAAGAGGGAAGAAACGTCAAAGTGAAGTAAACCTCATTCAAGAAGGTGTGCTGACAGAAATTGTCACACTGCCTTGGGGCAGTGAAATCTATGTGATGAAAGGACCACATGTGTTGGAGTAAAAATAAGATTGATATATAAATTTAGTCCAATTTATGGAGAATTTTGAAAACTATGAAGAATAATTTAGCATTGATGTGGTATATGGTTGGGAGTGAATTTGATTCACTGGGCAGAAAGTAACCTGGTTGTAGTTTAATTCATATACAGTTGGCAAAGAAGAGTTAGAGAGCAAACAGCAAGTGAGGCAGCATTTGCTTAGAGTAGGCAGCTCTAAATTTTAGCTTCAGTTGATGGAGAATATTTGGTAGTGAGAGATGGGAAACCACAGTGATAAAATTCCTTGGACTTGTGTAATAGCAATTATAAACAGAAATAGCTATGGTATTTATGGGTTCTATGAGTCGATGCGGAACAGGCTTTGTTAATATACACTGAGTTTCTAATAAATTCCAGACAAAGAGTTCCAAATGAATTAGTACTAATATTTCTCTCAGAATAAGATAAAATGAAACGACATTAAAAATAAGACAATGGAAGATGCATATATAGCAGTACTGGGAACCAGATTTAGTAAGAAATAACCTTACCATTACCAATGCGCAACAAACATATTGGAAATAATCGGATTACTTGGGTGTTACGGCCAAACATATTGCATAATTTTCTCAATTTCTATTGTCTCACAGATATATATATACACACATGCATATATATATACACACACACATACATGTATGCCATTTTTGTGGGTATATATAGAAAAATATTATGTTAACCACCAGCAAATAAAATATACTTTATTCTACATCTTGAATTAATTTCTTCTTGAGTTTTATATAAGTTCTCATTACAAAAAGAATTTCATTTTTAGTAAAACGTATGTAAACTCGGTGAGCACAACTGCTATGGCTAGCCATTAATCCTCTTAAAAAGAGAAGCAAGATGAAAGAGAAGTAAGCAGAGAAAGTGGAGAAGGCAAATATATTAGTTAAAAGAAAAGTAAGGACAAAATACCACATAAAATGGAATCCAAGTAATGCAGTGGCATAGAAGCCATGTCAAAGATAACATTTTGAAGTAGGGAGTAAGAGTATCCCATACCTTGACAATTCAAAATGGAAGCAAATTGAGAAAAAAAGCAGCATTGATTTTGGTGGCAGGTTCCAGGTGGCCTTCCTGACAGCAGTTACCACAAATGGTGAAACTTAAGTGGTAAAGAAACCAGGAACTGTGAATGTAAACTTGGAGAAATAAAAGTGCTAAGTGCAGACTTGTCTCATAACTCATTAGAAAGAATAGTTTTTTGGTGGGGGGTACCATGGAATATATTGTTTTGAGGAGAAAGGGGTATTTATTTCTGAAGTAGGAGATCTGGGTAATCTTATGGGAAGAGGGAAAGGAGCTAATTCAAAAGATACTGAAAATGCATAGGGATGTGGGTCGGAGGAGTTACTGATAAAACCTAATCTTTTGTAGATGCCAAGATAAAAAGGAATCAAACATTAAAATATTATGCTAGAATACAATAGAGCCATTGTTTTTCTCAGAAATGAAAGGGGATTAGAACAAAAGTTTGAATAATTTTTTTAAAAAGTCAGAATGGCTACCATGGAGAACAGAGTAAGAATGGAACAAGAGATGAATATAAGGACGATTGAGTTATAGGTAGGGGTCTCTGACCTTAGTTACAGTAATTATTATATGTAATCAATTATGTGTATGAACTTTATATATCAACTTTCAACAAGGTGGAACAGAACAGAGGAAACCACAGGTATACACATGATTAAGCATTCAGGAATGCAGTGTAGGCCAAGGAGATGAGTGATACTAGGGTGCTTTAAAGGGGACCTTGGGATGACAGATCACAGTGTTCAGCCAAACCAGAGAGGTGAGTGGACTCATTTTGGTTTAACAAACATTTATGTAAGGTCTCCAGTTTCAAGACCTGGTGCTAGGTCCCAACTAAGTGAAGAAAGAAAAAGACCAGGAAAATGAACAGGTGCTGAAGGATCAGAGGTCACAATGAGAGTAAAGAGTCAAAAAAACACAGAGCAGATATGAAAGTGGAAAGTGAAGCGAATTAGAAACTGTAAGTCACAGAAAAATAATTCAAGTTCCAACTCTAGGCAAGGTCTGAGGGCTTTGTCAATTGGCAACTCTTGAAGTCATGGCAGTTAAGAAGGTTAAGAAACTCTGGTGCTAGGATGCCATATAGATATTCAAAGTAATCCATTAAACACTAAGTAGAAAGGTGTAAAATAGTCTGAGAAAGAAAACTTATCGATAAAATCAATAATTTACTTTTGTAAAACAGTCAAGAGTAGTAGCCACAGGAATTGCAGATAAGAAATATGTAGGACATCATGGACTTCAGGAAAGGAAGTTTTGAATAACAGCAATGATTTCAAAAAGTATTCGAAACCAGCAAGAAAAAATAAGATCTATACTGACCACTCCCCCTAGTTTACTCACTCTGAAGGGTCATAGAGTAGATTTGTGTTCAGCTTTGTATGAAATTGCCAGATAGTCTTCAAAAGTAGTTGTACTATTTTATAATATCACAAACATTAGTGAGAGTTGTAGTTGCTCATCAGCTTTATCAAAATTTGGAGTTTTTATTATTTTGAATTTTAATCATTCTAGTGGTTATGTAATGATATCCCATGGTGGCTTTAATTTGCATTTGCCTGATGATTATTGATTTTTAGCACTTTTTCATGTGCTAATTGGCCATTTACGTACCTTTGCTTTACGAAATGTTGGTTTAAATAGTTTGCCTACTTATAATGAGTTGTTTGATGTCTCATTATTAAATTGTAAGATTTCATTATATCTCATTTATTATTGTATCTCTCTTCTTTCATTTAGGCATTCTTTAATTTTTGTCAGCAATATTTTGTAGTGTTCAGTGTAAAGCTATTGCACTTGTTTTTTAGGCATCTTATTTTTTATTACAGATTTAGAGGGTATCTGCGCAGGTTCTGCAGGTTTGTTACATGGGTCTGTTGTGTAATGCTGGGGTTTGGGCTTCTAGGGAACCCATCACTCAAATCGTGAAGAGTGAACAGAGTACCCAATAGTTTTCCGATCCTCACTCACCTCTCTCCCTCCCTGCTTTTGGAGTCTCCAGTGTTTATTATTTCCATCTTTATGTCCCTGTGTACCTACTGTTTGTCTCCCCCTTAAATGAGAACATGCAGTATTTGATATTCTCTTTCTGGGTTATTTCACTTGGGATAATGGCTTCCAGCTCCATCCCTGTTGCTGCAAAAGACATTATTTTCTTCTTTTTATGGCTATGTAGTATTCCATGGTGCATATGTACCACATTTTCTTCATCTATTCTACCACTGATGGGCACCTAGGTTGATTCAATGTCTTTGCTATTGTGAATAGTTCTGTAATAAACATGCAAGTGCAGGTGTCTTTTTGATACAGCTTTTCCTTTGGGTAGATACCCAGTTGTTAAAATTATCCTTAAAATTTAGGTTTGTTTTGATGCTACCATAAATGCATTTTTAAATCCTTCAGCTTTATTTATTTGCTATTATTTATAAATACAATTAATTTTACACCAACCTTGTATCTTGTGACTTTGCTAAATTCACTTGTTAGTTCTATTACTTGTTTTCTAGATACTTTAATATATTTTACATTAAAAAACAATGTCATCTGTGAATAAAGAGTGCTTTACTACCCCCTTTTTATGTCTATTTGCCTCGTATTTCTTTGCCTTGCTTTATTGCATCAGGAAGGACATCCAACACAGTGTTGAATAAAAGTGATGCAGGCAAATATGCTTTCCTCATTACTAATCTTATGGGAAAAGTGGTTAGTCTCTGACCTTTGAATATCATATTAGTCATAGTTATTCTACATATTATCTTCATAAATTGAAGGTCTTCTCTCCTATTCTTATTTACTAAGAGCTATTAGATAAATAATTATTGAATAGTTTCAGAGACTTTTTTCTCCCATCTATTGACTTGATAATATGATTTTCCTCTTCTTTCATAAATATGGAAAGCTATACTCACTTTTTTTTTTAAATGTTAAACCAACTTTGCATTCCTTGTATAATTTCCCAGTTGGTCATTATGTGGATCTAACAGGTATTAATGAATTTGATTTGCTAATATTTTGTAGAGAACTTTTGCATGTATGTTCACAAAGGATATTGGTTTGTAGTTTTCTTTCCTTATCTCATTTTGTTATCAGGGAAAGTATTGTTTTATTAGACAAATTGCAAGGTTTTCCTATCTAAATTTCTTTAAAAGTTTGCAAAAGATTTGCATTATATTTCTTTTAAATGTTTGATAGAATTTACCAGTAAACCCATCCTGGATTGCAGATTTCTTTGTGAGAAAGTATTGAAAATTTCATATGTGCGTGTGTGTGTGTGTGTGTGTGTGTGTGTGTGTTTGAATTTTTTCAGAATTTTGTTTTTGTGTATGCATTTAATTTAGTTAACCTTCTTTGCAGTATTTTCTAGTGGTTATTCTAAGGAATTGCAATGGGTATCTTTAACATTTCACCATTTACTCAGTGTTAAAACTGTACTACTTCATGTAAAATTTAAGAAATCCCAGCCATATAGGCCCTCACACCTTTCATCCTCTCTGCTTCAGTATTCTGCCATGTTACAGTTATATAAACCACATAATACATATTTATACTTTTAAATAAAATTACATATATTTTAAAGAAATTAAGAGGGTAAAGCCTTGTATTACATTTACCTTCATATTTACTATTTCCAGTGCTTTTTGTTCTCTTCTGGACATCTGGGCTTCATTTTGTTATCATTTCCCTGTCTTTTAAGGATTTTTTTACAGCCTTCCTTATAGTGCTTTTCTTCTGTTGATGAATTAGATTATGTTTATCTGTAAAAGTCTGTATCTCCTTTTTTTTCTTGAAAGTTATTTGCAACGGGTATAGACTTCTGGGTTGACAGATTTTCCTCTCAGCACCTGAAGTGTCTTTCCACAGTCTTATGCACTCCATTACTTCTTATGAGAAGTCTGCAGTAATTTATATTTTGGAGCTCTTCTTTTTAATGTGTCATTTTTTTCCTCTGGCCAATTTCAAATCATTTTCTTTAGGTTTTTGTTCAGCAATTTTACTTTCACTAACTTTGGAGAAACTTTTGCATTATTTCTAAATTTCCCGTTTATTTATCTTCTCTCCTTTTGAAACTCCAATTAAATATCTGGTAGACCTACTCTATTCCTCCAAGAATAGATCCCCATTTAATTTCTGCCTTTGCTTGATTTCCAGTGCTTTCAAGTAGTGTTTTTATTTTTTTCCCAGTACTTATAAGCTTTATTATATTTTAAAGTTTAAGTTAGTGGTAGCATGCATGCATTCTCTGTGGAATATTTTTCTTTTTAAATACTTAGTATATGCTATGAAGTCAAATCCCTACCCTCCAAAAAGATTAGGTGAGTTTATTTAATAATTTTACTAATTACTTTAGCACTATGGTTTCAGAAATTTCAGGGAGACTTCTCTAAGGTTACATATATGCAAAATAAGAATAATAATATTACCCATCTCAAAGTATTGTTATTAGAATAAAAGAGGTTATACGTAAAACTTATATAACTGTGTCTTGCACATGTAAGTTACTATAAACCATACATTAGGATTATACAATATTTACATCATCGTTAATATTCTCAAAAGGCAATGCTAATCTACTACTTAACAAAACATATTTTTACAATTATAGTTATACTTTAAAAAGGCCTTTTCCCTAGCAATACTTGAAACTTTTATTGTTTTTATCTCAGTGTGAATGAATTAATCACATTCCTTTCTAGAAGCAAGTTCTGCAGGGGTAGACCACACCAAAAGGACTAGGTAAGTTCTCAGTGTGTGTCAGAGAGACAGGGGTAAAAGCCAGGGAGCAACAGCTGGTTTATTTTTCTTTACTACACACTTTCGTGTTGCCATATGACTCTTTAAGACACTATTCTTCATATAACAACCTTTCTCCCCTATTCAGATACACACACACACACACACACACACACACACACAATCAACAACTGCTATTCAAAACACAGGAAGTGGCTAGAGTTTTATGTACTAGTGGGAAACTTTTATCAGAATGATGAGTTGGAGGAAGGTCATCAAATTTCATGACAAATTGCAAGCCAAGGACAAAGGAAAAAGAATGTGCTTTATACTAAATTTTATCTTATTTAAGTAATCTGGCAGAAAAAGCCACAGTAGACAGAGCCATTAATTTCTTGGTTTAATACTTTGAGGTGAATTGCTTCAAGGAATGTTCTGCTTAGAATCAAAGCTATTGTAGACCTTTTTAGGCAGCATAATTAAAGGCAGAGTGATTACCTCAGTGGTAATGACTGAATTTTGGATGTAACAGTGAACAAGTGATGTTGGGAATTGCTATCATCATATTTAAAAAGATAACTCTTTAGGCTAATGAGTTTATTAATGGTAAAAGGCACCAATGATCTGAAACTGGGTGGGGAGATTTAAAGGAATTAGTATTAAATGATCTAGCAGAGAAATAAAATTAATTTCAGACCCAAACAGCCTTGGGTTGTAGTAACCATGTTGTGAGACATTATAGACTAGAATAAATGTGACAGTTCTGCTCATTAAATAAGCAAACAGTAAACAAAAGTAGAAATTTCTTAGAATCATTCTTAATATTAGAGTCAAACGCATTTATTTACATAGATGGTCATAAAATATACAAAAGCTTCTCAACAATTGGATGTCTTTTGCATGTTTTTACAATACACAGGACATGTATTACATTATAATGTGTGTGTGATTTGTAATTCCAGTAAAAGTTATGATTTTATTTTAGAAACTCTTCTTCAAAATGCATAGATAAATTTTGGGAGGTGTTACTAAATGGAAAATGTAGACAAAATTTCTTTTACTAATTGTATGAAGGCATAAATACTAAGTGAAGAGCATGAAAATATTAGTCAGCACGTGTAGGATTCCAGTAAATAGGTGAAAATATGATTGAACAATGTATTTGCAGTTACAGCTTCTAGCCATTAGCTTCATAAATTCATGCTGAAATTGCTCTCACCTTTATTTAGGATATTTCATATAATGCTGGAAATTGACCAAGAATACAGTTTTAAAAAGTAATAAATGTCTGCTTAAAATAATCCCTCTGTCAACAAGTGATAAAAAGGCTTGTTCATAAAAATAATAATATTAAAATATAGTAAATATTAAATGGTGATGAGTTAAACTACTACTGATAAGAAAATACCATTCAAAATATGAATGTTTCTGTGGTTCAGAACAGATGTTCCACAAAGCTAAAATTCACTAAATAGTAAATGTTTTTTAAGTTGATATAACCAAGTAATAATAATGGACATCTCTTTGATTTTGGACTTTGATAACATGCAGTCCTCAACAGCCTAGGCTCACAGAAAAAGAAAATTAAATAAAAATCAACTGATAAAATCATTTTAAGTTAAAATGTAATTTACACATGCCAATGCAATAGGCTAAAAGTTTATGTCCCCCCAAAATTCATATGTTAAAATCCTAACCCCTAATGTGGAGTTAGGAGGTGGAGCCTTTGAGGGGTGATTAAGTCATGAGAGTGGTGCCCTCATGACTAGATTAGTGTCCTTGTAAAATCAGCCTCAAATAGCTTCTCCTTTTCCCACCAGGAATACTAAAGGGATTAGCATTAAATAATCTAGCAGATAAATAAAATTTATTTTACTAACTGAGGACACACTGAGAAGGCTGCATTTTTAAACAAAAAAGTGAGGCCTCACCAGACACCAGATCTGCTACCACCTTGATCTTGGGCTTCTCAGCCTCAAGAACTATGAGAAATAGACGTCTACTGTTTATAAACTACCCAGTTTATGGCCTTTTGTTACAGCGCTCCAAATGAACTAAGCCGAGGAAAGCACGCTGAATAATTCAGAGAAAGAGGCAACTACAAGCATCTTTTTGTTGTTATGAACCTTATCAATTAAGACTAAGTTAAAAATTGTGACTTTTCTCCTACATAACAGTCTCCTTATTTGTTCCTTCCCCTTAAATACTACCATCCCAAAATCCTAAACATATTTTCCTTAGGAGTCTGATATGGTTTGGCTGTGTCCACACTCAAATCTCATCTTGCATCATAGCTCCCACAGTTTTCACATGTCATGGGAGGGACCCAGTGGGAGGTCATTGAATCATGGGGGCAGGTTTTTCCTATGCTGTTCTTGTGATAATAAATAAGTCTCACGAGGTCTGATGGTTTTATAAAGGGGAGTTTTCCCACACAAGCTCTTCTTCTCTTACCTGTCATCATCCATGTACGACGTGACTTTCCTCCTCCTTGCCTTCCACTATGATTGTGACTCCTCTCCAGCCACGTGGAACTGAGTCCATTAAAACTCTTTCCTTTATAAATTACCTGATCTCAGATATGTCTTTATTAGCACCGTGAGAAAAGACTAACACAGAGTCCAGAGTGTTGATGCCAACACACATACTGAAGGCATTAATATAAGGGGTGGGCAGACTCCTGTCTTCAAATACCAGGACAAGGAAAACCTTTAACACCTTCAGAAAAATCAGTGAATGTCACTAAAAAGCAAAAGCTGCTTAATGACCAGAAGGAAGAAGCAGGCATCATTTCAGAACAAGAGCCCTTATTTTAAGCAATAGAGATGCTTGTTTCTTTAAATAAACTTTTAAAAAATAATGATCAAACGTACACTAATAACAACCACATGATAAAGATTTTTTTCCAGGTAGAATTCAGATCTTCTTCTATTAGTAATTTAAGAGTATGTTGGTAGAATTTAGCAAACTTTAAGTTCACAATCTTAAAAAGATGCATGAATTATATTTATCTCTCTGTCTTTTCTTAGAAAACAGCATATTTCACTTATAATTTATCAATTGTTCTTTTTCTCTTAGGCTATATGAATGAGATGCTGAAAAATCCCACAAACATGAGAATATTGATGTTAGATAATTCAGGATCAAATTATCTGATGGTTTTCAGGCTTTTTGCCTCATTAGGAGGGTTTGATAGTGACACGTTCTCAAAAAAGAACTTTAATTTTGCTGGCATAGACATAGCTTTTGTCATTATATCTTAGGATCTTTTACAACTCTTAAGAAGTTGTATCAAAAATTATTATTATTATTTGTATCATAATAGAGAACAGAAACATTATTACAGAAATACAAAACCAGGTGGCAGATATTTAACAATCATTTATAGAATTAGAGATTTTATCCTGTCTGACCCTAAGTTCATATCTTCTGCTCTCTACATCTAGCTCAGGGTGCCAACACCAAACCAAACACAGGAATGAACAAAGAAACCCGGGAGGGTTTATGCTCTCATTTTCCCAAATATCTGATCATAGTGTAGGTTAACTGGTAGATGATAACACAAAGGTGCTTATACAGGTTAACTGGTGATTAAATAAAACTATTAGAGGGTTTCTTAGTGAATTCCTGTCATTTTCAAAGTATTTTAAACTGGATGGAATCTTGCCAAGCCTTCAAGCTTATGAAACAACGATTCATGGTTATTAAGAGCAAATGCCCTAGAGAGATTAATCTGTGCTATCCCAACAGGCTGACCTTTTCCAAAGACATAGCAATTTAATTATCTACTTTGAAAAGCACAATTATAGTAAAATTCAAAACCTGATTTATAATCTCATCTATAATGCATGTAAATAAGAGACTTTGAGTTCCTTTTTCTAGCACTGCTAGACATGTATTTGTAACTAATAAGTACTAAATAGTTCTTGCTTTTTAAAACTATGGCGTTTTTATTAAATATCAATATTTAATAAAAATATTTCAAATTATGAGTGCTTTTCAGTATGTCTTTATTCTAAATTTTGTATATTACTTGCACGCTGATAAATAAGAGGATGCTTGATAGGATTTCTGCTCAAGCACAAACTGATTAAATGATGTCACCCTTCATTTTCTACTTAATGATTCTGTATTTTATTTCATAGAAGCATAAATTAGAAACCACAGTAAGGTCTTGAAATTTGTGCCTCAGTATAATATGGACTTGTAAAAAACATAAATTGTGCTCTTATTCAGCTAATCAATTTTAAATATTTATTGAAGACCTATCTACTTACCACCATAACATCCCCTCCAATCAGAGGAGGGGACACACTTGAAAGCGCACACACACACACACACAAACACACACATCCCAAAGAACAACTACTGTGGTACCAGTCTTCACTAAATACCTTAAATACATCCACAGTGTAGTGTGTTTGAATATTGGAGGAAAAAAATTAAATGTGGTAAAAATAAGCGAAAGGATACAAATCTAAAATTAATTTAATTTTACCTATTTTCAAATGCTTTATGAAACATTTTAGATACATGTTAAATACTCAAAAAAGGTAGTAATGATAAGTATATATAATATTTTATATTTCAAAGTATAGGGTAAAATAACGATTCTGAGTTGTTTGGAGAAGGCAGATACAGAATGCTCTTATTAATTTCCCAAAAAAACTTTGTGGTTTTTTTTTGAAAATGCAGCATCACAAAGTACTTAATAGCATACATTTATTTTAAAATGAGATAAAGCATCAAAACAGGATATTTAACATATATCTAGGAGGTCTTCTAGAGGATGGAAGGGCTATGATGGGGACTGAGAAAATGGAAATGAGAAAATGATTTTAAAAATATGAAGATGATTTTCCAGAGCTGAAAAAGGGATGTTTTAGACTAAAACATCCTACCAAGGGCCAAGCAGAATAAAGTTTTAATTGCCTTACACCATACACATCACTGAAAAATTTCAGAATACTAACACTAAATGAAGGTATAAAAAGCTTTCAGAGAACAAGAACAGGTTACCTCCCAAAGAAGGAAACAATATAATAGACAAGTGATTAGAAACAGTGGATTTGAAAGTCAGTAGAACAGTGCTATCAAAGATTTGATAGAAATGATTTCAAACTCAGAATTCTGCATGTAAGCAAGCACCTCATAATTTATGAAGGGAAAGTAAACATAATTTTAGAAATACAAGAAGTCAAAAAGTTTATATTCTTTGAATTATTTCTTTAAATAATTACTAAAGAATATTGCCTAGAAAAATGCAAAAGGAATACCAAAAGAAAAAAGCATAATATATAAGGAATGGTAGCTTGAAAATGAAACCTGGAATAGTAGATGTTGTGCAGATAGAAAAGTTAAAAAGCAATTGGTCTAATTATAGTGAAATCCTGAAAATTATAACTGAATGGCTCAGAGAAGTGTGTCTTCAAGAAGGAAGTAAATTCCATTAAACAAACTTTAATGGTTAAGATGATGGAATATCTTAGCAACAAAGAAAAAATCTTTCATAAACTCTGGAAAAAACAACTGCACAAGAAATTATAGGTCCAAATATGAAGCAAATTAAGTAGGTATTAAAATATGATATAACCTGTATTTCCGGGCTATGCCTTATTCTTATTCTTTTTAAATAAACAATTTGATAGAAGTTTCAAGACATCAAAAAACAGAGACCAGTCAAGTCTAACTTTTTTTTTCTAATGAAACAATGCCATATGAGTCAGGCAAGGCTATCGTATGCCACCTAATAAACCCTGGTTTCTCATGACTTTTAACATAATGCAAGTTTATTTTATTTCTTCGTTTCATCACAGATGAATAAACCCTGGTGTCTCATGACTTTTAACATAATGCAAGTTTATTTCTTGGTTTCATCACAGATGAATGTTGATCTAGTTGCTCTTCTGTGTACTTTCCTGTAAATTGTTACCCAGAAGACTATGCTCCTTCCGTTGTGTGGGTCTGCAATTCAATGTTCTTGATTTCTAGATGCACTGACAAGAGAAATAGTGCAAGATATTTGAGAGGTCTGTCCTAGAAGTGATATCTATCTCTTTCACCCACATTCCACTCAGTTCCATGGCCAACCCAACTTCAGGAGCATATGGATGTGGGTGAACATGACAGTTTCAACTATAATTGCCAAGCAACACTATGGTATTATCTGTATTGGTTGACACCTTTTAGTCTAAGGAGAGAAATCGCCAAGTGGCACAGTTCACTTGGTCTTAAAGAGACATGAGTTGGTCTTCACCTTGACACAGAGCCTTGCAAGATTAGCCAGTCAGCTCTGTGAAAGCAGTGCAATTATTTCAACCTCATCTATTATCCCCTGGAGCATTAATTATGAGCCATGATGGCCCCTAATCACAGTTCTATGACATTTGAGATAGTGTCGCTGGGCAGATCCTTCCTTATTCTTAAACAGAAAATCTTAAAAGGCACAAGGATAATATGTGAGAAGAATTAGATGTTTCACATGAATTCCACATTTTAAAATCTTTCCCCCCTTAATACAAAATGCATAATATTTCTTCTGGAATGCAGAAAAAAGATCTTACTGAGACTCATATTTAAAATGATTGTTTTCAGTCCCAATCTTACTCTCTTCCATGAGAATGAAAAATATTATTAATTATAGAGAGTGCTAAAGAATTTCAATCTTCCAAATCAGGCATGATGTTGAGCAATGGAAAATATAAAATAAATCCATCTGACCTTAAAACGTGCAACAGTCTCCTTTGAATGCCCCAAAGGATAGCATTATTTTTTCTTCAGGTCCAATTACTCTAGTTAGCTGCAGAAATGGTATGTAAATGAACACCAAATTGGCATCAGGGTTTACTGAATTTCAATTTTTAGATCCTATAGGTGAAGCCCAGAATAATTAATTAAAGTGACAGAACAAAATAAAAACGCTATAAACTTAGCTGATGTAAAAGTGAAATTAGGTAAATTAGGTATTTAATTATTCAGGTTAAAACTGAAGAGTAATTTTTTTTAATTTATAGAACAAGGACTAGAGCTTAGAACCAGAGCAAAAAGTAATAAATACAAGTAATAAAATATAACACCTTACATGGAAAGTTGGTAGCAGGAGACAGGTAATCATGGTGAATTGTCTAGTTTTCTTGTTGGAGAAACAAGATAATGTACAAATGTACAAATGTAATAAAGAAAATATGTAGATATAGTATGTTATTCAGATTTTGGTTGTTAGCCAAAAACCAAATAGCAATTGTTAAATCTGGCCACCTCTAGGAAATGAGAATGAGGCGATGAGGCAAATAATATTATTTTTTACTGAATAATCTCTTTATTGTTTAACTTTTTTACCATGTTAATATCTTACTTTACAATAAAAAGTAACAACTTTGTATTTATAATAATGTCATAAGGTATATACCACACTGGCCTAGGAATTCTTTCTTGGCATGGATTCAAACATGACCATGAAGTGACTGCATTCATAATTCACGCGAAATATTAAAAGGTAACTTGTTGAAGCCTCTTTGAGATAGATGAATCACTACTAGAAATATATTTCTTAACACTATTTTAATGCCTTTGATAAATGAAAGCTCACTATATTTTAAAGTTGGGATTCCACTTAGTATAACTCTAATCATTTTTATGTTCCTTATTACATATCAAAAGCTACCTTATTTCAATGTTGTCCATCTATTCTTGGGTTAATTACTAGCAAAAAAAAATTTGAATTGGGAGGATTAAATATTAGAAATTAGACTTACAGAAATATTTATATTTCAAAAGTGGCAATAAAACACATTTATACAAACTATACCAGTTTGTTAACAATTCACTAAATCCCATTTAACCACTATAAATGAGCACCGAGGGATGCATCAGTTTTGTCATCTGGTGGAATCGCTCTCCCCTGCTAACAATAATAGACATTGTTATTAAAGTGTACTATGATCCGTGAAGAAGCGCCAACAGCATATTTTAATTCAATAGAAAATTACCTCCACTGCTACTTTAAGGACAAACAAAACTAAGAAGGGACTAATCTACATCTCCATGCTGTTGAAGATGTATGGTCATTTAGAGGAGATTTATGCTATTGAATATCTATTTTATAAGCTCTTCCAAGAGCAGTATCAATCTTGGATTTTCTCTGTTATTATGAATTTACAATCATCTTTACTTTGTTGTAGTTGTGGGGGTTTTGTCTCCTATTTAACTGCTCTTTAACTCAAGGACAAAAGAATATGTCAGTGATGTTTTCATTCTAATAATCCATGTTTACAGATTACATATATCCTTTATAATATGTGTTATAATACATCTGCAAGAAGAAATCTAAACATAGAATGAACTATAAACTGATAGCTCAGCAAAAGTCCTTTGTGCTCAAACATTTTACATTCCTTCCAAGGGGAAAGAGAGCAAACAGATTCAAAAGTTGGTAACATACCCTCTTGCTTCAATATTTAGGAGAGACTGTGGCCACAGTTTGTATGTGCCTACACCAGCACAGCAAAACCACTTTTCACTGCAGCTTTTGCCACCTGAGGAAGTGGTCCTCACACAGGCCTGCCACCCTCTAGGTCCTGTGGTCCAGTTAGCTGAAGCCTCTTGACTCTTACCTTTCAAAAGCAGCTGGATAGGACACATGCATGTGTGTGTTTGTTCACATTCACATGTTTATGGATGTGAAACTCTAAATATCATCAAAGCTTTCATATCTGGTGGTTAAACTTTACCTATCACCCCCCGAATTCCTTAAAATAATCAAAATGATATTTTCCTTTAGGCAAGCAAATATATTATAAGAATATTTTATCTTTTTCAAAAATAGACAAGGGGGTTCTGGATAGATTGTAGATGTAAAGAAGTAGTTTATTTTATTCTCTCCAATATCCCTATAAAAAGGGATGGATGACATCTACAACAAACTCAGATCATCATTTATCTTCACAAATGAAGAAATGAAAGTAGCTAGAGCCAGGTGTTGAACCTGGGCAGGGCTACTCCAAAGCCCAAGCTCTTGCTGACCATGCTATGCTACAAAAGGCGTAGGATGCTCCCATCACAGTGTTGAAAGTTTCGTGGGTTTACTTGATTACTTTTATATAAAGATGGTGGTATGATGACAGCAGAAAACTAGGATCACTTCCTTTTCAGTGTGTTGTAGGCAGGAAGAAAAATAAACTTTTACAAGGCAACTTTCTCTTAAAAATGTCATTGATGTACATGTGTTTGTTTGTTTGTGTTGTTCCCGTTACTTTCAACAGGGACCACTGGAATATGTTCTGTGATCATCTGGGATCAAGGGATTGCTCAGGCAGACGCCAGCACAAAATATCACCAGAAAGTATCCCTCATCTCTACAACTTCATGGTGACAGAAAAAGGAAATGGTTGAAAATGAATGAATCCGAGCATTTAGGGTTCCAATTCTATAATTTGCTGTACAGTGCAAAATTAGAAAATTTTTGTAAAATTTTGCAAAATTATGTAAGCATAATTACATATAAAACCCATATAAGATGTACTCTCCATTTCTGGTATAAAGCTGTGGTGACCTGTTATCAGAGAACTAGTGAAGGATTTTAACCAATATGAATGAAGGAATTGCTATGTAATTTTTCTTTGTTCCAGGGACTGTATATTTCTCATTGTTGCTTCAAAACTTCTATTCCTTGACTGGCAAGTCTTCATTTCAGTACTTTTATTACTTGTTCTTAGTCTACATTTCCACATTTCCAGACTTTGAATCTATTTTATTTATTTATTTATTTTTAGACCGAGGCTTGCTCTGTCACCCAGGCTGGAGTACAATGGCACGATCTTGGCTCACTGCAACCCCTGCCTCCCAGGTTTAAGCAATTCTCTCTGCCGCAGCCTCCCAAGTAGCTGGGATTACAGGCACCCGCCACTATGCCCAGCGTAAAAATATAAATTTTTGTATATTTAGTAGAGATGGGGTTTCGCCATATTGGCCAGGCTGGTCTCGAACTCCTGACCTCAGGTGATCTGCCCACCTCGGCCTCTCAAAGTGCTGGGATTACAGGCGTGAGTCACCCCGCCCGGCCATCTAGACTTTAAATCTAATTCTGTCCTTATAGATGTGCAAAAATAACTGCTGCTGCTTGCCTTCCTTATTACTGCAGAAATGGCATTCTCATTTTAAAATCTGAGCTCTCTTTGTTCATCTGTATTGTTGCAACAACAGCCTTCTCTTTGCTCCTGGAGTGATGATGTTTTATTCTTGTGTCTTTGGCACAGAGAGACACACTTTTGCATCTAACCTGAACAAAGAATTTCCTTGAGATGTTTCCTGTGTTTCTGAACCATTAAACATCCTCCTAGAAACACTACTTCAACAACTTTATTTTCCAGTTAATTCACTTGCGAAGTCATTAAGGTGAAATGAAAACATCAGCATGAGTTTTCATTCGTTCTTCCTTCTCACCAGACATGAAGGGCCTGGCCATACAGCTTGCTCAGGGGGTTGGCCACTATACTGGACATCAAAGCTTAGAGTTAGGGAACACAGAGCTGTTGAGAGCCAAATGCCAATGCACCATGTCAAAGAGTACCAGATTAAAAACAGGTAGATAATCACACTTCAAATCAATAGTGCAAATCAGGCAAGGAAAATAATGGTTCCTGGTTTGAAAAAAATGCAAGATAAATACCATGAGAACTTGGTGAAGAATTTCTAAAGCAGACAGTGGTGAAGAAACAGAAGAACATGAACAAAACAACACACAGCTAGGAGACTTAAGTCATTCAAAAGTGCCTGTACCTGGGAGATTTAGAAGTGTTTTTGAATGAGGACTGAAACAGACATTTTTGTTTCTTTTTTTTTTTTTTTTTTGACTCCTTAAGCAAGAAAACCATTTCAATAGTAAGAAATCAGGGTGAGACCTCTGTTATAAGAATTTAAATTATAATTTGGCAAGCCAATTGGAAAGTACATTTCTGTAATATGGATAGAGTCAATATAAAAATATAATAACTTTTCTGTTCTCTTGTATCAGCTGCTCTTGGTGAATTTAAGATATGTAAGAATTCCATAACCTTTCTGATGCTTTTTCTTCATTTCAAAAATAAATTTGCACATTGATGACTGGAGGAATTTGTGTGTCTTTCAAAATTTCACCTAGAATTTTCAAATATATCTAACATCTCATGAAAGGAAAAGTTGTGTATTATATCTATATAAACACAAAATGGAACATAATAATTACTTTTGTCTTTACACGGCAGAGTTAGTATATTTTTCAGGTATCATATTAACACCAAGAAATTTCAGCCCTTCCCCGAGCCTCCTAAACAGAATCTGTTTTTTTCTATTTGTTTACATTTTTAAGTATATCCCACTTATGAAACATTTGCATTTGACTAATAAAATTTACCCTTCTGCATTTGAGTAAAAAAGGGAGTCATTTAATTCAAAATATTTTTTAAAAATATATAAAACATGTTTCTTTTGGCCTAAAAATGTAGAAAAAATTAACATATGCCTAGTCTTCAAGCCTAGCTGTTCAAGGATAAAAATAATGATTTAATTGAAAATTCAATTCATTTAAAAATGTTATTTAATTTTATTTCTGAGGCAGAAAAAAACATTTATAGTTAGTTCTGAATTATCATTGAAAAGCTTACTCTTCTCTCTAAATTCTCATTAATTTTACCATCACTATAATGTCCTCCGATCCTGCTTCATGCAGGAACACAGAGAGCTACCAAGTCTACCAGATGGGACTCCTTCTTTAATGGTCTGTTGAAGGATGGGAATCACTCTTTTCCCTCTAGGATCTGAGCAGTCTGCTGCTCTGGGAGGCCCACATTCTGACAGCTAAGGAAGTGAGAGGCCAAGATCCGAATTACTTATGAAGTGTAAATCGCATACCTGGCACGATGGCACTACAAATGCCTGCTGAGCTATTGAGTCAGCTGTCGAAAAATAGTGATGTTGGAAAGGTGAGTGCTTGACTTTTAATTGTGGCTATCTATACTGCTTTCACCAGAAATAAAGACTGCACTAAAAGCTTAGCCATTTCTCCACTCCCTACCTCCCACAAAAAGACAAGAAAGTGTAAAGGAAAAGTACAGAGCAACATAGCAGTGTAAATCCAGATTTGTAAGTTTACCAGGTAATAGAGCCACCAGAAGACAGAAGTGTAATAGGGAATGCTTTTGTACTATTGTAGACAAAACAATGCTTGAGGGACTAAAATGCTAATAAAAAACTGTGAGTTATGATTATTCCACATGATCATAGTAGCAGAGCTCTCCCAAGGAGATGCATTCATACTCCAATAGTTAGGGAGGAATATTTCTCCTTTCTTGTGAAAGAAGTACATATGACACTGCAAAATCATATTTGAGCCATAAATTCACCCTTCCTTGTCATCTTTTATAAACATTAAATAATTGTTTTGGGTTAGCACATTTAATAATTCATGCAGCCAAAACCTAAGTATGTCCTTCAAAAGACAAGTTCAAATTTGCTCAATTTCTATCCGCATAGATTTTTGTCTCTGTATCCTGTAACAACCAACTTATGTAATTGATGAAATTTCTAGATTGTCTCTGGATAATAACACAGCTACACAGCCCATGATTTTAGTTCTTATCTAGTCATGATTTGGTTATTTGAGTAAATCAAAGCAAGATTACACTTACTGTCTGAGAAGCAGTGGATATCGTGGAAAATATTCAGACTTTGAAGTAAGTTAGAAATAGATTTTCAAATCTTTGCTCAATGATTACTTGATGACAGCTTTCTTTACATAAACCTTAATTTTTACATTCATAAATTTGGGATTATTTTGGCAGAGATGTGTGAAAAATGAAATAGTAAATTTTAGGTTCCTAGCACATAGCAGATGTATAATATACACTACACAGTATCTTTATTATTTTGTAGTTGTGTTATGGCAGTAAAAGTCATGATAAGAGGGTTATTAATTTTTTATTGCTGCTATGACAATATCAGAAACTTAGCACATAAACCAACAGAAATTCATTCTCTTCCAGTTCTGAATATCAGAAATTCCACAGCAATCTCAGCAGGCTAAGGTCAAGGTATCATTAGCAGGGTGTATTTCTGTCTGGAGCCTCCAGCAGATAATTCATTTTCTTTGCCTTTTACAGGTTCTAGTGGCTGCCCACATTCCTAGGTTCATGGCCCCATCGTCTGTCTTCAAAGCCAGTAACGTCAACTTTGTCCTTTGCTGTTGCTGTCTCTCTGGTTCTCACCTCCACTTTTCTCTTCTCCTTCTAAGGATCTTTGTGATTATATTGGGCCCTGCAAGATCCTCTACCTATTTAAGGTGGGTTGATTAGCAACCTTAATTACATCTGCAACCTTAATTCTCCTTTGCCATGTAACATAATATGTTCACAGCTTCCAAAGATTAGGCTGCAAACATCTGTGGGCCATTATTTTGCCTATTGCAGATGGCCACAGATATAAGCAATGTCTAGATTGTGCAAATACAAACAAAGCCAGATATGGGATTCTCATAGTCATACTGATTGTTTATGTTGTCTGAATTATTGTTGAGAAAAACAGTTTGGTCTAGTTATGGCCTGAAGACTTATAAAATTAAATTCCTGTTTTCTTTTTTTCATGACTGAATCATGATTCCATTTTCTAGTGATGCCTCTGTATTTGCTGCCCATCAATAATAGGCCTATTATAAACATATATACCCACATAAACCAGCTGTCCTTTCTAACTGCAAATCAATATTAATTTCGTTTTGGGGCTTTCACCAGATCAAAAAGACGGGTAGAATATAGCTTTTTCCTTTCTCATTTTTTTGACCTTATCTTAAGGAAGCCTCAGGGAAAAAGAAATCCATTTGATTTATATATTTATGACATATGGTAAAAGATAAAGGGAAAATCAGTCACTATTCTAAGCAGAATAAAAAACTAAATTTTAGTTTTCCTTCCAGATACATGAGGCCATTCTCTTAATATCCAAATTTTTTTTCATTAACATTGATGTGATTCACAAAAGTAACTGATAGCGAAAAATAATATTTGTCACATATTTTCAAAAGTGAACTGCTTAAAAGATGTTATAGAGATATCCCATTTTAGCTGAGAAATTTCCCCCAGGCAACTTCTGTCTTCAGGCAAAGGACAGAAAGGAACAATTCTTATTCTACGGCCTACTGCAAATAATACTTGGAGCCTCAGTTTCCATAGCTTTCTGGCAGCTGACCGGTCCTGATAAAGAAATGTCTTTTAGACAGCTTCACCAGATGACTAAACTGAGCAATCTTAAGTCAAAAATTGATCAGACTCCAGGAACTGAATCTTGGGGTTCTGTGTAATCTGAAGAACTCTGTAGTCTATGACAACGACTGCCATTTACAGAGAAATTGAAAAAGTCTGGCAAATTTATTAATTTTCTCACTAGCCATTAAAAAGCTGATAACCTTGGGTAAATTAGATTGGAAATTTTGTCATTCTCCTCTCTGGATTAACATGTGGCTTAGTATAAAACCCAAACAGATAGGGTTGCACCTTTGCTTCCTCAGTTGGGGACTACACAATTGCTCTAGAATTCTTATAGCACTCTTTGACTAAAGGCTTGAAGTCTTAGTTCAGTGCTCATCAAAAGTAAATGAGCATGAGACTCACCCTGGAATCTTGTTGAACTGCACATTCAGTAGGTGTGAGGTGGTGCCTGGAGTTCTACATTTCTGACAAACTCCCAGGAGAAGTTACAGCCAGAGCAATACTTAGTCCACTAAATCCACTGCACTATGGATTTCTCTACTTTTCTTTCTGTTAAATGTTCTTAATGCATTTTGTCTTCCTCAGTCTGTCCATAGCCTCTACACTAATACAAGACATTTTCAATTTTGCTGATGGATTTCATAATTTAGAATAGGTCATAACCTAAATATGTATTAAATATTTGTTATATTTAACATGAAGAAAATACAGCTGGCATACACCCTTTTAAAGAAAGTTTTTCTTAAAATCTACTTTCCAAGAATCTCTGGTTTCAATTTCTAAACTGTTATTTTTCTATGTTTTAGTATCTAAGTCATTATAAGACACATTTGAACATGTATTATATATCCTGAGAATAAAAGATGAGCAAGATAATTTCATTGTTTTTAATGATTATAGATGAGAGGATGGGAAAAGGAACTCTGCATCATTGGAGAGAGCTAAAAAGATCTCCCAGCAAAATATGTTCCTAACATTTCTAGTTAGTGGGTGCAAGTCAACCTTCTGCGACAGCCATCAGAAAAAAATAAACATCATGATTCATAATGATTGCCATAAGGACAATCTAGAGGTTCATGGTTCAAAACTGACATGATCAAGCCAGAGGGTACTACCTAAAGAGAACATGTATCCAAAATGGAAAGAGAACACAGCCTTACTAAGACTCTTTTCACCATTTACATTGACTTATGTGGGGACAAGTTCAGTGTTAGAGGGGGCCAAGGATGCATCTCTAAGGAGTTTAAAGACTTGAAGGAGAAAATAGGACTCACACCCCCTAACTAGACTATGTTGTGGGTGAACCAAACACAAAAGACAGAGCCATATACGAGAAACTATTTCATGGAAGAGACGGAGTGCATGTCACAGAATAAGTAATATTTATATTGTGCCTTTATGAAGGATAAAATTTTGCCATGTGTCATTAAAGTAATTAAAAGTAATACAACTTAATAGTTTAATGAAATGTATAGTTAATTGAGATGTAACGTGGGCCAAGATACAATTTTGTGCAGGGACAATGTTAGAAAATGAATTTCTAAACAATGTTAACTACTCAACATGACATCTTTCCTTTTATAGTTAACATTATTATAATGTTGAAGAGAAAAACTTTCTGGGTCTTGCCACCACAATTTCTGATACAGAAACTGTCTCCATATTTACGACTAGATTTTGGATATCTCTAGAAAATTAGAATTGGGATCAGAGAACATGGATATAGTACAGAAAGCTTTTAATACTGTTCAGCATTGCCCAGTATGTAACAGAATTGAGTAGATGCTCAGAGTGTGCTGCTGGTCTTCAATAGGGTGGACCTTCAATAGGGTGGACCCCTTATTCATTGTGCAGGAAGATAAGAGTAGGATGTGTAAAGTAGGTTCATGGTGCACTGGTTACCAACTTGTCTAAGTCTGGTAAGATAGAACACACTCATACACAACAAATTACAGGAAATGGATTAATTCCTTATAGAAAAGCAGCAAAACAAACAAACAAACAAACAAAAAGAAGCCTAGAATTTATTATGAGTCAGCCTCTAAAGCTCAGAAAAATGTCAGGGGCAGATAGAGCCTCAATTGTTTGTACCTCACAGCTGGGGGACCCTGGAAAGTAGCTTTCTCTAGGTTTTATACCACAGGGTAATGTGACTCACTGAGATACATTGTTGAAGGGCATTCTTTTTCTAGGGCAATGATGGAATGGATTCCAAGTTGTTCCTGCTGGTCCCTCTCAATCTCAGGTTGTTATATTCCCAGCACATTCTAGTTATTCTTGAGAACTACAAGTGAAAAAGAGAGGAGAACTGGGCTAGTCAAAAACTGCCCAGAGAACTGTCCTTCAGGTAGGTGTAGGAAAAGAAAGCCTAGTGGTAATCATAGGGACTTCACATCTTCATCAAGATTCATATCCCATGTATTAATCCGTTCTCACACTGCTAATGAAGACACACCCAAGACTGAATAATTTATAAAGGAAAAAGGTTTAATGGATTCATGATTCCACATGACTAGGAAGGCCTCACAATCATGATGGAAGGCAAAGGAGAAGCAAAGGCATGTCTTACATGGCAGCAGGCAGGAGAACTTGTGCAGAGAAACTCCACTTTATAAAACCATCACATCTTGTGAGACTTATTCACTATTATGAAAACAGTATGGGCAAGACTTCTCCCCATGATTCAACTACCTCACACTGGGTCCTTCCCATGACACATGGGAATTATGGGACCTACAATTCAAGATGAGATTTGGGTGGGGACACAGGCAAACCATATCATCCCACCTCTGCAACTTATTAAGTATATGAACTCTGGTAAGTTACATTTTCTGTGCAATTGAGAATGATGACAAAAGTTCCCAAGGCATAAAGTGCCTACAATAATTTTTAAATTCCAGAAAATGCATTTGCCCAGCATGTAGTCTGTGCTTTAAAACAATGTTAGGTATTATCAGGGTCTCCCACTGTAATGAAGGTTTTTCTTTTATTCATCTATACATCCCCTGTATTATCTCTTCATTTCCCTAAAGTGTGACTTTTATAATTCTTGGTTTTCTTTATTTATTTCCATTCTTTGTAAAAACTCTATTTGATGAGATTTGTTGTACAGAAGCAAAGTCTTCCATCTTGTTCTCATGCACAGTGACTAATTTGCATTTAATGCAAACATAGCTCTTTTCAAGTATAAGCATAAAGGCCCATATTAGAATGAACACATCTTTTATCTGTCCATGAATAGATTTAACTTTGGCTTAAAATATGGCCTGTTTGGTTTTACTATCTAGCTTCTTAAACCAATCACTTCTCTATAAACTGGCACAATCGATTATCTTTTGGCAGTTGCTTCCAGATTTAAAAATATTTCAAGAGCCATATTCTACATCCACAATTCTAAAGTTAACTGTGTTTCAGAATGAAGCTGAGGCTACGAACAGAATTATGTTATGTGACAGACCAATTTTTATTTACAATTTATTTATTACCATGTTTTTACGAGTTTGCTTAATTCTCTGTGGATTGACAACAGGACAAAGAACATGGAAGGACTTAGGCATAACACCTTTCCTCACCTGTTTTAGCAAGGACAGACTTTGGCCTGATTCATTTTTCAGGTGGTAGGATATATTTTTCATAAGACAGTGATCTCTGTGATTCCTATTCATATACCAAATTAATATCTTAGAAATCTGTTGGAAATTACCAAAGATAACCCATTCTGAAAATAATTACTTGCTATAGCTTTATGTGCAGGTATGTGATTAAAACATAAATCAAATGTAAACTGTTTCTTGATGATCTTCAATAAAGTTAAAAATCACAAGCAGTCAACTATCTCGAGCTATAATGGAACAAACACAATATAATAATAGTAATACCAATCATAAATATATCAAACATTGAAACAAAAATTTTATCCCGTAGTTTAAAAGTCATTTCATTTCTATTTAAATATATGTTTAATGTCTCATTTTTCTCCTATACATTTCAAGTAAATTTTATTAAGGTTAATTTACCCATAATAAAATGAAACCATTTTAGAGTACAATTGTGTGAGTGTTGACAAATGTATACAGCTGGCTAATCACCACCACAACCTAGAACATTCCCATCATCCCAGAACACTTTCTCATGTTTCTTTTCTGTCAGTCCTTGCTTCCTTCAGGTTCACCCCCAACCAACAACTGATCTACTTAGGTCGCTATAGATCAGATTAACCTTTTCTAGAGGAACCACTTTACATTACATATACTCTCTTTTGTATGGTTTCTTTTCCTCAGACTAATGATTTTGAGATTCATCCGTGTTAAATGTTGTTAGTTTATTCTTTGTTATTAGTGAATAGTATTCCCTTGGGTGAACATGATATAACGTTTATTCAATAATTGATAGTTTTTTGTTTTGTTTTGTTTTGTTTTGCTATTAGGTGTAAGACTGTTATAAACATTCAGTACTAGTCTCTGTGTAATCATAGATTTTCATTTACCTTGAGGAAATATCACTAGTGAAATTGCTCAGCCTTCTAATAATTACATGTTTAATTTTGCCTTTTGCTCCACATCTTCACCAACACTTAGATTTTTTAAAAAATGTTACCCATTCAAGTGAATATTTAATGCTATTGAACCATGGTTGCATTTTCCTGTTGGCTCTTGTGATGTGCTGACGCAAGTCTTTGCCCATTTTAAAATTAGATACTGTGTCTTTTTCTTTTGAATTGTGCAAGTTCTTTACATGTTATGTATACACATCCTTTGTCACATATATTTACTAAAAATAGTTTCTCCCAATCTGTTTTTTACTTCTCATTTCTTAGTGGTGTCTTTGAAGGGCAGAAATCATTAATTCTAATGATGAACAACTTATTTTTTTTCCTTTTGTGATTACTGTTTTTTGTTTGGTGTTTAAAGATTCTTTACTGACCTCAAGTTTAAAAAAATTTTCTCCCATATTTTCTTCTAGACGTTTTTTGGTTTTAGCACTTAACTTTAGGTATATAATCAATTTCTAGCTAATTTTATATTAGAAGTAGGCCAAAAGCTTCTTTTGAGGAAAAGAAGCCAAAAGTAAAAAATCATATTTTGAAGATGGATATCTAATTTTTCCACCATTTGAGGGAAGATAATCCTTTCCTCCACTTGTTATATTTGTTAAAAATCAATTGGCCATATAGATACGGGTCAATTTCTGTACTCTCTATTTAATTCCATTGATATATTTTTCTATATTTATGCTGGTATATCATTGATTTTAATTACTATAATGTCTTAATATCAGCTATTAAAAGTCCTCAAATTTGTTCTTACTTTTCAACATTGTTTTGGCTGCTCTGAGTTCTTTGAATTTCTGTATAAATTTTAGAAGCAATTTGTTCATTTTTACAAAAAAAAAAAAACTGTAATTATTTTTTAAAATCTGGATTTGGGTTACAATACACCTATAAATAAATTGGAGAGAATTGACACGTTAACGATGAATTTCCTAATAAATCTTCTTGATATTTTATCTTCATTTAGGTCTTCTTTAAATTATCTTAGCAGTATGATAGTTTTCAGTATACAAGTCTAACATATATCTTGCTAAATTCATACAGAAGTATTTCTTGATTTTAGATGTATTTGTAGATAGTTTTGCATTTTCAATTGTTCATTGCTATAATAGACTTTTATATATTAATCTTGTGTCTTTGTGACTTTGTTAATCTCAATATTTTTCAAGTTGCATAAAAGATATTTTGTAGCTATTTTAGAATTTTTCATGTATACAATTACATCATGTGCAAAGGCAATTGTAATTCCCTTTAATATACCTTCTAAACTTACTAGACACTCAAGCATAGTGTTGAATAAAAGAGGTAAAAATGGAATTTTTTTGTCTTCTTCCCAAGAGAGTGAGTGGGTGAAGGGAATCATTTAGTCTCTCATTATTAAGTTTGATGTTAGCTATAGGTTTTCATAAATGGCCTTTATCAAATGGGGGAAATTTCTTTCTATTCATAATAGGCTAAGAAGTTTTGTTTATTACCAATGAATGTTTAATTTTGTCAAATGCTTTTGCCACATCTATTGAGAAAATTATATTTTTTCTCATTATTTTATTAATACCATGTATTATTTTTTAATGCTTTTTTAATGTCAAGCCAATTTTGCATTCCTGGGATAAATCCCACTTGGTCATGATGTGTTAACAATTTTCTGTTTTGCTAGATTCACCTTCTTAATATTTGCTGAAGGGTTTTGAATCTGTTTTATAATTTTCTTTTTATGTGATGACTTTTTTGTTTTCATTATTAGGGTTATGTTAATCACATAAAATAAATCAGAAAGTGCATCGTAATCTTATTTCTTGAAAGAACTCTGTACATTGATTTATTCCTTAAATGTTGGCTGGAATTGATCATTGAGGACATCTGGCCCTGAAGCCATCTTTGTGAAAGAGGTTTTTTAGTTATGAATTCAATTTCTCTAATAGATATGTGGTCATCTAAGTTTTGTATTTGTTCTTGTGTTAGTTATAGTAATTTATAAGTTTATTTATTTCTAGGAATTTGTCCATTTCATCTATTTTTTTCAAGTTTATTGATACAAATTATTAAATTCCTTACTATGTTTTAATGACTTTTGGAACCATGTGATATCTGCTCTTTTACTCTTAATACTGATGACTTTTGTATATTTTTTGTTTCTTAGTCCATCTAGATGTTTATCAGATCTATTGATTACAAAAAACACAAGTTTTTGTAACCTTTTCAATTAAAATATAACATATAGTAAAATACACAAATCTTAAGCATATTCCACAGGAATATTTTACAAATGAATATACTTTCATAACCACCACCCTAGTTCAGACACAGAATTTTATCAGCAATCAAGAGCCTTTATCTTATCATCTTCCAGCCCATATTTCCCCCAAAGTTAACCACTCTTGTAACTTCTACTACCTTCAATTACTTTACCTGTTTTAGAATCTCATATAAATAAAATCATATGAACTATACTTTATATACTTGGATTCTTGGTTAATATATTTTTGAGATTCATCCATGTTATTATGCATAGCAGTAGATAAGTTGCCCATGAAGAAAAAAAATAAGCAAAAGAATGAAAAATAGACCCTGGGCTTCCTGTGTCCTTGTGGAGTGTTCTTTCCCACCATTCTCACACTCATTTGTGTGTGAATATCCACATTCTAAAACTCTTGAGAATACAGACTATTTTCTATACTTCCCAAACAATACATTCACAGTCCTGAATTTTTACTTTTTAATAGAAATGCATTGACCTAGATGGAATGGTCAAGATTTATTAGGATTTTACCAGCAAGTAGAAAAAGAACAAAGCTGGGCATTACAGAGGAGTACTGAGTCTTTTCAAGTTACCATCTTACTGACCTTGGATAAGTCACTTAATTTTTCTGAGCCTTACTTTGCTTCTCCATAAAGGAGGAATAGTATGACTTGCCTTATCCTATTCAAAGAGATACAGTGGGACTCCAGTAAAAACATGCAAAAGTACTTTGTCAAGAGAAAATAAACACAAAATGTTTTGTTAATATAATAAATGAAGCATTGAAGCTTAACACCCAAATCTTAAAAGCTAAAAAAAAAATTCCCAGCAGTCTCTTTCTGCCAAGTCTGTGCCTGTATTAAACTGGGTAGGTAGTGAGGAACGGTTGGGCTGGGCTGGGTCCATTCCCTGAGACACAAACATGCTACAGGAGTTAAGTGCCAAGATGGGGCAAAGTGGAAAGATAGAAAGAAGTAGAAGTTCCAATATGGGGTTTGTTTTTAATTCATGAAATATATATTTCTATTAAATGCATTATCACAAAACCACTTCTAGCATTCCAAATTTTTATGTATTTTTAAGTTTACATACAGTAAAATTTACTCTTTCTGGTGCTAGCCATTGGTTTCACTAATTTTCTCTGTTGTTTATCTAATTTTGAGTTCACTGTGTCCACTCTTATCATCATAGACTTCATCTGTTTATTTACACAGAGGTTGATTTTCTTTTCTTTTTTACTTTTCTTTTTTACCTTTTTTGGAAGGTGGGGTTAAAGCAGAAGCTTAGAACATTAATTTCAGACAATTTCTGTATTCTAATGAAGCATTTAAATATATCAGTTTCTCCTTCAGCACTATATTATTTGCACCTCATAATTTCTGATAGGCTGTTTTCAGTGCTATCTAGGGTAAAATATTTTCTAATTTCTCTTGAGCTATCATTTTACTTATCAGTTTCACAGACTTACAACATTTAATTTGTAAATACTTGAAAATCTTTCATATTTGTTTTATTTATATATGACTTAAATCTTTAATTTTTAGATATTATTACAGTTATTTGAAGTTCATTTTTTCTTTTATTGCTGAAATATAAAAATCTAACTGAATTTTGTATATTGATCTTTCTTTTTTCTTTTTCTTTTTTTTTTTTTTTTTTTTTGAGACGGAGTCTCGCTCTGTCACCCAGGCTGGAGTGCAGTGGCGCGATCTCAGCTCACTGCAAGCTCCGCCTCCCGGGTTTATGCCATTCTCCTGCCTCAGCCTCCCCAGTAGCTGGGAGTAGCTGGGACTACAGGCACCTGCCACCAAGCCCTAGTTTTTTGTATTTTTAGTAGAGACGGAGTTTCACCATGTTGGCCAGGCTGGTCTCGAACTCATGACCTCAAGTGATCCTCCCAACTCAGCCTCCCAAATTGCTGGGATTACAGGCATGAACCACTGCTCCCAGCTTGATCTTTCATCCAGGGACTTTGCTAAACTCAAATATTTGTTCTAGTAGTAATTTTTTTTCTAAAAACTTGATTTTTTTAAATGTACACATTATGTTTCCTTCAAATAAAGAAAATTTTACCCATCTTTTCCAATCTGGATTATATTTATGTATATGTCACATAACAGATTTGGTGTAATTTTCTGTCTTTTACATTTCTTGTAGTTTGTTTGATTGCTGTATATATATTTTTTATGGGGAATAGTACGTGTGCTCTTGAAACTGATGTATATTTTATTGCTGTTGAATGAGGTGTTCTTTAAATGTCAATTGGTTCATGTTAAGTAATAATGTTCACATAGTTGAGATTCTTTATATATTTTTTTACTTGTTTGCTCAATTACAGGGAGAGGAGTGCTATAGTTTCTAACTCTAATTGTAGAAATGTCAGTTTCTCCTTTCAGCTTTGTCAAGTTTTGCTATATGTGGTTTAAAGCTGTTTTCCATGTGTAATGTTTAGAATTCCTAGGTATTCTTGAAGAATTAATCCTTTGATCTTTATAAAATTATCTTTATCCCGGGTTATATTTCTTTTTCTAAGTTTCACTTTGTCTGATATTAATATAGCAAATCAACTCCCTTATGTTTAGTGTTTGCTTGGTATAGTTTTCTCCCATCATTTCACTGTTAACTTATTGCATGTTTGTATGTAAAGTGCATTTTTCCTTCCCTTAGTGGTTAATTTTATATTGTTTCCCAATGTCTGAAAACAGTTGTTGCATAAATATTGCCCCCTTTGATTCTGTTTACAAAACAAAAATTTGTGTACAGTGGGATAGCAAGTTCAGTACCATTATTCCCTCATGGCTGAATGTCTATACGTTTATACATTTTTATCTTCTGATTGCTGTGTCCTGGCATTTTTAGTCTATACACAGTGTTACCATCATGTTAATGACTACTGTACCTCCAGAACATAATACTTGTCTTATCTCTTGGTAATCCTCATTTACATGTTGAATAACAGCTTGCATTCTGCTTTATGATTCCAAGTGAAATGAGTATTGACTATATATAAATGGCATTTATCATCATGATGCATTTGGACAAACCTCAAAGAACGAAAATATATATATATCTACACACTTTAAAATATGAGCCACAAAATGGATGATAATCTAAGCTCTTCCAATCATGAAATATGGACAAAAAAGACATTCCATGCCTTAAGTGTAATGGTAAATACACTCAAAGGTGAATTACAAGTTGATGATAAAAAATTGCTGGCAACTAATTCCAAATGGAAAACATAATTAATTATTTACTGAAATATTAAAAATTTTTTTACTGATGATATTTAGATATACAAAATAAAATCTCAGTTATATTAAGAATTGCATGGAACTTATATTGAAAATCTTGTGATAGCAATTTTATTAGCAGTTGTGGTTTGAAAGGTCTTACACCACTATAATTGAATATGCCAAATTTCATTTTAGCATGTCAATATGGCTTCCATATTTGGGATTCTATTTTTTTTATATTGAGCTAGTGAATTTATTCTGTAAAGCTTACATTTTCAAATTTGACCTTTAAACCTTATGAAATTATATATTCTTAATTCTAATAAAAGTTCTTGGTGAATAATTCCCTAAATGTTCAAAAATTCTACTAATTTGTTTTTCATTCCTTTCATCCTTTTTATGTAATGATATAATACCTTCTTAATTATCTTCTTGGCACACTGTCTATAGCGTTTTTTAAGATAAGTTGATTTCTTACTACTCTAAAATTGACTTCCAGGCTGGATGATAGTTATATTTTATATATACACACATATAGTTTTAATGTATGTATATATGCACACATACATGTGTATATTTAAACATATAGACAGCTATAGATATATAGATATAGGTCATTATTTTAAAATCAACATGTTAAATCACACAAAAATTTTACAGGATGTGATCATTAGTACAAAAGTTCTCTGCTATTGTAGGTCATCTATTATTTACTATCTACTATTAATGAACAGATGAACAGAATATGATATACAAAAAATAAGTAATTGCATCTTCTAATTTCAGCCACAAAGAGCAGTTTCTGTAATATTTTAAAGTAGTTGACATAGAAATTCAAGTAAAAAAATCAAATTCTATGAGACCGAAAATTTCTTACATGTGCCCCTTTTTCCAGAGAGCCTATAATTTTATGGAACACTGAACTGGAGATGCAGAAATAAAAGCGTTGGGAATGTGGATTTTTAAAAACTAATATTTATTTTGAAATATTTTAAATTAGAGGAATTTTTAAAAATCACTATAATGAATACTACGTACAAATTCTTTTAAATTTTTTTTTCACTTGTCTTAGTCCATCTGAGTTGCTATAACAAAGGGCCATAGACTGGGTTGTTATAAACAGCAGAATTTTATGTCTTACAGTCCTGGAGATTGGGAAATCCTACATCGAAGTGCTAGCAGATTCCATTTGATGAGGGCCCAGTCCCTGATTAATAAACAGCTGTCTTCTCTCTGTGTTCTTAGAAAGCAAAAATTGACAAATGGGATCTAATTAAACTAAAGAGCTTCTGCACAGCAAAAGAAACTAACATCAGAGTGAACAGGCAACCTACAGAATGGGAGAAAATTTTTGCAATCTGCTCATCTGTCAAAGGGCTAATATCCAGAATCTACGAAGAACCCAAACAAATTTACAAAAAAAAAAAAAAAAAACCATCAAAAAGTGAGTGAAGGATATGAACAGACACTTCTCAAAAGAAGACATTTATGCAGCCAACAGACACGTGAAAAAATGCTCATCATCACTGGCCATCAGAGAAATGCAAATCAAAACCACAATGAGATACCATCTCACACCAGTTAGAATGGCAATCATTAAAAAGCCAGGAAACAACAGGTGCTGGAGAGGATGTGGAGAAATAGGAACACTTTTACACTGTTGGTGGGACTGTAAACTAGTTCAACCATTGTGGAAGTCGGTGTGGCAATTCCTCAGGGATCTAGAACTAGAAATACCATTTGACCCAGCCATCCCATTACTGGGTATATACCCAAAGGACTATAAATCATGCTGCTATAAGGACACATACACACGTATGTTTATAGCGGCACTATTCACAATAGCAAAGACTTGGAACCAACCCAAATGTCCATCAATGATAGACTGGATTAAGAAACTGTGGCACACATACATCATGGAATACTATGCAGCCATAAAAAAGGATGAGTTTATGTCCTTTGTAGGAACATGGATGAAGCTGGAAACCATCATTCTCAGCAAACTATCACAAGGATAAAAAACCAAACACCACATGTTCTCACTCATAGGTGGGAATTGAACAATGAGAACACTTGGACACAGGAAGGGGAACATCACACACCGGGGCCTGTCCTGGAGTGGGGGGAGGGGGAAGGGATAGCATGAGGCGATATACCTAATGTAAATGACGAGTTAATGGGTGCAGCACACCAGCATGGCACATGTATACATATGTAACAAACCTGCACGTTGTGCACATGTACCCTAAAACTTAAAGTATAATAATAATAATAATAAAAAGAAAGCAGTAGGGACAAGGAGGGAAGCTCTCTGAGATCTCATTTATAAAGGCACTAATCTCATTCATGACCTCATCCCCTAATCATCTTCCAAAGCTTCACATCTAAATACCATCACACTGGGCTTAGTAGTGAACATATTTTGGGGAAATAAACATTCAGTCTTTAGCAATATTCATATCATATTTTTAGTGAGTAAATTGTACAGATAAAGGTAAGCCCTTTATGTGCCTCAAATAGACTCCACTGCCTTTCCTTGCTCCCCAAAGGTAAACATTCTAAATTCACTATTTATAATTGAATACGGCACAACATATTCAAGAATCCATACATGTGTATGGATTCTTTGTATTATATTTTTAAATTTCTATAAGTGGTATCACACTATAGTCACAATTGTACAACTTGACTTTTTTTATTTTGCTAAAATATTTATTTGGGATTTGTGTAGTTTTAGTTTTTTACTTTAACTGCTATATACTATTCCAATTATATAAATGTACCCCAATATAAGTATCTATTCTCCAGTTGTTAGACATTTAGATGATTTCTAATTTTTCTCTATTACAAAAAAAATGTTAAAATGAACATTCTTGTAGGGACATCTTGTGCCATATTTGGGATACTCTCAGACTATATATATAAATATAAAAGTGGAATTGCTGGTCCAGGTTATGTCCATCTAAAATATTTCTAAATACAGACAAGTGATTGTACAAATTTTCATGACCACCAGTAGTAAAGGAGAATAAACAAATGAATCAATATTGTGCAAGACTTTCTTTTTTTTTTTGGAGTCTCACCTGTCGCCCAGGCTGGAGTACAGTGGTGCGATCTTGGCTCACTGAAATCTCTGCCTCCTGGATTCAAGGGATTCTCCTGCCTCAGCCTCTCAAGTAGCTGGGATTACAAGTGTGCACCACCATGCTCAGCTAATTTTTGTATTTTTATTAGAGATGGGGCTTCACCATATCGGCCAGGCTGGTCACAAACTCCTGACCTCAAGTGATCCACCTGCCTCAGCCTCCCAAAGTGCTGGGATTACAGGTGTGAGCCACTGCACCTGGTCATTTACAATATTTTTTATTGGAATATTTTCTTTATTATATGTATGAATTTAAATACAATAAATATTTTTATGAGTCTTAAAGTATTTCAGAATAAAATTCGAAATTATTTTTTGGTACATGCTGATATAATTAATTAGCAGAATAATTCTTAGCAGTTAGTAATTCTTCATATGTTCAAAATTCTCCCTGATTCAATAACCTTTATTTATTCAATTAAAGTAGTACAACCCCTTTCTCCAGGCTATATTATGTTTATTTCTTCTATAACAGTGTCAACATAAAAATTTTCTAGTGGCTACTCTCCACACTGAAAATACTCGCAGATCACTTCAATTTTTCATGGAAAGTTCTAAAAGCACTGAGTGGAATGTTTCATACTTCCTGCTGCACACAGCCTTCTGACTTCTCAGTATCATGCTGCATTTTCTTCACACTGGGCTGCCCACTTGATTTGTGTTTCTTTTCATCTCAGGTTACTCCTGTGCTGTCTTTGGTCTCCTGAGATGGATGACATCTCCTCTTTCCACATCAACTTCCTACAGTGTTCTATGTACTACAAAAGTAACATGATCAAAGGGACCTGAGGGCTTTATTCCTGATTATGATGTAATTATTTACTGCAGTGACATCTCATTTACCTGTATAATCCAGGTCCTCCCCAATCTGACTAATCAATCATTCACAAACTTGGATATTCTTAGCTACAAAGGAGATACACATTTGAAAAGTTTTGATCTAGCCCCAAACAACTTTTAAATGTGTTTGCTTGAGTTTTTGTTGCCTTAACATTATCTTGGCTAAGAAATTGGATATATTTATATTAACATAATTGCAATTCAATACTTTGCTTCCTAAATATTCCAGCCAACAGAGACTACTGAAGTTTAAAATACCAGCAAGACAACTCACTATATTCTGTTCTATTTAGATTTATATTCTATTTTGTATATTTAATTCTCTATGATTCAAAGACTCTATGATTCAATGTGTCTATATTATGCACATTAGTCCACAAATAATTTACTCAAGAAATTGTTATAGGGTGATGGATTATACCATCATCACACACTAAGCAATGAAGCCACTCATTGTTATATTACTTCAACAATCTCACTGGAAAAAAGTGAACAGACATTTAAAAATATCTTGTATAGCTCTGCTGTTTGATTGTTTCTTATATTTCCAGATAAATAATCTTCTGTATTCAGAAAATCAAACCCTTTGTTCCTACGTATTTTATTTGATGGCTTTGAGCATTGATTCTGGAGCCTGACCTGGAAAGAATTTTGGTGATATGTAACAAAATAAGATACTATGCAATTATCTTTTCATCCATCAATTCCACTTCAAAGAATCTACCCTAAATGTACGCCTCAAAGAATATGAAACTACATATATGCACATGGTTATTCATATCAACATTGTTTATAATCACAAAATACTGGAAACAATCTAAATACTCAGATATGGAAAAATCGTTGGTTATGTTATACACACAAAATGAAAGATTATACAGACACTTTTTGTAAATTGGTATGAGATCATTTCCATGATATATTGTTAAGTAAAAAAAATAAAAACTAATTGCAAAAGAATAATTGTATCCTATTCTTCTTACAAGAAAGAAAGAAGTATAAGAAAATACATTTGATATGGTTTGGCTGTGTCCCCACCCAAATATCATCTTGAATTGTAGTTCCCATAATCCCCACATGTCGTGGGAAGGATCTGTGAGAGGTAATTGAATCATGGGAATGGTTACCCCCATGCTGTTCTCATGATAGTGAGTGAGTTCTCACGAGATCTGATGGTTTTATAAGGGGCTTTTTCCTCTTTGCTCAGCACTTCTCTCTCCTGCTGCCATATGAAGAAGGACATGCTTGCTTACTCTTCCACCATGATTGTAAGTTTCCTGAGGTCTCCCCAGCCATGCAGAACTGTGAGTCAATTAAACCCCTTTTCTTTATAAATTACTCAGTCTCAGGTATTTCTTCATAACAGCATGAGAATGTACTAATACATATTGATCTTCTAATTTATGCAAAATAAATACAGGAAGCACTAACCAGAAGCTCAAGAAATTGTTCCCTATAGAGGGTGGCAGAGAATGGAATAGAAAGCAGGGGGGAAATAGGAATATGGTAGTAGGTATGCAGTAGAAACCACACTTCTATAAGTACACCTCTTTGTTTGTGTTTAACTCTTAGACTTCAGTAATTTTTCACATGCCCATAATAACAAATAATTCAAAGAAACCAGGGTTGGCCAGGTTGCACGATATGAACAGCAAAAAATGGACCTAATTATATTAGAAATGAATAATAATATTATCACACTGAAGAGGATGGAGAAGAAAATAATTTATCTAAGTAATTTTTGGGGACAATAAACATTTTTATTGAAAAGACGGAAGACTAAAAAAAAAGGAAAAAGAATAACTGTACAAAATACTGTAGTCAGGTTAGTAAACCATACAGAGATAAGGTTAACAATTATCTAACTGCCTGATGTGTATAATAAGATTGAACTCATAGGTAAATCTACTGTAGAAAATGAAGGCCCGGCAGTACACGGTGGCTCTTGCCTGTAATCCCAGCACTTTGGGAGGCCAAGAGAGGAAGATTGCTTGAGCTCATGAGTTTGAGACCAGGATGGGCAACACAGCAAGACAATTATCCCTACAAAATTTTTAAAAATTAGTCAAGCGTGGTGGTGCCACGCCTGTGGTCCCAGCTGTCTGGAGACTGAGGGGAGGGGATCACTTAAGCCGGGAATGTTGAGGCTGCAGTGAGCCATGTACATGCCACTGCACTATAGCCTGGGTGACAGAGCAGGATCTTGTCTCAAAAACAGGAAAAACGAGAAAAGAAACTGAAAGCCCACTTTATCTCTACAGTGTAGGACTGAAATCAGAGATGTAAATATGAACTCTTGTTTATTTTAAACAAAAACACACACAGAAAAAATAGATCTATAGTTATGCATGGGTTAGTATACATATATTCCAAATCTGTTGAGAAGAATTAGGGAGTAGTGCTTCCTGATAGTGGTAAGAACACCTAGGTATGGTCTGTCTTCACATTGCCTTCTCTCCTGTGAGTGTGAAATCTCTCTCTTCCTCTCTCTAAGAATGCATGTAATCACATTTAGGATTCACTGAGATTATCCCGGATAACTTATCATCTCAATGTCCTTACTGTAATCACGTATTTTGGCCTTGTAAGATATCATTTGCCTCCAGGGTGTGATAGTTGATTTTTATGTGTCAACTTGTCTGAGTCACAGGATTTCCAGAAAGCCGGTTAAACATTATTTCTGGGTTTGTCTATGGGGACGTTTCTGAAAATGATCAGGCATTGAATTGGCAGACTAAGTAAACATATGGCCCTCTCCAGTACAGGTGGGCATTACCAAATTTGTTACTGACCTGACTAGAAAATAAAGGTGGAGGAAGTTCAGATTAACTCTGTCTATCTTGCTGAGATGGGACATCAGTCTTCTCCTGCCCTTGGAGCTCCAGGTTTCAGGCCTTTGAATGATACCTCCAGCTTTCCTGGGTTTCCAACTTGCAGATGGCATATCATGGGACCTTCCAGTGTCCATAATCATTTAAACAAATACCTTATAATATATCATGTGAGTCAAGAAAAGATTCTGTGTGTGTGTGTGTCTGTGTGTGTAATTTCCTATTGGTGCTCTGTCTGTAGAACCATTCATTACTAATGCACAGGCATAAGGACATGGATATCTGTTTTTGGAGAAGAGCAAATTTTCAGCATCCCACCATATTCGCGACTCCATACCAATGTAAATAATTAAAATAAATATATAAATTTTAGAGAAGAAACAGCTCTTCATTAGAGATGAATTCATTTTTTTTAAATGTAGAAGAAATGAAAGAAATAGAAAATCACCTAGGGAAAACACTGTATTAATAAATATAACAGGAAAAATATCCAACTGGTAGATATGACATCAAGGAGAAAAAGTTCAAGGAAGACGTGGATATTTGCATAATCTAAAAGTATTGTAAAGTATTTCTTCAAAGGATATTATCAAATACAAAGTGAAAAATAACTTTATCTGGAGAAACCCAGCAGACACTACATAATGAACATATCAAAGCTAACAACATGAGTGAACTTCCATTCACAATTGCTACAAAGAGAATAAAATACCTAGGAATACAACTTAAAGGGATGTGAAGCACCTCTTCAAGGATAATTACAAACCACTGCTCAAGGAAATAAGAGAGGACACAAACAAATGGAAAAACATCCCATGCTCATGGATAGGAAGAATCAACATCAGGAAAATGGCCACACTGCCCAAAGTAATTTATAGATTCAATGCTATCCCCATTAAGCTACCAATGACTTTCTTCACAGAATTAGAAAACACTACTTTAAATTTCATATGGAACCAAAAAACAGTGCATGTAGTGAAGACAATCCTAAGCAAAAGAACAAAGCTGGAAGCATCATGCTACCTGACTTCAAACTATACTACAAGGCTACAGTAACCAAAACAGCATGGTACTGGTACAAATATATAGACCAATGGAACAGAACAGAGGCCTCAGAAATAATGTCACACATCTACAACCATCTGATCTTTGACAAACCCGACAAAAACAAGCAATGGGGAAAGGTTTCCCTATTTAATAAATAGTGTTGGGAAAACTGGCTAGCCATATGCAGAAAACTGGACCTCTTCTTACATCTTATACAAAAATTAACTCGAGATGGATTAAAGACTTAAATGTAAGACCTAAAACCATAAAAACCCTAGAAGAAAACCTAGGCAATACCATTCAGGACATAGGCATGGGCAAAGAATTCATGACTAAAACACCAAAAACAATGGCAACAAAAGCCAAAATTGACAAATGGGATCTAATTAAACGAAAGTGCTTCTGCACAGCAAAAGAAATGATCATCAGAGTAAACAGGCAACCTATAGAATGGGAGAAAATTTTTGCAATCTATCCATCTGACAAGGGGCTAGTATCCAGAGTCTACAAGTAACATAAACAAATTTACAAGAAAAAACCAACAACCCCATCAAATGTGGACAAAGAATATGAACACACACTTCTCAGAAGAAGACATTTATGCAGCCAACAAACATGAAAAAAACTCATCATCAGTGGTTATTAGATAAATGCAAATCAAAACCAGAATGACATACCATCTCATGCCAGTTAGAATGGCGATCATTAAAAAGTCAGGAAATAACAGATGCTGTAGAGAATGTGGAGAAATAGAAACACTTTTACACTGTTGGTGGGAGTGTAAATTAGTTCACCCACTGTGGAAGACAGTGTGGGGATTCCTCAAGGATCTAGAACCAGAAATACCATTTGATCCAGCAATCCCATTACTTGGCATATACCCAAAGGATTATAAATCATTCTACTATAAAGACACATGCACACATATGTTTATTGCAGCACTATTCACAATAGCAAAGACTTGGAACCAACCCAAATGCCCATCAGTGATAGACTGGATAAAGAAGATGTGGTACATATACACCATGGAATACCATGCAGCCATAAAAAAACGGATGAGTTCATGTCCTTTGCAGGGACATGGATGAACCTGGAAACCATCATTCTCAGCAAACTAACACAGGAACAGAAAACCAAACATTACATGTTCTCACTCATAATTGGGAGTTGAACAACGAGAATACGTGGACACAGGGAGGGGAACATCACACGCAAAGGCCTGTAGGGGGGTGGGGGACTAGGGGAGGGATAGCATTAGGAGAAATACTTTATGTAGATCACGGGTTGATGGGTGCAGCAAACCACCATGACACGTGTATACCTATGTAACGAGCCTGCACGTTCTGCACATGTATCCCAGAACTTAAAGTATAATAAAAAAAATTAAACAATGAGGGTTGTCCAAGGAGATGTGTATATTAATATTAATGTTCATAACAGTTACAGCAAACTGAAAACAGCCCCAATATCCATTATGAATGATAACTGGACATTGGACATTGAATAAACTAATTTGTTATAATCATATAATGAAATGCTACTCAGTGATTAAAAAAAAGAGTAAACCACTGATATATCTGGATGAACCTTATAACATCACACTGAGCAAAAGAAGCCTGACACAATATTCATACCATATAAACCCAATTATATGCAATTCAGAAAAAGGAAAAATATACATACCATATATACATGCCATATAATTCCACATATACATGCCATATAATTCCAATTATATGCAATTCAGAAAAAGGAAAAATACATGAATAGATACAGAAATCAGAACAGGAAGCTTGAACAGAAGAAGAAAAGGAGATTGACAGAAAGTAAGTATGAAAAAACATTCTAGAATCATAGAAATGTTTTGTTTTGGATAGAAACATTGATTAAATGGACATATACATTTGTTCAAACTCAAAACTGCACATCTGAAATCAGCACATTTATTTTATGTATTTATACAATAAAGTGAGAGCAAGGACTTAACTGAGAAGTGGATAGAAGAGAAAGAGAACCCACCACCCCAATTCCATTGCAAAATAAATTTCAGGCTTGTGCCTCTGTGGAAATTCCCCATACTCCAGACCCTGGAGTATGCTCGCTGGCATATGATCAAAAACAAGGTCACTCCAATAATCACAAATACATCTGAATTTCTGTCTTACTCAACATTACACTGTTTTGCTTTCTTTAAAAATTACCATATCCCCAAAACATTCAAGAAAATATGTTCTATTGTTTTTACTGCTAGCAGTTTATGATACTACTGGCTAGCCACTACATACCTAGAGCTTATACGATCTGTTTGCAATCAATTTGGCAAAAACGATGACCTTGCTGCCCCATAATACTCTGGTAAATTATGGTTGTCTTATTTCATCCCTCTCCTCATCTTTCCAAACAAATTTACATAAAAATCCTATAGATTTCCAGTTCATAAAATTATGCTTTCAATACTCTGTACATCCATGTATACTTCCACCCCTTCCAGGTCATCTTAGTCCAATGACCCAGAATATGTTTTTTATTTTCTTTCATTTATTTTCATCATACGATTTTCAATTTGAATTTAACATGTTGTCAAGTGACCTTTATTTTTTGTCCCCTGGCACTAGTTAAATCAGATTCCTTTGTGTGTACAGTTACCATTTTTCTTGGTTGGTCTTCCTGAAATTATTATTTTATTTCTATTGAACAAATCAAGGCCTAGATTATTTCTCTTTTTTTAAGAAAAAAAAGTGATAAAAAGACTAGAGCTATACTGTTTTGTAAAGAAAAGAGTTAAGTTTACCTGTAACAAAAATAATAAGAAATGTAAATTATACTGAATTTTAAAGAAACCATATAATTTGAATAAGATTCAAAAATATGTTAGACAACATAATTTGAGAAACCAAAAGAGAATAAAAATTATTCCTTAAATGTAGGGGGAAAAGGATTATTGAAAGTGAATAGCTGACAAAATTTGGATTGAATTCCCTACAATAAATGCTTTATGGAGGATCTGGAGGCCTAACTCCCCAATAATTGTAGCAACATGAAATCTGTGTGAGTTCTGAATTATATACCGAGGAGAATCTATAGGGATTTAAGTTGGGTTAGTAAGTGTCAACTTTCCTGGGACTCTGAAATAAGCTGGAAATAATTTGCTAAGAATTTTCCTGAATATGAAGTGCCTTTAATAAGATAGTTTGATGAGTAAATGAATCAGAAAATTGAGGACTAAATTTTCCTTACATTTTATACATTTTTGCAATGATAGCAAGGTCAAAACATTTGGATTACAATTTAAGAACCATCAACTCTTTAGGTAAAGACTAGTAAAACCAAGTCATTGTCAGGCACTAAAACAAAATCATGAATCATAGTAATACAAATGCAGTTCATGGTCTTAGATCTCACATTTGCGAAGAAAAAACTGGGCTGCACTGTTGTGCATATTATGAAAATATGAAGATCGGCAGCAACATTCTGACATTAATTGTGAGGTGTGCAGAAAATCACATGTACTAATAATCAAATATGCAAATTATTTTTAAAATAATATCAGGTGAATTAAAGGTTTTTTATTAAACATTATATACTTCCTTTGATTGAATACAATAGAGTTACAGGGACCATTACGCATTTACACATGTTGGAAGCCTCTATTTTTTGTGCCAAAATCCTGTGTGGTTAATGTTTGCTATGATTACAACTTATTGTTATGTTTTACTTTCTTAAACATATTTTGATTAGCAATATAAGCAAATATCCAGAGCAAGGTATTGTCTTTATGAATGTCATCAATAAAGGTGTTACAGCTGAAAAGGACCTCAGATCATCATATATAACACTTTTTCAAATATTAATATTTACTCACATATTCTACATACGGAGTACTTACAACGTTCCATACATTGTTCTAGGTACTGAGCACACAAAGCAAACATGAGAGACAAGGCAATGGCCTTGACTTTTCCACTGGAAACATCTCTGCTCTCTTCTCAATAGACAAAATCTATGAAGTCATGTTTTTCATGAGGATGTTGAAAACATGCACAAACAAATCTTTTTTTCTATTTATCAATGTATTTATTTATATCTGATAATGTTATGGTGACTTAGCCCATAACCAGACTAAACATTTCTGAATCATCTCTGCTTGTTCACTGTACTGCAATACAGAAAGATTTTGTTTGCCCTATGAAATTATTTATTATTATCTTCCATTTTCCTTCTGGATTACCCTGTGAGTGTGTAAAACCAGTATCTTCATCATTTATGCCCTCTTCATGTTCTAGAAAAGAATGAAACTTAGAGGTTACTCTACTAAAATCCAAGTTTATCATCAGGTAATCTTAGCAAGTGCCTGATATCTAAATATAATTCTTATGCTAATATATAGTTCTGCCTTTCCTCTGGCCCACTTGCCTTCATTCCTGATGCAAATTTTTGCTGGAGGAGCATCAGGGTGGAACCAAAGGTTATAAAAAGTCAAGTAAATACCCTAACATTTAATTTTACATAGTTGAAGGTTTTATTTGGCTCTCTGCATGTTTTATCTGCTGCATAAAAACAATTAATCTCTTTCAGACTAAGGCATCTTGCAATTTTGAATTTTATTTTGCAAAACAGAAAACAGTCTTTACTCTGTTGTTCTTTATTGGTGATTCATCAAGTTGATCTCCTCACCAGAATCTTTTATTTTAATATTTTATTGTAAAAATTAACAATAAGGGATATTGAAAACTCTGAGAAATTTTTAATCACTGATTATCATAACTAATTAACATACAAACATGGCCTCTTAAACCTTTAGATCACATAAATCGAAGCGCAGCAACCAGTTAGTTGCACATACATTAAAATAAAATTTTCTACCAAATTAATTGACTATTGAAAAATACACTAGTATATTTCATAGTATTAGAGAATTTCAATTTATCAAGAGTCAATATTATATTAAAGTTTCATTAAGGGCCAAAGAGAGTTGTCTTTCAAGTCTGCTCACATAAACATTTAGGTTATGTTTTATTTTCAAACCATAGCGTTTAATTGGAGGAAAGGGAGAGGAGAAGGAGGTGTCAGTAGGTTTGCAAAGAAGTATTAATTATTAAATCAAAAACAAGTATGTTTGCAAAGAAAACTTTTTCCTTTGCACTAAAAATAATAATGCACCCCAGAAAGTATATATCTACATAGCAGTAAATAAAGGCTTCCAGGTGGAAATGCTGTAAGGATTATCAGAATTTTTTTGTTTAAATTTTAACTGCCATGTCGGTGGGGAGGCTTTTTATAACAAACAGAATCTCCAGCACAAAATGTATTAAAAATCATTAGCTTCCTTAACAGGAAGTCAAGAAGAAGACAGATGTCATGGATTGTGGATTCACTAGCTTAATGATGTCATCAGGGACTTCAGTTCTCTCCATCTCTTGGCCCTGCTGTTCACATTGTTGGCTTCATTTTAAGGCTAGTTACCCTTGGGATCATATAAAGGATCTCAGCAGCAACCAAGAATATGCTTTCTTAGTAACATCCAGTAGAAAGGAATCTCTTCCTTCCTCAGAGAATGTGGCCCTTGCCATAGGTTGAATAGCCAGAATTTTAATAATCTGGAAAATGGCATACGCTTGTTGATTAAAGCAAATCAGGAACCACCCAGCTTCTCCAAAATAAAATGGGCTGATTAGTTTGTCACCAACATCTTAACAAATCGAGGTTCTATTAGGAAGGAGAAAGTGGGGAACAGATTCAGGATATGCAAATAGCTATGCTTTCTACAACTGTGGTTCTGTCCCCTCCATGTGATTCTAAGTACACTCCTGATATCCCTTCACCATGAGACTAGCACAATAGTTCACGTATGGTTGGTGCTCAACAGATGCTTTGTTGTCCTGCCTGATGGGGAATTTAAAGAAGCATTTTCATTATAGATAAGAAATGAGAAAGAAGTGAGTAGTGAAGAGTAAATATTAAAATGCTGAAAAACCTGACTTGCCATCTTGGATTTAGTAATGGCCATGCTGGGCATAATCAAAATGTGTATGAAAAGGTTTAGCAAAAAATGATGTGGTTCTGTCTCATAGAGGCACTGTGGACCATAAAACATAATCCATGCAATCAAAAATAATTTCAACATAAATCAAATCCCTTACTTACATTTGTCAAATACCATGAAGGAATCATAATCCCTAAAAATTCTTTATGTTCCCCTTGTTTTTCTCAGCCAGCCTCAGCCTTTATGTACTTTTCCATTCCTTTGTCTCTCGCATCAGACAAACTGAGCACTCTTTCGCTTCCTTCAGTTTGTGGCACTTTAATTCCTTTTCTTCCTAACCAGACTTTCACACATAAAATTTTAGGGTCACTGCTTAGAAGGTGGAAAGGGCTGTTTATACTTGCACATTAATATTTTTGTCCTTACGACAAAAGAAAATTCAAAGGAGAATTGAATCATGGGAATGTGAGTAACCAAAAAAAACTCCCTGTTCACCAAAATTATTTATCCCCAAATAATAAAAACTGATGAAATATTTGAACCAAACTAAGTGCTATTAGATGAATTAGGCAGAATGAGCACGATGTCAAACTTGTGGAAATTATATAGTTAGCATACACATATACATATTCCCTCTTACAGCTTTTTTTTTTCTTTTCCTTTTTAGTAACACTCAATTCTGGTGATGATACAGAAACAGCAAGCAGTGGGACAGGAATTCTCATACCCCAGCTGCTTACAAGGTATGAGACTATTTCTAGACTAGAGCCTTAAATTGTTAATGTCTTTTGATTCTGCACTTCAACTTCTTTGAGTCTACCTTAAAGAAAAAGAAACACAATGTAAAGAAGACAAGTCCAAATTTATTTTTCTTAATGTCATTGATAAGTACAAATAATTAGAAATAATCTAAATATAGAATACAAAAGTAATGGTTAAATAATTCTAGGTCATTCATGGAATAGAACAGAATTTGGCTATTAACAATGGTATTTACAATGTTGAGCAGGGCACAAGAGATGAAAATGAACTGAGTTCTTAACAATGTTGTTTAGCACTTAACTCACCTAATTTTTAGCAGGTCCTACTTGGACTTCTTGTTTTGTTTGAATCAATTTGTGGCTACTTTCAGCCTAAAGTATTTTAACTAATTCACAAGCCAAATCTAAAAATATATTAGAAAAATTGCACATTATAACCAATAGATTTACGTAGAAATTTGAGTCTTTAAAAATATGTTTTAAAATATATACATTTACATATACATTTAAATACACATTTCTCTAGACTTCATAAATAAATATTTATGAATATGCATATAAGGGAGAAAAAATCTCCCTTGTATTTCCAACATGTTCATTTTACGTATTCAATGCCTATTACTGAATAAAAAGTTAACTTAGTAATCTACAAATAGAAAAAGTTTTCCTGAATATGATAAATATACCTATAAAAGTATTACAGATATTTCTTAATATTTTAAATATTTTCTAACATTCCCTAATTTCTAATATTTAAAAGCTTAGAATAAAACAAGGATGTCTGCTATTACTTCTACTTTTCAACATTGTTTTTTCAACATCACCACTTATATCAATAACTAAAAATAGTCCTGAAATTCGTAAGGATTGAGATAAAACTATGTCTTTTATGTAATGTGATTTCCAACTCAATCAACTAAAAAAAAACAAGACAAATTAGGAAGTAGACGTAGGTATCTAGATAAAAATACTAATATGTTTTGGCTTTGTGTTCCCACTCAAATCTCATCTAGAACTGTGGTCCCCATCTGTCTAAGGAGGGAGGTGATTGGATCATGGAGGTGGTTTCCCCTCATGCTGTTCTCATGATAGTGAGTTCTCATGAAATCTGATGGTTTTATAAAGTAGTTTTCCCTGCTCTCTCTTGCTTTTCTTCTCTCCCCTGCCACCATATAAAGAATGTCCTTGCTTCTCCTCCATTTTCTACCATGATTATAAGTTTCCTGAGGCCTCCTCAGCCATGTGGAACTGTGAGTCATGTCATCTCTTTCCTTTAAGAATTGCCCAGTCTTGGATATGTCTTTATAGCAATGTGAAAACAAACTAATACAAATAGTATAATAACAACACATCCAACAACAAAAAAAATCAATGAATCCACCTAGGAGATGTGTGTGGGCTGTGGAAATGAGGTAGTAAACTTCTAATATCAGTAAAGTAGAATACAATTTTAATCTACAAAAAGGCATGTTTTACTATATAATAATTGTTATTCTTAATATATGGGTCTATAAAAAGGATCTGAAAAAAGTGGAAAGATACAACCTGTTCTAGAAAGGGAAGAATCAACAGTGTAAGGATATCATTTCTCCTCAAATTAACTTTTAAATTAAATGTCTTCCCAATCAAAATCCCAGTGGGAAATTAAAACACTGGTTCAAAAGTTCATCTACTGAGAAAGTGTAAAAATGTAATTTTTTAAAAAAGTAAAATATTAATTGTTAAATATTAAAAATAGATGAAAAATATGCTCCTATGTTAAAAGTTATAATCAATGAGTAGTAGGAGAATAAATGAATCTCATTTATTTCTTAAATAAATTTAGATTTTCTATAGTAGACACTTTTGAATTTTACTTGAAATATTAACAGAAATCTAAAGCAATAAAATATCTTTATTTCATGAGATAAAAAGTAAGATACAGATTCAGCAATTAACAAAAAGCATTTAATTTAATTATAAAACACAATTCATAATGAATGGTTAATGTAAAAGATTGTGAAGCATTCAAATTTGCTGAAATATTCTAGAGAACCTTCTCTGTATAAGACATCTTTATACTGATATGATACTTCTAATAACATTAAAATATTGACAATCTTTTATATGGATGAAAACTACAGATTTTCCTATTAAGAATAATTTCAAGTTCATAAGAAGTTATATCAGAACACATCTACATTAATGAATAATTATTATTCTCTCTGAAGGTGTAGCTTTAAGTAAAAAACTACTCAATTTATTCCCATGTTTCTTGATCTCTCAAATATTTCATGTTTGGACAATTTGTATAAATCTAAATAAATCAAGAAATTAATTCAGAATAACATCATATATAACAAGACCACTTATTATATCATTTGAATCCTCTCGAATCCTCTCTCTGCTTTCTATTATAATTAAATCTTCCACTATTTAGGTATACTATACATTTTTGGTATCACATTTTGTGACCAAAGATTTTTAAATTTTAGTATTACGTAAATATAACTAAAATGAGACACTCTTTTTAGTTATCTTTAGTATAAAATTAATATTCTTAGAGAAATGAGCAAAGAAAGAAAAATTGTATTATATGTAAATAGGAAATAAGATATATTTTTAATGAGGCAAAGCTAGAAAGCACAAACAGTGGTATATAACTCTGCAGTTTTTAAACATGTAGTAGGTTAATAGAATAAACATGACTCTAAAACTGAAACAAGCAGAGACAACAGGATATACATAACAGGCAAGGAACACTGAACTCCTCAGATAATTAAGACAAAACTATTTATTCTGTTCTAATTATATCTCTGTCTGACCTTGGGGTCTGGTCATGTTCCCTTGACAAGCTATTAGATTCTTTTTCAGATATTCCAAAGGGCATCCAGGTTTCCAAAGCTGACAGAGAAGAATATCAATATCAAGAACCAATAGAATATATCACAGCTGAATCATGTCACAAGATTTAGGAAACAAGATGCTGACAAGGGTGTTGTATTAGGCAGCAAACTGGATCAGACGCTTGAACTGAATATAAACCTTAGATTTTATTCAAATATCTTAGGGGACGATAAGTGTATCCTGGGCTGTATTAGTTCATTCTCAGGCTGCTAATAAAAACATACCTGAGACTGGGTAATTTATAAAGGAAAAAGGTTTAATTGCCTCACAATTCAACATGGTTAGGGAGATCTCACAATCATGGTGGTAGATGAAGGAAGAGCAAAGGCACATTTTACATGGTGGCAGAATGAGAAGTGAGAGCCAATCAAAGGGCGAAGCCCCTTATAAAAACCATCAGATCTTGCGAGAACTCACTATCACAAGAACAGTATGGGGGAAACTGTCCCCATGATTCAATTATCTCCACCTGGTCCTGCCCTTGACACATAGGAAATATTACTATTCAAGGTGAAATTAGGGTGTGGACACACAGCCAAACCATATTATTCTGCACCTGACCCCTCCCAAATTTCATGTTTTCACATTTCAAAACCAATCATGCCTTCCCAACAGTCCCCCAAAGTCTTAATGCATTTCAACATTAACTGAAAAGTCCACAGTCCCAAGTCTTGTGTGAGACAAGTTTTCAAAACTAATTATGCCTTCCTCGAAATACCCCGAAGTTTTAGCTCATTTCAGCATTAACTCAACAGTTCACAATCCAAAGTCTCATCTGAGACAAGGCAAATCCCTTTCCCCTATGAGCCTGTAAAATCAAAAGCAAGTTTGTTACTTCCTAGATACAATGGGGGTAGAGGCATTGGGTAAATACAGCTGTTCCAAATGGGAGAAATTAGCCAAAACAAAGGGACTACAGTCCCGATGCAAGTCAGAAATCCAGCAGAGCAGTCAAATCTTAAAGCTCCAAAATTATCTCCTTTGACTCCATGCCTTACTTATATCCATGTCATGCTAATGCAAGAGGTGGGTTCCCATGATCTTGGGCAGCTCCACCTCTGTGACTTTGCAGGGTATGGCCCCTCCCCTGGCTCCTTTCACAGGCTGGCATTGTCTGTGGCTTTTCCAGGTGCAAGCTGTTGGTGGACCTAACATTCTGGGGTCTAGAGGATGGTGGTCCTCTTCTCACAGCTCCACTAGGCTGCGCCTCAGTGGGGACTCTGTGTGGGGGCTCCCACCCTGCATTTTCCTTCTGCATGAGGTTATCCATGAGGGCTCTGCCCCTGCAGCACGCCTCTGCCTGAACTCCAGGCATTTTCATACATCCTCTGAAATCTAGGCGGAGGTTCCCAAACCTCAATACTTGACTTCTGTAAACTGCAGGCTCAACACCATGTGGAAGCCACCAAGTCTTGGGGCTTGCACCCTCTGAAGCAATGGCCTGAGCTCTACGTTGGCCCCTTTTAGCCATGGCTGAGATGCAGGGCACCAAGTCAAGAGACTTCACAAAGCAACAAGACCCTGGGCCCAGCCCAGGAAACTATTTTTTTCCTCCAAGGCCTACAAGCTTGTGATGGGAGAGGCTGCCATGAAGACCTTTGATATCTCCTAGAGACATTTCCCCCATTGTCTTCACAATTAATGTTTGGCTCCTTGTTACTTATGCAAATTTCTGCATCTGACTTGAATTTCACCTCAGAAAATGGGTTTTTCTTTTCTATTGCATTGTCAGGCTGCAAATTCTCTGAACTTTTATGCTCCTCTTGCCTTTTAAACATAAGTTTCAATTCCAAACCATATCTTTGTGAATACTTACAACTGAATGCTTTTAACAGCACCCAACTCATATCTTGAATGCTTTGCTGCTTGGAAATTTCTTCTGCTAGATACCCTATATCATCTCTGTCAAGTTCAAAGTTCCACAGAGACTGGCAGGGGCAAACTACTGCCAGTCTCTTTGCTAAAGCATAACAAGAGTCACATTTGCTCCAGTTCCAAACAAGTTTCTAACCTCAGCCTGGACTTTATTGTCCATATTATTATCAGCTTTCTGGTCAAAGCTATTAAACAAGTCTCTAGGAAGTTTCAAACTTTCCCACAACTTCCTTTCTTCTGAGCCCTCCAAACTGTTCAAAACTCTGCCTGTTACGCAGTTCCAAATTCAGTTCCACATTTTCAGCTATCTTTTCAACAATGCCCCACTCTACCAGTGCCAATTTACTATGCTGGTCCATTCTCATGCTGCTAATAAAGACATACTTGAGACTGGTTAATTTAAAAGGAAAAAGGTTTAATTGACTCATAGTTCAACATGGCTGTGGAGACCTCACAATTATGGTAGTAAGTGAAGGAAGAGCAAAGGCACATCTTACATGGTGGCAGGCAAGAGAAGTGAGAGCCAAGTGAAGGGTGAAGCCCCTTATAAAACCATCAGATCTTGTGAGAACTCACTCACTATCACAATAACAGTATGGGGGAAACCGCCCCCATGATTCAATTATCTCCACCTGGTCCCACACTTGATACATAGGGATTATTACAATTGAAGGTGAAATTTGGGTGGGGATGCAGGGCCAAAACATATCATGTGCAGAATCAGAGGTCTTCTGAAAACTAATCCGAAGCCAAAGTTGGATAAGACAGAAACCTCAAATATAGTTATTCCGAGACATAAAACTAAAGAACGGGGATATAAGCCAGGGGCCAGGAAAAATTTTTAAATATATTTTTTAAATTTTTTCTATTATTTATTAAAAATTTTGTGGATACATAGTAGGTACATATATTTATGGGGTGTATGAGATGTTTTCATCCAGGCATGCAATGTGAAGTAAGCGATTAATGGATAATGAGGTATTTATCCCCTCAAGCATTTATCCTTTGAGTTACAAAAAATCCAATTACATTACTTTGGTTATTTTAAAATATACAATTAAGGTATTATTTACTGTAGTCACCCTATTGTGCTATCACATAGAAGGTATTTTTCCTTTTTTTCTGATTTCTATTTGTTTGTTTGTTTGTTTTTGTTACCTCTTAACCATCCCCATCTCCACCGCAACCCCCCACTAACTTTCACAGCCTCTGGTAATTATCCTTTTACTCTTTACGTCCATGAGTTCAGTTGATTTGATTTTTAGATCCTACAAATAAATGAGAACATGCGATGTTTGTCTTTATGTGCCTGGCTTATTTCACTTAATCTAATGACCTTAATTTCCATCAATGTTGTTGAGAATGACTGGATCTCATTCTCTTATATGGCTGAATAGTACTCTATTGTGTATATGTACCACATTTTCTATATCCATTCATCTGTTGATGGACACGTAGGTTGCTTCCAAATCTTAGCTATTGTAAACAATGCTGCAACAACAGTCAGAGTTCAGATATCTCTTCGATGTACTGACTTCATTTCCTTTGATATATACCCAGCAGTGGGATTGCTGGAGCATACAGTAGCTCAATTTTTAGTTTTTGGGGGAACCACCAAACTGTTTTCCATAGTAATTACAGTAATTTAATTTCCCACCAACAGTGTGCAAGTGTTCCCTTGTTTCAACAGCATTTGTTATTTCCTGTATTTTGGATATAAGCCATTTTAAGTGGGGTGAGATGATATCTCATTGTCGTTTTTTAGTTATTTATTTTTTATTATTACTGTACTTTAAGTTTTAGGGTACATGTGCACAATGTGCAGGTTTGTTACATATGTATACATGTGCCATGCTGGTGTGCTGCACCCATTAATTCGTCATTTAGCATTAGGTATATCTCCTAATGCTATCCCTCCCACCTCCCCCAACCCCACAACAGTCCCCAGAGTGTGATGTTCCCCTTCCTGTGTCCATATGTTCTCATTGTTCAATTCCCATCTATCAGTGAGAACATGCAGTGTTTGGTTTTTTGTCCTTGCGATAGTTTGCTGAGAATGATGATTTCCAATTTCATCCATGTCCCTACAAAGGACATGAACTCATCATTTTTTATGGCTGCATAGTATTCCATGGTGTATATGTGCCACAGTTTCTTAATCCAGTCTATCATTGTTGGACATTTGGGTTGGTTCCAAGTCTTTGCTATTGTGAATAGTGCCACAATAAACATACGTGTGCATGTGTCTTTATAGCAGCATGATTTACAGTCCTTTGGGTATATACCCAGAAATGGGATGGCTGGGTCAAATGGTATTTCTAGTTCTAGATCCCTGAGGAATCACCACACTGACTTCCACAATGCTTGAACTAGTTTACAGTCCCACCAACAGTGTAAAAGTGTTCCTATTTCTCCACATCCTCTCCAGCACCTGTTGTTTCCTGACTTTTTAATGATTGCCATTCTAACTGGTGTGAGATGGTATCTCATTGTGGTTTTGATTTGCATTTCATTGATGGCCAGTGATGATGAGCATTTTTTCATGTGTCTTTCGGATGCATAAACGTTTTCTTTTGAGAAGTGTCTGTTCATATCCTTTGCCCACTTTTTGATGGGGTTGTTTGTTTTTTTCTTGTAAATTTGTTTGAGTTCATTGTAGATTCTGGATATTAGCCCTTTGTCAGATGAGTAGGTTGCGAAAATTTTCTCCCATTTTGTAGGTTGCCTGTTCACTCTGATGGTAGTTTCTTTTGCTGTGCAGAAGCTCTTTAGTTTAATTAGATCCCATTTGTCAATTTTGGCTTTGGTTGCCATTGCTTTTGGTGTTTTAGACATGAAGTCCTTGCCCATGCCTATGTCCTGAATGGTAATGCCTAGGTTTTCTTCTAGGGTTTATGGTTTTAGGTCTAACATTTGAGTCTTTAATCCATCTTGAATTGATTTTTGTATAAGGTGTAAGGAAGGGATCCAGTTTCAGCTTTCTACATATGGCTAGCCAGTTTTCCCAGCACCATTTATTAAATAGGAAATCCTTTCCCCATTGCTTGTTTTTCTCAGGTTTGTCAAAGATCAGATAGTTGTAGATATGCGGCATTATTTCTGAGGGCTCTGTTCTGTTCCATTGATCTATATCTCTGTTTTGGTACCAGTACCATGCTGTTTTGGTTACTGTAACCTTGTAGTATAGTTTGAAGTCAGGTAGCGTGATGCCTCCAGCTTTGTTCTTTTGGCTTAGGATTGACTTGGTGATGCAGGCTCTTTTTTGGTTCCATATGAACTTTAAAGTAGTTTTTTCCAATTCTGTGAGGAAAGTCATTGGTAGCTTGATGGGGATGGCATTGAATCTATAAATTACCTTGGGCAGTATGGCCATTTTCACGATATTGATTCTTCCTACCCATGAGCATGGAATGTTCTTCCATTTCTTTGTATCCTCTTTTATTTCATTGAGAAGTGGTTTGTAGTTCTCCTTGAAGAGGTCCCTCACATCCCTTGTAAGTTGGATTCCTAGGTATTTTATTCTCTTTGAAGCAATTGTGAATGGGAGTTCACTCATGATTTGGCTGTTTGTCTGTTATTGGTGTATAAGAATGCTTGTGATTTTTGTACATGGATTTTGTATTCTGAGACTTTGATGAAGTTGTTTATCAGCTTAAGGAGATTTTGGGCTGAGACAATGGGGTTACCTAGATATACAATCATGTCATCTGCAAACAGGGACAATTTGGCTTCCTCTTTTCCTAATTGAATACCCTTTATTTCCTTCTCCTGCCTGAATGCCCTGGCCAGAACTTCCAACACTATGTTGAATAGGAGTGGTGAGAGAGGGCATCCCTGTCTTGTGCCCGTTTTCAAAGGGAATGCTGCCAGTTTTTGCCCATTCAGTATGATATTGGCTGTGGGTTTGTCATAGATAGCTCTTATTATTTTGAGATAGGTCCCATCAATACCTAATTTATTGAGAGTTTTTAGCATGAAGCGTTGTTGAATTTTGTCAAAGGGCTTTTCTGCATCTATTGAGATGATCATGTGGTTTTTGTCTTTGGTTCTGTTTATATGCTGGATTACATTTACTGATTTGCGTATATTGAACCAGCCTTGCGTCCCAGGGATGAAGCCCACTTGATCATGGTGGATAAGCTTTTTGATGTGCTGCTGGATTCGGTTTGCCAGTATTTTATTGAGGATTTTTGCATCAATGTTCATCAAGGATATTGGTCTAAAATTATCTTTTTTAGTTGTGTCTCTGCCCGGCTTTGGTATCAGAATGATGCTGGCCTCATAAAATGAGTTAGGGAGGATTCCCTCTTTTTCTATTGATTGGAATAGTTTCAGAAGGAATGGTGCCAGCTCCTCCTTGTACCTCTGGTAGAATTCGGCTGTGAATCCATCTGGTCCTGGACTCTTTTTGGTTGGTAAGCTATTGATTATTGCCACATTTTCAGAGCCTGTTATTGGTCTATTCAGAGATTCAACTTCTTCCTGGTTTAGTCTTGGGAGAGTGTACGTGTCGAGGAATTTACCCATTTCTTCTAGATTTTCTAGTTTATTTGTGTAGAGGTGTTTGTAGTATTCTCTGATGTTAGTTTGTATTTCTGTGGGATTGGTGGTGATATCCCCTTTATCATTTTTTATTGTGTCTATTTGATTCTTCTCTCTTTTTTTCTTTATTAGTCTTGCTAGCGGTCTATCAATTTTGTTGATCCTTTCAAAAAACCAGCTCCTGGATTCATTAATTTTTTGAAGCGTTTTTTGTGTCTCTATTTCCTTCAGTTCTGCTCTGATTTTAGTTATTTCTTGCCTTCTGCTAGCTTTTGAATGTGTTTGCTCTTGCTTTTCTAGTTCTTTTAATTGTGATGTTAGGGTGTCAATTTTGGATCTTTCCTGCTTTCTCTTGTGGGCATTTAGTGCTATAAATTTCCCTCTACACACTGCTTTGAATGTGTCCCAGAGATTCTCGTATGTTGTGTCTTTGTTCTCGTTGGTTTCAAAGAACATCTTTATTTCTGCCTTCATTTCGTTCTGTACCCAGTAGTCATTCAGGAGCAGGTTGTTCAGTTTCCATGTAGTTGAGTGGTTTTGAGTGAGTTTCTTAATCCTGAGTTCTAGTTTGATTGCACTGTCATCTGAGAGACAGTTTGTCATAATTTATGTTCTTTTACATTTGCTGAGGAGAGCTTTACTTCCAAATATGTGGTCAATTTTGGAATAGATGTGGTGTGGTATTTTGATTTGCATTTTCTGATGTTGAGCACCATTTTGTATGCTTCTTTGCCATTTGTATGTCTTCTTTTGACAAATGTCTATTCAAATCTTTTGCCCATTTTTTTGATTGAAATATCAGATTTTTTTTCCCTATAGAGTTGTTTGAGCCCCTTATTTATTCTGGCTAGTAATCCCTTTTCAGAGGAATAGTTTGCAAATACTTTCACACATTCTGTGAGTTGTCTCTTCACTTTGTTGATTGTATCCTTGGCAGTACAGAAGCTTTTAAATTTGATGTTATTCCATTTGTCTGTGTTTGCTTTGTCTGTGCTTGTGGGAAATTGCTCAAGAAGTCTTTGCCCAGACGAATGTCCTGGAAATTTCCCCCAAAGTTTTCTTATACTAGATTTATAGTTTGAGGTCTTAGATTTAAGTCTTTAAATTATTTTAATTTGATTTTTGAATATGGTGAGAGATAAGGGTCTAGTTTTATTATTTTGTATATGGCTATCCTGTTTTTTCAGTTTTATTTTCCAGTTTTATTAAAGAGGCTGTCTTTATCCCAGTGTATGTTCCTGATACCTTTGTCAAAAATGTGTTCACTGTAAGTGTGTGGGTTTGTTTCTCGGTTCTCTATTCTGTTCCACTGGTGTATGTGTCTGTTTTTATGATAATAACATGCTGTTTTGGTTACTATTAGCTCTGTGGTATAATTTCAGGTCAGGTAAATGTGATTTCTCCAGTTTTGTTTTTTTGCTTAAGATAACTTTGGCTATTGTGGGTCTTTTGTGGTTCCATATAAAGTTTAGGATTTTTTCTTATGTGAAGAATGTCATTAGTATTCTGATAGAGACTGTACCCAATCTGTAGAGTGCCTTGGGTAGTGTGGACATTTTAACAATATTGATTCTTTCAGTCCATGAACATGGTGCATTTTTTTCATGTTTTGTGTCGTCTTCAATTTCTTTCATCAATGTTTTATAGTTTTAAATATTAGAAATTTCTCACTTCTTTGACTTATTCCTAGGTATTTATGCTTGGCTATTCTTAATGGGATTACTTTTTAAATTTATTTTTCACATAGTTCACTGTTGATATGTAGAAATGCTAATGATTTCTGTATGTTTATTTTGTATCCTGCAACTTTACTGAATTTGATTACCAGTTCTAATAGTTCTCTTGTGTAGTTTTCGGTTTTTCCAAAGATAAGATTATATCATCAGAAAACAAGGATAATTTGACTTCTTTCATTGTGACTTTGATGTCCTTTATATCTTTCTCTTGTGTGATTGTTCTAGCTAGGACTTCTAGTACCATGTTGCATAACAGTGGTGGTAGGGGACATCCCTGTAATGTTCCAGGTATTAGAGGAAAGGCTTTCAGTTTTTCCCCACTCAGTATGATACTAGCTGTGGGTCTATCATATATGGTTTTTATTATGTTGATGTATGGTTCTTCTATATCCAGTTATTTGGGGGTTGGTTTTCTTTTTTATCATGAAGGGATGTTGAATTTTATCAAATGCTTTTTCAGCATCAGTTGAAATGGTTATGGTTTTATCCTTCATTCTGTTGATATGATGTATCACATTTATTGATTTGCATATGTTGAATCATCCTTGAATCCCAGGGATAAATCTCACTTGGTCATAATGAATAATTTTTCTAATGTACTGTTGAATTCAATCTGATAGTATTTTGTTGATTTTTGCATCAATATTTATCAGAGATATTGGGCTGCAGTTTTTTTGTGGGTCTGTGTCTGGTTTTAGTATCAGGGTAATACTTGGAAGTATACCCACCTTCTCTATTTTTCAGAATAGTTTGAGTAGGATTGGTATTAGTTCTTCTTTAAATGTGTGGTGGAGTTCAGCAGTGAAACCATCAAGTCTCAGGCTTTCTTTACTGGGAGACTTTTTCTTACAGCATTGATCTCATTACTTCTTATTGGTCAGTTCAGGTTTTTTATTTCTTCCTGATTCAGCCTTGGTAGGTTTTACGTATCAAGGAATTTGTCCATCTCTTCTGGCTTTTCCAATTTATTAGCATATAGTTGCTTGTAGTAGCCACTGATTATCCTTTGAATTTCTGTAGTGTCAGTTATAATGTCTCCTTTTTTATTTCTGATTTTATTTATTTGGGTCTTCTTTTTCCTTGATTAGTCTGGCTAAAAGTTTGTCAAATTTTGTTTAACATTTCAAAAAAAACATTTTTTCTTTCATTGATCTTTTGTATTTTTTATTTCAATTTAAATTATTTCTTCTCTGGTCCTTATTATTTCTCTCCATCTACTAATTTTGGCTTTGGTTTGCTCTTCATTTTCCAGTTCTTTAAGATACATCATTAGATTTTCTATTTGAAGTTTCTTCTCTTATTAGATACAGGCACTTATAGCTATAAGTTTCCCTCTGAGTACTGCTTTTGCTGTATCACATAGGTTTTGGTTGTGTTTCCATTAATATTTATTTCAAGATTTTTTTAAAATTGTCTTCTTAATTTCTTCATTGATCCACTGATCAGTCAAGAGAATATTGTTTAATTTTGATGTATTTGAATAGTTTTGCAAATTGCTTGTTACTGATTTGTAGTTTTATTCCATTATGGTCACAGAGGGTGCTTGATATTATTTCAAAAAGTTTTTGAATGCTTTAAGACTCATTTTTTACCTAATATATGGTCTATCCTTGAGAATGATCCATGTGCTGAGGAAAGAATGTGTATTCTGCAGCTCCTGGATGAAATATTCTGTAAATATCTGTTAGATCCATTTGATCTATAATGTAGATTCAGACTGATTTTTTTTTAATTGTTGTTGTTGATTTTCTGTTTGGAAGATGTGTCTAATGCTGAAAGTGGGGTGTTGAGGCCTCCAGCTACTATCGTATTGTGGCCTATCTCTCTCATTAGCTCTAATAATGTTTCCTTTATATACCTAGGTGCTCCAGTGTTGGGTTCATATATATTTAAAATTGTTATATCCTCCTGCTGAACTAACCCCTTTATCATTAATATAGTGACCTTTTTATCTCTTCTTACAGTTTTTGTCTTGAAATCTATTCGTCTAAGTATAGTGACTCCTGCTCTTATTTGGTTTCCACTGACATGGAACATCTCCTTCCATCCCCTTTTCAGTCTATGTGTTTCTTTATAGATGAAGGGTGTTTCTTGTAGGCAACAGATCAATGGGTCTTTTTTTATTATTATCTATTTAGCCAGTCTTTGTCTTCTGATTGGAGAGTTTGGTCCATTTATATTCAATGTTATTATTGAAAACCTTACTCCTGCCATTTTGTTATTTGTTCTCTTGTTGTCTTCTCTTTCTTTCATTCCTGTCTTCCTCTAGTTAATATGTTTTCTCTGGTGATATGATTTAGTGTCTTGATTTTTCATTTTTTGTGTAACCACTGTATGTTTTTTGGTTTGAGGTTACCATGAGGCTTGCAAATACTATCTTAAAACCCATTATTTTAATCCGATAACAACTTTACACTACTTGCATAAACAAACAAACAAGCAAAAAGAAATGTAATAAAAACTCTACCCCTTATCTTCATCCCCCACTTTTTAGCTTTTTGTTATTTCTATTTATATATTATTGTATTGATTATATCTTAAAAAGTTGTTATATTTATGAATTTTGATTGGTTCATTGCTTAGTCTTTCTACTTAGGATAAGAGTAGTTCACACACCACACAGTTACAGTGTTATAATATTCTGTTTTTCTGTGTACTTACTATTACCAGTTAATTTTGTACCTTCAGGTGATTATTTATTGCTCATTAGTGACTTTTTCTTTCTGATTGAAGTAATCCCTTTGGCATTTCTTGTTGGAGGGTCTGGTATTGATGAAATCCCACAGATTTTGTTTGTCTGGAAAGGTCTTTATTTCTCCTTCATGTTTGAAATATATTTTCACTGGATATACTATTCTAGCATAAAAGTTATTTTCCTTCAGGGCTTTAAATATGTCACGACACTCTCTCCTGGCCTGTAAGGTTTCCACTGAAAAGTCTGCGCCGGATGTACTGGAACTCCATTGTATGTTATTTCTTTTTTTTTTTTTTTTCTTGCTGCTTTTAGAATACTTGATTTATTCTTAACCTTTGGGAGTTTAATTATTAAAGTCCTTGAGGTACTTTTCTTTGGGTTAATCTGCTTGGTGTTTTATAACCTTCTTGTACCTGGATATTGGCATCTTTCTCTTGGGAAGTTCTGTGTTGTTATTCCTTGGAATAAACTATCTACTCCTATCTCTTTCTTTACCTCCTCTTTCAGGCCAGTAATTGTTAGATTTGCCCTTTTGAGGCTATTTTCCAGCTCCTGTAGGTGTACTTTATTGCTTTTTATTGTTTTTTCTTTTGTCTCCTCTGACTGTGTACTTTCAAATAGGCTGTCTTCAAGCTCACTAATTCATTCTGCTTGATCAATTCTGCTATTAAAAGACTCTAATGCATTCTTCAGTATGCCAATTGCATTTTTTAGCTCCAGAATTTCTACCTGATTCTTTTTTATTATTGTAATCTCTTTGTTAAATTTATCTGACAAAATTCTAAATTCCTTCTCTGCATTGTCTTGAATTTCTCTTGAGTTTTTTCAAAACCACTAATTTGAATTCTCTGTCTGAAAGTTCACATATCTCTGTTTTTCCAGAATTGGTCCTTGATGCCTTATTTAGTTCAATTGGTGAGGTGAGGTCATGTTTTCCTGGATGGTGTTAGTGCTAGGAGATGTTCTTCAGTGTCTGAGCATTGAAGGTTTACGTGAACAACATCTTGCTTGAAAGGCTGCTGCTGTGGTTTAAAAAGGGTCAATTTTTTAAAAAAATTAAGTTATTCATAGTTTAGAGCACTTGAATAAAGTACGTTTTTGTAAGCAAATTTACTTTTCTCTTTATCTGAGTTCTCCAAAATTTTGATTGTTATTTTATGACAATATAGTTATTTGCGTAAGTTTAGTAAGAGTCTTTTAGGACAGAACATTTGGAGACGCTGTTTATTTTATGAAGACTTTGACTAAAATAGCATATTTTAAGGTAAAATTCCAGCAAAGCCAACTTAAGAGGAGCCTATATAAGCATTCAATTATTGCTGTACTGTATATGAATAATCAGGCAAAGTATAATAAGTTCAAAACTTATTTTACACACAAATTGGTCTTACTGTAATTTCTCTTTAATAGAAAAGGAATGCTAGAATGAAAGACAGAAATTGTTTCAAAGGAAAAGTGTAACACTTGATACAAGATTTTAGCCCTAGTGTTTTTTTTTTTTGAGTGCAGATTGAATCATAAATTATTTCTTGGCTACAATAACTCTCTAGAGAGTACCAGATTATAATTTTTCTTCATATCTTTTGTTGGTGCCCTAATGGAATAGGTTTCTATTTCTGTTCTGACACACAAATATGCTTATGATTGTCAAAATATTAATGTTATTGATTGAACCTTGTTTTACTTCCAAGGAAACAAAAATCATGGCATTCTGAAGGCCAGAGATGCGACCCTCTCTCATTTGGCATCCCACTGGGCCCAATCTGTTTTTCACTGCAAATGCCCTGCTGCTAAAACTATACAATCACCCTCCCTCCAGGCCCAAGGACTGTCATGGAAGAGGTGGGCACATGAGATTGTAAGGGCTGGTTTTGAGGGATAGAATTAGATCAAGATCAAAAACTGCAAATCAAGGATGGCTGCAAAGATGCCTAAACAGCTAATAGAACAAGCGACTTTGCCTTCTTAGCTATCGTGCCTGGGTCACCCTTACATCCAGTCAGTTTCATAACCTTGCCTTAATTTTAAGGGGTAAAAAAATGCTTGTCCACATCCACATCCATTCCTATCTGGCCTGGAACAATTAATGGGCTGTAAGTCATTTTGTTGTGATTATATGGTTCCTAATTGACAAAGTTTTGATTGAATATTGTTGAGGTGAAATAAAATGCTTAAATCTGTGCATTTCTTTAAACATTCGGTCATTCATTTTCTCATTAATTCAACCATTATTTATCAAGCACCAACTGTGCTTGGGTATGGGAATGCAACTGAGAACAAGAAAGTTATATTCTTTTTCACAGAAAACCTAGAAGCGGTTTTCAAGTGTAAGTAAGGCAATTACAATTAAATGGTGATAGTTGAGATGACAGAGAATCACCAATCCCAGGCATGGTAGATCTTTCTAGAGGAGTGGAAGAATAATGTAAAACATGTGATTCAAAAATTAGCAACCATTAGTCCAGTAAATCATGTTTTCATGTGTGATGTGGGATGGAGGGGCAGGAAAGGCATGCCATGAGCGGTGTTGGAGGCATAACCACAGCAACCCCTGAAGAACCAGAAATTAAAAAGGGTGTGGCTTGTTTGTGGGACCGAAATTCTTCACTCTGGCTGGATCTCAGAGTTTGATGTGAATCGTGAGAGTGTAAACAGGAAAATAAAACCAGATGCAAAGGGGTTTGTACACGCATTTTGTACACTTTGTAAACCTCAATATTATGGATTTTTTTTTTCTTGAGATTGGTGACAAGCTGTAGAAAGGTTTAAAGTAAGGGGGTGCCATGATCTACTTCACATTTTAGAGCAATCCCTCTGGCTGCAGCAGCACAGGTTACCTACAAGAATGCAAGGATGGAGTCAGGAAGACCAGATATTGGGGGCAGGAGTAACGTATTACTTGTAGTAATGTAGTCCGTGTAGCCATTGTAACATGTAGATGAAGGTTGCTGCTCAGTCACTATTACAGTGGCCAAAATTGATTATGGCCAAAAATACAAAATAATTATTGTACTTTCATATTTCAGAATTTAAAATCTGTATTATTTCTCTGCCTGGTCAATTATCAACTATATAATCGTCTTCTAAAATTTCCCACATTCATCAAATCTGGCCACGCTTTAATCAACACTCAAGAGAGTTACATTTAAAAAATAAAAATAGAATTGCATTACTCCCTCTTACAATTATTCACTGTCATCCCATCACTCTTCAGGTAAAGACATTTTTAACATGTCTTTCCATATTCTGTACTACAGCAAACTCTTCAGCTTCTGGCATTATCGTTTACAATCTGCCCTCAGCACTCCAACCACATTTACCTTTCCGTGGCCACTCTTATCCACCAGATTAGATTAGCTCCTTTCTCCTAGACAGTCTCATATCATTTGTCTTTTCCTTCTTATGACCGACTGGTATTATAAGCAATGATTGATAGTTCCAGAAATATAGTGAACTGAGCTGATATGAACCCTCCTTTCTTTTACAAACACACTAAAATGATGGATGAAGTATAACAAGAAAAATGCTTAAATGCATAAACAATCTCAAAGGAAGAAAAGTTAAATCCCTAGGCTTCAGCACTGAAGAAGAAAATATTAAAGCCAGAGAAATGAGCAAAAACTCACACTGCCATAGCCACTGTGATTTTTTTAAAATCCAAGTTTAGGATCTGAGGGTTGGTAGCTAGTCTTTCATGTCCATAAATGAACGCCAGGAGATAACTGTAGATAAAATTTATTTCTGTACATGAAGACTGAAGCTGAAAAAGTTGAAAAGAGAACCAGAAAAAGGTAGAAAAGACAATGAGAATATTTTTTATTTCTTTCTAGACACTAAGGAAGCATTGAAAAAAGTCAGCTATTAAAAATAAAAACCTAAACCTCTTACATGCGTAATTATTCCAACTAAATCTTCATTTTTATTATGATGCCATAATTCTGAGGCACAAAATTAAAATGGAAACTGGTTTAAGACTGCTTCAGCCACAGCAGAAGTCCATACAAAAATCTTCTGAGACACTTGCAGGACCCCTAGCTTGCCACCAATATTAATATAAAGTCCCAGCTCTTGAGGTGTACAAGATGAGAGTACAGGACCCTTTGCATCTGGCTTTACTTTCCTCTTTAGATTAAACTCTCCCCACTGATATAAAACTTTGAGATCCAGCCAGAGTGAAGAATTTCAGTCCCACAAACAAGCCATACCTTCTTTTTTTTTAATATCCCTGGTACTTTAGATGTGCCTGTGGCTGTGCCCCGAAGGCTTGTAATGACATGTCCCTTTTCACAAGGTGTTTACTTCATGAGACTCCCATAAAACAAATTGTCTCCTGTACAGATTTAGTTTATGTATACCCCAGATTCAGGCTGGTCTTTCTGCTACCTGGGGCTCAGTTGCGTGTCTTAATTCCTGGGTGAACAACCCTAATGATGACTCATACTCTTCTTATAGTAAAGTATCACTGCCGTTCGCTACAAATATCACGCACTTCTATGTAGACAAAAGATGACAATACTACATCAATTAACAAAGAAAGACTGCCACAGCAGCATATTCGCCAGAATGGATGTGCAAATATACTACCTTTCTCAGCAGCTTCCCAAAGTGCAAAGGGACACCTTCCCCTAGGAGTAGATTTTGATCAGTCAGAGAAAAAGACAGCCAGAAGACAGCAGATAAATTTCTCTCCCTTTATTTCTTTACCAATGGACTCTTCCAAAATGCAGCATCCCATGGAGGCTGCCTGGAGATAGCATGCATGACTGAGTACAAGCTGTGCTTTGTTGAAAAGCTGTGGACATCTCCGTAATGCATTATCTTATATTTGCTCCGATTTTTTCCCTAGCTCACTTTCCTTTTTCTTTCGCCTCTCCTTCCCCAGGTGGTTGCCTTCCAATATAACATAGTCATGTGCTGCATAGCAACATTTTGCTAACGATGGCCTGCATGGGTAGTCCTATAAAATTATAATGAAACTGAAAAATTCTCATTGCCTAGTGACATCACAGCCATCTTAACCTTGTACCGCAACGCAATACTCACGTGTTTGTGGTGATGATGGCATAAACAAACCTACTGAGCTCCTGGTCATGTAATAGTATAGCACATATAATTATGTACAGTACATAAAAGTTGATAATGATAATGAACAACTATGTTACTGGTTTATGTATTTACTATACTATGACTTTTAACATTATTTTAGAATGCATTCATTCTACTTATTAAAAAAAAGCTAACTGTAAAACAGCCTCAGGCAGGTCCTTCAGGAAATATTTCAGAAGAAGGCATTGTTATCGTAGGAGATGACAGCTCCATGTGTGTCATTGCTCCTGAAGACCTTCCAGTGGGACAAGACATGGAGACAGAAGACTGATATTGATGATGCTGACCCAGTGTAGGCCTAGGCTAGTGTGTGTGTATTTGTGTCTTAGCTTTTACCAAAATGAAGCTTAAAAATGTTGTATGATTATTTTTTGTTCTGAATACTTACCAAGAAACAACTTACAAAGAGAGGAAGCATCAAGGCACCTCAGTGTGTCTTTTTAAAGCTAACATTATCACTGAGAAAAAAAATTAAAACACAGAAAAAGCTATTCTTCTTAAGAAAAAGTTTGAGTGTTTTTAACAAATCTATGAATTGATTTGCAATTTCATGATATCTTCATTGGTAATGTACCTTCAACTATCCAATCATGTGCACATATTTTACTTAGCAGGCACTTAATACAGGCTGAATTACCTAGATATATTCAACTGATTACCTGTCTCTATTAGAATACACACATGGTTGCTAACTACCTCTCTTAAACTCTAATGATGCATCAATAAATAGGAAGTTATGAAGCAAATTGAGACAATTATCTAAATCATCCTAGCAAAAATTCCCTTTTTACCTGGAATACTAGGCCAACAAAATATCATTAATTTCTGGAACTTGTGAAGTTTGCCTCTGTTCAGTTAATTAGGAAAATGAGTCTCTAAACAAATTAATAATGTAAACAAGCAGACTGTGGTCTCCACAAGAGTCAAGGGCAAATAACTGCTATTATCTATTTGTAAATTCAGTCAAGGAAGGAGAGTTTTGTCATCATACAGAATATTTTATTATAAAATTTATTATATGATATTAATTGCATAAAATAAATTAACATTATCACATTAAATTAATGTTATTAGGGAAAATTAGATTTTGAAATATTTTATTCTCATTGCTCTATCTTTACTATATTTATTTGAATGTTCTAGTAACATGTAGAATCTAATAAAATATCAACTATATATGGATCTGAAAATACATTGTAGCTATTCATTTTTGAATTTTCAATGTCAGAAAGTTCATTGTCACAGGTAACCTAGTAAGCATAAATTAATAATTATTTTGAATTTAATTAGTTTAAATAATTGTATCATGTACATTAACCAGTTCATGTAATCAAAGTTAAATTTTACATGCCTTCTGCAAGAAGTTCTAAATCCCTAATGTACATCTCTAAAAGACCTGATTTCTTTCCCCAGATTTATCTCATCTTTTTATCCATCCATCTCTTTCTTCCACTAACTAAAAATTATATCTCAATAGCTATAAATCAATTGCATCACTAGTCCCATTCCATCTATGAGAAAACTCCAGTTCAGAGATGTTAAGTGACTTCATTAATGCCACACAGCTAATCAGTAAGAAAGAGCCAGGAGTGGAGTCTAGAAACGTCTAACTCCAAATCTATAGTCTTAACATTGCACTATATTTGCCATGTGCTGTCTGATATACAAGTCATAAAACTATTTCTCAATTCTCTGGGAAATTTCTACATGCCACTCTTGCTCAGCCTGTTCCATATACCCAGAGCCTATCACTTATGTCAGCCTTTTGAATTTTACAAATTCTTTATATCTTATTAAAATAAGATATAATTCCTTATGCCTTTTCCAGTTCTTCCCAATACAGAGTGATTTTTCTTTTTGTACAATTCTTAACCATTGGACCTATTCCCTTATTATGCCATTTGTCATTATTTACCGGCATTGTTTTTACATTTTTATAGGTATTCTCTCCTCCACTAATTTAGGGGCTCTTTGATGATAAGAATTACCTTGCTATACTTTAAATACACCAAAATTTGTTATGATTGCTGAAGAAGTAAAAACAGAAAGTATAATCTACCAATTTTATTCAGTTTAAATAGTGGCATACCTCAGAGATATTGTGGATTCAATTCCAGGCCTCTGCAATAAAGCAAGTCAGACCAAGTGTTTGGTTTCCCAGTGCATATAAAAGTTATGTTTATACTACACTGTAGTCTAGTAAGGGTGCAATAGTATTATGTCCATCTTATCATTTCTGCCTATTCAATATGATAATGGCTATGGGTTTGTCATAAATAGCTCTTATTATTTTGAGATATGGTCCATCAATACCTAGTTTATTGAGAGTTTTTAACATGAAGGAATGTTGAATTTTATCAAAGGCCTGTTCTGCATCTATTGAAATAATCATGTGTTTTTTGTCTTTGGTTTTGTTTATGTGATGGATTGTATTTATTGATTTGCATATGTTTGAACCAGCCTTGCATCCCAGGGATAAAGCTGACTTAATGGTGGTGGGTAAGCTTTTTGATGTACTGCTGGATTCGGTTTGCCAGTATTTTATTGAGGATTTTCACATTGATGTTCATCAGGGATATTGGTCTGAAGTCTTCTTTTTCTGGTGTGTCTCTTCCCAGTTCTGGTATCAGGATGATGCTGGCTTCATAAAATGACTTAGGGAGGAATTTCTCCTTTTCCATCGTTTGGAATAGTTTCAGAAGGAATGTTACCAGCTCCTCTTTGTACATGTGGTAGAATTCAGCTGTGAATCCATCTGGTCCTGGGCTTTTTTTGGTCAGTAGGCTATTAATTACTGCCTCAATTTCAGAACTTGTTATTGGTCTATTCAGGAATTCAACTTCTTCCTGATTTAATCTTGGGAAGGTGTATGTGTCCAGGAATTTATTCATTTCTTCTAGATTTTCTAGCTGACTTGCATAGAGGTGTTTAGAGTATTCTCTGATGGGAGTTGGTATTTCTGTGGAGTCTGTCAATTTTTATTGTATCTATTTGATTTTTCCCTCTGTTCTTCTTTATTATTCTAGCTGGCAGTCTATTTATTTTGTTAATTTTTTCAAAACACCAGATCCTGGATTCATTGTTTTTGGAGAGTTTTTATTTCTCTAGCTCCTTCAGTTCTGCTCTGATCTTAGTTATTTCTTGTCTTCTTCTAGCTTTTGAATTAGTTTGCTCTTGCCTTTCTAGCTTTTTTAATTGTGATGTTAGGGTGTGAATTTTAGATCTTTCCTGCTTTCCGATGTGGGCATTTAGTGATATAAATTTCCCCCCTTAACACTGCTGTAGCTGTGTCCCAGAGATTCTGGTACATTGTCTCTTTGTTCCCATTGGTTTCAAAGAACTTCTTGATTTCTGCCTTAATTTCATTGTTTACCCAGGAGTCATTCAGGAGCAGGTTGTTCAGTCTCCATGTAATTGTGTAGTTTTGAGTGAGTTTCTTAATCCTGAGCTCTAGTTTGGCTGCACTGAGGTCTGAGAGACTGTTTGTTACAATTTCAGTTCTTTTGCATTTGCTGAGGAGTGTTTTACTTTCAATTATGTGGCTTATTTTAGAATGAGTGCCATGTGGCACTGAGAAGAATGTATATTCTGTTGATTTGGGTTGGAGAGTTCTGTAGATGTCTATTAGATCCACTTGATCCAGAGATGAGTTCAAGTCCTGAATATCTTTGTTAATTTTCTGTCTCCTTGATCTTTCTAATATTGACAGTGGGGTGTTAAAGTCTACCACTATTATTGTGTGGGAGCCTAAGTCTCTTTGTAGGTCTCTAACAACTCATTTTATGAAACTGGGTGCTACTGTAGTGGGTGCATATACATTTAGAATAGTTAGCTCTTCTTGTTGAATTGTTCCCTTTACCATTATGTAATGCCCTTCTTTGTCTTTATTTTTCTCTTTGTTGGTTTAAAGTCTGTTTTGTCAGAGACTAGGATCGCAACTCCTGCTTTTTTTTTTCTTTCCATTTGTTTGGTAAATTTTCCTTCATCTCTTTATTTTGAGCCTGTGTGTGTCACTGCACATGAGATGGGTTTCCTGAATACAGCACACTGATGGGTCTTGACTCCGTATCCAATTTGCCAGTCTGTGTCTCTTAATTTGGGCATTTAGCCCATTTACATTTAAGGTTAGTTTTGTTATGTATAAATTTGACCCTGTCATCATGATGCTATCTGGTTATTTTGCACACTAGTTGATGCAGGTTCTTTGTAGTGTCATTGGTCTTTATACTTTGGTGTGTTTTTGTAGTGGCTGGTACCAGTTTTTCCTTTCCATATTTAGTGCTTCTTTCAGGAGCTCTTGCAAGGCAGGCCTGGTGGGAATGAAATCCCTCAGCATTTGCTTGTCTGGAAAGAATTTTATTTCTTCCTTACTTATGAAGCTTAGTTTGGCTGGATATGAAATTCTGAGTTGAAAATTATTTTCCTTAACAATGTTGAATATTGGCCCCCAATCTCTGCTGAGAGATCCACTGTTAGTCTGATGGGCCTCCCTTTGTAGGTGACCTGGCCTTTCTTTCTGGCTGCCCTTGAAATGTTTTCCTTCATTTTGACCTCAGAGAATCTGATGATTATGTGTCTTGGGGTTGATCTTCTTGTGGAGTTTCTTAGTGGTGTTTTCTGTATTTCCTGAATTTGCATGTTGACCTGTCTTGCTAGGTCAGGGAAGTTCTCCTGGGCAATATCCTGAAGTGTGTTTTCCAGCTTGTTTCCATTCTCCTCACCTCCTTCTGGTACTCCAATCAATTGTAGGTTGGTCTTTTTATAAAGTCCCATATTTCTTGGAGGCTTTGTTCATTCGTTTGTATTCTTTTTTCTCTAGTCTTGTCTGCATGCCTTATTTCAGCAAGGTGGTCTTTGAACTCTTATATCCTTTCTTCCACCTGATCAATTTGGCTGATGATACTTGTGTATGCTTCATGAAGTTCTTGTGCTGTGTTTTGCAGCTCCATCAGGTCATTTATATTCCTCTCTAAATTGGTTATTCTAGTTAGCAGCTCCTCTAACCTTTTATCAAAGTTCATAGCTTCTTTGCATTGGGTAGAACATGCTCATTTAGCTCAGCATAGTTTTTTATTACTCATCTCCTGAAGCCTACTTCTGTCAAATCATCCATCTCATCCTCCATCCAGCTCTGCACCCTTGCTGGAGAGATGCTGCAATCACCTGAAGGAGAAGAGGCACTCTGGCCTTTTCGGTTTTCAGTGTTTTTTTTTTGTTGATTCTTTCTCATCTTTGTGGTTTGTCTAGGTTTGATCTCTGAGGCTGCTGACCCTTGGATGGGGCTTTTGTGGGGGCTTTTTGTTGTTGTTGTTGATACTGTTTATGTTGCTTTCTGTTTGTTTCTTTTTCTTTCAATGGTCAAGTCCCCCTTCTGTAGGGCTGCTGCAGTTTGCTGGGGATTCACTTCAGGCTCTATTCATCTGGTTCACTCTTGTGCCTGGAGATGTCACTCAAGGAGGCTGGAGAACAGCAAAGATGGGTGCCTGCTCCTTCTTCTGGGATCTCTGACCTCGATGAGCACCAACTTGATGCCAGTAGGATCACTCCTGTATAGGTTGTCTGACACCTTTTTTGGAGGGTCTCATTCAGTTGGGTGGCACAGGGAACAGGATCTGCTTAACAAAGCATTTTGTCCCTTGGTGGAGGGGCTCCCTAGGGGCTCAGGCCCAGGGAGATCCAGGTTCTGTCCCTGAGCCCCTGGCTGGAGTTATTGGAGTTGCTGCAGGGAAGCCCCACCCAGTGAGGAAGGATGAGTGAGGCTCAGGCCTGAAGAGGCACTCTGGCCACAGTCGGCCACAGCCAGTGTGCTGGGCTGTGGTGAACATGTCTTGGGACCAAGTTGTCCAGCTTCCCTGGCTCCAGCAAGGGAAAAGCGTGGCCTGGAGCTATAGATATGAATGTCGCCCTTCCCCCATCCAGGGAGATTAGCATGTTAAGCAGTTGTGAGTCCCAGTGCTGGCTGCTGCCCCTCTCCCAAAGAGCTCAAAGGGCTTAGACAGCAGGCAGCTGCAGCTGTGGTGGTGGTCGCCCTTCCCCCCGGGAGCTCAGTAGGCTTGAGCAGATTCCAGCTGAGAGACCACTGAGAATCTGTGAGGCTCCAGGATTGGGACGCTGGGCCCCGGTGGTGTGGGTTCATGAGTGCGATCTTCTGATCAGTGGATTGATCAGAGGATTGCTCAGTTCCGTGGAAAATGCATGGCTTCCCCAGCTGGGTAGCATGCTCACTCACTGCCTCCCTTGGCTGAGGGGTGGGGCTCCCCTACCCTGTGTGGCTCTCAGGTGAGCAGTACACCACTCTGCTCTTCCTCCTTCTCTGTGGATCACACCAGCCTCCTAGTCGGTTCTGATGAGAGAACCTAGATACCTTGGTTGCTGGTGAAGTATTCACATGCTTATGATAGTTCTTTTCGATGGGAGCCTCTGATTGCTGCTGTTTCTAGTCAGCTATCTTGCCGCCTCCTGCCTTGACTCCTTTAAGCCAGAGGTTTCTAATTTACCCATATACATCAGAAACATCACTATAGCAGATATAGCATTACAGAATGTATTTCTTAAATAGTAATATTTGAAAGTCAAAAATATTACTTGTACCCTGGGCTACAGAATGGATGTTGTGTTAACAGTCATGAAAATCACATTAATCTCTTTGTATATTTCCATTAGAGCTCTTTGGTGCCCAGGTACATTGCCAATGAGTAGTAATATTATGAAGGTATCCTTTTCTCTGAGCAGTAGGTCTCAACAGAGTGCTTCAAATACTTAGTAAACCATGCTGTAAACAGATGTGCTGTCATCCAGGCATTTATCTTTCATTTCTAGAGCACAGGAAGAGTAAATTTAGCATTTTCAGAATGAAAAGTGAATGTTGGCTGCAAATAGAGTCACCAGCTACATTAGCCTGTAAAAAGAGAGTCTGTTCTTTAAAGCCTTGAAGCCAGGCATTGACTTCTCCTCTCTAGCTATGAAAGCCCTAGATAGCATCTTCTTGCAAGGTTGTTTTATCTACATGGAGAGTCTGTTCTTTAGTGCAGCCACCTTCATCAATGATCTTTCCTAGGTCCTTGCTGCAGCTTCTACATTAGCACTTGCTGCTTCACTTTGCATTGTTACTTTTTGGCAACAGTTTCTTTCCTTAAACCTTAAGAACCAACCTCTGCTAGCTTCAAACATTTCTTTTGTGGCTTTTTCACCTCTCTCAGCCTTCCTATAATTGAAGAGTTAGGGATCTGCCCTAGATTAGGCTCTGGCTTAAGAGAATGTTGTGGCTGGTTTGATCTTCTATGCAGACCAGTAAAACTTTCTCCATGTCAGCAATAAAAGTGTTTTGCCTTCTTATTTGTATGTTCACTGGAGCAGCACGTTTAATTTCCCTCAAGAACTTTTCCACTTGGCTAACTGGCACAAGAGGCATAGCTTTCGGCCTCTCTTAGCTGTTTACATGCTTTCCTCACTAAGCTTAATCATGCCTCACTTTTAATTTCAAGTGAGAGACTTGCAACTACCTTTCATTTGAACACTTAGAGACCATTGTAGGGTTATTAATTGGCATAATTTCAATATTGTTGAAATTAGGTAATAGGGATCCCCAAGGAGAGAAAGAGAGCTGGAAAAACAGCCAGTGGATGGAGCATTCAGAACACACACATTTATTAAGCTATTCAACATGTACGGGGACAGTTTGTGATGTTCCAAAACAATTATAATTTTAACATCAAAAATCACTGATCACACATCACCATAGCATGTATAATAATAATCAATCATCATAAAAATAAATGTTTGAAATATTGTGGGAATTTCCAAAATGTGACAGATAGATGTGAAGTAAGCACATGCTTTTGGAAAAAATGGCACTCATAGACTTGTTCAGTGCACGGCTGCCAAAAGCCTTCAATTTGCAAAAAAATACAGTATCTGTAAAGTTCAATAAAATAAGATATGCCTCCACAAATTTTAACTATATATATTTTAGAAGACTAAAATATTTTTCTTAACAATTTTTAAATTGCAAAAATGTGTTCACACCTATATTACACATATTTTCCTAGTTTAAACTGTAGTTCCTATATTATCTAAAAGTGCAAATAATATTTTTTAATGAACTTAGAATATTTGGTAATATTCTAAGTTTGGAAAGCAGGGATGAAAGAGAATTGGCATACACACTGTGATAACTGCAGGAATAGAGTGGATGTTATATTTGCTAAGAAGTCTGGGGGGTCTTTGGAGAGAAAATAGGAAAGGGATTAGACTTGACCTGCACTGCACTGGACTCAAGTCCTTGGACATCACATTTAGACTACCATGAAGGAAGGTGGGTAGAAGCTCTCTTATTGTCTCAGGTAAGAAATGTATTCACTGAAGCAGAAAAGACTTAATGAATGTGAGTTGATTTCAGAATGAGAAGAATAATTTTAGATTGAAACTTGTTGATTTTTTTTTCCTATTCAAGTCTGAGGCAACTGTACACAAGTTTAACAAAAACAGGAGCTCTAAGAAATTGCAGAAAGTCAATAAATATAAATGCTCTTCTGTTTAAAATACTGTTAAAAAATCAGAAACTTCTATCATTATAGTGAGCTCAAGCATGATTCCAACACCTTGGTAGAAATGGAACCATTTGTTGTTTTAGTAAAAGAAACACAAGCAGTGATGAAGGTTAGCAGATTACTATCAGTAATAATAAAAAAGGGTGATTCTACAGTTAGAGCAAAATATTTTGGGCCACATAATGAGAAGCTAGAGCAGAGCAACAGAGCTTGGCTGTAACATTACGGGAAAAAGTGATACCCACAGGCAAACATCAAAGGCTGGTAAGTAGAAACAGCCAGCCACCCAAATCCCTTATAGGAAATGGGAGAAACTACGAGAAGTAACTAGAATTTCAATAATTCTTCTTGGAAGAACTTACAGACAAAAAGTGTGTCTGCTATTATTATTGTTGTGATCAACCTTTCCTCATTGCCCCATTGTCTAATGCAAAAGTATGTGTTACACATGTAAAATAAGAAGTGCAACAATGATTACAATGTCATTGTTATTAATTTTTTAATTTTCTTTCAATTATTAAAAAAATAACAAATTAACAAAAATCTAACTTTTCTGAGCCATAAGTGTGAGTTTAAAAATCAGCAGAAGGATTCTCTGTTGGGCTTTGACTTTCATAAGAACTTCATGATAAACTCCCTGGCTGACACCGTCTTTGGAAAACATGCTTCTCCCCAGGAATGCCCTAGCATGTGCACAATGTGACATGCTGACATTGACCATGACTATTTCCTGTCCTTTCCGTTTAGGCTTGAGTTCATTATATCATCTATTTTCTTATCCTTTCTGGCCTCTACACATTGAATGTCAACTTCTAAACAGCATTAAAAAAAAAATAGTACCACCTGTCTCTGTTCCCAGAAGTAGTCTCATTGGATAGGAAAAGGTCAAAATTAAATTTTCATCCTAGATGAATATTGTGCCCAGATGCTAGCAAGGAAGCCTAAAGTCATTATGAAAAACCTTAAGTGCATATATCAATCTCTAGATGAGCTGATTCATTTCAGATTGTACACTAGCATCCTTCTTTCTCCTGTGTACCTGTTTGGTTAATTATTTCTCCCTGTTATACTACAAATTCCACAAGGTAACCCTGTAGCACCTTTTTTTTTTTTTTTTTGGAAAATAAATCATTATCTTTTGTCAAAGGCATGCATAATTGCAACAAAGTAACAGTTCAAAACTGCTTACAGTTGGCTTTTTACATTTGACAAATACTGAAGAGAATAATTGCCTAAAGACAATGTATAACCTTGATTTAAATGACTTATTATGCATACTTCACACGTATGCAGTGAAAATAATCTTCCTCCCTCAAAACAGTTCCCCCTGCTGACAAATGAATTTGTTAGGTGGAAAACAATGTACATTTATAATTCCCTTGTCTGTTTTATAACTTCATGTATCTTACATCTACTCCCCTTTTACCTCATTGCCCTACTTTTTAAGCCAAGAACTCATTTTTCATCTATGTTAACTTTGTATAATGAACACACAAGTCTAAGGAAAATGAAGTATATAATACAAACAGGGTAAGTAAATGAAAATAAGAGTAGTATTCATGTTCTTTCCCTCCCTGTAAGTGTACATAACATTGATGCTCTTGTGATGTCTAGATAGAGGGTAGGCAATAGCATGAACTACTGCCAAATAGCATTTAAAGTCCTATCAAACCTCACATTACATATATCCCAATTAAGTAAACTACAGTTTTACTTTTCCCCCCCTTTCACGACAGACAAATGATTACTCTCTGAATGTTATGAGGGTTTTGCAAAAACATTTTCAGGATTTACAAATAGTCTGGTGGGTTCGTTTCTTGTGACTTTCAAGCTTTCTATCTTAAATGTTATCATATTGCTAATCAAATAAATTAAAAAGCAAATGGGATATTGGGAGAGGGAGGTTTTATTCCCCTCACTTAGGAACATCATTAAACAGGAAAGGAAAATGCCTATTAGAGGGCAAACCAAAAAGACTTCAAAATAGTTGAGAACACCTGTCATGCTTTTCGGTTTTATTAGCTGCTTTTCCCCTAGTAAAATGTAGACTGCAACCATCATTAAATTGTATTTAAAGTTGTGCAGATGGTGGTCAATACTAATAGATGCTTACTTGTATCAAGCTGTCAAAAAGTCCAAAGTAAAAATTGCTCAATGATGGACTATAACTAGAGAGGAGTGTTCCAATTGGTCTAAGCAGTTTGATATATGAAGATAGAAAGCCAAATAATTAAGGATCAGAGGTAGAGGGCAAAAGTAGCTGTCTCACAAGCAATGCATTTGGACCTTTTATCAAAAAGAAACATTGATACAAATATAATAGGAATCTTGCAGCATAGGAAGGAGGAAACACACCTCTGCTAACTCAGTGTCTCTCAAATAGGAATCCATAAATGAAAACCCAGCAATCTTTACAGGGTTCTACAAATTTGGTATGACAAGTTTTTCAAAATTATATTCATATTTTTAAATAGCACATTTTTACAAGATGTAATTAACCACCATAAAATGTAGTATACTGAGGAACTTCAAAGGTGACGTTTGAATGTCATTGGCTGTAACTGGATCCAAATATCTATTTGAATCCAGATATATAGATAACCATTAGATCAGATAGACAGATATGCCCACATATACATATATGCATATGTATGTATATGTGGGTCTATCTATATATCTGTATATACATTTACATATGTATATGTACATAAATATACATGTATATACATGTATATACATGTACATACATATAGCGTCTATGTGCCAGGTAGTAGTCTAAGACTAAGTGTACAACAGCAACAAGACAGACAAAATCTTTGTTCCCGAAGCACTTGTATGTCTTATGAGAATGTATGGGGTAGTAGCAAGTACTATCTGGGGAATCAAACAGGGCAATGTGATGACAGAACATGCCTGAGCATTAACAACAGAAAGGTAGTTCAGCAAACCCTCTACAAAGGGACGATATTTAAACTGAAACATACATGATGAGAAGGAGCAAGGCCAAGAAAATAAAAAAACAGGGTGAAGAGAAATCCAGTCTGAGACTTTTAGTTGAAGGACTGTCAACAGGAACAAGTTTTATGTGTTTTAGAAGAACAGAAAAGTGTGCGGTTGGTGGGACTTGGTGAGCGTCCATATTAGACAGGTGAATGAAAATCAGGCCATGTGGTCCAGGATAAAAAGTTTTTTAATTATTGGAAAAGCATCCATGTTTTTAAATTTTAATATCGCTATTTAAAAGATCACTCTGGCTCCTAAGAGGGTAATGGATTATTGAACAGGAAGGGAAATGAAGACCCTATTCAGGGGTTGTAGCAATCTATTCAAGAAATAAGCACAGCTTATATTGCAATGCTAACAGTAGATACAGAAAGAAGTAGGTGGATTGATTTGGTGAATGTGGGCGAAAGAGAGTAGGGTTTGGGTGACAAGTCTCTGGTAATCCTCTGCTCATGCGGACAGGCTGTGTTCTCATTTACCGAGTGGCAAAGAATCAGAGTTAATCAGTTTGATCGGAGAAAGGATGCTGAAAATAAGAAATTCAAGTTTAGACATTTCAATTTTGAAATGTCTATCACTGGTCATCTAAATGAAAAAGTCAAGTAGGAAAAAAATGGTTCTCAAGTTTTATGGTAATGTTTAGGACAAATCAACGACATGAAAAAAAGAATGATAATGCCGTTGGATGCTTTAGAATCGTTTAGGAGCCTGTGAGACACTCTTGGAAAAGTAAATGTCCTGATTTATGAACACAGTGCTAAAGTCCTTTGTAAAATGAAGAGCACAGTATCATTCTTTTAAACAACTCACTGGAATTAAAAACTTTTTAAAGCTAAAACCTAAAAAAGCCACACATGAATAACTTTTATTCAATTTAATAATGTGAACATACTGGCATTTATAATCTAAATGTTAACAAAATATAATAAAATGTAGTTGATTTTAAATTATCTTCAAGATATTTCCAAATAGTATTTTCTAAATAACATCTTTTGACATTTTAGTATCCATTTATATAGATTCACTTTAAATGTTCAATTTCCACTTACAATTTTTTTTTTTTTTGAGACAGAGTTTCACTCTTGTTGTTCAGGCTGGAGTGCAATGGCGTGATCTCAGCTCACCACAACCTCAACCTCCCTGATTCAAGTGATTCTCCTGCCCCAGCCTCCCAAGTAGCTGGGATTACAGGCATGCACCACCATGCCTGGCTAATTTATTTATTTTTATTTATTTATTTTTGTATTTTTAGTAGAGATGGGGTTTCTCCGTGTTAGTCAGGCTGGTCTCAAACTCCCTACCTCAGGTGATCTGCCTGCCTCGGCTTCCCAAAGTGCTGGGATTACAGGTGTGAGCCACCGCGCCTGGCCCCAAATTTTTTAATTTAATTAAGGACCTTCTGTACTAAAACTTACTTATGTATTCCCCTCTTGTTGGATATTTATGTTGTGTCCTAATTTTGGTAAAAGTGTTAGATATTTTTGACATTTAAATGAATGTCATGTTTAAATTAAATGATTAGTTTCAGATAAAATGCTATCAGAAAGCTTGTCCTACTTTTATTAAATACCTTTTGCTCAATGATTGCTTTGTGTCAAAATATTATTCATTCTTCACTTTCCTCCCTCTTTCTACAGAAATTGCAGTTAACAAACTTTCACCAGTGATTTTTCAGTTAATCTGTTTATTGCAATTTATAAATGGGTTAGATTTATGTTGATGATCTTATTTAAATAAATTCCTTGTACTTTTTTCTCCTTCAGATTAAAATATGGTTTTATTTAACTTCTTAGCTCTTAAATAAAAATGTTGGAATGCAATTTAGTTTTAAGAGTTGAATGCTTTGAACAAGTCACAACCCATTATATTTTTGTGGATGGAATACAGGCAAAAGAGGGAAAAGCAGACATTTGCTGTTATTTTTAAAGTGTGACTTTTAAAAAAATCAAATGTACAGCTGAATCTGGGGAAATAAACATTCTTTATGGATTTCCTCTGATGCTAAAAAATGACTTAATGATAGTTTCTAACAGGAAAGAATTCCTTTTATTAAATTACATGTTTCTTTGGTTAACATTAAGCCATGGTTTTTTAATTTAATTTTTTTTTTTTTTTTTTTTTTTTTTTTAGATGGAGTTTTGCTCTGTTGCCCAGGCTAGAGTGCAAGTGGCATGATCTCAGCTCACTGCAACCTCTGCCTCCTGGGTTCAAGCAGTTCTGCTGCCTCAGCCTCCCAAGTAGCTGGGACTATAGGCGCCCGCCACTGCGCCCAGCTAATTTTTTTTGGTATTTTTAGTACAGATGGGGTTTCACTGTGTTAGCCAGGATGGTCTCGATCTCCTGAGCTCGTGATCCGCCCACCTCGGCCTTTGTTAATTTTATTTAACAAAAAATCCAACTCTTTACCAGGATCTACAAGGTCATATACATTTTGTCCCTGCTCCCTTCCCAAATTCATCTCCCACCAGATCTCCCCCTGAAGCTCTGCATACACTGGCCTTTCTCTTATTTGAAAACAAATGGACTGGCTTCTGCCTAAAGCATGCTTTCCTTTCTGCTTAGAATACTTGATCCCCAGTTCTCTGTGTCAGGCTTCTTCTCATCACTTAACTCTCCACTTAACTGTAATCTCCTCAGAGACCTATTTTCCCACCCAACGGAAAGGTACAACAGTACCTGGCACATTGAACAGAGTTGGCCAAAATTTATTAAATCAATGATTGAAGGTTAGTGATATGGTTTGTGCTCCCATCCAAATCTCATCTTGAATTCCCACATGTTGTGGGAGGGAGCCAGTGGGAGGTAACTGAATCATGGGGGCAGGTCTTTTCAGTGCTGTTCTCATGATAATGAATCAGTCTCACGAGATCTGATGGTTCTGAAAAACGGAAGACTCCCTGCAAAAGCTCTCTCTTTGCCTGCTAGCATCCATGTAAGACTTGACTTGCTCCTCCTTGCTTCTGCCATGATTGTGAGGCCTCCCCAGCCATGTGGAACTGTGAGTCCAATTAAACCTCTTTCTTTTGTAAATTACACAGTCTCAGGTACATCTTTATCAGCAGTGTGAAAACAGACTAATACAGTTAGCTTGAGAGAAATTTAAAAATGTTTTAATCTAGTAAAATTGGCTTCTATCACCTTTAGCGAAGGCTAATGAAATTCTCACTTTGTACCCTTTTTAAAAACTGTCATTAAAATCCTCACATATTTCTCTGTTGATTTACTGCTATGAGGTAGATGACATCATCTGGTCACTTAGCTAGTTACCAAGAAAATTCTGGAATAATTATAGGAAACGAGAAGAAGAGAACATATATCTAAAAACCCATTATGTTCTGAAATTTTGGATAGTTGAGTTCATTTATTAGACATAGTTCATTAAAACAGATATAACTACTCTATAGGCAGCACATAGCTCCCCTGGGCCCATCCTATAGGACATCTAGAGATGGCGTGACAAGTGGTTGATGCCTTGAACAAAGAAACTAGTTTTCCTTTTCTCTACTAGAGAGCTTTGAGAATGAAACGTGTCTGAGGTAGATATTATTATTTCCTTGCACACATAAAGAAACTGAAGCTTAGGAACCAATAACATCTCTAAGGTTAAAGGGTGTGAATGTCAGCACATTAATTCAATCTCTTCAGTCACATTTTCTTCACCTTGCCAGGCTTTGCTACCTCCTGAAATAATTCCTTGATATCTTCTCTGGAATGTTCTACACACGAATAAAAAACAAAGTGTTAAAAAAAAACTTGTCATCAGTGCTCCTCTTCATATTATGTCTACTTCAGAGAGTGAAACTGTCGTTTACCTAGTGAATTACTCCCCATCTAAATAGACAGTTAGTTATTAAATCCTGTGTGCCCTGATTTCTAAGTATCCCTTGTTTTGGTAACAATTTTGCCAGGGACTTGCCTTCATTTCCTTTACCTCTACCATAGTTTAGTCTTTCATCTCTCAGATTTCAACATAGAACTAGAACTGATCCTTCACTTCTACTTTATTATCCCTCCAAATTCTACTCTCATGACTGAAATGGACCTTGCTAAAGGAAAATGTCCCTATTAATTTTTTTTTCCTTAAAATACTACTGGCAGCTTCCAATAGCGTCCAAGATAAAGTCTAAATGCCTTGGGCTTAGTTTATAAAATTCTTCACTTTTAGGAGCCCAGCTTCTGCTCAGTACTACCCAACACTGAACTACTTGAAGTTTGTAGTATATTTTAGAGGTTTCTAAGTATCCATTCTTTCATGCCCCACAGTCTAGATATCTCATCTTCCTGACTGATTTCCACTCTTGCAGCTATCAACTCAAATGTCATATCTTCAGGAATGTTCCTGGACTTCTACATTTGAATTAGAGATCTTTTTTCTGTCCCTCTTCACCTCTGAATACCTATTTCTCAGCTTTTATATGCTGCATGGAAACAAAACAGTTAATAAGCTCTTGTGGGCAGAATGGTTCTCTTTCAGTTGAGTGCCCCAATACCCAAGCACTTAGCATAATCCCTAGTTTAGAGACTCTTAAAACATGCTAATTAAAATCATTAAAAATGTGTAAATGAAAAAGTACTTTTTCATAATTGGCAATTTTGACTGGTTATGATCCTCAGTAGACATCTAGGAAAAGTAAACACACTGAATGAGACAATCACTCTATTTCTGCTAAGTCTAGTTACGCTTGTAGTTACCTCCTGGTTAAATTCAACTGGCTTCTAGGTGGTCTACCTGCTGCCTCATTGTCGTTCCTGCAACATTCTTCCTCAGAAATGAAGCTCCTTAAGGCCTCATGTCAGCCTTATCACAGAATCTCAGGAAAGTTGGGATTGAAGGGATAATGAGGTTACCTAGTCCAATCTTCAAAGGAGCCCATATCATCTATTTTGACAGGTGTAGTATTCAATGATAATTTATCTATCTGTAAATGTGCCATGACAAATTTTACGGAAGTAATGAAATTTTAGTAATCCAAGAAGACAGCTCCACTGTGATCTCTGCTATTGCATATGTTTTCTTGGTGATAAGGAATCTAGGGAGAAGAGATTCAAACTGCTATTTTAATAAGATTTTGAGGGGAGAGCTCCAGATTTGTGATATGATAGTAAATTGGCTGCAAGTGAAAAAAAAAGAATATATGAAATTGGTTGTTATAAAACAGAACCATAGTGAAAGATTTGCTAATAATTTTATGATTGAGGGTTCTGTATCACAGACTTTCTCTTCATTTAGAGACTTGTTATAATCTAAACAAAGAAAAGCTTGGCTGTTCATGCAGGAGGAGGGAGTAAAAGGTAAATAACACATTTAAATAATTGAAAGTTCTCAAGAAAGGTTAAAGGGAAGAAAGTCTGTAATCTTCTCTTCACACATTTCTTTCTTTGGTTCAAGACCCAGAGAGACAAATGTGATTGGTTCTAGCTAATTACAGGAATATATCCTAAACTTTCCTTACCTTTACCATTCTTCTTTCTATTTTTAACTTGCCAAGTTCTCCTTCTTTCTGAATGCCATATAAAAACCATTAACTAGGGTTGTTAATACACTTGGGCAATTTCTTTTATTTTCATGAATACGAAGTTAGAAATAAAAATTACCCCCAATACATTAAAAAGGGCATTGTAAGTTCTATAACTAAAGGACTTAAAAAAACAGTAAAAATATTTTCATCCTGATTGCAAAATATCACCCCAATTTTATTGCCATATAACCTGGAACTTACACTTAAATAAGGGGGAGACTAGAAGAAATTCTGAAAGTCAATATAAAAAAGATTATTCTAATTACCTAATTTTCTCACAATCTGCCAACTTTACTGCCATTGTTAAAGCGCAGACTCTCATCATGTCTTATCTATCCAAATACAATGTGATAGCTCAAAAGTGCAAAAATATATGTCATGTTAAAATATATTTTGCCATAGGAATATTTTCCCAGTTTCTTGTCTTATTAGCACAATTCATACTAAATGGAAACTAATAAATGCATTTTCCAGAAAGATTCAAAGAGAACCAAGCTTGCAAATGCACACGTTAGCCCAATTCCAGAATGGTTTCCTCTCTGTGATTGCAATTGATAATTTCACTTTATTACAGACTTCAGGCAACTTCTCTCATATATAAAATCTTAGATGGATTTGGTGTTTTCAGCATCTTGAAAATAAAGCTATCATGTCTGTTTATTCCTTTCTTTCAAAAGGCTAACATCAATACATGATTTGGGTGTCAAAATAAGTCCTACATGTAAAACAGAGAAAGATGAAGGAAAAGTATTCCTATGACTAAAGAAAAAACAAATGATAATGAGTTGGTCCTATCATCTCATAAGTGAATGCAAAATGGTAGAGAACTATAAATCAGAGACGAGGGGCTTTCCCTAGAGTGGATGGCACTTTAGGACACTATATCTTATATTGGGTAAACGGTTTCAATTACCTCAGTTATTAGGGTCTGTTTTAAACCTTCCCAATAATATAATACTTAAACAGATATTGAAAATATCTCTGGTTTTTATAATAGGATAAATTTCTTTGCTGTCTCTACCGAGCTGTGATCCAAAGGAAAACAATCACTCAATACTATGGAAGAAACACCATTTTTTGTTCATATTTGTTTCTTTCTTCCTGATGTATTTATTTATCAAGTAAATGAAACCAGTGAAAAACGATGTTAGACATTTCTGTGACAATGTCTTAATGCCAATTAAGGACAATGTCCTTAAATGCCAAAGTCCTGGACACATACCCATGACTAGGAAAGAAGATTCTAGAAATGCCTAGTCACGCCAAGAGATGATTTAGTTGTTCTTGCTTTTCTCATTAAAACTTTCAAGGTGAATGAATATGTGCTCCTAAAAAAATCACCATTTAAAATACTGCTTTTTTGAAACATTTTCAAAGTCAGCCCATTGATACCATCTTAACAGACACACAGCTGGAACTTTTCTCCTATAAATCTAATGACTTTTTCTTTAATACTTTACCTCCTTCAGTTCCGCCTTTCTGGACAGCACAACATACTGAGTGGTGATTTATACCAGGATACAGGCTGTTCTTGCCTTTTCTTTGTCCAGATTGTATGAAGGTCACAGTGAACAACAACTTCTCTCATGTACTTATGTGATATTACAGAAGCCAGGGCTTCTCTCAGCTTGAGTTTATTATTTGGAGATTTGAGTCCAGACTTCTTTAGCTGCTTGATTTATTTTTTGCCTTCCCCTAAATTAAAAATACTGCTGGTGCCTATATTTCACTGTATGTTTTCATCAAGTTTTTAAGTTTTATTTGCTTTTTTAGATTGCTTCTCCTATGACATTAAGGGGAATGGAAATTGCAGTGAGTTTATCATATTAAATAAATATCATCTCAATATTAAACACAACTCCAGTCTTTATCCATTGGCTTTCTTCTATCTTTCTCTTTTAATAAACGTGGAAGTTTGAGATCGGAAGGAAACTAAAAGACATCAACCTCAGGTTCTATTTAATGTTGAACATCTGGAGTTCTGCTCAAACATGTCCTGCAATGCGGATCTCATTTCCCCACTAAACAACACATTCCTCTTTCCGAAGTCTCTTATTGTTAAAAGATTTAACTTTGTAGCAAAACTTTAACTGTTACTTTCATCCATTTTTTGGTACCTTTCCAGAAATATAGAACTTCTAAGTCATCTGTCCTAAAACATCCTTGAAGACAGTTCTTATATCTTCTTTCCTCTATCTGCTCCAAATACTTCCTCACCTACACCACAGGTCATTAAGCAACCCACCCAGTGGTAAAACTTTCTCTTATCAATTTGCTCTAGGTTATCAGCCTTCCTGACATATAAGCCACTAAATCCATACAGCTACATGCAGAATAGGACATAATCATATCAACATTTCATATATTCTACGTATTATATTACAATTAGTGTAATCTAAACTTAGAATTACCTTTTTTAAAAACCACATTGTATTGTAATTTCTTGCCAATTAAAATCACTAAAGTCAAATTATGTAACTTCTATCTTATGTAACCTAAGTAGGGTTCTGTACCTAAATTAGAACAATTGATCACATCTGTTTTGATTACATTTGCTCTTGTTGGGTTTAATCTAATCTTTCTTAGAGAATCCTACCAAAGTACCAGGTCAAGGCACAGTGGGAACTCAGGTCAGGATTATAAATCAGACTGCTATAAAGACACATGCACACGTTATGTTTACTGCGGCACTATTCACAATAGCAAAGACTTGGAACCAACCCAAATGTCCAACAATGATAGACCAGATTAAGAAAATGTGGCACATATACACCATGGAATACTATGCAGCCATAAAAAATGATGAGTTCATGTCCTTTGTAGGGACATGGATGAAACTGGAAACCATCATTCTCAGCAAACTATCACAAGGACAAAAAACCAAACACCGCATGTTTTTACTCATAGGTGGGAAGTGAACAATGAGAACACATGGACACAGGAAGGGGAACATCACACAGTGGGGCCTGTTGTGGGGTGGGTGGAAGGGGAAGGAATAGCATTTGGAGATATGCCTAACATTAAATGACGAGTTACTGGGTGCAGCACACCAACATGGCACATGTATACATATGTAACTAACCTGCACATTGTGCACATGTACCCTAAAACTTAAAGTATAATAAAAAAAAAGAAAACTAAAGCAAGATATAATGAAGACCGAGAAGCCTTTAAAAATAGGCAACTTGTGAATAGCCCTACCTTTTACTTGCTGATGGAAAATCTGAAAAAGAAATGAAATAAAAAGAGGAAGAGAATTATTTCCCAGCCTTTAGACTGGAAAGTGTGTGTGCTTTTGTGTATAGCAGAAAATAGGAAAATATAGTGTCAGGCACTATAATTTAATCAACTATGTGTTAATTATTGTATGAACCTAGAAAAAGTTAAATCCTTATCATTATAATACTTGTTTATGAGTCAGCAGTATAATTATTAGATATAAATCCAAAATATTGAGTCACAGAATTTAGTATTTCTATGTGTTGAATATAAGATATCTTAGGAAAAGCAGGTTACGTAATCCATGCACCATTCAGAGAAAAGAGCCCGTATGTAAATTTAGGTCTCTCTGTACATTTAATCAATTTCAAAAAAGTAAAAGAATTAGCATGACTGTGTTGTTGTAAATAAATAAAGCAATGCAAATTTTCTCTTTGTGGAAGAGGTAGGGCAGAGTGGACATGGGTTCAATTATCTTACTAAACATAGAAAGTGGAAATTTTATTCCCAAAAAATTTTTTGAGTACCAATTATAGAATGTACCAGTCAGTATTCTAGTCACTAGGCTAACAAACTAACTCCTCACTGCATGGAGCTTACAATCAGAGAAATAACAGAAAAATTAAACAAATATTTACCGATTATAAAAATAAGGAAAAGAAGAAAAAAGAATGAAATGTGGATAAAGAAATTCAAGTGGATGTGGTATTCCATTTTTAAATAGGATCACACAGTAGTAATGAAATGAAACATTACAGTACTATTTGAAAGAGGAGGTAAAATGAGTCAAACAAATATCTGGATGAAGAACATTCCAGGCAAAATGAACAGCCAACGCAAAGGCTGGAACATCCCTGGGGTATTTAGGAAACTGCAAGAAAGAAACTGTGTACTGAACCTGGTGATCAAGAGGCAAAATAATAATAAGATGAGGTGAGAGAGATAACGGTGGCCCTAACTGTAGGGCCTTATAGACCTTTGAAAGACAGGCTTGTACTTTGAGTGAGGTGAGAAGGCATGGGACAGACTGACAGAGAAGTGATAATTTGACTTACATTTTAAGAGGATTATTCTGGCTGCTCTATTGAGCATAGATTGTGGGGTGAGGGCAGGTGAGTGGAATCAGGGAAAGAAATGAGAAAGCAATTGCAATAATCTATGTGAGAGGCAGTGCTGTCATAAAACAGGGTAGTAGCAATAGCGCTGGTGAACAGTTGCCAAAACTCCCAAAAATATTTAGAAGACAGAATATGTATTAATATCAATTACACTGGAAAGTGTTTGAGAAAGTGAATGATATCCATGTAGATCTTTACTCCTTTAATCTTATCCCCAAGAAAAGTTCAAATAAATCAACTTATGGAATAGTGAGATCTCCAAAAAAATTACAGAGCCAAGAATTCAGCTGTATTTTTTATAATATCAGAGAATCAATCTTTGATTAAGGTAAGAGCAAATAATGCCTCTCTACTTTTGCCCCATGTATTATTTATAATATGCTAAATATTAACCTGGTCTTATAATTATGTGATGGATAAAACTAAATCCAAAAATCTCATATAACATAACAAGTAAACATAAAAAACTTAATGATTATAAAATTGCATATATGATTCTTAAATAACAAACTTCAGAGACTTTTTCTTCTATGGAAACCACAAGACTGAAACTTTTCCGTTTTCTTCAGTTTTTTTTTTTTTTCTCCTGCTGTCAGTGTGGTAAAACATATCTATTATTTCAAAATAGGAAAATATTTACTGTTGCTTTTTGGCATTAGAGACTGACACTATATGCTTGTTTTATAGTCTAAAATTAAGGAAGAGATAAGTTACAAACAATGAAATCACATTCTGTTTTCCTGAAAGTTATAAACATGTATCACCTGGTAGGCAACTTTATAAACTGGCTCACGATAATTCCCACCTGCTTAATAGTATTCACATCGTTGTAAAATCTCTTCCCTTTGAATAAGAACTGGACCTTGTGACTTGCTTGTAACAAAGAATAGGTCAAAAGTGATAGATATCACTTCTCTGATTAGGTTACAAAATTCTGTGGCTTCCATCTTGCTAGCATTCTCTCTTACTGGTACTCCCTTTTATGCCCTCTCCTCAGCTAGCTGATATGTTGTAAGATGCTCTCTGGAAAAGCTCAAAGAACAGGGAAGTAAGAAAGGCCTCCAGGCAACAGCTCATGAGAGACTGAGTCCTGCCAATGATGGGGATTCTTTACAGAAGAGCCTTGAGATGACTGCAGCCCTGTGAGATTGCCAGAGCTACAGGACCCAGATAAGCCACACCTAGACCAGACCCACATGTGAAATAATAAATCTGTATCAACTTAAACTGCTAGATTTTGGGGTAATATGTTATGCAGCGATAGGTAACTAGTACACAGTACATTTAGTCCATAAATTAATTTAAAGAACTATGAAAACAAGAGTGAATAAACACTTTTAAGTAGATCACTTAATTACTTTAATATCTTGACTTTTTAATGCCATTCCTAAGAGGGAATGGTCAACTATAAATGAAGCAACAAAAATAGGCTTTTGAGAACAATAAACTCAAGTATATCAAGTTGAGGGAATGATTCAGTCAGAATGAGAACACAGTAAACAGCTGAAATGGAAGCTATAGCTTTCCATTTTGGTTTAATACCTATAGTTATACAATAAAAGTGTGGCAGCAACTATGAATTCATTATCATTCTACCCTGTTAATGTTTTGTGATTTTAAGACTCCTTAAACTCAGAGGAGTGTGTTAGATGCCTTTAAGAGTTTGACAAATGGATAGAAATCTTCCTATTTGCTATTCCTTCCCCTTTTATCTTTGTTTCCATCCCCCGACCGCTAAAATTTAGTCTTACACTTAAATTATATTGAACAACAAGACTCATTCCATACTAAGAGGCTATAAAGTACTATAAGGCAGATATAATTATCTTCATATATTATAAAGTTAGGCATGGAATATAAGCAAAGTTTAATATAAATACTGAGTAAAACTATTAATGACACATTCTCTGAGAAGTGTGGTCCATCTCTAGTTACAAACAATGAAAGGATTACAAAGATGGGTTTTTCTTATGGATTTGGTTTCTATGACTCAATGTAATATTCTTGCTTTACACTCAGTTACCTTAAACAATAAGTTCTTGTACAAGTTTAAAACAGAATATTATTCTCAATGCAACTAGCAACCACCCATTAACAGTGGGAAATGGGATAACTAGCTAGTTCTCGTGCCTATTTTCAATGTCTTTCACAAGATGTGTGTTAAATTGAGCTTTATTCTCCTATAGTATTTCCTCTGGCTACAATTCTCAAAATACAGAAGACTTCTTTTTGCTACAGCTTATAGTTAGCTTATTTAGAAACCCAGTGCTGCTACTTGTTAGCAATGTAATGTTTGGGGAGTTACCTAATACCTTTGAACTTTAATTTTTTTATCTATAAGATGGTAATCATAAACTAGAGCACAAATGGTTTTTTTTAATGTTCATGCAAGATAATAAAAATGGGACTTACTAACTCAAATCTTAATTTAAAAGCATGAGAGTATTAATGTAATATTATGTACTGTGCCACACTACAGCGGAGGAGAAATGAGTACATGAATATTTGCTCTCTTATTTGTGGAAAGAAAAGGGATTATTATAATAAATATGTATTAAACCTAGTAGCAGACTGGTCATTTTAAAATTTGTCTTTCTGCTGATATATTATTAGGATACATCATGGAAATGTACCTTATTCTAATAAAACCAGTAACATCAAGGAAGGTAAGTTAATGTCTCACAAATAAAGAGTTAACAGTAAGTGGTCCAAATACATCGAATTAAAATAGCAGCTTGTGGTCTTTGCATTCATATCTTTAAATTCAATCTCAGAATAAATTACTGGAAGTTTTCTCATGGAGCTCACTAAGTCCTTGGCCCTGGATTACCTCTTGCCATGCACCCTAAGGAGAAGTTTCCTGTGCATTTGACTGCACAGAGATAAAAGACCAGGTAACCTTATTCAAAGTACATTTTTTTTTCCTTTAGTGAACAGGCAGTAAAGACCTCTGAGATCCTTGTATACTGCTTCTTAGATCACCCAGAATAACTATATATAGTCGAAGATGGAATTTGCTTAAGAATGGTAGCTAAGGAAAAATGACTTTAATATGAATGAATCAGGTGTCAGTCAGTGTCTGGCACTGTAGGCTCATTTGGAACATTAAAAACCCATCACTTACTGCACATAGTTTATGATAATTAAGGCCTTCCAGACTGCCCACTTGGTCCTTTAAATAACTTTCTAAACCATACTGTCCTTTATGTCGATAAGAATGCCATAAACATTTAACAAGAAATTTTAGGTAAGATCTGTTTTTCTTCAACAATTTAGTTTTAATTTTTTAAATATATGTAAAAGAATCTTATTGTTAGAGGTGACAGAATAAAGGCATTTCTATGTCACTTTCTTCCCTGAAACCTATAAAACTACAAAATGCATGAAGCTCAAATAAGGATTTTCTATCTTCACTGAAGGCATGAAAAACCAACCTGATTGCAAGCCTCAATCTATAAATAACTGCCCAAAACAGTGATCTTGGGACCAATTTGTGTCATGAGGCCTAAACTAGATCTCTATATATCTGTGTCTGTTTCTGTATGTCTGCGTCTGCGCCTGTGTCTGTGTGTCTCTTTGTCTATATCTACATCTACATCTATATGCTAATATGTACCAAACTAGATGGTACACACCGAAATGTCTGTAACCCTAAATAGTTGAGGATGACTCATCATTTATTTGAGATGAGAAGCTTAATGATCTGAATGGGTTATGAAAAAATCCTTGAGCCTTATTCCACACTGCCCGGTGGCAGAAAATGAGGCCAAACGAGTCGTCCACACATATTCACAAGAACATGCTGCACATAGAAGGAGTGAAGGGGACAATCAGTGTCACAACAGCTGAGCCTGAAACCCTAATTGCAAAAATCTAAGGTAATTGAAAACAAAAGCTTATGAGAGAATTACTCACTCTAGTCCAAGCTTATTTCCGTTTCACCTGAAATGCTCAAAGCAATGAGTTGATGATGGTGTACATACCTGCTCATATTTGATGGGGTAAGAAAGTATTCAGAGACATAATTCCTTCTCACGTTATTCTTCGGCAAAGAGCTTATCCAAACAGCTCTTTTGGCCCCACTAGAAAATGAGACAAAATCAGAATGGAATCTGCATCAAAACTAGAGATATTTTAACGTAAAAGGAGGACAAATGAAGGGTTATTGATTAGAATAAGAGTTTGTAAGAAAAAATTTAAAATATTTTATATAAATGACATTAAGGAAATCTTAAAAAGGTGTTTGTTTAAGACAGAGTCTCACTCTGTCCCCCAGGCTGGAGTGTAGTGGCACAATCTCAGCGCACTGCAACTTCCACTTCCAGGGTTCAGGCGATTCTCATGTCTCAGCCTCCAAGTAGCTGGGATTACAAGTGTGCACCAACATGGCTGGTTCATTTTTGTATTTTTAGCAGAGATGGGATTTTGCCATGTTGGCTTGTCTGGTCTAAAACTCCTGGCCTCAAGTGATCTGCCCACTTCAACCTCCTAAAGTGCTGGGATTATAGGCGTGAGCCAACGCTCCCGGCCAAAAAGGCCTTTTTAAGACAAAATATCACAGAAAAGATAAAAATCAAATAAAAATAATAAAAAAGGGAGATAAAATAAATAAGCCAAGTAAATGAAAGGTCAGCAGAAAAAAAGAAAAAACAAACATGAAATTAAAAATCATCTTATAAACAGCAGGATTTATAGTAGACAGAACTGAAAACATAGAATTGGACATAGAAAAAGAGTTGAGGTAACAGAAGCAGATCAAAGCATATTCACATATCACTGGCAGCCAAGAACTTTCAAATAACTTGTCCTTGCACAGTACTTTGTAACCCTAGGATAGCTCAGGTTCAGGGAGGGACTCATGAATGGCCAAGGATGAAATTACCAACACACACTGAGTTGGACACTCTCAGTCAAAGGTTGATATATCAACCTTTTACAGGATCAAAATACTTATTCACATCACATCAAAAAAGCAAATAAAATGCAACTTAATTTTCCATAGCTGATGCAATTTTCCTCACATGTTTCTCAAGCTCTTGAACAATAGCAAAACTTTATCTTATCCATTTATTTTCTCACTGTCTCTTCTGGTATATGCAGACTTTAAACAATCCCTTTCAGGTAAATGCTGACTCTTTCACTCTGCTGCTTCTTTCTATGTCCTCTTAAGATGCCATCTTGCTCTGCAAAAGAGCTTACTGAGTCTTTATGAAGGTAAAACAGAGGGCCTCACATTCACATTTAGATCCTTTTGCTGCCCTTTGAGTCTTTGATGTTCTCTTCAATGATGGTAGCCCTTGTCACCTTGTTACATCTTGCCCTAGGGCAGTGACACCACACACAACCCAAGTGTGAGGCCCCCAAAGTTGTGGCTAATACATCTTAGTCCCAGAAAAGTTAAAGTTTCTGCCTTGTGTCCTGCCTATACCTTAAAGAGTTCCACTCTGGACCTATTCTAACTGCACCTCTCTCCTGGGCTGAGGAGTCCATTGAGTGATGGAGGCATGAGCCTGTGTGCTCACCTTCTAAAACATAGTATAAGTACATTGGATCCCAGAATTCCATGACCAAATGGGCCCTGAGACCATTTCCAAGCACAAGTCTCTTCGCCTGGTCCATCCTTCTAGGGGCAGAGTCTGTAGCACTTATGTACAGACCTGGGCCGACAAACTTCAAAGTGGCCACATGATCAATGCTTTCTGGTGTTCACACCTTGTATAATCCCCAACACTCTCCCCTTGACTGTAAGAGGAACCTGTGACTAATTCTAACCAAAAGAGTATATGACAAAGGCAATGAGATGTCACTATATGATTACCTTATGCTATATGACAAAAGTGGTGGTATATCACTGTCATGATTTAATTAGGTTAGATTGGAGTGATTAGACATTGCTACCTGACTCATAAGAAAGCCTTATTCTCCTTATTGCCTTCTAGAAAACAAACTATGAATCCTATACCCTCCAGAAAATGAATTCTCTCAACACACTGAGGGGCTTGGAAGTGAATCCTTCCCCATTTATGCCTGAAGATGAAGATGCTGCTAAGCTGACACTTTAATTGCCATGATGGTAAACTCCTACTCAAGGAACCCGGCTAAACTGTGCCTTGATTACTAACAAGGAAATATTTTGTTGATTTTAGTTGAATTCTTTTTTCATTTGGTTGCTAAAAGAAACTGTGGGTATAGTTTGTGGTATTTTTTTGTGCAACGTAGAAGACTATTACAGCATCCCTAGGCCAAAGAGGTGGCCAGGGAGAGGGTTGTTGGGAGAACCAAATGCAGTTTGGATGTGTAGTACATAGGTAAGACCATTGTTTTTCTATCAAGAAAGTCAGCTGTGAAATACTGAAAAATGATCATTTTGCTGTAGGAGGAACTCTGCATTACTGGGGCTATAAACCTTATAGCTAAACTTTGAAGGCAAAAGGCTAAAAGGATACATTAAGGGGAACTAAACATACTGATTTACTAGCAACCAAATGAAAAAAGAATTCAACTAAAATCAACAAAATATTTTCTTGTGACTTTAATAGAAAACTTTTTAAAATCTAAGTTTGTATGCTGAGTGTAGTTTGCTAGATGTAATCATAACTCATGATCTTAGCTAGCATTCCACCAACTGGTACAATTTTGAAAGTGCTACATAGATAAATAACTTTGGAAAATGTCACATTAGATTACCATGAAAGCAAAAATATCCTGAGGCTGTCTGTACAACAATCACTATAAAACATGTCTACCTACTGCAAAAAGGAAATCAAAGTTAGATCAAGTGGTCTAAATATAAACATATGTAAACATCTAGCAAAACCAGGAGTTTTAACTGAAGTTGCGAGGTAAAGTGAAGAAGAGAATCCAAAGTTATTGTGGCTTCTTCTCTTATTTCAAATAGTAGTGGACAAGGAAACAGGAGAGGAAAAAGAAAGAGGCGGACATGAAGGTTAATGCAAGGAGGTCATTTGTGTAAATAGTTGGGAAATTTAGTTTTGAGGATAAGCTGTGTTTATTTCAAGTGTCACAGAAATCTAGACATGGCTGGTGGCCTAGTGAGGTAGAATGCATAAGGAGCTTTTTTATTGAAGGAACAACATGCCTCCTTGGACAGCCCAGAAAGAGAACCTAGCACATAGGTGTTGTCCAACCAAAATGCCCGAGATGTTTGTAAATGTCCAGTAAAAAAAAGAAACCTCCAAGTGCTGTTGCCAAGTGACAGACTAAATCTGAATAAATCTGGAGGGAAACTGGGTGGTTAGCAAAGAAAGCCTGTGAGAAGCCAAAAGGTGAATCAGCATCTTCTAAGTTTTGCAGAGAACACAGGACACGTGGTTTCACCAGCCATGCCCCAGTAGAGCGGCGAGTAGAACAACATCTGGTGGCAACACAGGTCTTTACCAGGAGAACAGGGTAAGAAAGTGCAGAGACTAATTTGTGAGCAACAGAAGAAATGTCCAAATTCTTCACCCAGCTTCAATGGGAGTGACTGAAGCGTGCAGACTCTGGGTGGCTGGGGTAAGCTGAGATGTGTTTGTCCACACAGGTGAAACACCACATATGGACTACAAAAGATAAGTGAAATGGACTTAAAGGGAGCTAGAAGCACAGAAATTCAGGCTGGCAAAAAAAAAAAAAAACAGAAAAATAAGGAACATGACTCAGAATATGTCCCTATTTTGTATGCCCAAGATTAATGTGTCCCAGGAGCGGGGTTAAATGGTCAAATGTGAGTCTTATTTAAAATCTGGCTTATAAATCAAAGTTAATTTTTACTTCAAAAATCCAATTACTTTTTCATTTGTTAGAATTTTATATATAGGGCAATGCCATGTGTGTAAAGACATTATGTGTGTGTTTGTGTGTGTGTGTGTGTGTGTGTATTTGTTTATGCATAAAGTATCTCTGGAAAGAAACTTGAGCTGGTAACAATGATTGCTTCTGGGGAAGGAAACTGGGAAGTGGTTTAAGAAGGGAAAGTTGACTTATTTTTAACTTTGTACACAATTATGTCTTTTGAACATTTTTACCATGCACATATTTCCTATTCATAAAATTCATAAAATTTAATTATGAACAAAATAGAGCTGTCAGTGTGTTAATGACTTTTTCACAAACTAAAAATATTTTTTATATATATATGTCAATAAATGAGAGAGCAGCTAATCCTTGTCTTTTATTTATTTATTTATTTTTAAATAGGAGTGAAGATGAGGTTACATGGGTAAACCTATTGTTTCAGAGTAGACAACAGTGTGATTATAAAGATCCCATCTGGGCACAGTGGCTCATGCCTGTAATCCCAGCATTTTGGGAGGCTGAGACAGGCAGATCATCTGAGTTCAGGAGTTCGAGACCAGCCTGGCCAACGTGGTGAAACCCCGTGTATACTAAAAATACAAAAATTAGCCAGGCATGGTGGCAGGCGCCTGTAATCCCAGCTACTCTGGTGGCTGAGACAGGAGAATCACTAGAACCCAGAAGGCAGAGGTTGCAGTGAGCCAAGATTGTGCCACTGCACTCCAGCCTGGGCAACGAGAGTGAAACCATCTCAAAAAAAAAAACAAAAAGATTCCAAAAGTCTTACCAGCCAAAATCCATCTCTCCCTTTAGCCTTCCTGGATCACCATAAAAATGATTTGATTATGGGATGATAACTTTTTAATGTCTCATTTTTATTTTTCCCTACCTTCTAGAAAACTCAGGTGGGCAATGCTAACTTGTAGTCTCTGGTACAAGTAATTTTCTATTTCTTCTATACAAATTCTTATCTCTTTTTATCTTTCAGTTTAGAGTGGCTATTTTATGTAGTGGTTTTTATTAGTCATCACCTTGAATATGCTCTGGTGGTAGAGACTGCTTAAATTTTAAGAAGTAAAACCAAGTAAAATAATGGATTGGACAACGCATTCCAAGACAATATTTTCAAAAACTCTTAGCTAAAATTATATGTATTAAGCTCCCTAGAGTTCATATGGCAATGCGTACAAATTCCCTTTACAAAAATAGTGTTTAGTCCTCAGTAATCTGTCTTCAGTTACTAGAGAAAAACATACCTTGTTGGTGAGTCTTAAAAGAAAGCTAATGACTTTCTGGGCAGGATAAATATAACAGGCACATTTTGAAGACATACTGAGAGCTGGCTTACTTTATAAGTTTGCTCACCTGGGAAGTTATAAACCTAAATTGTCCTTCAAGCATTTTCGAGAGACATTGAACCAGGCCTAAGCACTCAGCAGCATAGGCAAAGGGAGTTTGTATTGGGACTTTTCAAGGTTTGATCTACCTTGTCTTATGTGGTTCTCAACTAAGGGTGCTTTTGCCACACCACCCCTACTCAAGAGACATTTGGTAATTTCTGGATATATTTGTGGTTGTCACACGTGGGGTGGAGGGTGAAACTGACATTTATTAGGTAAGGGCCAGGATTACTGCTAAACAACCTACAATGTATAGACTAGCCTCACAACAAAAGATTGTTCATTTCAAAATGTCAGTAAAAGCCAGGTTGAGAAATCCTGGTCTAGATCTATTCTTCTCTTGGGTTTTGCTGCCTCTCTAGGTGTTGTGCAAGACAATAGGGCACACCTTTCTCTCTTTGCTTTGCTTGATAGTAAGGAGAAAGTGGAGAGCCAAGAGTGGAAACACTTCTCACGTTCGGCCTGCTTTGGGCTACAATGCTGATATATCAATGCTCGGGAAAACTTTCACACTCTGAGTCTGAGGTATTGAAATCAACAAAATAGTTCTCTGCATGTTATTCTACCAGACTCCTTCCCTCAGGTAAGAGCTTACAGCATGCCATTTGCTTGAATAGAGGAGAAGAATAGGGCAAAATGCAGGCGGGTAAAAAAATGGATTAATATTGTTAACAAAATATTATTTCACCCCTCCAGTATGACAGAAATGTTACAAGGATTCAGTGAGAGAATGTGTGGAGCATCTGGTTTCTTCTGGCATATAAAGAGTCTAAAGAAAAGGTGAGAACAGAATACATGTAAGACAAAGGTGCTACTTTGGATGGCAGAATTAGGTGATTATGAAGTCATTGGATGAAATTTGGAAAGCTCAAAAAATCTAGATAATTAAATTCATGGTTCTACTTCAAACCAATGTTTTGTTTTTGGCATTTTCTACTTACTCAAATATTTCTTTTAATTAGGGGAGGGAGTAGTATTAAGAGTCATCTTTTTTCTTTTTTCTACCTAGTATTTTCCTAGGGCTGCTAATGAATACAAAATTTTTAAGGAATTGAAAAGTAGATATATGGGGTTGGCTAATTTCCATATCTGCTAAAGTATTCTCTGAATGTGTAACACATTAGAAATATACATCATGTTTCCAAAGACAAGGTTAAAAATAGACACGAAACAGAACACACACAGATGTTGAAATTCTAAAATATTAGCAGTACACTTTCACTAATCTTCACGTACCTCACCTCTGAATTTTTCGTTAAAAATGATAGACAAATATTTAAGAACACTTTGATATTTCTTTTTAAAACAATGCATATCTAATAATTGCATGTAATGATATACAATCAATTTTTTATTGCTATGTGTTGGAAAACGATATTCACTGATATGATAAACATACACTAGATGCTTCCTTATCATTAGATAAGGAAAGGACAAATAAAATTTTTTTATTTTAACACTTTCTTCTTCTAAGGAAGACTGTAGCAAGAAAATATATTCTAGATACAGGTATAAACAGAGATCATTATTCATGTAGAAAGACGAAGAAATACGAAGGATTACGGTACTTACAAAAACTTCATTGTAATGTTCTTTAACTCACACAGACACTAGTAAGCTAGTAGTGTGGTAACCTAGTGGATCTGGCATAATTACCTTTCCAGAAAACTATTGAGAGGTGACAACGTGCTAGCAGCCTTCGCTCGCTCTCCGCGCCTCCTCGGCCTCGGCGTCTCCGGTCGCGCTGGAGGAGCCCTTCAGCCTGCCGCTGCGCTGTGGCGGCCCCTCTCTGGGGCTGGCCGAGGCGGGAGCCGGCTCCCTCTGCTGGCGGGGAGGTGTGGAGGCGCAGACGGGAACCGGGGTTGCGCGCGGCCCTCGCAGGCCTGCGGAGGTTCCAGGTGGGCGCGGACTCGGCGGGCCCCGCCCTCGGTGCAGCCGGTCGGCGCCTGCAGGGCTTGAGCGGGGGACGAGCACCCTCTGGGCTGCCAGAGTGCCCGGGATAGGTGCTGCAAAGTCCTGGGGCGAGTGCCAGTGAGAGGTGAAGCATGCTGGGCTTCTGGGAAGGGTGGGGACTTGAACTTTTCCGTCTAGCTAAAGGATTGTAAACGCACCAATCAGCTCTCTGTCAAAATGGACCAATCAGCTCTCTGTAAAATGGACCAATCTGCTCTCTGTAAAGTGGGCCAATCAGCAGGATGTGAGTGGGTCCAGATAAGGCAATAAAAGCAGGCCACCCAAGGCAGTTTTTAAGTTTTTCCTACTCAATGCCTAAGGAAAAACAAAATAAACAAAATCTGGAAAATAAAACAAAATAGGATTTTCTTTTATTTTAAGAGGGGACTTTTAAGACATGGGTTTTTCCAAAAAAACTTTTCCCTGGAGGTTTCAAATATTCACTATTTAGTCTGAAATTATGAAGATAAGAAAAGAACTAACAAAGCATACAAAAAATGTCAGTTAATAATACTTTGCTCATGTCAAAGTGTGGTAAGGATTTTAAAAGCAGCTATGTGCTTGACTATTTGTAGCAAGGGCATGGCAAGAAGCTAACTACTGAGAGGTTATGTAGGGACAAGTTTCCTATACCTATATATTTTTTTCCTGACCCCATAGTGTAGGGACATAATAAAAATCTAAAGATGCTCAATTTTCATGATCTTTTGGAGCAGTGTTTTCTTCCTGCTTTCTGAAATAGATCCTTCTAGGTACTTTTAAAAATATCCTTTGCAGTAGGTCTTAATTACTGGACTTTCTCAAATGTGAGCTAGATTCTCATCTCTTTGTAAGCAACACTGTTTCTCAAAAAGACCTCAATGATCATACTTTTTTTAACATCCAAATATACACAACTCCCAAATTCAGATTTGAAGCTCAGATCTCAAGCTTCCCTAGATCTTGTATATCCAACTATTATGCTTCTGATAATGGTACTTGGGCTTGCAATTCCTCAAGCAAATGCCAGATGATGGTGATAATGTTGTTTGTTTGCATAAACTGTAGGTAAAATACCTTGTTTCCTCTCTATAATGAAATATGTCAGCAATTTAACAAAATCTAGGAAATTTAGTTTTATATTTCAAATAATGAAATCATATTAGTGATAGTGTTCAGGACATACTGTCTCAAAATGTGGCACCTTGGCATATGGCATATTGAATTTGAGAAAATGGCAGAAGCAGGAAGGTCTCAGACCTTCCCCTGACACTTTCCCTTGAAGCAGGTTATAAAACCTAGAAAGGATTTTCTGACCTTTTCCCAAAGCAAGTCATGAGACCTGCATATGAGAGGTGTCCTTGCTGTACTCAGAAAAAAAAAGGAGCATCCTTAGCTCCAAGAACACAGAGGAAACTGAACCAACCAGCCTTGCTAAGTTTCCCCCAGTATACCACATTTAGTTCATACTCTGTCCTATGGTATTTATTCACAACTGTTCACTCTTCATCAAACCTATTGTTTAAAAAATACCCAGGTTTAACTATTTCATTGGGTCTTCATTTTTCTGGAGCTTCCCATATATGTAAAATTTATATTAAATAAACTACGCTTTTCACTTGTTAGTTTGTCTTTTGTCACAGAGGCCTCAGCCATGAACTTAGAAGGGCAGAAGGAAAAAACATTTTTCCTCCTCTCCATTCGGTTTTTATAAGAGATAATGAAAGGAACACTTATAGGAGAAAGACATGAAAATTCAGCGGCCTAGGCTTACAGCGCCTACCTCTAAATAACCCAATGACTTACATAACAGCTATTTATCTCTGTCAGTACGTTTAGAGACTTATAGAAACCATCAGATATCAGAATTCAGTGCAAAAGTAGAAGTGTCAGGTTTTTCTGTAACTCCTACGCTTGCAGTTTACTCTCCCCATAGACTTGTAATGTTTATCTTTATAATGATAAGGAAAAAACATCACTTTCTGTTATTGCTTTATGCCTATTTTATGTAGTACAGAATAAACCTAATAAAATGATGTTGGGATTGTTCCATAAGGCATTCTAAAACTTCTTCTTCCTAGTAGTTGAATTAGAGTTTTTAGTCATTAATAAGACACATGGCATCATAAAAACACAAAATCTGAAATAAAAAGAAAGATGTTTTGTCCAGGATTCAGAAAAATATTTTGTCTCCATTTTGCCATATGCTTCATGAGATCTTGTACTAAGCTTGTGTCACTTACTGCTGACTCTTCTGGGCACCATGGTACCATACCTGGCAGCTAGCACAGTAGCTAAGAATAAGTAGGTGCTTTGTTGACTAAATAATTAGATTTTGGAAATTTTACTTTCTATCAAAATACCACAAATTACTCTTCCATAAAAATGGAAACATTTTCTTAGATCAAATCGTTAATATGAAGATCAAAGGAGATATGTATTATTTTCATGGTCTGCAAACCCTTAGTGTCATGCCAAATTCTTTGATGTTATTCTTTTTGCTACTAACTAAAGTAACTGGATTCAACAACAACAACAACAATACAAAATGCTAGAGCTAAAAACTTTGTAACTAACTATGTCTTCTATCCTGTACACCCCCCACTGCCCTCCCTGCTTAGGCACATAACAGCTTTGAATGATCTGAGCTACCTACGTTCTGCTTTATTTTGCCTCTGCTCCTGAGCATGGACAAAAAGAATCAAACAGCTTATTTAATGAACGTCACTATAAATTCCTGGTTAGTTTGCAATAATACCTCTAAAATCTCTATTGCTTAAAGCAAAGCATATTTCTTCTTCACACTTTAGGTTCATTGGTGTGGGTTCTTTTCCATGTCAAACTCAAGACACAGCAGCCACTGTTTGGAGCATTTGTCAGTTGTTGTGACAGGAGAAGAGAGGTTTGGAGGGTTTTCACTGGACATTTAAATCTTTCTAGAAGTGGCACTCAGACACTCAATAAATTCATTGTCTGGAAACAGTTACGTGGGGAATAAGAAGTGAAAGTCTGCCATGGGCTCAGAGGGAGAAGAACTCTGGGGAAATACAGGATGAAGAATGCTAATAGCTACCGCACCTGGATCTTCAGAGAATCCCTCAAATCCTACTTGTCCTTAATCTTTTCTCTTTGACTTCTGTTTCCCACAAAAGCAATTTCCAACTTTCTCACTTGTTTTCAAACTTCCAGTTTACCAACTATCATCCAGTTTCTTAAGATGTCTGTCCACTAGTTCATGGAAAACTGGAAGCTATCAATACCCACAAGGTGGTAAGCTCTGTGAGAACAGGAATCATACCTGTCTCCTTTGCAATTATCCTTTCTGCCTACCATGGTAGCTGTTGTCAAGTAAATATTTATTGAAGGGTTTTTAATTATTACATAAATCTGGACTCTTCTGTCTAGGTTTCAATGATCATTTTTCAATTATTATGTAAATCTCTGGTAGGCTAATCAATGGCCCATCAAGAGATATCCAAGTCTGAATGCTTGCACCTTTTAAATGTTAACTTACGTGAACTACAGAGGTCTTTGCAGATGTGATTAAGGATCTTGAGATGAGAAAACTTTCCTGAAAAATGTAACCATACACATCTTTATTATATGGAAACAAAGGGATATCGACACACATAAGCACAGAAGAGAATGTGAGAAGAAGATGAAGAAGAGAGAGATGTGAAGATGCTGGCCTTGAGGATTGAACTGTTGTGGCACCTTGGTGCCAGCCAAGGAATGCTGGCACCCATCCAAACCTAGAAGAGGCGAGGAATAGACTCTTCCCTGGAGCCTCAGGAAGGAGCTTGGCCCTGCTGACACCTCAATTCCTCCGCCAAGTGATAATGATTTTTAACCTCTGACCTTCAAAAGTATAATAGAATGCAATATGTGTTGCTTTAAGCCATGAATTTTGTGATAATTTGTTATAGGAAACTAATATACATTGCATAGATTTAACATTTTTTTCTAGAATTTGTGCACTGAGCAAAGAAAAAAATTCCTATACTTGAAAATGTTTAATACTAACTTGGAAGTAAAAAATGTGTTCTGATTTGTATCCACATATACTTGTTACATTTTGAGGAGTTACAACATTTGCAGCATTTGTTTTACTTCCTTGAAATGAGTAGATTTATGAACTTTATAATGGAGTCTTCAGAATATCAAAATCAGACTCTGTCTGAATGTATTTGACTGTCTCCCAAATTTCGATGGTTTAAAATATATTCACTATAATTGCTGTGGTTTGTGGAGGTAAAATTGTATATGGTTAAATTTCCATAGTTGTGGTAGCATTGAGGCTTACCAAAATTATGAGTTTGTTTATTGGGTTAACTCTCAGCTCTCTGTTCTTCTCTCTTTACAAATTAATAATATTCTATATGTACTTGTTTTGCTTCTGCATCAGTTCCTAATTTTCTTTTCTTCAAATTACCAAAATATATTGGCATTGCTGCAATAAAATGAAAACCTAATCCTTTGCAAAATATAAAGAATATGTAGAACTCTACAAAAGTCTTTCAGACTTTCTTTAGAAGCCAGGTTACAAGCATGTAATGTTTCTTTTTCAGGTATGAAAGCAAATGCGATAGTCACATTCAAATGACAGTCACAGAGTCTCATAAAAGCCAAAATACTGAATTGCAATTTAGGTAACTGTTGACAATGGGTTATGGGTTATGTGAAGAAATTGAAACTTTCTCTTACACATCTGCTTACTTGCTCAGATACCTTTGCACTAATTTTAAACTCTCAAAGTATGTATACTTACAATTCTCTAGTAGTATATAAAAATATTTACATCCTAGGCAAATTACTTTATATTCTAGTATTTGTCCATTAATGTTTTATTTGTTTCATTACAACAGTATTTTATTTTTATAAAAAAGAAAGGATTTTTATAAATCTACCATGATAGATTTGTAAAATATAGATTTCTAAAAAATCCTTTCTTTTTTTTTTTTGACTAATGCAATGCCTTTTTGTAACAATTGGATGCAATTGTAAGTTGCTTCCCAGAGGAATAAAAAAACAATTTGTTATGCGATACTTTGTTGGTTTATAAAAGTCATATTGCTGCTTTTGGAACGGATTTGCTAACAGCCATGAATGCATTGGGAGGTTTCAGCTTACTCTCCTATTTCTGGCTGGTCCCAAAACCAGCAGCACAGAGATAATCCCTTTGTTTCTATTTAGATTGTGAATCCCCTGTGCCTCCCGAATATTAATCAGTGTTTATTTCACTTCTCTTCCCTGCCTGCCCTCTACAGTCTTCACGACAATATAATAAGACACAGCTGATGCTGTTTGTTTATTCCTGTTGAGATATTTTTAACATCCGACTTTTTCTCTATTACATTCAGCTTCACCCACTCTCACTCTAATGCTAGCTCTATTTCTCCTTCACTGGCCCCTGAGGGAGCCTCACATATGCACAAAACGCCCTTTGAAGTTGAAGGGAGCTTCCCCTTTCAATAGTCTTCATTATCCAGGACGCCAAAAAAGAATAAGTGCCTCCCAAACAACTGAATATAGGAGCTGTGTCTCCTCTGTGTTGGACAGGACCCTCTTCTCCCCATTTCTTCCAGAACCTAGAGTGGTGCCAGCCCCCTGTGGGTGTTCCTTAAATGTTAAATGAATGGATGAATGAAAGCCAATGTGAGACTATAAGAAGAAAAACACAAAACTAAATGTTAAGCACAAAAGCAGTCACATTTTCCAGTTGAATCAAAAGCAGGCTGTTTCTGATCAAATAGTGAGGCACTTAGCAAAAAGAAGCAATTGCAGAGGGACCAGTAAAGTGATCCCAGAAGAGAACTGACTTCAAACAAAAAGGATCAGTCTCATTCTTACCATGTCTGTATTTCCCAAGAGAGCAAGAAAGACCCCTGGTTTTTTGTTTGTTTGTTTATTTTTTTTTTTTGAAACACATTTAATTCTTCTGGAATCTTTTAGATGCTATAAATCAGCAAAAAGTTGTATCATGGAAAAGCTACAGTGAACCTAGAAAAATGACAGGTGACAGTGGGTGGCTGGTAAACTAAAATCCGGAAGAACTGTAGAGCACAAATTGGTAACTGCTATGTGGACATCTTTTTCCACATTTTTGTTACCACAGCATGACAGCACTTTTTGAATGTTCATGAAGCAAGTACTAAGAAACAGGTTCCAGACATCATAAATATTTCAAAAGCTATTGAGAAAATGAAAGGCTAAACATATGAGACAGAAATAAAGTGAGAAACAAGGGATGAATTCAGAAAACAGACACTATATCTAAAGATGTCACCCGAAGATTAGAGTCTTTATTGTTCCAAATCAAAAAGTTCTGAAGGGAGGAAAAGAACCTCATTTATGGCACTCATCTGTACCTCTCAGTGCAGGCAGAGCAAAACCAGAATCATAGAGACAACCAAATACTGGCCACTGTGACGAGGAAGAATGTGATCAGCAAATGAAAATGCTACACATTCACAATAGCATCAGAAGAAGAATAGACAGAGGTTTCTCAAAACCACAGGGAGCAAACCAGTAAGAAAGGCAGGGTATACAACTTGAAGGAGGTGGTTAATACATAAGACACATGAAAACCAGCATTCAGATACCCAAATTTTCTTTTCTCACCAGCCTTTGTCACAGCAACAGAATGATGTGATCTTGGAAGCCATAGAGGCATCAAAGGGCAGTTGCTCTCATGGTTTATATGAGGAAATCTCAAGTGCTTCTTTCCTAGGGTGAATAATGTGGTAGGATTTGAGCATTACGGGAGAACTGTGAAACGCGCCACCTCTATCCCTGCCTATTTGCACTCTTCCCTTCTTAGGGTGCCCCAGAACGGACTAATGAAAGCAGTAAGACACTTCCTTCCCCCAACAGTTGGACATGGAGATGAAAATACCCACAGCTGAGAAAGGAAGCCTTTTAATGATTTCAATTGTACCAAAGCTGCCTATTTCCATATGCAAATCTCAGTCAACTCATTTCAGGTGTACTTTTGTACTTTGCCAGAAAGAGTCTCATTTCTGCAACTCTACCATGTTTATGGGTAGAGTTCTCCTAGTGATGACCCCTCTTTCAGGAGTAATCCCTACTTAATGCCATCTTCAAAGAAACTTCCTAATTTGGAATTAGTTTATCTTTACCCATGGATGAAGTTCCTCTTTAATAACTATTCTCTTTCATGGCACCCTCTATATGCCAGGCTTTACTATGCCAGACTAGAAATCCATTCTCTCCCACCTCTGAATATTCTAGTACTACTCATCCTTTAAGACCTAACTAGACTAGTGCTTCCTCCAGGAACCTTTCCCTAGCTAACATCTGATTCCCACCCCCACCCCAGCTTCTTCAGGATTTAGCAACTTTTCCCTCTCTTTGTTCATGGCAGTTGCAACCTTTGTTCTGTAGGCCAGAGATATTTACATAGGAGTTACTTTCTCCACTGTATCATAAGCTTCTTGAAAAAGGATCAAACACTTTGTATTATAAACACTGGCTATACCTGTAAGATAATACATTTCAATTTCATAAATTTTGGCTCTTCAAACCTATCTAGGATTGAATTCATGCTCTTTTACTTCTCACCTAGTTAACTTGAAAAATCAGTCAACCACTATGATTCCCAATTAGCCTAACCGGAAAATGAGAATGATAACACCTGCCTCACAAGGTTGATGTGTACGCAAACGTGCCTGACACTAATTGAGTATGGTAGATGTTCAGTAAAAGTCAGTTCCCTTTTTCTTTCCCCAGTGAATTCTGGAGCTTAATTGCTATGGCTTATTTGACTCCATATAATCAATTACCAGGATTGGAAAAGAAGATTTTAAACATATAGACTTCATAGTCAAAAGACTTTGTATTTGTTTGTTTTCATTCATTTAATGGAGAAGTAGCTGTGGCTTTACAGGTGATGAAAATGAACTTTGATTTTATTCTGAGCACAATGGGAAGTAAAGAATTTTCTTAAGAGTTGCAAGGAAGTTCTCAACTAATCAATTTAGTTGTACAAACTGAGAACAAAAATGAGATGCATAGAAATTTGCGGCATTAGACTTATGACAGAAACAAAAATAATCTAGAATGTTTTACACTAGTGAAGTATCACTAACCTAAACCTTTGAAAGAATAGGAGAACAGAGCTACAATGGTACAATTGCAGACATGTTCTAAAAGTTTCTCAAACAGTTGGTACTAGACCAGATCAGTGGTACGAACTGTTAAATATGTCCAGTTCCCACAATCCCAAAGCTGGATAGGCCTACAGTTTTTTATGGTGATTTCAAGAATACCCATTCCTTGCTATCTTCTCTCTTCTCTTTATCTGAAAACCATGGAACTCCAGAATAGACTTGAAAATGTAGCAGAAATGGCCATTTTAAATATTTAACCCGAAACAGTAATAAGTTAGGCACAGGAGGTCTACATTGTTGGATTTGAGAAATGTTATGGAAAGCTATTTGCCTACATTCTCTCCTCTCAGGTGCCACATTGACTAAAATATTACCAGAAAAGATGCCACCTTTTAGGTAAGAATTTTTTTTCCTTCCCAAGAAAAGAGAAAATAAAGAAAAAAAAAATTACAACAATCTAGGATATAAACTTTTGAATTAATTACTGTTCTGAGTCAATTACACATAAAACAGTACTTAAACATTTACTTTCCAACATATTTTTATTGAAAAATTACTATGTGCTAATTACCATAATCAACAAGATAAAGGCTGTTCTTATGTCTTACATTAACAAGTAAAAAGATATATGTAAAAGACAATTTCAGAAATACATGTGATGATAACCAAGGGTAGCGTGATTAACCTGGATACCTGGTTACCTCAAAAAGAGAAGGGGTAATAAAAGTAGGTCCACGAGAGAGAGAGATAAGGAAAATTATGTCAATAATTAGTCTTCTGGTATGATATAGAAAGAAAAGAAACAGGTATTTTTTACATTATCCTTCTAAAGAAAATCTATCTTTCTAAAATACGAATTTCTCTTATCTTTAACTTCGGTAGAAGCAGTATAAACTATTTGTCTTGTTTTTTCATTTTTTCCTGTTACCTAGTTCTAATACAGAAGAGAAGCATACTTGCATTTTTTTAATTCAATACTTTGAATTAAATGTTTGAGAAACTTACATAAAATGTTAGAAAAATGGAGGAAAACATTATATAAATTCTTTTGTTAAAAGGAAATATTTGGATGCTTTCAAAATAAAGAAGTTTATCAACAATAGTACTAGCTGGACAGAGAGGCTCATTCATGCCTGTAATTCCAGCACTTTGAGAGGCCAAGGCAGGAGGATCACTTGAGTACAGGAATTCAAGACCTGTCTGAGCAATGTAGTGAGACCCCATCTCTAGAAAAAAATTAAAAATTAGCTGGTCATGGTGGCATATGCCTGTAAACCCAGCTACTTAGGAGGCTGAGGTGGGAGGACGGCTTGAGTCCAGGAGGTTGGAGCTGCAGTAAGTCATGATGGTGCCACTGCACTCCAGCCTGGGAAACAGAGCACGACCTTGTCTCAAAAAACAAACAAGCAAGCAAGCAAAAAACAGTAGTACTAGAAACATACTATAGTAAAAAAACAAAAAACAAAAAAAACCTCGTTAATCTTGTGAGATGTAAACATGGTGTTTTTTTGTTTTGGTTTGTTTTGAGACAGAGTCTCACTCTGTCACCCAGGCTGGAGTGCAGTGGCGCAATCTGGGCTCACTGCAAGCTCCGCCTCCCGGGTTCAGGCCATTCTCCTGCCTCAGCCTCCCGAGTAGCTGGGACTACAGGCGCCCGACACCACACCCGGCTAATTTTTTGTGTTTTTAGGAGAGACGGGGTTTCACCGTGTTAGCCAGGATGGTCTCGATCTCCTGACCTTGTGATCTGCCCACCTCGGCCTCCCAAAGTGCTGGGATTACAGGTGTAAGCCACCACGCCAGGCAACATTGTCTTATTTAATACACTTTTCTCATAAAAAGCTCACTTATATTTTAGAAATTATTTCAATAGCCTTCTAAAGTTAGAGAAGTAGCACTATTATTTTTATTAGTCATTTTACAATAGACATAGAGTTTTTGGTGGAATTTAAAATAAAGAAAGTATTCCAAACAATTATAACTAATTCATTTAATTACATATTTTTCATTACTTCCTATAACTGACAGTCTTATTTTATTTCACATGATACATTTACCTTGCCTTTTATAGAAAAAAAAAGTTGAGAATGAAACTTCAAAATCTTTTTTTATTTATGCAAAGTGTAAGCTTGCTATAGATTTTTATACCCAAGTCTTCTCTCTTTGAGAGAGTTAGACAAGATTTTATCATATTTATTTACCCTTTTCTAAGAACAGATGTTTTTGTTTATTTGCCTGTTTTTGTGATACAAGTCTAAAATTTTTGAGTACTCACTAAGCCCCATTCTTATTAGAGAGAATATGTTTATATTACAACATATATAAATGACTGAATTGAATAAACTGTAAGCCAAAAAAATAAATTGTCTGATATCACATATTCCCTACCCCTAAATCTGCCTGAGATGTGAAGACATTGGTTGTTGAAACCAAATATGAGCAAGGAATATATCTGTTACATATATTTTAACCACCTCTGAAGCCAATTGAATGACCCCATTTTTTGCAAATTCTAACTTATTTCCCTTGGCTTATATTTGGGTAGCATTTAGTTTCCATAACTTCTTGAACTGATAGGTCATATTTAAGCACCTTTCTCACTGAAATAAAAATATAAGACTGATTTACTTATAAATAATATTATAGCTGGCTGGGCTCAGTGGCTCATGCCTGTAATCCTAGCACTTTGGGAGGCTGAGGCAGGCAGATTACTTGAGGCCAGGAGTTCAAGACCAGCCTGGCCAACAAGTTGGAACCCCCATCTCTATTAAAAATACAAAACATTAGCTGGGCATGATGGCATGCACCTGTAGTCCCAGCTACTCCGGAGGCTGAGGCACGAGAATCGCTTGAACCTGACAGGCAGAGGTTGCAGTGAGCCAAGATCATGGCACTGCACTCCAGCCTGGGTGACAGAGCGAGACTCTGTCTCCAAAGGGAAAAAAAAATTAAAGCTATTAAATATGTAAAGTAGAGCTAAGCACCAAACAATGTGCAGGATAATGATTGTCTACAAGTATTTAAAGGTGTCAACATCACCAGGAAAGACAAATCATTTAACATAGAACAAGATTTTGGCAACATTAAAAGACTAGCATAATATTGACAGGATGTGGACAATGAATAAGAATTCATGAAGCAGAACTACTTTTGGAAATTGAGTTGTAAATTTTCTTCCCCTAGTTAAAAGACATGATATGACACAAAAGTTTGTTCTGCAGGCAGAAAGGCCTGAGACAACTGTGTAAGTATTCATTAATAATTGCCCATGATTTGGCAACATGCCATTTATTTCCCTTATGATCCATGATCCTACTCAGTATTTTTATTTTCAATAGTTTGTAGATCCTCTGTATAGCCTTGTAAGGTAGAAGAAGATCATGTCAAACAAAGCAGCCCTAAACCGTACAGTTGTCTAACTGGGAATGCACTTGGATACTAAATTTCCATCATCAATAGAGGAGGTTTAGCCACACCAAAAATGTTTGGCTCTCTCCCAACACCACAGTTTTGTGAAACTATGGTCAGGAATAGGACTTGGAACATCTTCAAATCTGCATATCTAAGGTACAAAACAGCAACTACATTTCTTATGAGTCTACAATGGCAAAATTCTTAGTTACCTTTTTTCTTTTTACTGTATTTTTATAGCAATCATTTTAATTATCTCAGAATTCCTTCTGCTAATAACAAATGAGAAAAACAGTTTGAATTTAAAACAAAATCTCATTATTTCAATAACATGTAGCTCTATGGAGCAGTGCCTCTTACCATTCATTTTAGAGATGATATGGCGATAAGCTCACTCCCACAAGGTAATATTGATTCAACAATCTAGTAATCCCATAAGGACAAAAGAGTGTCCAAGTATTACTTGTTTTAAATGAGGTCATCCTGGTGCTCTCTGCATCCTTTTCTCAGCTAAATATCTGAGGTGAAATTTATTCATACTTACCATGTATGCAAAGACTGTAGAGATAGGTGCATAAAGTGATTTGTCTTAGAGCTCTTGATTCTTCCCCCAAAAGTTAAAGACATTGTGTGGTTCTCTCCACTCTTGAATAAATATGAAAATAAAAATATATTGCTTAGTAGAGATAGCAAAAGCCCATATTATACACCTGTGCTCTTTAAGACCAACTGGGCAAATTCAAATGGTATATAAAACTCGTGTAGAAATGAAGGTGAAATGAAAAGTGGTACCAGTTTCTAGGTTAAGAAACTGCCTCCCTCAACCCCACACCATAGCCCAATACCCACCAGAAAATTCTCTGCACCTCTGTAATAGTTTTAGTTTAGGTCATTGATGAATAAAGTACAGACCCCTAAAAATATTTAGAACAAGTTAGGTTTTTAAAAAGTCTCAAAAGTTGGAGTAAGTGATTTTTTTTTATTTTTAAAGTAATAATGTATAACTGTCTCATTTATCCATTTCACTTGAAACATGCTGATATGGACTTCAAAAAATGTTTTCAACCATGACAAAAATCTCAGTTCTATTACTCATGAATTTTTTATATTGCTTTCAATTGCATAATGCGAGAGGTTTGCAATTTTCTTAAACAAAAATGCAAATTTAAAATCTAAGTTTTTATTTTTTCCCCTTCTCACTCATTTAGGAAATAACTGTAAAATCCATTTCATCAAGATCTTCACAGGTATTCTATAAGAACAAACTGAAAATAAAGCCTATATGCGGCTGTGATGGTTTTGAAGATTTAATGGATATCAGGCCAGGAAAATTGTGATTGTTTGGGAGTACCTATAGCATTTCTCAGGAGCAGTCTCAAAACCAATTTGATAAATACATAAAAACCCATCTGAAAGAACTGACATAAAATCATTTTGGTATTTCATTAGTCAATGTTTATGAAAGGGCCATTGGTTGTGAGATTAGTAATAAATATTTTGCCATTACTTTCAAAGGCAAAAACAGCAGTTAACTTTTGCACTGACCTAATACTATTAAGACTTATAAAGATTTAGCAGAAAATTTTGAAGAAAACCGAGATAGCTATCCTACCAATTATTTACAGTATTTTAGCATCTCAATCAGTGATCATTTCTTTTCTGAAAGTCCTTACAAATTCACCTGTATCTAAACACAATCAAGGTTTTAGTTGAAATGTTGTCACTGCCTAGTGTCAAGTATTTTCTCCTGGGACTTTTTGGAGCAATGAGGTATAATCTATAAATTTCCACTGAGCACATGATTTCTGTCAGCTCCATAGAGTGCAGCCACATGACATATAAACTGCAGTGAGCAGAAATTTTTTCCTTGTGTCTTGCCTGACTTGTCTTTCCAGTTATTATTTTGGGAATTTCTGAGCCACCATTATCACTTGATACACTTAGACAACTTTTAAAAAGCAGTTATTTTTCTGAATAATATCATATGTGTCCATTTCATTTCAGTTTGCTTACAAATACCTTCTTGTAAAAAGTCACAGAATTCGAGGGCTTATAGTTCTCATAAGGTTGGGATGCACACACTTCCTCTGTTTGAGAACGTTTCCCCAGCTCCTACAGGCCTGCTGGCTTAGACACTTCTGCTTTCCTTTTCTCACCCTAGCACCTGCCTGCTATATTTGAGATTGAAGCAATGTACATATTCTCAGGTCTATGGATATGTATGAATACTTCTTGCTTAGGCATTGACAGCCTTAAAATGGGATAACTTCCTAAATGGATTGCTATGAGTTGTCCGTTTACTCATAGAGCTGCAACTATTAATTTTAATTAACCTGTCTCTATATTTATGACCCCTCTGTAAAAATGTATTGTTTCTAGGGCTTATACTTCATCACATAAAAACAACTTTATGCAAACCAAAAGGAGCAAAATTCAAGATCAGAAACTGACTTAAGAGTAAAAAGAAAAAGGAGTAGAAAGAATATACCACAGATTAGAGAAGGAAAAAGAGCAGTATGTCAAGAGCAAGTGGAATGTGGCTGAAAAAATGGAAACGACAGACACTTCAGGGACAACTGGAAGGAGGAGCGTCATTGCATTTTGAATATAAATGAATCTCAGGTAATTTCTATAACCCAGAAATAAGCATCTGCTCCAAAAGGGGAAACTGGTAGTTTGTGTGAGCTAGCAAAATATTAAAAGGGCAGTTAATCTATTACCAAGAGTCTAGTAGACCCCAGATCATATTCTATGAGATTTGGTGGCTAAATATGACAATATCCAAATGTGTTGACCATTATTGCAGACTGTAATAAGTCACAGCAGCAAAGGGACCAACTTCTCTCTAGTACCGTTCAACTAGAACTAAAAGAGAAAAGCAGGGTGATTACTCTGAGACTAACGAGGTTCAGATCAAGAAATTATTCATGCATTCTCTTGAGTGGAGGAAGGGAGAATTGGAAACAAAAGACGGCAATACATTCTCTGAATGGGAAAGAAGAATTCAAGATGACTCCTAGGTTTTCGGCTTGAGCTGCTGTGTGGATGCTACTACCATTTGCTGATATAAAGATAAAGTGGTAAAATCATGAGCTCCTTTGTGAACATTCTAAATGTGAAATGTTGAATAGATATTTATTGGAGATGTCAAGTAATATGACATCTACAGCTCTAAGTAGAGGTAAGTGAGACAGAGAGGTTTGCCAGTCATCAACAAATAGATTTAAAGTGGTGGGAATGGATGAGATCATAGAATCATTTAGTGAAAAGAGACATGGGCCCATTTCAGCATTGAAAGACAGGATATTAAACAAAGAGCCATTGAAGAAGAAACGAACATAGATGGAAAGAGAAGACCATGATGATATTATGAGAAGGCAAATGATGAAAATGTTGTTGTTGTTGTTGTTTGTTTTTGACCAGGAGGGATTGATCAACTCTATCCAACAGTACTAAGACGTTGTTTATGATGAAGCATGACATGAAGATTGTTGCTGACCTAGATGCTTCAGTGGAGTTTTGAAGAGAGGAGCCAGATTCAAAAGAGGTAAAAAAATGCATTATAACATGGGATAATAAGGACAAAAATTTCATTTAAGAAATTTTATTGTAACAGTTGCAAAACAATGCAGCAATAGTCAGAGGTGGATATGGAGTAAAGGAATTTTTTTAAAGACAAACATATTAAAACAGAGCAGTAGGAATATAATGAAAATATGTGGAAATGCTATCCCGATATATTTGAGTTTATGAAATAAGTTTCAGCATCAGAAAATGTAAATTCAGCTGTAGCTAAACAAGAAATGGAAACTTCTTTCAACCTAGACCTGTCAAACTGTCATTCCTAAAAACTGGAAGTGGGATACTGAAATATCTAATAGAAATCTTTGTAAGGCCTGACTGTACGTTCGACCCTTATGTTACAACCCTTGTAGTTTTTAAAATATGTCTTTTTTTGTTTTAATGAATTTGAGTGGTTTTCTCTATAAAATGCAAAGATTACTAAGAACACTAAGTTAAACTAAGTTAAACTTTCCCAAAATCCTCAAAATTTATAAGATTTTACTACATGAACCTGAAATAAAGAGACAAAAATACAACGTTCCCCAACATATTTGACCATAAGACATTGTTTGGAGAATATTTCAGGAAACTAACGATTATATGAAACAATTTGCAATATTATATATTTGTTGCTTCTGTCTCAAGTTACTTAATGTTTCATCTTCATATTTTGCTTCTGGCTTTGTTCCATTCTGGTGTAATGTCTGCATCATCTTGTCACCTTCTACCTATGTCACCCGAATTCCATCTGTCAAACTTGTACTTTTTTCACTAATTTTTCCCCTGACTCCCTCTGAGACTTTGTGAGCCTTATTAAGATTTCTATTTGAGATGAGAATGTCATTGTCTTGCATAAATCCTCTCATTTTTATGTTTGGGGAAGTGTCTCCTCAAAATATGGTACTTAAACCAATTTTTAAAAATCTAGTTAAGGAAAATACTTATATTTTCTTTAATATATAACAGAAGAGAGATGACATAAAACACATTAACCTTCTAAATCAATACTGTCATTTTCAATTTTCTTGAAGGAGAGATATCACACATCTCCCTTTATAGAACCCCCACATGCTCAATTTTTTATATCTTTCAGAAGCTTGGAATGCTCAAACATGCAGTACATACAAACACTGATTTCTTTAAACCATGAGGTGGTATTTGCCTTTGTACTGCACAGTGACAAGTTTCCATTTTAATGATGTTTGAATTTAGCATAGGAATTGGATTCCCTTTTAAATCCACTACGCATTCAAATTCCACCTGCTTATCTGTATCTCTTACTAAAGATTAAACTGTTAACACTCACAATGAGGGGAAAACAATTAAGAACTTCCAAAAATGTACTGTTTAGTACTGATATTTATATCAAACACGTGTTGCAATGACTGGTGTTTTGCATTTCAAACCCTGGCTTATATACACTTCCGTGCATTTATAGCCTTATTCAAGGCAGAAACCATTTGCTTTTTACATAGCAATTAAAGCACAGAAAACATTCAGAATTTTGCTAAATGGCTTGCCTAGTTTATTATAGTTTACCTTGTCTTTTTGTGAGGAGAGCTATTATTTCTGCTCCAAGCTCTTGATCTCCGTGGGGAGTGGAAAAGAGCATCTGTTCTGGAACAGAGCTGAAAGTAAATCCCTAGGAATGGGGATGCGGAGTGAAAAAAATGGGAAGAGAACTCTGAGCACATCAGAAAGTCATAAAGAAAGCTCAGCACCATAATCAGCTTGCAGCTATCACAAAAGACTTCGAGAGGAAGCTCAAGTGGTTAGAAGTTAGTACACTCAGTTTTACAAAAACGAAAGAAGGGGTGAAGAAGGCAAAAACAAAAATACAGTAAATAAGAGAATCGAGTATGAGGTAGAAAATGGAGAGTGAAAAAGAAATTGAGAAAAGAGGAGAAAGGAAAGAAGAAATGGATGAGAAAGAACTGTAAGATTTTATAGTTGAGTCTCAGTATGAGACAACTGGGAAAAATGGTTACCCAGTAACAATCTTAATGGACATTTGGATTTTTCATGGCTAATATGACTGTGTGTATCTAGACTGGTTAACTATCTAGGCCAGACTGAATAATTTTATGAGTATAAAACATCAGTGGTCCATCCAGGTTTGAGTGTTAAAGTGATAATTTACTTATTTTAGGGTAATAAGGAAATATTTTTACTTGTTTTACAGAACTATAAATCAGTGTATTAAAAGAAATATATACATATCTTTTTAAAATTTTATTATTATTATACTTTAAGTTTTAGGGTACATGTTGTGGGGTGGGGGGAGGGGGGAGGTATTGCATTAGGAGATATACCTAATGCTAAATGACGAGTTAATGGGTGCAGCACACCTACATGGCACATGTATACATATGAAATATATACATATCTTGTAATTACATATAAATATACGCACATGTATGTATGTATATACATACACACATGCACACACACACGTCACTGAAAGAGGAGCACCATATGCGTGCAAGATTCTTTCCCCTTAAAAAAGGGTTAGCTACATTTAAAAATTGACATATATTTGTATACTTGGATTTTGATTCATGCAATTCCTACATGAAATCTTTGAGGTTAATATTTGCTCCCTTCTTATCTAAAACAGACTGTTTTCACAATAGCTATGTAAGCCTTCCTTCACTAATACCCCATTCAGTAAGAAAGGGCTTATTTTGATTTCTATGAAACCATTTTGAAAGTATTGTAAAAGTTTCAAAATTAAAATGATTTCTTAATTTTAAAGATTATGCTTTATGAGGAATATAAAAGATTAGAATCAAAAGATAAGACTGACTTTGATCTTCAAAGCCAAGCTGTCTACTTGCTGCATGAGGCTTGCAGGAAAATATGAGCACGTTCTTAATATTTGCATGGTATGTAACTAGCCCTTAATAACCTTACAGGCTGCTGTTTATAACACAAATCAGGCTTTTGGATAAGTTGATTGATTGGAATTTAAATTCATGGCTTACATGTTGTGGTTTCAGGTAGTTGAATAAATGAACATTAGGAAAATATGGTAAAATCTAAAGTTTAAATTTAGAAAAAGAAACATTGTTTTTACTAGATGTGTTTATACCATTTGTATGATCTGCCCTTACACACACATGCACACATACAAAATGTAATGACGATATTTCTAACCCATTTTTCTCTCCAAATAATGAGATTCACCTAATATTTATTTCCCAGTAGCTCTGCTCATCTGATCTAATTCCTCATTGACATAACCAGGACTCATTTAATTACAAGAGCTAGAAACTCAATGCAAGGAATTCGAGCAAAATACAAAAATTTTGGCTCATAAAATTGGTACACAGTGAACTGGTATAAAAGAAATATCTGGTATCATTGACTTAATAAATACCAAGAGTGTGTGTGTGTGTGTCCCCATCTCTCTTTCTGTCTGTCTCATAGATGCCCACATCATGGATATTTTTTCTGCACAAAGTTTCATTTTCTTTTGTTGTTGATAGACTTTTCCCATATAAGGTAGATAGCGGCTCCCAGAGGCTGATTATTTGCACATAATTACAAGAATTTTCTCTATCCCTGCTCAGCCCCCTGCAACAAATTCCTGATTAGTATTTTGATTGCACTACCTGGTTTATGTGCATGTGCCTTTTTCCGGACCAGTCTCTGTGGCCATGAGCATGAGGTCCTCTGAGCCACTCATGAGCATGCACCCCTCTGTTAGGTGCCTGGACTTGTAGCCGGAGTATGATTTACCTGCAAAAGGATGAGAAGTGAAAGTGAAAGAGAACAGACATGCGTTCCTGACTGCAGTCATCATTTCTCCTTTGAAACTATATGTTTCCCCAATGTTTACAACCGCCATGTGATCAATTCAGAAAGAAATTATTATTGAAAAACAGCTATGAATCACCACAGCCATTACTAACACAAAAATAATAATAATAATAGCTATTTCTTATTTCAGGCAATTGCACAAGATATGTTCTTCTATTATCTCGTGTGATTTTCCTCAAAATATTATGAAATAGACTATTTCTGTTTTACATAATAGAAAACTCAAATTGAATGTGAATAGCTCAAACCATTTAACCAAAAGTTATAAAGTGTATTCAATTTTGGATTGTATGTAGAACAATCAAAACCTCAAATAGCAGACATGGTGATAGTATAGCATAAATTTTAGGCTTCTGTGGGCCTTAATCAGTACTGTCAATGTGATGGCATGTAAGACAACACCAAAAACTTAGCAATAATTATAATGTAGTCAACACTACATATAAGAATAAGACATAGTTTCTGTATTGGTTAGGATTAGGTTCAATAGAATGTGACTGAATCTGTAACAATATCGACTAAGACACAGTCTTATTGTTTTTTCGTGAAAATGAAATGTGGGGAGAGGGACACGGTCCTTATTGGAACGGTGACTTTATTATCATTGGAGATCCATCCCTAGTGTTTTGCTTCATGTTCCAGCATGACTCTTCAATAGGCAGCTGTAACATTCAAGCTATCAGAAAGACTGACAGTTACAGAGTGCAGAGCGAGGTGTGTCTCCCTCCATCTCAGATACATTCCAGATGTTGTGCATAGCACTTTTAGGCAGCACTTTATCATATTGCCACACCTAACTACAAGGGAAGCTTATAAATAGAGCCTTTGTTCCATTAGGTCATGTGCACAGCTAAAATTTGGGATTCCCTAAGAGAAGAAGAGGGAAATGGAGCGGGCAACTAGGAACCTCTGCCAAGAACTTTCATATACTTTCCTCTGCAAAGTGCCACTGATACCACTCTTGAAGCCCAACTATCATCGCCCTGGTCCTGTTCCTTAATATAGTTAGGGAGCAACATTCTCACCTATTATATTAAACATAAGATTTTACTTTGCAGTTTACTAGAGTTACATTATGCTTTTTATTTATGAATTTAAGCAGTGTGTTCTCTCTAACTTCTCGGTAAAACCTGTTTAGCTCTCTACGTACTGTCTCTCAAACCTTACTGCAAGAATATGTTCAACCATAGTTAAAAAACCAAAAACTTTACACTGTCGTAAATTGCATTAAAAAAAATGGCTGCAAGAGCATTTCTTGTTTTGTGTATTCTTCCAGAAAAGTGTCACTCCCTGAAGAGGGGATGTCTATTTCCCTTACCTTGAAGTTGGAAGGGTCTTTGTGACTATTTTGATGAACAGAATGAAGTAGAAGCAATGCTGAAGGTTTTCTGAAACTAAGTCACAAATGCTCAAAAAGCTTCCACCTGACTCTCTCTCTTTTGGAATGCTTGACCTTGGAACCTAGTAGCAATGTTGCAAGAGAGTCGTGTGGAAAAACCATGAATAAGTCTTTTGACCACAGCCTTAGCTGCTTGAAATGTCCCAATTAACTGTATCAATCATCAGATTAGTAAATGAGTGTGTCTTCTGATGATTATAAACTCCAGTTTTTGAGCTATCACAGCTGATACACACTGGAGCGGAGCAAAGCTGTCCCCACTGAGCTCTGCCCAAAGTACATATGAGTAAGCAAAGTATATGTGTCATTGTTTTAAGCCATTAAGTTTTGGAGTGGTTAGTTATATGATACTTGGTAACCAATTAAGGACTAGTAGAATAGAAATATGAGGGGATAAACTAATAGAATAGAAGTATCATCCAATCATCTCATTTTAATGGTGAGAAAACCCTGGGAGAATTCACAGCAAGTAAGTTACTTACAGCCATACAATTATGCAGCATAATATATCCACGAGTCACTCTCAGGCATTCTAATTCTTCCTATGCAGTTTGCTTTTTTTCCTCTATGATATCATATCTGAAATATTATTTGCAATTTTTCTATATCAAGATTTGTACTTTTAGATGTGAACTATAACTCAGTAATTCTCAATCCCGAGTGTATGTTTGAATTACTTACTTGTCCTCTGGAATCAGAATTCTCTGCCCCATTACAGGCCTATTGAATGGAAATCTCTGGGCGTGGGTGTGTGTGCGGGTGGACGGGGGGTGCGCGCATGCAGACCCACACACCAATTCTACACCTAATTCTAAGGAGCAGACACTGTTGAGACTTCTTGGTATAGATCATACTCCTTGGCCGAATGTTTCTTTGTTTTTTGCTTTTTTGCCAATTCTTTTTCTTTTTGTAGCGATCAGGGCCTCACTGTATTGCCCAGGGAGGCCTTAAACTCCTAGGTCCAAACCACCCTCCTGCCTCTGCCTCCCCACATGTTGGGATTACAGGCTGGGATTACAGCTGTGAGCCACCACAGAATGTTTCTTTGTAACAGAGAATCAACAGGTAGAAAATTTTCATATATTCAACTCTGGATCTCTCACTCCAAAGTCCTCAGACCCTATTGCTTTTACTTGCATAAAACAAAATGGAATATTAACAAACTGTGTTTGGCAGAAAATGAAAAGATACTTGTTATATGATATAATACCTTTCTAAATTATATTTTGCTAAGAATCTTCTGTGCATTAGTCCTTCTCTGACTCAATTCAGTTCAACACATTAGCCAGGAACTATGCTTGGCAATGGGAATTCAAAAATGAAAAAGATCTGCCAGCATAATGAGGAAGATTTTCAGAAAGCTGACATTCATTTTTGTGTGATAATGCCATAATAGTACACACAGGCTGCTAAGGGACCACAGAACAAAGGCCATTATTCCAACATAAAGGCACTTGAAAAAAATCATATAGGAGACAACACCTGAGGTGCCTCTTGAAGGTCAATCATAAATGTTATCTAGACAAAATAACATGTCATTTTAGGGCATGTAATTCAAGAAAAGGCTAGTATACAGCAGGGGTCAGCAAACTTCATTCAGCCTATGGGCCAAATCTAGCCACTACCTATATTACAAATAAAGTTTTATTTGAACAGAGTCATGCCCCATTGTTACAACAGAGTTTAGTTGTCATAACAGAGACAGAATGGCCCACAAAGGTGAAGATATGTACTAGCTGTGCCTTCACAGAAAAAGTTTTCTGACCTCTGGTTTACAGAGAACAGTATCTTATATATTATCATACATTCAATAAATTACAAATGTTAAATATAAAAAATATAAAATTTAAAGGAGAAAAGGGAAGAGTTTTTGAGTATATAGTCATAGGTTGGAGACATGAAGGGCTGTTAGGGTAAGGTGCTTGTGGTTTGTTTTTGTGTCACAGAGACCAGATTAAGAGTTTTAAGGAGCAGAGGGACATGATCAGATTTAGCAAGATTTCCCTGGTGCATTGTGGAGATATTAAACCCAAGATAGGATATAAGGAGCCTGTTAAAAAGTAAGGTATCTTAAGGACTTAAAGTAGGAGAGAGAGAAAACAGATGAACAGAAAAGGATCTATAGAAATCCTTTAGTAGGTAAAATCAGCATGACTTATTGAATCTCATCTGTCCTCATTTTAAAACATGTATGCGAATTATTGACACTCCTCCCTTCAAAAGGTGAAGCCTAATTACTCTTGCCTTAGTTGTAGGCCCAACCTAGGGACTCCTCTCCAATGAAAAGAATGTGACAGGAGTGATGCTGTGTGGCTTCCAAGGCTAAGTCACAAAGAGCATAGCTTCTACTGGATTCTCTCTCTTTTGGATCTCTCTCTCTGATGCTCTGCTCTAAAGAAAAAGCCAAACAACCTGTTGTAAGAATAATAAAGCAGGCCTAGGACAGTTCCATGTAAAGAGAACCTGAGGCTTTTCCCAAATTTGCCAGCAACATCAGTGAACCACATTGGAATGGAATCCGATAGCATCTCTAAGTCTTTGGCTGCCTCGAGGCCTGGACAGCATCCTGACTGTAACCTCATGAGAGAATCGCTCCAACGAGCTGCTTCCAAATTCCTGACTCAAAGAAACAGTGAAGGAAATAAATGTTTGTCGTTTTCAGTCATTGATTATGGGGATAATTTGTTATGGGGCAACATATAATTAATATGTCATGATTTACTGAAATGGGTAATGCAGGAGGAGGAAAAAAATGGGGTGGTGGGCGGAAATGCTATGGCCCTGATGATTTGAAGGTCATGTGGGAGAGCATAATAAACATGTCAAGAGAAACTTTGATATTCTTCTCTAGTCTGACAGTCAGGGAGAGGCCAAGGATTAAACTAGTATTCCTTAAGGTACCTGTAATGTACAATCTTGAAACTCTCTTCAGTGCATTCTTATTTTAGTGATGATATTTCCCTTTACGGCAAGGTGTTTGTTCTTCTCTTTGCTTCTTTGTCCATTGGTGTGTAACATCTTTTGGGTCAGCAAATAACTGTTGTAGAAAGGAAACATTTCTAAAATAAGAAAACTGGCAAAGATAAAACTTTTAGTCTTTTAGCTTATATTTAAACACTCTGTTAAAGAAACAAGCTCTCAACTAACAACCAATGTACCTGAACACCAGAAAAGGTTTCCACTGAAAGCTAAACTGCAGATGCTCTCAGTGAGTTGGAGAAATTCAGACACCAGGGTTTGATAGTATTTTCCTCAGATACTCTAAACATATTCAAATGCAATATTCTCCAGCTAGATTTTTCATGGATATGTGCACTAGATAAGGTCTGTGAGGTTGGGGAAGTGTCCAGATATAAGCATACCAAAGATAGAAAATGACTCTACAATGTTATAATATTAGGTTCAACTTCTAGCTTCCAGCATAAATATATCCCTAACACCATAGTCTGAATGTCAGCAAAATTGCTCTCTGCCACGGTTGAGTGCACTGGCATAAAAATTATATAGTTTAATATTTATATATCAACAAGGAACATCTACAGAAAATATGCTCACTCTAGTTCATAGAAGATTGAATGTGGACATCATAAGCAAGAAAATTATATATCTCAAAAACCATTACAGATTTAAGAAAATATAAAAGTCAATACAATTTCAAAAATTAGGAGTTACCAATTTAAATCTTAAAAATTAGATATTTAAAAATTAGGCTGCATGGGGGCAGCCACTCAGATGTTGCCCCCTCAGTGAATGATCCTCAGGCGACCCAAGGTTTTGGCTCTCTGGGGTGTCAGTTTGTGAAGAGGAACCCAGGCACGTTACACACCTTGGATTTTGTTCTCCTCCTCTACAAGGAAAATGCAATAAGTTGTCTCAGGGCAAAGGGGAATTTGTTAAATTTCTTTTCTTTGAATTGGTAGGGGTACAAGCACTTGGGGACTGAAAGTCTGGAAGCTCTTCTGAGCTGTTGTTTAAATGTTTGACAAACATTTAATAAGTGACCCTTATTCATCAGGCATACTAGGCACTTTGAACATGGATTGATATGATAGCCCAAGGTACTTCCTTTGAGTAGCTTATGGTCTCAGAAGATTGGTCACCTTTTGGCGTTATTAAGGGCATTGTATTTTTCATGTTCACACAATCAGATACACACACACTCACACACAATTAACAACCAACCTTACTGAATCACTCCTGCCTGTGTTAGACACAAAGAGTTCTGTTGATCCCCTTACCACCCACAAACTGTTGTGCCAATTTACAACAGTAACCATATGCAGCTTCACATTTCTTCAAACTTTTACTTGCCATTCTCTCCCTCCATGTTTCTCTTTATCTTCCGTCTTATGTCCTCTCCTAAAATCCAAGAAAATCCTCAATGAACTACTGAAAGACCTTTTTATCCTGGATTAAAGGTGAAGCCTATTCTGTGGCTTGTTGGGGTCTGCGTGAGGAGCAGGATTTTACTTACTTAGTAGATCCAGAAGTTAGAGTAACTTTTTAATACTGAATAGAATAGAAATTAATTTTTCACCATCATGGGAGATAGATGTGGTCAGCAAGGGGAAAGCTAGACTGACTTCCATTTGCTGTGGTCAAAAAAGAACATAGAGATTTTATTATCCAAAACTAGATGATGCTAATAGATGGAGCCTACTAGTTTATCCCAGGAACTGCCATTGTATTAGAACAGGGTCATCCCATCTGAGTTTAATTTTCTAATGGAAACAACACCAAAATGTTCCTGAGGTTGTGAAGTTTTGAAATACTGTACCCCAAGTAGCTAAGTGGTGGGAGAGAGGGGGTAGCTGCCTGCGGGATTGTCTGAGGGGGGTGAAATTAACAGCTCGCCAATCTGCTCAGATGGAATTCCTGTGAAAATCATAAAAATGACACAGCACCCACACCACACATTCACTTGGAGATGTCTTCCTTACAGCCCACCCTCTCCTCCTCCAATACCAAAAATGCACAAATTAGCACTACATAGAATTTTGGTTGCATTTGTGAACACTGAAACTCTGAGATAGCTCTCAGTTAGTTTAGAAAGTTTATGTTAGTTTATGTTGCCAAGGTTGAGGATGCGCACCAGTGATACCGTGTCAGGAAGTTCTGCGAACATGTGCCCAAGGAGGCCAGGGCACAGCTTTGTTCTATGAATTTTAGGGAGACATGAGAGATCAATCAATATATGTAAGAAGTACATTGGTTCCGTCCAGAAAGGTGGAGAAAACTAGAAGCAGGGAGGGGCTTTCCAGGCCACAGGTAGGTGAGGGACAAATGGTTGCATTCTTCTGAGTTTCTGATAAGCCTTTCCAAAGGAGGCAATCTGATAGGCATCTAACTCAGTGAACAGAGGGATGGCTTTGAATAGAATGGGAGGAAGGTTTGCACTGAGTAGTTCCCAGCTTGACTTTTCTCTTTAGCTTAGTAGTTTTGGGGCCCCAAGATTTTCATTCCACACATTGCAACATGGTTTAAAGTCCAAATCCAAATCCAAATTGCAAGCAAAGGCAGTGATTCCCAAGAGCCCTCAAACATGCCGAATGAAAAGTTCTTTCAGAAGATGTACAGGAGAATGATTTTTGAGCATTTGTATTCCAGTAGAATTGTTTTTGTAATTATCTACCCAATTTCCTTTAAAAGAGTCTCCTGAGGCACTTTTTGAAGACTAGAAGAAAATGAACAAAAGGTTCTTGTGGTTTATTAGAGGGGGAAAAACAGCTCCTATTATTTAAAGGATCTCAAGGGCAAAAGAGGGATTTTAGGTTGAAGGATAATAACAAATATTGTGCAAAGATTTTAAAATTTGTTTTATTCCAAGGAAAAGAAAATATTAAAGTAACCCAACCAACATTTTCTTGGGCATTAAAAATAATGATGTTTATTGTAATTCATATTTTGTCTTTGCTTTTCATATCTGCATTATAAATATGCACCTTACAAATATATTGATATGGTTTGGCTGTGTCCCCACCCAAATCTCAACTTGAACTTTATCTCCCAGAATTCCCATGTGTTATGTGAGGAGCCCAAGTGGAGGCAATAGAATTATGGGGGCAGGTCTTTCCTTCGCTATTTTTGTGATACTGAATAAGTCTCATGAGATCTGATGGGTTTATCAGGGGTTTCCGCTTTTGCTTCCTCCTCATTTTCTCTTGCTGCCACCATGTAAGAAGTGCCTTTTACCACCTGCCATGATTCTGAGGCCTCCTCAGCCATGTGGAACTGTGAGTCCAATTAAACCTCTTTTTCCTCCCAGTCTCAGGTATGTCTTTATCAGCAACGTGAAAATGAACTAATACATATATTTGTCAGAAAACCGAAGCTATACTTGTACAGCCAGCTATTTTTAAAAGTACTTTATGTTCTGAAAAAGTGCTATGACTTGTTCTCAATCTATGTGAAAAAGACCTGAGCATATAAAAAGTGTTTGCTCTCTGTCCTTAAATGAGTTGTTAGGTATTATGTGTTGAAACTTCTGACAGGGGCCAAGAGCTGATGGAAACTTGTAAGGACTTACATTATAACTCAAGTAGGTATCATTGCATTATGCTGTTAGACTTAAGGCTATAGTAGAATTGCATGAGCAAATTATATTTGTTGTCATAAATCAATGATTAATGCTTTTATTAATTATTTGTTGAGTCTTGCTTTTGGTCTCACACGGGACTTTAAATTTGGAATGATTTTGGGACCGAAAACAAAACCACACCCTCATTAGGTCATAATTGCTTTCTAACTTGATCTCTGGCGCATTATTTACATAAGTAGATTTTACTTATTAGTCTTGTTAGCAATGAAGTAATCATATTTGTTATCCAAAGTTAAACATGATGTGCTGTTGGCTTTTTGTCAATTTTAGAAGGGACGTAAAACCTTGGCATAGAGCTGAAATGTTTTACATGACAGAAGATATTTTATTTTTCTTTAAATAACAGTCTAATATTCCTACATGCACAATAAATAGACTCTTCTGAGAGTGTATGGAAGTAGAGACCAGGTGCGGTGGCTCACGCCTCTAATCCTATCACTTTGGGAGACCGAGGCAGGCAGATCACTTGAGGCCAGGAGTTTGAAAGCAGCCTGGCCAACATGGTGAACCCGTCTCTACCAAAAATACAAAACAATTAGCTGGGCGTGATGGCAGGCACCTGTAATACCAGCTATTTGGGAGGCTAAGGCAGGAGAATCGCTTGAACCAGGGAGGCGGAGGTTGCAGTGAGCCAAGATCGCACCACTGCACTCCAGCCTAGGTGATAAAGTGAGACTTTGTCTCAAAAAAGAAAAAAGAAAAAGAGAGAAGAAAAGGCGGGTAGAGAAAGCAGTTATCAAATAGATTAGAATAAAATGGGTTGGGTGAATTGATATCTCACTTTAATATTTTAATTTTGTTTCAGGAAATTTTAGGTGAGGCAGGAGTTCATCAGCATATTTAACAAAGCCACGAAGTAAAAAGGCTATCATGGATTGACCAGCTAAGCAAAAGGCTAACAGTGGGAGGCTACTGAAAGAGGTGAAGGTGGAAAAAGTAGCACTAGCTACACTATGCTAGGGAGAGCTGCACTGGTCTAATTACTCAACAGTATTTGTCAAGATCCAACCATTTGCAAAGCACCATTCCAGATGCCGTATGCCTTAAAGTTCAGGTTATAAGGAAGGAGAGAAAAAAGAGCAGCTATTAAACACCTGTCTTTACATAATATTATTTAATTTCACAGCAATCATAAGCTATTATAAGATAAATATTGATATTCTTATTTTCCATAGGTTCGGTGAAATCAGGCAACCTACTCTCAGTTCATTCCCTACATAAAGCAATATAACTTGTACCTGTGATTTAAACAAGTTCTTATCCAAAGATCCATACAGCTTTGTCAATGAGAATGAGGAAAATTTACAAATATTGTGGAAAATAGCAACCTTTGTACCCCAAATTATTTAATGGTACCTAGATAGTTTTTCAGACACAGACAAATTTGAGCATCTAATTATGCAGAGATAAAAGTTTTATGTAATAAACAAATATATACCCTGATCAATATCTCTATTTCTTTTATGAAAGATATGAAATGCATGATAAGAATAAGAGATGTACAACTTTATAAATGTTTTCATTTATTCTATAAAAGATTTAATATCTAACTTTAGCCCTCAGTCTGACTGATAATTTAGCTACAACTGGAAAAATTCAGAAAATTTGACAGATATTAAAATTATCTTGGCTGTAAAACTTAATTTTTCTCAAAAATTGTCCCTGGGTTGATGTTAAACTGTTAACCTTTGAGTAAGGGGTTTAGGAGTTTTATGAAAATAGTACTGAGTCACAGATATGGAAGGAATCTCTACCTCTAAATCCTGAAATAGGTGTTTAATTGGTTTAATGGGTTTACACCATTAAATGTTGGCCAGAGTAATGTTGGCCATTGCTCTGGATGTAACTTGTCCCAGTTTCTGTTGGCTGAGAGTGAGCCATGTCCTCATCTAATCCCCTGCGGGACTGCTGCACCTAGAAACAGTGGAGTGCGGTTCCCTTGCCACTTATGCCTCATGGGAGACACGGGGGATTGCCTTTGACCCTCTTGTGCCTAAATATTTTGTGACACCCTTTCTATTCTGTGACTAACACACACCACGACAACACATGAAAGTTTCCTATGAAGCTTGTCATCTCCTTAGTTTTCATCTAGAAAGTGGGCACATATTATCTTAGCTTTGTGATGCCCAAACTTAAAAAGGTTACTATGTAATTTTATTCTGTCTTTCAGACTTATCTATGAGTGAAGGTAGTTGTTGTGGAGAGGAGGTAGGATGTCTGCCTCTAACTTGTGGAATATTCCACCTTCTTCTTTTCATCTGCCCCAAACAGAAGGTATTTTATATCCTATGGGAAGGGAGTGGGACGTTGCTGACTCAGGTCATTTGAGCTTAAAGGGTAGAAATTTGCCACTTTTGTTGTCTCGTCTGTTTTGACAACTCTACCCACAAGCCCTAGGGCAACAGTGGCTCTAAGAACCATACAGGGGACAGTCACAACTAAAAGGAAGTGTATGGTCAGCAATGAGTACTTGGAATCAAATTATATTTCTACCACCATTTGTCTTTTGCAACTTAATGCATATACTCAATCAGTAATGCAGATATTAATGAATTTTTAAAATATTCCATTTTAAACTCAGATCATTATATTCCAGACACCTGGATGGAAAAAGAAATATTTGATTAGTCATGCAGATGTTTCTAGATATTTATTTAGTATTGTATATACAATAAAAATGGCTGAATCTCTTTTCATTCCGGGGACTGTTCGGGGACTGTGTATACTAACGACATGGAACACATTATTTTAAATTTTGAAACCATTGGAGATATAAGCAGCATCCTTGAAGAAACCAGAGGTTAGGAGGAAATGATGTAATTTGTGAAAAATTATAAACAAAGCAAACAATATTGACTTATCTTTATCTTCTACTGTTCATTCTACCCAATGGCTAGCTATATTTTTTCAATGGCCTGTGATATTCATTTAATGAAGTCATTTTATAAAGACAAAAATACGATGCTGGTACTTTTCCTGCAAATCAAAACTATTTCTACATGCCTAACTTCCTGGGATTATTTTAGACACAAAAGCCAGGGAAACAATTTCCAAAAATACACATATTTTCTACCTGCTTGTTTCATTTTTATGAAATTGAGTTCTTCTAAAGGCCTGATACTACACTAGCCTCAAACAGGTCATATATCAGAAAAAGTCAATAATGCTTGGATGATTTAATCATTTGCATCCTAAAATTTTTGCAGAAATTTTTGAGTAATATTTTGACAAACACACATAATTTTTCTTTTATGAAAACTGCAGTCTTTTTTAGGAGACCTAGAACATTTTTTAAAGGCAAAAATAAGTTTATGCCATAATCAATCACTCAGCTACAGCTTTAAAATGGTTATTTATAAATTGTTTAATCTGCTTGCCTTATTTAATGGGTCTTTTCATTATTTATTTGATTAATGTTGTAAACACAGTATTGATTCCAAGAGTAATGCTTTTCATAAAATATATCTGACCATAAAATTGAGCAGTAAAAGTTAAAATATAAAAACTCCTAGATTGGTTTCATCATCCCTTTAGAAATGTATGTAAACCTTGTGCTTTGGGGTTATAGACACAGGGGAGAATTAAAATACCAGATGCACATATTCTCCAATATGTGAGACCAATTAGGGGTAATTATTCTATTGAACATTTTTAATTCTGCTTTTAGGAAGATATTCTAATTTAGGATTTTCTCTCTTCCTGTTCAATAAAAAGTTATTTCTTATATGCAAAGAATATGCATATTAGAATATAATTTTTGAAATTATTTTGTCCAGTGCTTTTTTTTTAAAGAGACAGGACTTCGCTCTGTCACCCATGCTGAGTACAGTGGTATGATCATAGCTCACTGCAGCCTTGAATTCCTGGGATCAAGTGATCTTCCTGAGTAGCTGGGACAACAGGCACGCACCACTATGTCCAGCTAATTATTTTAATTTTTGTAGAGACAGGGTCTTGCATTGTCTCCCAGGCTGGTCTCAAATTCCTGGCTTCAAGCAGTTCTCCCGCCTCTGCCTCCCAAAGTGCTGGTTTTACAGGTGTGAGTCACCATGCCTGGACCCAATACTCTTAATTCAAATTTGTGGATGCTGAGACTCAGAGAGATCAATGAACTTGTCCAAAGCATCATCATGTGTAATTAAGCAATTTAATTTTTCCCACTTTACACACACCCTGTTATCTGTACACACACACACAGTCTAATGCAGTTTTTAAAATGACTTATTTAATGGTGAGTTATTATCCTATTTCTCTTCCTTTGGATGAAGCTTCATTCCTAATACAATTTATTCTGTACATTCAAACCACCATCAAAATATTCTACTGAACACACCTGTATGGGTTTGGCCTATGAGGGATTTTAGGTATTTATAAAATTTGAATCATTTCCAAACTATCTCTTGTGTAGATCTTTCTATTACCACTGCTAACTTAGTCCTGACCTTCTTAATTTCTCTTCTATATGCTGTAATGATCACCTTACTGGTCTCCATCCCCAATCAATACTACACACTACTGCTAGAGTTATTGCCCTTACCCTGTTGTAAAACATTCACTTCCTATTGCTTAGAATAAATGCCAATTACTTAGCCTAACATTTAAAAATCTCCATTATATGACCCCAACCTATATTTCAACCTTCTCCCTCTACCTCTACTCTCGCGTGCCCTAACTACCAAATCACATGTGGCTGTTATCTATTTGCCATTCCTTCTGTCTGTCCAATATGTTTTTCCTAATTGATCTTAACTCAAGTTTTCTTATTCATCTGAAATTATGCAGTAGATTTATTTATGACTTAGACAAAATCTCACCTCCTTACAAGGCAGTCACAAACGTCACTATTCAAAATTCATCCCCTCACCTATACGGTCATAAGATTGTTTAAATGTTAATCATAGCACCTATGACAGTCTTCTACTAAGTGTATTCACGTATAGCTGTCTTTGTCCCTAAAATAACAGCAAGCATATGGAGGCAAGAGAAAATTTCCATTTTGTTTTTGTTAATCCACAGAGTATTCAACAACAAATTTATGTTGATTGAATTGATTTGATTGAAAATTTGGGTGGTTTTAAAATACATTACGTGTTTTCTTATCCTCTTAATATGCTATACCACATAATGTATTTTTCTTGCTAACTCAGGACAACATTTATTAGCATTTATTGTACTAGGTTATAATGCCCTCAAGAGCCACTAAGGCATGTCAAATTCTTTGCCCCTAGAGTAAATAGCTACTGACTGCAGAGATTTGATTTGGGGAGTTTTATATCCTGGGGACTCCTTACGCCAGCAGCTTTATTTTAATCAATCGCCTGGGGGTAGGCCTGAAGGTGTTACTGTCCCTCTCCTACAGAGGGAACATCAAGGTCCTTGTAGTAGCCGTTTGTTTCTAAGACTTACTGTCCTTTCTGGTTGTTGGATGAAATGCTACATGCACCATTGCTTCCAAAGAGTTAGACTTTTTCTCATTGAGAAATAAGAAACAACTTATTTAACTTTGGGCAAGAAAAAGTTGGAATTTGGGTTTTTACAGCCCCACTTCTCATTGGGATGGTTGCCCACATTTTCACAGCAGGGGAGACTGCACTGAGGCTGAATGTTTTCAGGAGGGCAGGACAGTCACGCCACTGTGGCCCATTCCCTCACCCTCTTTCATGCGTACGGAAATGGAGTGGAACGTCTTTCTTGGGGTGGGCATCCTCAGCCCCACAGCCTAGCTATTCTTGCTTCCTCCTCAACTGAAGTGGAAATTGTGGCACTACTGTTTTTTGGCTAGAAGGCCATGGGGCATTAGGTCACTGGAGCCCTCAAGAGACACAAAATATAGTAAGGGCAAAAATCCAATGCCAGCTGAGAGAACAGGGATTTGATTTCCTGTGGGAACTTCCAGTCATGTTCCAGTCCCTCCAATTATGTTCCCTGCCCCCTGCCACCCTGAGTTATAATTTCTTCAGGATTCAATAATAGTCATTGTTCATTTCTTTTTTGGCTTTTCCCTCCTGTACTTTTTCAGGCAGCCTCAGTTTTTCCAAGTGGATATTTCTTTCTCCCCAGAAAGTTAATAGATGTATTTATTTTATCTGAGCTGTCAGAACAATTTATCAATCTTTTTGCTTTAGGTTTTTAATAAAATTTATATTTAAGATTTCTTTCAGAATTTTTCTCATGAACAAAAATCTTCCCAGGTGGCAATTGGGAACACATAAATTGTATTCACCGAAGGAACGAGAAGCACCAATTTGTTCCTCTCCTCCATTTCCTCCTGGAGCTCAGCTCATGCTTGGCGGCCAGAAGGAAATGCTTTTCCAGAGTCGTTTTTATGTGGTCATAGATTTAGGTCAGGCACCGCATTTCTGCTTCTTCAAAACAATGCTTTCTGTAAAAATAATGACAAGCCCAGAAATCTGGAAATCTGTTCTTATTCTGCCTTCATTGCAAATTCACAGCGACCTTAAGTAAGTTACTGATATCTGAGCCTCAGTTTCCTTCAAATGAAGATAACAAACTCTGGCCTCCTATCTTATGGAGTGATGTAAAGATCAAGTGAGAACATCCAAGAAAAACATGGAGATCTATTAAATACTAAAGATAAAGAGATAATTAATGTGACCATACTTCCTAAACTATAAAGAAATGCGTAGGAGCAATTAGCTCATTGATTATAATTGTTCCCCAAGAGTCCTGAGCACATTGGCTGTGGGTCAGGAAGAGCAATACTGCACATTTAGTTGCCACTTTCTTGTCCTTGCTGTGCTAAATTCACCTCCTACCTGCCCTTCAGGAAGGCTTTCTCCTCATGATGGCCCAGTCGGTATCTCGCCTGCAGCCATAAAACTGAGCTTATCTCAAAGGCAAATACTCAGGTTTAGTAAATACAGAAACATTCCTGGAAATGCATCCAGAGTACCTTCCTGCCTCTATTTTCAGGGACCCAATGGCCCTCACATTGTTTTGATATTTATGTCCTAGGAAGGTTGTGGATATTTAAAGCTCACATGGCGTGCCGATCAGTGGAGGGGGAAAAAAGTCTTATACCTCCCTACTTGGACCACCAGTTATTCTTTCGGAAAATTACAGAGTGGAAAAAATCTGAGGGCTTGAAGTAGATCTTGTACTTTATATCTGAAGAATCTTGATTTGTATGGAAAGGCTGATGTTTCTTGGCTAATTTTGTTCTGAAGAAATGCCGCTAGCTTCCTGCCACATGGTAGTGACAAAATAATACCAGCAGACCTAAACACATAAAAACGTTGAGGTGAACACAGTCTTGCTTCTTTCCCAACGCCGCCTCAAACTTGTCATTTATACAAGGCAAGTCCCAAGAACATGCATCGGATTTTGGATTGGCCTCTCAGAGAATGTTTCCTCCATTCACAGAACTAGAAAGGTTTGCCATATTGTTTCAGATCCATTTTTCATTCAGGAATAAAACAGATATTTCAAGGGGGTTAAGTAGGTATAGTATCTCTATGACTGGTGTTTTGTAGTTTCTTATTTAAATACAAACAAAACAAACAGACAAAAAAAAAAAAAAACCCAAAACAACGTATTAGGTAGATTGCATTTTTCACTTTTCACATTAATTTTAAACAAATCTAGGCTTTAAATTAAGAGATGTACTTAACAGTCACAACTAGTGAAAGTTGAAGCCAAAAGTTAAAGTCCATACTCTTTCCCAAACATTACTGTGTCTCTCTTAATTCACTAGTTAATGATGCTCATAAATAGCATATACCCACACAAGTTGTTCCCATTATATAGGAACACTGCAACCTCAGTAGTACACTCAGGGCCATTCAGGGATCCTGTTTCCCCTCCAAGTTTGCTTTATATTTTATACTGAGTGTGAATATTCTGAAATATTTCACTATCTCTAGATGCCAACTAGGTCTCTAACTCCACAGATATCTCCTGTGGGTAGGGCATATACAGTAGCACTGTGATTTAAGGAAATACATTTTGACATTTTCTTATTATTGTTACTTTTTTGTCTGTATAGGTTCCCAAGCATCAAATAATATTGATTTTCATTTGGCAATGTGTCTGTGTTCTTCCTGTTCTGCCTCCACAGTAACTGACCAACCCACTTTAGAAGACTCCTCCCTAGGGTCTCCTTGCCTCCAAACCGGATCTTCTCTAATCTGCCCTTGACATTGATTCCTGGGTAACTTCTCCCAAAACACAGGTCAGATAATATCTTTTACTTCCTCATTTTTTCTTCAATAGCTCTCTAATGAAAAAAAAAAAAAAAATCCCCAGTGTTGGAGGTGGGACCTGGCGGGAGGTAATTGGATCATCGGAGTGGGTTTCTCATGAATGGTTTTGCACCATCCTCTTGGTGTTGTTCTCATAATACTGAGTTCTTGCTAGATCTGATTGTTTAAAAGTGTGTGGCACCTCTCTCTCTCTTCCTTGCTGCTGCTCTCAACATGTGAGATGCCTGCTCCTGTGCCTTCCACCATAAATGTAAGCCTCCAGAGACCTCCCCAGAGGCAAATGCCAGTGTTATGCTTCCAGTACCACCTGCAGAACCATAACCCAATTAAACTTCTTTTCTTAATAAATTACTTAGTCTCAGGTAATTCTTTATAACAATTCAAGAACAGCCTAGTACACTCAGCTTTTATCAAACGTCAATGTCTCGTGAAGGAGACATGCTCATAGAGCCGATTGTAAGCTCTGTAACCTTAGGAGTTGGGTATTTTTGAATCCCATTGACTCTCAGCACTGATCACTGTGCTTGAATCATAACTATTTGCAAAATAAATGGAGGGCAGGAAAAAAGAAAAACAAAAACTCAAATTCTGTTACAATATAAGCTACAAAATTCAAGTAAGTATAATGTACTATAAGAATACAGATGAGAAATAACTGATCAACTGTACATGAATCAAACATTACAACAGTTTTGATCACTTGCTGGGTATAAACTTAATGGAGAATAGGGAATCAGGAGTGTTTCATCAAGAACTGCTAAGGACTTAAGATTTTACCCTATTTAGAAAGTGATGAGTTAGTCTGAGCCATTTCCTGGATACTATCAAGAGACAAAAGCCTCCAGCGTCAAACATAAAGGTCAATTTTTTACTCACAGCAAAAGCAGTAGTGAGAGTGTCAGCACTTTTGTAAGTTCCTGAGCCAAATTTCCCACAAGAAGGCCAGGCTATACCTGCACATTGCAGTGGGAGCTGTGTTAGAAAAGAGAAACTCTGGGCTTCAAGAACAATAATATTAAGATGAGTAGGGAGCACACCTTCCCTTTTGCTCTAGGAGAAGAAACTTTGTCTGTCAATACTCTAAGAAAATCTGCTCTTGTGAGCCAAGATCGTGCCACTGCACTCCAGCCTAGGTGACAGAGCGAGTCTCCATCTCAAAAAAAAAAAAAAAAGAAAGAAAAAAGAAAACCTGCCCTTTGCTCCAGGAAAAACAGTACCTCTGTCTTCCAAAGTTGTTCACTGTCCAGATACCCTTAAAAAGATAATTGGGCAAAGGCAGTTAGCGCCTCTGCTGGCAAGACTTGCAGAAGCATGAGAAACCCACGTAGAACTGTCTCCTAACTTGCCCTTTCTGGTTCTATGTCAGAAACCCATGTGCGGTACATTAAACAGTTTTTATTTCCATTTTTAAGGGCAGCCCATATATGGTTGAACAGGTAGGGGTAGATAACAGAGCAATCCCAGAGAGGCAGATTTACTATGAATCTGATGAAGCTTAAACTTCTGAGTTATATACCTCTTCCAAGGCCCTGTCATTAATTATGTATGAATAATCTTTTATTCTTTTTCTTTGAGAGGGCTGTACGAATTATGAAAACCTCAGACTCCAAGAACTGGATCCACCAACCCTTGCCACTGTGTATGCAGCTATCATTTAAAATGAGGGTGGGGTGCAGGTGTGACTTCTGTTCATTGAAGAAGTGCTATAAAGAGTAGGACTATGAACTCTAGTAATGCTATTTAGTTAGAATGTGAAAATTATTAAAGGATAGTCAGAAAAATGTAAGTAAATAGAGAAAGAAGATGTTTCTAAAAAATATTTCAAATGTAATAATTAATTGTTTTAATGGAAAGGATATAACATGTCTTATTTCACATAGGTAAATTCTATCTTTATTTTTCTCTTGTAAAATCTACTGTCCTACTCAGAGTCACCTTCAGTTGATATCTAAGCCTCCCACAATCTAAAAACATTTGTTATTAACACTTACTTAATACTTTTTAACATTAAGTGGACCTTTATGTGCATATCTGAGAGACTATAGATAAACATGGATGGGCCTTTTCATAATTAACAGAAAAATACATTTATAACTTACAGCCATCTTCTCTGAAGCTAAAGCTCTACGTCTGCATCTATTCAGTAAGATAATTTCCCTAATTTCTCTTCATACATTCCTTTGGTGGTGTACATCCAAAGTTGTCTCTCAAGCCACTCAGTTTTGAATTTAAAAGATAAATGTTTACCATTCAAGGCAAAAGTCATAATAATTTCCTTTCTTCAGTTCCATTAAGATGAAAAAAAGAAAATCTCAGCAAACAGAATATACATGCCCTTCACAGCATGTGATATTTTCAGCCTAACCTATTTTTAATTAAAAAGTCCATCAGTAAGCCATATCAATGGACTAACGTCTAGCTGAAGTTAAATACTTACCATTAATTCTAATAGGTGTAAAAAGTAACTTTAGAAACATAGTTATGCATATTTATTTAGTCCATTTTATTTTTAAAAATTCTAAAATATTTGCTATTCCAGGAGAAAAACACAGTTAAATTTTTTCTTTAACTTATACTAATTTTTCCAAATTTATTTCTCAGGTTTATATGTAGTCTCTTAAAGTATAAGTAACATTTTTGCCTATAAAGTAGATCAACACCCAATCTTTCTAATATCATCCTCCAATATAAAAAAGAAGTGGTTGATTTTAGGACTGAGGCAGGAAATATACAGGATGGGCCTGGAGCATTTTGTAGTATCAGAAAGTAAGCAAGTGCTCAACACACACACACAAGTGCGCGCACACACACACACACACACACACACACACTAATAGTATTGATACATTCCGGTGACTGGAGGAATGCCAGATTCTTTGTCTCCAGTCGGATTAGATAAAACCACACGGACACTCATGGAGTGGTTTTAAGGAGTGGAGAGTTTAATAGGCAAGAAAGAAAAGAGAAGGCAGAAGGCAGAAGGAAGAGGCTCCCCCATACAGAGACAGAGGGAGGGGGGCTCCAAAGCAGAGAGAGGAGACCCCCAAGTTGGGGGTAAACCAGCCAGGTATATATAGAGGCTGGAGGAGGAGGTGTCTGATTTGCATAGGTCTCAGGGGATTGGTTTGACCAGGCATGACATTCATGTAGCCCTCGAAAAAACTAGCCCTCCCACCGTAGCCTTTTAATATGCCAATGTAGGGTGCCATGTTGTTCTACACACGTGGGGATACGTGGGGGCAGCCATGTTGTCAGGCACATGTGGGACAAGGGCAAGAACACAAGGGAATCGCCATGTGGGGTGGACCCAGTTTTCAAAGACCTGCATTTGCATATCAAAGGTTGCCTGCCTTGCTCTAAGAGCCGGGGCTTTCCTTCTAGATAAGAAACGTTTCTGGAACAGCTTTAAAAGAAACAAAACCTTTTTCTCTCTATCTGCCTAAAATAATTTCTTAATAACTCCTACCACAGTATGTCAAAGAGAAAGGGAAGCCAGCGAAAAGACCTCCCAAGATACAAGGCTAAAATAATACATATATAGAGAAATATTCTATTAAAAACCAAATTATAAAATAAATATTCATGCATCCATAGTGAATACAAGTATATGATTGAATGAATACATAAGTAAATGGGGAAGAATACACAAATCTCCCTTGTAAGAGGCAGAACAGGACTCCCTTCTCTTTAAGTACGGGCTACACATAGTGAGTTCCTTCTAGATAGCGAAACAGAAAAAAGGAGGGAAAGAAAAGTAGTTTTGCAGTGGAGAACTCTGATAAATAATACTTCAGCCCAGTGATCAAAGTGAACATCAACAGTAGTAAGTAATGTTGATAATATGTATATTTGATATGATGTGATGAGAATGACACTTTATCTTTGTTGTCTTCCTCCTTCCTCCCCCAAACCTATAATTCTAGTCAAATCATGACTCATTAAAAAAATTAGTCAAATCCAAATTGAGTAGCATTTCACAAAATAACTGAGTGATATTCCTAAAAATTGTCAAAATTATTTAAAAAAAGAAAATTAAGACAGGCGTGGTGTCTCATGCCTATAATCCCAGAACTTCAGGAGGCCTAAACAGGTGGATCATATGAGGTCAGGAGTTTGAGACCATCCTGGTTAACACGGTGAAACCCCGTCTCTACTAAAAATACAAAAAAATTAGCCAGGGGTGGTGGCGGGCTCCTGTAATCCCAGCTACTTGGGAGGCTGGCGCAGGAGAATCGACTGAATGCGGGAGGCGGAGTTTGCAGTGAGCCGAAATTGTGCCATTGCACAAGAGTGAAACTGCATCTCAAAAAAAAAAAGAAAGAAAGAGAAAAGAAAAGAAAATCAAAGAAACTCTCACAGCCAGGATCCTAAGAAGATGTGATGACTAAGTGTAACGTGATATTCTGGATGGGATTCTGGAACAGGAAAAAAAAATCAGGTAAAATCTAAGGAAATATGAACAAAATATAGACTTTAGACAACAGAATTCTCTCATCAGTTATAGAATTCAGAAAAAGAAAGCTCACTGTCAATCCTTAAGTAGCTGTTTAAATAAATACTTCATGAAAACCTCAAATTCTATTTTAAATAGAACTGTCATTTTCCATTACTCTTCTTTGCATTTTCTTCTCTTTATGTAGTTTACAGTTTACTGCAACATATGCTGAGTTACAGAAACATAATACATATAAATCTAGGTAGATAAATGGATCAAAGATTTGAGATTAGAATAAGTATAGATAAAAATAACAGCTTCTGAAAATAGGTATATTGAATGAAAGAATGCTTAAAGGGATGAAAAATAAAACATGGAAAAGACAAAATGTCCATCTGACACAGGCTTGCTGCTGTTTATGATTCTATATTCATAAGGTACTATAATTTGTGTTTACTATATGGTGGTCAAAATAGCAAATAAACTTAACAATTATTAAATTCTATTAGACATCATGAAACTGCTAACAAAACTAATAAAATGTGATGTAGAATGGCAAAAATGAAAAAAGCAATATAAAACCAACTCTTGGTGAGGACATGGAGCAACTGAAACTCTCCTACATTGCTAGTGGGAAGTGTAAATTGGTACAACTATATTGGAATTCACCAGTATTTACTAAAGGTGAAGCTATGCATACCTTATAACTGAATAATTTCACACCTAGGTGTATACGCATCGGTAACACACAAATGTGTTCACTAAAAGACGTGTTCTAAAATGTTCATATCACTATTCATAATAACCAAAGCTATTGGTTATTCATAACAAACTATGAATCATTATTCATATGAAGCAACTATTCATGATGAATAGTAAATCACATAAATATTCATAATAACCAACTGAAATACTGTTTCCTGGATTCAATAACTACAGGTATTTTCATAATAATCCAAAAGAAGAATAAATTATTGTATATTCACACAATGGGATACTGTGCAGCAATGATAATTGCTGTATACAAAATACATGGATTTTACATTACAGTATACAAAATATACATGAATCTCACAAATATATTGAACAATAGACACACAAGATTATATACTATATGATTCCATGTATAAAAGGAAACAGTGAAAATAATCTATGCCGTTAGAAGTCAGAGTAGTAGGAAGAAGGATGACGGGCAGCTTCAGGGAGCAGGTTACAAAACGTATTCAACGTGTGAAAATTCACAGAGCTTTATACTTATGATGTATATACTTCAATTTCTCTATGTCTATGATTTTTTATTAAAAAAATACGGTTGTCAAGACACCTGGCTTGAGTGATATTTCTGTCTCACAATACGATTTACATATATGCAATAAGAACCTATATGTGAAGAGAACTATATTATATGAATACATCTACAATAATGATAATAATGAAAATAGATATATTTTTATTTTACTTTCTGCCATATCTCTCACTCCCTAACTTATTCTCCCACAGCCGCACCATTTACCTATTTAGAACAGTCTTTGAAAAGTCCATAGACTCTAAAATCAGATGTTTTTCAGACCAGCTGTTTTTCAGGTCTTTAATATATGAGGATGAATTTCGGTTTGTGTGTTAAAGATTCATTTCTCATGCCTGTAAGCACAGACTTTCTAGTAATAATTCCAGAGAAACATCACAAGTACTTGATTATAAGAGATAGTACTAAAAGGATATGATAAACAATGCTTAAAAATGTTTCTATATTTTAGATACATGTTGCTAAACAACTTGAATACTATTTCCTGGACTCGATAACTACAGGTACTTTCATAGTAATAAAGCTAATCACATACTAAAGGAACAAACGCTAAAGTTAGAATGACTGCAAGGCTTCCTTGGACACAGGGACTCTGACAGGATGACAGGAATCTTAGCAGACAGCCCTTGCTAAGTTTCCCTGTTTATTACCTTCAGCTCATGCTCCTGGTCTTATCACAGTTAGGAGCTTATTAATGTATCTCAGATAATTGAACATCAATAACAATAATTTATTCCAGCATAGCAGGTAAAAGACACTGTGCTGAATACTTTATATATTTTTTCATATTTAAATCTCATAAATCCTTTGTGATAATCTATTACAACTTTTTACTTATTAGATTACAATAATAAAGTTTACAAAAGTAAAGAGATTGACCTAGTATTTAAACACGTATTTGCCTCATAAAGGCTATGTACTTAATCACTAAACGTATCTCATGTCTTCATGAAACTCAAGTTCTAACGGCAAATTTTATTTTGGATACCTAATACTAAGTCTGAACCTAAGATTGAACAAATAAGCTCAATATAAACAGTATTCATTATAGTCTAATTTCTTAATACAAGCAAGTATTAACCTGGAGACATACATATCTTATGTAAATATCAATGTAAATATCTCTGTAAGTTTGTATGCAATCATCTCTTTGGTGCCACATTGTGTTATGCTTTGACAGTGTGTAGAAAACAGCAGGATCTGTAGCTCCAATGAAATCATTATTACAATTTCTCACTCCTGCTAGCTGTAGATCTCCTAGTGGGCATTGTTCTGGCAGCTTGTGCGTCCCTACAGAACTCGCCGCGATTCCTCTGGACAGGAATTCCATAGGCAGGTCTCAGCAAATATAACCATATAGGTTGGCTTGGGTTTATCTCCTACTACCTGGGGTCGTTTCTGAGAGAAAGCCATAGCTCTTTTGCAGGGTACCCATGGACTATCCTTTTATATTATAAATTCAAAAAAGCAAATCACACTTTCACAGTCCAAATATAGCCTTTGGTCTAAAGTCAACTGCTATTTGTAGTCAAATTGAATCCGGTGCTTGTTAGTGTAAGGATAGAGAATTCAACTAATTTATGGAACAGTCCAGTCATAAAGGGAGAAAGTCTCACAAAACTGTTGATGAAAGGGATCTCAGGACCTCAGAAAGGATATTTTCCTAGAATCCCTACCAAAACACTCACTGTGTAGGCTGCTGTGATGATTAGATGGCATTATAAAATTCATAGCTCCATGTTACTAAGAAGTAAATAAACGTTAGCTATTAGTTTTTACATTTTCTCATTTCTGCTCCATACATTGCCTTTATCAACTTCCTTTAATTGAAACCTGTGTTCTCAAAAATTCCCTTAGGGCTGTGTGTGTGTGTGTGTGTGTGTGTGTGTGTGTGTGTGTGTTCTCATAAAGTCCTACTGGCTCTGCTGCCGAAAAAAATTGTGAATTCATTCACTTTATACTAAATTCATCCCATCATTCTGATTCATCTACATAAATTAATCACATAAATTCCTAACTAGTATCCTTTCATCCACTCAAACTTCCTTCTCATTTTTCACTACAAGAGGCCAAAATGATGTTTTCAAATACAAATCTATTCATCGGTTTTCCTTATTTATAAGTGATCAGTGATTTCCCTTTGCTATAGGAGGATGTCCAACTCTCTACCATGGCCTTTCTCCTATGATTATTTCTACTCTAGCCACAGTGACTTTTCTACTATGTCTTCCAAAACACCAGGAACTTCCACTCGACAGCCTAGAGGATTCTGTTACTTCCTTCTGGAAGCTCCATTTTCAAACCCTGTCTTTATAATGTTTTTATGCTTCATATTTAAGCATAAATGGTTTCCTTCGGTTTCCTCTCCACTTAACCCTCAAGTTACACCAGAATTCCCTATTTATAATCCTAATGCACTCTTCACAATTGCCATTGATGGGCTTTAGGACATGCTACCCCAAAATGTACACACCTTGATATATTGAATATTTTAAACTGAAGGAATTTGAGAAGTAGCAGGAAGACTCTGCCCTTCCTTTCCCTTCTTCCCTGAAACAGATTATAAGATTCTTATGTGAAAGATGCCTTCCTTATTCCCAGAGAAAAGGAGCATTCTTATCTCCAAAGACACAGGGACTCCAACAGGATGACAGGAGTCTTAGCAGACAGCCCTTGCTAAGTTTCCCTGTTTATTACCTTCAGCTCATGCTCCTGGTCTTATCACATTTTGCCTTGACTCTCCACTCTTCTTTTTTTATACTAGGTTCTACCAAACCTAGCATAACCACATTCCAGCTCAACTGTTTCTTTGGGTCTCTGTTTCTTATGAAGTCTCCTGGGTCATGTAAAACTGATATTAAATGATGTTATATGCATTTATATGCTTTTCTATTGTTAATATGTCTTTTGTTACAGTGGCCCTGACTGAGAGCATAGAAGGATAGAAAGAAAGATACTTTTCCTCCTCTATACCACCAGTTTATTAATTATGCATTCACTTTGTCTTATACCAATCTTCTGTGCTAGTCTCTGAGTTCCATCAATTTCACACCCAAGTGCCCTGTATTAGTCTGTTTTTATGCCGCTGATAAAGACATACCCAAGACTGGGAAGAAAAATAGGTTTAATTGGACTTACAGTTACACATGGCTGGGGTGGCCTCAGAATCATGGTGGGAGGTGAAAGGCACTTCTTACCTGGTGGCGGCAAGAGAAAATGAGGAAGAAGCAAAAGCAGAAACTCCTGATAAACCCATCAGATCTTGCGAGACTTATTCACTATCACAAGACTAGCATGGGAAAGACTGGTCCCCATGATTAAATTACCTCCCACTTGGTCCCTCCCACAACACATGGGAATTCTGGGAGACACAATTCAAGTTGAGATTTGGGTGGGGACATGGCGAAACCATATCATGCCCCCTTGTCTTGTCACCTAATACAATTCAGGCCAAATGGTAAATACACAAAACTATCTGGCAAATGAAAGAAAGTTTAACAATTAGATATTTAGAAGTCAAATATTTATTTATTATTTATATATTGTACTATATCAATGGCTTCAGAATGCTCTGTGATGAAAATATTTACTTATTTACAAAAGCTGGATCAACATAATACCAAACCCCAATTACATAAATACACATCACTATTAACATATTATGAGGTAGAAGGAAGAATTTTAAAACTGGACATCGTTTTTTATTCCCAAATGATATAAATAATTTCAATGTAAGTATAATGTGATACTTTAATCCAAGTTTATTTTTATAATGCACAGCAAGATAATTTATCTATTTGAAGAGAAAGGCAATTTATATCATATACATGTATGTATGAATGTGTGTGTGTGTGTGTGTGTGTGTGTATTTGCAGTTGTAGTTTTTTTTTTTTTTTTTTTGCTAGGGCTTCAGTAAAGTAATACCACAGATGGGGTGGCTTAAATAATATAAATTTATTTTCTCTCAGTTCTAGAAATTGGAAGGCTAAGACCAAGGTGTCAGCAGCTTGGTTTCTCTTGAGTTCTCTCTCCACGGCTTGCAGATTGCCACCTTCTTGCTTCATCTTTCTGTGGTCTTTTCTCTGTGGTTGCACATCCCTCATGTCTCCTCCTCCTTTTATAGTGACATCAGTCATATTGGATTAGGGATCCACCCTTATTAACTCATTTAACCTTAACTACCTCTTTAAAGGTACCATCTCCAGAGTCACTTTGGGGGCTAGGGCTTCAATGTATACATTTTAGGAGGACACAATTCAGTGTATTAACAGAAATTCAGATTCCTCCCTTATCTCATAAAAATGTTACCACGATTTAAAAAAAAAATCCACCAGAGCTATTTATTCCTGCAGTGTTTATAAGGCCCAGAAGAATTCATTTTTTGTGGTTGTGCAATGATAGTGACAAACTTCCCTCATTATTATTATTATACCTGACATTTTGCTCTCACAAGTTCATTTTTTAAGAAACCCAGCAGATCAATGTTGTAAATAATTATTACTGTTACTGTGTGCAGACTAACCCCTCGGGCTGCACAAACTGTGTGTGTGTCATTTTTTCCCCCTACTGTCACCCTCTTTTGACCCTTGGAGCTCTGCCATTTTCTTGGGTATCTTGTCTGAAAGCTGACAAAATAACAAATGTTAGAGTTAAGTTTAACATTGTGTTTGTCATTCATCTCCTATAAAAAGCCAACATTTCTCATTAAAATTAAAAGCATATATTTATGTAAAATTTTCAGTAATATTATATTTTTAAATTAAACATATTTCTTTATTAACCACCACTTTCTAGTCTCCTAATAACTAGTCTATACATCACATCAAAATTTAATGATTATTTATTTACTTAATGGAATATTACTGTTTAGAATAACAGATTTCTATCTCCACACCCATATTTTATATTCCCCTAATGTTTTCCCAGTTGAATTTCTAATCCTTGCTCCTAGACATCTTAACCTTAATCATGTTCACTTCAGTTATGTGCTCTGAATACAAATTGCTCATTTTGTAACACAAGCAAATAAATAATTTTATCTTTTTCTTCCTCTTTCCAACCAAGTTTCTTATTTTGCAAATCCACCTTCCACATACAACGCTAGTTCGGATTCTATTTCCACATGGTTGTTAAGTAGTTATGAACATATGTTTTATGTTTTAGCCTGTGTAACACCACCACATTTATACCTTTGAGCAAAGATGGATCCCCCTAACTTGGGAATGATTACTTTACCATCCTCATTTGACAATCAGGTATCTCTAACCCCACATCCCTTAAAATGTCATTTTTTAATCTTTGCTGTTGTAGAAGAAGGTCTATTAATTCATTCCACTAGATATAAGACCCCAAATGTCTGTGCAGAAGCCAGTAAGATTGTCCCCACTGCTTGTTTCTGTTCCTTAGGTGCTATCAACCTACTGCTTTCAAAAACTAGAATGTTTTTCATTCCTTGTCTCTGCCACTGCTTCCACAGAACATTTTTCCTGGACAGGCTATTCTGCTCCTTTGCTGATTGCTTCCTATGACCTGGTTTGCAGAGGTTGGGAGGGGAATTAGGAGGGAGATCCAAAAGCAACAGTTTCCCAAGATAAGCTCCCAGTTTGGAATTTCTTTGTGACACTGCCGATGTTAGGCAACACATGGATACAGCTGAGAGACACCAAGGTATAGTGAGTGCCAGAGTTCCCAACCAATTAATATACAATGACACTCTTACAACATGAAAGAAAAAAAATGAGCTCCCACATAATTTCTGTAGTTTTAGGATGTGTTTATAAGAAAATACATGACTACAAAATTTTTACACACCAGAATTTTGAAGTATAATAGTATTTCATCAGACAATAGGATCTATCCACTTTTGACAATTTGTACAGATAAGGATATATTGTGTAGTCACCCAACAGGTTATACTTTCTATCTGTCTAGAGTCTAACATTCCCTGAAATAGCTATTTAGTTGTTTTCCTTACCCACACCCTCATATTTGAAGGCCACAACTTGGAAACAGCAGGAGAGAAAAGAGTGCTGAATTATATGCTCCCCTTCGGTTGTATAACTTGAAGCAAATTACTTAACCTCTTAGATCCTTTAGTTTCGTGAGGCTTAAAATTAACTAAGAAAATATACATAAAAGTCCGCTATGTCAAATTGGTTATAAAGGCAAAGTATAAGAGAAAAAAAGGCCTAGATGAGAAATCCATGTGATGTGATCAAGAAAGCTAAAAATCTCTGGCAGTTTCTTTGGAGAAACACGGTTTTGGAGGTACGTGATGGATGGCACAGTGTGCTTTCTGGATTCCTTCTTCCTGGCTTGAACTCTTGTTTCATTTGGGACAGGGGAAGCAAAATGGGGTAGCACCCTCAACTTATCACAACCCTTCCTTCCCATAACGTCACAGAAGTTTAATGATGTGCCATTTTGATGTCTTCCAAAAACAACTCTTACCTTGATTTTCCACTGAAACTCATTTTACACACATAAAACCACAAAATAGTCCTCAATGGTATTAACATTTTCTTTGAAATATTATTGAAAGAACAAGGGAAAGATTTTGGAAAAATTTTATTTCCTTTCCTGTTGTAGCTTGGAAAATGAGCAGAAAAAGCAGTTTTCCCATGATAAGATCATGCCATGCATTGAAATAAATCTATAAATTAAAATAAATACTTCAGTTATCCAAACCAAGCCTGAAATTCGCCAAGGTCTTTCTTGAGTATGCCAAGTGAAACAGAAAATTTAATTTAGGCTGATTAGTATCATGGTTATAAGGATACTCACCAAAGTATGAAATATTTACATTGTTAGTTCAACAAAATCAGATTATACATTGATGGATATTATTTGTGAAGGGATCATGACTATATGGTTTCACTTCAGTAATTACTGAACCAGTTTAATAAAATAACCAACAAAGGTATCATTTGGTGCCAATATGATCAAGGGTGTGTCACGAATGGTGTAACATGATTTGTCACCTGGGCACTTGTCAACTAGCAAAGAGAGTGCAACCAAGTCCACTGACTCATTTGTTGAGAACATTATGAGAGCATTCACTGGTAATGATTTTCAATTTTCATTGATCTAGGCCAGATTTGAACTGCTGACCTGGAGGTGCAAGATCCTATATCCGGCTTCTCATTGCTTGTGGTTAAGATTGTTCCATTTCAAATAGTCTTGCTAAAGAAACTATTTAGGAATGGAAAATATATTGCTTCAGTGTCTTCAAAGGACTTCCTTAATATACAGTTTCAAAATACGCCTGTCTCACTAATTTGTTTCAGTGATTTACTCCCATGATTAATATTCAGAATTCTAAAAGAAGGTAGGGATTAGGGGATTGAATCAACCAATCCTGCTGTGAAACATAATCAGTATTTCTTTATTATTTAAATTTTCCTAAAGATTGATGGAAGGGAACAATTTATAAAAATATACACTTATAGTAGTCAGTCTTATTTATAATTCATTTAAAGACTACCATATCTCTTTCAAGTTTTGTAAATAGAAACCAGTTGGAAAAAAAGAACAATATTGCACAAATCTTATTACATTGACAATCTAAAAATTATATATCTCACAAAACAAGATCAGAAACAAAGGGTGTGAGTGGATAGATGAAAAATACATTATAGCATTTGCCCACGCAGTCTGTGCCTCCTCCACAGCAGATTCTCATAACTTGGAAAGGGACTATACATTACCCTGGAGCAGTGATTAATCAGATATAACTTTCAAAGCAAGCGAATAGCTGAACACCTTTGAGAAAGAGATTTCATAAATACACTTTTATCATCATCATGCTAAATTGTAAAATTCTTTTCGCATGTGTAAAAATCTTTTCTCACACTTTGTAAATTATTTCCTGACCCCTCTTTATAGATATGATATTACTTTTCTTACTACTGGCATGACTTTCTGGGAAGATCTGCAGACACTATGTTTTATTCCATGTTTCTGCAGTGTGAGAGATGTTTCTTTCAAATATTCAGTTACAGACAGTGTAATGCTTGTAAAACTATGTCCCCCACATGTTCTAATATCAAAAAATATCCCATTTAAATGACTTAGATCAAAAGAAAATTTTTACAGGCATCTCTTTGGAACTAAGTAGCTTTAAGCACATGGTAGATGGCCACTCAGTAAAAATTTCTTTTCTTCTTCTAGAACCACTAAGCTCCAGAAGTTTCTCATTGTCTACCTTATAAAAACAATTTTTCAACATCAACTCATCTCATGCCTATGATTTGTAGCATAAGTCACGTTTTGTTCTCTACTATGTGACCTTCCAAATACTGAGAATCTGACAAATCATATAACTCACTTCTGTGCCCTTTTAAGAAATGCAGTTCATCTGCTGCCATCCTTTTCCAAGAAAAAAAGAGTAAAAAACAAAACAAAACAAAACATCACAATAAGTGGATTTTTCTTGTCTGTTTTCAGAAGGTGAGAATGTGGGTTGGAGGACAAGTTTGTGTGCAGTGTTAGGTGATGGGTTAGGGTTATGCTGAAGGCAGGGGAATAGCTCACTCAAGACATTTTATGTCTGTACATGCAACTGAAACTCAGGTTAAAAGAAACATTTTACTGTCTAACAGCAAGTCTAAAAAAAATGACTAGATGGCCTGTAGCTTGGTGAGTAAACTGGCCTTTTATGTGTTTGATTATATTATCTCTACAATACAGAGTTTTATGTTTACAAGAAAAAATGTTAGTAACAGTAAAATGATTGCTGAACAAATAACAATTACTAAAATGTAAACAATTAGTATGTGTTATGCAATGTGCCAAATGCTTTACCAGGTAAAGCTCTTTTTATTCACATTGCAGTCTTGTCAAGTGAGTAATATTTTATCTCAAATTTTATAGATCATGAAATTGGAGCTTAGATTAGTTAATAACTTGCTCATAACTAGGTAAGATATAAAATACTGGATTTAAAACAAGATTTTTTTGTCTAAAGCCTGAAATTTTAAAGACTGTGTTATCCTCCATGGCCACTATAGAGGAAGGAACCCATACTAACTCCTGAAATGGGATGACATGATTTGTGGATAAACTAATAATACTTCCAGCATTAGCTCCAATTAGGAAGTTGCCATGAAACTGTTACAATAGGTAGCTAGTCAGGCATGAGCAGGGACAGGAGAGGGCTCCCCTTATACACCAAGGATATTAGGCAACCATCAGGTGATGGTCAGGCAGTTGTCACACTGCCTCTCTAAAATAATAATTGGTTGCAGCCAGCACCAGGGAGAGGCAGTTTCCAAATACATAAAAATACCTGGAATTGGGAATCAGCAGCTTTCAGAAATTGGGCAAGTGGGCTTAAGCATGAGCAGTAAGAGGCAGAGCGGTGGACTACGACCTTCTGGGGGCATTCCACCTGGAAATGGAGAAAGCCTCAGGTGGGCGTGCGTACAACTCCAGTAAACACACTGCGCACGCTCACCTTCCAAGCACTAGTAGGCCACCGTGCATGTGTACAACTCATCCCAAGGGAGGAATCAAGGGAAAAGGGGTGCAAAATGCTGGAAGTCGGTCAGCATATAAAATCCCAGGTTCAAAGTCGAATGGGGCACTTGACCTCCAAGATGTCCACTTTGTCCTCTTCTAAGTATACTTGAATTTCTTTTCATTCCTGCTCTAAAGCTTTTTAATAAACTTCAACTCCTGCTCTGAAACTTGCCTTGGTCTCTTTTTCTGCCTTTTGTCCCTCAATCAAATTCTTTCTTCTGAGGAGGCAAGAATTGAGGTTGCTGCAGACCCATATGGATTCACCTCCTCTAACGTATTTTGGTGCCATGTGACTCAGCCAACTTTCACTGCTAACGAGACCATCTGCTCCTCCCATTCCACCCTTAATTTGTGTGGCTAGAGTATTCTCACCCTTGTGGTATGATGTAGACTCTTATTCAAAAGCCATTGAAAAAATAAAGTTCTTTCTAATTCTAGAATGCTAAGATTTATGTTAGGAACAAATACAGTCTCTACCACAAAGTGATCAAGAAGATATTGAAATAAAGCTCAAGACAGACAACAAAACTATGTAACTTTAAACCGATATAATAAAGGGGGAAATGATGGTTCAATGATCATTAATGAAGAGAGAAAGGGATTGGGCAATTGTGACAAAGTGTAACACTTGATTGTCAGTCTGAACTTTAACAATGTCAGTGCAATTTCCCACCTCAAGCTATGATCTTTGACAATAGTTCCAACTAAATTGTAGCTAAATTATAGTTAAAGTCTTGAAATTATTGTTACTATAAACCTGACCCCACAGGCAAATGCCTACTTTGTCTTTGCCAAAACAGTTTTTGAACTGGTATAAAATTCTGCAGGTAGAGCTGGGTTTTAGAAGTGGAGGTGAAGCGGGCGGATCACAAGGTCAGGAGTTTGAGACCAGCCTGGCCAATATGGTGAAACCCCGTTTCTACTAAAAATACAAAAATTAGCTGGGCATGGTGACATGTGTCTGTAATCCCAGCCACTTGGGAGGCTGAGGCAGGAGAATCGCTGAACCCAGGGAGGCGGAGGTTGCATGAGCTGAAATCATGCCACTGCACTCCAGCCTGGGTTGACAGAGCGAAACTCCGTTTCAGAAAAAAAAAAAAAAAAAAAAAAAAAAGAAGTGGAGGTGAAGCTGAACATATCCGATTAACTGCTTTAAGAAAATAACAGTGACAGCTGACAGGAATGAGGCAGGATGATAGAATACACTTGGGCTTTATCAAAGATTTTCATATTCTGTATCAAAGACGGGTTTGAGGTAAGTTGGGTACTCTCCTGGGAGGAAACAACAACAAAAAGAAAGGTATCAATTTTTGGATCACCCAGAGTAATCAGAGATGAATCAGTAAAATTTGGCAGTCTCCAAAAGAAATTTTAAGTAATATTAAAATGGATTTTTTTTCCAATATTGCTCTTAACAGAGTCCAAAATTTTAAGTTTTCTATCACCTTTCTCTCCTTCCTATCTGGCATCTGTGAGAAAGTAATGTGCAGGTGAACAAAAGAATGTAGATAATCATTGAAATGTTGAGATCTATGAAATACACCAAAATATTTTTTAAAATAATATAATAATATAGAAGAGTATACCTCTCCCTATCATAAAAATGATTTTTAAGCCCATTTTATTTTTATAAAAATGTAAGTTATGGACAGAGGAAAGCATTGAGTTTTCTTGGTTTCAAATGGGGGTGATCCAGACCATTAGTGCTAGTTAAACCCTTTTCCTTTGGTATTCAAGATGGCAGCATGCAGTCTTCAGGCAATGTAATGCTGAAAAACAAGACTTTCATGATAAAATAAAGGAACAAAGACAAGCTACTCTTGTCAGTGTCAGTAGGTAAATAGCACTAATCCGTCTTCATTACTGCTATGCATGCTGTAATACCAGGTGGGAGGGTGTGTAATACCTTTTACCATTATCCGAGAGCTAAGTACCATGCAGAAACATGAAGGCGGAATTATCTTTGATCAACAAAAATGTGGCAATCACTTCAATTTGAAAATTGCCCTCAGAAGATTTTGATATCTTTCTGTTAAAATGCCAAGACTTTTCACTTTCCCTCTTTGTCATTATTTCTCTAAATTATAAAGTTTGTTAGATTTGAATACTTAGTTAATACAAGCTTCTTCTCAAACAAAAACAAAAACGATAAAACACCTTGATCAGTAGATATTTTTTTAATCCCCTTAAAGAGATAAGAATTAATTTCAAAGATAAGCAGAAATCAGAAAATAAAAAAATGCAACTACCCGCAGTGAAGAAATCTGTCATTTTAATATTATATACTCTTTTATCAGTTTCATTTCTGACATCTATATTCTTGATTTGCCTACAAAATAGTGTTTCTTCTTTACTTTGGAAATCTTACACATGACCGAAATTTGCTAAAACCCAACTAATCAAAATTGGCTCCGTGCAGAGTTGATGAATAACATTTGTCTTTGGGCTCTCTTTTAGGGCTTCCTCCCACTGACTGCAGGACATATTCTTTAAATAACTTATTGTCTCCAACACTCACATCAGTGTCTATCTGTTTCTTCCACCCAAGGCCCACTCCTCACCCCACCATCACCTGCTATTCTTTTTGTGTTCTCTATGTTAATAATTGGATTCATCAGTCACTGAGTTATTAAAGCAACAAACATGGAAGCTTCCTTACTTCTACATCCTATCAATGTTTATGTCTTATTGATTACACTTCTAGTTATTTCTTCCCATTTATCCACTTTCCTCCATTTACATATATTCTTTCCTAAGTAAGGTTTCTACCTCTCATGTGATAAGGCCCAGAACAGACTACTCCAAAATATGGCCACTTAGCACATGGAATATTTTTAGCTGAAGGAATTTGAGGAAACCACAGAAACAGGGAAGTCACTCTCAAGTTCTTCCCTAGAGTGGTTTGTAAAATATAAGGAGGATTTTCAGACCCTCATGTGAGGTCATAAGACCTATGAAGAATTTTCATAAGTCCTTCATGTGAGAAGTGCTTTCTCTATCTCAGAGGAAAGAAAGGAACATCCTTATCTCTTTCTTATGACAAAGGGTCACAGAGAAAAATTTAAACAGTCTTTGCTAAATTGTCAACAATTTATTGCGCTTGATCACACCCTTTTTGTCTTATCATATTCCTCCGTGACTAGCCTCTCTTCATCAATCCTCACATAAAAATACACAGGTTTAACTGTTTCTTTGGGTCTTCATTTCCTTATGGAAGCTCCTGTGTTACATAAAACTTATATTCAATAAATGTATTTGCTTTTATCTTGTTAGTCTGTGTTTTGTTATAGGGGCCTTAGCTACGAACATAGGATAGGTAGAGAAAAAAAGTTTCCTCCCCTGCACAAGTTTCCCTTAATTTGTTTATGATCAGGTAACAATGCTGATTTGGTTAAATAAAATCTAATCATCCCATTCTTTTTAAACTCTTCAGTTGCTCAGAATAAAAGCCACATCCTTCTATGTTGCTTAGAAGGCCTAAGGAGATCTAAACCCTGTTTGTATCTTCAGTCCCTCCTTTCAGCTCTGTTTTCCTCCCAATTATTTCCAAAGCTATTTAGTAATTAAATACAATTAACAAAATTATAGATGTACACAGCAAATCTGGTAGCCTGTGAGGACTGTGATTTTAGTATATCTTACATGAGGAAGAGTAGACACAGATAAAATTGGACCAGCAGATTGAGACTAATTCACAGAGAGACAAATGACACTCTAAAGAATATGGGAGGAAGGGACCAAAGTGAGAGTTATTATGAGTAAAATCAATAGTTCTTGGCAAGTGATTGGCTGGTGAAGACAAGAAAGAGGAAAGAGTTAAATATGACTGAGGATTTGACCATCATGAATAGGAGGAAGATGGTACCATTGACACCTAAAACATGCTGAAGAAGGATCATAGTATGTCCAGCTTCAGGCATATTCATTCTGGAGAATATTGAGATATGCTATTCAGGAACTGTTCATAATAAGAAACTAAACATTTGAGACTCACACTTTTGTATGTTAAGTCACAGATTTGCACTTGATTTTTTTGAACCATGTATTTCCTGTTGCTAGAAAGAATTTTTTAGTGTAATCTGGATATTTATAATTTTGTAAAAGAATGTTATTCAAATCCTAGTTGGTGAAGTGTAAGACAGGACTCACTACATAATTGACAAGGTCCAGTGCAAAATAAAAATGAGAGTTTTGTGGTTCAAATATCATTAGCAATTTTAAGACAGCAACATCAGAACTTTAAAACAAACCCAGGGTCCTTCTAAATACCGGTCCCTGTATAACTGCATAGCCAGTACTGTGCAAGGATAAAGGGTTTTACCTCCTTACTTTCGTGATGACCGAAAGATGAGACTTCAAGTGTTTTTCTATGTTCTTTTGAAACACACTTATAATTCTGATGGGGCATAAACAGCTGTACTCAATTTGTATGTGCTTGATAGAATCAGAGTTAGTTCTAATGCATCTTTGATAGAACTTCTGACACATCTACTATTTGTAAACAAAGATAGTGAGATAGTGATTAGGGAGAAAACAATTCTCACTGTTAGTAGATTTCTTCTTGCTACTTTATTAGGTAAGTGATACTAAGACTAATAACTTATCAAAATGAGATAAAAGAAGAAACATGTATATTATGGCTCTTCAGAAAAATAAAACGAGTACTATATCTAGATATGAGGTTCCACTGTCAAGCCCTAGAACAAGGAAAATTAATGGTATAATTCAGCTTGAGTTGAAAGCCTGAGAACCAGGGGATTGAACAGTGTAACTCTCACTCTGAGGACAAAAGCCTGAGAATCAAAGGGGGGCTGCTGGTTTAAGCCCTGGAGTCTGAACTGCCAAGAACTTGGAGCTTTGATGTCTGGGGGCAGGGGAAAATGAATCTCCTAGCTCCAGAAGAGAGAATGAATTCACCCTTCCCCTGACTTTGTTCTAGTCAAGCCCTCAATGAATTCAAAATGCCTGCTCACATCAGTGGGCAAGGCAGATTTTCTTTACTCAGTGTATTAGTCCATTTTCACACTGCTATAAAGAAATTCCTGAGACTGGGTAATTTATAAAGGAAAGAGGTTTAATTGTCTCACAGTTAATTAAACTGGGAAGGCCTCAGGAAACTTACAATCATGGCAGAAGGGGAAGAGGCAAGTCTTACATGGCAGCAGGCAAGAGAGAGAGCAAGTGTGTGAAGGAGAAATTGTCAGACACTTATAAAACCATCAGATCTCATGAGAACTCACTCATTATCATGAGAACAGCATGGGGGAAACCACCCCCATGATCCAGTCACCTCCCACCAGGTCTCTCCCTCAACACGTGGGGATTATGGGGATTACAAGTGAAGATGAGATTTGGGTGGGGACACAAGGTCTAACACATCACTCAGTCTAGTGGTTTAAATGCTAATTTTGTGCAGAAACACCCTCACAAACACATCCAGATATAGTGTTTTACCAGCGGTCTGGGTATTCCTTAACCCAGTTAGGTTGACACAAAATTAACCATAACGTGTGTGTCACTCGAAAACCAATTCCAGTCAGTCGCCCTGCTCATCTAAAGGGAAATGCCTGCTATTTTATTGTTTAACAAACAGTCTCTAGTACAGTCATCCCTCTTTTTTCTTGGTTTGGCTTTCAGTTACCATGGTCAACCATGGCTCAAAAAATTAAATACGAAGTTTCAAAAATAATTTATAAATTTTAAATTATACATCATTCTGAGTAGCATGATGAAATCTCATGCCATCCTGCTCCTTCCTGCCTGGGACATGAATCATCCCTTTGTCATGAACATTCACACTGTCCACACTACCCCCTTAGTCACTTAGTAGCCATCTTTGTTATTAAATGAAAAAAAAAAAGTACATTCATGGCATCCCTTAATGATTCAGGTAGGTCCTGAGAAATGCATCACTGTTTGAACATCATAGAGTGTACTTAAGTATTTGTGTATCTACACATATTTAACTTTAAAGGCACAGTAATAATACAATATAAAAAATAAAAAGTGGTACACCTGTATATGGCACTTACCAGGAATGGAGCTTGCAGGGCTGGAAGTTGCTCTGGGTGAGTCAGTGAGTAAATGGTAAGTGAATGTGAAGGCCTAGGACTTTGCACTAGTACAGACTTTATAAATACTTAGGCTACACTAAATTAATACAAAATAATAATAAAGTAACCTTAGCTTACTATGAGTTTTTGCATTATAAACATTTTAGTCTCTTTTTTAACTTTTCTACTCTTTCGTAATAACACTTAGCTTAAAACACATTGTACAGCTATACAAAAATATTTTCTTTTATATCTTTATTCTATAAGCTTTTTGCTATTTTGTTTATTTTACTTTTTAAACTTTTTTGTTGTTGTTGTTAAAAACTAAAACACAAACACACACATTAGTCTTGGCCTGCATAGGGTCAGGATCATCAGTATCACTGTCTTCCAACTCTACGTCTTGTCCCACTGGAAGGTATTCAGGGGCAATAACACACATGGATCTGTCATCTCCTACAACAATGCCTCTTCTAAAATACTTCTTGAAGAACCTGCCTGCGGCTGTTTTATAGTTAACTTTTAAAAAAATATGTAGAAAGAGTACACTCTAAAGTAACAATAAAAAGTACAGTAAATACATAAACCAGTAACATAATTGTTTATCAAATATTATCTACTGTATATATGCACTGCATGTATAGTAGATGCATAGTGTGATGTGATTTATTACCCACAAACAAGTGAGTAATGCACCACCCTATGACATTACAATGGCTACAGCACCAGTAGGTAATAGGAATTTTTCAGCTTCATTATAATCTTATGGGACTGCTGTTGTACATGTGGTTCATCATTGACCAAGACATTGTGGCACATGACTGTTTACGTAGAGTTCACTACTATTTGCAGTTTCAAGCATCTACTGTGTGTCTTGGAACATATTCCCCCATGGATAAAGAGTGACCGTCATATATGTTATATGCTAAGCAATCTTCTAAACCTCTTACAAATATTAACTGATTGTTTATAACAAATCCGTGCAGCGGTTCTATTATTTCCATTTTACAGGTGAGGAAATCAAGGCATACAGAGGTTAATGACTTGTCCAAGAATATACATGAAGAAGTAGCAGAGCTGAAACTTAACCAGAGCCTTGTGGTTCCAGAATTCATGTTCTTACATAAAATGCTTCACCATTCCTTCAACATGCTACCACCTACAAACGGAAGCTGGGGCAGAATGAAATGTTAATATAATTATTTTGAAAATTCAATGAAAAATGATTATGTAGGGTAAGTTAGTATTACAAATATGTACTGCCTTTAATTTGAATTCCTGCAACTATCCGCAATTTGAAATTTAAATTAGTATGCTGTCATCTAATGTATAAACTCTGATTTTACATGTTTCAGGGGAGGAGAGAAGGTTCTTTGGAATTTTTTAACTTATTACTTGGTTTCTTTCCATCTCCCTGCCCTATGTCTAATACAGTGAGAAGTTAAGAAACCCTTATTTTATTATTCAGTATTCAGTATTAGACTATACTACCTTTAAATCAGAAGTCGGAACAGCTTGCGTTTTCAAGAACTTGGAAGTGCCTAAGGGAAGGTGTTGATGGGGCAAACACTGACTGGGAGGAAATATGAGCTGTTGAGTAGTTGAGTTCCTAGAAGACAGTCTGACTTAAGTTGTTTAAGATATTTAACTCAACATAACACATGCATGACTTTCTAACATAGATGAAAGATAAACCAATAACTTACTGTTACCACCTACTTTAATTCACTCTTTACCCACTTTCCAACTTTTCTAAAACAAGAGTGATCATCAAATTTATCTACTCAAATATAAGACATTTTCAAAAGCAAAAAAGAGCATTACTAAATATTATGCTGGAATAGCAGGTGTAAACCAGAACTGTCCCAGGCAAATTAGGGTATACAATCACTCAATACGTAAGCAATCAAATCTACCAATTTTTAGCATAACCATAGTATTTAATTGCTCATACCTGGCCACCAAAAAATTGTGAAATCTCATTAAACCCCCTCTCACTTAAAGCTGATGCCATTATCTAATTGACCAAAGTGTAGCCCAATGCATTTTAATTTATTTCATGTGACTCAAACAAAAGGTTTTCAGCTCACCCACTGTCACTTCTCAGACATAGGTAAGTAGGGCATAGAAGTTCAGAAAAGTCAAACTTTTATTTTATCATGCTCATACCAATGTTGAAAGATATGTGGGGAAGAGGGACAGAGGCAGACAGAGGTGTCAACTGCATGTTTGGTCAGATAAGGATGATGGCAAATGGTAGTATTAAGTCCTATTAATATTCAATTCAGTATAATTTGATTTTATAAGCATACATTTGATGATGTTCAAAATTAAGAAACACGAATCAATTTTAAAATCATGCCTTTGTATCAATCAGATGTCAGTGTATACTCTAGAATTCTGGTAATTATAGATTTAACATTTATGTTATTGTCTACTTATATGAGACCCCAGCACTCTATGAAATATATCAAATTATGGTTTTGCTGAGCCACAGATTTTATTTATAATCTGGATATGGGAGTAAACCATTTATTTTAGCCAGTGATCCTAGTTGACTATGCTTACCACATCTATGCCTCAATATTGGCTCTACTATTCTTCTCTCATCATGAGGCATTTTATGGGTGAATCGTACCCAGTAAATTCAATGGCTTAGAGTTCTTCATAATAAAAATATTTCCCTTTCCCAAAAGCAGGGCCAATTTTGTATACAAACAGCTCCCTGTTAGTGGACCAGTCCATTCAGATTTGATAGTATAAGTCATAAGACTGGAGAAACTAAAATTTGAACAGGCAAAGTTGGATGATCTCACAGGGTGTAAGCATGAAGCTTTGTGAATTGATGGATTGCCCTCCACTCTAGGAATTTTTCTATATAAAGAACTTTGGCCCCTTGAATTAGAGCACTACTTTTCCTGCACAGTGTTGGGAAAACAATGAGAATTCATGCTCTGCAGTGTTCTTTTTCTTTTCGAGTGCCCACAAGCACCATTATGTCAAGTCAAGCAAGGTACGACACGATTGAATAGCTTGCAATTTTCTTTTACATCAATCACATTCCAGACATGACTACTTGAGGCTACAACCCTGATCACCTTGATCAGGCAAAGGCATATTCCAGGTCCCTACGATGAACCCACTTGTAAAACATCTCTTAGGGTATGCGCTGCTAACTTAAGCCTCCCCTGCCCGCCTTTTTAAAACTGTAAGTTGCTTGTTTTCTGTTTTAGTCTCAGAGTGAGATTTTATTTGCAAATTCTTAGGCCTTCTTATATAGTCACTATGTTTCAAATGCAGTTTTAGGGAAAATTTACTTCAGTATTTAAATCTATTCAGTCTTTTAATGATTTAAGCATGTTACCAGAAAAAAAAGTCAAATTTCTAATCTATAAGCCATAATATAAATTGTTAATAATCACAAAAAGAGAGAATTGGGTTTGATATGAATAAAAAGAGGCAAAGAGAATGGCATAATAACAGACATTTTGGTGAAACAGCCTAAGAATTTTTAAGGTTTTGCTTTCTTAAAATATTTTTGTCTATTTTTTGGTAGGGGGCTTTGTTATAAGAATGAAAATTGCTGCCACTACACAGGTTAGTTACATTAATTATATATTACTTTGTAACTAAGCACTCCCAAAACAGTTACCTAAAACAATGTTTTTTTTTTGTTTTGCTTTTCTTCATGGATTGTTGGGTCCAGTGGCAGGTTCTTCTTTCCATATGGTATTGGCTGGAGTTAATCATGCAGCTGCCTTTAGCTAGGCATGGTGTAGCTGGAAGTCTGGATGTCAGGAAGCCCTGGTTCCTATGTCTCAGAGCTGGTGCTGGCTTTCAGCTAGGCATCAGGTTGTCTTCTGCATGGCCTGTCTCTTGCCACTAGCTGAGACTTGCTTCCTCACAGCATGGCAGCTGGATTCCAACAGCATGAAAGCAGAAGCTAACAGTCTTCTGACAGCCCAGATTCAGAAATGGCACAGAATCGCTTTCACCATGTCCTACTGGTCAAAGCAAGTCACAGGGCTAACCCAGATTCCAGCTGAGTGGAAAGAGTGTTCATCATTTAATGAAAAGAGAGGCATACACAGGTCAGGATGAATGTAATTTTGACATCCTTCATTTGAGACAATTTACCACTCATGTGGTATTTCTTCTGTCATGAACTTGTCACTAGAGGGACAAATGCTATTAAAACTATGTATAGTGAAACCAGGCATAAAGCATACTGGATGCTTAACAAACTTTCCCTCCTAGTAATTCTGATACAAATTGTTTAGTGAAAGTTACTCCAAATTATCTTCTCCCATGCTTGAAATAAATCTTACCCTCTGAGCCGCTCTATGACCTAGAAGCTAATTTCTCCAGTTTAGTTTGGCACTTTAGTCATTTTCCCAGTTTCCCATTTATTGAAAAGTGTATGTTCTAGGGAAAAGGTGGTTTTTGACCAAGATGTAAAAGCAAGAAACCATTTCACCTTACTATATTTAGTAGAGATTTAAAAAAAAAAAGGCATAAAGAATGTTTATCCAAACTTATTAGTCAAAATACTAAATTTAATCTATATGGATTCATCTCTAACCCACAATTAAATATAGCAAATAATCATTAACTATAAGGCATGATAAATTAATACCACTTATGTCTTATATGAAAATCTAATCAAACAAATCTTAGTTCTGAAATGTTCTTAATAAAAACATTTATTGTCTCAAGAATATTCTACTTTTAAAAATAAAACTCTATCCCTTCTGGCCACATTTTTAAAAAATTAAAAATAAATAAAAAATAAAAGTAAAACTTCATCTAAAACAAAACTCATGATGATGTTTCTTATTCTCTGATGTTGTATTATTTGAAAATTGTTTTTCTTTTTTTCCCAAGAAGTATAATAAGGCTAGAAGCATTCAGAGTGACAAATTCTGAAGATAAACTATCTGAAAAGAGACATGAGGAAATTCCTGTGTCTCCAAATGGCAGACTAAACTCACAATGGGGCATGACTTGTTATCACCTGCTGGAATGTTTCAAGTGGCCTGATTTGACAAGGCAGAGGTGATTTACGGTTAATGTTTTATTTGATTCCAATGTCTAACAATAGAACAGTCACTTCTGTTTATTTGGGCAACAGCAGAAATCTGACTTACTATGCAGAATAAATGCCTAGAAGACATAAAACATATTAAACATGTAGAAATAAAGCTCAACCTCATCTATGCCCTTACATTTTATATGTGGTGAGGGGTGTGAGTGGGAGGTGAAGGTAGGAAGTGTGTATGTGTGTGTGGTATATGCTTGTGTGGTTTGTGTATGTGTATGTGTGTATAAAATACCAGTATAATTCATAGCAGGGGGAGAAAACCTTTTTTTATTTCAAAAGTTATGTGCATCTAATAAGATTTATTTTTAAATTATGAAATATTTTTCAGATTCTAAAGACAAAACAATAAAGCACACTTTTAAAATTATCATTTCAGAATGGAACAGTGATATTGTTTGGCTCTGTCCCCACCCAAATCTCATCTTGAATTCCTATGTGTTGCCAGAGGAACCCAAAGGGAGGTAATTGAATCATGAGGGCAGGTCTTGCCCCTGCTGTTCTCATAACAGTGAATAAGTCTCATGAGATCTGATGGTTTGAAAAAGGAGAGTTTCCCTGCACTAGTTCTCTTCTCTTGTCTGCCTCGACATGAGATGTGCCTTTCATGTGCCGTGACTGTGAGGCCTCCCCAGCCATGTGAAACCGTAAGTCCATCAAACCTCTTTCTTTTTTAAATTGCCCAGTCTTGGGTATGTCTTTATCAGCAGTGTGAAAATGGACTAATACAGAAAATTGGTACCAGTAAAGTGGGGTGTTGATGAAAAGACACCTGAAATGTGGAAGCAACTTTGGAACTGGGTAACAGGCAGAATTTGGAACAGTTTGGAGGGCTCAGAAGAAGACAGGAAAATGTGGGAAATTTTGAAACTTCCTAGAGACTTGTTGAATAGCTTTGCCCAAAATGCTGTCCAGGCTGAGGTGTTCTCAGATGGAAATTAGGAACTCGTTGGGAACTGGACCAAAGATGACTCATTATGTTTTAGCAAAGAGACTGGTGGCATTCTGCCCCTGTCCTAGAGATTTGTGGAAATTTGAACTTGAGGGAGATGATTTAGGGTATCTGACAGAAGAAATTTCTAAGCAGCAAAGCATTCAAGAAGTGACTTGGATACTGTTAAAGCCATTCAGTTTTGTAAGGAAAACAGAGCATAAAAGTTCAGAAAATTTGTAGCCTGACAATGCGATGGAAAAGAAGAGCCCATTTTCTGAGGAAAAATTCCAGCTGGCTGAGGAAATTTGTGTAAGTAATGAGGAGCCGAATGTTAATCTCCAGGACCATGAGGAAAATGTCTCCAGGGCATGTCAGAGGTCTTCATGGAAGCCCCTCCCATCACAGGTCTGGAGGCCCATGAGGGAAAAATGGTTTTGTGGGTGGGGCCCAGGGTCCCCTCTGCTGTGTGCAGTCTAGGGACTTGGTGCCCTGCATTCCAGCCTCCACAGCTGTGACTAAAAGGGGTCAAGGTACAGCTTGGGCTGTTTCTTCAAAGGGCAGAAGCCCCAACTCTTGGCAGCTTCCAAATGGTGTTGAGCCTATAAGTACACAGAAGTCAAGAATTGAGGTTTGGGAACCTCTGCCTAGATTTCAGAGGATGTATGGAAATACATGGATGCCTAGGCAGAAGTTTGCTGCAAGGGCAGGGCCCTCATGGAGAACCTCTCCTAGGGCAGTGCGAAAGGGAAATGTGGGGTCAGAGCCCCAACACAGAGTCCCTGTTGGGGCAATGCCTAGTGGAGCTATGAGAAGAGGGCCACCAACCTCCAGAACGCAGAATGGTAGACCCACCAACATTTTGCACCTTGCGCCTGGAAAAGCTGCACACACTCAAAGTCAGCCCATGAAAGCAGCCAGGAGGGAAACTGTATCCTGCAAAGCCACAAGGGTGGAGCTGCCCAAGAACATGGGAACCCACCTCCTGCATCAGCATGATCTGGATAGGAGACATGGAGTCAAAGGAGATCATTTGGGAGCTTTAATATCTGATTGCCCTGCTGGATTTCAGACTTGCATGGTGCCTGAAGCCCATTTGTTTTGGCCAATTTCTCCCATTTGGAATGGTTGTATTTACCCAATGCTTGTACCCCCATTGTATCTAAGAAGTAACTAACTTGCTTTTGATTTTACAGGCTAATGGGCAGAAGGGACTTGCCTTGTCTCAGATGAGACTTTGGACTGTGAGTTAATGCTGAAATGAGTTCAGACTCTGGGAGACTGTTTGGAAGGCATGATTGGTTTTGAAATATGAAGACATGAAATTTAGGAGGGGCTGGGGCAGAATGATATGGTTTGGCTCTGTGTCCCCTCCCAACTTTCATCTTGAATTGTACTCTCATAATTCCCACGTGTTGTGAGAGAGAGACCTGGTGGGAGATAATTGAATTATGGGGGCAGTTCCCCCCATATTGTTCTCATGGTAATAAATAAGTCTCATGGGATCTGATGGTTTTTTAAGGGGTTTCCACTTTTGCTTCTTCCTCATTCTCTTCTCTTGTCTGCTGCCATGTGAGATGTGCCTTTCACCTTCTGCCATGGTTGTGAGGCCTCCCCAGCCATGTGGAACTGTGAAGCCAATAAACTTCTTCCTTTTGTAAACTGCCCAGTCTCAGGTATGTCTTTACCAGCAGCATGAAAATGGACTAATAATGGTAAATATTTTTTCATTGAGATTAGAAAAAAAAAAAATCAATTGTGCTAGGCAGAATGGTGCCCACCCCCACTCCCCTATTCACCCAATATATCCGTGCCTGAATCCCTGGACCTGTGTGGACATGTTACCTTACACAGGAATGGAGACTTTGTACCAAAAATTAAGGATCATGAGATAGGGAAGATCATCCTGGATTATATGAGTGGGCCCTATCTAATCAGATGGGTCTGATTGAAGAATTGAAGAACCATTTTCACTTGTGGCCAGGGAGGGAAATATGATTATGGAAGAAATGGCAGAGTGATGTGATATGAAAATTACTCAACCTGCCATTGCTTGCTTTGAAGACAGAGGAGGAAGGATACCAACCAAGGAATGCAACCCCTAAAACCTGAAAGAGGCAAGAAAACAGACTTTCCCCATAAAGTAGTCTAATCTCACACTGCTATAAAGAACTACCTAAGACTGGGTAATTTATGAAGAAAAGAGGTTTAAATGACTCACAGTTCTACAGATTTAACAGGAAGTGTAACTGCAAGGCCTCAGGAAACTTACAATAATGGCAGAAGCACATCTTACCATGTGGAACAGGGGAGAGAGAGAGAACAAACGGGGAAATGCCACACACTTTCAAACAACCAGATCTCATGAGAATTCACTCACTATCATGAGAACAGCAAAAAGGAAGTCCACCCCCATGATTCAATCACCTCCCACTAGGCCCCTCCCCTGGAATGTGAGAATTATAATTCGAGATGAGATTTGGGTGGGGACACAGAGCCAAACCATATCACCCCTAGAGCACCCAGAATGGAACAAAGTCCTGATATTATGTTAATTTTCTCTCAGTGAGAGCTACATGAGATTTCTGTTCTATAAAACTGGAAGAAAATAAACATATTGTTTTAAATCACCAAGTTTCTGGTAATTTGTTTCTTTCCTGCACCTCTCCCCACCCCCACCACGCCCACAGCTTTGAGGTATGATTTGTTACAATAGTTACAACACATGGCTCTTTCCTTTCTTTGTAATTCTTGCACAGTTTAATTCTAGGCTGTTTTTGTGAACAATTATTTAAATTATGTATACACAAGGCTATAATCAACTATCCCTGAAGATACATAAAATATTTAGGCAGTGCCAACCTTCAAACTGTTTTTACATTTTATATATTCTAATAATTTATCTATGTTGAAACCAATCTATTGATAAATCAAAATTGCTTAAGTGAATTCAAACTTCAACTCTTAATGCATTTATTTTAATTGTATTTGTTTCAAAGCACAGTAAACTTCCTACCTTTACTACTACTTTTTTTCCTTTCAGTAATAATATGGTAAATACGTCATGGCTTAATAAGGGGTTATATCTACCTCTGTCTTCTTCTCTACTAACATCCTAATTTTGAAGCAGGTAGAACCTAACTTTGACCAGTTTCAGAGAATGGTTTACGATTAGATTAAAACCATCAGTACTATGGCCCTATGCTGCTTGCCTGTGATGGGTCTAGAGTTGGATATATACCTAGTTGTGGCAAACAATATTCAAGAAGAAATCATTTAGGAGACTTTTCATTTCCAGAAAAGTTTTGCAGCCTACTTGTCACCTATGGATGAAATGCTGATGTCATGAGCCATAGTCACCATCTTTTCTTTATAAGGAGAGATGAGCACAAACCCAAAAGGCCTACATGGCCAGCATAGAGGAGTAGAAGGATAGAGAGACCTGCTTTGGACTGCCAACCATGGTCTTATTTATTAAGTAATTAAATGACTGCTTTCAATAAGTTAAAACTTTTAACATAAGTTACTATTCATCTGGCTTTCTGCTACTTACAGCCAAACACATGTTAACTGACATAGGTAGGAAGTTATTTCTTTAGACACTAATATAAACACAAGTAGTCACAAACAAACCTTTAAGTTAAAAAAAGATCTTATCTGTGGTTGTATCTACATTGGGGACTAAATAGGTTATGAAAATTAAAACAGACAAGAAAACAGATCAGGGCTTTGGTAAATATTTGGAGTTCTCAAAAAACATTTTTTTCCACTACAGGAATATTTGAGCCAAACTCAATTTATAAATTTTCTTTAAGTTTTGTAGCAGATTCAGTGTTACTTATTAATTGGCTAGTGATTAATACTAACTGTTCAATACAGCACACAAAGAAAAATACTGTTCTAAACTGCTCTGTTTAGTTAAGATTGTTATGAGATGTAGACATGCCAAAATTCAGGGTCTGCTGTTACATGTATGTATATAATAAAGGGTTTATTTTATTTATTTATTTATTTATTTATTTATTTATTTTGCTCCCATTACAAAAGTCATGGTGGACACTCAGATAACAAAAGGCAGGTTATCCAGGTTATCCAGAAGAAAGCAAAACAAATTTACTGAATAAAGTTTTGTATGACACCAAGCCTTTAGAAATGAAGACCCAAAGACCCAGGGAAAACTATTTTTATGCTTAGGTTTCATGAAGGATGGACAGCTATGTAGATATGTGGTTGGACAAAAAGTATATGCTCTAATGATGACAAACTCAGGGAAGCTCAGCAAGGCCTATTTGTTCAGATTCTTCTTGGCCTGTGTAACATTCCTTCCCCAAGTATGGGACAGGACTCTGCTGTATTGAGGGTCATGTGGCCTTATAATAATGAAAGTATTCAAGGGAGGTAGGGCAGAGAGTGACCTCTCTTGGTTTTATGGTTTGCTTTGGGACAGAAGAGTTCTAGTTGACTCACCTTGAGAAAGGGGAATTCTAGTTTCTATAACCTACTTAATGGGAAAAAGGAAAAAGACAAAAGGAGGGTTGGGAGAAGGTGAAAGAGAAATTCTTGCTTCTGAGGTCCTTTCAATCTTCAATTCAAAGTACTCAGCATGCCAAAGCACCATATCAGGGGTATTGTGTTCTGAGCCCCACCACGACAGTACTTCTACACTGTCATCCCCAATCCTCCCTACCTACTCAACCGTAGCCATCATCAACTCTCATTTTGTTTTAAGTTTCAGGATACATGTGCAGAACGTGCAGGTTTGTTACATAGGTATACATGTGCCATGGTAGTTTGCTGCATCTATCAACCTATTATCCAGGTTTTAAGCCCCCCATGCATTAGGTATTGGTCCTAATGCTCTCCCTCCCCTTGCCCCCTACCCCCCAACAGGCCTCAGTGTGTGTTGTTCACCTCCCTGTGTCCATGTGTCATGAACTCTCATTTTTTCCTAATTCTGTCTACACCCCTCTCCTCCAAATCCTTTTTTTTTTTTCCTGAGATGGAGTCTTGCTGTGTCACCCAGGATAGAGGGCAGTTGTGCGATCTCGGCTCGCTGCAGCCTCTCCCTCCCAGGCTCACCTATTCTCCGGCCTCAGCCTCCCAAGTTGCTGGGATTACAGGCATGTACCACCACAGCCAGCTAGGGTTTTGCTGTGTTGGCAAGGGTGGTCTTGAACTCCTGATCTCAAGTGAACCACCCACTTCAGCTTCCCAAAGTGCTGGGATTACAGGGGTGAGCGACCGCGCCTGCCTCCCCAAATCCTTTTCTAAGAAGGACAATGTGTTTGTTGGTATTGTATAGTATCATTATAAGACAAGCATGTGGTTAAAGCAATTTGATAAATAAGTTTCAACAGAAAATATGTTTTCCATCAGAGCCTTTGGCGAAATTGCAAAATAGATTAAGTTAGTGTTGGGTGCCCTTGGCTGGCCCCTTCCTTTTTAGATCTATCTATCTAGATAGATAGATATAGATCTATTCTGCAATTTTGCAAAATGTTTTATCTATATAGATTTAGATGGATAGATAGATTCAAATATAGATATCTATATAGACTGATAGATGATAGATTTTAAACTCCAACCTTTTTCCCTTCCTCTGATTTTGACACTCTGTTTTCTCTGTTGAAGATCCAGCAACCCTCTCCTCACATGAAAAGTGCTTGCTAGTCTTCTCATTTCTGCAACTGATATCATTTGAGAAGAAAATAATTTAAATTCATTCATATTAGAGAATGACTGGCTGATAGGCTCAACTACCCCTATAATTATTTTTATTTTAAAACAAGGAGATTATTAACCTAAATTATACTCATTAGAGAAGCAGCTGGCATATAGGACAAAGTTTCAGTCTAAGCTGTCTGTATGAAACTGACCGCCATGTCACTCATTCTAACCATGACTCACTTTTGTCATCTTTGAAAACACCAGTTTGAATTAGAAAAGTGTTAGTGCTTCTGAAAAATTTCCACATACTATGATTCTTTGCATAAGGAGGAGAATAATTTTGAATCAGGGGGCCTCTTTATTATGTCTTGTCTAGAACATGTAGGAATAATCTGGCAAATGGGTTCTACAAATTTTCTTAACTTCAATCAAAAGATGATAAAACTAAACATTTTAAAATAAATATGTTTTTACCAATAAAGAAAATTCTCACAGCCAAGTTTTTCTGCTTGGGAATTGGCTCTCCAAGAGAGTTTTTGAGATATTACCACATAGAGAATGAATAAAGAAAGATTTATGTGGTGGACGATATTTGATCATTGTGTTCATTTATTCTTTTAGAACAAACTTTAGCAATGTCAGAACCATTTGACGGGTGTGAAAGACTAGCAGCTGTAGAAACACACATTCGGCTGGAAGAAGCCACACATGTAGCCCCACCTGCTTGTAGAAGGCACAGGTCCACATTGAAAACTGGAAACTTTCACTATAACCTATGCTTTTTCTTTCAAATTTGACTTGCTACTATGTCCTAAGTAAGCAATGACAGGAACTAAGGCTAGCATTCCTCTTTCAAGCAAAGTCTATTTCAGTTATGAAAAGGCAAAAAAAAAAAAATTGTCTCAATTTTAATTGGCCAGATTTGCCATCCATCTATTGCATGTGCTGAAAGGTTACCAAATGAAGAAAAGCTGCAGTAAATTCAAGTTATCACTCAGATAATTGCTATAGCACTTTAACTGCAATTTTAAGTGAAGTGCTATTAATAAAAAGGCTTGTGACAAGGAAAGTTTATTTTAGAGTTGTATGATACAATTTGGGGTGATGCTGGGGTTCGAGAGTGAGGTGTTAGACTATCTAGAAAGCAAGAAATAATTTGCATTTGGCAGAATTTGAAAATAATTGAGATCAGTCAGGAAGTACAGATAACGGAATTTCAGTGTTTTTACAATATATCATTTCTCCTGCAGCATTCTCACTACTAAATAGCTGGGATAAAAGTTTTAAAACATAATTTACATCATAATAGGGAGCTTAGAGGTATATAGAATTTAAATTTAATCTGAAACTCATGTATGGCAGAATCTTAGTATTGAGTTGATACATTTTTACAGAATGGTTCAAAAGGTTAGAACCACATTAGTTCTTACCTAAAATGAAACAAATGATCCTTGACTTTGCTTACGTTTCTGGTATACATTCTAAGTTCTTCAAACACCCTTTAAACATATCCTATGGCATATTTTATGCAATATATTTGAATGCTAAGTTTTTGAGTGTTTTCTCTAAGATATCATTTGCATGAAGAAAATATTAACAGCCAAAATCTCAATCCAATTCCCGTTACAGTCAAGATCTTGATCCAGTTTTCTACTGATCAAAATTTGAGATTATCTACCCATTTCAACATATAACATTAGAAGATACATATGTTAGATGATAGATACTTGATACCCACCTGGGGTTATAAATGGAAAAATAAAACACAAAGTAAGACTATTCTATTTTTATATAAAAGTGATTTTTTTTATTTGGTCCTATTGCTTTCTTTGTGACAGGCTGCCTTCCTAATGTTACAACCACGTAGATAACTAAATATGTGTAAAAATGGAGAGGTTCTTCTCCTAAATGTACTCAACAGAACGCAATGGATATACACCAAATTTCCAATAATTTCATTGGCTGCTTTGGAAATGCCTGCAGATGCCACTTTTATTTTTGTTTTGTTTTGTTTTTGAGACAGAGTCTCACTCTGTCATCCAGGCTGGAGTGCAGTGTCACGATCTCAGCTCACTGCAAACTTCACCTCCCAGGTTCAAGTGATTCTCCTGCCTCAGCCTCCCGAGTAGCTGGGATTACAGGCATGCGCCACCACACCTGGCTAACTTTTGTATTTTTAGTAGAGACAGGGTTTTGCCATGTTGGTCAGGCTGGTCTCGAACTCCTGGCCTCAAGTGTTCTGCCCATCTAGGCCTCCCAAAGTGCTGGGATTACAGGCATGAGCCACTGCGCCTGGCCCATCATTGTCTTTCTTGTTGAAGAAAAGGTGTATTGCCATTTGCTTCCCATGACACTCATTTGCACACTGCCATGGCTCCCATCAATGCTGTGACTTTTCTCCTGGACATCAGCATGCCTTTCATTATTTGGCTCACTGTCAAGACTCTGAACATACACAGTAGAGCTTACCCAAAAGAACTTCAGTCTTCCCTTCTTTGCTCACCATGATCTGGCTGTGTTTTAAGATTTCAGTTCATTGTAACTGTAGGCGGTAATGTAACATTTGAAGGAAATAATGGTCATCTACTTATGAAACTGCAAACAGCTACTATGATAGGTTCAAAATACAGGCATTGCTGTTAGGCGATTATTTTAAGCTTATTGTTAGTGCAGTGAAGACTCTACCCTTTATCTCCCTGCCTAGAGGTGAATGTGCTAACATTTTGTACTTTCTTTGTTGCTCATCAAATCACAGAGTATCTTTTGTTTAAAGCACAGAATTCCATAGCAACTTTCATCTCTGCATTACTAATCACCTTGAAGACATGCAAGCTTTACTGTTATACATGGGACCAGTTCACAGTAATTCCCTTTTCCAGAGTTTTACAAAGCATGTTTTAATATTCCTATCTCATTTGATCTTCAAAAGAACTCTATTTCTATCCCCACTTTGTGTGTGAAAAGTGACAAGTCTTGCCTATTGTTACAATCTAGGAAGTGTTAGCACAAGTACAGCACAGTTCTCTATCCTGATAAAATGCTTTTTTCAGCATGTAAATCTGTCTATCCGAGCTGTTTAGTACTTCATGTTTAGCTGATGTAAAATTCATGGCATTTAACTGACCCTACACATTAGTTCATGCTTTTATGCACATCATCTTCAGTGCCCTGTACGGGAGATGCTACTTGCCAGCATACAGTGGTTTCTGGCTTATTTTCACAGGCTTCTGAAGACAATTATAGCCTAATGACTCAAGAGTTTCCCAGAGCTGGAATTCTTTTCCGAAATGAGTTAACCAGATCCCTTTTATGCATGGCTGCATGAAATGAAATGAAAACAGAAGATGACCATTTTTCATTTTCCTGTTCAGATTCTGATCTGTAAGTACTCCCTGAGATCCTACTACGTGCCAGATGCCAGATTATGTGTTCTTAGATATGATTCCTTGATAATATATAACCTGTAACACACACACACACACACACACACACACACACACACACACACACACACGTGTAAGATACTTAACATATAACCTCTGGCTGGCCTCAAACTCCCTTCTGACCTCGTCTCTGAGTTTTGCTGTCTTCTTCAAAGAGAGAAACTTGCTTACCCATTGCTGAAGCTCAGGTTTACTGATGCTGAATGTTTTATAAATCCAATAAATACAGTTCAGAAGTTTTGATGTTGATCTTTTTTTCTCTCTTATCTGTCAGGCTGCAGAGATCAGAAGCACTCTTGCATGGGGGTCAAGAGGCACATTGCCTGTCAATGTCTTCATGGTTGATGATACAGTCTTCAAACCAAAAAGAAATATGTTCAAGTGTTGCCAGGAAAATAAATACAGGACTTTAATGCCACAAGAGTCATATTTTTGACCTGTTTCTCTTAATAATCTTAATCAAATAAATATGACTACATGTGTATATTATCCTAAAATGTATAATCTCTGAGTAATATCTTTAAGGATTGTGATAGATTATACTCATATCTTAGAAAGATAGCTCTAATAGTTTGAGGAATGAATTGGGGAGTATAGAAACAGGATGTTGTTGCAATAATCTAAACAAAATAATAGGGCCTCAAATAGCACAGAAGCAATGAGAACACTGAGCAGCTAAAAAAAAAAAATTGGTAGTTTTCCAGGTAGATCTTGATTAGGGGTTAAATAAGGGTTGATATTTCTAGACTTTTAGTTGATACACTTAAGAGAAAATTATGTAATTAGCATGGACAACAAATACATGAAGAAAACTAGTTTAGATCCAAGATTACCTTGGGATACTTTGAAACATCTGTATTGGATGATAGTGGTCAAGAACTGGTCAAGGGTGATGATGTGGGGTCAATCACGTTTATACCAGAAAGAAAGTCAGGGGCATGTGGAGGATAAGAGAAGGCTAAGGGCCAAAAATAAAATCCTAAAGAATTACAACACTTAAAGACTGAAGGGAGAGCCAAAGAAAGAATCTGCAGAAAGATTCTGACAGCTAGGAGGAGAGGAAGAGTGCTAGTAAAAGAAGCTAAAGAGAGATTTTTTAAAAAATGTTAAATGCTACCAACTGCAATTAAGAAAAATTACTAAAAAGAATGATTTAGATTTAAAAGGGTTTTCCCAGGCAACTAACAGAAAGTAGTTTATTTAGAGTGACCAAAACAGAAGACAGATTGCAAGGAACTGGGGAATGGAAGGAAGACTAAGAAGTGACGACAGCGGCCGGGCACAGTGACTCATGCCTGTAATCCCAGCACTTTGGGAGGCCGAGATGGGCGGATCACAAGGTCAGGAGATCGAGACCATCCTGGCTAACACGGTGAAACCCTGTCTCTACTAAAAATACAAAAAATTAGCTGGGCGTGGTGGCGGGCGCCTGTAGACCCAGCTACTCAGGAGGCTGAGGCAGGAGAATGGCATGAACCCGGGAGGCGGAGCTTGCAGTGAGCCCAGATTGTGCCACTGCACTCCAGCCTGGGCAACAGGGCGAGACTCCATCTCAAAAAAAAAAAAAAAAAAAAAAAGAAGTGACGACAGCTCGCAGAAGAGGAAACTTTCAATAAGCTAACACAAAAAGCAACAAAGGGATGAACATTCATTATTATGAAATAAAAATGAGGTTATCTGAAATATACATTTAAAGTATAAAAATAAAAGTCATAATTATCAAAACTTACTGATTCTCTTTTTTCTGTATATTTTCTCTAAATATTATAAAAACAGTAGAGGCTAGTTTTGTAAAAGAATTCCCACTGTGCAAAAGAAAAGCTACATCCAAGTGTAGAACTCAGCTTGCCAGTTTTGAAGACAAAACTTTAAAGTTATTTAGGATACCTATCTGAACATAGTTAAACTAAAATCACTATAAATATTATTTTCATAGTCTTCTGAAAAGTAGCAAATATCAGGATTCTGGCACCATGAAGTAAAGGAAGGTAGATATATCTATCAAAACAATAGTAGCTAAAGTTGTTGAAACAAGCTAAAACTTAAATGTTATTTTAACAAGATCTCTAGGGCATAGTGTTTAACTTATGAGGCATTTAGAAATGTCTGTTTTAAATAGATCAATACTAAATTTTGTGGTTAGTACACAAAATATTATTTAGGGCAAAATGAATCTCTATTGGTCTCTTAAAACAAATTGCCCTTATTTTAACAAAAAAAAGTCTACAGAGGTTTTTATAAATCTACACACATATAAATGTATAGTTACTAAATTTTGTAGTTACCTAAAATTGTCATTGATTTTTTCCAAGATCATAAAGTTCACTCTGGACATATGTTCCCCAGCTAGAGAAAACTCTTCCCACACTTCCTTGTAGCTAAGTAGGGCCTTATGACTTCATGTAATTAAATATAAATGAAAAGTTTTAAATTGCTTGGTCTTGCCTGCATTCTTTTTAGTTTACATAAAGTAGAACAGTAATGTGCCTATGATCTAGCTTTGACTTTTGAGGTATATTTTACATAATGTAAAATGTATAAATTTTAAGTGGAGCATTCTGACAAAATATATACACCCATCTAACTATCATTCAATTGAGATGTGGAACATTTTCATTACTTCTAAAATTTTCTTATGCCACTTTTTCATCCATGTGGTTTCATGTTTCAGTAGGTTCTTTTTTTATTTCTTTGTGTGAGCATTCTCATCTATTCCCCTATTAATGGGAATTTGGGTTGTTTCTAGTTTATGGCTATAATGAGAAGAGCTACTATACTATATTCTTGTTAAAATTTTTGTATAAACATATGTTTCCACTTTTCCCAAACAAATATGTAGAATTGCTGGGCTATGGGAAGAGTATGTTTAACTATTATAAAAACTCTCAGAACAATTTCCAAAGTGCTTGTACCATTTTAGATTCCCACCTGCAACATATATAAGAGCAAGCTTTTATCATGCAGATGATGACAACGCCCTAAGGGATGAAGAAGCAACTATATGGGAATAAACTTGGTCCCCGAATTGGGCCATAATCTCCCACCAGCTTGGCCTATTTACCTTGGCTCTTTTCCATAAAACAGATGGACAGTGAGATGCTGAGGGGGTAAGCAATGTGTTTAGTCTACTCAGTGTAGGTACGAATGGGGTACATATTTTGTAGTGAATGTCTAAACAATAAAATCAACTAAAATCCAATCTGCCTTTAAAAAAAAAAGTCACCGTGTATTGCATTACTAAACAATGTCAGGGAGGAAACTACTTCCCACCGGGGCATACCATTCATACACCCCCGCCCTTGGTATGTCACTGAAATAAATGACTGTCTTCCTCAAGCCACTGTATATTTTCAAAATTTACTTATTCTTGATCTTTTTCTTTAAAATAGCTGAATTTGAGGTATTATATACTATCTTAAAACTATGCATATACTGTAGTAACATTTGACATTACTGATAAATACAAATTAGTTAACATTTAGGGCACATTCTTAAACATGAGATATGAACTGCAATTAATCAGCACTAGTAGCCTATTATCTACTTTTTATATTATACAGTCAGAATCTTTTCTACTGGACTGATGAATACTTTCATAAAAATTTAGGGATACCTGACTTCTACAATGGAGACCTACATTACACAGTAGGATTTTAGGCCATCATCCTGATATCCCTGAGCAGTAGAGCTTATCTCAGTAGCACTTATTGAGCACCATATCACCAGGCACACAAATATACAACCTCTCTTTATAAATTCTCTCTTAGCTTGAACAAATAAAGTAAATGCAACACCCACATCAAACTTCATCCACAGCACTTTACTCTCTTGCCCAATAGCCTTGATATCTGGCTGCCTTTAGCACCTTTACTTCAACTTTAGGATTAAATATGTCTTCACTTTTGAGTTACAACTGTGGCTTCTCATAGGTGTAGTTTCTTAGGTTTTTTTTTTTTTTTTCCAAGATAAGGACATATCCATAGACTAGATTAGTGTACTCCAAACCTACTCACCATTGGTGACACAAAACTAACATCTGCATGAGTGGAAGAAAGTAGGTACAAGAAAATCCTTGCTATTCTTTATGGAGTTTGGTTAACAGAATTTGTTACTTTTTGGACCTCTAATTATAGGATAAAAATCAATTCCAAAAAAACCTACCTGCTTTAAAAATGCATGTGTGTGTGTGTGTGTGTGTGAGTGTATTTCTAGCCTATATACTCCCGGCCAAGTCCTCTGGGATCACATCTGTAGTTGAACAAATTTTTTTTAAAATTTATTCCAGAAAGATAAACAATTTTCATCAACAACTGAGAGACATTTCAGTAAGTGTGTAAGAAGGGACTATTAACAGATTTGAGCTTGTTTTAGGTGACTTGGGGGAACGTTTAAAGACATGTGACTTTACTATGAATAGCATATTGTCATGAAGTAAAATTTTTTGAACATTTTAATGGAACTTATCTAGAAGCAAAGGCTAAGCAAAATTAACATAATAATTCAAAAAGGAGAAGCTGTAACATATTAACCAGAATAAGGAGCATGGTTAGTCATTTTTATGACTTAGGTATGTGATTCACAATTTTGTCTGTGTTCAGACATGATTATAACGTGGTCTTTTTTCATTTGTTTCAATCTATCACACTCACAGAGTGGTCTTGTCTAATGCTGATGTTCTGAGAAATTGTGTTCAACAGGACATTGAGCTCTATCTATGAGCACCAGGTCAGCTCCTTGATATCCGTAGTGGCTTTTGTTCTGTGATATTGGTTTCCCGTGCTGCCATAGCAAATTATCACAAAATTAGTGGCATAAAATATAAAATTGTTTTTCATTTATGTAGGTCAGGAGTCCAAGTCAAAATAAAGGTGTCAGCAGGGCTGTCTTCCCGTCTGTAGTCTCTAAGGGAGAATTTGTGTCCTTGAATATTCTAGCTTCTAGAGGTCAGCTACATGTCTGGATTCTACTTCTTTCCTCCATCTTTAAAGCCAATAACAGTAGGTCAAGTCCTACTCACATCCCATCACTCTGACCTCTGCTAACTCCTTCCACTTTCATGGACACTTGTGATGACAATGGGCTAACCCAGATAATACAGGCGAATCTTGCCATACCCAGATTCTTAAATGTAATATATCTGCAAGGTCTTCACTGTCATGTAAGATAATGTATCCACAGGTTCTGGGGGTTAGCACATGTACATCTTTTGGGAACAATTATTCTGCTTACCCTATCATCTCACTCTGATGCATAAGACTATTTAAAATAGACAATATACAAGTAGAAAGAGTTCACGTACAAGAAAATACATCCCAATCAAGGGGCCTTGGTTTGGTTGATGAAGTGGTTCAGCAATGTCACAGACACAGGTTCTTTTCATCTCTCAGACTTCTTGTCCACTTCATCTTTATCTTCTTATCATTGTTATCTGGGCTTCTGGTACCAATCCAGAGAACATCTTTCCTAGTTGTCAATTAAAAAATGAGCAAAGACTGGCTCCCAATGACTCTCTTAACTGTGGGAAACTGTTTTTCCAAATTCTCCAGCAAACCACTTCTGAGTTGATTGTTTCAAATCACCAAGACCTGCTCACTTTGAATTAATCATTGGCAAGAAGAATGGTCTGACTCTTTAGACATATCAGTGAGGGTGGAGTGGGAAATCATTTCAATTTTCCTCATCACATAAGGCACTTGGCACCCTTTAATGGAGCTAAATAAGGAATTAAAATTCTAAAAAACATACGAGTTCTGTTGTTTGGATTGTAAGTCAGATGTGGCCAAACACCAGATTACTACTGATCAGAATATACCTTAGTGAATGGTCACAATAAAGTAATGTCATAACCTAGGCAGGTTTTAAAAATTAAAGACATACATAACAAATACCCAGCTTGGTGCAAAAAAACTGGGACTATTAATCAGTAATTAGTAGAATACTTAAGAACTAGAAGTCATAAGTATCAATAGGCAGGACAAACAGTTTAAGTCAATAGACTCTGTAGTCAATAAGAAGAGACAGGGCATTGAATAGCCAGAGGCAAAGCTTTAATAACAATAAGGCCTTATAACTGAGACTATCTTCTTTCTTAGTCCAGTACCTGGCACACAGAAATTGCTTAATAAATATTCTCAGGTCTAATGTAATTAATAGACTTTAACATAAGAACCTGTGTTAGGGTTCACTTAGAGGGATAGAACTAATAGGATATATGGGGGTTTATTAAGTATTAACTTATGTGATCTCAAGATCCCACAATAGGCTGTCTGCAAGCTGAGGAGCAATGAGAGCCAGTCTGAGCCCCAAAACTGAAGAACTTGGAGTTTGATGTCCGAGGGTGGGAAACATCCAGCACGGGTGAAAGATATAGGCTGGGAGGCTAGGCCCATCTCGTCATGAGAGGTGACTGCGTGCTGGCAGCCCTCACAGCCCTCGCTCTCTCTCGGCGCCTCCTCTGCCTGGGCTCCCACTTTGGTGGCACTTGAGGAGCCCCTCAGCCCACCGCTGCACTGTGGGAGCCCCTTCCTGGGCTGGCCGAGGCCGGCGCTGGCTCCCTCAGCTTAAAGGGAGGTGTGGAGGGAGAAGCGTGGGAGGGAACCGGGGCTGCGGGCCGCGCTTGCGGGCCAGCTGGAGTTCCGGGTGGGCGTGGGCTTGGCGGATCGGCACTCGGAGCAGCCTGCCGGCACTGCCTCCCTGGGCAATGAGGGGCTTAGCACCCTGGCCAGCAGCTGCAGAGGGTGTGCTGGGGCCCCCAGCAGTGCTGGCCCATTGGCGCTGTGCTCGATTTCTCGTGGGGCCTTAGCTGCCTTCCCCCGCGGGGCAGGGCTCAGGACCTACAGCCCACGATGCCTGAGCCTCCCACCCCTTCCGTGGGTTCCTGTGCGGCCTGAGCCTCCCCAATGAGCGCCGCCCCCTGCTTCACGGCACCCAGTCCCATCAACCACCCAAGGGCTGAGGAGTGCGGGCGCGGGACTGGCAGGCAGCTCCACCTGCAGCCCCCGTGCGGGATCCACTGGGTGAAGCCAGCTGGGCTCCTGAGTCTGGTGGGGATGTGGAGAACCTTTATGTCTAGCTCAGGGACTGTAAATACACCAGTGGGCACTCTGTATCTAGCTCAAGGTTTGTAAACACACCAATCAGCACCCTGTGTCTAGCTCAGGGTTTGTGAATGCACCAGTCGACACTCTGTATCTAGCTACTCTGGTGGGGCCTTGGAGAACCGTTGTGTCGACACTCTATATCTAGCTAATCTGGTGGGGACGTGGAGAACCTTTGTGTCTAGCTCAGGGACTGTAAATGCACCAATCAGCGCCCTGTCAAAACAGACCACTCGGCTCTACCAATCAGCAGGACGTGGGTGGGGCCAGATAAGAGAATAAAAGCAGGCTGCCCGAGGCTGCAGTGGCAACCTGCTCAGGTCCCCTTCCACACTGTGGAAGCTTTGTTCTTTCACTTTTTGCAATAAATCTTGCTGCTGCTCACTCTTTGGGTCGACACTGCTTTTATGAGCTGTAACACTCACCGCGAAGGTCTGCAGCTTCACTCCTGAAGCCAGCGAGACCACGAGCCCACCGGGAGGAACGAGCAACTCCAGACTCGCCACCTTAAGAGCTGTAACACTCACGGGGAAGGTCTGCAGCTTCATTCCTGAGCCAGCGAGACCACGAACCCACCAGAAGGAAGAAATTCCGAACACATCCGAACATCAGAAGGAACAAACTCCAGACGCGCTACCTCAAGAGCTGTAACACTCACCGCCAGGGTCCACGGCTTCATTCTTGAACTCAGTGAGACTAAGAACCCACCAATTCCGGACACAGTCACTTCATGTTTTTCTGCCTGCTTTAAATTGGCTGGTGGCTGATTAGATGGTGTCCGTCCAATTAAAGGTGGGTCGGCCTTCCCTAGCCCACTGACTCAAAAATGTTAACCTCCTTTGGCAACACCCTCACAGGCACACCCAGGATGAATATTGCATCCTTCAATCCAATCAAGTGGACACTCAGTATTAACCATCACAGAACTTATTCTGAAGTGCTGCTAAGCTGGAATGTTGAGCTGAAATAAGATAAATTGAGATCACCTGTAACTTGTAGGCTATAAGGCTTATTATGCCAGGAAGCAAGAATGAGGAGGGATAGTGCAGGTAGCACAAATCGATAATACTTTCTCTCAAACTCAGCAGGAAATAAGAGCTTGTTTCTGTATTTTTTTAGTTAAACTGTTATACTTTAGTTTGCATTTGTTGCTGAAAAGAAGAAAGAAAGAAGAACAACAATATACTAAAGAGAATTCCAGTTTCTGGTCCAGCATGTAAGGAGCTTAGAAGTCACCACCCCATGCTAACAGCAAGTAAAAAGCCAAACAAATGGAAAAATCAACACCTCTTCTTAGATTCATCAGATAAGTGAGGTTTTAGGCCAAACCACTGCTCCTAAAGCTGGAGAGACAGGTAGACAGAATCACAACTTACATGAGCAGAAACCCCTGCATGAACAACGAGCTGCGTGGATAGGAAAACTTCAACTAGTGATTGACCACTTATTGTAGACTCACTATGGTCAAATCCAGGAGTTAAAAACTCCAGGGGCACCCAGTTATGAGAGGTCCTCTACACTTCTGTGAGTTTTCCCTCTGGGAGCTCTACCAGGTTCTCACAGTAAATATTGGAGACGAATCCCCTTCGTACTTCCAGCACAAAGAGGGGAAAAAAGTAACCATTGAAATATACCAGAGTATCCTGGTTTTCTTAACAAAGCCTGCCCTCAGGAAACAGTTTCTTACTAGAGCTTAAACTACTGGGATTTTACCAGAGCCTAATCAGCCTGTGGAAAAATAAATATCCAACACTAGCCCTCTGTAGTTATTCTGTACTACCTAAGAGTGGGGGGCGGGAGTGGGGGGAAGTAAAGAAAGAACTGAAAACTGCTTGTGAAGTTCACAGCCCAAGGGCTAAAGCTGACTAAAAGATTGACACCTAATCATAAGACTACAGAACATTTTCCCTCTCTCCACCCCTTACCACTACATTACTAAAGGCTTTTTTTTTTTTAATTTTGTGAACTTATTTTCATGATTGATCTAATATGTTTTTTAAAATTTTATTATTATTATACTTTAAGTTTTAGGGTACATACTAAAGGCTTTTTACAACATTCCTTTTACTTGGTTCCTCCAACCAAGTATATTATGTCCCCTTTCAAAGAAAAAAAAATGCAAGGAATACTAAAAGGCAAAAAAAAAATTTTTTTTTAACTGACATAGCAAGCATGAGTGCTAGACACAGATCTATCAGGGATATTGGAATTATCAGAACATGAGTTTAAAACAACTTTCATATGTTAAGAGCTCTCATGGAATGAGACAAAGGCCAGAATAGATAATGTAAGCAAAGAGGTGAAAGGTCTAAGAAAGAATTAAAAAGAAATGCTAGAGATAAAAAAAAAAAGGAACAATACTGCCAGCACAACAATGCTGTAACATAAACAAAGAATGCTTTCAATAGACTCATCACAGCTGAGAAATAATCTCTGAGCTTAAGGATATGTCAATAAAAACTTCCAAAAATGAAAATCCAAGAAAAAAAGACTAAAAGAACGAAACAAAACCCCAAAACCCAGAATAGAATATTCAAGAACTCTGAGACAACTACAAAGAGTGTAACATACATGTAATAACAATACCATGTGACGAGAAAGGGAAAGGAAAAGAATATTTGAATAAATAATGGCTGAGAATTTTCCCTAAATTAATGTCAGACACACAATCACAGATCCAGTATGTTCACAGAACACCAAGGAGAAGAAATGTCAACAAACTACATCTAGGCATGTCAAATTAAACTGCAGAAAAAAACAAAGAAAAATACATTAAAAAGATAATTAAACTGTCCCCAAACGTCCTTCCCATTGGTTTTAGATAGTCTCTTACTATTACAGTATCAATTCATCATTCTCATCCTAACAAGTAAAACACAAGAGATTATTTACTTAAGTCAAATAAACATTTAGCATACTATTAGGCATCAGATAAGTTATTTCACACGAATTTGAACTTACTGAAATAACTGGCTTTGAATTAAAGCAAACCTGAGTTTTACTTCTTGGTCACACTCTAAACACGTTTGACATTTTAAAAAATACTACCTTAATTTCACTAAGCCTTTGTTTTTGATGCCATAAAAAAGATAGCAGTATTTATTTAGCAGGGCTATTATATAATAAATTATGTCTGTAAAACTTGGTAATATCTAATAATAGTAGCTTCTTTGTACACAACAGCTACTCTCTTTAGGAGTAGTGAAAAGTTACAGAAATATAGAAATATGAAGAGAAACAGAACAAGAAATATGTTCCTAATGTTATTTTCTAGCCTTCTAATCATATCTCAATTCCATAAAACTCATTTTGACAGAAAATCCAGTCCCAGTCATTTCAGGCAATCTTACAACAGGGCAGAGGCCGACATCACAAATCCACTCCAACTGGAGCATTTTCTGTCCTTGATTTCTGTTAGACCAGTCTTCTCTCTAGATCATATAAACAGAAGCCTATAGCATTTCAAAAAATGTCTTGCTGATTCAGCAAGCAGAATAAACATCAGGAAAACAAGAGATAACATTACACAATTAAGCATATGAAGTCATATCTCTAGTCAAAATTTGATTGCAAAAATCTTTTGGCCCCAAAGGCCAGGAATTCCTCCCAGCATTTCCAGCAATGTTCTCTCCTTGGCCTCTTCTGTAGGGTCAGCAGCTTTAAGGCAATGTGTCTCAACTCTACTTGCATATTGTAATCATCTGGAGTGTTTTTAAATAGACTGCTGCTTGGGCCCTGGCCTCAGAAAATTTGGGCTTAATTGGTCTCTGGTGAGGCCTTGGGTGTACTGTTGATGTTAAAGCTCCCCAGGTGATATTAATGAGCATTCAGGGCTCAGAGCCACTGATTTAAAGCAAACTTTTACTTAAGCCTCAGGGCAATTCCTCTGTTCATCCCCGGGCAACACCCTCTGTACTATGAGTCTGTATTTGATTCACTTAGAATTGCCACTTTGCCTCCTGGGGTCCATGTTCGTTGCCTCATGCTAGTTTGTTCACTGATATGCTCCCAGTTATTCCTTCCATCGGCTGTGGATTGACTGCTCCACCACTTATGCATCAATGCTTCACTGTATTCCTCGGCTATTCACTGATTCTTGGCATTGAGGAAATGGCTTCTTTGGTGTGGGATTCTCTGCACTGAGGCAAACTATGCGTTTTAAATGTCAGCTGTTTCTTGAACGAAGGTCACCCAGCTCTAAAGTAGTGTGTAAAATGTGCTCTTCTCTTTAAGGAGATGATGTACATCAAGCACGTTGCATATGGAAGCACTCAAAAAAGGCCTCCTTTGTGAATGACATTGGTTTCCTTGCCTATATTTTTTACTGGGCTCAGTGTTCTGTGGCTCTGAGGTCAAGTTCACAAGTACCGTAACAATGATCTCTAACAACATTCCTCATGTTATCTGTCTACACTTTAGCTCTAAGATTTATCAGATTTTCTTATTCACTAGGCATAGTTTAAATCTCTTTTCAATTAAAATGTACAAGTTCTCTTATGTAATTACCAAATTCCTTTGCTCCTAAGAACTGATCCTTTTGGGGTCTCATGGAGGCTGTGGGCATCACTTTTCTTGCACATAAATAGTGAATTGTCCTTTACCCAAAATGAAAGCAGATCACCTATGAGATTAAAAGGATAGTCTTACTGAAAAACATTTCCTCATATTTAATGATAAATATATCCATTCCTACATCAATTTTGGGTTAAACCCTTACTTAGCACTCCACAAAGATAATATTCATGTGTGTCTGAGAATTTCTGTATTCACACTTACATTATTATAAGACTTTTCTCCTTTATTTTGTTTGCAAGTTAATTGTAACATAAATACAAAATTCACATTTTTATAAACACTGTGAGAAATGTTCTAAGAGTCAGTAAGGACAGAGAATTAGCTCTCTTTATTTTGTGATCTGCCTGTGAATAACACCCCCAGCCATTTTCACAAGATGGTATATGGTTTTACCTTTGTACAACCCATTATTTTATGAAGCAGTATTATCAGTAAAGAAATATGATTACTACGAAACCACACTGTGAAGACCAGAACTGAATGCTACAATAGAAAAGAGATTTCAATAACCATTCTCAATTTGTTTCCTTTTTCTTTTCCTTATAAAAATCCTAGTAACTAGTATTTTAAATCTAATTATCCTAGTAATTACATTTCTAGTAATTAGTCTATCTTTTTAAAATCAGCTCTAACCTGAGATGTCAATGATGTTTAAATTATTTTAGCTGATCAATTTCATAATTCAAGATTTGCCTTGTCACAGGAGATTCTGAGGAGAATCATGGTTAAGTTCAATAAGAAATTGGTAACAAATGTTTAAGGAGATTTACACACAAAAGTTTTGACTTGGTTTTCCTCTGTCATAAAATGAACTTTAAGAAGCATCTTTATTTGTATTTAGACACATGAAATCATTGTGGCTTACAACCAAAAGAAAAATTCTTTTTCTTGCTTATAAAAATTCTTTCAGCCAATGACAGCACTCAGTATCTAGACGTTGGCTAATATTTTCACTCCACAAATATGAAAAAAAAGTTATTCCTTTCAATGGCAGAGGTGACAAAAACTGGTAGCGTGGGTGTCTTTGATATTCTAACAATCTTTCTCTTAACGCTCATTCCCTAAAGACACTACACACCACCAAATACATGCACACACACAGACATGCACACATACACTGAAAATATATCTGCTAAAACACCTTTACCACGTAGGAAGAGCTATTTACAGCTGACTGGCCCCGTGAATATGGAAACTCTTTTGTCTCCACAGTTACCTTTTAGAATTTCCCTTTTAGACTTTCCCTCCCTTTCTCAGACCTGTGCTGTCGCCTGTTCCTATCCAGAGATGTTCTCTCAGCTCTCAGTGACCTGTCTGCATAATCTCTCCAGTCCAAAATTACCTCAAGTCTTGGCCCTATCCCACCCCCATTTTCAAACAGGCCTTTACTCCAGAGAGGCCATAGGCAGCTCTTAACAACAGCCTGGTCTAATTTCCCTACAAAAATCCAGACGAATATATTCCTGCCCATAGTGTATCCAGCCCCTCTCTAATATGAAATGCATGTGAATTTTGTCTAGGGAATTAACAGATCCCAGAGGGAGTGCGTCAGTGGTGGGAATGGAAGGCAGAGACAGTTGACAGTAAAAGTAACTTTTACAAATGGATTTATGTTTTCATCATGACTTATTGTCCAACCTTCCAAAAATCTAGTATTTGTATGTTACCTTTAAGAATAAGCAAGTGTTGTCAGGTATGGTTGCACTCTCCTGTAGTCTCAGCTACTCAGGAGGCTGAGGCAGGAGGATTGCTTAAGCCTAGGTATACTGGGCTGCAATGTGCTATGTCAAGTGGGTATCTGCACAAAGTTTGGAATCAATCTGATGAACTCCTGGGAGCCAGGAGACCACTAGGTTGCCTAAGAAGGGGTGAGCTAGCCAAGGTTGGAAACAAAGCAGGTCAAAATTTCAGTGCTGACCAGCTGCAGGATTGCACCTCTATATAGCCACTGTCCTCCAGCTTAGGCAACATAGGGAGACCCTGTCTCTTAAAAAAATAATAATAATAAGTAAATAAATAAAATTAAACAAGTATTGCAAAAACCTAATTATATTTACAGACTATAGGTAAGGGAGAGGAAAAGTCCTGACACAAGCTATAGGAAATTAAAACAGACAAATAAGTCCTTGAGTCTAATTGAAGAGCAAGGATCACTAGGAGGGAATCCTGGGCTTAGAAGCACTTAAAAGTGCTGCTCCTCAAACCTCTTCTCCCCCGCCCCCGCCCCCCGCCCCCATTTTCAAATCTAGAGTGCCTCAGATGCCAGGTTTTAACATCCAGGATCAGTCTCAGCTCTGCCAGAGACCTGCCTTGGGAGCTTGGAGCTGGAACCCTAAAATACTAGAAGCCTGGATAATAGGCTTCTAAACACAATAGACTAAAGTATGTTGCTAGACAACTAAATTAGAAGTTGATTTTTTTGTCCCTCTTATGATGATTAGCTTTTACAAGAATATGAATAGGGTATTATACTTCAGGAACACTGTGATTTAAATTAGCTTCTACAAACCTGTATTTTGTTCATACAGCTGATTCTCAAGAAGTCCCAAGATTGAAGATCCTTGGAATGTAGAGAATTCTCCTTTATTTCCCATAAAAAGGAGACCTTCAAGAACTTAACCACTTTCCCCACAGTATTTTGATGAGTATTGGAAGAATACAGAAGTTTGTTTCTCTATGAGTGAAACATTCGTCATTGAGTAAATTTGTGTATTTGGCTGATGAGGGAGGATACAATTCCAGCTAGCCTGCTGACAGGCTATGTGGGAAATGGTAAATAAATAGATAAAGGATAGTGTCCTAAGGCTGAAAATAGAGTTTTTGGAGGTGTCTTGAAAGCCATTTTAAGGAATACTATAGTCTTAGAAGGTTGATTTTCTCATCCTCATTTTGTATTTTATTATGTGAAGACACAAATTTATTGCTTTGCCCTGAATCCCATTACTTACAAATGGCAGAGGGGGGATTTAGCCCTACATCAAACTCCATATTGTTTTAAGCAGGCACTGCTGCCTTTCAATGTTCAGAAATATGTGCTTTCTACAAGCTCATTTATTTCTATATTTGAGTAGTAATTTTTTTTTTCTCCTCTCTTACTTGCAAAGCTCCTTTTGAACAAATTTAACTTTGCTTCAGCTAAATGAAGGGGGGCATTTTCTTTCTCCATAAAGAGAGTGGGTGTTCTAGTCCTATGGTGGTCCCTGCCACTAACTTGCTGTGTGAGTTCTGCAAAATATGTGTCTTTCAAGGCCCAGATTCTTCACGTGTCTGTTGATGGGGTTGGCCTGGAGGTCTCAAAAGGCTGTGATGTTTCATATGCTGGTATTCCTGAGAGTTGTTCTGTGTCAGAATCGTGAGAAATCAGGAAAACTGGGACTGAAAGAAAGGTGAAAACACAGTTGGGGAGAACTGTGGAAAACCATAAATGTGATCCCTTCCTGACTTCAGTTTTCCTTCACAGTTGGTATTCATTTGACTCAGTCCCTCAGATCCCAAAGGACAGTGTGTTATATAAACAGTATCAGTGGCCACTCTGGCCTATGCCTCACGAAGAAGAGGAAGGATAACTACATAAATAAATAATGTAACATTGGAATTGGGCAATTTTCTGTCCTTTGGGGGCCACTGGAGAATGCCAATTTGGACCACACAAGACTCCAGGGGTTGTAAAACAGCAAACCACAACATGGTGTCCACTTGAAGCCTTTCACCACAGTGTGGTTGGCCAGGAGCTGAGTAACCAAACCTTTTACAGTGCACAGCACAGTCAATGCACACAGTCAATGCAGTCACTGGAAACTCTAACCTCACTCTCCACTTCAGGGTGGGCTCAGGAGTCCTATGGGTCTGTAGCTCCCAAAAGCCAGTCTGAGGACTTGCATCCGTCAATGTCAAAGTCTTCAGAAGTTGGCTGTAAAATGCAAGAAAAAAAAGTACAAAAGAAAAAGAAAATAGGATGTGCTTTTTATAAAACTAAATTTATTGATGAACTAAAGCTGTTAAGACTTTTCTCTTTTCTGATTTTTCCTACTTTTTAAAAGTAAAATGTTCTTTCACTTGTGCAATTATAGTGATAATAAATGGTAAATTGTATATATTGTTTATATGTTCATATGTTGTTTTGTTGTTTTTTCCTTGACAAACCTATATCAGATTCCAGGCTTATTATTGAAATTTTCCTGGCCCATGAAATTGAACACTGTGAACACTTTTGATTTAAAGTATACAGGAGGGATGAAACCTCTGGAGCCCCTTGGTACACAAAGAGGCTACAAAGCGGAAATCTGAAGAAAGAAAATCCCTGAACCATCTGTAAGGTTTGGAGATTTGGACCACTTGCCCTCGGTTCCTGTTTTTGGATCTCACTTTATCTCTATTGTTGAACTGTGATTCAACAGGGTCAGAGAAAAACTAAGTTCATTAGTACTAAAAAACATATTTTTTCAAAAAATAGGCAAGAGTTAGAGATACTCAGATTTAACTATTATGCCTCTATAAGATAGAATGCTGTAATTTTCTGATTTCTTTTCACTTTGAAGAATGCCCTTGATATTCATTGCACTCTAATTTTACTGGATACAATTATGATATGGGTGAGAATAGGAGGTCAATGATAAACAAGCTGCCAATTTCTTAGCACATATTATGTGCAAAATAGTTTTTCATGTATTTTCTCCATCTCATAATTACTGTAATTTAAAAAGATAGAGAACTGCCGCTTACAGTGATAGTGTAAGATAATATAAATAACAAGGATTTTGGCTTCCAATAAATCTGAACATGAATCCTACCTCTATGGCCTTGGTAAGCTAATTGAATTTTTTCCTCATTCATAAAATGAGGCCAACAATAATAATTCATGAAATTTTTATGAGAAACATACTGTATAGTAAGTGTGAAATATCCAGATTAACGGCTGGTATATGGGAAGAACTCAATATCTGACTAAATAACTTTATCAAGTTCATGATTATTGTATGTAGCAGAGGTGAGAGCACCAGTCTCTGCCTCACAATCTATGAGCCTAGTACCATAGCAAGAATAACTGGTTTGTTGCACCATCTTAGAAAGTTGGGGCATAAACATGACATTGTTGTATTTTTTCCATTTACCCCTTTAAATATTCTGTCAAATCTCCCTCACTGTCTTCCTTAAAAGTATCTTAGGAAGAATCCACAGCATTAGGCTCACAAATATAAAACTGTATCAACAAATTTAGTGTGGCCAATTTGAACTACCAATATCTGCCTTTTAGATTCTGACCTCGCAGTCTTTCTACTGTCAAGTCAATATTTATGAAACTAACTTTTACAGCCACATTGCCAAAGACCCTCCCAGCTACAGTCAGCCTGCTGTACAAGTTTGGAGACATTTGAACAATGCTGCAAGGATGCAGAGTAGGTAGAAGAGTAATTTGGACTATGACTATACCATATTTCTGCTAATTTGGCAGAGTTTCTGTCTAAATTTATATTATCTCATCTAATACTCAATAATAGGCCTGTATTATCTATTGCTGCATAACAAATTACTGTAAGTCTGGAGCTTAAAACTAAGCATATTCATTATTTCACAGTTTCTGTGATCAGGAGTCAGCTGGATCTGCAGTCTCATCTGAGGCTTGACTGGGGAAGAATATGTTTTTGTTAGCACAGTTCAGCTCCTTTATAACTTGAGGGCTTCAGTTTCTTCCTGCCTGTTAGCCGGAGGCTATACTCATTTTCTCGAGGCTGTCTTCAGCTCCTTGTCATATGGCAGCCCAACATAGGCAGCCTCTGATAAGGCCTCTTACTTCTTCAAAGCCAGCTAAGCAGTGAGTAACTCCAGCAAGACAGGTGGTAGAATCTTATGTATCCTGTAATCCCATATATGTGATCACATGCAGCCTGCTAATTTTGCCATAACTAGTTATTTACAAGCAAGTCACACCCAAAAAGAGAGAAATACAAAAAGGTATGAATATCAGGGTGTAGGACTCATGGTGTTGTGGGGGGGCACTCATGAGTCTGTAGGCTACAAGGCAGTATTATTAAAAATATAAGAATCCATTAATCTCTAATGAAAATTGTTAGTTAAAAAGAAGCTTGGAGGTCCACAGTGTCCCCACCACACTATACACTAAAACTTTTGGGGGATTGGAAAGCACAGAATAGTAGAGAAACTAGTGACTTACAATAAGCCTACATTCTTATTAAATTCTACTTCTGTGCCCATTGAGCTATATTCTCTTTTTATAGGAAATAACTTTCTATGTAAAGGTGCTTTAAATTCTGTAAGTTCTCTCACTAGAAATGGTTCTAATTTGGCAGAATCAACATTGTGCATTTGAGTGATTGGGTAGCAGAAGGAGATTGTAAAACTTCTGAGTACTGAATATCCAGTACATATGAATGTTTGATAGCTTTATGTTATTATCTAAAGTACATAGTAATGAGTAAAGTTAGGGATAAGGATCAGTTTAAATACATCATGAGGAGGTATGACCTTCTCAATCATATGAGAGTCATAATCACAAACCAAGTAGCATATGTTGTTTATCATAGAATTAAGTGTAGAAGGGTTCTTTCCTTCTGGGAAAATTATTATTTTCCCTGCTAGGGCCTTTTATTCTTTGGCTACTAATATGGCAGTTATTCTCCTTTCTGTCTTAAGTACTTTTCCCACCTATCCCCCACTCCCCATAATATTATAAATGCCTACCTTTCTTCAGGTCCATTTTTGTTACTAAGACAATATACCTGTTCTAAAAATAATTGAATATCTGGAGCTTATCTGGATTTAGGAAAGGATTCGTGTTTCTGCTTCTTAGAATTTCTTGAAGCGCACTTTAGAAAACTATTTTTTTTTAACAAATACAGTTATGTAAATCAAAACACAAACATAGCTTTTGTTCCTTTAAAGCCTTTTTCATAAATAAAACTGCAAGTTGTAAAATTTGCTTACTTTGGCAGAATAATGCATCAAATTTTCATTCAAAAATTTGTTCTCCATATTTAATAATGACTTGTCTAATTTCAAATTAATTTTATTTAATAATCTCACTCATTATATATACTTCTAGCTACATATCTTTAGGTTATATGGTTCAAAATCAAGAAGAGTCTTGATACTAAATTCAAACTCTCTTTTCTTACCCAAGAGTTTATATAAAATAACGTGTATAAAATCCTATACAAATGTTACTAACTTATATAACATTTTTTTCAGATTGAGGAAATTCTTCGAAACATCTGAGACCTTGAGAAAATAATACTAACAAAGCATAAGAGTGCAATATTTGAAGTTCAGAAAATCAGAGTTCCTTTCCATTTATAGCATTTAAGCAAAAAGTTTGAGGTGATATGTTTTTAATTTGTTACTTCAAATCTACATTTAGCAACACAGTTCTGACTTCTATGTTCAATATGAATATTTTATTGTCTCATGATAAAAGAACCTAGGAAATAGCCACTTGAAAGAGGACAGAAGCTACATGGACATCTGGTTTAATTTATAGCTCTTGTTCATTACCCTCATACCCAAATCTCAGAACATATGTGGTAAAGGCTTCTGAGAGGAAACCTGTAAACTGAACCTGAATTCTAATATTCTGAAGTTATGAACTAAAGCTGTTTAAAGTTAACAATAACTTTCTGTATTACTATATTTTTAATGCAGTAGAATTCTATGTTAACTTTATGCATAACTATCTTTTTAATATAGTAGAATACTTTGGAAACTGACTACTAAACTGTACCCAACCAGGGATATGGAAAACATTATTATCCTTACCTGATTTGGTTCCCGTCCAAATTCATTTCCCAGCTATCTCTAGGCAGTGAGGGCCAAATGCCAGTGGTGTAGGTAGCCAGAAGTACTCTCATCCACATACTCAATGCAGTATGCTCTGAGGCATACTGACTCCTATAGTGAAGACCTATTTCCTACAGAATTCAGTACTAAATCCCCAACCTAGCTATCTTGTTATATAGAAATTAATTTGATAGTTAGATAAGATAAACACATTATATGAAAGACAGGCATATGCACATGCATACAAATATATAAACATATGTACACATCACCTATATATATATGTGTGTGTGTGTGTGTGTGTATGTGCACATATATGTGCCAATTTTATTACTGCTGACTGGTGGCCTGCAAAAGAGTATTACTTTTTTTTTTTTTTGAGATGGAGTCTTGCTCTTGTCATCCAGGCTGGAGTGCAGTGGCATGATCTCAGCTCACTGCAACCTCTGCCTCATGGGTTCAAGCGATTCTCCTACTTCAGCCTCCTGAGTAGCTGGGATTACAGGTGCCCGCCACCATGCCAGGCTAATTTTTGTACTTTTAGTAGGGATGGGGTTTTGCCATGTTGCCCAGGCTGGTCTTGAACTCCTGACCTCAGGTGGTCTGCCCAAAGTGCTGGGATTACAGGCATGAGCCACTGCAGCCGGCCGAGCATTACATTTTTTAAAAAGCAAAATAAACAGAAAAAAAGTCTCCCTGCTATGGTTTTTAGCTTACGTTTTAAATCTACCCTGCACAAACAGGCCTTAATATATGTATATATTTATCTGCATATTATTAAATATATCTTTACTATATATTTCGTGTAGATGTGTATGTTTGAATGGTGAGCTAGACGTGCTTTTAGAATAAATACAATAAAATTTTACATACTGAGGAAGAAAATACTATTCTATTTATTCATTTATATTAGCACTTGGAGTGAAACATTAGATATAATCACAGAAGGTTTGAAATCTTATCAGAAAACTATTCATAATTGAAATGCCAAATCACAAACATCTATGTTGCTGCCACCCAGGACTATGTCCCTAAATAAGTCCTCTCAACTCAACAACTCCTCTCAACTAACCACTCGGGAGCTTGAAAATTCTTACATGATCCCATCACTCTGGCCACAGTTTATTCATTTAGGGATGGGAACCAGACACAGATTTAACCAATTATTCTATCCCCAGATTTTAGAACTTTAAATTTTTAGAGCCAACATCAAGTAGGCTTTTTATTGCTATTTGAATAAAAGTTAGTTTGCAGTGAAAGAAAATGAAGCCAATGTATGCAGAGAAGAAAGAAGACAAAGAATTGTGCCTGGGTCCCATCTTACTCCCAACTGCATTCCTGCGCTTTCGTTTTTGGTTTTTTTTTTTTGATGGAGTCTTGCTCTGTCGCCCAGGCTGGAGTGCAGTGGCGCTACCTCAGCTCACTGCAAGCTCCGCCTCCCGGGTTCACACCATTCTCCTGCCTCAGCCTCCCGAGTAGCTGGGACTACAGGCGCCCGCCACCATGCCCAGCTAATTTTTTTGCATTTTTAGTAGAGACGGGGTTTCACCGTGTTAGCCAGGATGGTCTTGATCTCCTGACCTTGTGATCCGCCTGCCTCAGCCTCCCAAAGTGCTGGGATTACAGGCGTTAGCCACCACACCAGGCCCATTCCTGCACTTCTAAAGTTTAGCTGTTTAATCCTTTTTTGGATTTCATAAGAAAATAAATTCTTTTTTTCCAAAATAATATTCATCATGCCTTTCTGTCACTTGCAGTCAAATAATCATAAAATATAGTGATAATCTCTGCATGGAAACAATTTCCTTGCTATTTTCTCAGTGTAATTTCCTTTTATCCTCTAAATTTAAGCTTCAACAATCATTCATCTATGAAGTCTTCTAAACTGCTAAATACAAATTACTTGATTTTCTATGTGCCAGGCCCTGTACTGTCCTTATAATTCTTATTATTATTCAGAATGGTAATTGTCTCTAGTTTCTCTTTACCTTGTCCAGGAACATTACCACAGGAACCATATTTTTTGTTCCTACCTTTGTTTGTCTAATGCATAGTATGAATCCAAGAACAATAAGAGATAATAAATAATTGTTGAATGCGAGAAACAATAAAGGAAATAATAAAAGATGTTTGATTTCATACCAGTTTCCTCCAATTTATGACTTTTAAAATTTGTCAGTGTTTTAACTCAGAGCATAGGTTGTCAAACTGATACATACTGTATTAATCACTACTATTAATAAAGCCAATTTTCCATGTAGGAATAAATGGAACACTAACTTCCCATACAGCTTTTAAAAATACAATATTTTTAATAAATGGTGCAAGTAAAAAATGTTGGTAACAGAATTCTATAGTACAATCTTCTTAGTTTCCATTCTTTAAATTCCCCAAGCAACTCTCTCCAAACAACAATAACTACATGGTCAAAATTCAGATTTTCCTTGTCTGACAACCAAAACACAATTTGTACCTCTTAAGAGATGTGGCGCTAACTCAAAAATGTCGTATGCTTCGTTTTCCAAGAAAAACAGCACTTTTTGGTGAACTGAAGAAAGCGCACTTGGTTCACATGAGACTAATGGTTGTTCTCAGCACCTGGGAGGAACTGCCCTTTCAGGAAACAGTTTGTCTTGATCAGAAGCTGAGAAAAATACTTGTACTTAAAAACTCTTGCCTCAAATATTTCATATATTTAGAACCTTTCTGGGGGACTTTGAATAGTGTTTTCAGTATACTTTTGGGGTATTGTTTATGGTGATTCTTGAAAAATATCTTTATAGACACAGGGTTGTAAATGGTGCTTCTCAGTTGTCCAATCTAATAAACTGTCCCAAGTTGTGCTGTATTTTTAAATGTTGCCATCCATACATTTATGTGCATAATGATTTGATTTTATTCTTCTTTTGTTAACTATTAATTATCCACAAAATATAATTGACATTCATGTTTAGGTAAAGAATAATGGCCTGTTATGATTTTTAAATGTAATATTCTGCATTTTAAATATAATATTCTCCATTAAACAAGCCATAAACTGTCAATATTTACTCACACTGACCTAAACTGAAAGCCTCTCATTTTAGTTACTCTGGCACAAGATCTTACATATACATTACTTATCTCCTGCCAATTTCCAAAGAAATACTATAAAAATGTTAATACAGTCTACAAATCACATCAATGTTTAGGAAAACCAAATTGTATATATCAATGTAATACAGGCTTGTGTGGCCTATTTGCATGGGATAGATTTAAAATATAACACTAAATCTACAGCAGAAAGGGTTTTTTTTCTGTTTGTTTATTTATTTAGCTTTCTTTTCAATACAATATTGTTTTCTGGTTGCCATTCAGCAACTGACAAAGGATGGTTATTATACATGAGTAAATCATCTTTCTTTAGGACTTGGTATAAGATCACTTCTTGGTCAAACTCCATGTTTCCATCATCAGCAGGAGACACATGAGAGTTCCTGGTTCCTTACACTATTAATGGGACATGGCTGCACTCCCCTCTTCGCCTGCACTTTTCTCACTCATAGCTTGTCTATCCTTTTGTACCAGAGGCCATCTGAACTTGTCATGAAGCCCTCATCTCTGTCCATGACAGTCACCAGAAAAAGACCAAGACTCTCAGGTCAACCCTAATCCATTGAATTCTAATCCACATATGACTCTGTTCATTTTTTTTTTTTTACTCGAGCTCCCACTCCTCCCCAGTTACTGAAACCTCCTTAGTATGCCTTTTGGAACTCAAGATGAAATCTTGTAAAATCCCTTCTAAACTAACATTCTTCTCTAAACCATCTCTTATCCTTCATGTTCTAGGGAAACCATCTATGCCCACTGAGGATACTGATTCCCCTGTAATCCTCCCAAAATGGCAGCTATTTCTCTCCAGTGCTTTTTGTACCATGAGGCACAAGGGGTGCAGAAGTGTCCCTTTTACTACGCTTTATAGGCCCCCATTTTGAATTTCATGTATTAAACTGCACTCCACTTTGATACATAATCTACTTCACCAACCACACCACACCCCTACATTGTTCTTTGAAAATTATAGATCTTTGGCCCACTGCCACCCATTCCATTGCTACTCCTCTCATAATTCTTAATGAATTCAAATTCATAAAACAGTCCCTTCCAGAGCCTAAACTTTCACTTCCTTAACCCTTTACCCTATAACGTTCTTCACCCTGCCTTAGCCACTCAATCACGTGGTTATTTCCTTGAATAATAATGTGTCATTTCTTTGAACAATAAATAACCACGTGATTGAGTGGCTAAGGCAGGGTGAAGAACGTTATAGGGTAAAGGGTTAAGGAACTGATAGTTTAGGATATTGTAGTTGTAGCTACTAATAACTACAAGTATTCTAGAATCTCAGTCTCAAACAGCTAACTGACATACCCAATTTTTTCAAATCAACCTCTTACATGTTATACTCCAACTCAGATATTCCTTTTACCCTACCAGGACCTTCAATATTTTTATACTAGCAACTTTTCACTATCTTTATCTCCATCTTATTTTCTCCCTCCTATCTTTAATCAGATGGCCAATCATAATTATTCCTTTGAATACACTCTCAATTTTTTTCCCTTTTCTCTTTTTTTATATTTGTGTGGCTAAGCCATAGCCCTGACTAAATCCAGCGCTCCATATTACTACATTCCTGAACTTATGGTGGTGAACATACTAAAGTAAAACAAAACCAAACATTGAAAAATCAAAAATTCAAAGTGTGACTAAATCATGAAGAATAGATGTAGTTCAAATGTATAGTCACTGACCTTCGATACTTCCAGAAAATGATAGGAGTCTATTCCCTCACCTCCTCTGCTAGCTAACCATTTTAGAGATTCCCTAGTCAAGCTTCCAACAATGCTCCATTGCCCCTTTTGGTTGTTGACCTTGTGTATTAGTCTGAGTTCTCCAGAGAAACAGAACCAATAGAAATGTATATTGCCTTACATAATTATAGAGTCTGAGAAGGTCAAGGTCTGTAGTTAGTGAGCTAGAGACCCAGAAGAGTTGATGGTATAGCTCCAGCCCTTGTCTGAAGGCCTGAGAACAAGAACATCCACCAATGGTGTAAGTTCCATTTCAAGTTCAAGTCCAAGGGCAGGAGAAGACTAATGTCTCAACTTGAAGACAATGAGACAGACAGAGAGAATTCTTTCTTTCTCAGCCTTTTATTCTATTCAAGTCTTCAACAGATGGATGAGCCCACCCACATTGAGAAAGGCGAGTTGCTTTACTCAATCTACTAATTTAAATGTTAATCCTATGCAGAAGCACCCTTACAATCACAGGCAGAAATAATGTATAAGCAAATATCTTGGCACCTTGAGGTCCTCAAGTTGACACATAACATGAACCATCACACCTTGTTTTCTTTGTTGAGAAAACAGAGTCAATCAGAAGAGAACACTTATAAAACTCCCCCACAGCATCTATCCACCAACCAGCTTTTGTGCCACAATATTCTGCCTTTATTCCTGTCATACTTGGATGCTACAAGCTAAGGCCAACCCTCAGAACTGTATAATAAATGGTATCACAATTTATTGAGTGATTTCACAGTAAATTGCTTTGGCAATTTTCTCTATTTCCTTCAGTCATGCCATTTTTATCTTTATAGTGGATCATTCCCATCCCAATTTAGACATATACTTATTTCTCTTTTAATGCAATAAAACAAAATGAAACAAAAAACTTTTAACCCCATTTCCACTCCTCAATTTGAGATTTTGCCTCATTTCTTATGTAAGATAAAAGTTGTTTTTAACCTCTGATTTATTTTCTCTCATTTCTCTTAAATCTAATCTAATAAGTTTTTTGCCCCTAATACCCCATTGAATATTCTTTATATTCTTTTTTTTTTTTTTTTTTTGAGATGGAGTCTCGTTCTGTCACCTAGGCTGGAGTGCAATGGTGCTATCTCAGCTCACTGCAACCTCCACCTCCTGGGTTCAAGTGATTCTCCTGCCTCAGCCTCTTGAGTAGCTGGGACTACAGGTGTGTGCCACCACGCCTGGCTAATTTTTTGTATTTTTAGTAGAGAGGGGATTTCACCGTGTTAACCAGGATGGCCTCAATCTCCTGACCTCGTGATCTGCCACCTCGGCCTCCCAAAGTGCTGGCATTACAGGTGTGAACCACTGTACCCGGCCCTGAATACTCTTTCTATAGCAAATCCAATAGCCAGTTTTCAGTCCTGGCCTAGTAGTTCCATTTTACACGATTTGTCACTTTGTTCTTCCTGAAATATTTGTTCTTCTCATCTTCTAGGGTATCCTACCAGCCTAGCTTTCCTTCTACCTTGCTTGTCTTTCCTTCTCAGCCTCACTTGCTGGTACTTTCTCATGTCCCTAAATGTTAAATATAGGAGAACTCCAGGGTTCCATCCTTGAACTTCTTTGTTCTGTCTCCACTCATTCTCTGAATTATCTCAACTGATTTTATTGCTTCAAATAGCAACTACATGTTGATAATTCCAAATTCATTTTTTACCTAAAGTTTATGTATCAAAGGACTACTTGACATCCCACTTGAATGTTTAAGAGCATCTGCAACTTAATATACTGAGAATTGAGCTTTGCTATCTTACCCTAATCTTTTCCTTTTTCAATTTTCCTTAATGAATGGCAACATTTTTCTTTCAGGTGCTCAGGGTACAAATCTTAGGGTCACCTTTATTCTCCTCTTTCATTCATTCCTTTTATATTCAGAGGATGGCTATGTCTCTACTTCTTCCCTTCGCCATTCCCTCCAACTTCCCATGCCCCAAACATCAGTATCTCTTGCCCAAATTTTAGCAAAAGCATCCAAAATTATCTCCTTTCACAATAGTCATAATACAACTTGCTCAAAATACTTTATTAACTTTCCAATTCACTCAGAGTAAAAAAAAAAAATTTTATCATTTCACACTGCTATATAGAACTACCTGAAACTGGGTAATTTATGAAAAGAAAAAAGAGGTTTAACTGAGTACAGTTCCACAGGCTTAACAGGAAGTATGACCGGCAGGACTCAGGAAACTTGCAATCATGGTGGATGGCAAAGGGGAAGCAAGAACCTTCTTCACATGGTGAAAGGAGGTTGGGGGAGGGAAATGCCACACATTTTAAAACCATCAAATCTCATGAGAACTCACTCACTATCATGAGAAGAGCACGAGGGAAATCTGCTCTTCCATGATCCAATCATCTCCCACCAGGTACCTCCCCCAACATTGGGAACACAATTTAACGTGAGACTTGGGTAGGGACACAGAGATAATTGGGTGGGGACACAGAGATAAGCAATTATCAATCATCGTCTGGAAGGCCCTATGTAATCCATCCCCACCATCCACCACTCCTCATTCATCTCACTCCAGCAGCTCTGGCTTTCTTGTCTTAAACTTGCTGGACTCTCTTTTTTATCTAGACTATCACTTTTTCTGTTTCCTCCTGGGCTTCTCCAGATAGCTACATGGCTATTTCTCTGCGATCCATCAGATCTCTATTCAAAGATTACCTCTAAATGTGTCTTATTCTAAACATTCCATTTCATATTTTAGTACTCTTTTCCCCATCAGATTCTTCCTGTCTACTTAAATTCTCTCCAAAACACACATCACTATGTAACACAGTATATGTATATTCTTATTTGTTGTGCTTTTTGTCTGTCTTCCTAACCAGCAATAAAGGCTCCAGGAGGGCAGTGACTGTGTGTTTTGTTGGCTGTGTTATCCCTGCCACCTAGAAACACAATGTAGACACTCAGAAGCTCGCTGTTGAGTGATTTGTTGAGTGAGAGAGGGAATAGAAAATGATAAAATAGTACCTGATTTTTGTTTGAGGAAGCCACTGAAAAGAAAAGCAAGAGACCCATTTACTCTATTTCATCTTCCATATATAAACATATGACTCAAACAGCTTAGGAAGCTCCTTCAGCTCTAAACCTCCATAGATCAGTGTTTTAAAAATATTTATGAGTAAAATAATTACTGGTTGCTAGAAAAACATTTCCTTGACCTGTCTGATATGGTCTGCTTTGTGTCCCTACCCAAATCTCATCTTGAATTGTAGTCAGAATTGTAATACCCATGTGCTGGGGGAGAGACTTCATGGAAGGTGATTAGATTATGGGGGTGGTTCCTTCATGATGTTTTCATGATAGTGAGTGAGTTCTCATGAGATCTGATGGTTTTATAAGGGGCTTTTCTCTCCTTTGCTTGGCATTTCTCCTTCCTGCCACCCTTTGTAGAAGGACATGTTTGCTTCCCCTTCTGCCATAATTGTAAGTTTCCTGAGGCCTCCCCAGCCTTGCAGAACTATAAGCCAATTAAACCCCTTTTGTTTTACTCAGTCTCAGGTATGTCCTTATAGTAATGTGAGAATAGACTAATACACTGTCTCAGAGATTCTGACTTAGTAGATTTGTGAAAGAGTCAGTGCATTTACATTTTTAACAAGTGCTTCATTGATTTTGATAGAGCTTTTTGAGAAGCTGCTGTAGGTTCAATCAGAAGTGATTCAAAATGAGTGACTTATGTAAATTCAGAGTGGGGAGAACATTCTTTATTGTTGTTAACATACTGGGTTAAAGAAAATGTGTCTGGCATAAATTTCTTGTGTGCATTATTTTCAGGAGAGAGTTTAAAGGAGAACAGCAATTTGCAAAACATACCACAAAAACTCAGTATGTATTCATCCTCAGGGGATATGAAGACTTGGCCTTTAAAAGTAAGATCTATGCCAAAGCATTCATAGAAAAGCAATTGTTTCTTTAAAACATTTATTTATGAGCACTATGAAAAACTTGAGTTCATTGGCTAAAAAAAAAAGGTGCTTGGTTCCCGGTTCCTATGAAGAGCTAATACTAGTCAGATGTACAGCATTCCATTCTTAGAGAATACTTTTATTATTTGGATCAAAATAGAACTGGGCCCATGATACTCTTTACCATAATTGTGACACTCAGTTCTTCTCATTGCTACCTGGTCTTCTGTAGACTTCTGCCTCTACCAAAGGTATTTTTTTGTGTGCTTCATTCTGAGTTAATCACCTAACTCAGATAGAAGGCATTGTAATAGATGTTGTCTCATCAGCATTCAGAACTGTTCTCTAGCTTGAAGAGAAACAGAGTAAAGAAAAGACTTCTTAATTACACTCCGCATTCCCACTCATTAATTGACCTTCGTTCAATTAACCATAAATCAACTAATGTGGTGTATGTTACAGATAAATTAACAAATGTCCACATAACACAGTATGTCTAACAAGAGAAATTTACCCATTTGTAATTAGTTTTGTTTCCCACCAGAATTTGAGGGTTAGCTGCTATCAATCTTATAAGAAAAAAAGCAGACTTATTTTCCTTTTTTTCTTTATAAATGTGTGAGTCCAAATGAGAACATCTCTTCCCCCGAAAATCTAAAATCAACATATGGTTCTCCAATGGTTCTCTTTTCTTAGTCTACATTATTTCAAATATAAGAATAAAAGGGATTAAAGATAGACTGAGAGGGGCCTGGCACTACTTTGTTTCTGTGGCTGAAGCAGCTCTGACATTCTAAAATTACTAGCTTTAGATAGGGTGTAGCAGAAGGCAAGATGAAACATCAACCGATTTAATATTCTCCTTTTATTTAAAGAATAGCTTTTGGAACTCAGTATCAAGGGAGTCTGTTTTAAGACTAAAAGTATTTTAAAGGACAAGAGTCTCAGTCTATTGAGCAAGAATGAAAGTGTTAGCCAATTCATTTATGTAAAATAGTTTTTAAAAAAACTTTTTTGCTGTCTCTCAGACTTCAAACTCACATAGGATAAGAGCTAGGGAAGTGAAAGTCAGTGGGCAGAGTAAACTTGACCCTGCTGAGGTTCTTCGTGCAGATGCCTCTGCCCTGTTTTCGCTGCCTAGTCTTGGAGATAAGGGAGACTGAAGACAGAGAGGCCAGTGAACTATTTACTGTTGCTTTGCAGAGACAGAAAACCATCAGAGGCCCACATCATTTTTTAAAAATTAGTAAATCAAAACTTTTTTGTGACTACTGGGATCAATCTATTTTTAAGTGAGATAATAATATCATCATTATGTAAGAAATATCCTTATATATTTAGACATATATTCTGAACTATTTGGTGATGAAAAAACATGTTAGCTTATATAACTTAAAACATTTTAGCTAAAAAGTGTTAGAAAAAAGTGACAAAATGTGAATCAATGTTAATGTAGGTATAAGGAGGTCCATTATACTCAATTCCTTCCTTAATATATTAATAGAAAATTCGCTGTTAAAAGCACGAAAGAAGGTGATTCCGTGTCTTTGCTATTGTGAATAGTGCTGCAATGAACACACGCATGCATGTGTCTTTATGAGAGAAGAATTTATATTCCTTGGTAGACTGGATAAAGAAAATGTGGTACTTACACACCGTGGAATACGGTGCAGCCATAAAAAAAAAAGAGCGAGATCATGTTCTTTGTAGGAGCATGGATGGAGCTGGAGGCCATTATCCTTAGCAAACTAGTGCAAGAACAGAAAACAAAATATTGCTTGTTCTCACTTACAAGTGGGAGCCAAATGGTGAGAACACATGGACACAAAGAGGGGAACAACAGACACTGTGGCCTACCTGAAGGCAAAGGGTGGAAATAGGGAGAGGAGAAGCAAAAATAGCTAATGGGTTCTAGGCTTAATACCTGGGTGATGAAATCATCTGTACAACAAACCCCTGTGACACAAGTTTACCTCTAGAACAAACCTGCACATGTACCCTGAACCTAAAATGAAAGTTTAATTGTTAAAAAAGCATGAAAAGGAACACAATCTAAGTCAGCAATACTTAGATCACAGTTAGTTCTTCTTTATAACAGTATTTTACTCCATGTAAGCATTCTTGTATGTACCTTGTCATTCTGCAAAACTCATTTGCTTTCAGATAATGATTTGGTGCCCTAAGTTCTACAATAAGAAAACACTTTTGTTTTTAGCAAATGCTGCCTTTTTTTATATATTAGTTCTTAGTCATCCAAGTTTTACCTACTCTCAGTGTTTTGGAAGATCAGTTTTTACCAGAAAAAAACAAATATTATTCCTTGATTGTTGATACATTTTTATTTTCTCCCATCTCTATCTCATTGCAAAAATATCTAATCTGTTATACTAATTTATCTAATGTCTTGAACCCTAATATAAATGAACATAAGAAAATATAATATTTTATGTAAAATATGTAACTTATTGATAGAGCAATGTGAAACTAATAGTATTATTTTGTGATTAAAAACATACATGGAAGAGTAGAAATGGTGCAGACTGTTGAATTAGAAATAAAACTCATTTATATAGCGATATTTTTAAAGAATGTCCACAATCATATTCATCCAAATGCCTAACTTCTCAATGTTGCATAGGTCAGTTTCCAGATATTAAAAAATTTCACAGTTGTTTTCCAGGGTTGAAATTACAAGGGAAAAATGACTAGGTCAATTTAATTACAAAAATTCCTGTGTACATCTCCATGTATTTGGATTCATAATGTAAGTAACGCTCATGAACATTAAACAAAATTAATAGACATTGTCTCTTCAATATGACTTAAAGTGAAAGCCATATTTTATTCTCTTACCCAGACTTCATCATATATATTTTTGGAAAGGGAATAACAGAAATTTATTAGGGATAAGACCTCCAAAATAATTCAGAATTGTATTCATCAGATGCTTCTAGATTGGAGCTTTCATCACAGGTCTGAAGAGGAGGTGAGCCGTTCAGCAACAAATACTATTTATAGATTGGTCGAGGCTCGGTGACAGTAAGTTTGGTTGAGGATTAGATGTCATTAAAGTCTCTGAGCTACATCTTGAAAAGGGGAAGAACTTGCCCGTAGTAAACTGATAACCTTAAATAGTTTACAGTTGAATGCAAAAAATTAAAGGTAAACAAAAACCCCAACATTTCAAAGGTTTTTTTTCTATAAACATTCCCAAAATATGCCAAAACATCATGAAACTCTATTTTTTCCTCCACAGAGAAGGAAAACCCCTGCCATTACAGATAAAATCATTTCAATTCACCATCCATTTCTCCAAAAAATTTTCTAAAACATAAGTCAATTATATCCCAAACATTTTAATGTAAATATTAGTTTTCCTGGAGCAAAATAAGCAGTGGTTCTTTAAAAAGTAATACATGAAAATTCTAATGCATGCTTTTAAAATATTACCATAAATGATCTTAAAAGCAAATAGACTGAAAATTTCCACTCACCCATTTATATCCATGCAAATATATCCTGGCCATAGTAAGTACTTGAAGTTTTTTTTTTTATCTAATCTTTTTATTTCTATAAATAATTAAGGTTACAATTGGGAGATGAAAGGAAATGAGCAAATCTTTGTTCCAAACATGGATTATTGAACATTTCTAAGTATTGCTGTAATTGATTATAATGGTGCTGCTCACAGTTAACACTTTGCCACCATTTCCATGCTTCGAGAGGTTTATAACTCATTCATAAACATTTGCTCTATATTGAACTGCATATTGAAGATTTCGGCCTTTGAGAAATTGCTTTTGTGAAGTTGAAAAAAGAAAAGTCAGACTAGACTTCTCTGTTACAACATTATATTTGTAAAGTAACAAGCATTTTTGGATTAAAACATTTTTCAATTTCATGATAACTTTTTAAAGCAAAATTTGGCTGTGACAATACTCCAACAGAAAAAAAAATATTTAAACTCAAAAATTACTTTTTTTTTTCTTTTATTTAAGACAGAGTCTTGCACTGTCACACAGGCTGGAGTGCAGCGAGGTGATCTTGACTCACTGCAACCTCCACCTCCTGGACTCCAGTGATCCTCCTGCCTCAGCCTTCCAAGTAGTTGGGATTACAGGCATGTGCCACCACATCTGGCTAATTTTTGTATTTTTTGCAAAGATGAGGTTTCTCCATGTTGGCCAGGCTGGTCTCCAACTCCTGGTCTCAAGTGATCCGCCTGCCTCGGCCTCCCAAAGTGCTGGGATTATAGGTGTGAACCACTGGTGCCCAGCGAAAAATTACTTTGTTTTTTAATGGTCTCATGACAGTTCTCTGTACCACTTTGGTGAAGAGTATGAGTATCTATAATTTAAAGGCACGGTATACCTACAGCCATTTGAGACTTTCAGGTAACTTGTATTTAATTTACCAAAAGAACGTTTCTTGTTAATTGCATGTTGCTACCCATGCATATATTCATTTGACAAACATCTAGTATATCTTCAACATTGGTGATTGATATGGTTTGGCTGTGTCCCCACTTAAATGTCATCTTGAATTGTAATCCCCATAATACCTACATGTTTTTGGGGGGACCCAGTAGGAGGTAATTGAATCATAGGGGCAGATTCCCCCATGCTGTTCTCGTGACAGTGAGTGAGTTCTCACGCGATCTGATGGTTTTATAAGTGCCTGGCATTTCCCCTGCTGACACCCATTGTCTCTCCTGCTGCCCTGTGAAGAGGTGCCATCCACCATGATTTTAAGTTTCCTGAGGTCTCCCTAGCCATGTGGAACTGTAAATCAATTAAACCTTTTTTCTTTATAAATTACCCAGTCTTGGGTATTTCTTCACAGTAGCATGAGAACAGACTAATGGAGTAAAAAAGTTGAATAAAACACAATCTTTGTGGATGAAAGAGATAGGTGAACTAATATTTATATAATAAACATTAAGCCTGGTATATCTAAGTACCTCAGTAAATTCCTGTTAAACTTATGTGTATTTGTGTGTCTTTATTGATTGTACAAATACAACACACATAAGATAATATGGTAGAACACAGGAGGAGTTGTTAAAGTCTGATTCAAATATCTAAACATTGAATAACTTCAAAGTTCTGCAAAAACTTGTGTAAAGTTTAGATATTTTGAATTATCTATATTTATAGACAATTAGTAGTTTTTAATATACTTTCTTGGGTTAACCTATAAATCAGAGGTGGCAAAATCAAATGTCCACAGGAATTCGATAGGTAACAGAAATGTGTGATCCTAAACCAGAAAGAGCCTGGGGCTGGGGGGATATTGGTGAGGAGTTCCTGAATAAACCTCGAAATTACCAGTTCCACCAACAGATTAACATTCTAAATTTGTAAATTTATAAAGCGCCAGGCCTGCCAACCAAACATGTTTGGTTCCACATCTGTATTTGGTCCAGCTGCTTGAGCTGTTAAATACAACCCAGTTTGTTTTCTCAATATTTTACCTTAAGAATACTATCCTCAATTTTAGTCCTGATTCTTTTTTTGCCACTAGTTGCTATCTGTAATTTATTTATACAGAACTTTATCCATATGCCAGTTTAAGCTGAAAATTGATTTTGTATGTAATTGCTGAAGGAGGTAAAAGGTGATGGTAAAAAAGGTGAAGATTTAACGTAGACACACAGACATGACTTCATAAACAATAATAATTTATTGAAGCATTCATGAGTGATGGTTCAGAAACTGAAGTTAATTATATCACTCAATTCCACCAGATTCTAGGACCTGAATAAAATTAACCATACTCAAAAGAAACTGGTAGACAACAACAAGAATGGTACCATTTATGGGTCACCTAATATGGACTCAGGCACTTGTGTCAAGTTTTTTAAAATTGTGGCAAAATAAACATAACAGAGAATGAACCATCTCAATCGTCTTTAAGTGTATAGTTCAGTAATGTGAAGCATATCTACACTGCTGTGTATCCAGTCTCCAAAGCTCTTTTCATCTTGTGAAACTGACACTCTGTACCCATTAAATAACTCCCTACTTTACCCAACTCCAGCCTCTAGCAATCATCATTCTACCTTCTCTAGCTATGTATCTGGCTACTACAGGGGCCTCATATAAGCAGAATCATAGAGTATTTGTCATTTATGTGATTAACATAATGTCCTAAGTTTCCTGCATGTTGTCACTCACCAGAATTCCCTTTATTTTTAAGGCTGAATAATATTCCCTGTATGTATACATTACATTTTGTTTATACATTCATCCATCAATGAACACATGGGTTGCTTTCATCTTTTAGCTTTTGTCGGTACTACTATGAACACGGGTGTGTACATATCTCTTTTATACCCTGCTTTCAATTTTGGGGGTATATACCTGAAAGTATAATTGCTGGATCATATGGCAATTCTATTTTTAATTTTTTCCACAATGGCTGCACTGTTTTACATTCCCACCAATTTAATTTTAAAACAATTCTAAAAGTCTGTCAACTTCTGAGAGCCACGAGCTTTCGGGCATTTCACAGAGGGTCCTCAAGTCTCAGTTTCCTCACCTATGAATGAGAATTGTTACCTCATAGTGCTTCTAGGAGTGGACTGAATGAGATTTTCCTTTAAAGGTATTTATGCTTGTTGCATAGTAAGCACTTAATAATTAATTCCTGAGCAGACACATTAGGCTCTTTGATTTGTTTAAGTGTTTATTCCTGTAAAATCTTTCTTTAGTTGGCTAATATGAATTATTTTGTGTTAATTCTAGTTATACTCTCTGAAATTAACATCCTCCTTCTGTTGTTCTGTATCCATTGTGGGCTTCTGTCATGCTGGTCTTGTTACCGGTGTTGAATCCATACGTGTCTGCAGCAACCTCAATTCTTGTCTCCTCAGAAAAGGAAGGGCATGAGGCAGCAGGAGAAACCGAGGCAAGTTTCAGAGCCAGGTTGACAGTTTATTAAAAAGTTTACAGCAGGAATGAAAGGAAGTAAAGTATACTTGGAAGAGCGCCAAGTTGGGATTTGAGAGCATCAATTGCCCCATTTGAACTTTGACTTAGGGTTTTATACATTGGCATACTTCCAGAGTCTGGCATCCCTTCTCCTCTGATTCTTCCCTTGGGGTGGGCTGTCCGCATGTGCAGTGTCCTGCTAGCACTTGGGAAGGGCCGCATGCCCAGTGTGTTTACTGGAGTTGTGTGCATGCTCACTTGAGGTATTCTTCCCTTACCAGTCAAATCTGCCTAGGAGGTCACATACCAATTAAACTCCGCCATTTTGCCTCTTAATGTGCACGTTTGAGCCCATTCACTCAATTCCTGAAATCTTACCAGGAAACTGCTGATCACCAGTTTTGGGATTTTTTCTATTTATTGAGAGAGTGCCTTCTCCTGGTGCTGACTGTGACCAACTATTTTAGGAGACTGTTTAACAATTGCCTGACTATCTCTGATGGTCATCGGAAAGTCACGGTAGAAGTGAGGGGAAGCGCTCTCCTGTCCTGCTCATGCCTGACTAGCTACCTACTGCAACAGTCTGAGCTCTAATTGCTCCATCATAGTGACCAAGGAATTACCATTCTTGAAATTTTAAACATTGCCTTGCACATATTGACTATTAGTAGAAGTTATCCCTCCTTGCATCCCAACAATGGCCATCCTGTTTCTAAGGTAACAAGTACTGTTTCAATAGGCTTTACATGAATAGTCACTAGGGATATTATGTTGTACTTTGGACTTTGGAAGAGTGCCAGTGATTTTGAGGTTCATACTTTAGATGGTTAAAGGAACAAAGGAAAAACAAGATGTTTGTCCACCTTCCATCTCAGGTGTAATATCTGCCCATCCTGACCTGAATTAGAAGCAGGACTGGAAATTATTAAGGCAGTGTGGAGAAGCATTTGGGAGTTTTGTAAGGTTATCCCCCTCAGTCCCAAAGCCAATGGCCATGTTTTAGCAACATTGCTTATATCTTAGAGAAATAAATGCAAAGAATACATTTAGTTGAATCTTCTCAACAAATGGAACCATGTGTTAATCTGTAGACCTTATTTTAATCCATTCACGTATTTTGAGCCTAGTCAATTTTAAAACTTGTCCAATGACAGTTATTAAATAACAATGTAATTATGTGCATCAAAGAATATAAAATTATTTATTTACAATGATATTTAACTTTTCTCATAAAAATGTTTTTTGGGAATATACATTTATTGGTCTATTTGTAAGCTATGAGAACAAAGTATAAAATAGGTGAATTTTAAACTCCTCCTAGAGAAGAGTGTTTGAAACCACTACTGGATTAATTCCTTTAGCCATCTAAAGTATGAACCTCAAAATCACTGGCACTCTTCCAAAGTCCAAAGTACAACATAAAATCCCCCAGACATGGGCGGTTCCATCAAATAAACGGGTTATTGCTAATATGGGGAAGACTGCTGAGATCTATTTTAACCAAGAAACTGTTGAACATGAATGAAAAGCAGGATGGAATGCCACCCTTCCTGTCAATGCCACTCAGGACAGACCAGGAAAGTTCAAGGATAAGCAGAGGGATGCAGCTAATTTTTAGTAGAAGACAGAGGTTTCATGAGAGAGGAGAAAGGAGACTACAGTGCTGCACAAACAAAGCTTTTAAAGCTATTTTTTGAGGTTAATATATACACAAAATAAGCAACAAATTCTTTGTAAAATGCACATTGGCTTCTCTTTATACACAAATTCAAAAGACAAGAAGACTCTTGAAATTCTGCAATAAAAATTACGAATGACAATAAAAATAGACAAAAGATTTAAGCAAACACTTCAGAAAGGAAGATGCATAAGTGGCCAATGAACACGTGAAAAAGTGCCCAACATCATTAATCATGAGGGAAATGCAAATTAAACTACAATGAAATATCACTATGTATGCATTAGAATAGTTAAGTTGAAGAAAAAAAAAGATTGGCAATGCCAAAATATTGGTGAGGATGTGATACAACCAGGTCCGTTGATGTTAGAGATGGAAAATGATAGAACCATTGTTTATTTTATGTCTTTCATTTAAAATGACATCTTTCAAATAAGGAAAAATTGAGGGAGATCTGATAAACATAATGTCCAATATAAGCATGAGTAGAAATAATATAGGTTAGTATAAAGAAATGTGGTGAATTACATATAATTAGTTTTATTTTAAAATATCTAGTTCAATGCTACAGTTGAAATGACTCCTTCTAGTTCAGATGAGAGGTTCTACTCAAACTAGATGTAAATGCAATGTGAGCTTAACTCCTCTGATAAAGCAAAATTGATGTCATAAAGTATTATGTGGCTCTATTTATCTCCGTGGAATGACTCATATTTTAAAATATTTCCTTTACTGACCTCAGTAAGGAACAGTTGATCATTTTCTCCTTCATCACTCACTTTAAAGAGGGCCTTCTGGGTACTCTCCTGAGTTGCTAGTGCTTGACAGTCTGAGAAAACAGCAAAAAGACATACTGATATCCAGTTTTTCCGTAAGTATATAGCCTTAAGTAGCCAATTAACTGAAATCACCACTACTGGATTAATTTCTTATGCTTAAGGTATTTTCTCCAAAGAGAACTTGTTCAAATAAATATATATTTCAAGATATGAAAGAAACATGAAATAATTAAAAAGTCTTAAGTGGCAAGTTTCACATCAAAAGAAGACTTGGATATTTTCTATATTCTCCTTGGAGATAGGGAAGAATACACTGACAAAAATTTGAAAGAAACATCTTATGCTCTCATTGCTGGATGGAAAAAGAACCATAAAACTAATATTTTCATATCCTTAAGAAAAAGGAAAAGAAAAGTGGGTTAACAAGAGAATTAGTATTTATCTGTCACGAACTCCAAATAAAGGATTTTATATACTTTCTAATTGATGTACTATCTCATTTCTGTATCCACAGCATTTCTAAGAAAAACTTTTGGTCCTCAATATACAGAAAAAGAATTTGTACCTTCTAAATTCATTTGCTTACTAAGGCAAGAATTGGCAGAATTCTGATTTCTGTTATTTCTACTACATAAGCTCCTCCAATGTCTATATCTTCTAGCTGTATCCAGGAAACTCAAATCTTAGTTGTGAGAACTGGTTAACTATAGAAAATACACTTGTGGTTTCTGAAAAGACTATAAATGTAATCTGAGATTCTATTTCATAAAAGCAAGAAAAGGAAAGCAAATAAAACAAAAAGACAGACAACTGAGAATAATAGTGGAAAAATGTACTGTTGGACCATTGTCAGATCAGGAGATTATATTCTATCATATTTTTTCTTTATGATCTTTATATATATAAATTAAATATATATGTGATATTAAAACATATCTCAGTAGTTTGGAGATAATTTTCTAAAGAATGAAAGAATTATGGTCTCTGGTATAGCTTCAACACACTTAACTGAACAGACTCTTACATTTGGTATATAAACCTGTGTTATCATCTAGTGGTAAAGTGTTAGAAATACAGACACAGACTCCCTGAATCCCCAGAAGAAGCTAATTCACGAATCCAGAAAATACAGCATATCATACAAACAATGTGGTCTAATTGCATTCAGCTTGGTTCTCAAATACATAGAGATAAAGTTGGATCACAGTGAAGCTTGATAAAAGCTTAAGTCTGTGCATTTAATGTTCCGCGGAGGTGTGAATAATGCTACCTTCAGAGCTGGGTGGGAAAAGTTTTATTACTTTTATTTAAATTGTAAACAATAGTTAAGAAATAGCTTTCCTGATTAAGCACTGGAAAACCACAAAGCCTATGAAATATTGATGCCAAAAAACATGCCCAAAAATGAAAGTGGGAAATTAAAAATAAAGGACTATTACTTAGATACAAGTGCTATTCTTTCCTAAGAAGAGGAAAACACTGCCAACATGGTATAATAGACTTGGTCTTTCTCCTGGTATTTCCCTAAAATTCTGATGAGAAGGAACACTGATAAGATGCAAAAATATCAGAAGGTACACTGTGGCACATAAGTCCGTGAATGCAGTTTCTTTTGGATCAGGAATGAATATAAGAGACTAAGATAGGAAATGGGTACATTATCAATCCTTCCCACACACATTCTTTCAGCACCTGTCATATCAGTCTCTCTATAAGTTACAAGAGCTAAAGCAAATAAGTAAAGATCTAATGGGGGAAGAATTGACATACAATTACAATCCAAAATAAATGGCATGATAAAGACCTGCACAACGTCTGTGAGCAACAAAGAAAGAGTAAAAAACTGAAATTGGGAGCAAAGAGAAGCTTATGAAAGAGGTACTAATTGAACTTGGCACTGAATTATGAGTAAGGACTTAACAGCTATCTGAGATGGAGAAGATCAGAGGCCTAGAAACATTTAAAAAGCTGCTCTGCTTGAAAAACAGTAAGAAGCTTGAAGACGGCAAGCTCATGCGTGATGTTGCAGTAGAAAATCCTGGGCAGTCAGAGAGTCATAGGTGATGTGCGATAGGTGGAATGTGGAAATGACTAACAGAGAAGATATTTAGGGAGCAAGAAGTCCATCTAAAACACAAGCTATTGACTTATTGTATGGTTTGTTTTGATATTTTTGTAATTTTATTTGTCATCAATTTAAAGGGACAAACTTTTAGAAGTTAAACTCCTTGGAAACATTTTGTCTATTTTGGTCAGTGCTTAATTCCTCAATGCTTAGAAAAGTACCTGGCACATAGCAGCAGCTGAATGAATATGTAAATATTTGTAAATGAAAACTTAAAAACATTCAGTAAATATTTATTGAGCCCTTGATGTGTGCTGGCACTGTAACATATATTAGGCATGTTGACCTTTTGCCCAAGAAGATTAAGTTAAAGATAAATTATAACTGGTGACAAACATGCTTTCTCAAATGCCTGGGAAATCTACCAGAAGGGCCCTATTCAATATAGTAGCCAATAACCACATGAGGCTCTTGATCACTTGAAATGTGTCTATTCCAATTTGAGATGTGCCATAAGTATAAAAGTCACACAAGATTTTGAAAGCTTGGTGCAAACAAAGAGAATAAAAATATCTCAGCAAACTATTTTGTATTGATTGCATGTGGAAATGATAATATTAAATGTACTGTCTTAAATAAAATATCTCATTAAAAGTAATTTACCCCTTTCTTTTTACTATATATGTGGTTGCTAAAAAAATGTAAAATTACATACATACCTTGCTTTATATTTCTACCAGACAGTGCTCTGCTAAAAATCAAGGATTGAACTATTATTCTCAAAGTATGGGTTGAAAAGCCTCTTTACATTTAATTTTCAGACTATATTAATTTTGAATGCTGAGGCTACAGATGAATTTGCTAAACAATTTGAGTGACTTAAGTGAGTTGCACAATTAAGAACAACTGTACTCAATTCTATAGGAAGTAACCTAATTCAATACTTGATGATTCAGGCACAGATATAGAGAACCAATCTTGAGCCTTCACAAAGCTTAAGATTTCTTGCTGACTGGAGAGAAAGTAAGAAACTTTCAATAGCTTTTTCTGCAGGTATTCAGATTTGACCTAGTGCCCCAGTTTATAAATGGAATCAATTTCTTTGTGAAGTTCCACTACTTCCTGGATGCAGGAAAATAGCGCAAGCACTGAAATGGCAGAATTGGAGAATATGATCTACACTGCTAGACCTCTCTGTCAGAGCTGTATGATTGTGACCCCGTGTGTGCTTCCTGACGGGAAATGTTTTCCCCTGGGCCAACTCTGCTGCCAGAAATTTCAGAATACTATTTGAGGTGTGTGCATTCATGTGAAATAGCAGTATTGTGAAAATTCAACTTGGAAATTCTATGCATTATGGAACCAGCAATCAAATAGATGAGGAAGAAATGGGGATGCTGGAGCATGGCTAACAGCAGGGATGGCTGGACAATGTTATTCTGGTCTAGGAAAGTTATGAAGGAGCTTTATCTAGGATGAACAAATAACTGTTTAAAGAGGGTGTAGACTCACTCAAGGCATTTGCAAGAAAGAAGGAATCAGAAATCCAACAAATTGCAATGTAACATGAGAAAAAATATTGGTAGATGATCTAGCTCTTAAAACTCTTCCTGTCAGTGCAAAAATTGAGTTCACACATGGTCAACATTCAATCTGAATTTCAGGCAGGAAATTCACTGTTGGTTCACTGTAGTTATTAATGGTATTTGCCAAATAGTCCCAGTTCTCTCCACTTCCTGACACATAATAGGATTTTATTTCCTGGCAATCTTGTGGTTTGATGGAAACATGTGATTAACTGTATCCAACAATTTGTGTGTATTAGTCCCTTTTGAGAGAGAGCATTTTATTATCAATTCAAGCTTGTCAATACTACGTGGAATCTAAGATCCACAATAAGCTGAGTCACATTGATTACGCTGCCTTTGACATAATAAGTAGAAGCTAACCAGAAGTAGCCTTTCCATCTAACTTATTTATTATAGGGTTATTTGACATAACAAAAATCTATTTAATATAAAAGTTATTCAATATAAAAAGCTACCCAATCAACCAGACTAAAATTTTTCCATCTACACACAAACACATATATTCTTTTGGACTAGAAGTAAGGGGAATACAGGGACTTAACCTGTAGGGTTTATTCCCACAGACCCTCAACCAGTGGTAAAGTTTCCTGATAGGTATTTATCCTCTCTCTTTCTCTGATAGATGCCTACACTGCCACCATGAATTGAATTCAGTATGAGGGCTCTCATCTGAATGATACCCAGGGTTCTGGGCTTTTTCAAATACTAGGAGAGTGTGGACAGAGCATTCTCATCTGCAGTGGGAGCAAGAGCCATCCATCTAAGAAAGCCCAAGGTTTATATAGCTGTAGTGAGAATTTCCATTTCTGTGATTTTTCCCCTAAAGTTGGTGTTATTTCCTTGCTATGACTAGCTATTGCAAAATAGTTGGTATAATGTGTTGATATGATATTTCATTCATGTACATCTAGCTTTGTGACCCCACCTTTCTGGTGGTAGATTTTAGCGATAATCAAATTACGCAAAACTCATATATTGACACTAATAAAATGATATTCCCTTATATGGGACTTCATAACATTTTAGACCCTTGTATACATTGAGGATAGTTCTAGAACTCTCTTTTTCCTGTGGCATAATAATCTTCAAAGTTCAAGACAGTGGCTTCTCCATCAGCTTCGATCTCTGATCGACTACAGTTAAACATTTCTGTCATTAGGCCGGGCGCGGTGGCTCACATCTGTAATCCCAGCACTTTGGGAGGCAGAGGCGGGCGGATCACGAGGTCAGGAGATCTATCTAGACCATCCTGGCTAACATGGTGAAACCCCGTCTCTACTAAAAATACGAAAAATTAGCCAGTAGTGGTGGTGGCGCCTTTAGTCCCAGCTACTCGGGAGGCTGAGGCAGGAGAATGGCGGGAACCCGGGAGGCGGAGCTTGCAGTGAGCCGAGATCGCACCACTGCACTCCAGCCTGGGCGACAGAGCGAGACTCCGTCTCAAAACAAAACAAAACAACAACAAAAAAAGATTTCCATCATTAGTAACCAGAAAGCTAAAGACAAATAAAAGAATATCATTTCTGGTGTTACTGGTCTGGCTTATGATCTTGGTTACAATATTTACTAGTTGTGTTGCCATAGGAAAGTAAACTCTCCTCTCTGAGACTTGATTCCTTCATCTTTAAAATAAAGCTAATCATGGCAACCCAATGAATGACTATGAAGAACAAATGAGATAAAATAAAGGAAAGCCATTCCACAGATGACTAGTAATTCACGTTATGATAAGCAGTAGATATGACATTTTCTTTTTGTCTCCAGTTATAGATTTTCCATTTGGTTCTTTTTTTGTATTTTTCTTTTTTTTAATTTTTAATTTTTAATTTTAGTGGGTACATAGGTATATATTTCTCTGAGTACATAAGATGTTTTGATACAGGCATGCAATGTGTAATAATCACATCATGGAGAATGGGGTATCCATCCCCTCAAGCATTTATCCTTTGTTCTACAAAAAATCCAATGACATTCTTTTAGTTATTTTAAAATGCATAATTAAATTATCATTAACTAGAGTCACCCTGTTGTGCTATCAAATATTAGGGCTTATTCATTCTTTCTAACTAATCTTTTTATACCCATTAACCATCCCCACCTTCTCCCACCCCCACTACCCTTTCTAGCCTCTGGTAATCATCCTTCTCTCTATTTCCATGAGTTCAATTGCTTTGATTTTTAGATCCCACAAATAAGTGAGAAAATGTGATATTTGTCTTTCTGTGCCTGGCTCATTTCACTTAATATAATGATTTCCAGTTCCAGCCATGTTGTTGCAAATGACAGGATTTTATTCTTTTATATGTCTGAATAGTACTCCATTGTGTACAGGTACAACTTTTTTTTATCCATTCATCTGTTGAAGAACACTAGGTGGCTTCCAAATCTTGGCTATTGTGAAGGGTGCTGCAACACACATGGAAGTTCAGTTATCTCTTTGATATGTCGATTTTCTTTCTTTTGGGTATGTACGCAGTAGTGGGATTGCTGGGTCATATGGTAGCTCTATTTTTAGTTTTTTTGAGAAACTTTCAAGCTGTTCTCCATAATGGTTTTACTAATAAACATTCCCACCAACAGTGTACCAGGGTTCCCTTTTCTTCACACCCTCCCCAGTGTTTGTTATGGCCTGTCTTTTCTATGTAAACCATTTTAACTGGGTTAAGATAACATCTCATTGTGGTTTTGATTTGCATTTCTGATGATCAATTATGTTCAGTACCTTTTCTTATGCCTGTTTGCCATTTTTATGTCTTCTTTTGAGAAATATCCATTCAAATCTTTTGCCCACTGTTTGACTGGATTATTAGATTTATTTCTAGCATAGTTGTTTGAGCACCTTAGATATTCTGTCCTTGTCAGATGGATAGCTTGCAAATATTTTCTCCCATTCTGTGGGTTGTCTCTTCACTTTGTTGATTGTTTTCTTTGCTGTACAGAAGCTTTAACTTGATGTGATTTCATTTGTACATTTACTCAAGAAAATTTTGTCCAGACCAATGGCCCGGAGATTTTCCCCAATGTTTCTTGCAGTAGTTTCCTAGTTTGGGGTCTTTGATTTAGGTCTTTAATCCATCTTGATTTTTGTATACAGTAAGAGACAGGGGTCTAGTTTTATTCTTCAGCATATAGATATACAGTTTTTTCAGCATCATCTATTAAAGAGATTGTTTTTTCCCCAGTGTTTGTTCTTGACATCTTTGTCAAAAATGATTTCAGTGTAGGGGTGTGGATTTTTTTCTGGGTTCTCTAGGCTGTGCCTTGGTCTATGTGTCTGTTTTTATTCCAGTACCATTTTGTTTTGGTTACTATAACTCCAAGGTATGATTTAAAGTCAGGTAATGTGATTCTTCCAGTTTTATTCTTTTTGCTTAGGATAGTTTTGGCTATTCTGGGTCTTTTGTCATTCCATATAAATTTTAGGATTGTGTTTTGTATTCTAAATTCTCTTTCAATGTAAGACCTCTATATGCTAACTAGCATTTGAATAGTGGTAAAGTTAAAGTGATGTTGAAGCTGTTCCTTAGCTTTCCAGTTAGATGATGTGGCCATCAAATGAAAGAGAGATTATGAAATAAGGGGGAGGTTGTGTCCTGCTGTTGTCTCATTGAATAGAATAAGTAATTTGCACGACTTGTTAAAAAATACGGGTATCCTTCCCCTACATTGCCTTTAGGAATGAAATTTCCCATTTACATCTTAGGTATTGTACTCAGTCTCCTTTTCTTCCCCAATACATAAATGCCTATATGAACTTCATGCCTGTCTAAATCTAGTAGACTGTTCTCTCCTAGCCTTAAAAACTCTTCTCCTATCTTTTTTTTTTTCTTTTGTGAGACGGAGTCTCACTCTGTCGCCCAGGCTGGAGTGCAGGGGTGCCATCTCGGCTTACTGCAAGCTCTGCCTCCCAGGTTCCCGCCATTCTCCTGCCTCAGCCTCCCGAGTAGCTGGGACTACAGGCGCCCGTCACCACACTCGGATAATTTTTTTGTATTTTTAGTAGAGACGGGGTTTCATCGTGTTAGCCAGGATGCTCTCGATCTCCTGACCTCGTGATCCGCCCGCCACGGCCTCCCAAAGTGCTGGGATTACAGGCGTGAGCCACCACGCCCAGTCCCCCTTCTCATATAATTCTTGAAAATCGCTCACCCCTCTCTGCCCTGTCAGCAAATGCTAAATTTTAATTCTGAAGACCCACTGTATTTTGCCTCATATTACTTTTTTTCTGCCAAGGCTGCATAGCAAGAACACAGACTCTTGCCCCAGCATCTATTTTACTTTCTGTTTTTCCCTTTGACACCATTAGCTTTCTGTCTTTACACTTATTCTTGAATTTAGGAGAAGATCGCCCCCTGAGCCAGTCACTGTGCATTTGTTGGTACAAAATTGGATGTTCTTTCTGCTCTATTTCACTTTTCACAGCATTTTTGCTCTCGTAATCCTATCCCTGTCTTGCCCAACTTGAAGTCTGAGCAATACATAGTCTATAGTCTAACAATATTTTGATTTTTAACTATGATCTAGCATTTTAGTAAGCGTTTAGCTAGGGTCTATATTTGGTCAACAGAAAGAAAGATGCTTAAATTATTTTCCTGGAAATTCTTCATTCATTCATTCAACAATAGTAGTTTACTTACTAAATACCTAACAGTAAAGGAGGTGTTCAAGAAGAAAAAAGAAAATTGTCCCTCAATGAATTTACAGTCTACTTGAATAAAAAAGAATAGTCTATTTATCGTTTTAGTTTCATTTTATTAAAAATACTTCAATTCCCTTTTTTTTTCACCTTTAGATCAAATGAATTCAACAACCACCTAACATATTTGGACTATGTACAGAGTCAATCTAAAAACATAAGATTTTAATGAAGAACATTCTAATAGTAATTATTAAAGTAAAAACTCTGTTTTCTTTATATCTTTATTTAATTTTCTTTAGGTAGAAATCTAATTTTGAATATTTGCCAATTTGATATGTAGTTAAATAAAAATCTACTCATGACTTCTTAAGTTCAGGACTCCACTGGGTGTACAAATGAATAATTGAGGGAATTTAAAAAGAATTCAAAGAAGAAAATAACCATTTGGATTTATTAATTTTATTGCCATCAAAGTTTACTTCAATTCTCAACTTAATTGTCCTATGGGTATCTATCCTTTTTTGCTTTTACATGCTTCACACACACACACACACACACACAATACTCATATATCATGAACATCCACACGTTTCAATTTAATCCAATAGAAAACTCTCATTCACCAAAAGCTTTCTTTGATTTCCATAGCTTTGAAGGCCTCCTCAGATCTATTTTCCCGCTGTCCTATTTTCTTTCAGTTTTATCCTTAAGAAAGCCTCTCTGTGATTTGAAACATTTTCTACTGTTACTGCAGTGGTTAATTTTTTATCATATTTATACCAATAATATGATGCATTTAAGCACTCTGCTGTGTTTTGATAAGATTCCATGGGGGTCTAGGCATTTCCAGCTCTATAAAAATGTTCAAAAAATAAAGCATGAGGGCAAAACTAAATGCCCTGCTGACCAAAAGAGTTCAGAAGACACGGTCGAATCCTGATCTATAGAAGCATTTTCTGAGGATGGGAGCCACACAGAGGACTTCATTAACTTCCAAACACTCCAAAATGAAAAATGGGAAGAAAGTATCTTGGAAAGATTGGACAGCAAGATGACACACTAAATAGCATACACATTATGATAAGTAAAGGGGGTTGTTTGATTTAAGGAGTATTGATTTCACTTTCCTTTTTAATGAAAATGGAGAATAAACTGGTAGTTTCAAGAGAGGAAAATAAAGTATTATATTTTTACCAGATATTGACCACTTATGCTTGCTTACTCATGCCTTCTAGCCCTCTAAGTTTCAACACGAAGAGAGAGGGAAAAACACTCTTCTCAGACTATAATGAACAAAGTAAAAAGAGGAATAATGTAATTCTTCTTAAAATTTCAGAAAAAAAAAGTAACAATTGAAGCTTATCGTCCTGCCCAAATATAATCTGTAAGAATAAATTATAGTTAGTGAGTCTTGCAGCATACACAGGACACAGGATGTTGTAATTTTTATAATATTATCTTGATATATCATTAGTGATTTAGCAATTCTAAATGTTAAATTCCTCACTTGCCCTTGGAGGTTATGCTATAAGCTATTTGAAAAGTAGTTTATTCAGATATGTTAGGAAATGTGAGTTCAACAATGAATAACTTTTAAAAATATTTTTTCATAAAGGAACAGAAAAATATCAACTGCAGAGCAGAGAAATATTCTATTTTCTACCACCTTTGCCAGGATAAAGACTATTTTTTAAATAATTAATTAGGAGGCCATTAGACTGAGGTGGCTCCAGTACCCTGGGTTTATATGTAAGCAAACCAAATCCAATTCAATGTAAACAGTCATTTTCTAGGCCAATCAGAAACTGCCACCTAACTCCTAAGGAATTTCCACTCCTGAAGCTGAACCAATCAGAAACTGCAAATTAACCTCTAAGTAGGAACTTTTCCCTGGAGTGCTCCCAATAAGGCTACTGGTCCTCTTTAGTCAATCAAAAATTTTCTTTCTTGTTCTGATTCTGCAGAGACCTATTAAAGCCTTCCCTCTGTGGCCCTTTATTAGATCCCCAAACCCTCTGTGGTCTGGAGCTACACAATTCATGAATCACTGTCTGTTCAAATAAACTATTTAAAATTTCCATGTGCCTTAGTTTATGTTTTGGAACTGCCTAAAGGTCATTTCTCATGTCTAAAATTTGGCTGTGTCTTATACTAATTGAGGTAAATAAAAGATAGAATGTTCCTAACATCAAAATAATAAGTAAATAAATAAATAACAACTAAAAACTTCTCAGAACCAATTACATGACTACATTAGGTAAAATAATTTTGTTTACTATTATTTTAACCCAAATCACTAATAAAAAAAAATTAGAGATAGGCTCTTGCTATGTTGCCCAGGCCATCTTCAAACTCCTGTGCTCAAGTAATCCCTCCACCTCAGCCTTTAGAATAGCTGTGATTATAGGTGTATGCCATCATGCCTGGCTTTCCAAATCCCTAAATTTTAACTGTCAGTTTTCTGATTTATTTTTCAACTGGTGACAGAACTTTTGAATGTATTGGGATAGTTTTGATCAGCATTCCAACTATCCACATAACAGAAGAGCCCCTGGATGCACATCTTTTGTATTTCTCTTGACACTGTATGCACCAGATACTTTATGGCATCAGAGGCTGTGCCACAGAAAGTCACTCAAAATTGGCTCTAATTTTCTTTTCACTCTTATTAATGGAAAGTAACACATCATACTATTAACATAATTAATTTGACCTAAAAGTTGTATACAAAACTTTCTTAACAGAGGGAAATTATTTCTTTAAATATACTCAAACTAAACTTTAAATAGATATGCTTCATTACAACTCAAGAAAGAAAAATGAGGCTAAATTAAATTTGAATGAAGCTAATGTAAATTTGAAGTTATTACCTCTTTCCTTTTAACATGTTAGGTGGATTCTGACAACAAAGACATTCAGACTTACAATTTAGTTATGTGAAATACTAATGACGATTACCTTGGAAACAGTTACAGTTTCTCAGAAATCTACTTATGAAATCAAAACACAAATACAATCATAACATTCTCTCTTACAACAGAAGCACAGGAAGCAATAAATGGTTGGGTCTGGAAATAAACTATCTATAATTTTGGTAGATGTGCATTTCTACCCCTCAGTTATTGACCTATCACCAGGGAGAGAAAGGTCAAGTCTGTATTCAACTCACTCCACCTGCTACAACTTGCCAATGGATTAAAAAAAGGAAAATGTAAGAATTAATGTGGAGAAGTATAATATTTCAAAGGAAATATCAATGAGCCAGTATCCAAGTTTTTAAGTTAAATTCAGATGTTCATTGAGCCAATGACATTGTTATTTGGAGTGTGTGTGTGTGAGTGTGTGTGTGTTTGTGTGTGAATCTCAACAAATATGTCAAACACAGGGCTATGGAAACTGGAAATTGCTAGCAGTCATTAGGCCACACTTGAAAAACAACTTTTTGGTAAAAAAAAAAAAAAAAAAATCCGCAAAAGAAAGAAATCAACTAATTGATCATCTTTGATCAAGATTTAGGGCTATAAATTTGCTCATAAGTATTTAAACTAATTGTGAGCAAAAGACTTGAATGCATTATGACAATTAGACTATGCCTTAAAACTGTAGAATCAGACAACCTTGACACTTGTTTCACCTGAACTATTGAGTCATTTCAGTTGCAAATGTTCCCAAAAGAAGAAAAATTAATATTCTGTGGAGTTGCATGCAATATGGAAGCCCTCTGAACTACCTGAAGGGTTCAAGGCAGGTGTAGCCCTTCTGGTCTCTGACTGTGTCTACAAAAGCAAAGTGAAGTGAAGAAGTAAAGCAATTATCCTGATTAACCAAGCAAAAAATAATTCCCTGCAAGTTAGTAACAGGCAATTGGTGAAGCATGAATTATCCAGATTTACTATACTATATATGTTGGTCAACTCGTCAAACAACACTATTTTACCTGACATTGTTTGTGTAGACAATTTTAAAAACCTAATAATATTGTGAAAGGTAGCTAACCTCGAACCTTAAGTGTGCCTACATTTCTTTTCATAACATGGAGATGAAGGAAAGGTTTATTTCAGGAGACCTAGCACATACTGAAATACAATGAAGATGAAGGAGCATTCCAATATTATGAATTGAGAATGCTATGTCTCTAATGACCACATAGTCTTCATAAGCACCCTAGGCTAGAAGGAAATATGAAGCTAGGTCAACAACAGAGAAGAGGCCATGGATAAATCAGTGATGTATATTTCACTTCAACCTCAGAAAACTCACACTTATGTAGGGGAGCCTAACCAAATAAAGTAACCAAAGATGAGGAGATAAAAGAAATTCGAGTTTTGAATATGTTCCATTGGAACCAGATGAAAGGTTGAGTACAGAGAGATCTACTGTAGGGTAGTTAGTGAATTCCCCCTGAGATGAATTAAGTATTTCAAATTGTCCATAACAAATGACCACAAATCGAGTAGCTTAATGCAACACCATTTATGCAATCCTGAGTCAGGAATCTGGGATCTGCTTAGTTTTGTTCTTTTAATTTAGGGTATCTCACAAGACTGTAATCAAGGTTTCAGCCAGAGCGAGGGTCCCATCTGGAAACTCGACTGAGAAAGGAATTTCTTGGGTTGTTTACAAGATAAGGTTACATTTGAGTTATTGGACTGAGGGCTTCAGCCAACGGCTGCTGGCCAGGGGCTGCCCCAGGCCCTTCCCACATGGAAATGCAAACATAGCAACTTATTTCATCAAAGCCAGCAAGAGAGAGAACCTGCTAGCGAGATAAAAGTCAGACCTTTGTAATCTCATTGCAGCAGTGACAAACTCTCTGGGTTGAGATATGCTATTGGCTACAAGAAAGTTACTAAAAGGAAGGAGATAACACAAGGCCATGCACACCAGAAGGCAGGGATCATGTGGGGCCATATTAGACACAGTTTACCACAGAAGGCAGGGATCATGTGGGGCCATATCAGGCACAGTTTACCACAGAAGATGTCACCTAAACCTAGCCCTTGGAAAAGTAAGGGAAAGAGAATCCCAGGCAACAGTAAATGCCGAAGGCCTGAGATTAAAAAAAAAAAAAAAAAAAAAAAAAAAAAAAAAAAAAAAAATTAAAAGCTCTTTAGTGTTCAAGAAATTGAAATAAGACAGAATAATAGAAAATTATAAATGATGAGGAAAGTGTTAAAAGATGAATTGGAGAGATAAGCTGAAGTCAGGCCATGAAAATCCTCTTAGACTATGGTAAACTGTTTAGTTTTATTCTAAGTGTGAGGAAATCTATTCACAGTTTTTAGCAGAGGAGTTACATGATCTCGTTTACTTGCTAAGTGGATAACTGAGGCTGTTGTGTGAAAAATGGAAGGGATGTCACAGTAGTGGTGGTAATGAGATGGTAATGAAGACAAGATAATTGAGACTATTCTGGACTGAGTGAGGTGACAGTGGCAATGGGTAAAAGAAGAAACATTCAAGCTATATCTTAGAAGTAGAACCAACCTGGCTTGAATATGACAGGTGAGGAAAAGGGAGAATTTAATTACTGCTAAATTTCTAGAATAAACAGCATGATTGTATTATTAACTGAGATGCACAAGACTGTGGAGTGGGAATGAAAAAACAATTTGACCAGAAGAAAAATCCCAAATTGAATTTTGGAAATGTTAAATTTGATATGTTTGTAGGACTTCCAGTGGAGATGTCAAATAGGTAGTTGGAAATAATCTGAAACTCAGACAAAAGATCATGCTGCAAATTTATCTGCATGATATTAATGAATTTTAGACGTAATCACTCTAGAAGATAATGCACTATTAAATACATATAATTGATATGTATATATACATATATATTTGATAATCATTTTCTTAAGATGGCAGATTAGAGGCATTGTTAGCATACCTCTCCCACTTGGATGGACAAAATAGTGTTTAGAAATTCACACTGTGAACTTTTTTTCGAGAAGCAACACAGGAACTGAACAAGAAAACTGAAGGCATCTACAGACTCTTTGATGGAAGCAGGCGGCTGCAGTTACACTGTGAGCCAGGTGAAGGGCTGCAAGTTCCCAGTGTGACAGGGGGAGAGGCTGCCTCTGGGATACACCCCCTGACCAAGGACCTGAAAGTCCAGGCCATGGAGGAAAACCCTAACTCCACCCAGCACAGGAACTGACTTGCAGAGGGTTGTAGAATTTAAAAATAGAAGCAGCATCAGGAAGACCCTTGCATGCACTCCCAGATTCTAGCATGGACCAAGTAAACCATTCCTTACTGTTCCTCACAGGGGACCCTGCAGAGGACAGCCAAAAAAGTGCAGGCAGTGGTCACAGGTTGAAAAAAGTCCTAAATGGGGTTCGCAATATAACCTCCTGTGGTGACCAACTCCCTTGGCCAGGGTCAGGGCAGCAAAGAGTGAAAAGCAGGCTGCACCTGCAAGTGCAGGAGTCGCGGGTACAGTTGTGGGTACAGGAGCCAGGGGCCCAGCTTGGCAGTGGACAGGGAAAGGTGTGACCTGAAAGCTGTGGCTGCTGTCCCCGGAGGGAAAGCTTATGACTCAGGGCGGTTGAGAGTTCTGAGTACAGCCTGACTGGAACTCAGGTCACCTCTGCCAGAGGAACACTGCAGGAGAACATTTGCCTCCTCAAATGTGTGGGAACCATGCGGGGCTTACCACTCACCACTGCTCCCCACTCCCTGTGCAAACTCTTCTGTGCAGCAGAGGCAGCAACACTCCCCTCTGGAATATCAACCCAGTGGCCCAAGAAATGTTCCTGCTCCTTGCCCTGTAGGCAGAGACTCAGAGCACAAATCTTCCTGATGCAGCCCCCACCTGGCTTTGCCCCACCACCTGCTCTGGTAGCTTCACACAAAAGACAGAAACTCTTTGGCGCTATATGGCCCTGACCATTATCTAAGAAACCAGAATACTCTCCCTGGGCAACATAAGGCAAGCAAAAATCCCACTGCTACTACCACAGCTGGTTCTCTTGTGAAAGCACCACCTCCTGGCTGGAGGCCAACCAACACAGTCCATTACAGCATCTCCTGGTAGAATAACACTGTGCCCAGGAAGGAGAAAATGGCTGTGCAATCTCAGCTATCACCACTGCTTGCACCACTCTGGCTAACCAGGAGGTCCTGAGTCTGTCCACATGACCAGTTCATTACTACTATAACTGGCATTCAAGAAAGCCAACATACTAAGGCTATCAATAACCAAGAAATCTCATAAAGTCTATGTCATGCCCCTGCCATCTCAATTAGAGCTGATGCTGCCACCCACTGCTGGGAAATTTGAGAACATGTCACATCACCAGATCCCTTGCAGACATTTCTGAGCACCAGCCTGGATTGTGGCAAATTCGCTGGGCCTCTAGACCCAGAGGAGCAATAACACTCACAGTAGTCTGGCTCCCAGGGACTCCCACTCCTAGGGGAAGAGGGAGTGTACCCCATCAAGGGAACACCCTGGGGGACAAAAGAATCTAGATAGCAGGCCTTAAGTACCAGATCTTTTCACTGGTGAGAAGTTTCTTTAACCAGAGCCACCGTTGCAGTGCTGGGTTCAGCAGGGTAAGTCTTCAGCTCTAACCCAACATTCAGACAACCCTGTTTCACGTGAAGGGTCTTGGAGAAGAGGATGTATTACCCCCCTTACCCAACACCACTGGCACAGTTGAGACTCCTCCCATGTGAGCTTGGCATGGGTGTGACCATAGACAGCCTTTCTGGGACACATCAGGGTGACTGCATCCCCACAGGAGCAGCCTCCAAGTACAGGCTTGCACGAGAGACAGAGTTCCATTTGTTTCTACTTGGAACATCAACATTTCTACACCTGAGAAGAAGTGCCTATCTGATCTGAATAGCTAGAGCTCTGGGACAGAAGTATCTGAGAAGTAGATAAATTTCCTGCTGACCTGGCAAGGGAGCTGAGGCGGACCCAACCCTTCCCCCGATAAGACCGTAGTGTGACTCCATGAGAGCTTCTCCAGCTACCTCTATCAAGGCTGAGACCTCTGCCTACTATTGGGTATTGCATTTACCCACCTGCTTTAGCCACAACTAGTTCCTACAACCTCCCCTACTGAACTGAAGCCTGAACCATCAAACCAGTAAATAAAATACTGGGGGAAAATAAATCAATATAAAAATGCATGCCATGGAAGAATGAGAAAAGCTTTAAGAGACGTCTACTATTCCAACCCCATAGGAGACAGTAAACTTGCGCACACACTGAGCACATTGCTACCAACATGTGAGAAAGCCATTATACAAACTCTCTATAATGAAGGAACTCTTACAGAGTCTTCACCTCTGAAAGCACCAAGAACCAAATTAGGCTATGATAAATTATAAACATTAAAGTCTTATCCTTAAGGGGAAAAAAGAATTTAACAACAAGCACAGGCAAATCAAAAACAAATTCAAGAACAACTAGAAGAAATAGTCTACGCAAACACCCAAAATATCACACTACCTCTCCAATAATGGATGTAAACCAAGATGAAATCTGTGAAATACCAGATAAGAAATTCAGAAGATCTATTATTATTAAGCTACTCAAGGAGATATGAGAGAAAGGTGAAGACCATCATAAAGACATTTAAAAAGCAGTTCAGGGCCGGGTACGGGCTCACGCCTATAATCCCAGCACTTTGGGAGGCCGAGGCAGGCGGATCACGAGGTCAAGAGATTGAGACCATCCTGGCCAACATGGTGAAACCCTGTCTCTACTAAAAATACAAAAATTAGCTGGGTGTGGTGGCATGCGCTTGTAGTTCCAGCTACTCAGGAGGCTGAGGCAGTAGAATGGCGTGAACCTGGGAGGCAGAGGTTGCAGTGAACTGAGATCACGCCACTGCACTCCAGCCTGGTGACAGAGTGAAACGCCATCTCAAAAATAAATAAAAACAAAAAACAGTTAAGGATATGAATGAAAAATTTTTTAGAGAGATAGATATCATCAAGAAAAAACAATCAGAACTTCTGGGAATGAAATACATACTTAGAGAATTACAAAATACAGTGGAAAGTTTTAACAAGACTAGAACAAACAGAAGAAATAATTTTAGAGCTCAAATACAAGGCTTTTGATTTAACCCAATCAGATAAAAATAAAGAAAAAAAGAATCAAAAGAAATGAACTAAATATCGAAGAAATATGGGATTATGTAAAATGGCCAAACCTAAGAATAATTGGTGTCCCTGAGGGAGAAGAGGAAATAGTAAGTCTGGAAAACTTATTTGAATAATTGAGGAAAAGTTCCCTAATCTGGCTAGAGATCTAGATATCCAAATCCAAGAAGCTCAAAGAACACCTGGGAAATTCATTGCAAAAAGATCCTCACCAAGGCATATAGTCATCAGGTTATCTAAAGTCAACATGAAGGAAATAATTCTAAGAGCAGTAAGACAAAAACATGAGCTATCCTACAAAGGAAAACTTATCAGACTAACAGCAGACTTCTCAGCAGAAACCTTACAAGCTAGAAGGGATTGGGGTCCTATATTCGGCTTCCTTAAACAGAATAACTGTCAGCCAAAAATTTTGTATCCTATAAAACTAAATCGCATAAATGAAGAAATAAAATCTTCTGAGACAAACAAATGCTGTGGGAATTTGTTACTACCAAACTAGCACTACAAGAAATACTAACAGGAGTCTAAACCTTGAAACAAAAGCCAGATATGCACCAAAATAGAACATCTTGAAAGTATAAAATTCACAGGGCCTATAAAACAATAACACAACAACAACAACAATATCTAGGTGACAATAAATATGATGAAGAGAACAGTACCTCACATCTTAATATTCACAGTGAATATAAATGCCCTAAATGCTCCACTTAAAAGATACAGAATGGCAGAATGAATTAAAAAAATCACAACCCAAATATCAGCTGTATTCAAGAGACTCATTTGACATGGAAGGATTCATATAAACTCAAGGTTAAAGGGTAGAAAAAATATTCCATGCAAATAGAAACCAAAATCAAGCAGGAGTAGCTATTCTTATGTCAGACAAAATAGACTTCAAAGCCACAACAGCAAAAAAAAGATAAAGATGGTCACTATATAATTATAAAGGGATCAATTCAACAAAGAGATATTACAATGCTAAATTTATATGCATTAAACACTGGAGCTCCCAGATTCATAGAATTATTACCCCTGGACCTAAGAAATGAGACAGACAGCAACACAATAACAGTGGGGGATTTCAATATACCATTGAACCACACTAGATGGATCTTCAAGACAGAAAGTCAACAGAGAAACAATGGATTTAAATGACATGCTAGAATAAATAAACTTTACAAGACATTCTACCCAAGAACTGCAGATATATATTCTTATCAGCACATGGAACATTCCCCAAGATAGATCATATGATAGGCCCCAAAACAAGTCTCAATAAATTTTAAAAACTCAAAATTATATCAAGTGTCTTCTCAGAACACAGTGAAATAAAACTAGAAATAAACTCCAGAAGGAACCCTCAAAATTATACAATACATGGAAATTAAATAATTTACTCCTGAATGATATATGGGTTAACATGACATCAAGATGGAAATTTAAAAATTCCTTGAACTGAATAATAGTGACACAAACTATCACAACCTCTGGGATACAGCAAAAATGGTGCTAAGAGAAAAGTTTATAGCATTAAATGCCTACAACAAAAAGTTTGAAAGAGCACAAATGTACAATCTAAAGTGACACCTCAAGGAACTAGAGAAACAAGAACAAATCAAACCCAAACCCAGAAAAGAAAAGAAATAACAAAGATCAGAACAGAACTAAATAAAATTGGAACAAAAAAATACAAAAGATAAATGAAATGAAAAACTGATTCTTTGAAAAAATAAATAAAATTGATAGACCATTAGCAAGATTAACCAAGAAAAGAAGAGAGAAGATTTAAATAAGCTAAATTAGAAGTAAAATGGGCGCTATTATAGCCAATACCACAGAAATACAAAAGATCATTCAAGGCTACTATGAACACCTTTACATGCACAAACTAGAAAATCTATAGGAAATGGATAAATTCCTGGAAATATACACTACTACAGTGACAGGTGAGATCAGATATCAGAATGTACCTCTTTACAATTCATCCATTTAACCAAATACCACTTGTACCTCAAAAAACTATTAAAATAAAAATTTACATATATATATATACACACACACACTCATGATTGATTTTCAGATCTTCCAACATTTAGTTACCTGTCCTAAGACAAGTCACATTATCACTTTGAGTCTGTTTCTCATTTATAAATACATGTAATGATTTTATATTTGTGACATGTAAATATATATCTCCAAAGCATAATTATTTAATTAACTATGTGAATTTAGTCAAATTATGTAACCTCACTGAGCCTCAGTCCCCTCTTATGAAATATGAGCAGACAGAACCCTATGGGACCAGAAGTCACTTCATTTTTCAAAATTCTGAGTCTATGTTTGAAATATATCATATATTCAGATTTAGATGGAACGATGTCTTAAGCAGATTACTTTTAAATTGTTAAGAACTAAAATTGTTTCTAATGTTAAAAATAAACATTTAATATTAGCGTCTAATTAGTGTACTGAATATAATATACATGTATCTTCAAATACTTTATAGAATATAATATGCAAGCATCTTCAAATACGTTTAGAAATAAATTAGAACTGAAGCGAAGATAATCCATAGAAGTTTTATCACATTTCCTGAGCAAAATATATATTCAATATTAGCTTGATAGCAATAATATACTTTCAAGATTTTCTTACCATCTTCAAGTCTATAATAATACACAATCAGAATATATTTAATAAATTCTGCAAAAGAAGGTAAGTGAAAAGAAATTATCCCTTTTTCATTTTAGGTCAGGCCAAAAGAATCCAGCCCTTCTATTTAAAAACAAAAATTATTACATTGGCCTAAATTATCCAAATTGGCTATTTTTTTCTTTAACATTTACCTTCAATGCTTTCTTTATCAAATTCAGCCTTGATTAGCCCTATTATGATTATAGAGTTAATGTGCCTTTTACCAAAATTAACCTTATTGTAAAATAGACAATCATCTTAACAATATTTGCATATCTGTTTAGTATGAGAAGTTGTGAGTTGAAATGTTCATGACTTTTCAAAAAGCAACAAATTCATTATCTAAGCATTATAATTCACAGTGTAATATATAAACATTAGCAACTGCCTAAGCTATTAAGCAAATACTCTGATTTGAATTTAATTTCTCTTTGTTTTCTTCATCACAATGTTTCTTTTTCCACAGTGGTTCTTATGCATGTAGATTTTTTTCCATAGGCAATTAAAGTGTAGTTATTTTTAGGGAAGTGATTATAAAATTTCCACAGTGGAATTCCATATATGATTTCCCTCAACGACTCCTGAAGCCATTTTTTTTGGTTTATATTTTCAGGATAAAAAACAAGATAGAATCTAAAAATCATCATCCTGCTTTCTGCTTTTCTCTCCCCTAGCCCCATGGCAATTTGCTACACTCGTTTGCTAAAATACTAAAGAATAATAAAAAGAAAAGATGGAAATAACTTCTCCCCACATAATATTATGGCTGCCACAAAAACATTAGCCACAGAGTTAAGTGACTCTGAAAATCCACCTATGGTAGCCTTCTTCTTGCAACAGTTGGACTGTTCTATGAAGCTTTACAGTGAGAGAGTTATTCAGTTTTCATTATTTTTATCCAAATGTATCATGATAAAAAAAACAAGCATTTATCTCATACTTTCTTCTGATTGTAATCAGTATGATAAAAAACATGAATGTGGCATACAAAGAGTGAGGCAAAGAATTTCAAATTATCTATTTAGTATGGTTTGAGATTCTAATGGAATGTTCACTCTTGGCTGTGTCTCCACATTAGAAGTCAGGATATTAGCACAAAATGTATGAAACCTGATAGAAAAGGAAACCCAACTTTTATTTATTGTATTTCTGTTTTGTAAACCATGATGAAATCTTCCCTCTCCCTGAGAACTCTTCTTTTGAGAATCATAAACTCGTGGGCATCCAAGTTAGAGGAGCAGACTCCTGGGAAGATGTGTTTGAATGCTAGAATTTAATACTTCAACAGGCTGCTAGTTCAGGTGTTTTTACAATTTAGTACCGATTTTCAACTTTCATTTGCCTCACTGCCTTAACTTTAAATCATGTGATTCTTTCTCTTCCCCCCTCAGGCGTTAGAGCTATCAATCAGCACACTGAATTTTCCTTTGGATTTTTTCATTAGCGTTCCCCCAAAAAGGATGGAGCAGCTCATGGCATTTTCTGCATGTTGACCTTTCCAACACAGTGTCATCAGTTTCTCAACCTTTTCAGCTCCTGGAGCTTCAACTGCATTTGCTTTTTGCTATCCACCATCAAAGCTACAGTTTGATTCTGGTATCGTTCTGTATTTCTCCTCCTCCAAAATCTTCAGCCTGAAATTATCCTCAACTCTCTTATATTTTCAGTACTATCTTTATCTTGCTCTTACTGAAATTATGTTTTATTTTTTTAAAGTCATAATTTTGTCAAGATTACAGTGAATTTTTTCAAAAGTCAAATAGTTGACATACCCTTTATGAATTCAGCCTCTCTTGTTTCCTGTTTTTGATATCTATTAACAAGTTTTAAAATATTTATCTTTTTCTCTAAAAACATTGATTATATCAGTACCTCTTGATTTTCTATTAGATATTACCCATTGATTTTTTTTTAATATATAAAAGCTTAGGATTTAACATTTTCACCATTCCCCTCTTAGGCACAAAATTCTCCCCAAATAGTGCTGATTTCATTTTTATTAATTATTATTCAGTGTTTGAAACAGCTTACTCCATTTAAGAATATTTATAGTTGGATGTGAAGGCACTCTGGCTGCCACGTCTGTCACCCCAGTGATCACCAGGGTAGATTTACACTGACCTGGCTGGCTAGGCTGGTGTCTCTTTTTTCCCTCACCAGTCCCCATGCTTCCCTCCAGAAGCTCTTTCAGAGGACGCCCTCCCTCCTGAGCCATGAGGATCTTTCTTCTGCGCTCTGCTGCTAGAGCCTCCAAACTCTCTAGGTCTGTCTGTAGAACACAGAGTAGTCCAGCTTCCAAGACTCCAGACACAGCAATGAGGTGCTGTATATGGCAGTCTGCCTTTCTTGGAGGGAAATATATATTTATAGCTGATCCATGCAAAATGTTATACTTCTTTTGTCGAACTTTTTGTTTTCTCTTAATTGGATTGTCTTATGCATTTGCATTGTTTTCAATTTAACCTCAAATGCTCACCAATTTGAATACATTCTTTTGCAATATCTTCAAATCTATTACTTGTTCTATCACTTTAATCCTCTTTTACCAATGTTCTATCATTTGTGATCCTTTTTACAAATCTCTCACCACTGCTCCCACCACCTAAGGTGTGACTATGGTCTTGGGATGTCCCTTCGCCATCATGTTGGGATTTTCTAGACTTTCCCTGTGTAGAATCTCCTTTTTCCTGGATCCCATGTCCCTTTTTCTAAGTTTACTCTTTGGTATCAGAGAAAGAAATCTTCCACTAGCTTTCTGGAAAAGGGCTTATTTAAATCATATTCTTGGATAGCCTTTATGCCCGAAAATATCTTTTACTGCCCTCATTATTAGTTGATTTCTTAACTAGGTATTGAATTTAGTGTTCTCGCAGAATTTTAGAGCAATATCCCATTGTCTTCTAGCTTCCAGTGTTGGCCACTATTGCAGTTTGATGCTGTTCTGTTTCTTGATCCTCTGTATGAAACCAATTTCTTTTTCCAATTTGGAAATACGTAGACTTAAATATTTGTCCACAGTGTTCTGAAATTTTACAATGATATGCCTTATCATGTGTTTATTTTTATACATTTTACTAGGTAATCAATGGACCATCTAATTGGAAAACTCATATCAGAATTATGAGAACTTCTTGAATTAGTAATTTGATAATTTACTCCTCTTCTTGGTGCTCCCTTTCTTACACTCATATTATTCAGATATGAGGCCTCCTAGACTAATTCTTTAATTTTCTTATCTTTTTATTTTAATTTCTCAGTCTCTTTTTAAAAAATTTACTTTCTGGTAGATTTCTTCAACTTTATATTCCATCACTTCTGTAAAGTTATTTAATTCTTGCTCTTATATTTTTAATTGCCAAAAGCTATTTTTTCTGGTAATTCATTCATACAGTTTTCATTTTTGGATGCAATATTTCTTGTCTCTCAATTTAAAAACAAAAATGTATTTTATCCAAGTTTCTGATTGCATGGCCTCTCTTTTCTGAAAGTTGTTTTTCTGCTACTACCTTAAGGCAAACTTTCAGGTCAGATTCTCTTCTTAATTTTCTGATGTTTCTTGACAGCCTGCTTATATTTATAAATGTAGCACTAAAACAATGTATGGAAACTTCCTTTGTGTTGTGGGGTGCTGACTGAGTGTGGTTCTTTACTGTAGACTGACTTTTCTGATCTGTTTCTGTGCAGAATCTCTGATTTTAGTTTTAGAGTTTTTTCACTTAGGCTGGTCAGTCCCTAGAGAAGTGTCAAAAATATCCTACCTGTGGGGCTTAGTGTGGTATTTGTGTGGGGGTTGAGGACTGAGAGCAAAACATTTAGTTTATAAACCTTCACTAAAATCCATCATTTTCAGTAAAGTGTCTCTGTGCTCAGCTGTGCTTAGTGTCTCTGTTACTCACTCCAGAGAATGATGAACCCCTGGTGTTCAGCTGGCTCTAACAGAAGCAGTTGTTAGACTGGGAAGAGTGGAGGGGGAGGAAGGGATTCCTAACAGCTTCTTGGTCTCCTAATACTGGTGAGATTAGACCAATAATTGTGCTTTGGAGGAATCTGTGATATAAACTGATTGCTTCTCAACTTTCTTAACTGTTGATTAGCGTTCAGCCTTCTCAAGATTGCTTACCTTATATGAGCATAAGAGAATCAAAGAGAAACATAGTTTAAAAATCTTCAGCAAACTAATGTTTTTATATCTCAAAACTGGCTGCTGATATTTAGAAAATTGGGATGACAAATTCAAATGTTAATAGAGATTCATGGAAATAGCAGTTAACCATGAGTCAGCTAGTCATATAACTTTCTTCTTTCTTTAATTGCTTTAATAGAAGCAATTAATTACAGTTTCTTGAATTGCTTTAATACAAGTTGCACAGTAATATCTAAATAAAAAGTTTTTTGAAAAAACTGGGGAAACTTTTTGAAACAGACGTGACTAACAAAGGATTAATAGCCTACACATACACATACACACACACACACACACACACACACACACACAAACACACTGACAGAGAAAAAGAGAGACCTAAGAATTAACAAAGAAACAAAAGAAACCACTCACTAAATGGACAAGAGACATAAACAGGCAAGTTATCATATATATGTAAATCAAATTGACAAATACACATAGGAAAATAGATCTAATGTACATAAAAATCAAAAAGCTTAAAAGTAGGACAATGCATTACTATTATATATTTATCAGTTGATGAGGTTTAAAAATAATTTTAATATCAGTATCGGAAAAGTTGTCACTTAACACACATTTGATATGAAACTTGGCACACATTTTCTGACAGGCAATTTAGTGATAGAGATCACTAAACAATAAAAGGCAAAAAATGTTCATTTATAATAGATAAAAATTTATAGAAAAATTTTACTGAGATCTTTTTAGGTTACGTATGTTCTACTCAATACAGAGGTTTCAACCTGTTTTATCAATTATATATTTATTGCAATCACAGTCAATAGTCATCTTACTTAATCTATAAAATTCTAGTTTTTTCACTTCTTATAACTGAAAATTAAAATTACATGGTAGCTGATAATAAATAACTTTTATTAATATTTTTATTTTCATTAAATAAGCAGGAAAAGATTGCTACAGTATTTAATGAAACTGATGGAGATATTTCTGAACTTTATACATGATTAACTATTCCCCCAAAACTGAAAACTGGAATTCAAAATATAAATGTACATATATTCATAAAAAATATTATTTATCATACTTTTGCCTACTAAATAACTGAAAGATATAGTTTCACATATAACATTAAATTATTATAACTTGTTTTAAAACTAGTAATAAACATTCATTAGTTAATTACATTATATCAATTGCCTTTAGTAACCTATTCTATAGAATGTTTTCAATCCTTAATTTAATTTTTTAATAATATTCCTTGAAATTTTCAATAATGTAATTGAGAAATTCCATGTTTGTTTGCTTGTATATGTTTGCTTTGTCCTGGCAGAAAGTAAGTCTGATCTGGTTGATTGTTTTGACAATGAAAACCAGCTTTAGGAAGTATGTTATATTGTAGATATTTCTCCATAATTGAATTAGTTAAATCTGAAGTTTCAAGATTTAAAAATATTTTAAGACATGCAATAAAAGTATTTTATTAAAAACAAATACTGCTGGTGTTTAGAAATTAATAACATTTTAATTCTCCTAGCACTTTCTGATTATGTTGATTTAAACACTGTCTCTAGTTTTTTAAAAAATTATCAGTAATTTGATATATTTCAATAAAATATTTTTCATATTTTTTCCCCAAAATGAGAAAGTGAATGATCCAAATGTAATGTTTTGAGTTATTTGTTTTTAGGCAAGTTTAAGGAGAATCAGATAAAGTTGTCAGCTATTAATTTATAAAAAAATACTTTTTATAACAAATACTTTTTTATATTGGACATAAAAATAAAAAGTTTATAAATTCTCATTGATTTTAAAAAATTCTTTTCCCATTCTTTAACTTACTTAAATATAAAATTTCAGTGCTTGCATTTATAAACCACAACAAAATCAAAACAAAAGAGAAAAATTGATTTTGAACCTACATCGTTTTAAACACTATTCACTGGAAAATACATACATTGAAAAAGAATTTCCTTTTATTGCATTTCAAATAATTTTACTCTTCTTAAAATATTTATCAAAGTTTCTAATATATTTATAGTTTACAATCAATTGTATACAAACATTAATTGAAACTAAAATTATTCAAAATTTATTTTCTAACTTTTTATTCTATGATCATTTTAGACATTACAAATATTGCAAAAATAACAAATATGAATCTTGTGTATCCTCTCAGCTTTCTTTATGTTAACCTCATACATAACCACAAATGCAACAAAAATCTAGAACTAAGCATTGATTTAACACTAAGCAACAGATATTATTCAAGTGGCTCCCTCTATCTGCCTCATTGTTTTTCTGGTCTAGGATCTAAATCCTGATCACACATTGCATTCAGTTAGCACATGTTCCTAGTTACATCTAATTTGGGAGAGGTCCTCATTCTTTCTTTGTCTCCCATTATCTCGACACTGTTAAAGAACATAGAAAAGTTATTTTCTAAACTTTTTCCTAATTGGGGTTTTTATAATATTTCTCCTTGATTAAATGCAGGTTATGCGTTTGGGGCAGGAATCTAATAGAACTGACGCTGCATCCCTCTCAGAGCGTTGTATCCAGAGGCACATGATGTCAATATGTCTCATTATTGGTGTTTTCTGTTAAAATGTTAATTTGCTAATATTTTGATCTTTGCAAATACTTACACTTATAATGAAAAAATTAAAGATCAATTGAAACATACAAGGGGTGGATATATAGTTTTTCAAAATTCTGTTAAAAAATGTTTTAAGATCATAGTGTAGACAAATATTTTTAGATATTAATTTATAGTGTGAAACAGATGATGGATGCAGAAAAGGGTGTGGTCAAGATAGTTTTTTAAAAATATTTAAAAATATGTTTACATATTATAAATTATATTTATTCATTATTTTTATTATTTTATTGTTATATATTTTACATATATTTTCTTTATCAATAATTTAAAATATTAACTCCATTAACATTTTTAATAAACTATTTTTAAAAATTAACTTTTTACGTGAATAAAACTTTTTTGCTATTGGGAACATATTTATTTGCTAGTGGGAATAATGCAATAAAAGGCAGAAATCCATTATTATTTTAAATCATTACTTATAAGAAACAAAATTGTCTATTAATATGGTATATCCACAAAGTAGAATCTTATACAACTTTTTAAAAAATGATGATTATAATTGTTGACATATGTTGTTTACTATTTATGTTTAGTGAAAATATAAAATTTAAAAAGAACATGCAGAATATGAGTATACTTTTTAAGCATGCATGTGTGTTTGTTTAGAATAACTTTTAGAAGAATGTTACTCTATTAGAAAGTTTAACAATGAATCTCTCTGCATGGTTAACATATATAGTTATCATAGTATTTTGTATTATCAGCTTAAGAATTCAAAATAAGAACCAAAGCCTTAAGGCTAGTTAAAAATTAAATATTTAGACTATACTTGAATATCTACATGTACATATTAAACGTTCCCAGTGAAAATACAAATATTTTTCAAATGGTAAGCTTTCCCTTTCATCTAAAGAACATTAAATATTCAGATACATTATCCAGGCTTATATAGAAACCAGAAACAGTAGACTAATTTTATATCCACCAAGCATTTTACGTACATTTATTAGGCAGCAGTTATGTTTTTAGGTGCTGAGAATACAAAGAAGAATATGACATAGTTAACAGTAAAAGGAGGCCCAAACTTACATTACACAACATGCCTCAATGGACTAGATGCTGTAATAGACTTAACTAGAATTCAAATATTCTTATATGGGCTTCACACACATTAGCTTACTTAGTTTTCTTATGATGACACTGACAAGTAGGTAAGTAAATGATACTTATATTTATTCATCATAAAACTGGAGTTCAGAGAGGTTAAGTGATTTTCTTCATTTCATAGGCTACAAAGTGATGACTATAATTTTATCCTAGATCTTCAAATTAAAACGTACACACTTACATTTGAATAACATTTTTATCTGTATTCCTGAAACCTGGCTACTGTTCATTTTATGAATGATGATTTTTGGAAGATTAACTGCATATTCAGTACTCATATTGATGTTAGTAGTCCTTTGTTTCTTTAACATAAAAGTTTTAAATGAAAACATGAAAGAATTATTTAATGCTTTTAAACATCATAAATAAATAAATGGAATCCATTTTTGGACTTTCCATATTTAATATTTTTCTTTTGTTACTTCATTGTGCTATGAATATACTCCCAGCATAAAATCCATAATATTTGGTTTAATTTATTTTTTGGTAAATCTATCAGCTCTTTGAGGGAAGGGGTTACTTCATATTAATCTCTTTTTCTTATCCTTTAGATTACTCTCTGGCATGCATTATATGCTCAAAAGTTGTTAAATATTTGAATGGATCCCTTGGACCTAACTACATTACATTATTACCAACAAAACATTAAAGGCATAATGATGTTCACTATATCTAGTTAAATTTTAATTTACATGGTTTATTACAAGAAAACCTAAAATGTGTGTTTCTTGAAAGATTTCCCTTGATTTACTATTGAAATTATTATTTAATTTGCTGTTGTATTTTATAATTAAATCCTTATTTTGTTTTTTTAATTTGAACTTCTTAGGTAACATCTTAACTGTTACAAATATTTTAAACATTGAAATCACATGAGAACATAATTCATTATAATGCAGATGTTACAATGTATCAGAAGTCAAATCATGGCTCAAATAGGCCAAATACAATTGAAAGTGAATTTACCCTACAAAGCACTCTTCAACACCAAATTTACAAACGGATTACCTTGTAGCTCTGAGCACATTAAAGTGGATTCGCATGATACACTCTTTATCTAATCGGCAACTGAAAATGCAGTTACAAGTATAGGTCCTTGGAGATTGCAGTTTTGGAAACCCATTGCAAAATATAACCCTTAATTACCTTCATGGTTAAAAAAGCAATCCAGTGTAAGCTAACACATTTTTTTCCCAGTAAAGAAAGGCTAGGAAAAGTAATTTTATTGACCTAAAGGTAGTGTGTGTCCATGAGGCTAGAAAATAATTTTTTTTTTGAAAGATGTATTCAGGGAAACAGAGAAGAGATCAAATTTAAAACTCCTCTTAAATGGTTCATGGAACGGCATTAATAGGAAATCCAATGGGACTTATGCTAATCTACTTTCTTGGCTAAAACTGAGGATGTGAGCAAAGTGATTTCTATAATGCGTGGATAAAATACATTTTATTCTCTCAATGTTGTTTTGTCTTACAGGGAATATCACTATAGGTGATATTACATAAGATTTTATTCAGCCCTCTTACATCGTATTATCGGGTAGACATTAAGAAGCACGTATTTGTTTACAGAGTCATAAGGAATTCAGTTTTGGACTCTGCCCCTCAAAAATCCTAGGCTAGTTTTTGATGCCTCCCTTATTCTCTAGTGACACATGGGAATTGTAGTCCCAGGGCATTCTCCTTGGTCTTAGTGAAGCACTTTTCCGTAGATCTAGGAGCAAAAGTAGAGTAAAAATATCTGGATTGAAGGTACCTATTCATACCTGCTTCAATTCAGTAACCTCTCTCATTTTCCTGGTATCAGCTTCAGCTTCTGTGAGATTCTTTATATTCCTGCATCATGCTGTGCTTGGCTGTACCTCAGAATTTCAGCACGAGCTGTTCCCTCTGCCTAGAATGTCTTCACCGCTTTGCATATTTGATTCCCTTCTCCTTGCATATTTCATTCTTCAGGTCTCAGATTAAATATCAGCTCCTCATTCATTTAGTTCACTCTATGTTACTTATTCTCACATTTTCATTAACTCTATCAAATTTTTTTTAACATTTTCTTGATTACAGCACACTTGCCACTGATTTAATTATTTGTGTTATTGTTTGTTACTCTAATACAACTCCTTTCTGACCACCCAGGGACTAGCACTATACTTAGCACATAGTTGGGGGTTGACAAATATTTATATGGTTAACACATATTTCTTAAGGTTTTTTCTTTCCCCCCCCCTCTTTTTCTTCTTTCTCCTCCTTTGCAAACTCCTCCTACTCCTTCTTTTGAGCAATGTAGTTTCAAATGTAGAATCGAATTATTATTTTAAAAAGTTTGTAGCCCAAAATGTTACATACTGGCTATGCCCAAGAAAGTTTGAGGTTTAGCTCATATTCCTACACCGAATACACATTATATTTAATATAATGAGACTAACTCTGATTATTATAGACTTGAGATATAAAAGAACTTCAGATTAAAAAGACGAATTATAATCAGTATACTGTTGTACCTATCTCCCACTTCATAATATGTTTCACATGAACACATTACAATTATCGTTAGTCTTCCCAGTTGTGAGGCACATGATACATAGTAGATGTTCAGTAAATATTTCCTGAATGTATGTGTTGATATATCAATTGCGGAATTTAAGGCTGGAGAGCAGGCAAATAAGCTTGCAGAAAAATGTCTAACTGCAAGGATTGAAGCAAAAATCATTTCTGATTAACTTAGTTATTTGGAAAATGCATTTCCCCACTTCAGTCTCAAAATATGTTTTAGATAGAGCTTGTAATATGATTTTCAGTGATGTCTTAATTATGTTGGCTGAAAATAAAGAGCATTTGAAGCAGAAAATGTAATGTGATGTCACCAGAAGCCAGTTTCCTCTGTGGTTCAGGGAAATATGTGTCAAGTCCGTTGAATTGAGTTTGAAACACAGTTTTGACCATATTGGCTGGGTCCCTGGGCAGGTTACTTAGCCTCTAATCAAGAGTTTACTTGTTTTCAAAATGGAGATAACACCATACCTGGTATATCTGATTATCTGGAAATAGCTTCAAAATCCCAGTAGCTTCTGGACGGTCTCCTGGAATATTAAGGCATTGTCAAGACTAAAGGAAATATGACAGTTTAATGAGATAATTAATAGACAGCAACTTATGACAAATCATTTATTTTAAAACTAATTTTTCCAAAAATGGCATTGAAATAACATTATAGCAAGTATTATTTCAAGTTTAAAATTTAAGTCTCCAAGTGAACCAATAATTATTATATATTGCAATTATTTTTTTAATATTTTGGGACCACATATATGCCATTTCTAAGAAAGACAGAGGCCCCTTTTGTGTGTAATAGTAATAACTTTCATGATGGGAGTTTGAAGCTCCCAATAAAAGGTCTTCATTCCCTAAAATATCTTTGACGCTGACTACCATGAACCTAATTCCCTATCATAGCCATACATTGGAATTCCACTGTTTATATGCAAATTTCAAAGCGTAAGGCTGAGCCACATGAAATTGATTTGGTTTGAGCATGAAACTGATGGCCAAATACAGGCAATTTAATATGGTTCAATTTTTATATTTAATCCATAATCAGGCATTAGCATCTATGTGAAATTATTTGCAATGGCATCACAAAGCAAACACCAAGCAAATAAATAAAAATTTAGATAAAATAACTTGGTTCTGGATGAGTTATAAAGAAATCAAAACCAAAGGTAAGACATTATAAGGAAAAAGAGAATCAAGAAAAGAGACTCATAGGTTCTTCATAAATTTTCTTTGATTAGACCTTAGCTAGACATGGCATTTGTGGTAGCATCCATCACATATTGATGAATTTATCTTTGAAAAATTGTGTAAGATAAAAAGTGCAGCCTGGGTGGCTGGGCGCGGTGGCTCACGCCTGTAATCTCAGCACTTTGGGAGGCCGAGGTGGGCGGATCACGAGGTCAGGAGATCGAGACCATCCGGGCTAACACGGTGAAACCCTGTCTCTACTAAAAATACAAAAAATTAGCCGGGAGTGGTGGCGGCGCCTTTAGTCCCAGATACTCGGGAGGCTGAGGCAGGAGAATGGCGTGAACCCGGGAGGCGGAGCTTGCAGTGAGCCGAGATCGCGCCACTGCACTCCAGCCTGGGCGACAGAGCGAGACTCTGTCTCAAAAAAAAAAAAAAAAAAAAAAAAGTGCAGGCCGGGCGCAGTGGCTCACGCCTCTAATCCCAGCACTTTGGGAGGCCGAGGCAGGGGGATGACGAGGTCAAGAAATCTAGAGTACTCTGGCCAACATGGTGAAACCACGTCTCTACTAAAAATACAAAAATTACCTGGGCGTGGTGGCGCTGCCTGTAATCCCAGCTACTTGGGAGGCTGAGGCGGGAGAATCGCTCGAACCCGGGAGGCGGAGGTTACAGTGATCCCAGATTGCACCACTGCACTACAGCCTGGGTGACAGCGCATTACTCTGTCTCAAAAAACAAAAAAGAAAAAAAGTGCTAACAAGACTAGCATGCCTTCTCCAGCATTGGCATATAGCACACATAAAGCTGGGACTTAAAAAAATAATAATAATCTATAAACCTGACTCAGAAAGAAAATGTAATTTTTGCTAAAAAAAATTATAGTATCTTCAATGATCATTAAAAATAGCAAGCTATAGGTTGTGCTAATGATTCATATTATTATGAAAAAAATGTAGGTATATTGAAGGATCGAGTATTTCTTTCCTCTAATTTCCCAGGGCTTCCCTTTCTGGAGTTCAATATACACAAACACACACACAACCACCTTAATATACATTATTTAAAAAGTGGGTGAAGGTACTGCTGGACCCAATTAACATAACAACAAAATCAGAGCAAGCGAAGTTCTGAATAGCCTGCCTCAAAACTTCCTGAAAGTTTTTCTATTTCAATTCGGTACATCAAGTCTGAAAACAAAACAAAACCAACAGCTTGTCATGGTGTTACTTTTCCTACCTGAGTTACCAGCACCATTCCCTTTCTTTCCACCCAGGCACAGGTCCATCTGTCCTGCCACTGCTAAATTTGAAGGCTGGGAGTATACACATCTGCCCTGGGCAAACACAATCAGTGTTTCCTCCACAAACACAGATTCCCATGACAGCCAAACAGAAAAGAGAGGGGAAGAAAAGAGAAGCTGCGGATATTAAATTTCTCTTAGACCTACCACCTGATTCTCATTTGACCCACTCTCTCAGTCTTATAAGCCCACCTTCATCACTTTTTATTCACGTGGCTCTTTTACCAGCTGGGCATATGAAATTCTAAGCCTTCGTACTTTTCCAAGTTACTGCACAACAATCTTAGCAAGACAAGAGAATATTTAAGAAGTCCTTTGCTTTCCATCTTTTTTTAGGTTATTGGACTCTTTTGCAGAGGCTATCAACTCCAACTGTGTAAGGACACCTGTCTACCAGAACGGGCTTGAGATTACTAATTCATTTCACATGGGTCACCAAACTGATATCAAATAGCAGTAGTTCTTGTTTATTACCAGCTTAGATCAGATTCAAACGGGAGACTCAAAGCTAAAAGGCTTAACCTCCAGCCCCTTAACCCTGGGTCACTCTCAATCTGTCTCTGGGGCACTTTTAATTAATGGCAGACTGAAAAGGATTATAAATTCCAGAATTCCCATATACAATCCCTTATGAATGCCCAACTCACTAACAGTCAAGAAGCCTTCCAATCCACACATATTTGTTCACATGATTATATCTATACAAACCAAATTAAGTGGAGGCATGAGGAGGCAATCATCTTGAAAATTCAGGCTAAAATAGAAATACTTCAATTGAGGTTTGGGAATTTACCTTTTTAAGATTGGAAAAATGTGCCAGATGATGTCCCTGCGTTAATTTTAACTTTGCATGTGCTAGTGCCAAAGGGCAAAAAAAAACAAAGGTAGAAAATTCAGGTAATTATCTAGACCATTAAAACCTAGCCATCTAATACTGAGAGAAAAATACATATAAAGAGAGGGGAAAGCCGTAAGCAACCAGGTTGAGAAAATTCAGCAATTAGCCAAAATCCAACATTGCCTTATGGTATAAATATAGTTAAGACTATTGCAGAGTGGAAAAGCAGGATTGGGGGACATCAACTTTACAATTTTTCTATATTTTGGTTTTCTAATGGAATACCCCAAGGTAAAAGAAAGCTCTAGGACCACTAAATGTTCTCTTGGAGTCATGTGCTTTTTTTGGCCACTTCTATATACTTATGATTTTGTTTTAAACTGATTGAGATTTGGTACTTCAGCAATTGTACAGAATATAATTAAATAATCCTTTTCTAAAGCTCCCCTGGAAATAATTATCTGAATTAAGTCTACTAATATTTATTGTACCTTAATCACACAGGTAACTGTGGCCTATGCTAGATCTTTCACAAGATGTTAAACTTCTAACATCTTGAATCTTATGAAGCAATCTTATGAAGGTAGTATCATTATCTCTATTATATAATGAAGAAACTGAGGGTCATTTGTAAGAATATCAATTATTTGGTGTATTAAAAAACATAGTCATCTGTTATAGGTTGAATTTTGCCCTCACCTAAAAAAAAAAAGATATTTTGAAGTCTTAATCCTCAATACCTATAAATGAGACCTTATTTGGAAATAAGGCTGTTGCATGTTTAATCAAGTTAAGAGAATGACACTAGGGTGGGTCTTAATCCAATATCATGTGTGTCCTCATAAGAAGAGGGAAATTTGGACACAGACCCAGAGACACAGGAAGAACACCATATGACGATGGAGGCAGAGAGTACAGTGATACATCTACAGGCCAAGGAATGCCAAGGTTTGTTGGCCATCAACATGGGCTAAGAGAGAGGCATGGAATATATTCTCTCTCAGAGTCCTCAGAAGGAACTAACCTTGCCCACACTTTTACTTCGGACTTTTAGGCACAACAATGAAGAGAGAATACATTTATATTATTTTGATCCAACCAGTTTGTAGTACTTTGATATGATAGCCCTAGGAATCTAATACATCATCCAATGAAGAAGAGATAAAATAACAAAGTGGGGAGTTAATTTTACATATTAAGCAAGTTTAGACAATACTAGCATAAATGTCTTTTATGTTTCTTTAGGTAAATACAGCTGGAATATTTCCAGCAGAAAAATATAAAGTCTGGATTACAAAAGGGCTCTTACAAAGTTGTATCTTGAATGCCATTCTGAACACTGACACACACACACACACACACACACACACACACACACAGACGAATCTCAATAAGGGAGACCTCATTACCTATGGAGTGAATGCCTAGCTTCTCAGCCTGGCAGTGTCTTTATGTTTTATACTCTTAAAAGATGTCTGATAATTAGATCTATGAATTCTCCTTCTTTCCCAGGCTAATCTTGTGCTGCTACTATAAAAAAAAAACCACACTATCCTCCAGCTAAACTGAATTCCTGGCTGTTTGCCCAAACAGGCGTTCTGCTTTCCCACTTTCTTTCTTTTACTCATGCCGTGCCCATTATATTAAAGTACTGCCCTTCTTCCCTCTCCTTCACCTCACTATATTTAAATCCTTCCAGGCATTAAGACAATTTGATGAACTATCTCCTGTACTCATCCTTTGCCAATTAGAGAGACTTGGGTTCAGTTATTCTCCTGTCCCGTACTTTTTGTGACTCTCCTGTGGCTTTTCCAGTTTTCTGCTTTGCCATATAGACGTGTGTTTATCTTATCTCCATTACTGTATCAGAAGTCTCTTGCAGTGGGTCGTATCCCTACTTGTCTTATACACCTTCCCTCTACCTCCAGGACCTAGTACAATACCTTCCACATAGTCGGTCCTCTACAAATATTTGCTGGATTGATTTTAAGTTTGAATTAAACAGCACAGTATCTCTTGGGCTGAAAAATCACATTGCAGATGGCATGCTTTTATTGCTCAGTATTGCTGCACCAATGGAGCAAGGCATATTGCTGCAAATTCTTCATCTAAATGATGGGAGCTACAGAGGGAAAGGTTTTCTAAAAAAAGAGTATCCACAAGCTAAAGCAACAAGAGGAACAGAAAAATGCTATAGCATTTTTTCCAGTTTATTCTATCCATCTAGTGGCAATTCATTTGTCTGGTAAGAATATCTGCTAGATTCCAGTGTTAGATTCAAAGTAAAGCTAATTTGCATTGGCATAGTGACTTAACTCACTAGTGTATTATTACTGTGTAAGCAGGTGTACATGCGACTACAAATAAATGCTTGCTGATGGAATCCCAGCAGGGCTTCTGATGAGTTTTCATTTTGTTGAACCTTACCCAGGAAATTACTGTGTAAAAAGCTTTCTATTAGTTATTTGCCTGAAATATCATTTAGCTACACCTGGCCAAATTCATGGCAATTATACTAACTATACAAGAGGACATTACAAAAATCTCATCAGTCTTTTATATTCATTTTCTCAAATTTATGACTGAGACTATAGAAATATACATACATATATGCATACTCAAATACAAAAAAGCACACATCAAGAGAAACTTAGTATTTAAAAGTGAAGAAAGAAATATCAAAAGAGGATAACAGAAGTTAATCTTTCCTCCGTATGGTATCCACACTAAGAGTTATCAACTCCAAAATGCAAGTTACTGTTTACTAGTAGCCATAAAAATACATACAAAATAAATTTATGCATGTTGATTGTAGCCCCAAACATGCTTACATGGAAACAATATAAGCTCTTCTATTGTATTATAGGATACATGAAAAAGCTGACAATGAAAATTAGGACCCTCAGTGTCACAGCATATGACCATATATATCAGTATTTTCCGTAACAAGCCCTGTGATATGATCAAACCCATCTTGTCTCCATAGCTGTGTAATAATGAATTTTGTTATATTTATTAGAATACGTTAGTAGATCTGGAGTTTAAGAATACGTTAGTCAACAAATATTCATTGTGTGCCTCCTTTGTAGGAGTTTTTTCTGTGACAGATTCTGTAAGCAGAAAATGTAAGATAATCTCGCATTTCAAAATTGTCACTCTATTTTGAAATGAGAAATAAGACAAATATTCACATGGAAGAAGATTTAAGGTAATGTATGTAATAATAAAAGTGAAGTAATGTATGCCAAATGGCAAAATACTTGCTATAGACAATCAGTCAGTGCTATAAAAGTCCATGGTGGAGTGAGATTGCCAATGGTAGAGTCAATGGTGGTGTGGAAGAGATCAGGAAAGTGTCATAGGGAGGGTGACCATCTATGCTAGTTTGAATGAAAGAGTTCCAATCTATACCTATACTCCTGGTGTAACAATGGGACCTGCTTTCACTCTCAAAAGTGTTTTGATCTATGGGATAATTATTTGTACATTCTACCACAGGAGCAAATGAGCAAGTGTGGCCTTGAAATGAAGGTAGAATTCGAACAAGCAGAAGTGAATGTTTCTGGAAATCGGAGACAGGAAAAATGGTGTATGCAAAGGGACAAAAGACCATGAGGCCTAGAAATCAATAGGGTGGATGACAGCAGCTTTTGCACAATGAGGCCTTGTCTGCATTGTGAACTACAAACAAAACATGCATTGGAGACCTAGCCTTCCAGATCCAGCTTTCTCCTGAGAAAACAATAGGGCTTTTTTTCAGAGTATGCTTTAAAGACCATTACTATAGCCCGAATTTATGACAGAAAGAAACATTTGGGAATATGCAGTGATTCCACTCAATGTTCAGTATCTCCTTCTGCCAAGGGTAACCAGATTTAACCAAAAGCAACAACAACAAAGATAGATCATTCCTAAATTTGAACTCCTATAATTGATGAATAATTTTCTAGTATAAGAATGTCCCAGATATTGCATGAGGCATAATGCAAAAGCACTTTTTTAGTGTCAGTATGCTCCAATTATATTACACGGGACATATACTAAAATTCTGCTGCTTGTCTGGAATTCACATTTGACTGGGTATTCTATATTTTATCTGGCAACGGTATTTCTGCCTCATCAGCCTTAAGGGGTTTCACTTAGTTACTTTTAGGGTTGACAAATCTCTCCAAGCCTTGACTCAAAACACCAGCTTCTTTAGCTTTCAAAGGTAATTGCTGTTTTGAATTTAGTTGTTAAGAGGGACTTGTATAATTATTTATTGATGTTTTTCTGATTTTTTTTAGTTCCAAGTTTATTTATTATATGCTGTGGATTAAAACTCAAATCTTAATTTCTAATTTAGATTATCCTCTAAAGTAACTAAAAATAAAGGTATGTAATGATCACATGAGTTCAACTGATGCTAATTTTTCATCATTGGGCACTTTAAAATTTGAGGCAAAATCTTCAACCAAATAAATCATGTAATGTTTTCCGAGCTCCTCAACTTCCTCAGTTCCCTTTCACAATGGTCGTATGAGGCATTCCACAGAACATAAGTGAACAAACAGGCTCGGCAGCTTGGGGATGCACTTGAAAGTCCCCTTAACTACTAATGGTGCTAACTTTTGTACCTAGAACCCATAATGGCAAATTTAGTCAATTTATTTACACTATAATATAACTGTCTCCCAAACAGCAATAAACATTCCTTGTCATTACTTTCCAATGATTCTCAAAACTTCCTGGTATGCAAGTGAAAATAAGTTGCTGCTTTCTGATTAACTGTGTGAATATTCTCCTCATGTGTTTTCTCATTTGGTTAATAAATAATGAAAATGACAGTGACAATATTTTCACTTGTTGCGAGCACTGTGCTAAGCATATTAACATGTTGCATTTTACTCGATGTCATTAAAATGTCATTGAATGATTGTGTTCAATAATCAGGAATTCCTTAAGCCATTGGAAGTATGAAAAATGACAGCAGTTTACAATCTTCTGACACATGGATATAACCTTTTGACAGGTACTACAGGAGATAAACTTTTACATCTTAATGTTCTCCATTTGATGGACAGATGGTGCTAGATCAAGAAACAGACTTTGAAGCCTGAAAAAGAACAATTCTCAACAACAGGAAAAATGGTATTTATTCTCCATGAACACACAGACAAAAAAAATCAATATCAAAAAATATTAAAATACTGAAGTATCAAGAATTTATGTTGGTGGTTACAGATATTTATAAGAAATTATTTTAATGTTGGAGTTAATAGAAAGGAATCCTATAAATTCAATGAACAAATAGCCAATAGCAGCTGATTCCAGAAATTGCTAAAAACTCACAGTGATTCCAGAAATTGCTAAAAACTCACAATGATTCCAGAAATTGCTAAAAACTCACAACTTTATTTTCAAAGTTTTCAAAGCTCTGATCCAACATCAGTTACCCTCTAGCCCTGAAACTCTGTTACAACATCACAGACACTTTTCTTGGCTTTTTTCCCTTCCTGCTGCCTGCCTGTCTGTGGGGAGTGAGAGGTATTTTCTCACCATTCCAAGCTATTCTTTGGTTTCCCTGTATCCTTTGTGACCCACCACCCAATCCAAAAAATGCATTTCAAAGCTCCTCTTGGTTCCAGTCTTTAATCTGAATGGCTGGCCTTAATCAAATGCAATGGATTGTACAGGCAGTATGATGACCAATAGATTCTCTCACTTGTCAGGCAGGGCTCACTTCACATATATGTAGCAACATAAGAGTGAAAATACAAGGGAGTAGCCTCCTTACTTTTAGGCCAACATAATAATGCATTAGCCACATAATTGTCAGAGTACGTAAGCCAATTATATGCACATATAGTAACTGGAAAATAATGTTCTTTCACTAGAGAATTAAAAAAAGAAATACATTTTTAAAGATATTTTCTAGTATAAGTAGGGAAATCCGAGGTTACTTAGAAGAGACATAAAAGGTAATGGCCTTCTTTTGATATATTTGTGACTCACTTAATAGGATGGACCAAATAAATAAAGAGAAAAGCCTGGAACAAATAGAGAAAGCCAAACATAAGTGATTCATCACTGAATTATTTCTGTTTGGAATTTCAAATTTTAAAATTTATGAAATAAAACAGAACTTTATAGAAAGTGAACTTTTAAATGAAAAAATTTTAAGCCAGAGCACATTGTTATAGATTATAGCAAAATTTCACTGGGAAGTGTAAAGACCCAAACAAAACAGATCATACAGAGGTAGAGGATTGCTAGAATGGAAAACGTGTCTGTGATCTGACATTTGCAAGTGATGCCATTCAGTTTCTCCTTGCCTGCCGGCCTCTGTTTGTATGAAATAGTTGCAATGCTGGGATCGTCTGTCCACTTCCATTAACTTGCTAGTCTTACTTCTAAGTTCCATATCCCTGACAGGGATATATTCCAAGATATGCTATCCATTGGGAATATTGTTCAAAGAGATGCTACCTATCAGGAATGTTGTTAAGAGGATTTCTGCACAGGTTTTGAGTTGGATTAGACATCTTTTAAGTTTCTTTTAAATTTCAGTGGCTTATAACTGTATTATGATTTTCTTCTAAATAATAGATATTTTTGTCAAAGCACATTAAGACTGTGGCTATACAAAGCAGATTAGCAAATGAATTGTTCTCTTTGCATAATAGCATTATCGAACTTTTTATGAATAATTATGATCTTGATTTCAATTGTCCATGAAACATAAATTTTGTATTTCCAAAAGGGAGCATTTAGCCTCTATTTTGAAAACCAACATTGTCAGGCCGTTCCATGAGTATGTTAATTTCAATTCAGGACATATCTTCTTCATGAAACTCTTCTAGACACTCATCAACTCCAGACTAAATGGTTTTTTGATCTATATCAGCCATGACAGCAGATGTGAATCTTGGTTTATAAACTCAAGCTTTTCATTTATATTTATCATATTTTTTATATGTATTTAAAATAAAGGTTAGCATAAAATTCCATCTTAGGCATTACTAAAGTTTCCTCCCCAAGTACAAAGCTTCTTGAGCCTCATATAGCAAAAAACACTGGCAGCCATCCTACCCCCTTCAATGGGGATTCACCTTTCTACATTGTTATCAGTACAAGGTTCTTTATCCTTGCTGAACTCTTCTGATGATTCTGCTGCTTCTATGCTTAAGGAGTGAATTTTTGTTACAATGTTGGCAATCCCTATGTCTAGAGTTCTGCCTCCAAATGCACTATACCCCCAATGACACCACGTGTGGCTATCTGAGGACTTGCCATCTCACCTGAGACTGTCACCATGAATCTCTGCTACACGTGGGAAAAAGCTTCTTTGTAGTTTACCAAAAGTCTCTCTTCCAGCTGTCTACAGTTGTATTTTTCTCTGTTTGTTGTTGTTGTTGGTGGTGGTGGTGGTGTTATTCCATCTCAGGCCTTTTCTGCCTAGTTACTTGCTTAAAGAAGAAAAAATATAGACCAAATGTAAACTAATAACTCAAGAAATAATTCTTCACCAATGCCATTAGGCCATTTACCTCTAATGAACACTTGTTATTTCCCTGAGAAGAATGTACTGTATCATTTGATCTAATCATCTTCTACCTGATGTTTCTCACTGCTATCTATGTAACTAATATGGGAAATATCTGTGCCAGGGTTTATGTGATAATAAATCAATCTTCAGTGTTCAGCCTGTGAGGGTTGTGGGGAGGAAAATGTCTTAGTGGTTCTCGTTACACAGCATCTAGCACTTATGACTGGTCTTCTCTAAAACTGTTAAACCAACAATATTTCCTTAATTTGATGAATAATTTCTGTGATGACAATCTGCTCTATTAAAGCAGGACAAGCACAGAATAAAATGTTGGTCACTAACCTTTTGTGTTTCTCATGTAGGACATAACATTTCCCCAGCAATCTTTACTTGCATTCATTTTGAATCATCTTTATTTTGCATGAAGCCCTATGCTTAATGTAACAAAAAATTTATCGTTTATGAACTTAAAGTCAAAGCTCTCATCTTGAAGTAAAAGATAAATATTAGTGGTAAGAATAAATCTATATCCAGGAGTTTACTCAAAATTATCTAAACAATAGAATGACTGTAAAATGTTTTTCCAAAAATAATCATATGTTTTTTAAAATGCACTGGTATAAAAAATTGAAGAACAATTTGAGATAATGCACAACAACCTACTGGGTTTGCGAGTGACTAGGCTGTGATAACAACAGGAGTCTGAATCTAGTGATAACAACAGGGCATTTTTATCTTAATGAAGGATAGTAATGATGGCATGGTATTCTCACTGATGACACGAATTTTGACAGTTCTTGACAATTTAGGTATTTTGTCCATATATCATATTTATAGAGTTGAATTTATCTTGTACAAGTTTATTGGATATATATCCCATTTCTTTTTCTTTGTTTTTTTGTTTTGTTTTGTTTTGAGATGGAGTCCTGCTCTGTGGACCAAGCTGGAGTGCAGTGGTATGATCTCAGCTCACTGCAACCTCTACCTCCCAGGTTCAAGCGATTATTCTGCTTCAGCGTCTCAGGTAGCTAGGACTACAGGCATGCACCACCACACCCTGCTAATTTTTATATTTTTAGTAGAGACGTGGTTTCACCATGTTGGCGAGGCTGGTCTTGTACTCCTGACCTCAGGTGATCCACCCACTTTGGCCTCACAAAGTGCTGGGAATACAGGAGTGGGCCACCATGACTGGTCCATATTTCCTAATACATAACATGGAAAGAAAAAAAGGAGAAAGCATAGAGGAGATGACCTGGCTGAATCTGATCTGCTGTTTCAATCATTTAATCTTTTGGAGTTAAGCTGTTTAAATTTCATCATTAATCCAAGCAATTCATGTCATAGATACGCAAAATAAACAATCAGCTACTGTATAAACATCCATTGTACCTTATCTTGAGAAATATGTATTATACAGTATACAATATATAACAGAAATGTATCCCAAATATACAGAGTTTATAAAATATTCTGGTTTGCAGATATATTTCTAAAATAAACGAGTATGAACAAGACACCGCTGAGATGCCACTGATGGAATATTCACATTGTTATTTTCTACCTCGTTTCAATATTGTACATGCGCTGACTTCGCAATCCTTCTCATCTCACATCCATTAGGAAGACTTTCAGGGGAAGAGGGTGACAATAGAAACCAGATAATATTATTGGGTGTGAAAGTATCAGAAGGGACTGAAAAGATTGATAGATTAGGTATGTTTCAAACAGAAGAGTGAATACAGACACTGTGTGGTGGAGAGTAGAATCAAGATTCGCTGTGAGGCCACCATTTACTTTCAGAAATTATCTGACTCTAAAGCTGAAAAGAACATCCAAGGTAATTTTGTCCATCCTTTTCTCAAGGTAATTTATTCAAAGCCCACAGTAACTCATGATAGAATTAGGCCCACAACTATTATTATACAAATTCTAAGGTTCTGTTTGAATTACAGGAGGGCCTTAATAATATATACCACTGCAATGAAGTATCTTGTGCATAATGGACACTTATGTGCATTAAATGTATGCATTAAATAATTAATTTTCTGGGAACTATTCATAAAATGAAAGAAAAAAATTGTCATCATTTACAGAAAATGGTAGCATTTTATAGACATAATTTCAGATTAGTGAATGCCAAATTAAAATTTCTCTTTTCACTCTCATCTCTCCCAATATTCATGGTTTCAGAACTTCATCTTTTCTATAAACTTACTTAAGTACTTACTTTTTTATTCTTGTCTCTTTTTTTTTTCCATTTACTCAATTAGGAAAACAAGAGATAATTCAGATTCTTAAGGTGAACATTGTTTCATTTTCCTTTGTTCGAAACCACTTATACTGACACCTCTCAGAGTCTGTTTCTCTTATTTAAGACTCCCCCTCGCTAGTTCTTTGTCTTTTATGAGGAAATTTCCTGAGATTTACTCTGTACTGTGAAACAAAGCCTAAGCAGCTGTGTGTGTGCTCCAGCAATACCAAACTGCCAGGGCTGTTGTTTCTCTTCTCATTGCCAGGCTCTTGTTTATTTGTTTGTTTGTATTGGAATGGTCCGACGGGAACTAACAGGAGTCTACCTGCAGGGCCTGAGTCCTCCATGTTCTCAACATGAGTTTAAGAAGCCAGGCTCTGCACATGGCAATGCCAGCAGCCTGCACAAGTCACCGCAGTTCCCATGGTACAGCTCTGCAAATTTTAAATATTCCTGTCGGGTTGCATTTTACACAACACTACCACGATACATAGAATAGATTTGGACATTTCTGAGGTGAGGGAAATCAATGCGATGACGAGGAATTAGGAACAGTCTGGTTCACTAGCTGCCTGGAAGAACTACCCTTAGAGAGATCAGAAATCTAAACACACACACACACACACACACACACACACACACAAACCCCATACCACACACTCAATTAATAAGCCAGTCAGTCAGTCGTCCATGAAGATCCTTGTAAAGAAAATGAGGCTATTTTGTCAAGATAATAATCATGTTTTCTGAGGGCTGTGCTGCTAAAAATATAGCTTCTCCAGAGAAACAGCTATATGCTCTCCCTAAATAGTTCCATTTGGCTTGCACCACTGCTTGTCCTTATCTTCACTGAATAAGAACTGTCTAATATATTTCTAAACGAAACTAATTTTTGGACTCAGTCACATTGCACATTTGACAATCCCTTCCAGATGTGATTCTATAGAACTATCTCTCACACTTACAAAATGGGCAAAGGGAATTTGGAGATGTCACATAGCAAATCACTTTTTCTGGCCCTTCCAGGATTGAAGAGGAGGGTGGTCCATATGACATTGAATATAGGTGAGTCACACGCTGGGCTTTGAAAAGAAAAGCATTCTCCTGAGCTGTGAATAGAAGCTCTGTATTCCTCTTTGAGGCTAACTGATACCCTGTGATGAAAAACACTGTATAAACCCAATAAGCTTTTGTTCACAGCACCAGCAGGTGTTGTTAAAGCCTTCTGTCCCAGCTCTGACAATGTTCCAGAAACCTGACCTGCCACAATAGGAAGGCCCTGAACAGAATAGTTAATTGTGCCAGATTGTGCAATTCCATTGTGATACCTAATAGACAAAAACAACAGGTTTTTATGGTTTGATTTTTATATTGATAATCAGAGTAGATAAATGGATGTGTTTGGACACACACACACACACACATCTTCACATACACATATACACTCTTACAGTCCCCACAATAATACCAGGCTCAGACTTCCATCTCAAAATGCAATGGCTCTTGAGAAGTTGTCATGCAATTGCAGTACAATTGATGAGAATGTTATGAATTAGCTCTGATTGCAATATGTCCAACTTCTTCAAGATCCAGTACTACTCAATTTTAACCTTTATCAATACTTAGAGATATTTTTATACAATTCAATTAAGCATAATCAACAATGGTATATCCAACTGTTCTGCTCTCATTGTTACCATCTTGGAACAATGATGTCAAGCTGCTTATTAAGATGGTAAAACATACCTGTGGCAAAAAAAATAGGTTTTATTAAACAGGCACTGTATAGGGAAATGGAAAATTGGGATAATTACTTGGAAAAATGTAAGGCAAGTAAAGACTTACAAAGCAAATATACAAATAAAATATACAAAAATGCAATTTAATTCATTGTTATCTTCTAAAAAATTCCTTTAGCTATCACCCAGCCTAAAATGTTTTTCTTGAGCTTCACTGTTTAAATATCTGTAGCAAAGAAAGTTTTGCAAAGTTTGAACCTCACTGACCACCTAGCTTATGGTTTTACAGCCAAAAATATCTGGGTTCAAATAATTATTCTACCTTTTAATCATATGTGGATCCAGTAAGTTACTTATCTGGTATAAGCCTTAATTTATGCATCAGATTCTTATAAATTTGTTTGGAAATATATTTATAATCTCGCTTAATTTAAGTGCTTAGCCCAGGGCCTGGAGCATAGTTAATGATACATTGTGACTATTAAACTATTTTCATAGAATTCTGCTCTAGTAGGGGGTGTAGAGTAGGAAAAAGAACTCAAAAGATGTATCTTAACAAATTTTATCACTTTTAGTCATATGATTTTTCATTCTAAGATTAATACAGTTTGAGTTTTTATCAAAAAGTAACAAAGAAAAAAACAAAGAAAATATATAGCAATAAGTATGAGATGGATAGAAACAAAAAAAAAGTAGCAATAAGTATGAGATGGATAGAAAGTAAGATAGAAGATTTTCTCTTGCCTAAAAGTCTGAGTTGCTCCATGAAGTGAGAGTGGCTCTGCTTTATGAGTCACTCGGGAGTCCAGACTCCTTCAGTCTTATTGTGCCTAGAGTGTTGCCTTCATTCATACTATGAAAAGAATGATCTTCTAGGCCGGGCCTGATGGCTCACACCTGTAATCCCAGCACTTTGGGATGCCAAGGCAGTCAGATCACTTAAGTCAGGAGTTCAAGACCAGCCTGGCCAACATAGTGAAACCCCATCTCTATTAAAATTACAAAAATTAGCTGGGCATGGTGGCGTGTGCCTATAGTTCTAGCTACTCGAGAGGCTGAGGCAGGAGAATCGCTTGAACCCAGAGGCAGAGATTGCGGTGAGCCAAGATCAGACCACTGCACTCCAGCCTGGGTGACACAGTGAGACTCCATCTAAAAAAGAAAAAAAATAAAGATCTTCTCCATGTCTGTGCTGTAGCCAGTAATCAGATAGGAAGAGGAAATGGAAGCCAAGCACCTGGAAATTTTTCACTTTAGTTCTTACAATCCATTAGCCAGATTACATAAGCATATATGGCCATAAGAGCAGCTGAAAAGTATTGTCACTGCCATGTACCTCATCAAAGCTCAGCAAGTCAAATTGCTAAAACAAAGGAAAGGGTAGATAGGGAAAGACAATTGTGAATTTATTTCAAAAATTTATGCATCAGTTATCCATTGCTCCATAACAAACCATCCCACAACTTAGTAGCCTAGAACAATAATCATTTGTTTAGCTCATGATTTTTTAAATTGGCAATTTAGACTGGGATCCACTGAATGGTTTTAGCTGGCTTTGGTGGGACTCACTCATATGTCTGTGGTTAGCTGAAGTTTTGCAGAGGGGCAGGGCTGGCTGTCAGCTGGAGTGCTTTGACTCTCCTCTTGTCCTCCAGCAGGCTATTTTGGTCTGTTCGCCTGGTGGCTGTGCAGGGTCTTTCACTTGTACAATGTCACTTCTGCTACATTCTGTGGGCCAAAGCAAGTCACAGGACCAGCAATGATTTAAAAGGTGGGCAATACATTATACCCCTTGATGGGAAGAGCCAAAGGTCACATTGGCAGAGAATGTAGAGGAGAAGAACTTGTCCCAATTTGTGTAATCTATCACAGAGGATAATCAAATCGGGTTTGCTATTCATAAATTTACTGCAGTAGAAATATGAGAGAGCACTCTTATTGCAAAATGTGATATTAATTAGAGACATATCGAGTTACTCAAGAATGGATATGGATACAAATGTAAAGTCCCTAGGTCATACATAGTTATGAACATGTGCACGCACACTTGCATAATATTTAAATCTGATCTAGACCTTCTACAGTATACACCTAAGCCATGTGTTAGGGGATAGCCAATCTCTGTTTTGGTGGTTATGGACTCTCCAGTGATCTGGAGGAAAGGAAAGAAAACATCTATATCATCTAATGATAATAGAAGTCCAATAAATATTACAAAGTAGTGGCAAAAAAACTGGCCTGCATATCAGAATAGCTGAATTTTAATTCAAGCTAGGCCTCACAATTTAGATGATATTTACATTTGCTTTGAGCTCACTTTTCATTATGCATTTTGTAAAGGTTTTACTAAATTAAATATAATATTCCCTCTTGTTTTGACTAGTGTTTCTGAATCACTAAGACTAGTAAAAAAAGTGACTTGTCCTTTCAGGTGACTACAAAACTATTAATATATGAGTGAAAAAAGAAATACAAATAATCAGGGTACCTAGTGTGAAATATCAAGATATATGGAAATGTATATACCTATCTAAATTGTGTACATAAGAACTAAAGTCCTAAAATATACCATGTCTGTATGCCAACTACAGAGACATTTTTTCTTCAGAAGAGACCAATGTTATTATTTAAAGTAATAATAAATCATTGATTTACGTATGGTAAATATCCCACAAAAATTATAATTAGAATTCAAATACATTTATGTAATTTATTATATAAAAAGGTTTCAAGTGAATTTGTTTTTAATAAATACATAATAATTGAGTTCTAGATATGAGCCTCCTATATTTTCATAATTGCAGGATATATACACCTAGATAAGAATTTATTCTTTTCCTCATACCTTAGAAATCCAACACTAAGTCATTTTTCTTCTGCAAAACAGACACTAGAATGACAACCAATTTTTCATTCAACAAGAAGTATTATATAATCCACAAAGATGTGAGCAACACAACATATGGCTACCTAAAACATATATTCATACCTCCATAGTTAGCTACAGTTTAGGAAATGCCTCAAACTTTTAAAGAACCCTATAGATTGAACAGCCTAGTGGTTATCGAACAGTGGTGGCAGAACAATAACCAGCGGCGTAAGTATTGCCTAGGAACTCATTTGAAATGCTAATTATCCCACCATACCCAGACAAACTGAATCAGAAACCATTTGAAAGGATAAGGGTGTTTTAACAAGTCCTACAGGTGATATTGATGCATACTAAGGTTTCAGAACACTAAACTAGTGAATACTATTCAGCAAATTACCTAGGAAGTATATTTGGAAACATCTGAATGGAATCAGCTCATTATGCTGCCACTAATTATTACTATCTTCTGTTTTAAATAGATCAACAAAAGTTACCTATGTTCTCTACAAGAACAATGTCTTTGTGTACATTATGGCTCTCTGAAAAAAGTAATGCAACTTTACCCGGAGAAATGTGGGCCATATGCTTAGTATATAAAAGAAACCAAATAAATATTTGTTGACCTAATTTATTATCATTTCAAACAAGACCCAAAGAAAATAATTTTTCAAAATGCTGTAAGAAGATAACTTCAATATTTCAATGAAAAAGGGATTCCAACCAGTTATATTGTTTTAAAATCAGAAAGAACCATGTGGTTTGACAACTTCTTTTTACAAAGAAAAAAGTCGCAGCTCACAGGGGGTCAGGTGATTTTTTTCAAGGTCAATTCAATTTGTAGTGACAGAATTTGGACAGGAATTGAGGTTTCTAACTCACAGTCCAGCATTCCCTTCTTTAAAATCCAGCTTTCCTGATGAAGTAGAGCTCCAGAGAAGTATTTCGTTGTTTAAAATAATAACACAAAAACCAAATGAAAAAAATAAGTCTTTATGTGAATAGAACAATGGCAGGAGGATGCAATTAGTCCATACAATATGGAAGAAATAAAATTTTAGATTTTCCAAAGACTTTTTATTTCTTTCTTTTTTTTTTTTTAACAGATCAACTTTTTCATTTTAAATCTTAAATAAGACATGACACCCCGGAATGTGGAGACTTTAACTAAAAGCTTTTTTTTTATTTCTTAAAAATCCTCTAAGCATAAAGAAATCAAACTCCTTACCTAGAAAAACTCTTTTTATAACATCAAAAGGAGATAAATCCACAAAAGAGAAAAAAAAAAAAACTGTCAAAGGGGATTGTCATAGCAACCAGATAAGAACAAACTTGGCATAGAAAGCAACCTGATTATTTCTTCTTTTTAATCAAAATTACATATCATCAGGATCTGAAGCAAAACAATTGGGAAACCAGCAAAATAATTTCAAAGTATATCACATGCACATTAGTGATTATTAACTCTCTCAGCACCTGAGGCAGATGCAATTATTAGTTAATACAGGAGTCATTTATTTTCATAAGATTTCCAGCCGCATTCCTTCCCTCTACTTCATATATTTAAAAATAACCAAAGTGTTTTTTTCAAAAACATTTAAATTTATTTTTTATGTTCCTATGAAAAGTCAGTTCATACTGACACTCAAGATTTTAAAACTGGTTTATATAATATTCATAGTTTACAGTTAGTGCCTTATGGACAATTAATACTGACTTACATAGCTTTCAAAAATGTTCATGTTTACTTGGTTTTGTAAAAACAGTATGTTGTTTATGAATCTGAGTTTAGTCTCCTACTTGTAGTGACCTCTTTGTAACAAGACATAGAACAGAAATCTGTGATAGACACTTATTTTCCCTTTTCTGCAGTGTCATATGTCTGGAGGAGTAGGCTGATGAAATGTAAGCTGCAGAGTACAATGACCCTCACAAAATAGCCTCAGCAAATTTCCATGAGGCCAAGACATGTCAACCATATTTCTTGGGTTGGTAGATCATTGCTGCCCTCCTCAACTATGGTAAATTGCGAAAGATGTGGGTTATCCTAATGGCCCCTGGGTAGATGCTTACAAATCTCTAAAATAAAATGCTACCACTGCAAAAAAGAACACTAATTCTTCTAAGAAAAAATTAGATGAGTTTCATTGCACAAAAACGTGTGTGAATGTGCAAAATAAATTGCCATGAAGACACACCTCTAACCTCTCCATTTATTCCCGTATCCACAACAAGTTGTTCAAGAAAAATGAAAATTCTCAGTTTACCTCAATATCCAGTTGAAAGCTGCTGCTACCAAGGGGACATGGCCGTCAGAAGGCATGAACAGGGAATGCCATAGCCAGAACAAAAGAGAATAAGCACTATCCTTTTCCTTAGTGGACACTCGACTGTGCCTTGGAATGAGCATGGAAAGTTTCTCCTCTGAAAATAAAGTAGCAGCTACATAGTGCTGATCAATCAGATGGTTGCATTAGTGTATCTTACTTCTTGAGTTCTAACTGAATGTCTGAGAACCTGTTTCCTACTAGAAAGAAGAAATAAGAAAGTAAACCTAAATGAACATTGATTGCATAAAAAATAAGAATACAGATATGCTAAAAATTATGTCTTAGGTCAGATTTTATAGAAGCAGAGTCTGAGGTGAAATTCCTATGGAAATAATTTATTGCAAAGACTTTATTATGCTTCATTCAATAGCTAATAGAACAAATAACAAAAATGATATCAAGAAGGACATGCATCTGAATTTTAAAATTAGTTATGATTAGTATGCATGACAAAATAAGACCAAAAGAATAAGAAAGGTCAATGAAGTTAAAATGCTCTAAGTTACATGCATTGCATGCTGCATTGTAAAATTATTAACTTATTAAAATTGAATTATTTTTAAATACATTGAAAATACCTAAGATTATTAATTTATCTAACAGTTGAGAATGAATATTGTAAACTCTTGGATAATTGGTAAGAGGAAAGTAAAAGATTGATTAATACGTAGCCTCAGAGATTGTCTTAGGTTGGCATCTCTAGAAGTAGCGCCTGAGTTGGGAATTCTGTGGAAGTGACTGTTGAGGAAGTAATTGCAAGTAAACCTGTGAGGCATGAGGAAAGTGGGCAAGTACAAGGGAGAAAACAAAACAAAGGTGTAGTTTCAGGAGTACCTTAGCTTCAAGGTGATCCCACCCGGTATTCTTGAGCATAATGATGACAGAGTTATCCCAACTTTAAGTTAAGGGACTAGGTTTTTGTATGCTGCCATTTCAGCCAGTGATTGGCTGCTGTTGACCTAGGGTTAGCTAATGTCCCAGGCATTTTGATCCACGTAGATCCCAACTTGAAGAGAGCACTTCTGAGAAGTGTGTAGCTTCAAGCCATGAGAAACCTACATTCAAAACAGATAGGAGTTTGGCACACCTGCCCAGAAAAGGATAACTAAGAAGGAAAGCATCAGCATCTAATGCAGAAGGGAAAATGAAATAATAGAAACATTTAATTAATCCAAAAAGGGCAAAAAATATAGTGAAAAAGTATATAGGTGGGACAAATAAATAAAAAGTAAGATTAAAACACAAATTGTTAGTAATTACATTACATATAAACAGATTAATTTTTCCAATTGTAATACAAAGATTATCAGACTGGATTAAAATATATATAAGCTGCTTATAAGAGACCCACCCTAAATATAAAGAATATTAAAGAAAAGTTAAAAGAATAGACAGTAAAATCCTAAGAAAATGCTTACCAATAAAAACATGGTGTAAGCTCTACTAACATGAGGAAAAGTCAACTTTAAGGAAGAGAATTATGAGAGAAAATAATTTCTATATTGTGATAATGAATGATTCAAGCAACCAGAAGTATATAAAAAGTTAATGACATAAGCTTGAAATTTATAAGGAAAAAGTTGACAGAACCAAAAACAGGAATATGTAAATCCATAATACTCCCATAATTGTAATGAAAAAATTTAGCATGCATTGCTCAATAACTGTTAGAACATGCAGACAAAAATATCAATAAGGATATAAATCTGACAATCAAAATTAACTAACCTGTCTTTATTGACATATATATAATACTATATTCAACTCACACGAGAATTCAACTCCCTTACAAATTCACAAACAACATTTACCAAAATTGACCATATGTGGGGTCCATAAGCAGAAGATAATCAAAAAATCTGAAAATTTTAGACATGAAATGATAAACTTTTAAATAATTTTGCTTCAAAGAAGAAAGCAAAATAAAAGTCAGAAGGTATTTTAAACTGAATCATAGTAAAAAATCAGACATATCAAATACTTTTGGGATATAGCTAAAACTGTGATTAAAAGAAAATGTACAACTTTAAATGCACAGGAAAAAGACATGGATAAGTCAATATTTTTAGTATCTATTCCAATAATTTAGAAAAAGAAAAGCTAATTAAACTCAAAGGAAGAAAGGAAGTATATAATCCATGAACATAAAAGCAGATGTTAATTAAATATAGAAACATACCATAGAGAATATAAAGATTAGTTATTTGTAAAGATATATTACATTTATTACTGAGACCAATTAAGGGAATAAATGCAGAGGGAGAGAAGAAATCAAATTACCAAAATCAGAAATGAAAAGACAGACACAACAAATGAAATTACACATCTTAAAATCAGATATTTGAAACATTTTATATCAATTAATGTACAAACTTAAAGTCAACAAATTCTTTTTTAAAATGTACTATACCAAGGAAACAGATAATTTGAATACTATATCTATTTTAAAAATTGATTCTAGTTAGAACCTATCCACAAAGAGATCCTCAGGATGAGATGAATTTACTTATGAATTCTACCAAACATTTAAGGAAAAAAAAATAACAAAAATCGTATGTAATTCTTAAGCACTGTTTTTTATGACACCAGCATGATCCTTATCCTAATCCTTGAAAATAATATCACAAAATAAAATTACATAACAATGTTTATCATAAAAATAGATGCAAATATCCTAGAGAAAAACTGGCAAACCATGTAAGTGAGGTCTGTGTGTTTGTGTGCGTGTTATTTTCTTCCTTAAATGTTGCTAGATACAAAAAGTCGTGTACAACTCAGCTATATTTCTCTGTAGTAGCAAACTAAATTACAAAACAGAATATAAAAATTATGCTATCTAAATGATACTAGAATTCACCAAATGTTTAGAAATAAATCTAACAAAAGTGTATGAGACTTCTCGGAAAACACTAAACGCTGCTGAGAAAAATTACAGAATATTCCATTAAATGCTATTAAAGATAACTTAATAAAATGGTAAATTAAATACACTCTACCCTCTTGATCCATGAGTTCCGCATTCACAGATTCAGCTAACCATGGATCAAAAATATTCAATATAATAAAACCAGCAAAAAACACCAGCCATTAAAATAATAAAAATAGAAAAGAAAACAGTATAACAACTATTTACACAGTATTCACATTGTATTAGGTATACAATACAGTGTATGATAGGGATGATTTAAAGTATACAGAAGGATTGCATAAGTTATATGCAAGTTCTGTGCCATTTTATACAAAGAACTTGAGCATCTGTGGGGGTCGTAGAAAAAATCCCCTTCAAATACTGAGGGATGACTAAAATGTTCTTGCTTTGGAACAAGTACTGAATAAATGTCAGTTTTCCCAACTTGACCTTTACTCTATCAATGCAAAATTTCTGCAAGCTTTTTTCAAGAAATAAAACTAGAACATTAAGAGATGAGTTATATGCTATTTATATGTTGACTATATCTTGATTTATATCTTGATTAGATTTGTGATATTGTCCTTACTTTCTATGTATTTTGTTACTATTGTTTAATGTTCAATGTATTAATCTTATAAGCCCATAATATAATTATTATGCCTTTCAACTTCAACCAGTATTTCTCTTCTTTTTTTGTCTTCTTTTTTTTCTTTCTTTCTTTCTTTCTTTTTGTTTGTTTTCTTTTTTTAGACAGGGTCTCACTTTGTACTTTGTCATCCAGGCTGTAGTGCAGTGGTGCAAACACGGCCCACTGCAGCCTCAGCCTCCTAGGCTCAAGTGATCCTCCCGCCTAGCTGGGGCTACAGGCATGTGCCACCACGCCCTACTAATTTTTGTATGTTTTATAGAGCAGAGATATTGTTCAGGCTGAATCAATATTTCTCTAAATATTTATACACATCATATTTAATGAATAAAAGCAGAATCAAAATGTTGTAAGATATTTAAAAATCTATAGCTTCTTCTTAAAAATCCTCTTAAAATCACAAATTTAATATATCAAATTGTCTGAAATGCTTTAGTCATCTTATGGAAGAAAAAATATGTAAATTATTCCATACATTACAAACTCATTACTATACACTTGCGCATAAACACTGCATTTAAACATAGAGAATTTAAATGTGTTCTTTATCGTCACTATATTTACACTTTTACTTTCTTGAGATTGCCTTTCTAGGATTATTATTGACATTTTTCTAGTATAATATAATACATTATATTTATATCTGCTTAGGATTACTACAATCATAAGAACCAAAAATATAAAGTCTCAGAACAAATACTATTCAGGTTTTCATTAACAACTGATTTTATTTCCAGGTTTTGGTTCTAGAAATTTTCAAATCTAAAAAACAATTTAAATGTTAGTGTTAACGAACCCTTTTAAACTCTCTCCCTAAATTATTCAATATTTAGTGTTTTGCTGTATTTATGGTTCTCTTTGTGTGTATATAAGCGATGTGGAATTATTAAAAGTAAATTGCAGACATTTTGAAACTTCATTCTTAAATAGTTCAATGTACGTTTCCTAAGGATTTTTTTTAATAACCATAAAATCAATATCACAACTAAGAAAATAAAAACAATAAAATCTAATATAAGGTCCATAGTTAAATTATACAATTGCTCTTAAATGCCTTATATACCTGCTGAGTTTTAAAATTTGTATTGTTTTTGTTGTTGTTGGTTTTCTATAATCTGGTATCCAATAAGGTTCACACAATGTATTTAATTATTCTTTTTTATCTATTTCTAGCTAGAAGAGGCATCTTTCCCTTTTGGCTTATTTTTCATAACAGTAATTTATAGAGTCCAATCAGTAGTTTTACAGAATTTTACATATTCTGGATATTTTCTTATTGTCTCTTCATGATTATGCTCAGGCCAAATGTTTTCATTTTTTCCTACAAGAATTCTGCACAGTTAATGTTGTGTACTTCTTATTGTATATGCTAAGATCCAAGTAATCTTTGGAGATATTTTGAGACAATGTTAATGACCTTTTCTCCCGCAAACATTTACCTAATAGTTTTAGGATTCATTGATGATCATTGCCTCAACACTGTGATTTATGGAAGGTCTTGAAGTAATTTAAAGATGAACTCATTAAAAATAAAAACTATAGCCAGACAGACATTTTTAAAGGTTTATCTAATGGAAAAAGTAGATAAATAATATATAATTCTGAGGGTTAATTTTATTGTTTATTTTGTTATTGTTGCTAAAAGTTTACATATGGCTTTTAATATAAACCAGTTTCTAAGTCATTCAAGATTTTAAAATAAAGATGTAAATGATCATCAAAATGCATAATATCTAAGAATCACTTTCATTTCACTCAAAGCACATTAATAGATAACTGTTACAAATATATATTAATTTCATATTCCTACATGTAATTCAACTAAATTTAATGTTAATTTGTTGTGGGGTGGGGGGAGGGGGGATGGATAGCATTAGGAGATATACCTAATGTTAAATGACGAGTTAATGGGTGCAGCACACCAGCATGGCACATGTATACATATGTAACAAACCTGCACATTGTGCACATGTACCCTAAAACTTAAAGTGTAATAATAATAAAATTTTTAAAAAATGTATTATATATAAATTGAGTAAACCAATTTCCTTTTGGGATTTTCATAATTAATGAATGATTATAGACATTATTTCTTATGCCCTACATTAAATTTAAGAAGTATTTTCTACACTTTACCTCAAATGCCTTTAATTATGGTTGAAATGAACAAGAACATTTACCTATGCACTTCAAATAGAGGAGCGTGAGCATGAGAATGATGTTTGTCACAAGCAAATAATTACTTTGAGGATTTACAAATACACTCAATGGATCCAAAATTATCCAAAAATAGGAAAATAATAAAATGCCTGTTTGGAAAACATGATTTTGAAAAATAATCTGTCCTGCTCAGTAAAAATAGTTTGCATAACATTATCAGTTAATATTTAATCTCAGGATTGGTAACAATAAATCAGTAAGTGTAAAGGAAAGGTAGAAACCTTCCTCTTTCCCTCTTCCTCTCTCCCCATCATTTTCTTCCTTACAGATTATTAGTTGAGTAGTATCTAATGGAAAATAAAATACCGATCTTTAAATGAATGGTAACTAACACTTATCAAGTAGGTATTACGCATCAATCATGGGGATAAGCCCTTTTATTAATTACAGAATCAGATTTAACATTCAAGAAAAGCTTATGTGGTAGACACTATTCCTCCGCCCATTTTATAAATAGAGAAACTAAGGACCATCGGATATAGTCAATTTGTGTATTGCAACTACCTACTCATTCCTTCCTAAAAGAGTCACAATTTTTGTTAATTACCCAATCATCACGCATGAGTTTGTATTCTCGGGATCTTATCCAATACCAATTTATTTCAATAGAACTGATACCAGTAATTGTATGAGACCCAACTCCCCAATTCTTCAATCATGAAGCTAAGTTGTCTAATAAGCTTCTGGAAAAAAAATGTACTCATTAATATCAATGGACACAGAAAAAAAATATTTTAGCTTCTTCCCCTGAATATGATTGTGTTTGGGTAATAACAAGATTACTTGCAGTATGAGCTGCAGTTTGAAGATGAAACTGATTATGAGCATGGTAGATGTGACAGATAAAATAAATTCTGCATCTTTGATAAGATATGCATAAATGTTAGCCAGGGAACGAACCAGTCCTGAAAGTTGTGCTACCTGTCCTTATTGTGTAATGAAGTTTAAGTCAGTTTGACTCAGGGTTGCTTTTATATGTAATCAAAAGTATCCTAATTAAAACAGAGGTTGTATTAGTCAGAGTTCTTCAGAGGAAAATAGCCAAATATATATATATTTCTGCCTATACATAATATATATTTACATAAATATATTTGTCTATATTATATGTGATATACACAAAAATAGACTTTTTCAACAAAGAATTGGCTCATGTGATTATGGAAGATGGTGCATCCCAATATCTGCAGGGTGATTCAGCAATCAGGAGACCCAGGAAATCTTACGGTTTAATTCTAGACTGAGTCCAAATGCCTGAGAACCGTAGAAGCCAATATTGTATTTCCATTCCAAAAGCTGGCAGACTCAAGACCAAGGAAGGGCCCGTGTTTCCCTTTGAGTCCAAAAGCAGAGCAAAAGCTAGTGTCCCAGTCCGAATCCATCAGGCACAAAGAATTCTCTCTGACTTGGAGGAGAATCAGCTTTTTGTTCCATTCAGGCCTTCATCTGATTGGATAAAGCTGACCCACCCTGTGGAGGGCAGTTTCCTTTACTCAGTCTCCCAACTTAAATGTTAATCTCACCCAAAACACGCTGAGAAATAACCAGTGTCACATTTGACCAAGTATTTGGTATCCCGTGGCCCAGTCAACACATAAAATTAACCATCACAAGTCTACCCATCGTCAACTTAGCACATACATACTTCTTAAATATACAAAATCTTCAAATAAAGACAATGACAAGGTCATGATCCTGCTTAACATGACACAACTCTCCTGTGTACAACCAAAAATACATTAACCCCCTCCCCAGAAAAGTGAAGTTCTTCACTGATGCCTACCCTTCTCCTTGATATCTTATAACTTAAACACTGTACGTAACATTAAAAATACTGAAGTACTATGTTATGAAGTCAATATATCTTATGTCAATTGGAAAGTGACTAAAAGGAAAAATAAAACAGATATTTGCTTAATATGTATGCATAATTTCCACACACATATGTACATAGATATGCATATACACACACACATTCATAACAAAATAAGGAAGATGGACTCATGACAACTATGGTCCTCATTCCTTTAACTTGTTTTGTGATTATAGCTGCTATTTATATCTACCTTCTTCCAATGTCCATTTTGCATTATCTTTGCTTTCACCAAGCACTTCAGCTGGCCATGGTTCTTAACCTAGTAGGGTAACTCAGACTTTATAAAGGACACTAGTAGAACTGTCTAGATGATTGAAGTTTTCAATTGACCTTAATTATAGGGCATGGTAATAGTAAGAGACACCTTAAGGGATGTCCTGTATTCCAGACATACATTTTCTTACCTCCATTGTGGACTGGTAGTCCAATTTCTTTTTGGCAGTCAGGATCAATCAGCCCAGCCAGCACAGTAACTTCCTTTCTTGCCTGATAGTGCAGAGAAATAAGAACCCCAAAGTGACAGAGTGGCAGTCTTAACCACCACTCATTAGCATCTTTAAATCTAATCAAAGAGTAAATTTCAGAAACCACAAAACAAATCCAGAAAATTCATCCTTAAAATTCTGTTCTAAGAAATAACAAGGATCAGAACAGAGGTAAAATAAAGACTAGACAAAAAAAAAAAAAAAAAACAGAAAAAAATTAATGAAAGTTTTGTCTTCCTGAAAAGATAAAATTGACAAAACTTTAGCTAGATCAATAAAAAAAAAGAGATGAGCCAAATAACAAAATTAAAATTGAAAGTGGGAACATTATCACTGACAGCAACAAAATACAAAAGATCCTAAGGGACTTTTATGAAGAGTTATTCTCAAATTGGATAACCTATACAAAAGTATAAATTCCAAGAAACATACAACATACCAAGACTGAATCATGAAGGAATAGAAAATCTGTTAGGAATAATAATGAGTAAGGAGATAGCTTCACTGGTGACTCCTACCAAACATTTAAAGAAAATTAATACCAATCTTTCTCAAATTCTTTCACAAAAAAATAAAAAGAAAGGCACACTTGCAAATTCATTTTATGAAGCCAGCATTACAGCATATCAAAAGTAAACAAGTAAGGACACGATAAGAAAAGAAAATTTCAGGCCAATATCCCTGATGAACATTGATGCAAATATCCTCAATAAAATACTAACAAGTCGAATTCAACAGCACATCGAAAGGATTATACACTACAATCAAGAGGGATTTATTCCAGGATGCAAAATAGTTCAATGTACACAAATTAATAAATGTGATACACATTAACCGAATGAAGGACAAAAATTATAGAATCATTTTAATAGATGCAGAAAAGCATTTGAGAAAATTCAATGTTTTTTAATGATAAAAATCTTCACCCAGTTAAGTATGGAAGGGATGTACTTTGACATAATAAAGAGCATACATCACAAGTCCACAGCTAGCATCATACTCTATGGGGAAAAGTTGAAATCTTTTTTCTCTAAGATCAGAAATAAGACAAGGATGCCCACTCTCACTGCTTCTACTCAACAAAATACTGGGAGTCCTAGCTAGAGCAATTAGGTAGGAAGAAGAAATAAAAGGCATCCAAATCAAAAAGAAAGAAGTAAAATTGTTTTAAGACGACATGATCTTATATATAGAAAACCCTAAAGACTTAATTAAAAAAACTGTTAGAATTAAGAAATTCAAATTAAGATTCAAAATCAGTTAACACAGTATCTGAAAGGGAAATTAAGAAGATAATACCATTTATAATAGAATCAAAAAGCAAAATAAAATACATAGGAATAAATGTAGTCAAAAAGGTAAAAGATCTGAAAACTGTAAAACACTGATGAAAGAAACTGAAGACACACATACAGTCATGTGCCACATAAGGACATTTGGTCAATGACAAGCCACATACACAACAGTGGTTCCATAAGATTACAATACTGTTTTTTTACTGTAACTTTTCTACAGCTAGACACATAAATACTTTCCATTGTGTTACAATTCCCTACAGTATTTAGTCCAGTAATATGCTGTGCAGGTGTGTATCCTAGAAGCAATAGGCTATACCACGTAACCTAGGTGTGTAGTAGACCATATATACTGCCTAGGTTTTTGTTAAGTACACACCATATTGGCCATACAACAATAAAATTGCCTAAGTATGCATTTATCATAAGTGTCCTCATGATTAACTGACACATGACTGTAAATAAAAACATATGCTGCGTTCATGGATCAAAATCAATACTGTCAAAATATCCATGCTACCCTACTATCTGCCATACTACCCAAACTACCCTACCTACAGATTCAATGAAATACCTGTTAAAATTCCAATGACTTTTTTCACAGATATTTTTTAAAATCTTACAATACGTACAGAACCACAAAAGACTGCAGATAGCTAAAGTGATCTTGAGAAAGAAGAACAAAGCTGGAGATAGCACACTTCTTGATTTCCAATTATATTACAAAGTTGTGGTAATCAAAACAGCCTAATACTGGCATGAAAACAGACACAAAGGCCAGCAGAACACAATAGAAAGCCCAGAAATTAACCCACATATATACAGTCAACTAATCTTTAACAAAGTTGCCAAGAAAACAAAATGGAGAAGGATGGTGTCTTCATTGAATATGTTGGGGAAGCTGGATAACAACACACATACACACACACAAAATTATATTTTTACCTTACACCATATGTCAAAATAAACTCAAAATGGATTAAAGATTTAAATGTCAGACCTAACATTTTTAAATTCCTGGAAAAAATTCTAGGGGAAATTCTCTATTACATTGGTCTTGTCAATAATTTGTTTATACGATACCAAAATCATAAGCAACAAGAGCTAAACTAAATGAATTGCACTACATCAAACAAAAGAAGTTACGCACAGCAAAGAAAACAAAATAAAAAGGCACCCCAAAGAATGGGAGAAAATATTTTCAAATCACATATCCAAGGAAATAAGAATTAAAAAGATAATAGGACTTATAATAGAATCAAAAAGCAAAATAATCAATATCCAAAATATTTAAGAATCACATAAAACCCAATAGCAAGAAAACAAATAACCTGACTTAAAAATAGGCAAAATAACCTAAACAGACATTTCTGAAAAGAAGACATGCAATAGCCAACAGGTATCTAAAAATGTGCTGAATTTCATCAATCATCAGGAAAGCATAAGTTAAGACTACCATGAGATAACACCTCACATCTGTTAGGATGGCTTTTATTAAAAATTCAAAAGATAACAAGGTCTTCAAGCTTATGGAGAAAAGAGAATCCCTTATACATTGTCGGTGGAATGTAAATGGGCACAGTCTTTATGGCGAACAGTGTGGAGGTTCCTCACAAAATAAAAAATAGAGCTACCATATAATCCAGCAGTCATAGTTCTGGGCATATATCCAAAGGAAATAAAATCAGTATGTTGAAAAGATATTGGCACTTCCATGTTCACTGAAGTATTATTCACCATGGTGAACATATGGAAATAACCTAAGTGTCAACCGAAAGATAAATGGATAAAGAAAATGTGATATATGTGCACAATGGAACACTATTTAGCCTTAACCAAAGAAGTACATTCTGCCATTTGTGAAAACATTGATGAATCTGGAGGACAGCATGCTATGTAAAAGAAGCCAGACACAGAAAAACAAATAGTTCATGATCTCACTCATAGGTGAAATATAAAAGACTGGAACTCATAGAAACAGAGGGCAGAAGGGTGGCTACAAGGAGTTTAGGGATGGGGGAAATGGGGATAGTGGTCAAAGCATACAAACTTGTAGGTATAAGATGAATAAGTTCTGGAGACATTCAGGAGGGTGACTACAGCTAATGAAAATATATAATTGATATTTGCCAAGAGAGCAGATCTTAAGTATTCTTACCATACACACACACACACACACACACACACACACACAAACACACACACACACAGAAAGCTAACTATGTGAGGTGATGAAAACATGAATTGGCTTGATTTTGGTAATCACTTCACAATATATATGTACATCAAGACATCACAACGTGCAACTTGAATATATATTATTTTTATTTGCCAATTGTATCTCAATAAAGCTGGGGGCAGGGGGAAAGACTTGAGGACCATAAGCCACTACCTAAAGCTATATAGAATCCACCTCTAAATCCAGCCACCTGCTCAGTACCCAGAACCTTCCTCAAAAAGCACGCTAAACCAGTATCTGCTCCCCACCCAAACTAGTAATGATTTTAAAGATCTGCTTTCTCAGAACCACTCTCAGTATCAAGATCTGGATTAATCAGGGTTCACCAGGGAAACAAAAACATGAAAATGTTTACTCATTTATTTATTTTATCTATTTATTATAATAAACTGGGTCATATGATTATGGAGGCTGGCAAGTCCCAATATCTGCAGAATGAGTCCATAAGCTGGAGATCCAGTAGAGCCCGTGGTTTAGCTCTAGTTTGAGTTCAAAGACCTGGGAAACAGGAGAGCAAATTCCAAGCTGAAGGGTGGCAGGTTCGAGACCCAGGAAAAGCCAATGTTTCAATTTGAGTCTGAAGACAAGAAAAAAGCTGATGTATCAGTTCAAAGGCAGACAGACGAAATAATTATCTCTCACTTTGGTCAGTTTCTGTTTGTTTGTTTTATTCAATTCTTCAACTGATTGGATGAGGCCCACCAAATCATAAAGAGCAATGTTTGACTCAGTCTAATCATTTAAATGTTAATGTCATCCAGAAACACCCTCATTGAAACACCCAGAATAAAGTCTAACTAAATATCTTGGCACTCTGTGGCCCAGTTGAGTTAACACATAATATCATCACAGAGGTTAAGATTGTGAATAGTAGAGGCAGAATTTGAAACTGGGTGCTCTGAGTCAAGAACTTTGGCTTACAAACACTAGCAAATATTGATACATATACTTCAGCGAAAAAGGAAAGTTATGTCTTAGGTGAAGTATAAATAACCCTGAAAGGAGGCTCTGATACAAATTACCATCACCACGGATTTTCCATTTTTGCTTAAATTTCCCAACACTCATAAACACCAAAGAAATTTCTTAAGACTTGTTTTTTTGGTAACCAGTTTATTCTGTTGGAAAGTTGGGAGGATGAAGTCAAAGTTTCTTCCAAAAGCTTCAAGTCTTCAGTGATTAGAATGTCGATAATATCAGTTTAAGAATAAGAATTTTGATGGAAGAATTTAACTTGGGGTTCTAGTGAGATATGCATATGGAAATATCAAAGAGTGGCCAGTCCACAATTCAACTGAAAGATTAGAACAAGGTATATAAACCTGTAATGGTGGGGTCTCCTTTTTCTTTATTATATATATATATATATGTATATTTATATATACATATATATGTATATATTATTAAAGCATTATATATATATATGCTATACTGAGATATATTTCAGATGCCATACAATTCAACCATTTGAAGTGTACAAGTCAATGGTTTTCAGTGTATTCACAGAGTTATGCCACGGTCTCCACAGTCAACTTTAGAATATTTTCATTATCTGAAAAAGAAACCTGGGTCCAAAAGCAGTCATTTCCCCTTTCCACCCAACCCCCCAGGCATGGGGAACCACCAATTTACTCTGTTTTCAAAGATCTGGCCTACTATGGAGAGAAAATACCATGAAGATAATATCCATAGTGAAAGAAGAGCTACAAGGAGGCCTCCAGGAAATACAGGGGAGCTTAACATATCTCTTATGAAACATCTAAAGGACAAGAAATGCACTCACTGTTTGGAGATGGAAACAGAAATGTGCCATTGAATTGGGATCATCCTGTTTGCCCAAAGTGTATTAGAACAAGATATGCATAAATGTTTCTCACACACCAAATGTGTCCCATGAATGAGAGAGTTTGGCTGAGGACATTGAGTCTGCTCTAATAGGCCACTTAGGGAGCAGACGGACCTACAACTACAAGGCCTAGAAGGGACCCCTGGGACAGGGGAGCAGTTACAAGTAACCAGTAGATATACATCCATTCTTCACCTGAGGTCAGGAGTTTGAGACCAGCCTGACCAACATGGCAAAACCCCGTCTCTACTAAGAATACAAAAATTAGCCGGGTGTGGTGGTACATGCCTGTAATCCCAGCTACTTGGGAGGCTGAGGCAGGATAATTGCTTGAACCTGGGAGGCAGAGGTTGCAGTGAGCTGATATCACGCCACTGCACTCCAGCTTGGGTGACAAAGCAAGACTCCATCTCAAAACAAACAAACAACGAAAAGAAGATATGCATCCATTCTTGTTAAGTGAACTACAGAAGAGAGAGCCCAGCAAGAGATCTTTAAGGAATCCTCAGAAGTTCCTTGTCAAGAAAGTGGTAAACACAGTCCTGCCTCATGACCCATCTATCTTTTCTTCTAACAGAGAAAACAATCAGAGCTTTCCAGCTCGGTGAAACCCAGAAGGGCCTGCTAGATGGGAAAGAAAGTAGGAGTAACTATACAATCTCGATATATACCCAGGGGAAAAAACCTTCCTGGTACAATACGAGTGAGCATAAGATAGTTTTACATAAGAGCAGCGTGGTTCTCTGACTTTTCCTCCAAGCTTCACAGATCCAAGAGGAAGTTTGCTCACTGAAAGCAGTTTGGGCATATTCAGGCATCTCTACAATAATTTTCAAGGATACAATGTCACTCTCTCTCAATTTGCCCTTAGCAGATGCACACTTCACAGTAGCTCTTTGATGGTTTCCTTGCATTTCCCTGTAAGATGGTGATAAAACACATTCCTTAGATAATGATAGGAAGACAAAAATTGAGCCATGCATGTAAATGGTTTTGCTCTTTATAAGTAAAAATTATGTTTTTGTTTTATTATTTTTGCCATTATTCTCTTCTCAGTACTACTATAAAAAAAAACACTGTGGTGATTAAAAATAGTCTGTTTAATCAAACTACCTAAGGTAGAATCCTGGCTCCATCTTTCAGTAACCATTGCATGGGGGCAAGTAATTTTATCTCTCTTAGCCTCTTTTCTTTCATCCATAGAGTAAGAATGATAATACAATATTTCTTGCAGAGTTTTGGTAAAAATTCAGTGAGCTACAACAGAAAAAACATTCAGTAAATGTTAACCAGTTATTGAAACTTTAGTATTCATAGAGGCTGCTGGCACCACAGCCGGGGATTCTCTACTCTGGGTCCATGAAGCCTGGCTGGAGGGACAAACAGAAAAAGCCACCAGCCAAGATCATGTGTAACTAGTGCCCTCTTGGGATCAAAGAAAAGAATCAAAATTACTGAGGAATTTGGAAAAGGAAGAGGCATGACGTGGGAACGCTAATCCCACAAGAGCTATTTATCACGGACCCCACTCAGGGACCAGGATGCTATGGCAGCCAGTGAGTCAGTTGAATGAAGCTGAAAGTTATTTTTTGGTCTAAGAAAATAAATCGTCTGAATAGGGTCTCCATGTGGTTTTCACAAGGGTGGGGAAAGTTGATTTGGATTGTATGACGAAAAGAAAACAAAATTTACAACCACAAAACAGAGTACAAAGATTCCAAAACTGGCAAGAGGAAACCAAGAATTTTGTAAATAGTTCATAATTCAGTTTCATTCACATCCTCAATCCAGCAGGATCTATGACTGAGATCAAGTTCCTCTCTCTCTCTCTTCCTTTTGATTTACTACTGTTTTTCCCTTTAGATCCATTCATCTTTTATTCTAAATAGAATATCCATGATTGATTAGGTTACTACTGGGCACTTTCTGTTTAAGAGCTGATGGGAATTTTCAGTGTACTAATAATTTGATATGACGTTCAAGTTATTTTATTCTTACTGCATTATTTTATTTAACCAAAGCTTAGTAAACTCTGTTGTAAGTTTGTTTTAAAAAGAAAAGAAAAAATAAAAATAATATTTTCTCATTACTTTGCCTTTTCAGTGTCCACTATATTAAATTACTTTCTTCTAAATTGTATTGCATTTTCCCTACAGGAATTGACGGCTGTCTAATGGATTTATGCAGTGTTTATATAAGGTAAAGAACACTTCAGTAAAAAATTGATTCAATGTAGGTACACTGTAATTGTAGTAATGCAACTTGACAGGATGAAGTTGCTTTTTTTTTTTAAGTCTGTTTTGTAAAGGCATTCTTGGAATTTTGAGGCTTTTCTCTTTGCAAAATGGTCTTCTTTTGTGGCTTGACTGTACACAAAGCAAAGAAAGCATAGGAGAATATATGTCTCTCTCTCTCTATGTATATATATATAGATAGATACAGACATACGTATGTGTATCTATATATTTAAAATTGAAGAAATTATCAAAATTCCTTATTTGAAAATTACAATAAAATTACTATAACTAAAACATTTCACTTCAGATACTTCATGCTGATCATAAATGAGGGGCATGGATTTAGAAGGTAAAAATATATGGAGAAAAAATTTCAGGAGTATACGACTTGTTTCCATGCATTCTGCAGGAACTGTAAATTTCTCCTTCTTCTCAATATCCACTTAAGTTCACCTCTTTTTCCATTACATAATTAGCCAAATCAAATAGAAATACAACTTTGCAATCTTTTCGTATTAGGATGCTACATTATTAATTAAATAAGTACACAAAGCCCAATGGTGGATAATTGCTCCTAATCAATATATGTTATGGGATCATAATCTCTATTTTGAGGTCATGATTAATAATCTAAAAGCTGGATGTTGAATTTGTTTAGCTATCCATTATGATTTGACTTTGAAGCTGTTATAAAATTTTTTATTTGGCCAGCCAGAGTTGTCATTAGGACTCCTCACCTCCACTCCTGGCCCCACTCCCATTTCGAGGCCTTCAAGGTCCATAGTCAAAGACAACATAGGTAGCCCCTTTCTGACACAACTATGATAGCCAGGAGCTTCCCTACTGCTACGTTTGCCTCCTGCTGTGAACTAGTTCACAATATTGTACTTTTCGTCAAATGACAACTCATGAACCATCACTTTTATAAGAGCCTAACAACTTCAGCTAACTACTTCTCTGCACAAACATGACAACTTCTGTCTCATCCTTCCATTTCACCTTTCCCTTTCTATAATTGTAGGTTTTATAATTAGCCATATGTGTCCCTTCCTTGTCATTAGATTGTGAATCCACTTAGATAGGGACCATATTATCTTTCATTCTACACACCAAATGCATAGTTAAGGTGAACACTACAGATAATGACAGAGAGCCAACAGGCTGATGTGAGCAAATTTGAAATAGGAGCTTAAAATATGATGACTTTTTTTTTTCTAAAAGGCTGCCATAAAAGCATAAAGAGACTTCAAACCTGAAAATGAGTATACTAAAACTAGGAAGCAAAGTGTCAGAAAAGAAATACTATAAACACAGGACACTGACCCAAGGCCACCTGACCTGTGAATTCACTTCTCATGTTCCTCTCTTTCTCCCCTTGGTGTGAACATTTGGCCCTCTACTGAACTCGTTAACCCAGTTGCTATGGTTTCGAAGTTTGTGTCTCCACAAAGTTAGTATGTTGGAACCTAAGACCCAATGTGACAGAATTAGAAGGTGGGGCCTGGCTGGGTGCAGTGGCTCGCTCCTGTAATCCCAACACTTTGGGAGGCCAAGGTGGGTGGATCACCTGAGGTCAGGAGTTAGAGATCAGCCTGGCCAACATGGTGAAACCCCGTCTCTAATAAAAACACAAAAATTAGCCAGGTGTGGTGGTGCACGCCTGTAATTCCAGCTACTCGGGAGGCTGAGGTAGGAGAATTGCTTGAGCCTGGGAGGCGGAGGTTGCAGTGAGCCAAGATAGCACCACTGCACTCCAGCCTGGGTGGCAGAGTAAAACTCTGTCTCAGAAAAAAAAAATAGGAGGTAGAGCCTTTAAGAGATGATTAAGTCATGAAGCTTCCACCCTTATAAATAGCAACCACCTTAGAAACGGCTGGAAGGAGCTAGCTGGGCCTCCTATGTCGTTCTGCCTTCTACCATGTGAGGATACAACACTTGCCCTTTTGGCCACATGAGGATGTACCGAGAAGGCCTTCACCAGACGTCAAATGCCAACACTTTGACCTTAGACCTCCCAGCCTCCAGAACTGTAAGAAATAAATTTCTGTCGTTTACAAACTATCCAGTTTCAGATATTTTGTTAAAACAGCACAAAGACACCACTCCTTCCTATAAACCACTTTTTCTACATGCCTATTATGTGCCAGCCACCTTCCACCAAATTTCAGACTGTCCACTTGATTTATATCCTGTGGTTTGTGGGGTCTTTTTCCCAATAATTTCACTACTCCTGCTTTTGAAAAACATTCTACATACCTATGAATATACATGTTACCTCATTTGGTAAGAAAAACATCTCAATAGCAAACACATTGAGGAAAGTTCCTCCAAAACTTGCTGCACATTTGTAAAGTTTAGATGACCAGGTAAAGAACTGGGATTAAATCAAGAAACTAACATCTTTTTTGGGTGAAGGTGGTAAAACTAGGGGCAAATGACACAGTCAGGTATGTAAAGCAGGAATGCTAAGCCAAACTCATCAATATTAAAACAAACAAGGAGGAACTCTAGACCAGATGTGTAAACTGAATCAGAGCAGACCCTGTGATGCAAGTAAATTTAGAGAACGAATGGCCTTTGGAATTAATAACCACTGGTGTGTATATGGAACTATAACTACCTGATAATGTAGAGACCAAATTACCTTGGGAATCTAATAACCTTGGGTGTATCCACATGATTATATCCACCTGACTGTATGCTTAAAATCACTGTTTTCCATGAGTTTCTGACACTCCCCAAGTGGCATTTAATACACAGACATATCTTTTGCAATTTTCAGAAACCGATGATATTTATTACATGGAGAGACAGCAGATACCTTGAAGGTGAAGACAGTGATTCATTTTTCTTTAAGAGGCAATATAGCAGGATGGTTAACAGCAAGGGTTCAAGCACTGGTGTGCTGAAGCCATTCACTCTCGTCCCAAGACTACACTGATAAATATTAAAAAATTTTATGACCCAGTTGTTAAACCTCTATTGATTGCCTGAAATCTGCTATGGTAGGAGTGTCTAAACAACGAAAACAGCAAACACTACAAACAAACACTTGTCTTAGAAAGCCCATTTACCAGCACAGTATTGGATGATTTGGGACCCAGCTAAACCACATATTGTGGGGAAATTATGTAATTAATTGTGAAGAAATTATTTAAGACATCTGGGCCTCAGTTTCCTCAAATGAAAAATAATGGTAAAACCTGTTTCAGAGTGTTATTGGGGAAATACCCAAATTGAGTGTTCTGTTTCCTGCCAAGACCTTTGACTCACATATTTCTACAAGTTTCTGCTATTCCTTCAAAATACATTTATTTCATTTGGAGGCAATATCCTTTACCTAATTGATTACATTGATAATGACAGTATTTCAAATATGAACAACACTTTGAGGAGGTAATTATACCTCTCTAACAACTTTCAAATCATAGTCCATAACTATCTGTCTACACAGGACAAACTTAAATTTGGGTATCATAACATTGAAAAGGCTAATATAACATTTCGTTAGATAGCAATGCCTACAAAATATAATTACAGTGGCATAGAACATATTAAACACCACAGTTGAACTAAATATCTGGTTATATTTGAAATGAGATAAACATGAATGGAAATTTGAGTGCCATCTTCATGAAGCTTGGGAAAGTGGAAAGCTTGTGAGATTGGAATCAGAAGACTTCAGGTTTGGTGTTAGCTTACTGTTATATATTGTGACTTGTGGATAAATCATTCAACCTTAACTTTTAAGCACATATCTGAAGGCCAGAAATCCAAATATCTGTTATATTTACATGCAAGCTTATCTTGAAGATTGAATTAGATAATATCTTTGTAATCATTTTATAAGATGTAAATAAATGTAAAAAAAAAAAGGTTTGTTATACCTTAGCAGTTAGACTACTACCACTAATATGGTGTCTTTTTATTTTTAAAAATGTCAGATTGTCCTAAGCTATTTGATATAGCTTGGATGTTTGTCCCCTCCAAATATCATGCTGAAATGTGGTTCCCAGTGTTGAAGGTGGGGCCCAATGGGAGGTGTTGGATAGTGGGGACAGATCTCTTATAAATGGCTTAGCTCCATCCCCTTGGTGAAAAGTGAATTCTTGCTCTGTTAGTTCACATGAGGGTGGGCTGTTTAAAAGAAGCCTGGCACCCTCTCCCATCTCTCTCTTGCTCTTCCTCTTACCATGTGACTTGATGGCTCCCCTCTGCCTTCTGCCATGATTGTAAGTTTCCTGAGGCCCTCATCAGAAGTGCTGTGCTTCCTGTACAGCCTCCAAAACTGTGAGCCAAATAAACTTCTTTTCTTTATAAATTACCCAGTCTCAGGTATTCCTTCATAGCAGCACAGGACAAACTAATACACCATCTATAATGTACTGGTTTAGACAGATTTCTGACTAAAGGGATGGGGAAAACAAAATGACCTTTAAGATTCTTCTTTGGTTTAAAATTGTGAAATTTTAAAATGCCTATTCTTTGAATCGCAAACTGGTAAAATATCAGAGGAAAGAGTATTAATTTATGAAAAATTGGGATGATATAAATAATTTGAGATTTCTAAGTAAATCACATAGTGTGTCAAAAGAATTAAGAGCAATTAATTTCTTAGGTTTTTCAGGAACCAAAGGTGTCAAAATCCCAATGGAAAAAATGTTTATATCCTCAGGGAACATCTTAAGTGGTGATAGTAGCTCTAATTAATTCTGAAATTCATCTTAATCTACTGGCCAAGGCACCCACAAGTGTTAAAGAAAAAGCTATTATAGGTAAATTAATAGTCCTACACTAGTAACAAAGCCACAGTTAGCATATTTAGATAAATATTCTTAAAAGGAAACCTGATTTCTTAACCTTTTATGAAGTTATCTTTAATTGAACGATAACATTGCATAGTGATTCAAAGCACATTATCACAGATTCTGGAGCCAGACTGTTCAGGTTGGAATCACAGATCAGCCTCTTGCCAGATGTGTAATTTTGGGCAATGCTTCTAATCTTTCTGTGCCTCAGCTTCCTTACCTATAAAATGAGAGCAGTAATAATATCTTTGTTTTGGCCTTCGTGTTATAAAGATCAAATGAGTTCAATTACTCAAAGCACTTAGAACAATGTACGACATATATTTTGTCATTGCTATTGTAATAAGATGCGGATCTACCTCCTCCTCTAGCATGCTCCCTATCCCTGTTCTTCAAAAAAGCACTCACAGAGTCACACATCTAACACTTTGTATTCCCTACTTTAATCTCTTTTTTTGAGAGGAATGCTTGACTCTAATAGCCTAAAATTAAGGCTTTTCTCACTACCTATACAATATATTCCATTAAATACTCAATTATTAATAGTTTACATATTTGATATGATTTAATGTTCACTAATACCTGTAATGTAAGCATATTATTGTCTCCATTACACAGAAGCAAAAAAAGGAGACACAAACACTTTAAGTAACTTGCTCATGGTCACCTGTGTAGTATGTGTAAGCTAAAACTTCAACCCGGATTTGATTATTGAACAACTCATGTTCCTCAACTAAGCTGTGACGATGAAATCAGAACAGCAGTAGCCTGTGGGAGATAAAGAAAGGAGCAGGGCTGGTTGCAATTGGTAAGATGAAACTTACTGGGATGATAAGACGTGGTCTGCATTGTGATGGGAGCAGTGGTTCCATGGCATGTACCTTTTTCAAAACTACCAAACTGTACACTTAAGATTTGTGCACTTCTTTTTCCCACTTCTTTGTCAACTATGCACTTTAAATATGTGCATTTTGTTGTATATAAAATATATGCCTCCAGGCCTTTACGTTATTTATGCTACTATGCTTCCTTACCCCCAAGAAGCCTTAATAGTGACCCAAAGTAATTGTTCTCCTACTCTTTTATTATTGTGGTTACAGCAACTTTGTGCTACACGTTTACTTATATTCTCAAGTTTTTTCAGTATTTATAGATCTTGCTTACAGCATGGTTTTCTCAGTAGCATAGAACATAAGTTTTATTTCTTTTCTTCAGCAACTGCATCTAGCTATATATAAACTCATTTAGAAAAATGATATGTGGGCCAGGTGCAGTGGCTCTTGCCTGTAATCCCAACACTTTGGAAGGCCGAGGTGGGCGGATCAACTGAGGTCAAGAGTTTGAGAACAGCCTGGCCAGCACGGCGAAACCCCATCTCTACTAAAAATACAAAAAATTAGCCGGTTGTGGTGGTGCAGGCCTGTAATCCCAGCCACTTGGTAGGCTGAGACATGTGAATCACTTGAAGCTAGGAGGCAGATGTTGCAGTGGGCCGAGATCGTACCACTGCACTCCAGCCTGGGCGACAGAGCAAGGCCCCATCTCAGAAAAAAAAAAAAAAAAAATGTAAGTATGTGAGGCAGGGGGAGAAACATCTCATATTTTTTGCATGCATCTTTCTATTCAAGTCTCTGTATCCTTAACTGGTGAATAAAGTGTTAAAGCTATTTGAGAGGCTGAGGCAGGACAATCACTTGAACCCGGGAGGTGGAGATTGCAGTGAGTGGAGATTGAGCCACTGCACTCCAGCCTGGGGACAGAGTGAGACTCCATCTCAAAAAATAAAATAAATTAAAGTATTAATGGTAAATAATTCTGTTTTTATAGGACTAATACCATCAATTTAGGAATAAAATGATTTGCGTTAATTTGTGAAGGACATTTTAATTTAATTTCTTCCTCATTGTGATAACAACTGAAAATGCAAAGCTCCCCCTATACACACACACATATACACAAACACACACACTTATGCATGCATGCACACAGACACACAGGAGAAGGGGGTTGCTTCAACAGGAGGATAATAATTTTTCATATTGTCTCTCATTTACTTACAAAATAGTAATGTGGAGGAGCCCTGATTTTGAATGTTATCCTGTGTAAAGTATAAAAACGTGGTCATTGGACTTGCTATTGTTCAGTCAGAGAATGATCATCATCAAGAATCAGATGACCCTACAGCTTGAAAACAGAATGCAGCACTAGGTTGTACTTTAATGTACCTACAGCTTTCTACGTATGGTTTAGAAACAGAAGGGTAAGAAAATAAGGGTGAAGGGGTGTCTCTAGCAATTTCTTTAAACATGTATATGAAGCTTTGTCCTTTATGTGGAAGAACGTATGTTGCACTTAGAGAAAAGATTGTTGAATCTGGACCTATATTTACTGTCTCTAGAATTTGGTATTTGTTGTTGGGAAAGGTGTGTGTGTGTGTGTGTGTGTGTCCCAGATAACTAGAAATAATAAAGAAGAATATGCCAAACTCACATTGGCTGGGATAAATTAATGAGATCAAGACTTAGAGTGCTAAATTTCATCCTAGACAGACTTATTAAAAAGTACTGCAGCCTATTCCATGTACTTTAGGATTAGTATCTTAGACTTTGGCTTATATACTGCTGATGGCTATCTTATCCTAGAGAGTTTGTAAGTGGAAGAAGAGGAACTACACTTAGAGTAAGAGCCCATGTGTATTCCTCTAAAGATGATAGGGGTGAGTTGGATATTGATGTAGTAGAAGTTTGAAGAAAGGATACTGTCTCCAAAGTGGGGAGACTTTCACAAAGCTAGGATCTAGAATGTATCTTAGGAGTGATCACTTCAAAATGGTTTGGATACTCTTTCTTGGCCTATGAGAAAATCTCATTTGGTGTTCAATTGTCTTTAGTTTTTACAGGGATTTTCCATTCAGCAACTTCCAATTCTTCCTTCAAGTTTCAAGTACCTATAGCCTTTCATGGTGATGAAATGCAGAATAAGAGGAAGGACCATCAAGGGAAATGTTGGTCATTCTGCTTGTACCCTTTTACTGGGGAAATTCAGAAAAAGTTTTCATAGTTAATAATTAGCAGAGAAGGTCACTATGGCTCATAATAGATGGCCAAATGTCTGCTAGAGCTCCACGTGGAATAACAATTGACACAAGGCAAATATGAAATGGGTATTCAAAAGTTCCTTTCTTCCCAACATATTACAATAAGGTTACCTTTTAAGGAGATGAGAAAGGTAATATAGCTCTGAATAATTAAATACAGTAAAAATACAATATTATATTCTTATGACTTTTTGTCTCCTTTTAAAAATCTCAAATCTCAAATACAGTACTTTGATCTTTAAGTGAAAACATAAAAATATTCAAAGAGGCTTGTCTGCAATGGGTTAATATCTTTAGAATTGTCCTAGGTAAGACACATTGGCCAACGGTGAAGAAATAGTTGTATATGTGGGATGTCCAAACAGAATTGGGTTTTTGTTGTTGTGCTTATTGAACTATAAAGTACCAGCATTGTCATGATTTTATTTTTATTACATGTCATCTGAAAAGAAAATCACATTCTTTCAACCCACTGATGAATGAACATTTGAGCCATGCAAATGTATTTCCATTTGAACTTTATATTTCTTTATTACTTCAAGTGACATTGATTTCACTGCCCTCAATATAAACTACATGCATTTCATTCAGAGGGGAAAAAAACTTCATATATGCAATGTCAATTTATATTGTAAAGGAACCAATAAACCCCTAAAACCTTATTATCTTTATAAATAACTTGATAATCTGTTGCTTGCAGAGCATTAAACATCTCTGTTCTAAACTTGCTTATAATCTAGTAAGGGACGCAAGAAAAAAATACCGAGATAAATAGGATGCAAGGCAGCATATGCTAAATATATTCACTGAATTTTTAAAAAACATCTTAAGTAAATTTCTCTTCTGCAGGGTATAAAGAAGCAGGCTGTGCATTATGAAAGATAAAAAAGATATTTTAAGGTAAAAAATGATCCTTTAAAAATTTTAGTTTAGTTGGGTAAGACATGGGGAATATGAACGCAAGGAGTGACTTAGAAGAGAATGAATATGAGGATTAGCTAAATCTAGTGATCTTCAGATTGTAAAGATAGAAAACTGATTTTACTGTGCTTCCTTAAAAATCCTTGTCGCGGCGGGTGCGGTGGCTCACGCCTGTAATCCCAGCACGTTGGGAGGCTGAGGCGGGCGGATCACGAGGTCAGGAGATCGAGACCATCCTGGCTAACACGGTGAAACCCCGTCTCTACTAAAAATACTAAAAATTAGCCGGGCGTGGTGGTGGCCCCTGTAGTCCCAGCTACTCGAGAGGCTGAGGCAGGAGAATGGCGGGAACCCGGGAGGCGGAGCTTGCAGTGAGCCAAGATCGCGCCACTGCACTCCAGCCTGGGCGTCAGAGCGAGACTCCGTCTCAAAAAAAAAAAAAAAAAAAAAAAAGAATTTGCCCTAAATTCCTAAGAATATTGCAAAGCACAGTAGAGGTTAGAGGGATACAAACTTTGGACTGGAGTAACCATGGAATACTTCAGGAGGAGACAGCAGATGAGTTGGTCTTTGAATGATGGATAAGGTTGAAGGATGGAGTCATAGGAATCATTTCAAGCATAGTATCAGGTTGATGCAAAAGTATTTGTGGTTTTTGCCATTAAAAGTAAAACCTTTATGCCACAGTTGTAAAGGCTTGAGATATGGGAGGGGAAGGGTCAAGAATGTTTAACAATTTTTATAAGAATTTTAAAGTCAGTCTTTAGTTTAAATCTACACATCTCCTACTCACCTTCTGTGTAACCTAACAATTATAATCCATTTTTTCATCTAGAAAATGGAAAAATACTGATGTAATAATGTTTTACAAAATTAAATGTAATATCCAATCACAGAGCCTTCCACTTGCAAGGGCTTTAAAAATAATAGTAGTAAGTTGGTGAGTGAGTTTACTGCTAACAGTCAGGTACTGGCTGAGGAATGTCAACGGACGTGGTTTACTGTATAACAATGCTCCTTCAAGAAAATGTTGTGTCTTGATGAGTTATCACACCCTATAATCCTGTGAGCTTTGTTTGTATTGATATGTGTTCGCTCTGTTTTGCAAAAATGTTACCATTTACAGCATAGGGCAACTTGAGCCAGTCAGTTTAAAAGGCTGCTAAAAATACGTCTCTCATTCTTAGGTGCTCAATCAATGTTCTTGCCTCACATTGGGAAGCAACAGTTGTCTACTTTGGTTAGAATATGGAGCCCAGACATGCAAGGAAGTTATGAAAGATAAGGCTAAAAATGCAGTTTGAAAATAGATTTAAAGAACCTTGTGCCAGAGTGACAAATTTTCAACATCATGCTCATCTACTTGCTTGCTCATCTAGATCAATAAATATTTTCAACTTAGCCATCACCTCCTCTATGAAATCCTGATTCTTTTAAGTAAAACTAATCAGTTCCATTTTATGACATGGCTGAACTCTACAAACTCATTGCATTTTACCTTGTTTACATTGTTATGTCCTCACCCTGGATGGTGAATTCTGTAGACTATATCTTATTCACTGTATTTTCATCGATTATGTTCACAGGAAATTTGTCACATAATAGATTCTCAATAAATGCTCCTAAATTTCAGTGGTGCTACTCAACCTGTTTTACTGTTGAATATCCTAATCATTTGCTACTGAACCACTAAGATAGCTTTTTCACTTTTCCACAAATCTCAGAATTACACAGGCAGCTCTGGTTCAACATGTAAACTCAGCACACACATGTTTTTCCTGAGATTTCTATTGGGTTGGTCACTCCTATAAAATTATGCCAAAAACACTTTTTTAATGTTATTAAACTCAGACAAAGAAAAGATCAGTAGTTAAAGCCATAGTGGATGAGAGATTTCAACAAATTTCTGAAAGATTAAATGCAGTTGGACTAGTGGTAATGATAAAGAATCAGAAGTCCTTTCCTAGAATACGGGTTAAGAGAGCAATAGCAGTGGAGCGAGACCATGTACCCATGGGATAACCCTATAAAGAGAGGATTCAAAGATATCAGAGTATGCCAAAGTTAGAGGTGGGACTGAAAACATGAAAATGATTGAAGGTCTCCCTAGGAAACAATTTCCTCTCATCTTCACTACTCCCATCTTTCAGATAATAGACACTCATCTGCTAGCCAAAAATTCTAGTGTTATTACCTAAATAAATTGAACACACTTTCTGGACAAAACTAGGACAGTTTGAAGCAAAGTCTTCTTTATCTCAGCATTTAGGTGTCACTCAAAATGATGTCTGGAACCTAATCAACTCACCCCAAAGCAATTTGACAAGGGCTGCCCTTATGTATAGAAACCCAGTCAATCTTTCCACTGCACTTATTCTTAAATATAAATAAAAAAACAAGGATAACCGGACATTAAAGGATGCAACACGATTCTGGAATAAACAGCCATACTTCACTCAAAAGAAACAATGGGGTGAGACTTCAGGCTTCCAGGACATAATACCTTCAAAGACTATGAAGCAATGTCTTCAAAATTGTAAGAGAAAATGTTTTTCAATCTAAAATTTTATATACAGGAAAGCTATCAATATTGCATAAGACAGAGTAAAGACATTTTTACACTCTGGTTTCAGGAAATGTATCACGTTGCTTAAGAAATAAATAAAGGTGCTTAGGCAGATCAAGATAGTAAATAAAGGTGCTTAGGCAGACCAAGAGGAAATACAGGAAAAAAAAAAGAGCCAGGAAGGAAACCCCTTACATGCTGTTTTTACCCTCCACTCCTCCAAATCCATCTTGTCTTCCTGACTCTAGGCCCTGACTGATATACCAAGTGGACAGCCACCTTAGTCCCACCCAAGAGGCAGAGACATAACCTTCCGTAAACTTCTTCGCCAGCTCACCTCTACAACACTACCTGGAAGCTGAATATGCTCGGCTTCCTAAAAGGCCCTGCAAGTTCCAAGTTATTTACCCATGCCAGTGCTTCAGGGAGGGTTACTTTTGTGTGATTTTCCTACTCCCTTTTCCAGACCTTACTTCCCTAGTTTCTCCCAAAATTGTGTGAATTCTAATTTCTTTAAGGAATGACTTATTCCATATTCAATAATATTCATAATGGATCTGCTTCTCTAATTCAAATTGGACTGATAAAGACCCTTTAGGAAGAATATATAAGCCAACCACATGATTTGCCTTTACAGTAAATATTATTTGCAGTCTCATACTAAACTAGACATTGCTTACTGGTTTTCAGGTTTTAGAATAAACCTGTGGAAAAATCATGAGATTGAAGTATGGTGTTACAATAGGCATAGCTCTCAGTGTTTAGAGGTAAAACTGGGTGAAGAAGGTATAAAGAAGATTGGATCTACTGATACCTTTGATTTCCAGAGTAAAGAATGAACTGAAGCATGCTTTATGAAGTTGCAGTGTGGATTAATGAAGAAACTTGGAAGACAGGTACTTGGAATTATTTGGTAGGAGAAGAAAGCAGGGAAAGGAGGGTAGTGTAATTAAACTAAGTCTTTATTAATTATAACAAAAAAAAAAAAATAGAAGAAACCCAAAACTGAGGAATCAGGAAATAGCAGCACAAAGCATATTATTTAGAAATGTAGCTTTGATTATTGAAAGACTAAATATAGAAATGGTTATCTCTAAAAGATCAATAGTTAGCTGATAAGATTAGTTCCTTCGGGACAAAATCAGGACACAGGCATTGGAAGGGATTGAAAAGACTTTTACATTTCCCCACATATCTTTCTGTAGGGATCGAATGGTGTATTATATGTGTATTAGTTTGCTAGGGCTGCCATAACAATATACCACAGACTTGGTGGCTTAAACAATGGGAATTTATTTTCTCACAGTGCTGGAGGCTGGAAGTCAAGGTCGAGGTGCTGGCGGGATCCATTCCTCCTGAAGCCTTTCTCCTTGGTTTGCAGATGCCTTCCTTCTTGCCATGTCTTCACATGGTCTTTTTTCCTTGCGTGCTCATTGCTAGTATCTTTTCCTCTTCTTTTTTTTTTTTTTTTTTTTTTTTGGATGTGGAGTCTCGTTCTGTTGCCCAGGCTAGAGTGCAATGGTGTGATCTTGGCTCACTGCAACCTCTGCCTCCTGGGTTCAAGTGATTCTCTTGCCTCAGCCTCCTGAGTAACTGGGATTACAGGCGTCCACCACCATGCCCAGCTACTTTTTGTATTTTTAGTAGAGACAGGGTTTCACCATGTTGGCCAGACTGGTCTCAAACTCCTGACCTCAAGTGATCTGCTCACCTCGGCCTCCAAAAGTTCTGGGATTACAGGCATGAGCCAGCACACTCGGGCCCCTTTTCCCTCTTTTTACAAGGACACCAGTTCTGTCGGATTAGGGCCCCACCCTTATGATCTCATTTAACCTTAATTACCTTTTTAAAGGTTGGATCTACAAATATAGTCACATTGGAAGTTTGGGCTTCAACATACAAATTTTGGGGGGAAACAATTCAGTCCCTAATGATCCTGTGAGTAGAATTTATTTATAGTCACTAAATAATTTATTTTAATTTTAAAAATTTTAAAAGAAGTTGCCTCTAGAGTATAAGATTAGGTGTGTAGGCGAGAAAATGAGCTTTCTCATTTCACCTTAAGCCCTTGTATACTATTTAATTATTTTAATTGGGTATAAACATTTTAATATATCTAATAAATGAGCCATAAGGAGAGAAAGCTCATTAGCACTGTGATGGCCTCTCCTAGTATGAAACTTCCAAGGCAGCTCCTACTCTCTTATGGCCTCCCAACTGTCACATGGAGGCCAGTTATTTCTAAGCTCTAACCATAGCCAGCAAAACCTTTCTTCTATTTTTTCTTATTTTTTTATTACTTTTTTCTTTTTGTCATTGACAATTTGTTTTCTTATTTTTTCCCCTCTCTCTCCCTTAGTATTCTTATACTGTGGATTTTATATGGATATTCTAATCTTTCTCAAAACAGTATAAATTCCTTTAGTACTGGGATGCTACCAGAAAGAACTGGTATTCTTCATAGATTGTAGTGGTCTGCACTTAGGAGGAACTCCTAAATAAGTAGCAAAATAAGGAAGAAATCAAGAGGGGAGAAATGACAATGCTAATGAAAATATTTGCATAGAATATAATCATATTTTCCCATTTCTTTTCTGTGCGCTAAAGAAAGCATATACATAAAACATAATATATTTCATGGCTGGACAACTGACCCTAGGGAGTGAGTAGAAGAGAATATTTTGTAAGGATTATCTAGAGAGACATATAATAATAAAGCTAAAGTGTAGAACCCAAAATCAATCATTCAACATTCAGCTGATACAAATAAATAAGAAGCAGATGGGGAGTTAACTCAGAGAAGCAGGATCAATATTGGTAAAATGCAAAATGAAATCAGCAATAAACTCTAGGGTCCAGTTAGGGCCTAAGCAAATCTGCTGTACCTTTAGCTCCTGGCCAGATGTTTCTGGAAGAAAAGGGAGGATTCTATGAGTCCTGGCATAGAGAGATCAAAGACCTGAACGTTTCAGGCATGGGGGAATTGCTCTGTTCCATTTGAGGACCTATTTATAATGTAGAAATGTCAACTCCATGTTGTTAGGCTAAGCTGAACGTGTATTTGTCATATTTGCATTCAAGAAATACTGACACTATGGTCTTGGTTGATGTTGGTATCAATTTCATTTTAATCCTAAATTCATAGAAGGCAAAGATGAATGCATACTTTATTAAGGGGAGGCTTTATTTCAAATTTAAATATTTATAGTATTTGTCAGTTCAGTGCACATTGAAGACATTGATCTGACTTCAGAAGTCTAGCACAGAAACTGAACTGACTGCTGAGAACATGTTTATCCCTAACACAACACAAAGAATAATACTATGCTGTCATTGTTTGGTAGTTCCGTGAGTATAAACTGCATTAATTGTATTTGAATCCATTTCAAAACAATTATTGCAGCTTCACGCTACCAATCAAATATTCAAGGTCATTTCTTAAAGTCTGCCATTTAATAGATATTTATCAAGATCGGTAATAGGAGCTGTGAGGAAAGAAGCTGCTGCCTCAGAAAGCTCATGATCTACAGAGGCAAGTTTCCCATATATTTTTAAATTATCTATCAATACCAAGAACACTGCAAGCTACCTTAGAAAAGAATACAGTACTAACCAACTGGCTATCTTGCCTCCATCACCATGCTGACTTTTACTGTAATTTAAGATGAATTCAGAAATAATGTATCAGAAAAAGAAAGAAAAAATAAAAAAATTTAAACTTTTTTCTTCAAATACACAATTCAAGTGGTACTGCTCTAGATCAAGCTTAAAGATGGTGCAAAATGTTTTTCTTTACATTCCTGAAAGAGAATTCTTTGTAGTTTCTTTGTCTCTCTCTCTCTCTCTTTCTGTGTGTGTGTGTGTGTGTGTGTGTGTGTGTGTGTGTGTGTTGGTTATTAGCTATCCAAAAACTGGGTACAAATTAGATAATGTGTTTGATCTAAACTAAACTTTTAAACAACCAGAACAAAACATGAGTGTCCTGAGTGTGACATATTAAAATATTGCTATGCCAAAAATATTTGTATTCTAAGGCTCCAATACCCCCCAATTTTCTGTAGCCCTGGGGGTCCAAAAGATATGTTATTTTCTGAGTGTCACCCCCCAGCAGGCGGGCCCCTGGGCTTCCTAAAAACCCACTACTGAGTTGCTTCTCCAACTATCCTGCAGAGGGTGATGGCTCACCTGAAGTCCCAGTCCACTCCACAGTGGAGCCTCACTTGTCTGGTTTCCTGCACAGCTAGGATCTTCCTGGGGGAAGGACTTTTAAAGGAAGACCTTCCCCCTCCCTCAGGACCAAGGTTGTTGGATATTAAGTTTGTCAATTTATATAGCTAGGGTCAGGTTCTCCGCACATAAGGATAAGTAAGCATTGTGACTGGGCAGCTGTACCTGCTTTGCTTTGAAATAGCAAAATGCTATAGTCATAGCAGAAATGCTATGACTGCTTTGCTTTGTTCAAGTAATTGTATTTTAAAGTATTCCCTGCCTTTTTCTGAAATCCTAGTCCATCTGAGAAGTTTTTTTAAAAATTGCATCTTATTATAGAGAAAGGATTGGGATCTTAAGCCCTTTCATCTCAGAAAACTCTCCTATTCCTACACAAATGTGACTCACTTCACCACCACCAATTACACACACTCACACACACACACACACACCCTGTCAGACCTCTGAGCCCAAGCTAAGCCATCATATCCCCTGTGACCTGCGCAGATGGCTGGTTCCTGCCTTAACTGATGACATTCCACCACCAAAGAAGTGAAAATGGCCTGTTCCTGCCTCAACTGATGACATTATCTTGTGAAATTCCTTCTCCTGGCTCATCCTGGCTCAAAAGCTTCCCTACTGAGCACCTTGTGAACCCCACTCCTGCCCGCCAGAGAACCACCCCCCTTTTTCCTTTACCTAACCAAATCCTATAAAACGGCCCCACCTCGTATCTCCCTTCACTGACTCTCTTTTTGGACTCAGCCCGCCTGCAAACAGCTTTATTGCTCACACAAAGCCTGTTTGGTGGTCTCTTCACATGGACGTGAGTGAAACACAGTAGTTTCATATACCAGGAGGCTTCATCAGTGATGGACTTGATTAAGTCACTAAAGATTTTTCGGAAAGATGCAATAGCTTCATTAAAATTAGAAACTTAAAAATATTGACTTGGTTATAGACACTAAATTTTAAAAGAATTAATCAATCATATGAATTGATTTCCCAAGAACCTGATAAAAAAGTAGAATTTTAAATTTGGGGGAAGAAAAAAAACAAAGTCCATCAACTACCTTTAGTATTGTAATTCTCTTGACTCTATTTATTCAAGTAGACAAACTTAATTTAAGATACCCAGAAAAGCTTTCCAGTCACAAATCTAACTGCTCTGGGAACTCCTTCCATGTACTTCAGAAATGCTATAATTTTATTCTGTTTTCTCATATTGCTCCCATCTCTTAAGAATAAGTGTGTCTCATGTTCTTCTCCTTGGTACTTGCAGTAGATTAAAGACTACCACTAGGCCTACTCTTGAGAGCTGGCCTTCCATTGAGAGGCCTTCTATTGAGAGGTGGCATCTGATTCCACTTCCCTTGAATTTGGGATGACCTTAATTACTTGCTTGAACACTAAAATATGGCAGAAGTGTTTTTCTGAGACTTCCAAGATTTGGTCGTAAGAATCTTCTGCCCATTTCTCTTACAACGTTCCCTCTGGGGGAAGCTAGCCACCCTATAAGGCAAGCTTGTCCAACCCATGGCCCAGGATGGCTTCGAATGCAGCCCAACATAATTTCATAAATTTTCTTAAAACATTATGAGATTATTTTGCATTTTTTTATTAGCTCATCAGCTATCATTAGTGTTACTGTATTTTAAGTAGCCCAATACATTCTCCTCCTTCCAATGTGGCCCAGGGAAGCCAAAAGATTGGAGACACCTGCAGCATAGATTCAACCTTCATGAGACTGGCCTGCTGTTAGGAAGCCTAAGCCTGCCAGGCAGAAGGAAGAATGCGGAACAAAAGATCCCCAGCCAGGCCGGGCGCAGTGGCTTAGCCTGTAATCCCAGCACTTTGGGAGGCCGAGGCAGGCGGATCACGAGGTCAGCAGATTGAGACCATCCTGGCTAACACGGTGAAACCCCGTCTCTACTAAAAAGACAAAAAATTAGCTGGGCGTGGTGGCGGGCCCCTATAGTCCCAGCTACTCAGGAGGCTGAGGAAGGAGAATGGCGTGAAACCAGGAGGTGGAGCTTGCAGTGAGCTGAGATTGTGCCACTGCACTCCAGCCTGGGTGAAAGAGCGAGACTCAGTCTCAAAAAAAAAAAAAAAAAGAAAGAAACATCCCCAGCTAGCCCCAACTCTCAGCCACTGGCTGGAGCCAGGAGTCAGACATGAAAGACTCATGCACACGTATGTTTATAGCGGCACTATTCACAGTAGCAAAGACTTGGAACCAACCCAAATGTCCAGCAATGATAGACTGGATTAAGAAAATGTGGCACATACACACCATGGAATACTATGCAGCCATAAACAATGATGAGTTCATGTCCTTTGTAGGGACATGGATGAAACTGGAAACCATCATTCTCAGCAAACTATCTCAAGGACAAAAAACCAAACACTGCATGTTCTTGCTCATAGGTGGGAATTGAAAAATGAGAACTCATGGACACAGGAAGGGGAACATCATACACTGGGGCCTATCGTGGGGTGGGGGGAGTGGGGGAGGGATAGCATTAGGAGATATATCTAATGTTAAATGACGAGTTAATGGGTACAGCACACCAACATGGCACAGGTATACATATGTAACAAACCTGCACGTTGTGCACATGTACCCTAAAACTTAAAGTATAATAATAATAATAAAATAAAATAAAATAAAATAAAGAACTACCTTGACCTCCAGCCCCAGGACATCCAACCTGGAGAAATCCAAGGATCCCAGTTGACAGCCAGAATCAAAGATTCATAATGTTGCCACAAATATCCAATTTGAATCCCTAATGTCTTTCTTTCCTGTGGCTTTGATAACAAATTACTCCAAACGAGGAAGCTTAACACAGTAGAAATTTATTCTCTCATAGTTCTGGAGGCCTTAAGTTTGAAAGGAGTATCACTAAGATGAAATTAAGGTGTCGGCACAGCCTCATTCCCTCCTTCTAGAGGCTGAAAAGGAGAATCCATTCTTTGCGTCTTCCAGATTTGGATGGCTACTAGCATTGCCTGGCATACGGTCGCATCATTCCAATTTCTGCCTCTGTCTACACAGCAAATTCTTTTCTATGTGGGTCAGTATGGAAACTCCTTCTACATTTTTCTAAAAGGACCCACATCATTACATTTAGTGCCCATCCATATAATCCAGAATAATCTCCTCATCTAAAAATTCTTCTCTTAGTCACTTCTTTTGCCCTATAAATCAATACTTACAGGTGCTGGAGATTTGGGCTTGATATATCTTTGGGACATTTTTCAATTTACCACTAAATATATTATATCCTTTATTCTTATTTACATCATCCATAACAAAAATTCTTAGACTTCCAGTTCGCTCTTCTTTTCTTATACTCTAATTGGTATAAGATTCTGTATCTGTCCCCTCACTTTTGTTTTTTCTTCTAACCTTCACAACATCTACCACACTCCCTATTGCCTTCACACAAATCATTATCATCAGTTTCCACCCTGTGTTTGATCTTTGTTTTCAATAACACATTTACCTTTTTGCTCTGATGAAAACATGACAATCTATTAAGAACATTGTTTCTCTGCAGTCTTAAGTGGCCACCGATTTTTCTCCCTTTTTCATGCCACTGGGCGTGGAAGTGGCATAGATATCTTTCTTGTTCTCCTTTGCCGGTTTTAAATCATTCTTTCTCCTTCCCTAAAATTCTTCTTTTTGAATCATCTTACCATATCACCCACCACCATTCATATTGCTGATATTATAAACTTCAGTTTATTTTATTTATTTCTCTAATGCTATTCTAGTCTTAAATCTTGGCATTTTCAACATATACAGATATGATCTTTTCAACACGTTTGCTTCTCAACCCCCGTTAGTAAATGACCTTGTCTTCCACTTTACATCAGACATACATTTTAATAGTCATAACCTTAACTTTGTTTTTACTAATAAATACAACTTTTTCATAATCTCAGTTGCGTGGATTCTATTCTTTCACTATTATCCCTTCTTTTTTAAGTCATTCAATGACTTTGCTCTCACAATTCTCTCCTCTCTTTTTGCCTCATCAATTTTCTTTCTCTACTGGATCATCCACCATTATGCAAACATACAGTTAGTTCCCTCATCTTAAACAAATATTCTCTTTCCTTACTTCTCCAGCAGGAGAACTTCATTTATTTTTAAATTTATCATTTTAGAATAATTCTTCTAAGAATTTGCCTAGTTTTACTGTCTCCAAAATTTTGGAGAAACTTCTCAATCCTGTTGTCCTTGGAGAGTCTTGGTTTATAATTTTTTCTCGTGTAATCAACCATGTATAGTCTTATTCTCAAAGCATCCTGATTCAGATGTTAATTCTAAAGTTACCCTATTTGTTCTCAGTATTACACAGATTTAACTGATGTTTTCATCCTCCAAACATTTTCTTAATTGATTTCCATTTTTCTGGTTTTCTTCTTTACTCATGAGCCACCTTGCCAGTCTCATTTATTGGTCCTTCCTCTTTTCCACAGCCTGTTCCACTCCTGAGGAGGAGTATTGGGCTCATTACTTGGATTTCTTCTCTTCCTGTAGGTAACCACTGCTGCCATATTTAATGAAATTACACTGAAAATGAAATAAATTACTTGAGACAATGATTAGTCACATAAGGTGATAATTTCTCTATGATGGCTACAAAGTATTTTCACTTTGTACATGAGGCTAAAGCAAAGAAAGATTTTAAAAAATGTATCAGTGGGATTGCCAAACTATCAAGAATTATTCTGCTTTATTTCTTTCCTGTCTTCCCTCTTGGATCAGCTTTCCATCATCACTCATAAAAATAAAATATTTCTGACATTATCGTGGTAAAAAAGACACTTAGTGTTCAAGTGGAAATATAAGCTCTAGCCTTAACTTGACCAATCCTCCAAGACTATAATTATTGATAACAAATTCTACTACAAATTTTTTTGTATAATCATGGAGAAGCAAAAGGCTTAAAGAAAGAAAACAATAATTATATATGTATAAGTAAAATGCAGATTGGTGCTTAGAATATTATGTATAATCTGTTACCTCATTCTTTCTACCCAGAACCTTTCATATAATGAACAACAACAACAACAGCAAAAACTGGTAGAGCCTTGATTGTTCCAAATGTAAAGCAAATACTTTTTTTTTTCTCTTGTTTATTTTCTTGGTGAAAGGGTAAAGGGGCCTTTAAGAAAGAGGCATGTTGAAAAGCAACCCTTGAATATAAATGTAAATTACAACATTCCCATAAATTGTAACATATCATTATCTTGCCCATTCTTTAAAGAAAGAAAAAAAAAGACTAATAATCATCCAGTTACATGTTAGAATAGTTTCGGGTTTTTTCATTAGACTATTATGTTCATTTATTTATAAATCAAGATGTTTAGCACCAAGGTGCCCCTTTCTGACCTTTTAGATGCCCTAATGTAAAAGTTGCTTCTCATGATTGCTCATCTCTATTGTCAGTAGGCTACTCCTGTCTATATCTTTGTATTGCTGTCTTTCTGTATTTGCATAACATAAATCTTGCTTCATTTCTTTACGTCCTTGAGTCAGTTGTTTTCTAGTCAGATGCTGAATAATTCCTCAATATTTCTTATTGAATAGCAAATGGGAAGATGAAGTCTAATGTTCATTCCTTCCATAAAAGTCTTCATCACAGAACAGAATATCATATGGATTGGATGCTTCTTAATTCACAACTCTGGTCCATTAGTGCCAGGACTGAAATCTCTTTATATACATTAAATCTTTCTCCTTCAGTAATATGTGATGTTTAGCCAATCTGTCAAAGTATTTCTTTTATCACATTTTCACTGTCTATTTTTTGTACAAGATCTCATTGTTAAGCTGCATTTTATTGATGCAAAGAAATTTTATATGCAATTTCCATTCCATTAACTATTCCAAAAGATAATACACCTTCTAATGGTGCTGAACAGTAAACTACAGCCAGTTCTGAGTTGCTGTCTGATGTTTTGTTCAGCTGTCTTGTGACCCTCTCTGACATTTCAGCCATCTTTTGGGGGTGTTGTGGGCTTTTACTATTTACCTAAGAAAATACTAAACTAGTTATAACTTGTTTGAATGAAGAAGTAGCTGCTATGTTTCAAATTATTTGTTATAAACAATGATACTTTCAAATAAAATTTCAGTGGCTAATTCAAATATTGTGAATGTGAAGTATCTGTGCTTATTATCAAACTTGTTGTAGATATACATTTTATAGATATTGTTAAAAAATAAAGTACACGTTGTTCAATACTGATGTCTTAGCTTCGAAATCAGAGAGTCCTGTGTTTTTAAATTAACACTTCAAAATTATACATAGATCTGTGTGGGCAAACTACTTACCCAGCAGGGTCTCTGTATCTATAACACACGGTTATTTTAAGGGAAAAATTAGTTAAGGTATGTGAAGCTGTAAGCCTGGAACACTGTAGGACCATCCAGTGACATTGTATTTGTTATCAGGAACTTAAAATCTAGGACATGAAACCCTAATTGTGTCCTTCAGAAGGGCAGTGTGAGCAACATTTTAATTGATCCTAGTATTATTCTTTGTTATTGTCCTTCCTATTAGACCAGTTTTTATGATGGTATTGATTGATCCTGGGATGAATAGTATTGTTAGCACGAGCGTTTACGCCACACAGGCTGTGACCACGCAACTGTCTTTGTCCAAAAGGGAATTTCTTGGTTTCTACTATAATCCCTTCCATATGCATTTCTGCTCAGATTTCTGATGAAGAACTACTTGCATACATATTTGGCCAACATTTTATATTAGTTAAGGTAAATTTCTAATTGTACCATCTCATAATGTCTTGAATATATGTTTGATCACTCAAGTACTTTTTTCCTTGAAAATAAAACTAAAACCTCAAATTGCATAATATTATAGATTTCATCCAGGCAGTGCAAATATTTTGTTGACTTTGGCTGCTGCCACGAGATAACTAAATGTAAATGTATATTACCTTTTTTTTTTTTAACAAAGGTAAATTACAGGTTAAATGAGCTTATGCCTAAATAAATAGCTTTTATAATTTTAGATCTCAAATCATCTACCTAAATTTAGTTTAATAATTGCAAATACATTCAAGGTATATTAGAGAATTTGTTCTTTCTTTGTATTGCTGCCAAAATTTCAGTTTGCAGTTTCTGACATCACCAACACTTAAAACGGTGTGACACATGGAGTTGGGATGTAGCTAGAAATAACAGAAGAAAATTAAATCACTTACACAGGCAATCCTGCGGTCCATTTACATTTGAAAAATAAAACCCTTTACTAGCACACTTCTGAAATCACTAAATGGCCTTGCAGAGCTAAACTTTTTGAAAGAGAAAATGAATAAGATGATAGGGAAAGAGAAAGCATAAGAGAAAAAGATGAAAGAATTTCCAGGGAATCAATAAACACAGTAAGAGCCAAGAACAAAATGTACTTTGAAGAGCCATTTTGAGATTAAGATTAAGAAACTGCCTATAAACAAAAATGAGTTTTCCAAAGATTGAAAAATATAAAATATCTGATTTATCTCTTCACCATATCTAATATGTCTGGTACTGTAAAGACAAAGCTTACAATCTAAAACAGAAATTTCATGTCTGAAGAGGAAGTTAACAACTAACTAGTTCAGACTTGAAAAATGAGAAATGTGATTATTAAAAATTGAAATCACTTGCACAGGCTGTGAAGCTGTTGTTTATCAATTCTGTGAGATTCTATCTCCATGGCTTCCCTCCTCCTAACTTTCAATCTTGTCACCTATTCACAGCAATGGCACTGTGATTGTTAATACTGAGTGTCGACTTGATTGGATGGAAGGATACAAAGTATTGATCCTGGGTGTGTCTGTCAGGGTGTTGCCAAAGGAGATTAAGATTTGAGTCAGTGGGCTGGGGAAGGCAGACCCACCCTTAATCTGGGTGGGCAAAATCTAATCAGCTGCTAACACATGTAGAATATAAGCAGGCAGAAAAATGTGAAAAGAGAGAATGGGGCCTAGCCTCCCAGCCTACATCTTTCTCCATGCTGGATGCTTCTTCCTGCCTTCGAACTTTGGACTCCAAGTTCTTCAGTTTTGGACCTCAGACTGACTCTCCTTGCTTCTCAGCCTGCAGACAGCCTATTGTGGGACCTTGTGATCCTGTGAGTTAATACTTAATAAACTCCCCTTTATATACATATATGTGTGTGTGTGTGTGTGTGTATATATATGCACACACACACATATATTATATATACATATATAATATATACTTATATATAAATATATACTTATTTATATATTAAATATATATACTTATATATTTATTACATAAATTATATATATTATATATGTATTTTATATATATTATATATGTATTTTATATATATATTACATGTATGTATTTTATATATATATATATATATATATATATATATATATTCCATTAGTTATGTCCCTCTAGAGAACCCTGACTAATACAGGCACATTCCCCTGAACAGAGTAATGATCCAGAAATGACCCATAGGTGACCAATCGGGTTCCTTTTTTGGACTTTCGCTTTGAACATTGAGAAAAGAAAGAGGTTGCAATCTAAAGGAAAAATATGTGACTTGGAGCTATAAATACCTGTAAATCTCCAGCCACAGGAGAAAACCAACCTGCAGTAAAACGATAAAGGTAGCACAATTTATTATCATTATTTTTAGCCCTTGAGTCCTGCTGTGTTTGAAGTCAGATCCAACTCTGGACTTGCAAGTGAGACAGTCCCTTATTTCTACTGTGATTTGTACAAATTGATTTCCATCACTTGCAACCCAAGGTGATCTGCCTAATACGTGTGTCTGTATTATAATGTGTATCCTTCAGAAATAAGGCGTGGCAGCATTTTTGTAGCTACTCCAGGGATGAAAAATATCTTTCTTTCCCATCACTATGTTCATGGCTGAGGTCTCAAGAGATTAACAAGAGAAGAACATACAAACTGATTTAATATGGGTTTTATATGACACAGGAGCCTTCAGAAAGGAAGACCCAAAGAAATAGGTAAATTTGTATATTTTCGTGCTTAGGTTTGACGAAGAATGGAAAGTCATAGAGAAATATAATTGAAGGAGAAAAGGATATGACCTAATGGTTATAAATTGGGGGAGTGGGAGGGTAGAATTAGCAAGGCCTGTTTATTCAGATCCTTCTCTGTTTCTCGTATCTTCAGAGATAAGGATGCCCCTCTCCTTCAGTTCTAGGGAAGGTACTTCTCAGATGAGAGTCTTATGACCTGCTTCAGAGGAGAAGGAAGATGGAAGGTGAGAGCGACCTTCCTAGTTCTGCTGTTTTCTTAAATGCCAAGACGCCATATTTTGGGGTAGTGTGGCCTAATCTTATAGCAATAAATATAATTTTATTGTCATCTTTCTTTTGATTCATTTTATAATTGTATTGATCTACCTGGGATAAACATGTGCCCATCTAAGTCTATCCAGAGGCCAAAGGCAGTCTCAGAACCTATATCTCCTGAAGCCATTATGCTTTCTCTGTAAATAATCTCTTTTTTTTATATTTTATATTTAGAAATTTGTTCAGTATTCTTCCTAGTCAATCACAAAGCTAAAACAAATAATTAAAATCCTTGCTATGTGCTAGGTTTTAGGGGATAGACAATTTATGTGGGAGTTTGGTTAATATTAATAACAAACTTTTTATACTAGTTGATAATATCCACTTTAGAGATAGAATAGCAGGATTAAACAAGTGAAAAAGTTGGAATTTAAACCTGAAGATGGGGGAATAGGATTTTCTAGCACACATTCTATTATGTAAACATCCATTTGAAAAAACTATTCATGCATGAGAATACTTTTCCAGGAGTTACAGAATCCAGAAATTACGGTGCCTGAGTATAGCAGAGAAATAATAAAAGGTGCATGTAAGAGGGTAGCAAGGACAGGTTCACAACACCCACATTAACCCCTTGCCAAGCCTGAGCAGCACCGCACAAGAGAAAAATACTCTCACAAGGGAAAGGAGAGTGAAGCAAGAACAGTTCTGCGCTGAACACCTGCACCAGGCCGATTCAGTGCAACCCTGCCCCAAGCCAGCCGCTGAACACCAGCACCAGGCCGATTCAGTGCAACCCTGCCCCAAGCCAGCCGCTGAACACCTGCACCAGGCTGATTCAGTGCAACCCTGCCCCAAGCCAGCCTCCACAGCCTCAGGCTCCAGGCTAGCCATCATAGACTAAGGCTTCAGGCCTGCCCGAGGCTTTAGGCCCACCCCAGTCCAAGGCCAGTTCCAGTGGACTGCAGCTCCACAATGTCATCCAAAGTACTTAGCCAGTAACTGTGGACCCAGGCTTCAGGCCAGCATCCAGGCTCTGGTAGACCCAGGCTCCAGGCCCAACTCAATAGACTCTGGTGCTGTGCTTGCCCCCATATTTCCAGTTTTATGGACTCAGGCTCAATGACTGTCCCAGTAGCAGGCCATCCCCAGTAGAATAGAAACAAATAACCATGCAATGGAGCGCCAATACATCTGGTAGTAGACTTCACAGTGGAAATCATACAGGCCAGGAGAAAGTGGCATGCCATATTTAAAGTGCTGAAGGAGAAAAACTTCAATCCTGGAATAGTATATTAAGTGAAAATATCCTTCAAACATGAAGGAGAAATATTTTGCCAGACAAGCAAAAGCTGAGGGATTTCATCAACATTAGACCTGTCTTATAAGGAATGCTAAAAGGAATTATTCAATTAGAAAGACAAGGGCATTAATGGGCCCCAGGTGTGGTGACTCATGCCTGTAATCTCAGTACTTTGGGAGGCCGAGGTGGGTGGATCACTTGAGGTCAGGAGTTTGAGACTAGCCTGGTCAACATGGCAAAACCCCATCTCCACTAAAAGAAAAACACAAAAAAAAATTTAGCCAGGAGTGGTGGTGCACACCCATAATCCCAGCTACTCAGGAGGCTGAGGCACAAGAAACACTTGAACCCGGAAGGTAAAAGTTGCAATGAACCAAGACTGTGACACCACACTCCAGCCCAGGGAAAGAAAAAAACAAGAAAGAGGACATTAATGGGTGATAAGATATCATCTGAAGGTACAAAACTCGCTGGTAATAATAAATACATAGAAAAACACACAATATTATTACACTGTAATTGTGTCATGTAAGCTACTCATATCTTGAATAGAAAGACTAGATGGTGAAACCATCCAAAATGATAACTACAACAACTTTTTAAAATATAGAAAATAAAGTAAGACATTAATAGAAACAAAAAAAAGTTAAAAAAGCAGGGGAATGAAGTTAAAACACTGAGTTTTTATTAGTTTTCTCTTTGCTTGTTTGTTTATGCAATCAGTGTTAAGTTGTTATCTTTTTAAAATCATGATTTATAAGACAGTATTTGTATGTTTCATGGTGACCTGAAATCTAAAAACATACAAGAGATAGATAAAAAAATAAAAAGCAAGAAGTTAAAATATATTATAAAAAATGGCCTTTACTAAAAGAAAGACAGGAAGGAGGGGAAAAGGGAGAGAAGAACACAAAAGAACCAGAAAACAAATAACAAAATAGCAGGAGTTAGTCCTACTTATCAATAACATTGAATGTAAATGAACTAAACTCTCCAATCAAAAGCCAAAGAATAATTAAATGGAGAAAAACAAGACCCAACGATCTGTTGCCTACAAGAAACACACTTCACCTATAAAGACATACATGGACTGAAAGTAAAGGGATAGAAAAAGATATTCCATACAAATGGAAACCAAAGAAAGACCAGGAATAGCTATATTTGTATCAGACAAAATAGATTTCAAGACAAAAATATAAAAGAGATAAAGAAGGTAACTATATAATGATAAAGGGGTCAATTCAGCAAAAGGATATTCCATTGTAAATATGTATGCACCCAATGCTGGAGCAGCCAGATATGTAAACCAAATATTGGAGATGAAGAGAAAGCTAGACCGCAATACAATAATAGCTGGAGATTTCAACACCCCACTTTCAGCATTGGACAGATCTTCTAGACAGAAAATCAACAACAAAAAATCAGACTTAATCTGCACTGTAGACCAAATGGGTCTAACAGATATTTACAGAACATTTCATTCTTTTCCTCAGCACATGGATCACTGTCAAGGATAGGTCTTATGTTAGGCCATAAAGCAAGTCTTAAAACATTCAAGAAAATGAAATTATATCAAGTATCTTCTCAGAGCACAATAGAATAAAACTAGAAATCAATAACAAGAGGAGTTTTGAAAACTATACAAACACATGGAAGTAAAGAAATATGTTCCTGAATGACCAATAGTTCAAGGAAAAAATTAAAAAGCAGATTGAAAAATTTCTTCATATTATAGGAATGAAAATGGAAATACAACATACCAAAATCTATGGGAGACAGCAAAAGCAGTATAGTATAGTGCAGTATAGTATAGTATAGTATAGTATAGTATAGTATAGTATAGTATAGTATAGTATAGTAGTGTAATATACTATAATATAGTGTAAGGTAGCATAGTATAGTATAGTGTAATACAGTATTGTATAGTGTAATGTAGTATAGTATAGTGTAATGTAGTACAGTACAGTGTAATGTAGTATTGTATAATATAGTATATTATAGTACAGTGTAGTGTAATTTAGTATAGTATAGTATAGTATGGTACAGTGTAGTATAGTATTAGTATAGTATAGTATAGTATAGTATAACACAGTTTATAGCTATAAGTGCCTACATCAAAAAAGTAGAAAAACTTCAAATAAACTAATGATGCATCTTAAAGAACTAGAAAGGCAAGAGAAAACCAAACCCAAAATTGGTAGAAGGAAATAAATAATAAAGATCGGATCAGAAATAAAATTGAAATTAAAAAAATACAATCCAGCCATTTGCAATAATATGGATGGAACTGCAAGGTCATTATGTTAAATGAAATAAGTCAGGCACAGGCATGTTCTCATTTTTATACCAGTGGAAGTTATCCCAGTTACCAGTGGCAAATCCGTACAGGTCTACAGCAACCTCAATGCTTGCCTCCTCTGAAGAAAAAATTCAACTGAGGGGCATAAGGCAGAAGAGACTGAGGCAAGTTTTAGAACAGGAGTGAAAGTTTATTTAAAAGCTTTAGAGAAGAAATGAAAAAAAAAAAGTATACTTGGAAGAGGGCCATGTGGACATCTTGAAGGTCAAGTGTCCCATTTGACGTTGGACTTAGGGTTTTATATGCGGGTCTACTTCTGGTGTCTTGCATCCCTTTTCCAGTAGAATGTCCCTGGAAGGCTATATGCCAGCTAAACTCTGCCATTTTGCTTCTTAATGCACATGCTCAAGCCCACACACCCAACTCCTGAGATCTTATTGGGAAGCTGCCTATCACCAGTTACAGGTGTTTTTATCTATAGGGAGACTGCCCTTCCTTGGAGCTGGCTGTGACTAATTATTATTTTACAGAGACAGTTAACAACTGCCTGGCCATCACCTGATGGTCACCTAATATTTCTGGTTGTTGGGAGGGGGCCCCTCTCCTGCCCTGCTCATGTCTGCCTGACTACCTGTTGTAACAATTTATTTGTGGGAGCTAAAAAAAATTCAAACAATTGAACTCATGAAGATAGAGAATAGAATGATAATTACTAAAGGTAGCTGGCAGCGAAGCACTGGAGCTGGTTAATGGGTACAGAAATATAGTTAGATAGAAAAAATAAGTTTTAGTATTTGATAGCACAGCTAGTGACTACAGTCAACAATAATTTATTGTACATTTGAAAATTATTAAAAGATTATATTTGTATTTTTTGTAGGACAAAGAAAGGATACATGCTTGAAGTGTAAATGGGATACCTCATTTATCCTGATGTGATCATTATGTATTGTATGCCTGTATCAAAATATCTCATGCACCACATAAATATATACACCTGCTATATACCTATAAAAATAAAAAATATTAAAATTTAAAAATAAAGAAAAATATTTGGCTTCCCATATAGCATGTATAGGTCTATAATTTCTGTTTTCTATGATATATAAATTCAAATATGATACTGTAGTTGACTCTGGATATATATTCTCATCATTTCCATGACTGATTATAATTGTGATATAGTTCAGACTATGCCATCTCAAAATGTGCCACTTCGACATATGAATTATTTTGAGATAAAGGCAATTATAAGGAAGTGCACACATGCCCTCATCTTCTCTGCCAGGACACAGGACAACTCTTAATCATATTAGACAACTCCAGACCGTTATCAGCCCAGAGATGGCACCAGAGGAATTTACATAACAAAGCTAACTAACTGGCCTTTTATATTCCACTAGTTTCCATCATATATTTATGTTTCCACTGTTTGCCACCCATAGGAGCTCAGTCTTTTCTTTTATCTTGCCTTTTATTTTTTAACAACATCATTCTTCTTTGCTGAAATGCTATGTAAACTCAAGTTCTACCCACCCCCTTTAAGTTACTCATCACTGAGTGCTCCCGTGTGTATATGCAATACACATGTCGATAAATGTGTTTGTTCTCTCTTGTTAATCTGTCTTTTGTCAGTCAAATTTACAGGGTTCTAGCCTTAGAACCTAAGCTGTGTAGGGGGAAGAATAATTTTTATGCTCACCTACAGTTTTATCTACATTTGTTTTTTCCTCCTTCTTATCTATAAGTTGCTTAAAAATTCTCCCACATTAGGTCATTTTTTTTCTTTTTTTGAGACAGAGTCTTGCTCTGTCACCCAGATTGGAATGCAGTGGCATGACCTCGGCTCACTGCAACCTCCACCTCCTGGGTTCAAGGGATTCTCATGCCTCAGCCTCCCAAGTAGCTGGGGTTATAAGCGTGCCCCACTACGCCCAGCTATTTTTTCTATTTTTAATTGAGACGGGTTTTCTCTGTGTTGGCCAAGCTGGTCTCGAACTCTGACATCAAGCAATCCACTTGAAGACCATCCTGGGTCTATCTACACCTCAGCCTCCCAAAGTGCTGGGATTACAGCCATGAGCCACGGCACCTGGCCACCCACATTAGGTCTTTTTATTAAATGAGATAAAATAGTGCCACACACTTAAACTGTGGCATAGTTCCATTTTATCTTCTAAAATCCTATAGTAACACCAGTCTCTTTCAAAAATTTTATTCTATTCTCTTGATAATCTACATATTACATTCTGCTGACACAGGTTTACAGGATATGCTAAACTATGTATGAACCATTTTAGAAATTTCCTCTTAAATTCATCTCCCAGATAAATCTACTGATTTGTTTATTCCATTAAATTTACATTCATTCAAGTGTTTCTATATATAAAGCCAATTATATACACGTTTCTGTGTGTGTGTTATATGTGTATATATATGTGTTATATGTATACATATATATATATATACATACACACATATGAGAAACTTTGTAGTGGAGAGTTTTATATAGACATATATGCATATGTATAATGTGTATATGTTTATTTACACACACACAAATATGAGCAACTTTTGTAGTGGAGAGTTTTATATATACATATATGTATACATATAATGTATATATATCTATTTATACACACACACAAGGAACTTTTGTAGTGGAGAGTTTTATCACATAAACAACAAGGTAGGAAGAATTTTCTATAAGCAGATATCGCTTACAGTTGTTATTTATCTGAAAAACAGTGAAATAAATATAAATTAGCCAGAGGTTGTTGTCATTTTTTAACAACCAATAGTTTGTAATAGTGAGCAAGTATTTATTATACAATCTCTAGGAATCAAATAATTATACTAAAAACTAGAGATAAATTTCCCAAATCAATATGCGGTCTGCGCTATGCCAACAACTCAATTCTCAACCCTAAATTAAATGTTTCTATTTTCTAAACAGAATAAGAGAATACATTGATCACTGACTTTTGAAATACTCATGTTGATGTTAACTTTCTCCCTTAGATTAATATCCTTATCATTGTTTTTGTAGCGTAGACCTAGACTAAATCCTCCTTGAGGACCATCCTGTGTCTGTCTACATGATTAGGCTCACTCATTTAGTTTAATTACTTTATTCAAATTATAATGAAACAATTCTTAAATCTTTTCTTTTGTTTTTGGTTTAACCCATGAAGTAAAAGCATGGTTTAAACCAGGCAGTAACAATAACAGCAGATAATTAAGTACAAAATATTTTTAGATTTCGACTAGCAATGTTATTTGATCAAAATTAAAAGAAGTTGAGAGAGAAAGGCATTCTTCCACTTTCAGAAATAATGGAAACAAGATGCTTATATACATCTAGAAATTCTAAATTAAACATTCTAATTATGTTTTTCAAATTAATAATGAAGCTTATAAGACAATTAGAAAAATGATATGGGGTTATAAATTTTTTAAAGTATGTTAAAAATCAGAGTTAAATCTGGCAAGCAGACTGATGGTCTGCATCATTTTAGGCAATTTTGGGCCCCTGCAAGGTGGAAAGTTGAAACTAAGATTTCTCATAAAAATTCCATGCTCCCTCACAACTTGCTGAAGGGCTCATCCTCACAAAAAGCTAGAAGTATAAGAAAGAAAGAAAGAGAAGAAAGAGAAAGAAAGAGAGAGACAGAAGAAAGAGAAAGAAAGAGAGACAGAAGAAAGAGAAAGAAAGAAAGAAAGAAAAAGAGGAAGTAAGGAAGGAGAGGGAAAAGAGGGAGAAAAGGAGGAAAAAATGTGACATGAAAGTTTGTCAGTCTTGGCTTGGGCTCATAATAGAAAAGAAAGACTTCTCAACTGGAATTCCACAACCATAAAGCTGTTCATATTAGGTTGTAGAGTTAGAATTTATGTTATCTACATATTCCAGGGAGTCCCCTAAAAATGTAACATTAAAAATGGTTCCAATTTGGTTATACCTCAAGGACACTTAGAAAAACCAAAAAGAAAATTATTTGGGGGAACATGCCCTTAACCAAAACTTCCAAGAATTCCAACGAATAAAATCTAACCTTAGAAGCATACACATTTATTTATTCCCAGACATTGTGCTAGGCATTAGGGATGTACTGAAGTTGAAACTTTTCTTCTGAAGGTTTGAGTCTAAGTCTGTTGAAATGAATTGACAATCAACAGATTCACAGGAGAAAAGGTATACAAATTTATTCATGTGCACATGGACACAAAAGTCCCACAACTATGAAACTCAAAGAAGGGACAGATAGTTGAGGCTTAAATACCTTCTTCATAGTGATACAGAACAGCTGGGCTCCTTGTTAAACCTCCCCCCACCGTCAAGCCTGCAACCTTGGCCCTAAGTGAAAACAGCTGACCCCATTTTTCACCCAAATGATTGCCTTTTGGCCTGCTGTGCCCCTATCCTGTTCCCATAAAAAGACTTCAGCTGGCAGAACAACACAAGCAGTCGAGCATCTGAGATACAAGGTGCTGAGCATTGAGGATACAAGCTGCTGAACGTCAAGGATACAAATGACTGATCATCAGAAACTACGGATAGACATGAGTAACTTCAAACAGTGCAGCTTCAGGAAAAGATCACATTCTTCCCACACCATGCCCTTTCCAACTTCCAACCCACTGAGAGCCATCACTCAATAAAATCCTCTGCATACACTGCTCTTCAATTAGTCCATGTGACCTGATTCTTCCTGGACACTGGACAAGAACCTGGGCGCAAAGAGGGCAGGTGCATGGATGCTGCTGCAGGGCCTGCACAGAGCCTGCTCCCACACTCACTTGCTCGCATGCTCCCTCTCTCAAGGAGTGGCCAGCAGCAAGCTGAGTGAAATGAGTCACTCCAGTTCCCCCCACCCATGAAGGGAGTCAAAGTCAAGAGAACAGCCCCATCTCATCAAAAGAGAGGAAAGTTGGGGGCTGTAACTAATTTTAGAGGGGGAGTAAATGATTTCCAGGGTAATTGAATGGATTTGAAGGCAGACGTTATCTGGTAAATGATTGTCTTTGAAATTTGAATGATCCAGAGAGACAGACAAGATCTTGTGACAAAGTCTATCTAGAAGCAGTTATGTTCCTTAGTCGTCTACCTGTGATTATGAAATTTCCGGGAGAACATGGAAGGTAATTTTGTTGCTTTGGTGAGTCTGGTCATAACGGACATAAGGAAATTTCAGAGAAAAATTCATCCCTGAGTAGGGGCAGAAGAGAAACAGGAGAGATCAGGAAGTCATTGATTCTAAGGCAGCCTCTAAGGCCTTCCTATTTTAGTTCAAAGTGCTCAGCAGGCCAAAGTGCTAGACTTTTGGGCTATTGTTTTCAGAGCTCCAACAGAGACATACAGTGCACAAAAGCAGCCACAAATCAGTCCTCATAGAGTAAACTGATCTTTTATTTTAAAATAGTTACTGTAGATTTTGTGTCTAAAGTAGATTGAAGAGAAATAAGACAAGAAGAGAGATGAATGAGGGGCTATTGCAATCATCCAAGAGAAAGAAGACAGTTGCTTGGACAAAGATGTTAAGAGTGGAACTTTTAAAAAAATGTTGAAAATAGGAACAATAAGATTACTTCCAGATTGCATGTGGGGCCTTAGAAACAAAATTATTAAAGTCACAAAGGATTGAGTAACCATTAACTTTAGATGTAGAAGACAGAGAAAGAAGTAGATTTAGGGGGAAAAAAACTGACTTTTAGAAATATTATGTTTGAGATGCTGAGTGTTATAAAGGCCATATGTTGAAAAGCATTTGGAAATGAAAATATACACTTAGAGAAGTCTTGGCTAAAGGCACAAATTTGGGATTCATTGGTATATAAGGAATATTTAAAGTGTGAATGAAACCGTCTAGAAAAAAAAAATTAAGGTAGAGTAAATAAAAGGCTAACTTCTGATGAGTAGCCAGTGAGAAAAAATCAAGAGGAAGTAATCAACTACAGCCAATCTGCTAATAAGCCAACTTATAATGGTGGCTGAGTACAGATCATTGGATTTAGCAACATGAAAATAATCGATCATCTTCATAAAAGCTGTTTCATTAGATTAAAGGGAGAAAAAGCCTTATTAGAATCTGAAAATAATTGGAGGTGAATGAAAATATTAAACGTAGAAAAATCTTTCAAGAACTTTTACTAAAAGAGAAACAGAAATGGGGCAGTAGCTGGAGAGAGTGTGCATCAAAGTGAAACCATCAGGAAGAAAGTTTTATAAAATCAATTAGGGAAAAAAAAAAAACTTCAACTAGGCTTGCAGCACAATCAATAGCAATCATGAAATCAGCTTGCCTTTTGGCCCACAACCTTGTAGCTAATTGCTGCTTACCGCCCCAGGATCACATAGCCCTTGTCACAAGACTCTTTCTTCCTATTCTGTTCTAGAGATAAAATCTAAGACATTGTGAGATCATATGGTTTGCTTTTGAATTTCTCCTTTTGGTTCTGCATATCAATATAATTACCGATGAAGGACTGAGCAAGGAGCTGACTTATGGAGGAATGCAGTTTTCCGCATCCTGATAATTTTGTCTCCCTTACCCTGACCTCTTAACCACTCCAATTTTCCAGCCTCTTGCCATCATCATTCCCCTTAAAAACTCTTACCAAGAACCCCTTGAGGAGATAGATTTGAGGCTTGAGGATTTCTCCCATCTCCTCTCTCAGTGGTCTTGCATTCTCTGTTGCAAACCTCACTGTCTCACTGTGTTGGTCTGTTGCTACACAGTTGGCATATGAGCCTGGCAGTCCTGTAAAAAAAAGAGATTTTTTATTTTTTTTTTATTTTTTGAGATGGAGTTTCACTCTTGTTGCCCAGGCTGGAGTGCAGTGGCACAATTTTGGCTCACTGCAACCTCCGCCTCCTAGGTTCAAGCAATTCTCCAGCCTCCCAAGTAACTGGGATTACAGGCATGCACTACCACACCTGTTTAATTTTGTATTTTTGGTAGAGACAGGGTTTCTCCATGTTGGTCAGGCTGGTCTTGAACTCCCAACCTCAGGTGATCCACCCACCTCGGCCTCCCAAAATGCTGGGATTACAGGCATGAGCCATGATGCCCAGCCAAGACCCTTTCTTATAAAAAGATAAATTATAGGTTGTTTCTATGTTGGTAGAAGTGCTCCCATAGGTCAGGAAAAACCAGTTAATCACAATAAAAAGGAACAATTGCTAGGGCCTTATTACTGAGTAGGTAAAAAGGAAATAGTTTCCATTGACCAACTGGAAGGGTTGGTCTTAGTTAGGAGCATGAATCATTAAAATGTCAGGAGGAAAGATCATATTATATTGAAGGGAACCAAAATATTTCACCCTAAAATATACTTCTTTGACATATTTTGAGATGACTGTTCATACAAACAGGCCTACAAACAGAATAGCCCTGCAAAGTTATCTTTTGTGGAGATTTGTGTCTGTAGAGAAAATCTGCATTGATGCAGTAAGGCATTCTCTGAGGCCTTGTCTAGATATGGAATAGATCAACTGATATTTGACACCTCTCAAGGTCTGAAAGAAATATTTAGCATTTATTCTCTCCATGGGCTGCTACCTGTGAGGTTTCATCTACATAACGAGACCATCTTTGCTAGCCCATCCTCTTCTTCCCTTCCTATATAACCTGTTTACCACCATAAACTGGTTTGCCATGATTCAATCCCCTATTTTTTCTGTAACCTCAAGACATTATAAAAGCCTCAACTATCCACTCATTTCTTTGAGCTCTTTATAAGATCCCCATGCACATTAACAAATTTGTATGCTTTTTCTCCTGTTAATATATTTTTTGTCAGTTGATTTTTCAGAGAACCTTCAGAGGGTAGAGGGGAAGTTTTCCTTTTGCCCTTGTGAGGGTGATGAGGATGCATAAAAATGTTATGAACATCCATTTATTTAGGTCTTGATGATGGGGAATGATTGTAGAAATCAGTATAATAAGACAGGAAGTTGAAAATTTACAAGGTGATAGTTTTAGAACAGAATGCCTGAAATTAAGTTTATGGAATTCTTCTAACTTCTGTTAATAATGAAATCTGATGTATGTTCATGGAGACAAAGTTGGATGGAAGATGAAATCAGTGCAAAAGAGAAAGTCAAGAACTTAGGATACAGAATATTGGCAGAATCATCAATGGAAACAGAAATATCACAAAGAATAGTAACAGAAACAGTGATAGGAGAGACAAGGAGTTAAGTTATTCAACAAATGTTGAATAATAGCCTCAGGTAGCAGCAAATGAAAGCACTGGTTTATAGAATTGCCAGATAAAGTACAAGACACCAAATTATCTGTACTAATTTATTTGAAATTCAGATTTAACTGTGTGTCCTGTAATTTGATTCCCTGCATCTGGAAACCTTAACTTGGTGGTACGATCTGATAATATCAGATTCAAATCTGGAGTTTTTAGACAAGAGATAATTTGAATGATATGTAAGCAAGTTTAAGACAGAATATGTCACCCCAAAATGTGCCTTGTTAGCATAAAAATTATTTTGAGTTGATTATTTTGAGAAACTGCAGACATAGAAGAAGTTCTGAAAACAGAAGTTACCCTTTTATAAGAAAAATTTGCATCTATAAAGAAAATCTCTATTTGTAAGGGTGTCTCCCTCTCCGTATCAGGAATAAAAGGATGATTCGAAGCCACTAGATAGCTCTTATCAATGGAGAAGGCACCAACTTAAATCTGCAAAACAAACCTTACTGTTGTTTACTGTGCTTTTCCTGGTCACCTCTCTATTACTGGCCTCTTAACACCCTTTTTCCTTTGTTTCAGTTGAAGATGGTATTTAAGCCCACACTCTTAGCCACCTGTGTGAGATTTACTAATTTTTCTGCATATTTTCTATGTATACATGAGGTATACGTGTTTATAAACTTCTATTGTTACTTTTTTCTCTCTCTTATTGATCTGTGCCTTGTTACAGGTGTCTGTCCCAACTTAAAACTTAGAAAGGGTAGTGGGAAAATTATTCTTCCTCTCGTATAGCAGCCATAAGAATCAAGAGAACAAATTCCTTTACTTCTGATTCAGTACTACCAGGAGTGAGCAAGAAGGTCAAGAGTATCTTCAGAGAGAAATTTCATGATGTAGAAAATCTGGGGAATGACAAATCATGAGTTCTAGAGATTAGAGTTGAAGAGCGTACAGGGTTGAAAAGAGATGTAGGATAAATTTAGTAACAAAGGGGTTGTCTTGAGCAAAAAGAAATTTGAAACTGGGGAATAACCTTAGCATACTGTGGTTCTTATAGTGAGGGATACAAGTAAAATTACAGGGCATAATGGTATTTTTCAGGTGGGTCTCCAAAAGCTAGTGAGACTATGATATTTGAGGTGGGAGAGGAGTGATTTTTCCAATACTATGTACTGTTCTGGGATATTTCTTTACTTCTGCCGAGGAGAATGTGAAAACTGGGTAGAAGATGAAACTCCTGAGCTTTGGCTCTTGCCAATAAAGACATGGAAGTGAAGGAGTGGGTGATCCAGATGAAGTCATGAAATAGGAAACAATATAACTAGACTGTCCCTAGAAGTCAGCTTATTCTGTCTGATAGTAAGAATGAGAATTGATAAGTTTGGAATAAATGGATAATTGTATAGTTTGTTAGTGAGAAATAAAAATGAAATCCTAAACCCCACAACTGACTTAATGGATCCCCTCTTGGCCAAGGGGACCCTAGAGTAACCTTGAAAACTAAGTTATTGTCCATGACAGCAGGGGAGGTCAGACATGCCTGTTACACCCCTTCCCTCACTAAGTGCCTTTAAACTTTCTTTCTTAAAAGCTAAACAGAATCCAACCCTTTCAAAAGACTCCACAGCTGATATCAACCAGCCGCCTGACTGCTGCCCTTCCAATTTGTGGTTTCAACAAAACAACAAACCAGTATTTCTTCCTGATAAGAGACCACCAACCATGGAGTGATTCTGGCCAGTCTACAAAGGATGCACTGTAAGGGCTTTTGTGTTCTCTGTGTGTGTACCTTTTGACATCAGAGAGCTGAAAATTTCACCCTCAGATTATGTTAATGCTGCCATTTTTTAAATGGGACACATGAAGGGGCATGAAGCTTAATTGTGCATGCACTTATTTCTTCTTTCATAAATATTAATTACTGTTCCTGTAGCTTACTGAATATGTACATTTGCCCACCCTGCCCAGCAAAAATTCCTGTCCCCTTTCTCCTTCCCTTGACGTGTCTGTTGCCATGTGCATTATGCATTTCATCTTTTACAACACCATGCTCAGCTAAAACCAAAATAAAGATTCCTGCTTAAGCATATTTGATTCTGTGAGCACATTTTGTTTAGAATTATATTACTTGTTGAATTATGCCTTCCAAAATAGAATTTTTAAAATTAAATTGTATTATTATGGATGATTATATGTAAGCCATTGATAATCTTTGTTACTTATACAAAGATACATAAAATTATCTGCCATATGAATTATTATTAAACAGATTCATTATAAAATTGAAAATGTTTATTGACCTAATGAGTATGAAATTAAATGAATTAAAGTTTTCTCATCTCTAAGGCAGGGGCTAGAAGATGTTTCCTGTAAAGGTCTGGATAGTTAATATTTTTGGCTTTGTGGACCATAAGCTTTCTCTGCCAACTACTCAGCTCTGCTGTTACAACATGAAAGTAGCAACAGACAGCACTTAAAGAATGAAGGTGGCCAGATTTGGCCCAGTTGTGAAGCTATAGTTTTCAGATCCTGCTCTTAGGAATGATTTTTTTTACTTAGGTTTATTGTAGTTGCTGCTTGCTTTCATTTTAACACTGAAATCTCAATGGCATTAAGATAAAGCCCAAAAGGGCAGCACCTAATATTAAAATGGTTAACAGTCATAAAATGATTTAATAGATGTCATTTAGACTCTGGCTTTGCCTCTAGCCATGATGGGTTGTATTTTTGAGAACTATCCTTCCTGATGGAAAAGTGTTCTTAGTAACTGAGCTGAGGTATTTTGATCATGGTTAATTTGTAACAGTCCTTAAAATAGCCCTGTGTTCAAAAACCAGTTGAAAATCCTCCCAAATAGCTTCTAAAGATATATTTCTTACTCGTTTCAGGTATCTGTTGAAATGTCTCCTCAGTAAGGTTTTCTTTTTGATTCCCCAATACAAAATTGCAATACCCTCAGGAACTCTTTGACACTTCCTCTTCCCTGCTTTATTTTTTCAAACTACTTATCAAACTACATATGTTTTATTTCACCATTTACATTTTAGTTTCTGTCTCCTCTCACTTGAATGTAAGTTATACAAACAGAAGAATTTTCATGGTTTTTGCTCATTGTTGTATTTTCAGTACCAAGAAATGCCCATGAAATACAGTAGACATTTAAAAATACCTGTTGCATAACTGAATAAATGGTTATTGATAAATATGTTAATATTAGTCAGATGTAATCATCTTGGAAAGTACCCAAAGAGATTTTACTGTTTGATTGAAAAAAAGAAAATAAAGTAATACATTTATTACTAGTAATAAATTCAATAAAGCTTGAATTACAGTTTTAGTGTTGTGATTTGAAGTAAGTCAGTGAACCTCTTCTTAGAGGCATCTCATTTTCCTCAAATATAAAATAAGAGTGTTAGACTACATTATCTAAGGGTGTGTTCTCACTGGTTTCCGTTGCTTTTACTGTCTTATTACCAGATCTATACCATCCGACTGGTCTCCCAACTGGGTAAAAGCTAAGCAGAGATCTTAATAACACATTAGTGGAAGGAAAAAAGGTAGCCTCTACCATTCTGACTGTCAATCATCTCCAAGCTTACTGAAATATTCCTGAGTATCAAGTTCAGTAAAAAACAAATCTAGGACAAAATTGTGGCAGGCAGGTGGGAAGGGCTCCCCGGCAAAACTCCAGCTCACGTGTGCACTGGAAGGAATGCACACTGGAGTGGAACCACAGAAGTCTGTGCATTTGCAGCTAGGGAGGAGCCTTGACTCTCCTCTTCCTGGGTGGAAACTGAGATTCAAACTGCGAGGCAGGAAGCAAACCAGCAGAGATCCTGGCTTTGCAGAGAGTCCCCATTTTTCTTCTTTTCCCTTTTCACCCGATAAAACCCTGCCTTATTTACCCTTCAAATTGTCTGTGAGCCTAAATTTTCATGGCTGTGTGATAAGGACCCCCATCTTTAGCTGAATTAATGAAAAAGTGCTGCAACAATTTTGGCACCCAACGTGGGGCTCAAGAAGTGTTGAGTGAAATGGGGACTCTCACTGTGGTTTCTAAGCCTTTTTATCCTCAGACTTCTGAGCTTACTGGAAACCGCACCTCCTCCTGCATTGTTCCCAGGGGTCAGGAAAGTTGATCAGCCTTGATCTCCATGGCCTTTTCTTTCCTTTTTCAGGACAGACCAGTGAGCAGTGGCTCCCTCTCTCCTCCCCTCCCTGCCAGGGTTGTGATCCATAACCCAAGGGCCCCACATCGCTGGTCCCTGCTATGTGCCACAGGAGCTTTGCCCTTCCCCAGCCAAGGGGTTTTACTCCATCAGACAGTAATTAAGCTTTTGTCCTGGTGGAGGAATCAGTTGCACAAGAATAAGAGATTCTTCCCCAAGCATTTCAAAACTGCTTCTTTTCTTCCCCTTCTCTACCCCATCAGCAGGTAACTTTTAAAGTTTTGTCTTTTCTTCCTTTTGGAAGACGTCTTACTAGCCTAGGAATGATAAAGATCACTGTTTATATTCTCTGTAATGTTTTGGTTGTGATAAAGGGTCTTATGGGGACTGGGTTTTCTTCTGTCTATGTAGTTATATGTGTGTGTATGGTGTCTGCAAAAAGAGCTCTAATTAATTTGACCTAAAGAAAGACAAGCACTTGGATCAAATATTTTTAAACAGAAGATAAAAGCTGTGATACCTTCCAGTTCACGTGACTTTAATCTTTGAGAAATAAAAACAGTCTTAAAGACTACTGGTAAAATGCAGGTGTCATTAAAGTGTAAATAGGTGAACTAAATTATGCAGGTCACATGCAAGGTTTGCTAAGTGTTTAAGGTTATAAACTGCTTTTTGGATTTTGAGAACTTTTCAATTTGCCAGTTTCACAATTGGTAAGGCCCGAGGACATTTGGAGCTAACCATGCCCTTAATTATGCTGGAAGAAGGCAAATCTTGGCTGCAGATAGCACACAATTAAAACAACTTACCAAGTTTTACATTAAAGTTAAAAATTTCTGGGAGTTACCATTATAACCTGTAATTGAGACTACCAGAACTAGATTTACATGCAAGTTGTGTAAGAACAATAAAATGTGTTTTGTTTTTTGTTTGTTTGTTTGTTTTTTGTAAAAGGTTATAAGGAGGCATGGAAATGTAAATTTTTGCCTAGGGTTAAAGGATTGTTTTAAATTAAATAAGATAAAGCTGAAGGTTCAAACAAGTGGTGGAAAGATTGTGGAAATTAATCTTGCAGAAGAGATTCTCTGTGTGAACATAATGACTAAATTCACAAAAAGGTATTATATGATCATTCTGTGAATTGAGCATTTAAATAAAAGCACAGAAAGATTTTCTTAATGCACTAATCTGCTCTTTGGCAAAATTTGTAAAGGGTTATAAAAGGTTTTTGCTTCTTTAAATTTCTGAGTCATCACTTTGGCAAAACAAATAACTTATGATAATCTGGAATTCTATTTCATAATATCAAGTGTTTAAAACTTTGAACATATTTAACAGGCTCCTCAAAATCATACTTCACTTTCAAAATTGTTTTTCCTAATGCTTGTTTTTTTTTTGGATACTTCAGAGGGCCCCTGAAACATCCAGAAAAGAGGTAAACAGGATTATTTGACATGTTTAGGTACATGGAAATGCCAAAATGATGTTCAATCTTCTTTAAGTTATATTTTGGTAAATAATACTAACATATATTCTAAAATTGTATGGGATTTCTAAAATTCTAATGTCTAAGTATATGCTATGAATCAAAATTAAGGTTGCTATGTTGAGTTATTGTAAACCAGGGAGATAATCAAACTTCTTTGATAATTGTGTTTCTAAGTGTTAACTACCCTAGACATTTTGTTATTTACAGACAATTGTTGTCTTGTTTTAGTCTTTTTCAAAAGATGGTTTATAATAAGCTATAGAACTGTGACAGGTGCTCTCAAATATGGGCTTCTGATAACTATGGAGACTGTAATATTGGAATAAAGAAAAATATACAGGACTCATGAAGAGCTGAAATGCTGATGAAAAGCAGGTATTTTCTAAAAAGAGAAGGGAACCAGGAATACCTGCCTCCCTTTTTCTAGATAGGTGACCATTCTACCTCCAGGTATTTGCTAGGAAGAGATGGGAACCAGGAATTACTGCTCCCCTCTTTCTACATGGGTAACCATTCATCTTCAGTCAGTACCCCTTTCAAATGCATCCTGAACCCCTGATATTCCCTTGAAAAATGTCTTCTTTCTTTTTTCTCCTCCTCTGCTGTCTCTTCACTGATAGGTAATTGTGTCTCTGTACTATGGGATGCTCCGCTCAGATGCATCCTCCAAACTGGAAAGAGTTAATTTCCCAAACATTAAACTGGTTGGCTTAGGATTGGGCTCAGGAGAAGGGAACCCAGAAACCCACCATGCCGGCAAAAGAGTAAAGTTTCTTTTTACCAGTGAGGCTTTTGGCATCCCTCTCCCTGTGCAAACTGGTAAAAGGCCTCGGGATTTTTGAGCTACCTTTACCCCTCCCCTTGTTTCATTCTGATATGTGTTTTCTAATATCCCGATTTGTCTCTTCCTGCCTTCAGGCCATCAAACTCCAAATGGTCACGCAACCGGAGCCTCAGGGGATGGCTCTTTCTGCTGGGAACCCTTAGATAGGCCTCTGAGGGAGCTCTGACTGCCATTTTTCCAAAACAGCATCCCCTGTCAGCAGGAAGCAGTTAAGATCTGTCTTTATCCTTATCCTTAGTCTAACGGCAGTTCAATGTACTTCTTTAAAGAGGGGAGTGAGACAGACAGGTGGGAAGGGCTTCCTGGAAAAACTCCAGCCGGCCTGTGCTGTGGGAAGAATGCACACTGGGGTGGAGCCACAGAAGTTTGTGCATTTGCAGCAAGGAGGAGCCTGGCCTCTCCTCTTCCTGAGTGGAATCTGAGATTCAAACAGCAAGGTGGAAAGCTTACCAGCAGGGACCCTGGCTTTGCAGAATTTTCCTGTTCCCATTCTTTTCCCTTTTCACCCAATGAAACCTTGCCTTACTCACCCTTCAAACTGTCTGTGAGCCTAAATTTTCATGCCCGCGTGATAAGGACACCTGCCTTTAGCTGAACTAAGGAAAAAGTCCTGCAATGGAATGATATGGACTCATTTTTCTATTTTTCTCTTTCTAAATACAATTCAACACTGTCAAAAGACAAAGTTACAACAAATTTAGTTATAGATCGAATTGGCTTTTGTTTGCAATTCACAAACCAGACAGACTCCATTCTACAAAAAAGAACAAGAGCTCCCACTGGGCAATAGAAAACAGTGGGTTTTGGAAGGTAGGAACTACAATAAAATAAAAACCTGGAACAATAGAAAAGTAAAACTGATTGGCTAATACTTAATTACTTCAGGCTACTTTTTTGTAAGGGTTAAAGCAGAGAGGACTTTCTTATTACACTGACTCAGGTAGACTGGACTTTTCTGTTTTAAGAAAAAAAAAAGTCTGTTTTGGATGTATCCATTTCCTTAAAAGTTTCTGTTTGATTAAGTGGCATTTAGCACGAGTGACCTCATTTTTGTTTAGTCTGGTCTTTTAGGGTCTAGAGCAGGAACTCAGTCCAAAACAATAGTCTCCCATAGTTTTTGTTTAACAAAACTATGGAAATAATTCAATAATAATCATAAAAGGACACTGAAAGGTAGAAAGTGGAAGTGTCATAAGGACTTGAAGAAAGACACAGTGGTGGGTTCTCTGGGCTTTCCTTTTACCTGCCATAAATCTCAGACAAGGTGCCGGAGAGAGCTACAATGTAGAACTATCAAAAGGAATGGTGGTGGGGGAGAAGAAAACCCTCATTTTGGGAAAGGGCAAATCTGGCAGACTCAGCAGAGGATCGTGCCCAGTGGTGGCAGTGGCCCAATTTGTCTGATGTAGTACCAAGAGTGGATTGCAACCTGGCTGACCACCCAATACTCCACAGCCAGAAGCAACAGGCAGATCGCTCCATCCACACTGGTTGTACCAACAGGCCTATTATCTCCCAGGCTTCCACCCAGCAACAGAAGGTAATCTAGGCCTGGAGTCCTCCAGCTCTCTAACCAGTGACAGTGCAATATGCATACCCTACCCCTGCTTGTCCTCCACCCAGTGACAGAAGATGGCTCAGGTAGATGCTTGCGTCCCTGGATAAAACTAGCAGATGGAGTGAAAAATCCAATAGCACTTAGTGACCAGAGAACAGGCCAGAAGAAACATTCTCCGTCCTGTGTGTCTGGATACCCCTTATCCTGTCTATCACTGGGCAGCCTAGAGAAGCACATTCTGCTCCCAGAAACAGCACCACCAGTGATCCAGCAAGAGTTCACATAAACCAGAAGAATGATTTAGACCAGAATAGACTCACAAGGACTCAGAAACCTAAATTGTCATTGGGATACAGCCCACAAAAGTAGGCTACTTACTACACATTGAACCTAAAGAGGGTGACTGCCTGCTAACATAGAAGATTAGAACAGGATCAAGCATCTCCTAACATAATATGCAAAATCTCAAGGATACAACTGAAAATCACAGGTCATTCCATGAATCAGTGAGATCACAGCTTGAATGATAAAAGAATCAACTGACACCACTACTGAAATGGATCAGATACTAGCACTGTCTGACAAAGATGTCAAAGCAACTTTAACATTATTATCAGTTCCCTTGCAACAAATGAAAAATAGAAAACCCATCAAAAAATGTAAATTTAAAAAAAGAACCAGGTGAAAAATATGTGACTGAAAAATACAATAACAATTTTTTAAAGTTGTTATATGCACTCAATTGTAGAGAAGACAAAAGATAGAATCAATGTACTTGAGAAAAAAATATTTACTCAATTTGAACAAACAGAAAATAAGGTAAAAAGAAAATGAACAGAATATCAGGACCTGTGAGACAAAAACAAAGGCAAAAATCTAGTATTTATATCATTCGAGTCTCAGAAGTAGAGGAGAAAATGTGGGACTGATAGACTACACAAAAAATATTAGCTGAAATCTCTATAAATTGTGTGAAAGGCAATCCTGCAAATTCAAGAAGCTGAGTGAAATCTGAGTAGGATAAACACAAATAAATCCCTTCCAAGACATATTATAATTAAACTTTTGAAAAGTAAAATAAAAGGAAAAGTCTTAAAAGCTACCAGATAGAAATAATGTATAACCTTTAGAAGAACACCAACTCCAATGACAGTGTGTTTCTCATCTGAAACCTTGGAGGCCAGAGAAATTGGCATAATATTTTTCAAGGGGTGAAAGGAAAAAAATGTCAACCACAAATTCTATATCTAAAAAATCTTTCCTTTAGCCATATAAAGGAAATAAAGACATTCTCAGACAAATAAGAGCCAAGAGAATTTGTCACTAGCAGACCTACCTTTAAAGAATGGCTATAGGAATCTCTTTAAACAGAAAAGAAGTGATAGCAGAAGAATACTTGGAACTACAGAATGAAAAGAAGAATAACAGAATAAGTAACAATAGGGATAAATATATTAGACTCTCCTTTCTCTCATGAGTTTCTAAAATAATAATTGATGGTTCAAGCAAAAATTAAAATACAATATGTTATACTGTATAAATATGTGGTACGCAAGCCTGTTAACAGAAATATTGGAAAAAAATATATTTCGGTGGTGGAGGCTAAAGGAAACTAAGTGGAAGTAAAATTTTAATAGTGACTCGATAAAACATTAATGCAAGTAGGCTGTATTAAGTTATACATTTTATACTACATAGGGCAACCACTATGAAAAATTTGCAAAATGATATACTAAAAACAAGGTAGAAAAATGAAATCCTACCAAAAAAAAATGAATAACCCACATGTATATAAAAAAAGAGAAACAGAAACAGGAAACAGAGAAAATAAGTGAAAATAAATAAAACAGCAGCCTTAAACCCTAACATTTCAATCATTACTTTAAATATGAATTACTTATACACCAGTTAAAAAAGATTGGCACGAGGGATTAAAAAAAAAAAGACCCAACTTTATACTGCCTACAAGAAACTCACTTTGAACATAAGGACATAGGTAGTATAAAATGAGAAGGACGCAAAATGCTATATTATGTTAACATTAATCAAAAACAAGCAGAAATATTTATAAAAAATCAATGAAATTAAAAGCTAGTTATTTTAAAAATTAGAAAAATTGATAAACCTCTATCATGACTGACAAGACAAAAAGAGAGCACACACAAATCATGCATAATGAATGAAACAGGATCTATTACTATAGATCCTGTACCCATAAAAGGATAATAGTGGAAAACAGCAAACAACTTTACATTCCAAAGTTAAAGTTAAAAGAAATAAAAGAAATAGACCGATTGCCTGAAAAACCACAGAATGTACTTTCTGAGGGTAAAATTACTGACCTGAATCATCTTATAACCATGCATTTAATTTTATAATGTAAAAGTTCCCTCCAAATAAATCTTGAGGCCTAGATGGCTTCCCTGGAGAATTTTACGAAGCTCTGAAGAGGAATTAACACCAATTTTATAAAATATGCTATAGAAAACAGAAGAGGAGTGAACACTTTCTAATTCATTTTATGAGACTATTGTTACCTTGATATCAAAACAAAGATAATACAGAGAAAGGAATCTGCAGACCAATAACTTTCAGTAAATTAGATCCACAAGTTTCAACAAAATGCTAGCAAAACAATTTTAGCATATAAAAAAGATTATATCTCATTACCAAGTGAGAATTATCCCCAAAATACAAGGTTTGTGGAATATTTAAAAGCCAATTAATGTACCACATCAATACTACAAAAGGCAAAAAAACCACATGATCATCCCAAAAGACGCAGAAAAGTCATTTGACACACTCAACATTGTTTTCTTGATAAAATTACTCCAAAAACTATCAATAGAAGAAAACTTGCTTAGCCTGATAAAGGGCATATATGACAAACCCACAGCGAACATGAGACTTAATGGTAAATATGTTGATTAATTTTGTGTCAATTTGACTAGGCCACAGGATGCCAGGTATTTGGTTAAACATTAATTCTGGGTATGTCTGTGAGAACGATTATGGAAGATATTAGCATTTGAATTTGTAAACTGAGCAAAACAGATAGACCTCCTCAGTGTGGATGTAGATCATCCAACTTATTGAGGGTCCAAATAGAACAGAAAGGTAGAGAAAGATTGGGTTCACTCTCCCTCTGCCTGTTTGAGCTGGGACACTGATCTTCTCCTGCCCTTGGTGCTCCTGCTTCTCAGATTTTTAGACTCAGGCTGGAATCTACACTGTTAGTTCTCCGGCTCTCAGGCCTTCAAGCTACAACACAGGCTCTTGTGGGTCTCTGATCTGCAGACAACAAATTATAGGACTTCTCGCCTCCATAATTACATGAGCCAATTCCTTATAATAAATCTCATTATATATTATGTATTATAAAAATACATAATATATAATGTATTTTAATTAATATATAAATTATATTTATATAATAATATATAAATTATATTTATATAATAATATATAAATTATATTTATATAATAATATATAAATTATATTTATATAATAATATATAAATTATATTTATATAATAATATATAAATTATATTTATATAATAATATATAAATTATATTTATATAATAATATATAAATTATATTTATATAATAATATATAAATTATATTTATATAATAATATATAAATTATATTTATATAATAATATATAAATTATATTTATATAATAATATATAAATTATATTTATATAATAATATATAAATTATATTTATATAATAATATATAAATTATATTTATATAATAATATATAAATTATATTTATATAATAATATATAAATTATATTTATATAATAATATATAAATTATATTTATATAATAATATATAAATTATTAAATATAGAAATATAAATTATTTGCCTAATATAAAATAATATATAAATATTCAATATGATAAATATAATATATAAATATATGGTAATATATATTTATACCCAGAGGATATATATGTATATATATTCCATTGGTTCTGTTTCTCTTTAGAACCCCTACTAATATAGTATAAGATTTAAAACATTGAATGCATTTTCTTTATGATCAGAACAAGGAAAGAATGTCTTCTTTCAATCCTTTTATTAAAAATAGTATTGAAGTCCTAGCCATTGAAACAAGGCAATGACAAATAAAGGCATTCAGATTAGAAAGAAATAAAACTGTTCCTATTTGCTGATTCCATTTATACCATAGTTTTGAAATTACAAAATTACAGCAATGGAGAATTGATGGTGGTTGCCAGGGGTTAAGGGAGGGGGTGGATGGGGGCAGGATGTTTGGTTTTGAAAGAGTAACAGGAGGAATCCTTGTGGCAGTGGAACAATTCTGTATTTTGACGTGGTCGTGGATGCATGGACTCACACGTGATAAAATTGCTCACAGAATGACAAAGCCAAACAAATACAAGTAAAATTGGAGAAATAAAAAAAAATGGTAGATTATACAAATGTTGATATTCTGGTTGTAATATTGTACTATAATTTTGCAAGCTGCTATTAGTGAGGGAAACTGAGTAAGAGGTGCACAGAATCTCTCTGTCTGTATAATTATAACTGCATGTGAATTTACAATAATATCCAGAAGGTTTTAAAAAGCACATTTAATGCCATAATTATTTGTTTTTTATAACCCAAAATTGCCAACTCTGGGGACATATTATGGCAATTATTTGAAATGGTTTGAAATACTTCCATACCTCACTCACATTTACAGGATCATATATAATAATAGTGGAATCATTATGAATGCACATAATCAAAGAGAACCACAATTTGACAGTGCTGATAAGAATGAAATCAACTTGAGGCAGAATAGTATGGTTGAGAAAATAATCTATGCCACTCTCTGTAATAAAGTGTTCAAAATCAGGTGTGTAACCAGCAACTTTTGAGAGTAAAAGGGAGTTGACGAAAGATATCAGAACTGATGAAATTACTATCAGCTCTCCAAAAGTAAAGACTATTTTATTATTTACAAACAAAACACTAATATCTCTCCTTCTCCACTTCCAGTCCACAAAGGAATTAAGGTGTCTCCAAAACCAAAGTTGCTTTTGTGATTACTAGTGTTCACTTAAAAAATATCGGTCATTTTTCTTTAAAATTAATAGACATCTTCCAGAGGAAGTCAAGAATATTTATGTGATTGCAGTCAACTTTTACAGATCTGAAAACCATCGCTCAAACAGATTCTCATATAAAACCTGAGATTGATAAGGGCACTGAGTCTGGTTTCATCATCAAGTGGTGATTTTAAGGTACTCCAAGCCAAGATTTCATGTGCAGTCACAGGTAAGTCAAAATGTCTGCTGTAAAATGATGTCTGGTTTCAATTAAGCTCATGATGAGACATTTACATATAATTGTTTACATGATTTCATGTCAATGTCTTTACATCATATGCTGTAGATAAGAACTGGAATTTATAGTGAGCTTGAACTTATTCTTGTAACTATTTCACAACAGAAAGCTAAAGTTCATTTGTAATTGTTTTCTGTATTTTAAAAGACATTCTTTTTTAGCTTTAATTATTTATAGATAAAATGTTTTATATGTCTATCTTTAACAAAGAAAATGTCATTATGTATTATTTTCTTATGAAATCCCTAAGTAATTTTCCGTCCAATAGGTCAGAGATTCTTTATTTTAAAAAAAACAAAAACTATTCTTTTCACCTTTCACATGTACATTTCCAAATAATCAATTTTTACCTGAATTTAATTGAATAAGAACTAAATATGTAATCTTTTATTTTAAAATATCTTTTCTATATTCTGGATATGTCACAGGAACTTTTTTTTGAAATCTGAAATCATGCAAATGCCTTTCATTAAAATACCAGAGATTTTACTCCCCTGAAAATTTGCATTGTTAGGAATATATAGCATAAAAAGACCCAAATGCTATTAAGGTTTTTAAGCTGTCAACTGAATTCTGCACACTACATTTATTCTGTTTCCATTTGCTACCAAGGAAAAGTGCAAAGTCAAACATGTTCTTACAAAAAGCACTATAAGCTGCATGTAAATGAGACCACTTTTCCTGAGGGTCTATCTTCAATTTGATAGTGCATTTAAGTGCTTGCTTTCACTTAGAATAGACTGAAATATACAAATAGAAATTGAGAGCAGTGAAAATGACATGTATCCAAGATTTTACCCAAGAATAAAAGAATCAAAACAGATTATGCTGTCTCTTTAAAAGACCTACTTGATTAATTAAACGATTACTTTCTATAAAAAAATACAGATATTAAATGTAAAAACAAATGTTTCAGGCAATAGTGACCAAAAGGAAATACTAATCTGGCAACTTGATTGAAAAATATTGCTGTGATACAGTGTCTTTCTTTTCTTATTTTTTCTTTCTTGGTCTAAATACCATTTTGCAAACTGCAGATGGTTTGGATTTATAGCTATAGCTATTTACTATACATGTGCCATTTTCCAACTGGTAGGAGCTCTGCAGATGTGTAAGCCTGTTAATCCAGACCAAAACACTCTAACCATTTTTTCTTTTTCAATTTATGATTTGTAGACATATCTTAAGATTACAATATTAGTTTTTATGGCCTGTTTTATGAAAATTATTCATACTGTAGGTATTTTTACAGTGGTTTTCCAATTGAAACCCATTTTGGATGGGTGTGACTTTGACAGGCATAGTTGCACAGTGGTGAAAAATATGGTTTGTGTTGTCAGACACACCTAGATCTAGATTCCGTCTTCTTCTAATTAACCGTACCACAGAGGGTAAGTCACTAAATCACTCAGAGCTTGTTTCTCTGCTTTTGTATAATAGATATAATAATGCCTAACTCATCAGTGAAATAATACCTATAAATTTCTAAAATAGTCCTAGAATTTAGAAAAGACAGTAAATGTTAGCTCTTACGATTTTAACTTGTTTCAACTGAATGTGACATTTTAATTAATCTCTGGAAAGGCATCTCTGCTCATAATAAAAACAATTTTTATTTTTTAGAGGTGATATGAAATGGAGATCAACCTAGTTTTCATGTCAGATTGTATATTGCATGTAAAAATTCATTTCTATTCTTTCTGTAGGAGAATACCTCCTCAGGCCCTTGAATTTGGATTTACCACTTTATATTCTTAGGCCAATGTATGTGAGCAGAGATAATTTAAGCTGCTTTCCAGCAGAAGCTTAAATATCAAAGTTACTACTTTGCTTCCAAAAAGAGAGTTGGTATGTTCTGCATACAGGGGACTCTACATCCCAGGTCCTGGATCTGAGCTGAACAGAGATAACAACAACCAAAATAAAGCAGTCAGGATAATTAATGTGAATGAAAAAAAAAAAAAAACGTTTGAGTGATAAGCCAGTGAGATTTTGGGATTTTTTTATTATCTCTGGAAAATTGACAAATACAAAACTCGATACCTAAAAATAGGGCACTACCATAACAAAAACTCTCTAAAATATGTGACCTGGGCTTTGGGCCCAGGGCCTGTACTGGGAAAACTGAGATGGCAGTCTGGAAAAATGATAACTCGTAACAGGCAATGGCAAGTCATAATATGAAATAGAGAAACAACTTGAGTGGTAAATGATGTATGTAATACATGTGTGGCTTTAGGGAAGGGATTTGCAAAATTCAATGTTGTTAATGTGCCTTGGTTGCCATTTGCTGCATTACACAAAGCATGGCAAGACAGAGGTGTTTTCAGAAGGAATCCATCATTTTTCCTGAAGGAGTAAAAGGAAGAGAAACGAATCGAGGTATTTCAAGATTTGCATTGTTGAAAGATGCAAATATTCCTCTCTGAGCAATTAAGGCTGGTTTATGTTCAGTCTTTGAGCAAGCCTTTGTTAAAGCCTCTGATTGAATTAAGGCGGTCCCCAGGAAATCCTTTTAGTTGGAATAGTTGAGCAAAAAAAGACAAAGAATGTGGTCACCCAGAAGCATGAAATATTCAAAATACCTATAATACCTATAATTACCTGTAGAAAGAGGTAGTCCCAAAGAGGCTATACATTGGCTATTGGGATGCCAATCTGACTGGAATCAAATAGTAAAATAAACCACAACAATGAAAGACTGTTTGAGATATAAAATGACATTTAGTATTCAGATTTCTTCAGACAAGAAGTAGCATTAGACAACTGCTAAATCTATAAAGACCTTATGATGCAGCCAAGGAAAATAATATTAAAAACTCCTATAGGGTAAAACCAAGGAATATGGAGATCCACAGTCAAGAAAACCAGAGTTTCTTTAGAAATATCGTATACTCCCAAGGTAAGGGACACATACAAGTTTTCCCAGAAGGATATTCTGAATGGCTATGAATCAGTGACTGCTACGTACTTTCCATTCTTTCTCTATGAAAGGAAGGACTTTATGCTGTTACCCTCTCTGTTCTATCGTTAAATGTGAGGGCTGGAATGGGTCCTTTTGGGTCATGGACTCCTAGATTCTGATACCTGATATAGAGGGTGTCTTTCATAAAATCCCAGAAGGAGAGCTTGATGTGACTGAATGTGGCTTTGGAAATTCCTCTTTGGGGAGGGTGTGGGTGTACTTTAAATGCAGAAAGGAGGAAAGTAAATAGTTGTGACTAAACAGGCTGATTACAGTAGATTTCAAATATCCAGTCCCTTCTTCCCTGTGGGAGGATAATATCCTGACCCTACTGACTAGAATTTGGACATGCCATGAGCTTCAGCCAATGAAATGTGAGCAGATGTGATGTTTGCCACATAAAAATTTAAAGAATGAGGTCAGGTTTTAGAAGGAGAAAATACGTGTGATGGAATTTTAGGCCTTCTGTAGCCTGGAGCAGAGGCTTAGCCTTTACATAACATGAGTGCAAAGCAGAATTGGCTCTTAAAAACCACTGAGATTTTTGGATTGTTTGCTACCACAGTAAAGCTGATAGAGATTGTCTTGAAACTCTCATGTTAAATTTGGAATTTTGCTGTTCCTCTACCAGACCAAGGAAACAATTAAGTATTTTTCCCCCAAAACTATGTATAATCTGTCTTTCAAAGAATCATTATGCATCAATCAATAGAGGGAAATGGAGAAAAACTGCAAGCTTCAATGTTGATCTATGCTTCTAGGCATAAAAGTTTCTGAAATTTCAGAGCCTAGTTTCAAAGACTTTGAGTACCTATTATGAGTGCAGAAATTGTCAAAATAAAAATGGAGTCACTTATGTTAAAAACAAAACAAAACAAAAACCCTGACACATAGGACCAGGGAAGTCTAAGAAGTGAGGCTTCTTATGCTTGTATTCCTGATAACAAAAACTATCACAAAAGACTGCAAAAACCACAAACCTAGCACAAAGGCCATCGCAACTTTACACAAAAAATAATTCTGCCAAGAGATCTGCGGAGCAACTGCCTGTCCAGCCTCAGACTGACATTACTCTTGTTTTTGATCCTTGCTGTCAAGGGTAATCATTTCAAAGCAATTATGTAATCCTCCTCATTTTTCTTTTAAAATCCTTTGTCTTCCTTTACCTCCCTGAATACACACATACTTTACTATGACATGCATATTCCTACCTCCATACCTTATTCTCTAATAAGTATTATTTTCTAGAGAGCGTTTCTCTGTTTGTTGTTTAGGATAACATGGGCCTGGTATTATACAAATACATTTGGTGCTTCATATACAATTTTTAAAAATCTTTACAATAGGATATAAAGATTATTACTGCATGAAAAAGCAAATACTCAGACCAGTAAGCAATTTCCTAAAACCACAAATTCAGTAATAGGGAGAGGCTGAAGTCCATTCTAGCTGCGTCTCATCCCTGTATAGCCAATGTTCTTTCCACTAATCTAAAATGATTCAATGCCAGGTTTTCACATGTGTCAGCATACTTCGACAAAAATCATGGAAACCATCACTTTAAAGCTCCTATTTTGACTTATTTATTTAAATCTTGCAAAATTGGACAAGGATTAAAGATGGATCAGTTGATGTAATCTTTCCTCTTTTCGTTATTGGATGAGCCCAATTAAAGCTATGTAAAGTGGAATGGGTTAGTGATAAAATGGCTCTTGATTGTAAAAAAAAAAAAAAAACCTTCAAAAACGAACTCCTAAAAACAATATTTCACCTTGAAAAATACTCTGAAATGTATGGCTAGTACATGACTAATAGATTCACATAAAATTTCCATCCCTGATAAAAATTCCCTCAGAGGCTTTCCATCACACATATAATGAAATTGAAACTCTTCATATGACCTAAGGTCTGACATCATTATCTTGCCCTTCTCTCTCTCTCCAACTTCAATTTTTTCCTTTCTCTCAGATTCTTTCTAGGCTAGACAAACTGACTTTTTTTCTTTTGTTTTTCTTTCTTTTCCTGTTTCTTGTGGGTTTTTTTTTTTTTGGGGGGGGGGGGTTTGTTTTTTTTTTTGTTTTTTTTTTTTTGAGACAGGGTTTCACTTTGTTTCCCAGCTTAGAGTATAATGGTGTAATCACAGCTCACTGCAGCCTCAACCTCCTGGGCTCAAGTGATCCTCCCATCTCAGCCTCCCAAATTGTTGGCATTAAAGGCATGAGTCACTGCACTTGTCCTTCTTTTGTTTTTCCAGCATATAGAATTCATTGTCACCTCAGGACAGTTGTACTTCTTGGTATATTGCTTTCTCTTCAAAACTTCACATTGCTCATTCCATGCCAACATTAAGGTTTTCATTCAACTGTCACCTTCTTAGAAAAGACTTTTCCAACAGCTTCTCCTGTCATGTTTTATAATATTATTCTTTATTATCTTCTACATGGTACACAGCTATGTATCTATATGTTTATTATTTTTCTTCCTTCAAGTAAATGTAAGCCTTACAAGTCATTATCTGATGACTTTTGTATCTGTAATGCCTAATAATAGTGCCTAGCATATGACAGACACTCAAATATTTTACAACTAAAATTCCCCTATTGTAAATGCATTCTGTATTAATTTACAAGTGCCATAAGTGAAAGTAACTAGTAAATTACTAGTAAAGTAGCTAGTAATTATTGATTTCTTAATTATTCTCTTATTATTTTTATTAACAAATTTGGATTTTAGGAAATGACATGGTATTGGCATTAAAACTGACATAGTATTGGTAGCACTGTTTGCTAAGAATAGAAATAGAATTACCAAATAGTAGATAAACTGCTGTGCATGTTAATTTATTTGCTAAAGATATATATTTAAAAACTAGTAATTCTATTGTTTCATTAGTATTCACAAAGTATTTCAAGAGATGAAAATATACTGGCAATTTTTTGTTTCATTTAATCCATAAAAATAGGGCATATGTTAGCATGCCATATTAATCTTTTAATGGAAAATAAAGATGAATATGTATCTTCAACAAAAGCTATTCAGATACCTCATCAAAAGAAAAAAGTCAGGGGTAGAACAGGTAACTAGAAACTATATCTTATATAATTTCCCTGAAACTACAAATTACATATGTTAGAGAAATAATGATGAAAATATTTTTAATATAAGATTTTATATAACAACATTTTAAAGTACCATAATACTAGAATTCTGTTGGGGTTAATTTGTTGATCTCTATGCCTAAGCAAAAATTAATTTTTTTATTTTTTATTGATACAAAATATTTCATTTATTTACAGGGTACATGTGAGTATTTTTTACACACATAGCATGTACAGTGATCAAATTAGGGTCATCCTTTAGTAGTTATCATTTCTCTGTGTTGGTAACATTACAAATCTTCTCTCCTAGCTGCTTCAAAACATATAATATATTGTTGCTAACTATAGCTGCCATTCTCTGATATGGGATATTCGAGCTTTTTTTTTTTCTATCTAACTGTAAGTTTGTACCCAATAACCATCATCACTTTGTCTACCCACCCACCCCACTCCCCACCTAGCACCCTTCTCAGCCTCAGGTTTCTGTCATACTATTCTCCATCTGCATGAGATCAACGTTTTTAGCTCCTGCATATGACCGAGAAAATGTATTTGTCATTCTGTACCTGGACTATTTCACTCACCATAATGACTTCCAGTTCCATCCATGTTGCTTAAAATGATAGGATTTTGTTATTTTTATGGCCAAATACTATTCTATTGTGTGTATATCACATTTTCTTTATCCATTCATCCATCAATGGACACTTAGGTTGATTCCAAATCTTGGCTACTGTGAATAGTACTGTGTTGAACATGTGAGTTCAGGTATCTCTGATATACAGATGTTTTTTCCTTTGGATAAATACCCAGCAATGGGTTTTCTGGATTGAATTGTAGCTCCATTTTTAGTTTTTTGATAAATCACCATACTATTTTCCATGGTGGCTGTACTAATGTATATTCCAGTCAACAGTGTAAAAGAGTTTCCTTTCTCCACATCTTCACCAGCATCTCTTTCTTTCTTTTCTTTCTTTTCTTTTCTTTCTTTTCTTTTCTTTCTTTTTCTTTCTTTCTTTCTCTTTCTTTCTTTCTTTCTTTCTCTCTCTCTTTCTCTCTTTCCTTCTTTCCTTCTTTCTTTCTTTGTCTTTTTGATTATAGCCATTCTAACAGGCTAGTCAGAATATCTCATTGTGGTTTTTATTTGCATTTCCACGATGATTAGTGATGCTGAGCATTTTTTCATATAACTGTTGGCTATTCGTATGTCTTCTTTTGAGCAACATCTATTCATATCCATAGCCCACTTCTAACAGGATTATTTGGTTTTTTATTGTTGAGAAGTTTGAGTTCCTTGTATATTTTGGATATTAGTCTCATGTTGGATGAAGACTTAGCAAATACTTTCTCCCATTCCATAGGTTGTCTCTTCATCTGTAGATTGTTTCCTTTGCTGCATAGAAGCTTTTTAGTTTAGTACAGTACCAGTTATCTATTTTTGTTATAGTTATTTGTGTTTTTGAGGTCTTAGCCATAAAATCTTTAACTAAGCTAATATCTTAAAAGTATTTTTCCAATTTTTTTCTAGTAGTTTTATAGCATTGAGTCTTACATTTAAGTCTCTTTTCTATTTTGAGTTGATTTTGTATATGGGGAGAGATAAGGGTCCAATTTCATTCTTCTGCATATGGATATATACAATCTTCCCAGTACCTTTGATTGAAGAGAGTAGTTTCTCCCTACTGCATGTTTTTGGCACCTTTGTCAAAAATCAGTTGGCTGTAAATACTTCAATATTTCTAGACTCTCTATTCTGTTACATTGGTCTATGCATCTGTTTTTATGCCAATGTCATGATGTTTGGGTTACTACAGCCTTGCAATATATTTTGGTGTCAGGTAGTGTGATGCTTCCAGCTTTGTTCTCTCTCTTTTCCTCAGGATTCCTTTGACTATTCACGCTCTTTTGGGGTCTATACAAATTTTCAGTTTGTTTTTGCTAATTCTGTGAATAATAATGTCAGTATTTTTATTGGGATTGCGTTGAATTGCTAGACTGCTTTGGAACGTATAGTCATTTTAACAATATTAATTCTTCCAATCACTGAGCACAGGATGTCTTTTCATTTCTTTTTGTCCTCAATTTATTTTATTTGTGTTTTGTAGTTTTCCTTGTAGAGATCTTTTACCTCCTTGGTTACATTTATCCCCATGTAATTTTTGTAGATATTTTAAGTGGGATTGAATTCTTGATTACTTTCTCAACTAGTTCATAATTGGTATACAGAAACACTACTCAATTTTGTATGTTGATTTTATATCCTGCAACTTTACTGAATTTATTGATCAAATCTAAGAGTTGTTGGTGAAGTCTTCGGGTTTTTCTCGATATAAGATTATATGATCAGCAAAAAAAAAAAAAAAAAAATTTACTTATTTTCCAATTTGAAAGCCTTTCATTTTTTTTTTTCTTCCCCAATTGCTCCAGCAGTATGTTGAAAAGAAGTGGTGAAAACAGGCATTCTTGTCTTGTTCCAGATCTTAGAGGAAAGGCTTTCAGGTTTTTCCCATTCTGTATGATGTTAGCCCTGAGTTTGTCATGTATGACCTTTATTTTGTTGAGGTATGTTTCCTCTATGCCTAATTTGTTGACAGTTTCTCTTATGGAGGGAATAATTTTATAAAATGCTTTCTTTGCATCTATTGAGATGATCGTATCATTTTGGTCCTTCATATGGAATATCACATTTATTGTGTATGTGGAATCATCTTTGCATGCCTGGTATAAATCCCACTTGGTCATGGTGTATTAGCTTTTTAATTTGTTCTTGAATTTGATTTGCTAGTATTTTCTTGAGGACTTTTGCATCTATGTTCATCAAGTATATTGTTCTGTAGTTTCATTTTTGTTGTTGTTGTATTCTTGTCTACTATTGGTGTGAGGGTAATGCTGACCTCATACAATTTTTTAAGAAGAGTTTCCTGTCTTTAACAGTTTCAGGAGTATTGGTATTAGTTCTTCCATTTATATTGGTAGAATTCAGCTGTGAATTCATCTGGTCCTGGGCTTTTCTTTGTTGGTAGACTTGTTATTACTATTCAATCTCACTACACAAAATTGGTCTGTTTGGGTTTTCTATTTCTTCTCATTTAATTTCAGCAGGTTGTATGTTTCCTGGAATTTATCCATTTTCTCTAGGTTTTCCAGTGTGTTAGTATATAGTTGTTTATAGTAGTCACTGATAATCTTTTCTGTTTCTCTGGTGCCAGTTGTAATGTCTCCTTTTCCATTTCTGAATTTTTTTATTTGGCTCTTCTTTTCTTGGTTAGTCTATCTAATGGTTTATCCATTTTGTTTATCTTTTCAAAAGATAAAATGCTCATTTCATTGTTTTTTATTGTTTTTCAGTCTTTATATTACTTGGTTTCTCTCTGATCTTATTTCTTTCCTTCTGCTAATTTTGCATTTCATTTGTTCTTGCTTTGCTAGTTCCTTGAGGTCCATTGTTAAGTTGTTTATTTGCAATATTTCTACTTTTCTGATGTAGGCATTTATTGGTATGAAATTTCCTCTTAGCATTGCTTTTTCTGTATCTCACAGGTTTTGGTATATTGTGTTTCCATTTTCATTTGTTTAGAGAAATTTTTGATCTGCATCTTAATTTCTTCATTGACCCAGTGATCATTTAGGAGCATGTTGCTTAATTTCTATGTATTTCTATAATTCTCAAGGTTCCTCTTAGTGTTGATGTCTAGTTTTATTCTATCGTGATTATGAGCGATATGCTATATGATTTCAATTTAAAAAAATTTTTTTGAGACTTCTTTTGTAACCTACCATATGGTTTATCTTGGAGGATGTTTCATGTACTAATGAGAAGAATGTATATTCTTCTGTGTTGCAGTATGATGTTCTGTAAATGTCTGTTAAGTCCATTTTGTCTAAAGTACAATTTAAATCCAATGATTCTTTGTTGGTTTTCTGTCTAGATGATCTGTCTAATGCAGAGAATGAGACGTTGAAGTCCCCCACTATTATTGTACTGGAGTTTGTCTCTTTGGATTTAGTAATAATTGTTTTATGAATATGAGTACTCCAATTTCAGTGCATGTATATTTAGAATTGCTGTGTTTTTTTCCTCTTCCTTTTCCTGCTATGTCCTTTTATCATTATGTAAGGATCTTCTTTGTTTTTGTTTTGTTTTAATTTTTTTCACTTAGTTTCTTTTATCTGATATAAGCATAGCTATGTGTGCTCATTTTGGTTTCTGTTTGTATGGAATATCTTTTTCCATCCCTTTTCTTTGAGTCTATATGTATCTTTACAAATAAAGTGTGTTTCTTGTAGGCAGCATGTAGTTGGATCATGTTTCTTTATCCATTCAGCCAGTCTGTGTATTGTAAGTGGAGAATTTAATCCATTTATAGTCAAGGTTATTTTTGATATGTGAAGTCTTGTTTGTGTCATATTGTTAATTGTTTTCTGGTTATTTTATATATTCTTTGTTCCTTTTTCTCCTCCTTCTGATTGTCATTGTGGTTTGGTGGTTTTCTACAATGTTATCATCTGAGATTTTTTATCTTCCTAATTTATGTGTTTGGTTAACCAATAAGTTTTTTACTTTTGTGTGTTTTCATGATGGTAAGTGGCCTCTTTTAACAGGTTAAGGACTCCCTTGTGGATTTCTTGTAAGATCAGACTAGTAGAGATTAATTCCCTCACTTTGCTTCTCTGGGAAGGCTTTCTTTCTCCTTCATTTATGAAGAATAATTTGCAGTATATAGTATCCTCGTATGGCAGGTTTTCCTTTTCCTTTTTTTTTCTTTCATCATTTTGCATATGTCATCCCATTTCTTCCTGGCCTGTAAGGTTTATGCTGAGAAATCCACTCTTAGTCTGATGGTGAGGGAAGAGACAGACCCTCTCATATTGTTTTATATTGTTTTATACTCAGTACCTGTTTTAAGGAAAAAAACAAGGAAGTGAAACCAAAGGCAGGCAGCCTGGCACCAGGCCCGAAACCAGGCCTGGGCCTGCCTGGCCTAAACCTACTAGTTAAAATTCAACTCATGACTTAGCAACTGATGTTATCCATAGATTCCAGACATTGTATGTAAGAACATTGTGGAACTCCCAGCTCTGTTCTGTTTCACTCTGACCACCAGTGCATGAAGCCCCTGTCACATACCCCCTAGATTGCTCAATCAATCACAACCCTTTCACGTGAAATCTTTAGGGTTGTGAGCCCTTAAAAGGGACAGAAATTTTGCACTCGGGGAGCTCAGATTTTAAGACAGTAGCTTGCTGATGCTCCCAGCTGAATAAAGCCCTTCCTTCTACAACTTGGTGTCTGAGGGGTTTTGTCTGCAGCTCGTCCTGCTACAATGGTGGTTCCTTTATAGGTGATTAGATGCTTTTCTATTGCTAGCTTTAGAATCCTTTCTTTATCTTTGACTTTAGACCGTTTGACTATAATGTGCTGTGGTGAGGACCTTTTTGCATGTATCTGTTTGGAGATCATTGAGCATTCTGTATTTTAATGTCAAAGTCTCCTATTAGACTAAGAAAGTATTCATCCATTACTTTATTCAATTGGTTTTCTAGCCCTTTTGCTCTCTCTTTGCACATAGGGGCATCAATAATTCAGCTGTTCAGTTGCTTTTTGTTTTCCCAAATGTCACAAAAGCTTTGCTTATTCATTTTATTATTTTTAAAAAATTTTGCCCAACTGTTTTACTCCAAAAGACCAGTCTTCAAGTTCTGAAATCCTTTCTTTTGCTAGACCTAGCAGTTGTTGAAGTTTTCTAATGTGTTTTGCATTTTGTTAAATAAAGTGTTCAGTTCCAGAATTTGTTTGGTTCTTTTTAAAAATATTTATATTTTTTGTAAATTTCTCATTTATAACTTGAATTGTTTTTCTGTTTTCTCTGTGTTGGTTTTTAGAATTCTCTTGTATCTTGTCTAGCTTTTTAAAAATCAATATTTTAAGTTCTGTGAATTTTGTGATTTCTTTTTGATTGAAGATACATTGCTACAGAATTATCTAGTGTTTCTTTGGAGGTATCATATTTCTTTGCTTTTTTGTGTATTCTGTGTCCTTACATTTATATCTATGCATTTGGTGTACCAGTCACTTCTTTCAATTTTTAAAATTTTGTTGCACTGGGGAGGATTTTTCCCTAAAGATGTACAGATATTGTTGGGTGGCTTGGGCACTTTGGCTTTTATTTTGGGTGCATGCAGTAGAGTAGACTCTGTATGATTTATTTGGCTGTAAACAGTATCAGTGGTATCTGTGATTTCCTCAGTGGCTTAGGGTATGGTTATTGGAGAAGGCTGTGGTGAAGTTTTGCTGGGGACTGAGATGCCAGATGGGCCGATCTTCAGGCCCCAGTAGTAGCAGCATTGGGCTGAGCATGCCTGTCCTTGAGCCCCAGAGCAGTATGTGCTGGCTTCCATGTTAGCAGGTATAGGTGGGCCAATTCTTGGGCCTCCAAGTGACTTCCTTGGATGATGGTAGTGGCAGTAGTGGGATGAGTGTATGGGCAAGTTCTCATGTCCTTTGGTGTTGGGCGTGATGTGGGTGATGGTAGTAGCAGTGGTAGGACAACCTACTGGAACCCAAGTGGCTTATGCTGGTGGTGGTGGTGGCTGCAACAGGGTTGGACAGGCCAGTCCCCTGACCCACAGGGATGCATGTGAGTGAGTGCCAGCTATGGTGGTATTAGCAAGTTGGTTCAGACTCCAAGAGAGATATTCAAATGCCAACAGTGGTGGACTAAGCTGAGTGATCCTCAGGCCCCTGGATGGCATGATCAAGTACTGGTAGGATGAACTGGGCTGGTGAACTTGTCCTCAAGCTCTTTGGTAGTACATTCAGGCTCTGGCTGTAATAAGCAGAGGCAGGATGGTCCCTGGGCCACTAGCATAATGCTCAGATGAGCAGTGAAGCAGCTGTGCTACATCACGGAAGGCAGAGGGACACTCTCATCGGCAGCACCATAGGTAGGCAGCTCTAGGAGGCATGGTTTGCTTGTGGCTCAGTCCCACAGCAGCCCACAGAAGTAGTGCTGGCATTTGTCCTCAGGGTATATGGATTTGCCCAACATTCCCTCTCCCTTATTGGCCCAGTAGCTGCAGTGGCATCATCAGCCCCAGGGCAGGACACATTTCTTTGAGGGCTGGGCTCTCAGAATGCTGCTAGCTGCAGGTCTGTCACCCAGGTGGGTGGGGCCACTCTCAGTCAGAGCAGCATAGGCAGGCAGCCACCAAGAGTGTGATTTCCTGGCCCCTCAGTCCCACAGCAGCCTGTAGGAGAGGTGATGAAATTTGTCTTCAGTGTGCATGAAAGTGCTCAGCTTCCTCTCTCCCTCTTTGGTCTGGTGTTGGCAGTGACAGTGGCAGCCCTCAAGCAGGATGCAGACCTGTGGGGGCTGAATTCTTAGAGAAGCGCCAGCTCTACCTTCAGGCTTGCCCTCTGGGATTTGAGGCAGGGGTGGAACTACTCTCCGTGGGAGTAGCATAGTCAGGCAGCTGTGGGGAGTACAGTTTGCTTGTGCCTTAGTTTCACAGCAGCCCACAGCAGCAGTGGTGAGATTTGTCCTTGGAGCGCATGAAAGTGCCTGGCCTCCCCTCTCCCACCTTGGCCTGGGGGTAGCAGCAGCAGCTTCAGCCCCGGGGCAGGATGCAGTCCTTTGGATCCTGAGGTCTCAGAATGGCACCATGCAGGGAGTGCGCAGGGCTCTGAATCCTGTGGGTCTCTGTGTGAGTTCCCTCTCTGGAGCAATGTCTCTGTGCAATCTGAGGGCAGCTGCCTTTTTGTTAGTCACCTGCAAGGGTGGAGAGGCTCCCCTGGAGCTAGGACTGTAAAAGTCTGTGGCAAGAATGTGGAGCCCTGGTGTCTCTCACTTACCCTTTTTCCACATTCAGGAAGTTCTCCTGGCTCCTAGACTAAGAGACTATATTTAATGTGTCTTGCATTTCACATCTGAGAAAGGTCCAAGGTCATTGAGTAATTTAGATGAGAAAACGGTGAATAAAATCAATCTTGACTTTCTCAATGTCAAATTACAAATTGCACAGCATCAAGCATACACTTTCCTTACACATAGTAGCTGCTTAATGAATATTTGGTTAAAGGAATGGTTATTGGATGATCTGAAAAACAATTTTGTTAATTTGTTTTATCTTCTTAGTCTGTGAAATCTTTGACCTAGATAGTTAACAAGTAGCAGAAAGGGATTTTTTTCTTCTCCCAGCAAGAAGTGATTTTTTAAAATGTAGTCATATCACTTGCAGAATCAGGTTCATAATATGTCATATGAATTTAGTCTGACACTAGGGAAATCTATCTTATTCCATCTTTTTTTCTAATGACTTGTGCATAAAACATTTTTCTTACAACTTTTTCAACACATAGTATATAAGACATATTTCTTTGAGGTTTAGACTATCCACACATTCCCTTTTTCACTGCTGATAACCAATAAATTTCTATTATCTTCCTTTTACTCATTGGAGAATTTGGGGCCAGCTCACAACCTAATAGCTCATTTCTATTCTATCTCCTACAGATTTATGTTTTCATGTAGGTGTAATTTGATAATCTCACTGCTATAGACTGAATTTTTCTGTCCCCCCAAAATTCATATATTGAAATCCTAACCCCTAATGTGAAGGTATTTGGAGGTGGGGACTTCAGGGGTGGTTAGGTCATAAGAGTAGATCCCTCATGAATGGGATTAGTGTTCTTATAAAAGTGACCCTAGGGAGTCTCCTCACTCCTCCTGTATGTGAGATTATGGGAGAAGATGACTTCCTTTGAAGCTAGACCCTTGCCAGATTTTAAATCTGAGAGTACCTTGATCTTGACTTTTCATTATAAGCCACCCAGTTTATGGTTATAACAGCCCAAATGAACTAAAACATGTATTTCCGGACCTATTTAAACTTAGTGGCCATACCTGCCCTCTGCATCAATCTTCCAAACAGTGGCCATCATCATCTAGGGAGCTGTTCTAACTCAAAATTTGAAACCCCTTGACTACTATTCATTTGCCTTTCCTTCTTTTCCAAACTTTATCCAATTTTCTTTACCAAAACTTTGACCTCATGGGGACCTTCAGTGCTCTGACCTCTCCATTTTATCCTCCTCTGTGATCCCTCTGTAATCCTTATAATCCTTCTATTTTATTTTAGCCTCTATTCTTTCCATATTCAGCCTTGGCCTCAAAGTTGATTACATGAACTATAAACCAATCTATAAGCCTATAAGCATACCTACATAGTTTTTTATTTATTTGTTCTTTTTTATTTTACTTATTTTTTATGGCTACTCTATCTCCCTTCTCCTCCTCCTTCTCCTTTTCCTCCTCCTCCTCGTCGTCCTCCTCCTCCTGTTCACCCTCCTCCTTATTCATCCTCCTAGCAAAACTGCAACAAAGGTGGCTAAGAGCTGCTAGAGAAATCACACAGCTAGACAGGGACTGCTATACGTTCATGGACTTCTATACATTCATTCTATATATTCATGGCCTCCAACCTGAATAGGGTCCCAACAGGGTCTTCTCATTTCTAATCCTAGAAATATTATATAAATCTTACCTTAATGAATCTTCCTGCTTTTTAAACTACTAATTACTCTCTCTTTTTTTTTCAAATATTCTCTTCTAAGGTCTTTTGATAGTACACTTGTTGAATTTTCTTTGTACCTTCCAACTCTTCTTTCTTTCCTTGGTAGACTTCTACTATACTATTCGTATCTTTAATGATAACATTTCTTGCTCCCTCAGTCCACTGCTCTACTCATTATATAGGGTTTCCCTGAGTAATCTCATTCTTTTTTTATATATTGGTAAGTCATAGATCTATATTTCCCACTCAGCTTTTCCCTTAAGTTTATGACTCATACATTCAGGAGCATGCAGAATATTTATTTCTACCTAGTAGATCTAAAGTGTCTAAAATTTATCACTCTTTTCCTGGTTCCTCCACCAATACTCACCTAATGCTTCTAGCTGGTAACCTGGTTCCTCCACCAACACTCACCCAATACTTCTAACTAGTAACATTTTTTGGCTAATTTTCTCCCTCATTTCCCATATACAAGAAATCACTAATTTCTGTTGAATTGTGCCATTAAATAATTCTCTAGGCCAGGCTTGGTGGCTCATGCCTATAATCTTAGCACTTTGGGAGGCCAAGGTGGGTGGATCATGAGGTCAAGAGATTGAGACCATCCTGGCCAACATGGTGAAACCCCGTCTCCACTAAAAATACAAAAATTAGCCAGGCATGGTGGTAGGCGCCTGTAGTCCCAGCTACTTGGGAGGCTGAGGCAAGAGAATCACTCGAACCTGGGAGGCGGAGGTTGCAGTGAGCCGAGATGGCACCACTGCACTCCAGCCTGGTGACAGAGTGAGACTCTATCTCGAAATAATAATAATAATAATTAATAATAATAATTATTATCTAATCTTAGTTTTCTTCATTTCTATTGTCTTTGTATTGACTTGGGCCTTTTTTTCCTCTGGCTTGGCTTCTGTAACTACTATCTAATTATTACTTCTCTTGTCTTCTCTTTGTTCAGAATTTTCAAAATGACCTATGTAAAGGAGATTCTGATCTATTGACTTTTCCTCCTAATACACTCCCTATGGAGTATGGGATCTAACATCATAATTTCCTTTCTAATCCTCAAGACTTCTTCCTCTCTTACTCTTGTCTTGTGCACTTAACAGAGATATACCAGAAGTATAAATATGTGCAACCGCATACCCTTTCTATCTCCCCTCCTTCTAGCAAATTCTGAATCAGCCTTTCTAATTAACATCAGAAATCACCTTATTCAGGAAGTCTTACTGGACTTATCTATGTCCTTGTCTCAGCCACATAAAATAGGTGCCAAATTTGGTACCTGATAAGGTTTGGATGTTTTGTCCCCTCCAAATCTTATGTTGAAATGTGACCTCCAATGTTGGAGGTGTACCTGGTGGGAGATGTTTAGGTGATGGAGTCGGATCCCTCAAGAATGGCCTGGTGTCTTCCTCATGGTAACGAGTGAGTAGTCACTCTGAATTTACATGAAATCTGGTTGTTAAAAGATCTTGGCATCTCTCTCTTGCTCCCTTTCTTGCCATGTGACATGCCTGCTCTCCATTCACCTTCCACCATGATTGTAAGCTTCCTGAGGCTTCACCAGAAGGAGATGCTGGTGTTATGCTTCCTGTATAGCCTGTAGAACCATGAGCCAAGATAAATATTTATTTTTCTTTATAAATTACCTAGTTTCAGGTATTCCTTTATAGTAATGCATGCAGACTAACACAATATCCTCAAGGTCCTGGGTATAGCTGCATTTGTATAAATATCTATTTATGTCTATAGCACCGAGTAGAAAATTTTTCATTTGAAGGTAAGTACTGGGTTTTATTCATCTTTGTAGCTTCAGCACTTAGCTAAAATATTATTTATTGAAACATTTAGTACTTCTGTACATGCCAGTACTCTATCTGGACAGTTTATTCAACTCTTCTCTCTGTGCGTATATCTTACCTATTTTGGTAGGTTGTGTTACTTACTGTTTTAGGCTGCCTGACACATTTTATTCCCCATGGTAAATCTTTTATTCCCAAGATTAAATGTGATTCAGGCCTGGCCAGTCATGGTGCTCCACTGTCCTGGACACAGTGCTTGATTCAGAGATGGATTTTCACTAAAGCAGAGCCCATCTAATTTTTTTCCTTGACTTGAGAAATCAGTGAGGCATTCTTTTCCACATGTACTGCTAAGTTGGAGAAATTTCAGTGTGTGGCTGATGATAGCCATTTCCACCAGTCACGTAGAGGAAATCTGTTTGTAGGAAATATGAAACCCAAAAGCAGAAGGAAGCAGAGCTGAGAAATCATGAGAGCAAGCCCTGATGATATTGTAGGATGGTAAAGTCAGCTGGGTCTGAAAGCACTCCTCCTTGGTTCTTATCTGCTATATAAGCCTGCAAAGTACCTTACGATGATTGAGTTTTATTACTGATACTTTACTGAGAGTGGTTTTTAGAGCGTAATTTGAAGTATACCTTGACCCCTAGCCCTTCTCTAAACTCACTAGCCCACAATATATATAATCCACTCTGGGCTGCATAGATCTATTTTATCTATTTCCTTTTGGCATCTTATACATAATAACAGAGTCTTTCTCTCTCTCTCTCTCTCTCCCTCTCTCTCTCTGTCTGTCTTTTTTCTTCCCGCCATACACACTCACAGTACCAACTATATGCATACGTTTATACTCCTCCTTAATTTGGTTACTGTCTGTTCTAGAGATTCTATGTTTTAATTTTTTGGCATGTCCCAAAGTCCTAGGATATGTGATTTTTAAAAGACTATTTATTTTTAATGAATTGGTAACATTTATTGAATATCTGCTACATTTAAGTCAGTGTTGTAAGTGTTAAAAATATTGGGGGTGGATTTTATGTATTTAATTTATGTCTGCCCAATGTTCCTGTCATTGGGGAACCACATATCTCCTGTTTCATTTTCCAGAGTCCATCTGCTCACTACATGTGATTCAAGCCTAGCTGGAAAGATAGGCAAGTGATGACTTAGGACACAGTCAATGGCATGAGACTTCTTTCCAAGCTATCACAAGACCGCCTTCTTTTCCCGCTGCTACTGCCAGGTATATGGTTAGCACTTGGAGGTAACCTTTAAGACAGTAAAGCAAGGCAGAGACAGGGACACAAGATCGAGATACAGAACCAGATCTCTTGCAAACTCCTAAATTCATCCAGGCCAGACGCTAGTTTATATGCCTTGATATTCACTTTAAGTGAAACAAAACTTGTTTGTCTTATTTTTCTTTTTCTTGATTAAAATAATTTGAGTTGTATCGCTCTTTTCATTTAAGACTGAAAGAGTTCTACTTAATACATATGGATGCCAAAATGAGGGAGCTAGAGCCCCTGTCCTCAGGGAAGTTTTAGATCATTGCCAGTGGAGAAGAAACACCTTCAGAGTGTACTACAGTGCTGCATACAGCACAACACGTAAAATGAACAGCCCAGAAGAATTGTTACTTAGAATAAAGAAACTATAGATTGAGGTATAAGAGTTAGAGCTTAGACATGAAGAAACATGCTATATAATAAATATTTATATAATATATTAAATTAATCAGTAAAATAAATATTTATATAATAAATATAATGAATAATAAATCAATATAATTATAATTAGTATAATATATAATAATCATATAAATGATATCAATTAAAATTATAAATAATGTAATAATATAAATGTAATTATAATTAATATATTAATTAAATTATCATAAAATAATACATATTTATATAATATATTAAATTAAGTAAAACCTAGAAACTTGACTTAAGAGCAAATTATCTGCTTTTCTTTCAAAAATCATTAAATTGCTTTTTCTAAGAGAATGGAATATAGAGAAAGAAACCTCTCATTACACAAAGTTTATTCATAATTTTAAGTGAGCTTGTCAATGTTGTAGATGCTAAGAAGATATGCAACAAAGACACTAAAATCAAGTAAATATCTCACCATGAGTCACCATTTCAGAAGAGACTATTTTTTGCCATAAATAAAGTTCCTTTAGGAAAAGAAAAGACACAAGGAACATCAGATGACCTTGCTATGTTTCTAAATTCAAGGAATTGATACCTTTATAAAATACACATAACTAGATTATGTGAAGGAAAAAACTGGATATACACTGGTCAGAGAGAGTTCACCCAAGTGGGTTTTGTTTGCGGTTTTCTTTATATAGCTTGAAAACAATAGCATCCCTGTAGAAAATATGTAGTGCTTAGTGCATATAGAGACAGGAATAGTCACAGCTAATTGTGAAGATGATGTAAGTCTGTCTGTTCTAAGTCAAACCTAAACTAACCGTCTTTCACCTCCTATCCCAAATCTTTCTTTTTTCTATATTCCCAATCTCAGAAAACAGCACCATGGTATATGAAGCACTAGAGCTGGAATCCTGAAAGCTATGTTCTAGCCTTCCATTTCTTTTCATCTCCATTTCTGCTTGCTAATTGTGCTTTGCTCACTTCAACACATCATCCTGAAAACAGAAAGCAGCGTCTTTTTCACCATCCTCTTCTTTCAATTCCTACTTCTATGGCCTCGACTCTGACCTTGTCACCTCTCTTCTTTGTCTAACTCTACTTCCAGAGAAAGAGACTTGCAAAAACAAAGATGGTTATTTGTGAGCTAGGCCAGAGAGTAAATAACAACAACAACAACAAAAATCACAAAAACAAAATATCTGTCCTGAAATAAAATACCCAGGTCAAATTGGAAAAACCAGAAAAAAAAAAAGGTGTGGGGGTGAGACTATGCTTTTCGTTCAGGGCTAAATGTGGAGGAGAGTTATAAAGAGGTGAGATTGAAAGTGGGAAGAAGGAAATATATATTGGCCATCCCATGAAGAAGGCGTATGTGAAGTGGCCTGGATCAATTCTGAGACAGTGTGGCAATACCTGTGGTGTTTGTTTTGTGGTCCATGTGCACAAGCATGATTGAGCCACATTTATTACAGTGGTCTGGATAGGGTAGACATTCAGAACCCTTGCAACGATCTCCCTACCTCCATCAAATTTTCCACACTTACTGAACATATTTTCCCTCAGTTATCTGTTCTTATTTCTCTCCTACTTGAGACCTTTCAGTGACTTTTTAATGGCTGTTCTTGGCATAAACGTATAGGCGAAGAAAAATAATTTTTTCTCCAACTCTCACAGGTTCCAGTTGAAATGGAACCCTGTAGAAAAGATAAATCAACAAGAGAAAAACAAAAAGAAATATATATATATGGAGAGAGATAGCCAGGGAATGAATAATTCTCAAAGAGGTAGCTTTGAAACTCAGCTTACATAACATCTTCAACAAAGAACAATAAATTTTTAGAGAAGTAATGACAAAGAAAAAGGATTTTCACTCTCTAGCAGTGGTAATTTTAAAAAGGCAAATAATTGGCAGAAAAACACTAATTAATAAGGTTTTTCACAAGGGCAGTAAGAGTCTAAAGTTGTCTTCAGTGGTTAAGCTTTGTTCCCCTTGTAGAGGGGTGAGACAGGATATCTTCTGTCTTTGTAAATCTATGACCTGCTTTTAGGCAAAGAGAAGGAGGGCAGACAGCTTTCCTGCATTTGCTCCTTCTTAACTGTCTTCAGCTCAACAATCTTCCATATTTTGGAATACTTCCATATTCTGATCTCCCACTAAAGCCATGCTAATGACTGTCAAGAACTGATCTTAGGCCAGGCACCATGGCTCACACCTGTAACACCAACACTTTGGGAGACAAAGGTAAGAGGATCACTTGAGGCCAGGAGTTCAACACCAGCCTGGGCAACATAGTGAGACCCCCATCTCTACATTATAAAAATATATTAAAAATAATGTATTTTGATCCCTTAGTGCCAGTGGAATAGAAAAGAAGGTGTTGGCAGGGTTGAAGGCAGTATACCAAGTATCAATAGTCTATGATAGATTCAGTTATAATCACTATGTCTAGAACATTAGAACAGCCAGTTTATAGGAGAAATGACTGAATTCAATTGATCATCATCTGCCAGCTCACTTTTACTGGTCATGCAGGGCTTTTGTTTCAATATACGTCATCTCTTACTACCCCTTACTACTAGTAAGAGATGTCGTATATTGAAACAAAAGCTCTGCATGACCAGTAAAAGTAAAAGTAAAAGCTACTTTCATTTCCTTAATCCAAGCTCTCATTTTTCTTTCTTTTCTTGTGATTCTATATAGTTTTGGTTGGACTACTCAAGAAAAGACCAAGAGGGGGTTTGATGACAGATTTATAGGTCTAACTATCACTTTCTACACGTGGCTCTTCAAGATTCAGAGAATCACTATACATTCAGCAGTGGAAGCTACAATGTTAGTTAACAAACAGGCCCAAATGACCCTACACAGGTCTCTTTCCCCATCAGTTGAAAGCAGGTACCCCCCTTATAGGTCCTGTTCCCATGGTGACTTTGGCATCTATAGCCAAAAGAACCATTAATGTTGGATTCCCTCCTCTCCTTTGCAGTGTGTTCACATGGATGCATGAGGCCTTTATTCCCTCCTTTGGGGACAGGGAGACCTTGGCCTCACCCTAATCATCATTCTGCTTAAAGCAGCTAAAGTATTAGAGAGCAAGTGAGGGAGAAAGTGGCTCTGTGCCACACACACACAAAAAAGGTACATTTACATGTGGTTTCAAGCTGTGCTGGGACTGGTCATGGCTGAATAAAAAACACTTTAAATACTGTCTGCCTGCCTAAAGTCCTACATGAAGCAGCAAGGTCATCATTATTGCTACCATCTATGTCAACTTTGGGGACCTCTTGACTCAACAGCTGCAGACACATTGCTTTCTGCTGGAGCTGTAGTTTTTGCCCCTTTTTTGCTGACTCAAGCTTGCCAACACTTTTTGCTAAGGAACCCACCACATTGAGGGCATTTCCTGCCACACTGTCAAGATAACTTCTCTGAAATCTCACCTGTTTTTAATGTAACAGCTAGGAGAGTTTTCCAGGGCAGCAGGGTTGACCACAAGAAATTCTTTATATTTATTTCAGTCATTTCTCATTCTTTAGTGGGTGACCTTTATTAGCATTATAAATTCTCTGCAGTATCCTCCGAACACTATCAGTCTGTCAATTTTGGGTGGAGCCTAATTTATCTGTCTTAAGGAACTCTCCCTAAAAAGGCCAAAGCTTTCTTAGAGGACAGGAGCCTCTGCCTAGGACCCTAAGACATTATTTTAGATAGATAGTTCGAAGAAGGCCTCACTGAAGAGGTGATATTTTAGAAGGATTTGTTTAAATTGTGAACATGAACTGTGTGGGTATTTGGTGGAAGAGTGGTCCAGAAAGTGAAACAGCAAGTTAAAGGATCCTGAAACAAGAATCTGAGGAGTACAAGAGAAGAACAACAGAGAAGCCAATGTGACTGAAATAGTGTGAAGGAAGAAACATGTGGTAGGAAATTGTTTCCAATATAATATTTAAAGGAAGACCTACTGAAATATTATAACCAAATAATTTATTATTATACTTCATCAGTATTGATTCATGTATCGAAGATATCGAGTCTTGCTCTGTCACCCAGGCTGGAGTGCAGTGGCACGATCTCAGCTCACTAAAACCTCCGCCTCCCAGACTCAAGTGATTCTCCTGCCTTAGCCTCCCAAGTAGCTGGGATTACAGGTGTGAGCCACCACTTCAGACAAAAAAAAAAAATTTGAATACTATACTTTCTCATAGTTTCTTACATATAACCTCTTACATTTATGTGTTTTGCCCTGTTCATCCCCTCCCCCTCTTTTTTGGTCTTACTTGTTATCTGTCTTCTAAATTACATCAATAGCAAATTATGCTTTACGAAGTTTAATATTTCTGGAGAACTCAGTGACACATTAACTCAGAGTGCTAAATACACTTTGTTCTAATATTGAAACCAGAAGGAAAATGCCCACGTCCTTTTGAGAATGTGGAAGAAGACTTCAGGTTATGCAAGAGTTAACCCTGTATGTGAAATAGAGGATGATTATGTTGGCCACTGAGTAAACAAAGAAAAGGAGACAGCTCTGCTCTCTTATTGTAATTGCAAATTTATTTTTTATAGTTTCTATTTTCCTTTAAACTGCCTTAATCTGTCTTCCTGCTGTGACCTATTTCCGGTAATGCATATTCAGTATAAAAATAGTAGATCAAATCATATCAGAACTCAAGTTACTCCTTGTGGAGCAGAAATACGTACTTTTATACAACAGTGAAATCAATTCCCCTCATACTAATTATTTAATTTCCATAATACACTGACTGTATTCTGCTATTAAGTATTCATATCTAAAACTTGTTTTGTAATATTTCAATAGTTCTTCCTTTAAACAACACTGTGAGGAAATAGTTACTATTTTATAGATCAAGCAATTGAGCAGTTGGAAAGTTAAATTATTGATCCAAAGCCATAAAATGAGGCTTTGCGTATACTTGTAACCAGGGTGTCATTTGGCCTAACTGATCTTTTTAGTTCAAATGTGTTGATTGAATGAAAAATTAATCAGTCATACTGACATATGACCAAATTGATCAACTACTAACATTGATCATTTCAGGGTGGTGTTTCTCGAACTGTGGCCCACAGACCATTTACAGACCATTTCAAATTGCATGCATGTATCAAAACCTCTCATGTACTCCATGAATATATACACCTACTATATACCCACACAAAAAAATTAAAATTAAAAAGCTATGAATTCTGCTTCTCACCCCAAATATACAAATAAGAATTTCCTGGGCTAGGGTCCAGGACTCTGCATTCTAAACAAGTATCCCAAATGATTGTTATGCATGCCAAAGTTTGAAAATGTGATCGTTTGTGGGCAGTATTAGCGAAGTGCAACTGAATTACTTCCTAGGGTGTATCTAGCATTCAAATAAGTAGAAATCCTTGATGTTAATTAACTAAGCCAGGAAGGAGTAGAGTGGAACTGGCTAAAACTCTGATGATTCTAGACGCTCTTTCAGATATTAAATGCAGCCCCTCAGTCTACCTGAAGAAATTTTAAAATATTCTACTTTGATTTTACATCTAAGAGATATCCCTTAGTGGTCAAACTGTGGTGTATGTATATGTATACGGCCACGTTAGGAAAAATAAAAATTTGTAAACTATTCAATTTATTGTGATTCAACTATTTAATAACACCACAAAATGTATAAGACAGGTAAATTTGCTTTCATTTAATAATTGGGCCATGCAGTACATAATTCTCTTTCCAGGATATTCATGATTCCCTACCTTGAATCAATGCCGCCATCTTCCTTTTAACTCAGGTAAGCAACAAATGCCAATCTACAATTATGCTGCATGATGCAAAAAGAGCTCCAATTATCATTTATCATAAAAATTCCCTTATTCACTGACTTAATGAATCCATACTAAGTACCTACTGTGTTTGATGTAGATATCTATATAGTCTCAGATGTTCCTGCCCATCACTTTCATTTTCAGAAGACGAGCTTCATTTCTTTGCAATGAACGTTGACGATAGCAAGAACTTCTGTTATTTTTTTTTTATCCACATGCTGCCATAAATTGTAGTACAATTATTTCTGATTTCAAACTGTGAATTTGTTCTAATGCAACTCATATATCCAGGAACCTTTTAAGCATAACACAAATGTCATGCTTGCGGATACATGATTTGATTCATGAGAAATACCAGAACACAGAAAGCTGTGTTAAGTCGAACTGCCTAAAAATGAACAAAATACACTTAAACACACATCTCAAATATTGATCAGGGGCGGGGCCAAGATGGCCGACTAGAAGCAGCAAGGTTCAGAGGCTCCCATCAGAAAAAAAAACATAATAAGCATGTGAATCCTTCACCAGCAACCAACGTATCCAGGTTCTCTCATCAAAATTGACTAGAAGGCTGGGGTGACCCACAGAGAAAAGGAAGAGCAGTGTGGTGTGGTGGCCCACCTGACAGCCACAGGGGGAAGGGGAACCCTCTACCCCCAGCCAAGGGAGGCAGTGAATGAGCGCCACTACCCAGCCAGGGAAACTGTGTCTTTTCCAGGGAACTGTGCATCCCATGTATCGGAAGATGCCACTCTTGAACCCACGCAACCAGGGCCTAGCATCCCAACTCCAGAATGGGCAGAGCATTACAGCTTCTCAGCTCGAATCTGCTTAAGCCTACTGAACTCCCAGGGGGAGGTGACCTGAACCAGCTGCCCCTGCCTGCTGTCTAAGCCATTTGAGCTCCTTGGGGGAGGGGCAGCAACCAGCACTGGGACTGGAAATTGCCTAACAGGCTAAGCTCCCGGGGCGGGAGAGGGGCGGCACTCATTTATACAGCTCCAGGCTGTGCTTTTCCCCTGCTGGAGCCAGGGAGGCTGGGCAGCTTGGTCCAAAGACTTGTCCCCACAGTCCAACACACCGGCTGTGGCAGTCTGTGGCCAGAATGCCTCTTCAAGTCTAACCCTGACCCATCCTTCCTCAGTGGGTAGGGCTTCCCTGCAGGATCTCCAGTAACTCCAGCCAAAGGCTCAGAGACAGAATTCGGATCTCCTTGGGCCTGAGCCCACAGGGAGTGGGGTGGCCGCCATCTCTGCAGACCAGCAGACTTAGCCTCTCCTCCTGGTACTTCTGAGGAATCCGGGAAGCCCAGACGAGTGGGTTTTCCCCCAGCAAAACACACCCTCTCCAACAAGGGACAAAGTGCTTAATTAAACAGGTCCTGCTCCCTGTGCCACCCAACTGGGTGAGATCCTCCGACAGGGGTTGTCAGACACCCTGTACAGGAGTGATCCATCCTACTGGCATCAGGTTGGTGCCCCTCAAGGTCAGAGGTCCCAGAAGAAGGAGCAGGCACCCATCTTTGCTGCTCTCCAGGCTCTTTGAGTAACATCCCCAGGCACGGGAGTGAATCAGATGAATAAGGCCTGAAGTGAACTCTCAGCAAATGGCAGCAGCCTTACAGAATATGGAGGGATCTATTTGAAATAAAAACAAACATGCAGAAAGTAACAACAACAGCATCAACAACAACAACAACAACATAAAAGGCCCCCACAAAAACCCCATCCAAGGGACAGCAGCCTCAAAGACCGAAACTAGACAAACTCATGAAGATAAGAAAGAATCCATGAAAAAATGCTGAAAATCCAAAAGGGCAGAGTGCCTTTTCTCCTCCAAATGATTGCAACGCCTCTCCATCAAGGGCGCAGACTGGGAGGAGAATCAGATTGATGAATTCACAGAAGTAGGCTTCAGAAGATGGGTAATTAAAAACTACAGTGAGCTAAAGGATCATGTTCTAACCCAATGCAAAGAAGCTAAGAATGTTGATAAAAGGTTAGAGGAAATGCTAACTTGAATAACCAGTTTAGAGAGGAATATAAATGACCTGATGGAGCTGAAAAACACACCACAAGAATTTCGTGAAGCATACACAAGTATCAACAGCCAAATTGACCAAGCGGAAGAAATGATAACAGGGTTTGAAGACCACCTTGCTGAAATAAGACATGCAGACAAGAATAGAGAAAAAAGAATGAAAAGGAATGAACAAAGCCTCCAAGAAATATGGGACTTCCTAAAAAGACTGAACCTATGATTGATTGGAGTATCAGAAGGAGACAGGGAGAATGGAAACAAGCTGGAAAACACACTTTAGGATATTATCCAGGAGAACTTCCCCAACCTAAGAAAGACAGGTCAATATGCAAATTCAGAAAATACAGAGAACACCATTAAGATACTCCATGAGATCTACCCCAGATTCTCCAAGGTTGAAATGAATGAAAAACTGTTAAGGGCAGCCAGAGAGAAAGACCAGTTCACCTACAAAGGGAAGCCCATCAGACTAACAGCGGACTTCTCAGCAGAAACTCTACAAGCCAGAAGAGATTTTGGGGGGTCAATATTCAACATTCTTAAAGAAAAGAATATTCAACCTGGAATTTCATATCCAGCCAAACTTAGCTTTATAAGTAAAGGATAAATAAAATCCTTTTCCGACAAGCAAATGCTGAGGGATTTTGTTACCACGTGGCTTTCCCTGCAAGAGCTCCTGAAAGAGGTACTAAATGTAGGGAGGAAAAACTGGTACCAGCCACTGCAAAAACACAACAAAATATAAACACCAAAGATACTTTGAAGAAACCACATCAACTAATGCAAAATAACCACATAGCATCATGATGGCAGGATCAAATTCACACATAGTAATACTAACCTTAAATGTAAATGGGCTAAAGGCCCCAATTAAATGACACAGACTGGCAAATTGGATAAGGAGTCAAGAACCATTAGTGCGCTGTATTCAGAAGACACATTTCATGTGCAAAGACACACACGGCTTAAAATAAGGGGATGGAGGAAAATTTACCAAGCAAATGGAAAGCAAAAAAAAGCAGGGGTTGCAGTCCTAGCCTCTGATAAAACAGACTTTAAACCAACAAAGATCAAAAAAGACAAAGAAGTGCATTACATAATGGTAAAGGGAACGATTCAACAAGAAGAGGTAACTATTCTAAATACACATGCACACAAAACAGGAGCACCCAAATTCATAAAACAAGTTTTTAGAGACCTACGAAGAGACTTAGACTCCCACACAATAAAAGTGGGAGACTTTAACACCCCACTGTCAGCATTCAGCTATGAAATCATGTTTCCTCTGAAAATTTAAAAAAAAACAAACTGTAAACCTAAATGCCATTGAGACAACCTTTTTTCAAACAATATGAGGGGAAGGTTCACTTTCTCAATACATTTATCACTTCAACTTTGGCAACAGCTTCATTGTTCTTAAGGATACTATCCAGGCACAATATGCAGTGAAGCGGATTCTGATAATGACAAGGAATTTTTCATAAATTCTTAACATAGTCCATTGGGTTTATGTGGAATTGGTGAATTAGAAAATTTCTCTAATGTTTAGTTGTGTTAATTCCCTGAGGGGTTAATTCAGTGGTTCCATGGCATATATCACAAGATGAGATTCCCATGTGGCACAGTGAAGAATTGCAATGAATGGAATAAATCAGATGCCATATACTTTACCCTAGACCTTAAATGTCCTTAAATTGATTACTATCTTTCTCAGCCATGTGACTTTTCTATAATGTTAATAATAAATACATGTTAGCGACCAAATCTATAAAATATATCTTTCATTTCTAGTTGAGTGAATGTTTTTCAAGGAGTGGATATAATGGTGAACAACAGCCACAAAAACTTTATTTGAATCCTTATTTCACTATTTACTAGCTGAGTGACCTAGGACAAATTACTTAAATGCCCTATTTCTTTATCAATAAAATGAGAATCAAATAGCTATTTATAAGGTGGGTTACAGAATAAAATATAATTGTGTATTTTAAGTATCTACTACAGAGGCTGGTATTTATTATATACACAATAAAATGAGTGTCTTTATGATTTGCTCAAAATATAAGTTCATACAATATAATGTCAAAATCATTTTGAAAAAAATCAACTGTATATAATCTGATTTATTTTTCAAATGTAAACATTAACTGTTCTTTCCTATTATCATATGAACATGCATATTATAAAAATTTTCCACAACTCGGAAGTATGAGTAATAAGGGAAAGTCCCTTTGTATCATCCTCAAAATGATAGCCACTATTAACTATTTGCTGTAAATGCTGTCACATATTTTCTGAGTGTATTTTTCTACAAAAATGAATGAATAAACATATACATATGTTTATTTCTGTAGCTTTTTATTTAATTTGTCATAGAAAATTTTCTTTGTCATCTATACCACCCTTGTAAAATAACAAGAGTACTTATTTGTATTTGCAACCTTGTTTTAGTCCATTTGTGGTGCTACAACAGAATACCTGAGACTAGGCAATTTACTTAAGAAGAGAATTTTTTTTTTTCTCGTAGTACCAGAGGCCGGAAGGCTTAAGTTCAAGGTACTAGCAGTTTCAGTTGTCTGATGAGAGTTGCTCTTTGCTTCCCAGATCACACTTTTTGTTGCATCCTGCAGGGGAAACCAATGCTGTGTCCTCACATAGCAGAAGGCAGAAAAGAGAGCCCAGTGTTGCCTGAAGCCTTTTTATGAAGAACTTAATCTCATTAATGAGGGAGGAGCCCTCATGGCCTGATCATCTCTTAAAGGCCCACCAACATCTGAATTTTAGAGGGAGCACATTCAAACCATAGAAAACCTAATTGAAAAAAAAATTGTCTTTTTTGTAAGCAGTGCAAGAATTCCTTGGAAGAGGGAGAAGGCAGCCTTTGTTAAGAAAATGCTATGACAACCCGGCTGTAAGATGGAGGGTAGTGACTAGGACTGAGCGTCAGACTGGCAACCAGAAGCTCTGAAGAAGAAGGCATCTGCTCTCCCTGAAAAGGAGAAGGACGTGGATGTTTTTGGAGAGGTAGAGTGGAAAAGGCTAGAAGCAAAGAAGAGGAACTAACAAGGCTAAGCTCTGTGTGTGTGTTGGTGTGTATGTGGTGGGGGGTGGAAAGCTGGCGGCCAGTGAGGGGGTTGGGAGAGAGAGATAGGGAAGGACAGAAAGAGAGGGAAAGAAAAAAAAGAAAAGAAGAAAGAAACAAAAAGAGAGAAAGAAAGAAAGAGAAAGAAAAAAGAAAGAAAAGAAATAGGAAGAGAGGAAGGAAGGGAAGAGAAAGGAAAGAAGGAAGGAAGGAAGGAGAAAAGAAATAAAAAGGTTTGTAGGGATAGTATTGTAAATATATATTTTTGCATTTACTTATGTCATTATTTTATTAAAGGTTATATTTTCACTTATATATCATACCTAATTGACACTCTATTGTTGAATATGCTAAGTTATACTCCTTTCCTAGCATCCAAGAACTTCTGAAGAGCTTTGACCTCTTTTCTTCTATAAGAACTCTGTTCCAAATGAAAAGTTCAATATTTGTTTCCCTAATACATGGTAAAATCTCATCTTAGAACTTCTTACTTATATGTAACCACACACTTGTGAATTTAAATTTTATACATTTCTATGAAATTCCCTGAATTTAAATTCTGCCTTCTCTTAAAACCTGTTTGAGGTTTACTATCTCTATGAGGCCATAATTGGTTATTTCCTCTCAAGCCATTTGTCATTTATCAAGCATCCTCAAACTTGTAAAGCAAAGCTAACTTCAGCCTTTTATTTTATTAAAATGAATTAATCTAAAAAATTATTTGAAGAGTGGATCAACACAAGCACTTCAAGAAGTGTAGTTCAATTTAAGCATTAATTGGGGGTCTGGAGTAGTGGCTTAAAGCCACTACTATGGTTTGAGAATGCTTGTTGTCATATTCTATGCATTCCTTATCTGAAAAACAGGATTATAAGTGCCTGAAGTTAGGAGCCTCCCCCTTATGGACAGCACTTATCCTGGAACTCACTCTGTGAAAGTCTACCATAAATATTTGTAAATGTTCATGTTTTGAATATTTTAAAGAATTTCACAAAGAAATCATATCCCCAAATTCTAAACCATTATGATTTCCCTCAGAGAAAAATTCTGAATTAAATACTAGTTTATACATTTCCTGTTATAAGCCCAGGTACTGAAACTAATGATTAAGAAATAGTTGATAATAACTATATATTTAGTGCCTATTGGGTGCCAGAGACTGTGCTAAACCTTTATATAATCAGTGTATTTAATCCTTATAACAATCAGAAGATAGGTAGTATTACTTACTGAAATTTAATGTTCAGTATACAAAGAACTAAAAAAGCGTAAATAACATACATACCTAAGGACATATAGCTGGTAAGTAGTAAAGTTGGGAATTAAATTCAGAATTGTTTTACTCCAGCTTTAAGCCACTACTCCAGACCTCCAATTAAATGCTTAAATTGAACTGCACTTCTTGAAGAGCTTGTGTTGATTCACTCTTCAAATAATTCTTTAGATTAATTCATTTTAATAAAATAAAAGGCTGAAGTTATGTTTGCTTTACAAGTTAGTTTAATGAAGCAATAGCCTCTTGAAAATCCTCTAGGATTTTAAATAAACTCTAGGTCAAAACGGACAAATTAGCATAACATTCATATTAATGCCTCTGAAAGAGTGTTACAGAAGAAGTCAATGCTTTGGAATCTATGCAATGCCAGATATATTATTTTCAAAGGGGCTTTGGTTACTCATTACAGTGATGGATGACTGTGATGAAAATATCAATGTATGCCCAAGTCTTTCCTTCAGTGTTTCTCCCATAAGCATAACACAGTGACACACAATGAAGATTATTTAATGAGACTGGCAATGGGATTATTTGCTAAAAGTGTAAGTAAATTTGATTTTCAAATCACACAGTCTGACATTCCTTGTGACATTATCTACTGATTTTATTTGACCTTGCCATTGTTAGAATTAAGAAATGTCTGAATAGACAATAACCAGTTCAACAATTTTCAATACATCAATTGTACCTCATTGTAAGATAAATTCAGAGACCCAAGGGAGACAATTTTGTTTAAGAAGAGGTATAAGACTAATAGATTAGATATAGATGGTCTTTAATATACTATATACAGTGTAGAATTTGTGATCACAGTTGTTAAAGTTATACTTACACAACACACAAATACTTCAAATTTGAGAAAGTGTGAACACAAAAATCCAGTTAATTTAAGAATATGATAAAAAATGTAGTAGATATAATTTTTTAGCCTATGCTATGGTCCAATTTGCCCAAACATCATGCATAAGTGGGTTGAGCTTGCAGGTACTCAAGAGAGTAAGTAGTTAGTAATGTTGTGCATATTTTGCATAAATAACTATATTTTCTAAGTAATACCTCACAAGGTTTTGTTCAAAGGGAGATTGAGCAGGAACTAGAAGATAGCAGAACCAGCATTCAAAGTGGACTTCAGAGTTCATGCTCGTGACTCCTCTGTGATGCTCCCTCATCTGAATAAAATTTAGCTAATCACTGTTTTCAGAACAAGACCATCCTATATGTTCAAGTAATTCAGCCCCCTATTCATCGGTCAGTATTCTACCTTTCTGGACTCTCTTGCTTTTGCACAGCAAATATTCTGGAATATTGAATTGTGAGAAAAGGCAAACTATCTCCCAATGGGACTCTTGAACTGCAACCCTAGTCAGGCAGGACACTGGTCATAAAGTCTCTTAAAACTCCAAATTAGTATTGGAGTAATCAGTTAGACTATGAGGCAAGCTTGGAAGAGCCACCTAATGCTTCAGCTGTAATTACTGCCTTTCCACCATGTAACTGTGTGATCTTGGAGAACTTAGATTTTCTTTCCTGGCCTCAGCTCAGTACCTGATATGGATAAAAATGATATGGTTAAAAAATCTTCTGTTTCTAAAAGGATCTCAGTGCTAACAAGGCTAACCTGGGACCAAATTGAGACAGACAGAATCCTTGTTATACTTGCACATGTAATAATGGGAGAATAGGTTGATAAATATATTTCTTATTTTTTCATATAAAAAGAAGAAAATTATTCTCTGTAGGATTATGATCTGGTTACATTAATTTTTTGGACAAAGGAACTTACAAGGGGTATGCTTGCTTCTTTAAGTGCAAGGAGATAATAACTAATTTAAATATGTGAAATAAATAAATTAGTTGAGAAATTATTACTGAGAGCAGTTCTCCCTGGTATTTTGAATCCATGATAAAATGCAGTTTCTATCTCTAAACAGGAAGCAGTTGTTTAGCCAGGTTTTTCACAAAATGTATGTTCACAAAATGCTACAGAAATAGAAACAGTCTTTTCCTTATGGAGAAAAATGTTAAATATAGTTACAGTGATGAGAGCTATATCAATACGTCAAGATAGTTCAGGTTTCCTGATTTCCAGAAAGATGTGAAGCCTAAAGCAAATAATACATAAGTGAAGTCAGAAAAAAAAACATTATTATTTAGGGACATTTTCATCTGAAAAATATTGTTCACTCTTCCACAAATGATGACTATTTTGTGAATAACAGTTTTCTGCCTATTGTGTTGATCAATTTATCACTAAGATTCTTTCTCACCCTTCATTCCTATTAGTAAGTGTGATGGTTAATTTTATATGTCAAGTGGCCTGGACCACAAGGTGCCCAGGTATTTGGTCAAACATATTCTAGATGTGTGTGTAAGGGTTTTTGGATGAGATTGACATTTGAATCAATAAACCGAGCAAAGCAGATTGCCCTCCTTGATGTGGGTGGACCTCATACAATCTTTTGAAGGCCTACATAATACAAGAAGGATGACACTTTCGTGAATAAGAAGGAACTCCTCCTGCCTGACTGTTGAGCTGAGACATGAATCTTTTTCTACTTTTGGACTTGAACTGAAACATTAGCATTTGGATCTCATGTGTGCTGGCTTTCAGGTTGAAGCTGTATCATCAACTCTCCCAGGTTGCGTCTTCATCTTGCCATTTGATTTTAGAACTTAGCCTTCATAATCACATTAGCTGATTCTCTAACATAAATAAACAAACAGTCATCCTGTTGGTTCTTTTTCTGTAGAGAACCTTGACTAGAAGAGTAAATTTTACATACATTTAAATAAATGTGACTACATAACAGAAGAATTTCCTTTCATCAAATAACTTGAGGTAAAATAATTTCCTGTTCCCAAATGTGAGCTTAATTCATTTGGATTAGTATCTAATAATAAGATTTTTATTTCAGGACAAATGTCATAGTTGAGAAAACATTAATATACAGATAACTCTATTTACCTGTGTAGAAATATTATTGAAAAATTGGCTTCTTGCCACCTAATTTTATCAGACTTTCTCTCTCTATCCTATCAAATCCAATGCTTTTCAAGAGTTGCAAAAATAGTTTTTCTTATTAACCCAAGAAAAACAAAGTAAGTGTTTAGCTTTAATATAATTAAGAGTTTTTGAGCTATTATCTGTTTTATTAATTTTTTCCGCTACCCTCATTATTGTAGATTGATATCTACAGTTTAATAAATAGTTAATTAGCCCTCCTTACATGCTACATTCTATCTAGGAAATGGAAAAATAAAGAGAAATAAGACAGAGTCTCTACATTTGTGGGGCTTAAATACAGCCATACACTGAACAACAATGTTTAGTTCAATAATGGGTGACATATAATGAAAGTGGTCCCATGAGATAAAACGTTGTATTTTACTGTACCTTTTCTGTATTTAGGTGTGTTTAGATACACAAATAGTTACCATTATATTATAATTGCCTACAGTATTCACTACAGTAGTATGCTATACAGGTTTGTATCCTAACAGCGATAAGGTATACCATAGGGCCTAGGTGTGCAGTAGGCTGCATCACCCAGGTTTATGTAAGTGCACTCTATGATGTTCACTCTCGGAAATTGCCTAACGACAAAATTCCCACCTTTAAGTGAGGCATAACTATAATTTATTCCATAGTCTCTCCCCTCTTTCCTGTTCTTTATTAATACATTTGCTTACTCTATTGTGAGAAGTATAGTGAGCGAATTTACCAACCTCCAAATTCACAAGTAGAGAGAAATGTCCTTGACACTATCTACCAAGAGGATTTATTTATGTAGTCAGAGGAAGAGTCTAGACGTTGTTCCTGAATTGACCTAGGCACCTGCTAGTTGTAGAATATTCCTATGATGGCCTGAGAAAATGCAGGTTCACATGAATAATAACCTTTCTATTCTGCTTATTCTGCCAGCGGCAGCATGAACTTCTCCCAGTAGCCTCTTTGTCCGTGAATATGGACAAGTGGAAGAGAAAAACCACAGAGGAGAATTTGAGCTGAATTTGTCTTTCAACTATCAAGATTTACATTTTCTTTGTCTTTTTTTACCTTTTTTTTTGTTGTTGTTTCTTTATTCTTTGCTCTATATTGTGTGGGTACTTGCCACAAAGTTTATGTTTTATCTCTAAATGTATAACAAAAAAGTATTTCAAAAGATGAATGTGAGCTTTATAAAGTAGTGGTTAAATACTAGGGCTTTCCAGTTAAATGGACATGGATTTGAAAGGTGATTCTAGTACTGTAAAGGCAAATTTCTTAACCTCTCTATGCTCAGGTTTCTAAAGTTAAAATAGGAATAAAAATAATACTAATCTGTTAGTATTGTGTGACGCACTGTGTGCAATGATATTTTAAAGGGTAGCTACAGACCAATCATTCTGAGGTGGTAGAATGGGTGGGATGTGGTCCTGAAGTAAAGGGTTCAGAAGATGGGGAGAAAGGGTGGGAGACTTAGTAACTTGCCTTTTCTCCCTTTAAGATTTCATATCTTAGAGTCTGATTGATTGCTACCTTATACCAAGACAAAGGTTATAATGTCGGGTAACACCGTAACTAAATGAGGTCACTTTCTGAATAATATGATAAGTGAATTTAGAGAACAAAATTAATGCTTGAAAACACAATTTTTAAACTTTTAAATATATTATTGTAAAACGATCTCAAAGGTAAGTTAGTATGTTTTAAAAAAACACAATTGTTTCCAAAACCACTGTTTTTATTAAGAGTGATAATAATAAAATATGTCTCCATCTAGTTTAACAGTATACTAAGTCCTCACCTAATGTCACTGATAGGTTTTTGGAAACTACAACTTTAAGTGAAACTATGTATAAAGAAACCAATTTTCCCATAGGTTAATTGGTATAAATGAGAGTTAAGTTCCTGTATTTCTAGTCACAAAACATCACCAAATTTCTAAATAAAGGTCAAAACACTTCCAATATTAAACATAGAAATAAATGAGAACTATACATACATTTAAGAAAGATTAATGAAAATAAGCAATATAATCATATTAGTCCATTTTCACGCTGCTAGTAAAGACATACCCAAGACTGGGTAGTCTATAAAGAAAAGGAGGTTTAATAGACTCACAGTTCCACGTGGCTGGGGAGGCCTCACAGTCATTGTGGAAGACCAAAGGCATGTCTTACATGGCAGCAGACAAGAAAGAGAATGAGAACCAAACAAAAGGGGTTTCCCCTTATAAAACCATCAGATCTTGTGAGACTCATTCACTACCATGAGAACAGTATAGGGGAAACTGTGCTCATGATTCAATAACTCCCACCAGGTCCCTCCCACAACATGTAGGATTTATGGGAGCTACAATTCAAGATGAGATTTGAGTGAGAACACAGTCATATCATATCAATAATTATTTACCCAATTATTCCATTTCAGGTCTCAGATGCTGCACCCCATCCCCACAGCCCAAGGAGCAAGGCAGGAACCCACTCTGGACAGAACATCATCCAATTGCATGGCACACTCACACACATCCATGCTCACTCAGGCTGGGACCACTCAGCCATATGTCCACACAATTCATTTGGCGTGGACACTTTGGGGATATAGGATGCTTTGGGAATGTAGGAAAAAACAGTGTACCCAGAGAAAGAAAATCCATGAAGACATGATCCAGATGTGCAAATGTCACATATATATTGGCCCCAGGCAGGGAATCAATGTTTTTTTCTCATCAAGGTTATAATGAAACAACACTGAATGAAAGGATGTTATTTCAGGGTGTGCTATATAAAGGAAGCCTAGAATCAACTACCAAAAGGAGCACAAAGAGGCAATTTTGAATACAGCCTCATGTTATCTCCACCCATATCATGGAGCAGCATAAGATAGGATTCATTGGAAACCTGGGGAGAAGCCACGCAAGAAAATGAATGGGAAGATTTTTACTCATATATAAAATCTGACACATTTTGGGTATTTGGGGTTTGCAGAATGGGAGAGAAATCACTTCAGAGGAAAGCTTTTGTTCTGTAAGCAGATGATACTGAGTTTTCTAGATGTTGTATTGCAAATTAAAGAAAGAGTTTTAGACTATACGGCCTCTGCTCCCACAGTCGGGTGGGCTGCGGAGGAGAATCTAGAGGAGGATTCTATAGACGAGCTATGGAGAGAATCTTTAAGAGGCATTCGGCATGTGACAAATGAGGTAGTTCAATGAAGACCAAATAAGATAGACACATACCAAAGACTATTTTAAAAATTTGCACAATTGGTCTCTTTAGCTACAATTATCATATAACTAAAATTGCCTGACATAAGAATCCTTATTTCTTCTCCACTTGCACTATACAGTCACTTATACTAATACCATGGATGTTTAATCATAAGAGTTGGAAACAAATGGATATAAATGTCACACTATACAAACTGAACCTGCGCTGAGAACATTTCTACCACTGGATTTTTCAGGTGTATTCTTCACCATAAAGGAAATTAATTAGCAAACAAGAGCAATACTAACATGATTGATGATCTCAATGACCTTTTAAATCGTGACAATTTGCTCTTTTCTGGGTATTTCCAATGGCACCATCATTATTAGTACCCTATTAGAGTCATGTTTTATATTTTGTTTCTAGACTTTGTATTTGACATATTTCTTTTTAATTTCTAACCCAGAGAAGGCCAATAAAGAATGTCATGAGAAAGGCAGCTCTCCTCTGAGACTTGGTATTAGGCAAAAAAAAAGACCTGTTTTCAGATCAGCTGCTCAGGTGGAATTACTCTCCAAGGGCAGTCTCGTTCCTCTGAGGTAAAGTAGATCTTCCCCCTTTTTGTCTTTCAGGGACTAATGAGATACACAGGTCTTCAATGCCAGTCACCTCATGGACTCACCACCTAGTTTATCAAGGAGAAGTTGACGCTGGGAGCAGCTACAAAAATGAAGCTACTCTGATTTAGATGGCACAGAAAAGCAGGCGAGGGTTTCTCCCTCCTGTCTCATTTGATCATTTTTCATGCTTTACCTGTGCTTCTAGGGGCCAATCTATCTTTTTTTTTTTTTTTTTTCTGCCTTCTCTGCTTTAAATGTTCCCAGTTCCGTCTGGAACTTGTCTTTGAACAAAGAAAGATTTACTTCTTTCTTGATTCTTTTATTCCCCTCATTTTTGTTTATTCTCCTCCTGGCTCTTAGAGCTTTTCTCTTGACATTGTGACTGGTGCATCTATTTTCTTCATCTCTCACCTCCTGCCCATGAACTTATTTATGAGGAAATGTGTAGGATAATAGAAAGAGCAACAATTTGGCTTAAAGGGCTCTAGCTGTGTGACCCTAGGCACATCAGTCAACTCCTTATAAACAACAGGTTTCTTTTCTCTAAAATGAGGATGTTAGATTCTATTATCTCAGTAGTTCATCTCAGCACTAATTTTCTATGATTCCTTTTCTCACAGTGCTGTCTACCTTGCAAGCCCAGTACATGTATATTAGTTCCCTATTGCTGCTGTAACAAATTGCCACCAGCTTAATGGTTTAAAGCAAGGCAAATTTGTTATTTTATATTTCTGTAGATCAGACATCTGGCACGGTGCCCTTGTGCTAAAATTAGAGTGCTGACAAGCCTATGGTTCTTTCTGGAGCCTTCAGGGAAGAATTGGTTACCTTGCGTTTTCCAGCTTTTGAGAGCACCTGCATCCCTTGGGTCATGCCCTTTTCCTCCATTTTCAAAGTCCAAAACAGGATGTCAAGTCCTTCTCTCTTTGCATCTCTTTGAACAACTGTAGCCAAAAAGATTCTCCATTCTAAGGACTCCTGTGATTTGATTGGGTGCCTCTACATCATTCAGGAGAATCCTCTGACCTCAAGTTCTGTAACCTGAATCACATCATAAGTTAATCTATTCATAGGTTCTGGGGATTCGCGTGTGGGCATCTTGGCAGGCAATGATTTTCCACATTCCATAATGATACGGAAGAGCTAGGCTCCTGGCTAAACCCCACCTTTAAGCCTGGGACGGTGACCATAAGTGAAAACATCTGACCCCATTTTTCTGCCCAAATGTTGCCTTTTTGGCCCAGTCTGCCCCTATTCTGTGCCCACAACAGACTTCAGCTGGCAGAGCAACACAAGCAGCTGAATATCAAGAGGTGAAGAAGCAACTGGGCATCTGAGACTATGGATAGATGCGACTTAACTTCAGACGGCACAACTTTGGAGAGGAGCCCAGATGGAGACGACCAGGCTTCAAGGAAAGATCACCTTCTTCTTGCACCCCCCCTTTCAGCTCCCCTTCTGCTGAGAGCTACTTCCACTGCCTAATAAAATCCTCTGCATCATCACCTTTCAAACCATTCGTGCGACCTGATTCTTCCTGGATGCCGAACAAGAACCTGGGAACCAAGAGGGCAGAGTATTAGGCTGTCACCCTGACTCTCCACTAAGCTGGTTAACACTTAGCTGCCATGGACAGCAACTGCTAAAACAGCATTAATTTTATCACACCCCTAGATGCTGCCAGGGGGCTGGAGCCCAAAAGCATTTGCCCCAGCTCCAGCACCCGCTTGCCTGTGTGCTCCCTCCCGTGAGGGGTTGAGCCCAGCGGGTTTGAGTGAGTGAAGTTCATCCCTGTTGGCATCAAAGTGGCAGGCTGGACCCAGAGCCAGTGCACTCTAGTTCCCATCTGCAAAAGGGTCAAAGGAACTCTCCTGTCTCAACAACATGTTACTAACACAAGCATCTTATGCCTGGTAGCATCAAATTAAGCAAAGGTAATCAAGTACTTTTGTCCTTTTTCCCACTTTTCTTGTTTCAAATGGCATCATAGAACGATCCTGCTCAGTCTCAAACTATCACCATCCAGAGCACACTCTTCTGAAGCCATTCTTACACTGTCCCTCAGATTAGATCTTTCAGAAACCTACATTCCTGCCTGTAACTCTTCTATCTACTGTCCCTGCCTGAATTCAGTTTGCTGTTAAGTGTATTTCAAAGATTTCCACATTCTATATTAGCTTCTCAACATCCCACCTTATTTTTCCATCATTATTCTCCTCTCCTTCTATCTTTGGTCATTCTAAGTGACTACTGCTCTTTGGCTTTACACTGTACATTCCTAATGAGGACAAGTTGTGACACTAGACTTTTGGCTTCCTGCTGTGGTTTCAAAACCCTTGAATATAAAAGACATATCTTCTCTTGGACCTCTCAAGAATCTCTTGAGATTCTTGCTCTAGCTATGCCTTCACCTTTTTAATTCCTTCCAGTTATCATGATCATTCGACAGGACCAACTCGTAGGTAATTGACCAATGCAGCCACACAAGGCTCTGTGCTCAGAAGAGGGCCCCATTCTTGGGGCTGAATGCTATGTCGTTGCCATCTTGAAATTCTTAGTAATTCTATCTTCGAATTTATGTTTGGATAGTAAAGTCTGACAGCACAACTGAAGCATGTACCAGAGACTTGGAGCCTCAGCGCACTGCCATTTTGCTACCATCCTTCTTTCTTGGCAGATCCTAAATGTAGGAAAAGGGAGAGTCAAGGATGGTGCTGAATTGACAGGCAGAACCCAGGGTGCCTGTGAAACTCTGAAGTTGCTCAACCTAATGACATATTTCCTTGGGCACAGGATTGCAAGGAAACATGACATTAATTAACAAATAAAAGACACCGGCCGGGTGTGGTGGCTCATGCCTGTAATCTCAGCACTTTGGGAGGCCAAGGCAGGCAGATCACGTGAGGTCAGGAGTTCGAGACCAGCCCGACCAACAAATTAGCTGAGTGTGGTGGCAGATATCTCTAATCCCAGCTATCAAGATTGCGCCAAGATCACGCCATTGCACTCCAGCCTGGCGGCAGAACAAGACTCCATCTAAAAAAAAAAGACACCATGAAAGGCAGACAAAGAGAAAAAAAAAAAAAAGTTTTTCCTGCTTTTTGAACACAGGACCCTAAATATTTATTTTGTACTGGCCCCAGGAATTATGTAGTTGTAGATGGCCCTGTCAGTTTCATTTGAGATTTATCAACCTCAGCACTTTTGACATTTTGTCCAGATAATTCTTTGTTTGAGTTACTGTCCTCTGAATTGCAGGGTATAGAAAAGCATCCCTGGCCTCTGTCCTCTGGATACCAGTAGCACTCTCCAAACTGTGACAATTGAAAATGTCTCCAGACATTCCAATATCCCTGGGAAGAGGGGTAAAATCATCCTAATTGAAAATTAATGGTTTGCTTTTTGAAAATTTAATCCTTATTCTTGACTTTCCTGTTTGATGAAGGTACTTATTTCTACCCTGAACTCTAAGTCCAACTACTTTAATTGTCTAATATTGAGTAAAATCACAGGGGCTAGAATCCATCTTGGATTTGAAACTAAGCTTTTACCTTTATTAGTAGTATTAGTGTGAGCAAGAAAATCTTACAATCTAGTTTTCCCAGAATAGGGGAAAAAAATTATCTTTTCCTTCTACTCTCCTAAGTTCATGGCCTCTATTACAAAAGACAGATTAACAAGAGAAAAGTATACAAATTCATTTAATATAAGTTTCACATCACACAGGAAATGAAAACCTTCATAAGAAAATGAGATCTGAAGAAGCATTTTAACATGAATGGGCATTTTTTTTTTGTAGTAGATTTGATGAACAGTGGAAAGTTGTGGAGAAATATAATAGGGCAAAAAGAGTATGATTTGATGGTAATAAACTAGGAAAACCTTAGCAAAGCCTGTTTGTTCAAATTGTTCTCTGTGTCCCTGTGTCTTCAGAAATAAGGATGTTCCTTTCTTCCTGCTATAGAGAAGGTATGGCTCACCTGAGGACCTTCTGACCTGCTTCAGGGAAAGGTCAAAAGTTTCTTCCTAGGTTTTATGACCTATTTCAGTGGAGAAGGTAAAGGAGAAGGTCAGAGTGAACTTCCTGCTTCTGTGATCTCAAATTATTCCTTCACCTTAAAATGTTTAATATGCCAAGGTGCGGTATTTTGGGTGGTGTAACCTGAACCCCATCATTACCTTTAACTGAAAATAATAATTATAACAACATCTACAATAAAATATTATTGTGAAAATTAAATGGTGTAATATACGTAAAGTTCTTAGCACAGTTCCTTGGTCTGGCACATAATGGATAATCAAATGATAATATTACTATTATTATTATTATTATATTGGCATTATTAGAGTCAACTCCATCATTCCTAGAAAACTATACAGTGCTGATTCCTTTGCAGCGTTAACTTTTTCCTTTTACTGATTTTTGTTAACTTCTTTATTGTAACATAACCACTAGTAGTTTTGTGCTTAATGTTGATCTTCTTTGTCTATTGATTTAAGTTAATATCAGAGTCCTTCCTAGCAGTCATGGGGTTTTGATAACAGAAGCTAACATAGTTGTATCTTCTCTTTCCTGCAGGGTAGCCTGAATGCCATGTCTTCACATTTTATTCCACTTGGATCTCCTGTAGAATGGCTGTTTACCATGGAAGGGCTGATTCCAATTCTCACGTTAATCACTTACAAGGCAGAAACCAGCTAGTCTAGACTAGCAAAGGGCTTTCCAGTTCATTCATCAGCCTCCTCTGATTCTCTCAGGGCTCATTCAGATGTTCCCAATCCTTTCACAAGATTACAATTCAACACATATGGAAGCACAAAAAAAATGCTGATTTCCTCACATAAATAATAATTAATTACTAATGAAGATAATGGTGGCAGACTATGGGACTTAAGAAAGAACCTACGAGGATGTATCACAAGAAAAATCCTTTTAAAAATTAAACTATTTGCAGACATGCAGAAAGTCAAAACTAACAATCTGTTAAACATTTCTCAGATATGGCTGTAATAACATAGCATTCCTATAAAAATGAACATTTAGGTTAAATATAAATATATCTTTACACACACATGCACTTGCACCCACATGTACACACAATCTATTTTTGGATCTACTGAATAAAGCATCATTATTTAAAGTGAAGCAATAAAAGTTTCAACGTCTTTTTTTCTAAGCCAAGTATTAGCCTTGAAGTTATTCACCCTAACCAAAGCACTAAGTTATTTAAGGAAACACCTTGAATTAATTGCTCATTTTCAAGTTCCTTGCACATTCATTCAACAAATTGAGTCTTGTTTTTTGTTTTTAATTCTCAATTCAATTAAACAAACTGATTTGGCTAATCACCAAATCTACTGAATGATTTACTATTATATTCATAGAAAGAGCAGAGATTGTGTTAAATATGTTGGCAACCCTTTTCATTCAGCTGAAATTTGTTTGTGTACCCATAGTTCTCTGTACATCACCCATCACCACACTAACCGCTTTGTACTCTGTGATCCCTGTCTGTCTGCTGCACTGGATTGACAGCCTTATGCCAAAGTTCCTGGCACAGGTTAGGCCTCAAAACATATTCACTAACTTGTGAATTTTCTATGTTTTGACAATTTCCAACAGGTTTAATAATTTTTTAAGAAAAAATTCTAAATGAACATAGTAAAATAAATGGAAAAAATCAAAAGACAGTATATATCAAAAGACAGTAGATATATATATGCACCTGTTTTTTAAAAAATTGTTTATAAACTCATTTGAAATGAGGAGATATGGTTTCTATTATTTAAAAAACACACACTAAAATTCAGAAATCTTTTTTTAATGAAACAGGTGAAGAAATGTAGACATAAACCTAATAAAACTGAAAAGAAACTGAAATATGCTATTTACCTGATGTTAAAGAATGAAACTAAATCTTAAAAATTAAAATTTAAAATTAGAAACCTCTTATTATTAAACAAATATATACCAATCTTGGTTGTATTTGGGGTAAGAACTTTTTGAAAGCAGATGATGTACTCTTCATAACCTAAAATGTTTCACGCATATTCATTTAAATTTCAAAGAGGATCTCATTATCTCATCCAAAAAAGAATTAATAATCCTTAATGGTTTCCGATGACACTTGTCTTTGTCCGTTTCTCAAACGTGCAGATGATTTTAAGCATACAAATGTTTCTGCTCATGCTTTGACCTCTAAAGTTTCCTGCATGATTACAGAATTGAAAAGAAATCATTCTTTCTACACTTTGTTATGAATTTTGTATTCCTCTTTTACATATGTCAACAAAACTATACTTGGGTTTACTTTATATGTTTGCACCAAGTTTTTAGAATTTAAAAAATTAGCAAAATAAGAAAGGGGCCTTTGTTGATTCTTAGAGGAAAGCAAAGTACTGATGGTCAAAGCCCCTGTGAGCCCTCACGGGGACTTGGGATCTATTCCTAAACACAACAGGAAATCACAGAAATGTCCTTAGGGATGAGCAAATCAAACAGACCTGGGTTCACATACAGCTTTACTGTCCACTCAATGCCCTCAGCTACTCAACAGATGCAAAAATAGTAACTATCTCATTCAATTATGACAACGATGATGTGAATGTAAATGACTTCGTATGCTACTGGGCACCTAATAAAAACATGCACATCTTAATATATTCAATTCAACAGTTTATTGAGAATCTCACACTAGATATAAAAATGAACCAGTTGTTTTTTTTTCCAATAACCACGTTCAAATTGTATTGCCAATTCTTCCTTTTCTGCCTTTTAACAGTGTCTTAGACAAATTTTGTAGCTCTCTAGTTACTTTAGGTCCATTTTGAAATTCTAGTATCATACATTATTTTAAATTCTTCTGACCACAGCTAATCTGATGATTGAAGAGGACTTGAAGTGGACAGAGGGATTGATCTGCTTTTATTCTTCCTCCTGCTCTGTTACTTTAAAGTAGAGAGTCTATCCTGGTCTGATTTTGAGATAAAGGCAATCTCTTTCTGTGGCTTCTATCCTCTGTTGTTAGATGTTACTATGGTCTGAATGTCCTAAAATTCATATATTAAAATTGAATTCATAAGTTGAACCTAAAATTCATATATTGAAACCGAATTCATATGTTGAACATAAAATGCATATGTCAAAACCTAATGGAGGTGAAACTTTTGGAAGGTGATGAGGTCATGAGGGCCAAGTCATCATAAGTAAGATTAGTGCCCTTATAAAAGAGGCTCCAAAGAGATTCCTCACCCTTTCCACCATGTGACAACAAAGAAAAAGATGGCCACCTATGAAGAGGGTCCTCAACAGACAGAAATCAGATAGATCCTTGATCTTGTACTTCTGTGCCTCCAGAAGTGTGAGTAACAAATTTCTTTTGTTGATAAGCCATCCTGTCTGTGGTATTTTGTTATAACAGCTTGAAGAGACTAAGACAGATGGTGCTTAGGAAGAGCAAAGCATGGAGGTAGTTGTCTGCTTACATTCCTGGACACCTGTCTGGATTAGAGTTGTCTCACATGGTACTATTATTTACATCTAGTGGATTCTACCAGTATGGTGGTCTCATGTGGACTGCACGTGGTTTTCTAGTAATGAATTCATCTTCACTCCGCTACCATTCAAAACTGAGAACTCCCTCAGAGAACAACAGCTACATTTCCATATGGTCTGACAATGTGTCCAAACCCCAATCCCTATGGATATTGCATTGCTTTGTTAAGCTGCCACTCAACTAGTCCAAAAGCTCTTGCCTCCTCTTTTATCTACAGTGCTCCTTCCTGTAGAAAGGTATTGTCTGCTAAATCTTTCTAAGAAATCTGGTATGGGAAAGGCATCTTTTTCTTCCTAGGCACCCTATAGTTACAAACAACTGGGGAAAAAATTTTCTGAAACATTGTCACCTTTGAAATCTCCATTCGAAAAGTGTGAACCATACCCTAATTTCATAAACATTCCTAAACTCCAAGGAAAGATGTTCAGCTTGCTCAAGAACTTCATCCTGTTTTTCACTGACAGAACCTAAACCAGCTTGAAGACTGTAACCCAGAAAGCAACGAGCCTTAGGCCAAGAGTCCAGTCTCTCCTTGTAGGACTCTCTAATCTCTCTAGTGATTCTCTCCAAGCATAACTTCCTCTGACTAGTAAAAGTATAGGAGTTGGTGAAGTTAGGTATATTTACCATAAACAGTTCACCCCCCTCAAAACACATGATCCCAAACTCTGATTCTTCTCTCCTTATACCCATCCCCAGATGGCCTCTTGTAAGAAGTAGGAGGGTTATATGACAAAAACAGCAGATACAGTTCTACCACTTTCTGATGAAAATATGAAGGATTTCTCCTAGTAATTTTGGAGTTGATCGGGCTACTTCCTTACATAGGAATGAAATAATCTAGTGTGCAGAGCAAAGATAAAGAAGCAGCTGTGATTTTGGAAGTGGAAAAGAACAGAAAGGAGCAGGTTGAATGTTTCGAGCTAAAGCAAAGTCTCACATCATAAGTAGGATAACAAAAACTATCAAAGATAGAGGAGCAAGGATACAACCTTAATAATCTGTATCTAGATTTGGCTGGCAATGCCTATTTTTTTCCAGGGTTGCATTATTATGTATACAATGCAGCTAACAAAGTCATTTTAGGAGTAAAGAAATATCACCAAGATCCATATGTAACATTTTATTCCCTTTTGCATCCTGAAGATATGGATTCCATATCACAGATGAGACTTTCTCCATCACTTCATTGGCTTTGTTTGGAGAATCCTGCTGGTTATGCATTTAGTTGTTGGCATTGATCCTGCTGAATTCTAGAGTTGTGATGATGAGTTATACAAGGTTTTCCTGTGAGAATTGCTTTGGTGTTAGGAATGCACTCAAAAGTGTATCTAATAAATTTTAAAACATATATATATGTATACATATGCAATAGTACTCCAATTTCTTCTTTTTCACCATCTGTATTAGGAGCTTTTATTATTTAACTTATTAGTTAATATCTCAATTTGATAATTTGAAAACATTACTGGCAAACCATTTATTTTCAGTTGCAAGTAGTTAGGGAAAGTTACATTTTTCTCTTATCCTTAGGCATTATAAATTCCTGAGTGTTATGCAAAGCATTACTAGAATGATTTGCACAACAGGGGTCTCAGTTTTCAATAAAAGTGACTCTTATTTTTAATTATAGCAATTAAGATCTTCTTATTGGCAGCCAGGCTACTGCTTTGCAGTGATGAGACTTTGCTTCTGCCATTCCACTGGGCTTAGAATATATCCTACTCTTTCGGTTATGAGTCTCAAGATTACTGAACATAGATAAGTAATACACGGAAGGCATAATTCTTGAAAATAAGTCTGAGGACCTGCTTTTATCCTGGTAGGCTCAGACTCTCCTCATATCTTAGGAAAAGGAAAACGAAAGAAGCAATGCATAAAGAATGAATATGTATCTTTGCAGAAACCTTGGTTGGAAATATTTTTTCACTGTAACATATTGTGAATGAATATTACACTTCAGCTTGGTACATACTTGAACAATATGTTTTAAACAAATGACATGTTCATTTTCTCACTCTCTATATGTGATCCTCATAAAGAAGAAACCCCATACAGGAATTAGAACTGCCAAAATGCTAAGCCTTGTGACAGTTCTATTTCTGTGGTAGACCTAATTAAACCTCAAATTTTCCAATATTTTCACTGACATCATTTATGTTGTAATTAACACTTTTTACTGCTAAAGACAGTTGTTTTCAGATGAAGTCTTTCATCTTGTTGTGGTTATAACTACAAAACTGAAATAATAAAACCATAATTATGAAAATTTCCTAGCCACAAGTTTGCACATGAGACTGCTCTACATCTGAACAACAACAAAAGGTAATTAAATGTAGACGGGTATAAGATTGCAGAATCATAGAGCACTGCCTAGTGTTTCTATCTTTCTGGTATATTTTAACAATATTTGTAATTTGGCAAGCTATGTAGATGACAGCATTATTATAAACCTAGAAAAATGTATATTTTGAGCAGATGGAGCAGCTAACTACAACAGTGTGGATGAGGAAGAGTCAGATAACTATATATAAATATTATGATGACACCTGGAAGTCTGTACAATTTATATAAACTAGCATAACAGTTGGTAACATACGAATCTGTAGTCTGACATACATACACACACACATGCATATATGTATATATTCTTTGATATAAAGTGTTAGGCTAGGTAGTAATATAAGTATCTAGTAGATAACTAATCAAATTCATTTCTTAATATTACTTTAAAATCCTCAACATGTATGTTTTTAAATTTCCATATTTTAAACCAATCCATTTCAATAAAAAAATTATAGAGAAATAGAGCTCTATTTATAGTAGTTTTCTTTTAAGTGGAACAAGGTTGAAATAAATGGAGAAAATTGACATTCTACCTTATTGGTCATCATAAAAAATGAAGAGAAAAAAGATGTTGCTATTACAGAATGATTTGATCAATTGTATTGATGGGCTGAGATAAAAGTGCTGAGAACTGTACCTCAGGTTGGCACAGCTCACTGAAAGCAAATTTGCTGTGAGTGATGATAATTTGTACTGAAAGAAATTAGTGCCAATTTGATTAGGAATTGTCCTTCTGTTCAGATTTCAGTCGCTAATATATCCTGTCATGGTTACAGCTTTATCTAGGACAGAGGAGTTAAAAAAAAATGGTCCAGAGAGGAAAAAGAATGATTCAGGGACATTCTCCTCCTTTGATTTGTAATTTTTTAGGGCCAAGACAGGAGCACAAAAGAGATGATATAATCATACTTTACATTTCATGAAAAACTATGCATTTTCCCCACCTGAGGGCATTATGATAATTTATCTTAAGCTTGAATGATGCATGAAATGAAAGTGTTTCTAGCTCCTGTTTCCCCTTCATTTTATAAGTGAGAATAATAGATCTTTGTCAACAATGGACTACATACAGTGTTCCCATAAGAACCCTGAACTGAAAAATTCCTATCACCTAGTGACATGGTAGCCATCCTAATATTGTAGCACAACACATTACCTTTTCTGTTTAGATAAACAAATATTGATCATTGTGTTACAGTTGCCTACAGTATTCACTACAGTACCATGTTGTACAGGTTTGTGGTCTAGGAGAAATAGGCCATGCCATATAGCCTAGGTGGGTAGGTGAGCTATTCCATCTACATTTGTGTAAATGAACAGTGTGATGTTCACACAATGACAAAATTGCCCAGTGACACATTTCTCAAAACGTATTCCTGTCATGAAGCAATGCATGACTGTATTTGTTCATCTGCTTATTATATCTCAGCATGTAAGCTCTATGAGGTCAACCATTTTGCCCTGGATCTAAATAATGCTTGACACATATTACTAATAAAAACTAACACTAAAGAGTTCTTACCACATATTCATTCCTTTACTTGATTTCCTACTAAATAGGTGATCCTAGCTTCTCCATTTCAGATATGAAAAATCTGATGCACAGCAAGTTTAAGTAATTTGTCCAAAGTCACACAACCAGGAAATGATAGTGCTGAAATGTGAACCCAGACTGTGGCTTAACCACTATGTTGTAGACCCCTAAGATACACACATGAATTAATAAGTGGATTAGTCAAAGAATGTTGTTATTTGATATAGTTTGGGTCTCTGACCTTACCCAAACTCATGTCAAATTGTAATCCCCAGTGGTGGAAGAGAAGCCTGGTGGGAGTTGATTGGATCATGGGGGCAGATTTCCCCCTTGCTGTTCTTGTGATAGTGAGTGAATTCTCATGAGATCTGGTTGTTTATAAAAGTGTGTAGCACTTCCCTCTTCTCTCTCTCTTCCTCCTACTCCAGCCATGTAAGACATGACTCCTTCCTCTTTGCCTTTCACCATGATTGTAAGTTTCCTGAGGCCTCCCGGGCCATGCTTCCTTTACAGCCTGTGGAACCATCAGCCAATTAAACCTCTTTTCTTTATAAATGACCAGGACTAATGTGGTTCTTTATAGCAATGCAAGAACAGACTCATAAAGAAAATTGGTACCTAAGAGTAGGGCATTACTATAAAGATACCTGAAAATGTGAAAGTGGCTTTGGAACTGGGCAGAGGTTGGAACAGTTTGGAGGGCTGAGAAGAAGACAGAAATTTGAGGAAATGTTTGGAACTTCCTAAAGACTTGTTGAATTGTTGTGAGCGAAATGCTGACAGTGATATGAACAGTGAAGTCCAGGCTGAGAAGGTCTCAGATGGAGATAAGGAATTTATTGGGAACTAGAACAAAGGTCACTTTTGCTATGTGATAGCAAAGAAGTTAAGTTGTGCCTCTGCCCTAGAGATCTGTGGAACTTTAAACTTGGGAATGATGATTTAAGGTACCTAGCGGAAGAAATTTCTAACCAGCAAAACATTCAAGATGTGACCTGGCTGCTTCAATCAGATCACCTCTATGCTTAAGCAAAGATTACCTCTATGCCTAAGCAAAGGGGTGATCTGAAACTGGAACTTATACTTAAAAGGGAAGCAAAATGTAAAAGTTTGGAAAATTTGCATCCTGGCCATGTGGTATAAAAGAAAAACCGATTTTCAGGGCAGGAATTCAAGCTGGCTGCAGAAATTTGCTTATGCAAAGAGGAGCCAAATATTAATAGCCAAGACAATAGGGAAAATGCCTCAAAGGCATTTTGGAGACCTTTGCAGCACCCCTCCCATCACAGGCCTGGAGGCCTAGGAGGGAAGAATGGTTCCTTGGGCCAGGCCCAGGGCCCTGATGCCCTGTGCTATCTCAGGACACTGCTCCCTGTATCCCAGCCACTCCAGCTTCAGCCATGGCTCAAAGGACCCAAGATATGTCTCAGGCCACTGCTCTAGAGGGTGCAAGCCATAAGCCTTGTCAGCATTCATGTGGTGTTAAGCTTGCAGCTGTGCAGAGGGCAGGTGTTGAGGCTTAGGAGCCTCCACCTAGATTTCAAAGAATGCATGCAAACTCCTGCATGTCCTGACAGAAGCCTGCTCTATGTGTGGAGACCTGATGGAAAACCTCTATGACAGCAGTGTGGAAGGGAAATATGGGATTAGAACTTTCACACAGAGTCCCCACTGGGGCACTGCCAAGTGGAGCTGTGAGAAGATAGCCACTGCCCTCCAGACCCCAGAATACCAGATCCTCTGATGGCTTGCACTGTGTGCTTGGAAAAGCTTCAAGGACTGACTGTCAGCCAATGATAACAGCTGAGAGGGCTGTGACCTGCAAAGCCACAGGAGAGGAGCTGTCCAAGGCCTTGGGAGCCCACCCATTGCATCAGTTTAATCTAAATGTGAGAGATGGAGTCAAAGGGTATTATTTTGGAGCTTTAAGATTTAATGATTGCCTTGCTGGGTTATGGACTTGCATGGGGCCTGTAGCCCCTTTGTTTTGACGGATTTCTCCCTTTTGTAATGAGTGTATTTACCCAACTCCCATATACCCATTATATCTTAAAAGTAACTAACTTGTTTTTGATGTTACAGGCTCATAAACAGAAGGAACTAGCCTTGTCTTAGATGAGACTTTGGACTTTGGATTTTTGAATTAATGCTGGGATGGATTATGACTTCGGGAGACTGTTGAGAATGCATGATTGTATTTTGAAATATGAGAAGAACATGAGATTTGGGAGGAGATAGTGGCAAAACTGTATGATTTGGGTCTGTGTCCTCACCCAAATCTTATGCTGAATTGTAATCCCTAATGTTGGAAGAGGGGCATGGTGGGAGGTGATTGGATCATGGGGGCAGATTTCCTTCTTGCTGTTCTTATAATAGTAAGTGAGTTCTCACAAGATCTGGTTGTTTATACAAGCGTGTAGCACTTCCCTCTTCTCTCTCTCTTCCTCCTGCTCTGGCCATGTAAGACGTGACTCCTTCCTCTTCACCTTCCACTATGATTGTAAGTATCCTGAAGCCTCCTCAGCCATGCTTCCTGTACCGCTTATGGAATCATCAGCCAAATAAACCTCTTTTCTTTGTAAATTACCCAGTCTCAGGTAGTTCTTTATAGCAATGTAAGAATAGACTAGGCATTATTAGTTAAGACTTGAGTAGTAAACAAACAGACTTTATTGAAAAACATTTCTGATTACAGTCTTCTCTTGGAGTTTTGAACCATTCATGCATGGACTTTGCCAAAAATACTATTAATTAATTTGAAATCTGAAAATAGATGGGAGTTTACTCAGATCTTTTGTTTACAATTCTCCTAAACTACCTGATCAAGAAACTTTGTAAATATTGTTGTTTGGGGTTGTTTTCCCTTTATAGACTAATCTTTTGTAAAATGAAAACTGCTATTAGCCAATTTGCTAATTAGGGTCATGTTTAGTGGAACAACAAAACATCCACTTGATCATTTATTACTTCCCATAATAAGAGTTCAAGCACTTGAATTTCAAAACCAGGCAAATTAGCAGCTAGGTCTCAGTCAGCATTCTATTCCCAGTTAGGGTGGAAGTTAAGAGTTTGTATTAAGTTACTAGGCTTTTCTTTAGCTGAAATAATGAGTTTACAATAATATTACAATCAGCATCCAATGACTTGATAATGAGTTCTTCTGTTTGCCTGGAATTCATAGCTTAGTAATAGCAGGTATATGATATATGTGTAACTATACAGAGGTTTAAAATTAAAAATGCCTCGTTGTAAGTATTTATTTAAAAAAAAGACCATTAAGCTCTTCTCTAACAATATACAGTTTTTAAACATACTCACTTTTCCTATCTATAACCTATGATTCAAGATGAATCTAAGATTTTAAGTGAAACTCATTTAGGAAAGTTGCTTGTTTTGTTGCTCTCCCGGAGCCCCCAGAAGCTGGTGTCTGTAGGGTGGACTTTTCTAGGCTTCAATTCTGATCTGTTCTGCAACCCTAAACAAGATGAAAAATGTGCTGCAAAATCTTTGAGAGTCAAGAATACCTGGAGTTTTATTTATTCAATTTATAGCACCAACTCAAAAGAGAGCCTGAAGGACTGGAGTAATAAATAACATTTATTTTTAATAAAAATATAGAATATGCCAATTCCTTTCACCATAATTCTTACCCTATCTATTATCTTAATAGTAAGGGTTACTAATGTTGATGTTTTGCTATTTGGAATGTACACACCCTGATATATTAGAAAAGTAAAAATAATGATTTTACATTTAATATGGGATTATTTACTTATTTTATAACAATATACTCCAAGTCTCTAGATAAAGGGAAATGGGTGCATTTATTTTCATTCTGAATAAATTGTATGGACTCAATTTGTAGGACATGTCACCAGTAACAATACAATATGTTTCAAGCTACATTCAAGACAGGAAAGCAGTTTGCCAAGTTGTAAGCACATTGTTTTCACCCAAACCAATTATTCAACGTAATATTTAATAAAAAGGCTGAATAGCATGTGGTTCAGTGCTTGACAATTCATAGTATCCAAATACATCTTTTGAATTGAATTGAATTGGCTGAAAACCTCACATATAGAGAGACTTTTTTGAATGATGTTAATTTATTGTCTCTGAAGGAAAGAACATTTAATCTCAGGCAAACTTCCTCTAGTAAATTCTTCTTTTGATTTATACAAAGGGCATCTATTACAGTAGTATAAACATGCACAACACTCTCCAAGGGAAAAAAAAAAGGAAGAGAAAAATATGAAAGAGTAAACAGTGAATCATTTAAAAATATTTTTTTGTGTTTTGCCTTGCTTTGTTTTTTGTATTAAACACAGCACTTAGTTAATTTAAAATAGTGCTTAGTGTAAATTATTCCTGAGCTGATCCAGGGCTTAATGAATAGGTGATTGCTTAGCTGCAGGGCTTCAGAAATCCAAATTGCCTTCTTGAAACAAATCCACACCCTCTTATCCTGATCCCAGTAAAATATGTCATAAAGGTGGTAGCTGTGGATTCAGAACTCTCATTTTCAGTATTAAAAACCTAGACCAGAAACCCATAAGCTTCCAATTATTATCTTAGTACAAATAGAGAATACACTCCCTGAAACCTCTTCTGTAAGAAATTATTAAACTTTTCTGTTTTCATGCTACTCGTGATTTTGTTTGCCCACAGTAATTTAATAGTTAACATTTTTTAGCATTTACTACATGCTAGGTGCTGTTCTAAGAAACATATATTAGCTTTAATCCTATAAAAACCTTATGAGAACATTTAATACTACAAGCTAACTTCCAAAAAGGAGGAATTAGAAAAAAATCACTGGCTTCTATTCAGAGTTGGGTATCCTTCCATGGAACACCTCTGACTCCCTGACTCCATACATTCCTCCTTGGGTATTGTTAACATACTCCTGATGCCCACACATTTGTTCTTTCCTGACCACAAGTGTAAGCATAGCTGCCTTGTCTGGAGATGCAGCATCTCACAGAGTTATCAACACTATGTCTTACAAAGCAAGGAAACTCTACAATAGGACCTGAGGGTTGTGTATACAGGTAGAAAAAGAAAGAGAGAGAACTCTTCCACTTTACAATAATGTGGCACCACGTGGACTATATCCTCATCTAATCTCAATGCTAGATGTCCAGCTCCCTTTCAACCTGTATCACATCTAAATCCTTTCCTCCTTTACCCGGTAAATCCCAGACCAACTTCTTCCTGTCTCTGGCCTCAGCCAAAGCTGTTCCCACTATGATCTGAGCACTATTTTCCCTGCTAAGAAAGAAGTCAGGGCCAGATGCGCTGGCTCATGACTGTTATCCCAGTACTTTGGGAGGCCAAGGCAGAATAAACACTTGAGGCCAGAAGTTTATGACCAGCCTAGGCAACATAGTGAGACCCTGTCTCTACAAAAGATAGAAAAAAATCAGCTGGGCTGGTTGCACCAGCCTGTAGATGGAGCTACTCAGGAGGCTGAGGCAGAAGAATTGCTTGAGCCCAATGGGTCAAGCCCACAGTGAGCTAAGATCATGCCACTGCACTCCAGCCTGGGCAACAGGGTGAGGAAGGAAAGAAGGAAAGAAAAAGAAAGAGAGGGTGGTGGGGGGCAGAGAGAGAGAGAAAGAGAAGAAAGAAAAGAGAAAGAAAGAAAGAAAGAAAGAAAGAAAGAAAGAAAGAAAGAAAGAAAGAAAGAAGGAAGGAAGAGAAAAGGAAAGGAAAGGAAAGGAAGAGAAAAAAGGGACGGAAGGGAAGGGAATGAAAAGGAAGGGAAGGAAGGAAAGGAAAACGTTGCGAAGGAAAAGAGGGAGGGAAGGAAGGGGGGAGGAAGGGAGGAAGGAAGGGAGGGAGAGAAGGAAAAACAAAAGAAGGAAGGAAAAGAAAGGAAAAGAAAAGAAGTCAGAACGTTGCCTGAGAGAGACAACCCAAAGAAAGAAATTAAGAAAGTTGCTAGTGAGCCTTTCTAAGGGACAGACCAACTTTGGTAAAAGAAGCCGCAGTTGAAGATGAGTCACCTGTCAAGCCAGAGGCCCCTCCTGCTGCTCCAGCATTGTCCCCAGCTGGGTCATCCAGCATGACTGCCCCTGCTTCCACTATGTCCTATGCAGGAGCCCGCTAAAAGGACACAGGCTGTTAGCAAGAAGATAGCAGCCAAGAAGGAGAAAAGAGAGAGGAGAAAGAGGGACAAATTCAACAGACAGAGAAAAATTGGCCCAAAAGGTGGCTGAAGAGAGGACTCACAGTGAGGAAAACTGCTGATGGTTAGGAGCTGGACAAGTCAGAAGGAAGAGCAACTGTAAGGGTGAGCAGAAGAGAGAATGAAGGTGGTGGGAGGAGATGAAATGCATTCAGCAATAGAAAGAAGCTAATGTTCCTAAAGAAGAGAAAGTCCCACAGGATGAAAGAAGCATTTCCCAGGACAAGAGCAGGAATGCTGTAGACAAAGAAGTGACTTGAGCAGATTATGAAAGAACCAGGAGCATGGAAGCTACAGGTAGGAAAACTTTGACCCAAGAAATGGGGATATCAGTGTCTATACTTCCATATGAGGCACACTGCCCAGGAAACGGAGTCCTTGCAGCTGGCTCCTCTGTCGGAGCTCAGATTAATCGGGAGTGACGATGGAGAACCCTGCCCATGTGGAAAAACAACCAAGTGAAGAGACAGTCTATTCTGAATGAAAAGTTTAGAGAAATTATAAACTCACCCATTGCTTGAGCCCAGGAAGTCAAGGCTATAGTGAGCCGAGATCACACCACTGCACTCCAGCCTGGGTGACAAAGTGAAACTCTGTTTCAAAAAAAAAAAAAAAAAAAAAAAACTCTTCTAAAATCTGAGTGGGGAATGATGGGCATAGATGTAATAAAGGGCATGCCAAAGTCCTCAGTTTTCTCTTCAGGTTGAAAGGCAAGGCCATCTGCTAAGGAAGGGGTGGATGAGAGTCAAGAAAGCCAGAAAATGTTGGGAATAATTGCTGACAGAAACAAGATAGAAGATGGCAAAAGACAAGTAAAACAATGACGAGTAGTATAAAGTTTTAGTGAATATTGTTGGATAAAATAAGTCCATAATTGACATATATATGGACCCTGTGTTATTAGATATTAGGTAGTAGGTAGTATATTTGGTAATACTTAATAGAATATTTAGAAAGACACTGACTTTGATTTAATACAAATAGACTAGTAGTTTACCTCTTTGAAGTGATATGTCAATAGGACCCTTTAACTAAAATGCTTTTCTGGCTATCTGAAATTCCTCTACGAAAAATTCACTCATTTGACTATGAAAACTTTTCAAGGCTGGCATGGTGGCTCATTCCTGTAATCCCAACACTCTGGAAGGCTGAGGCCTGAGGATCACTTGAAGCCGGGAGTTCACGACCAGCCTAGTCAGCATGGCAAAAGCCTGTCTCTATTAAAAATACAAAAATTAGCCAGGGGTCATGGTGTACACCTGTAAACCCAGCTACATGGAAGAGTGAGGCATGAGAATCACTTGAACCTGGGAGGCGGAGGTTGCAGTGAGCCAAGATTGTACCACTGCATTCCAGCCTGGGGGAGGGAGTAAGACTCTGTCTAAAAAAAAAAAAAAGAAAGCTTTTCAATTCTAATAATTTTCTTCTAAAATCCTCCAACACTCTGAGCATTATTAGCTGAGGACAAAGCCACAGAGTAATGTAAACCTATTTTTTAAATAGACGGTTACTTCCTAGGGACAGAGACCACAGAAACTTTGAAACAGTACTTGGAGTTGTAGACCCTGAAAATGAGCAAATTAAACCTACATTGATTTTTAAATTTTTACTGCTGTAAAAATCTGACTATTCATCTCAAGAACTTCTTGATAAATAGTTACCACCCTGGAAATGTTTCTTTGCACAAAAGATCAAAATTGCTTTTCCCCAGAGTTCCCTTTACGATCCAACTCTATTGAAGTCACGGTTATATTTATCCTTGGTTTTCTTCTATCACATAAAAGCTGCTAAATGCCATCTATTTGCATGTGTGTGTGTGTGTGTGTCTGTGTTTTCCTTACTGAAGTTACAATGCAAGAAGCATTGATTTTGCTGAATGAAAAGGTGCCGTGCTCTCAACAGAAATGATAACTTGCCATTTATTATGAAATTTGACCTTGGTGGCACAGCAATGAAACTATTGAAGGGGATCAATGTGATATCTTGGAGAAAAATACCATTTAAAGTTAAGGTTGATGAAGGTCATTCTGTCTTATAATTCTCTCCTGTACCATTTACAGTCAGCAGTGAAAACAAGAGAAAGAAAAAAGACGAATATTACTTTTTTCTATGAAAAACTTTGACCTTGGAGGAGACCTATTAGTTCAGTAGAACACAACAATGAGTCTTCATAGTGGGTGGAGAACAAAAGTGTTTTGCGTAATTAAATTGGGGTAGATCCCAGAAAGAAAGCATAAGAGATTTAAGGATGAGGCCAAGTACTTGGGCAGAAAGCAAAGCAAAGCTGATGTATCACACTGCATTCATGCAGAGCAAAGAGGTGAGAACATCATGGAGGATGAGATAAAAGTCAAAAGGAGTGAACTGAAAGTTGAAAACTGGACTTGTTTAATGGTCAAAAAATTTTATTTGTCTAGTCAACATTTTGAGATAACAAAACATGACAGACAAACTGTCTTATTACTTTCCTAAATACTTTTTTACCATGCACTCACACCACAATATGATTTTTTTAAGCTGATAAAATGCATACGTATTTATCCTTAGTGTTAAATGTAAAAATGTGAATTAAGTCTGATATCACAGGCTTGGTAGCTCTGAGGTTAAAAAAGAATTAGCTTTTAAAATAAAACAATAACTTGTGTTTTCTTGATCTAATTTCTCTGAGGGTTGGAACTTCATTTTACTTCACAGTTAAATTAGGTAATAACCAAAGTCTCCTCTTTTACCAAGTTGTGAATTTCATATGAAAACACTGCTTGGAATCTCTCAGTGAATAGTTCTACTCTCCATGCCTAAATTAAGTATTTGAGGTGCACCAATGTTTTAAGATCACAATTGTATTTAATGTATATAACTTCAATGTGGCAAGTGGTACCCTGGAGTTTCCCCATTTGTCTGTAACACATGCATTCATATCAAAATATGTACAAAAAGGACAAAGTAAAATCATCACATAACTATTTATTTAGGAGAACTTAATTCATTTTTTGAAGTGAAAATGAAGTCTTATGCTGATAAAGGGGGAAAAGCATTAAGTCAATATTTGAAGAGGGAGGGTGAATACCAACTGCCAATTTGCTAATCAGCTCTCATCAATGTCCAAGATGACTGTCTTTCATTGAGAATGCATTTCAGCCTCTGTTTATTAAATTTCAGATGGTTTACTACAACTGCCAACAAGAGAACTAATTGATGCCAATTACAGGGTCTTTCTCAGAGGAATTGGAATGAGTCCACACGATCATTTCACACACATGACTTATTTTCCCTCAATGTAATAATGATGATTAGCCACCTTGATACCATTATAGATAAAAATACAATCTCTGAATTGTCTTATAAGATATTTGATCTGAAGTTAAATCGAGATAATTTACTACTGGCATTGATAGAGCAAATTTCCCAGAATTTGGATTTAATGTTAGCTTTCTCAGTATTACCATCTCTGTAGGAATGCAATATCCAGTTTCATAAGAAATAGGAATATATTTTTAAAATATTGTGGAAATGCTACTCTTGAAAAGCCTTTTTTTAGAAAATGCAAAAATAACGCAAGCTGTGCTACTATAACACACGTCTGACTTAACAACACAAAAAAGCATTTTAACCTAATTCTGAATGACAATTGCTATTTATGCTGTTGCTTTTTCTAATGTAAACAACTGATCACTTCTCCAGAAGTTAATGTCCTGCCTCCCTAAAGCCCACTGAAATCCTCTCTTCTATTTAAAAGCTATTATACAACTCCACAGCATCATATTTTATTTATTCTTATAGGTAAGGAAGTGGGATGGGCATAATGGCTCACACCTGTAATCCCAGTACATTGGGAGGCTGAGATGGGAGGATTGCTTGAGGACAGGAGTTTGAGACCAGCCTGGGCAACATAGTAAGATGCCATCCTTTAAAAGAAAATGGAATTCTTACATTGCAAAAAGAAAATCTCTTCTTTACATATTCTTAATTTAAAAAAACGGTAGGATTATGCCTTAAAATGAACTAGTAGAACAGAGGATAAACTCTATCATTTATTGGTGCTAGGATATACCAGACTTTGCACTAAGTATTTTATGTATTTTTTCTAATTTAATCCTCAGAGTGTCTTTGTATTGTAGATATAATGATTCCTTCTCAAGAATGAAGAAATGGAAACTAATTCTCTGGTAGCACCATTATGCCAAAAAGGATACAACATGGAAATGAAAGGAGACCTGGAAGGGATGACTATGAAGTTCATATGGTGAATGACTTTGTTCTGAGTATACGTGTTTTTCATATGAGTCAAAATAATTTTATATATATGTGTAAGTTCATATAATAAGTAACTAGGGCTCTTTGTTTTTTACTTAAAAATAAATGAAGAAATTGAACCTATTTATTTTGTTTCTACATACAAGTATAACATTTGGTTCAAAGATTGGCAGTTTCTCAGCCAAGTAAAATTATTGTTTTTTAATTCGTTATCCCACTATCACCTAAAAGTCACCTTGAGAACACAATATACATATCCAAGGTCTGGTTTTAAAAAAACAGAAGAGCCAAAAATCTAAATTTCCAAACATTTAGAAGGGAAGAAGATAATCCTGGAAATCAAAGGTGGTCAGTATTACCAGAAAAGTAAAGAGATTATCAAAAATCACCGACAACATGACAGAATTGGCCTACACATTACAACGATCATTCTTCCTACCTCGAATCCACTGAAAGTTTTGTTTCTTTTTTTGTGGGTTTCAGATGAATTTGGAGCACTGAAATACCTTCTCTCTGGGCTGACATATACTTTATTCTACAGAACAAACTCCTCCTGATAATAACATGGTATGAACTCTCTTACTGTGATCAGCATCACAGAACTGAAATACCTTGTTTCTCTCTGGACTGACATATACTTTGTTCTACAGAATAAACTCCTCCTGATAACAACATTGTATGAACTCTCTTACTATGATCAGCATCACAGAATCTATAACTTCTGTAGTGGTAAACTTTAATTGACCATTTTAAAAGATGCACTAAAGATTTAATGGTTAACATTTACTTAAAAAGTAACTCATTTATAGCATATTAATAAACTCTCTGATAGGTTATTAGTCCATTTTCATACTGCTATGAAGAAATACCCAAGACTGGGTGATTCATAAAGAAAAAGAAGTTTAATGGATTCACAGTTCTACATGCCTGAGGGGACCTCACAATCATGGCAGCAAGCAAAGCAGGAGCAAAGGCACATCTTACATGGTGACAGGTAAGAGAGCATGTGCAGGGGAACTACCCTTTATAAAACTATCAGATCTCATGAGACTTATTCACTATCCTGAGACCAGCATGGGAAAAATCCGCCTCTGTGATTAAATTACCTTCCACTGGGTCCTTCCCATGACATGTGGGGATTATGGGAGCTACAATTCAAGATGAGATTTGGGTGGGGACACAGCCAACCCAGTTAGATATTACTCTTTTTCATGCACCTAAAATAGGTTTTAATTTTTTTAAATTTAAGAATATTAAGAATAACCTTGTAGCCCTAAAGTTTCACTAGTGAGGATCTCAAATAAATTACAGTTTATACTTACCTACTTGCCTCATCCTTTTAAAGTAGTTCCAAAGTATCTTAATAATGAAACAAGTATGTCCAGATCATCTACCCGGTTCCTAAAAGGAAAATAGTGGACAAGCAAATGAGCAAAAATAGCAAAAGTTTAAGAAAGATCATTGCATGCAGTCCCAATTACCTAGTCCCAAGACATTGCAAAGTCACATTGAATGAAAATGGATGAACTATACTTTTGGAAACCTACATCAACTATTGCCACATCTGAAAATTTACCCATTGCATCAGTTTTACAGATTTAAATTTGTCACAACAGCAACAAAATCAAAAACAACAAAATAGAACTATGTATCTTTGACTTTAATCCTGATATTACTAAATGTATTCACAGAAATAGGCTGTCTATTCTGCTGTTTGCTTGTTGTTGGCAGGTTTTTCCACCTAATTTTCTGTTAATTTCAAGCTTAAAAGCAAGCAATTTCTTTGGCCTGAGAACCCCTGCACAAGTAAAATGAAAAACGGTGCAGGAATACAAAGGATTTACTTAACAAGAGTCTAATGAAATCTGATAAACCTTTCTAGGAATTTCAGGATAATTTTCTCATTAATTAAGATCAAATATAGAAACACGTGCCAAGGGATTTCAAAAGTTATGTTAATAAGAGCATGGAATTTTCTGACGTTTCCATAGATAAGAAAAATAAGGTTATAGTGTAGAGATTTTCTTTCTTTAAATGCCATCAAATGCAACCTTGGGTGCATGAATGAATGAAAGGTATAAACAACTGAATGAAGTTTATACTTAGAACAAGAAAAGTGTTTAATTATTTTAAAATGCTTTTTGAAATATCAAACGTCATATCAGAGCTGAATAAAATTATTTTCCCCTAAGCCTATTTTCTAAAAGATATGTATCAGACATTTTATATTGTATCTAAAAGCTTTTCTTATATAAAAATATTATAAAATGTCTGTAGAGAATGGAGCCCTAACATGTTGGTGATCTCATTTTTAACTGTATAATTTATACATTGGGAATTTGACAGGAAGAAAAATCTTTGAGTGTAGTAGTAGAACATCATTTTGAATGTCAAAAAATTCTCAGAGGACTTGGTAACAAGAGCCATTCAGTACAAAATATTCCATGTACTCTAATATGCTGAGAACTATTCACTAACAAGAAGCAGAAAATAGTAAGAAATAAATTTAGGTGCTTAAACATTTGCTGGTATTGCCAGAGAAATACAGGAAAGCTCTGATCCATATGTTATGGGAATTAAAAAGAAGAAGGCCGGGCGCGGTGGCTCATGCCTGTAATCCCAGCACTTTGGGAGGCTGAGGCAGCTGGATCATGAGGTCAGGAGTTTGAGACCATCCCGATCAACATGGTGAAACTCCATCTCTACTCAAAATACAAAAATTAGCCAGGCATGGTGGCACACACCTGTAATCCCAGCTACTTAGGAGGCTGAGGCAGGAGAATCACTTGAACCTGGGAGGCGGAGGTTGCAATGAGCCGAGATCGCACCATTGCACTCCAGCCTGGGTGACAGAGTGAGACTCTGTCTCAAAAAAAAAAAAAAAAAGAAGATACTTGTCTAGGAGATTTCTGTCAGAATTAACTTAAAATACTCACATACTCTGGTATTACTACCTCGCATCCAGATGTTTCAACAGAATCTTTTACTTCTAAACAACCTCAACAGGAGATGAACATTGTGCCAATAAATATCTAAGGTCTGAAATAATCACTCTTAGCTGGCTAAATCAATACAATAAAGAGAACTATTAGTTCAAATGAGGGAAGGAAAAACAGGGATTGTATGAAATACTGTAGGAATTTGCAAGCTATTAGTAATCTAAATATCATAAATAAGGATCAACCAAGTGAACTGATTATTGAACTCATTTATTACAAAATGGGCAGCTTAGTTTTAGACAATACTTTAACCATCAATCCACAGCCTATGCAAATCTTACTTCTAATTTATAAATGAATACATGATATAAATATATTTTTCTCCAAAATACTGTAATGGGAATTCACATCCTCTTCTCATTAAAAAATTATTAAAATATATCTTATGTACTTGACATATTTGGTAATGCTTTATGTAGAAGTAGCTGAGACCCACTTGCTTTTCTTATAATTTAGGGAAGAAAGTTCAAAATTAACAGAGGATATTTTTGATTGAATGAAAAGAGAGAACATTTCAGTATACAATGATGAAATGATAGACATAGCAAGGCCTGCTTGTTTAGATTCCTGTTGTGTCCTGAGTCTTTAAAGATAAGGATGCTCTGTTCTCCCAGGTAGAGGGAAAGCACTTATCACATTAGGGCGTGATGACCTGGTTCAGGAGAAGCTCAGAAATTTCTTCCTGGGTTCTATGACCTGGTTCAGTGGAAAAGGGTTGGAGAAGCTCAGAAATTTCTTCCTAGGTTCTATGACCTGGTTCAGTGGAAAAGGGTTGGAGAAGGTCAGAGATTTTCCTGCACAGGCTGATTTTCAGATTTCTTCATTTTAAATATTCAATATGCCAAGGTGCCACATTTTGAGATAGCATGTCCTGAACAGCATCAATGTCTATTAAATTCATCATAATGATAACTACAATTAAGTATCTACTACAGAAGACACAGTAGGCTAAGCACTTTAAATATACTTTAATCCACACAATACAGAACATTTCGTATTAAACCAATTGTAGAGATGTACAGAGCAAGTTGTGGAAGTGATAAAACAACACTTTATCCCAGTTAAATAGAAGGCATTTTAAAGCAGGGATTGTAACCAACACTCTCTGACTCCAAATCCCAAGTTCTTTTCACATTATGCTGCTTCTCACAATTACTTATTCCACAAATATTTATGGCTTCTCTAGTGTGAATCGGACATTGTGTTAGGTGCCAGGTACTACGCTACGTGCTAAAATCTTGATATGGTCTGTCTCTGTGTCCCCACTCAAATCTCATCTTGAATTGTAATCTGAATTGTAATCCCCATGTGTAGGGAAAGGGATGTCTTGGGAGGTAATTAGATCATGGAGGCAGTTCCCCCATGCTGTTCTCATAATAGTGGGTGAGTTCTCATGAGATCTGATTGTTTCATAAGGGGTTTTTCTCCACTTCACTCTGCACTTCTCACTCCTGCCAACTTGTGAAGAAGGATGTGTTTGCTTTTTCTTCCACCATGATTGGAAGTTTCCTGAGGTCTCCCCAGCCATGTGGAACTGTGAGTCAATTAAAATTCTTTTCGTTATGAATTACGCATTCTCAGTATTTCTTCATAGCAGTGTGAGAACAGACTAATATAAAGCTGAAGAGGCGGAATGTATGCAAAATAGTATACACTTTATCATGAGACAAATTTGAATTTAAATCCAGTTCTGCTCTTTGGCCACTCACTATATGACCATAGGCTGATTATGTACTTCTTGCAGTCTTGGTTTCTCCTCTATAAATGGAAATGGCAGCAGGATCTTTTTCATTTGTTGCTATAAAGATTATTTTTATGAGCATCAAGTACCTAGCACAGTGCCAGGCACATGGTATAGAGACACAAAGCAATATCTGTTATTATTGGTACTTCATAGAATTTTTCTGAAGATTAAATGAGTTAACATCAATTTCTTAGCACATCAAATATATTAGTTTTAACCTTTACCCTGTACTAGAGAAAGACATAGTGCATACCTCTTGGGCCAAATAATTCTGGTTTTCTGTGATGTTGAAACCCACAGATAATTAACAGGAAATTATAGACTTGGCCTAATGAAAACATAGTTATTATTGACTAAACTGCTTATGAATCCAGTCTGGGTTTTGTGGGTTATATGGCAATAAATAAACAAAATCGTCATCAGCAAGAGGTCCTTCTGCTCAAGAAAAAAATAGTTCTTGCTTTTTTGTCTAATATGTCAAAACCAGAAAGACCAAGTTTACTATCTTTGGATTTTGTAAACAATAAATATTTATTGAATGGGTGTATGATTCTTCCTTCAAGATCTTTCTCCCTCTCTCTCTTTTTCTGTGTGTGTGTGTGTGTGTGTGTGTGACCAAATTAGTCTAACTCAAGAGGAAAACACATATAAGAGAAAGAGCAGATAAGGAAAAAGAATTGTGAAGATACCAAAATATGCTATCCCAAAATATGCCTCTTTGGCATCTGGAATATTTTGAGCTAAAGGCTATTGAAAAGCGGCAAACCTAGGAAAAGCTCCAAAAACAGGGCACAAGTTTTCTTTCTATAAAGAAAAGTCTTATTTGGAAAAGGTATCTCTCTCTCCTGTACCAGAAACAGGAAGACTCTTAACAATTCTTATCAAAGGAGAAAGCACCAATGAAAATCTGCATAAAAATCTTATTAAATGGCCCTTATTTAACATATTTTTTTAGTCACCTTTCCATAACTCGCCTCTTCCATATGAAGACCAAAACCCCTTTTCCTTTGTTTAGCCTAAGGTGGTATATAAGCCCAAGTTCTAACCACCCCTTGGGGTTTCTCCTCATTGAGTGCTCTCATGTGTATGTACAAGGCACATCTTACTAAATTTTGTTTGTTTTTCTCTTGTTAGTTTGTCTTTGGTCAGTCTAATTTTCAGAGTCCCAGCCAGAGAACCTAAGATGGATAAAGAAAAAAGATTGTTTTTCCTCCTTCAGAGTTGGATAGAAAAAAGCCACAGTTTGACCTTAGGAAAATTCTTGTCTCTTAACTTGTTGCAATCAGTAAAAGTTGTTTGGTTCTGGATGGTTGTGATCCCAAAGTAATGGAAAATCTCTGGCAAAGTGTTGGAAAAACAGAGTCTAAACCTGCCTTTGCTGTATCTCTTCATTTCTGTGAGCCCCTTCTGTGAGAATAATAATAATGTCTAGCAAGTACTGAGCAATTACCATGTCAATCTTTATATCTATGTAATCATTTAATCCTGTAAACAATGAAATGGATACAGATGAGGGGCCATTGGTAGTGGGAATTTTTTTCAAACATTTTGTTTCAAAGCTAGTTTGCACTAGAATCTGGATTACAACCAAGAGATTCTAGCAGCAGAGTTTCATCCTCAACTGTAGGGGAGGAAATATTACTTCCTTCTGTGCTGCTGGGTTCTTTGGCTGGCCTAAAAATTAAATTGACATAAGACACATTAACAGGAGAAAAATAATTTTAATTATGTATGTATGCATACAAGTCCCACAGAAATATAGAACTCAAAGTAGCTGGATGATACAGGCTTATATATTATCCTGAGCTATTGAAAGTAATAGGGGTTTGAGGGTAAGAGCGAGTAAGGAGGAAGGCCCAGTTAAGAAAGATGGTGAGTAAAAGCATCATAAAATAAACATAAAGTTTGTTATGCAAGTTTCTTTGTTTGTTTTTTTTTTTTTTTTTTGAGATGGAGTCTTGCTCTGTCGCCCAGGCTGGAGTGCAGTGGCGCGATCTCAGCTCACTGCAAGCTTTGCCTCCCAGGTTCACGCCATTCTCCTGCCTCAGCCTCCTGAGTAGCTGGGACTACAGATGCCTGCCACCCCCACCCCCCAGGTAATTTTTTTTGTTTTTTTAGTAGAGACGGGGTTTCATCATGTTAGCCAGGATGGTCTCGATCTCCCGACCTTGTGATCTGCCCGCCTTGGCCTCCCAAAGTGCTGGGATTACAGGCGTGAGCCACCATGCCTGGCCTGTTATGCAAGTTTTAAGTCCATGATTGAGGGTCCATTCATTAAGTCTCTAGTGATTTAGTCATTTATTCCTGAAGCAGAGGCAGACACCCTTACAAAAGGATATTTCCTTTATAGATATAAATTTCTCTTACAGATGGGCAACGTCTCACAGATACTTCTGTATCTACAGTTTCTCAAAATAACCAACTCAAAATAATATGCAAAAGAGGTATATTTTTGGTTGGTGTGTCCTGAGTCTCAATACAACCAATATACTATGTGTAAAAATGAAAGAATCAGTATAGGTGGGCTCAAGGACTCCCTTCCAATACCAGCTTTCTTTGTGCTTATGTTGGGTATGAAAAAGATGACAACAAAATTGACTGCCTACAAGTATGGGAATTATTTTAGCTCACAAACATGATGCTTCACAAAAAACAAATTCTGTTTTTCAGATGTAACAAATAGGGATAGAATACTTAATTCTTAATAATAATTTTCATAGGATAACTTTTGTTTTACTTTCAAAGCAGAAATCAAACTCTTCTCCTAAGGGATATTCTTATCCTTCTAATAGAATTTTATTGGTAAATGATTTCTCTTCCTACAGATCTTTTTCTTTATGTCAATATGATGTTTTTTTGTTATAGATTTAAAACATTGTGTTGTATTTTTTGTTTGTTCATTGTTTGTTAGCCCCTGGCAATATTTACAAGATTGAGAAAAAATACAGTCCCTAGCAGTGTGGCTTATCATCTCAAAGACAACACTGACACATGCATATTCCACACACAGACACACATACATACATCCTCCTCATAAATGACTCAATCCAGAGTTTCAGATGCTAAAGTCTAACAGTTGCCACCATTGACATTTTCAGCCAGGGAGGGGAGAGGGTGTCATTCTCTCTTTATTCATTTTCACTTTTATTATGTAACTGTGTAATGTGAGTGAAACCTGTATTTTAAAAGGAAAGAAAGGGGTAGCCTATTCACACTCTCTAGGTGTATGCAAACCACTTGAAACCAATTAGGTGTCAACAGAATTGTTAATTATCCTGGGGTCACCACCTTTTGTGAAGCCTTTCAGAGTAAAGGGGAGGTGTGGCTTAGCACACAGCAGGTTCAAACAACCCTCTAATTGACAAATTTTATACTCAGCAGTTGGGTTGGCTGGAGAGGTTAAATCACAGTTACTCTCCTTCACAGGAGAACATGGATAGACCATTATGTTTAATATTCATTCATTTATGAAACAAAGATTTATTGATTTGTTGGTTTTAACTTTAGAGTTTGGCTACCAGTGGTTAATAATAGGTCACTGCCCTATGAATATTTCCTTATGAGAGATACTCTCACTTTGCAATTTACAAATAACTAATTCAGAGAAACCGATTGTAGGATACATCAGAAAACTATAAGTCTGGAGACTTCTAGAGCATAGGCTGCTTTGTTTCCTAATTCTGAACCTGAAAAGTCAAGGTGCTGTACATTTACTTAGGCTAAAGAATTAACAGTCTTCATAAGCACAGCCCCACACCCATAAAACACCAGCTTTCTCCATCTATATTTTTAATTCCAAGATTCCCATTCCCCTTTGAAGAAGCCACCATCACTGTCAGGCCTCTGAGCCCAAGCCAAGCCATCACATCCCCTGTGACTTGAACGTATACGCCCAGATGGCCTGAAGTAACTGAAGAATTACAAAAGAAGTGAATATGCCCTGCCCCACCTTAACTGATGACATTCCACCACAAAAGAAGTGAAAAAGGCCAGTCCTTGCCTTAACTGATGACATGACCTTGTGAAAGTCCTTTTCCTGGCTCATCCTGGCCAAAAAGCTCCCCCACTGAGCACCTTGCGACCCCCACTCCTGCCCGCCAGAGAACAAACTCCCTTTGACTGTAATTTTCCTTTACCTACCCAAATCCTGTAAAACGGCCCCACCCTTATCTCCCTTCGCTGACTCTCTTTTTGGACCCAGCCCACCTGCACCCAGGTGAAATAAACAGCCATGTTGCTCACACAAAGCCTGTTTGGTGGTCTCGTCACACGGACGTGCATGAAATTTGGTGCCGTGACTCGGATCGGGGGACCTCCCTTGGGAGATCAATCCCCTGTCCTCCTGTTCCATGCTCCATGAGAAAGATCCACCTACGACCTCAGGTCCTCAGACTGACCAGCCCAAGGAACATCTCACCAATTTTAAATCAGGTAAGTGGCCTCTTCTTACTCTCTTCTCCAACCTCTCTAACTGTCCCTCAACCACTTTCTCCTTTCCACTCTTCAATCTCTCCCTTCTCTTAATTTCAAATCCTTTCATTTTCTGGGAGAGACAAAGGAGACACGTTTTATCCGTGGACCCAAAACTCTGGTGCCGGTCACGGACTGGGAAGGCAGCCTTCCCTTGGTGTTTAATCATTGCAGGGATGCCTCTCTGATTATTCACCCATGGTTCAAAGGTGTCAGACCACGCAGGGACGCCTGCCTTGGTCCTTCACCCATAGCGGCAAGTCCCGCTTTCCTGGGAAAGGGGCAAGTACCCCAACCCCTTCTCTCCTTGTCTCTACCCCTTCTCTGCTTTTCTGGGGGAGGGGCAAGTACCCCTCAACCCCTTCTCCTTCACTCTTAGCTGCAAGTCCCGCTTTTCTAGAGCAGGGGCAAGTACCCCAACCTTGTATCTCTGCACCCCAATCCCTTATTTCCACACCCCAACCTCATATCTCTGTGCCCCAATCCCTTATTTCCTTGCCCTGACCCCTTATTTCTGTGCTCCTACCCCTTATTTCCATGACCCGACCCCTTATTTCTGCACCCCGACCCCTTATTTCTGTGCCCCACCCCTTATTTCCATGCCCTGACCTCTTATTTCTGTGCCCAATCCCGTATTTCCATGCCCCAACCTCTTATATCTCTGCGCCCCAATCCCTTATTTCCACACCCCGACCTCTTATTGCTGTGCCCCATCCCTTATTTCTGTGCCCCGACCTCTTATCTCTGTGCCCCAACCCCTTTTCCCACTTTTCTGGAAGGTAAGAACCCCCAAACCCCTTCCCTCCGTTTCTCTACTCTCTCTTTTCTCTAGGCTTGCTTCCTTCACTATAGGCAACCTTGCACCCTCCATTCCTCCTTCTACTCCCTTGGCCTGTGTTCTCAAAAACTTAAAGCCTCTTCAACTCACACCTGACCTAAAACCTAACTGCCTTATTTTCTTCTGCAATGCTGTTTGACCCCAATACAAACTTGACAGTAGTTCCAAATAGCCAGAAAATGGCACTTTGAATTTTTCCATCCTGCAAGATCTAAATAATTCTTGTCATAAAATAGGCAAACGGTCTGAGGTGCCTGATGTCCAGGCATTCTTTTACACATCAGTCCCTTCCTAGTCTCTGTGCCCAGTGCAACTCGTCCCAAATCTTCCTTCTTTCCCTCCCGCCTGTCCCCTCAGTACCAACCCCAAGCATCGCTGAGTCTTTCTAATCTTCCTTTTCTACAGACCCATCTGACCTCTCCCTTATTCCCCAGGCTGCTCCTCGCCAGGCCAAGCTAGGTCCCAATTCTTCCTCAGCCTCTGCTCCTCCACCCTATAATCTTTTTATCACCTCCCCTCCTCACACCTGGTCCGGCTTACAGTTTCATTCCATGACTAGCCCTCCCCCTCCTGCCCAGCAATTTACTCTTAAAAAGGTGCCTGGAGCTAAAGGCATAATCAAGGTTAATGCTCCTTTTTCTTTATCCCAAATCAGATAGCGTTTAGGCTCTTTTTCATCAAATATAAAAATCCAGCCCAGTTCATGACTTGTTTGGCAGCAACCCTGAGACACTTTACAGCCCCAGACCCTAAAAGGTCAAAAGGCCGTCTTATTCTCCAAATACATTTTATTACCCAATCTGCTCCCGACATTAAATAAAACTCCAAAATTGGAATCTGGCCCTCAAACCCCACAACAGGACTTAATTAACCTCACCTTCAAGGTGTACAATAACAGAAAAAAGTTGCAATTCCTTGCCTCCATTGTGAGACAAACCCCAGCCACATCTCCAGCACACAAGAACTTCCAAACTCCTGAACCGCAGTGGCCAGGCATTCCTCCAGAACCTCCTCCCCCAGGAGCTTGCTACACGTGCCAGAAATCTGGCCACTGGGCCAAGGAATGCCCTGCAGCCGGGGATTCCTCCTAAGCTGTGGCCCATCTGTGTGGGACCCCACTGAAATCGGACTGTTCAACTCACCTGGCAGCCACTCCCAGAGCCCCTGGAACTCTGGCCCAAGGCTCTCTGACTGACTCCTTCCCAGATCTTCTTGGCTTAGCAGCTGAAGACTGACACTGTCCGATCGCCTCAGAAGCCCCCTAGACCATCACGGATGCCGAGCTTCAGGTAACTCTCACAGTGGAAGGTAAGCCCGTCCCCTTCTTAATCAATATGGAGGCTACCCACTCCACATTACCTTCTTTTCAAGGGCCTATTTCCCTTGCCTCCATAACTGTTGTGGGTATTGATGGCCAGGCTTCTAAACCTCTTAAAACTCCCCAACTCTGGTGCCAACTTAGACAATACTCTTTTAAGCACTCCTTTTAGTAATCCCCACCTGCCCAGTTCCCTTATTAGGCTGAGACACTTTAACTAAATTATCTGCTTCCCTGAGTATTCCTGGACTACAGCTATATCTCATTGCCACCTTTCTTCCCAATCCAAAGCCTCCTTTGCGTCCTCCTCTTGTATCTCCCCACCTTAACTCACAAGTATAAGATACCTCTACTCCCTCCTTGGTGACCAATCACACACCCCTTACCATCTCATTAAAACCTAATCACCCTTACCCCACTCAATGCCAATATCCCATCCCACAGCATGCTTTAAAAAGATTAAAGCCTGTTATCACTCACCTGCTACAGCATGGCCTTTTAAAGCCTATAAACTCTCCTTACAATTCCCCCATTTTACCTGTCCTAAAACCAGACAAGCCTTACAAGTTAGTTCAGGATCTGCGCCTTATCAACCAAATCATTTTGCCTATCCACCCTGTGGTGCCCAACCCGTACACTCTTTTGTCCTCAATACCTTTCTCCACAACTCACTATTCTGTTATCGATCTTAAAGATGCTTTCTTCACTATTCCCCTGCACCCCTTGTCCCAGCCTCTCTTTGCTTTCACTTAGACTGACCCTGACACCCATTAGGCTCAGCAAATTACCTAGGCTGTACTGCCGCAAGGCTTCATAGACAGCCCCCATTACTTCAGTCAAGCCCAAATTTCATCCTCATCTGTTACCTATCTTGGCATAATTCTCATAAAAACATATGTGCTTTCCCTGCTGATCATGTCCGATTAATCTCCCAAACCTCAATCCCTTACAAAACAACAACTTCTTTCCTTCCTAGGCATAGTTAGTGCGGTCAGAATTCTTACACAAGAGCCAGGACCGCACCCTGTAGCCTTTCTGTGCAAACGACTTGACCTTACTGTTTTAGCCTAGCCCTCATGTCTGCGTGCAGCGGCTGCCACTGCTTTAATACTTTTAGAGGCCCTCAAAATCACAAACTATGCTCAACTCACTCTCTACAGTTCTCATAACTTCCAAAATCTATTTTCTTCCTCATACCTGACGCATATACTTTCTGCTCCCCGGCTCCTTCAGCTGTACTCACTCTTTGTTAAGTCCCACAATTACCATTGTTCCTGGCCCGGACTTCAATCCGGCCTCCCACATTATTCCTGATACCACACCTGACCCCCATGACTGTATCTCTCTGATCCACCTGACATTCATCCCATTTCCCCAAATTTCCTTCTTTCCTGTTCCTCACCCTGATCACGCTTGATTTATTGATGGCAGTTCCACCAGGCCTAATCGCCACACACCAGCAAAGGCAGGTTATGCTATAGTACAAGCCACTAGCCTGCCTCTTAGAACCTCTCATTTCCTTTCCACTGTGGAAATCTATCCTCAAGGAAATAACTTCTCAGTGTTCCATCTGCTATTCTACTACTCCTCAGGGATTATTCAGGCCCCCTCCCTTCCCTACACATCAAGCTCGAGGATTTGCCCCACCCAGGACTGGCAAATTAGCTTTACTCAACATGCCTGAGTCAGGAAACTAAAATACCTCTTAGTCTAAATAGACACTTTCACTGAATAAGTAAAGGCCTTTCCTACAGGGTCCGAGAAGGCCACTGCAGTCATTTCTTCCCTTCTGTCAGACATAATTCCTCAGTTTAGCCTTCCCACCTCAATACAGTCTGATAACAGATGAGCCTTTATTAGTCAAATCAGCCAAGCAGTTTTTCAGGTCTTAGTATTCAGTGAAACCTTTATATCCCTTATGGTCCTCCGTCTTCAAGAAAAGTAGAATGGACTAAAGGTCTTTTAAAAACACACCTCACCAAGCTCAGCCACCAACTTAAAAAGGACTGGACAATACTTTTACCACTTTCCCTTCTCAGAATTCAGGCCTGTCTTCGGAATGCTACAGGGTACAGCCCATTTGAGCTCCTGTATGGACGCTCCTTTTTATTAGGCCCCAGTCTCATTCCAGACACCAGACCAACTTAGACTGTGCCCCCCCACAAAAAAATAATACTTGTCATCCCTACTATTTTCTGTCTGGTCATACTCCTATTCACCATTCTCAACTATTCATACATGCCCTGCTCTAGTTTACACTGCCGGTTTACACTGTTTCTCCAAGCCATCGCAGCTGATATCTCCTGGTGCTATCCCCAAACAGCCACTCTTAACTCTTAAAGTAAATAAATAATCTTTGCTGGCAGGACTATGCTGAATCTCCTTAAGCACTTTCTAATCAGATATCCTGAGTCATCCCAATTCTTAGACCTTTTATACCTGTTTTTCTCCTTCTGTTATTCCATTTAGTTTTTCAATTCATACAAAACCGTATCCAGGCCATCACCAATCATTCTATATGACAAATGTTTCTTCTAACATCCCCACAATATCACCCCTTACCACAAGACCTCCCTTCAGCTTAATCTCTCCCACTCTAGGTTCCCACGCCGTCCCTAATCCCGCTTGAAGCAGCCCTGAGAAACATTCCCCATTCTCTCTCCATACCACCCCCCAAAAATTTTCGCCACCCCAACACTTCAACACTATTTTGTTTTATTTTTCATATTAATGTAAGTAGGCAGGAATGTCAGGCCTCTGAGCCCAATCCAAGCCATCGCATCCCCTGTGACTTGCATGTATATGCCCAGATGGCCTGAAGTAACTGAAGAATCACAAAAGAAGTGAATATGCCCTGCCCCGCCTTAACTGATGACATTCCACCACAAAAGAAGTGTAAATGGCCGGTCCTTGCCTTAACTGATGACATGACCTTGTTAAAGTCCTTTTCCGGGCTCATCCTGGCTCAAAAAGCACCCCCACTGAGCACCTTGTGACCCCCCCCCTCCTGCCCACCAGAGAACAAATCCCCTTTGACTGTAATTTTCCTTTACCTACCCAAATCCTATAAAATGGCCCCACCCTTATCTCCCTTCACTGACTCTCTTTTCGGACTCAGCCCGCCTGCACCCAGGTGAAATAAACAGCCATGTTGCTCACACAAAGCCTGTTTGGTGGTCTCTTTACACGGACGCGCATGAAAATCACCACCTTCCTTTTACCACTATCTCAAAATATAATATGGATTACGTTGAAACCTACACTTTCACACAGAATCAATTAAGGATTATACTTAAATCGACTTTAAGTTTCATTACTAGTTTTAATATGCTGTGTGTAAAATATCCTGCATCAGGAGCAAAAAACCCTGAATTCTGACTTCCGCTCTTACACTTAACAGCCAATTAATATGGGGCAAGTTTTAACTTTTCTAACCTTCATTGTCCCCATCTGTAAAATGGGGCTAAAACAATCTCTTATCCATTTAACAGTGTCAGTATAAAGGTTTTAAAATGCTGTATATAAGATTAATTTGAAAATGTATCGAGTATGTAAATATAGAGCATATAAAATTGCTATGATTGCATTCTACAAACTGGAAATAATAATGTCTATAATCCACCCTGCAAAATTGTTCAGTTAAAACAGTAGTTTCCATGGTCAAATCCAAGAACCCCTGATGGTTCCTCATGCCCTTTTAGGGGGTCCATGAGGTCAAAACTATTTTGATAGTAATACTTTTGTGAACCCCCCAATTCTGAAACAGGTCTCAGTTAATTTAGAAAGTTTATTTTGCCAAGGTCGAAGATGCGCATCCCTTTGGCAGCCTCAGGAGGTCCTGACGACATGTGCCCAAGGTGGTAGGGGCACAGCTTGGTTTTTTTTTTTTTTTTTTTTTTTGAGATGGAGTCTTGCTCTGTCGCCCAGGCTGTAATGCAGGGGCGCCATCTCGGCTCACTGCAAACTCCGCCTCCCAGGTTCCCGCCATTCTTCTGCCTCAGCCTCCCTGGTAGCTGGGACTACAGGCGCCCACCACCACTCCCAGCTAATTTTTTGTATTTTTAGTAGAGACCGGGTTTCACTGTGTTAGCCAGGATGGTCTCGATCTCCTGACCTCGTGATCCGCCCGCCTCGGCCTCCCAAAGTGCTAGGATTACAGGCGTGAGCCACCACACCTGGCCCACAGCTTGGTTTTATACGTTTTAAGGAGACATGAGACATCAATCAAAATGTGTAACCTGTGCATTGCTTCAGTCTGGAAATGTGGGAAAACCCAAGGCTAAGGCAGGACAACTCAAAGTGGGGAGGGGCTTCCAGGTCATGGGTAGATAAGAGACAAATGGTTGCATTCTTTTGAGTTTCTGATGAGCCTCTCCAAAGGAAACAATCAGATATGCATTTATCTCAGTGAGCAGAGAGATGAAATTCAATAGGATGGGAGGCAGGTTTGCCCTAAGCAGTTTCCAGCTTGACTTTTCCCTTTAGCTTAGTGATTTTTGGGGCCCCAAGATTTATTTTCTTTTCACACTATGAAGACATTATTTGCCTTTTTCACTCTCATTCTCTGAGAATCATATATTGGATTTTTCCAGAAGCTACATGGCACGTGATATCACAACAGATTAAATGAAGAAGCAGATATGAGAATCCAGAAAGGAGTATTTTTTAAGTCAGATATTAAAGAGCGTTTCCAAATTATCTTAAAATGCAACTTTTCTCAGGAATTATTTTCTATTTTGGAAAATGATTCAAAATGTCCTTAAAATATGTTATTTATAGTAACATAATACATTTATTATGTACTTCTAATGAAATAAACATTTTTAAATTTTTCCAATTTTAATTTTTAAGAGAGTGAATATTGATTAATATAATCTATATATATATAAGCTCTATAGGGTTGTAGAGGAGGAAATATACAGTTCTGACTTTCTGTCACAGTCACCAGAGCTGTAGCGGAGAAAGTTTTCTCTCTTCACTTTGTGAGTTCTTATCTGAACTGCCTGTAACAAAAGACAGATGAACAAAAGAAAAACAAACAGAAATGTATTAACATGCATACCTCCTGTATATACATAGGAGACACCCAAAGAAATGAGTAAATCTCCAAAAGGTGGTTTAGACTTCAGGCTTAAATACTATCTTCAGCTGGAACAGAAAGAGGAAACCAGTAATGGGGAGATGACCCAGAAAAGCACAGTTTAAAAAAAAAGTGAAGTTTGTTACGCAGATTTAAGTCAGCGCCTTAGCCATTAACAAAATTTTCTGGTGATTTACAACCATCTTTCTCTTTAGGAGATACTCTTACAAATGGATACTTCCTTCATAGATTTAGATTTCCTTATAAAAAAAATTCTACTCCGTTTTCAGAGCTTTTCCTATGTCTGAAGTTTCTCAAAATAATCAACTTTAATTCTTAAGCCAAAAGAGGCATATTTTAATGTGGCGTACTCTGGTCTCCTACAGTCATATTTTGAGGTAGCATAGTCTGTTCTCCTATAGTCTGCTAAATATTTTTTTTAAGAGTGTAAAGAGATCAAGAGGCAAAGAAGTTTGAAAACTGCCTAGCTAAAATATTATATAAAAGGGGGCTTTTTTTTTTTTTTTTTTTTTTTTTTTTTTGAGACAGAGTCTTGCTCTGTCGCCCAGGCTGAAGTGCAGTGGCACGATCTCGGCTCACTGCAAGCTCCGCTTCCCGGGTTTCAAGTGATTCTCCTCCCTCGGCCTCCTGAGTAGCTGGGATTACAGGCACGCACCACCACGCCTGGCTAATTTTTATATTTTTTTTAGTAGAGACGGTGTTTCACCATGTTGGTCAGGCTGGACTCGAACTCCTGACCTTGTGATCCTCCCACCTTGGCCTCCCAAAGTGCTGAGATTACAGGCATGAGCCACTGCACTCGGCCACAAAGGGCTTTTTAAATGTGAAGTATCATATTCATAAAAACTGTTAAAATAAAAACTGAACTAGAATTAAGTCATTTGTAAATAGACTTGTATAATTAGCTGTTCCCTACTTTGTGTTCCAACCTATTTCACTACACATGTTTGTAATAAAACCTGTTCTTACATAGGATTAAGAACACGGGTCTGACTTGGCACAGCAGCTCACACCTGTAATCCCAGCACTTTGGGAGGCTAAGGCAGGTGGATCACCTGGCCTGGCCAACATGGCGAAACCCCATCTCTGCTAAAAATACAAAAATTAGCTGGGTGTGGTGGTGGGTGCCTGTAATCTCAGCTACTCAGGAGGCTGAGGCAGAAGAATTGCTTTAACCTGGGAAGCGGAGGTGGCAGTGAGCCGAGATTACACCAACGCACTCCAGCCTGAACGACAAGAGCAAGACTCTGTCTCAAAAAGAAAAAAAAAAAAAAAAAACAGGGGTCTGATGGCCTATTTACACGCATTTAAGAAATAATGAAACAACATTAAATTATGGCAGAGGAGTGTAAATGAAATTCATGTCTACATAATCAACCCAAAGCTACCATATTATTGAGGATGTGAAGAGTACTGGTATTCTGACACTTTCTTTTCCCAAGGGAAATGCCATATTAGTGGCATATCAGTCCCTGTCAGACACTTAAAGAAGTTAAGGGTTGAGGTATGGGGGTACTCATTCTCTTCCCCTCTTGCTCCGGGAGCTGGGGAACATTGGTTTAAGAAACTAAGTATTCCTACCTGTACTTTTGAATCCTAAGACAGTAAAGCAAAGGCAGAGAGACAAACAGAAAATTCACAGCAGTCATGGCAGGGTTGAAAATGTAGTTGTGGGCTGGTAAGCATCTGCCCTACAGTAGTGGCAGCAGCTGTGGTGGCAAATGAGAGTCCATTGTTGGTGGTTCTAGTGTCAAAGACATGATCTTGCCTCTGTTTTCATCAGTCTAGTCTCTGTTGGTTCAAGTCCAAATTCTGAGTCTGATTCTGGAGCCTTCCCATGATGCTGCAATTACCTTATCCTTCCAGTTAAATTATCTGCTTATTTCACCAGAATTGGGAATTTCGTTGTTTGCTACCCAGAACCCAACAAATACTGGCTGCTGAATTAGACAGATTTGGGCATTCAGTTCCAGTTTCACTATGTTCAAGCTATGTGAACTTAGCCAAATTGTTTCACCTCCTAAAAATGTAACAATAATAATAATTGTCTCTTTAGTTTTGGTTTATTGATCTGTATATTAAAGTTATTGTTATGAAGATCAAATGAGATAATGCATGTAAAAACAGTACAGCATCTGCTTGGAATACATTTGAAATATAATCAGAGAAAAGTACATTTCACAAATAAATTAAGATTAATATGAGTGAATATAGACAAGACATTACTCTTACATTGTTTCAATATTTTTTTTTTCCTGAGGGAACATGTAGAGTTTAACAAAAAATAACCATTAACTTTTCTATCATATTCCTCTAATCCATTTCTGTTGCTGTATCAAATCATCATTCCTTCTTTCTACTTAGAGCTCATTCAATACTGTTTTTTAAAGTAGTGATATTGGTATTTTGGATGGGACAAGTGTTTATTGTACACGGCTGCCCCAAGCATAGCATAATCATCACTGATTATTGCCCATTGATATGGTTTGAATATATGTCTCCACTAAATATCATGCTGAATTGTAATCCCCAATGTTGGAAGTGGGGCCTGGTGGGAGGTAGGGATCATGGGTAGGGATCCCTCTTGGTGTGGTGCTATCCTCGCAATAGTGATTTCTTGTGAGATCTCGTTAATGCAAAGTGTGGCACCTCCCCCCGCCCAACCACCACTCTCTCTTGCTCCTGCTCCCTCCATCTGAGATACCTTCTCCCTCTTTGTCTTACATCATTATTGAAATCTTCTTGAGGCCTCCCCAGAAGCCGATGCCAGCACTATGCTTCCTGTACAACTTGTGGAATTGTGAGCCAATTAAACCTCTTATAAATTACTCAGTCTCAGGTATTTATTTACAGCAATGCAGGAATGTCCTAACAGGCCCATGTATGAGCCAAGGAAAAGTTTATCTCCATCCTGTAGAAGTTCACTGAAAATGAACTAACAAAAAGTGGATTATAGGAGAAAAAGGCATAGGAAATTTATTTTAATATGCATATGGATATGAGAGCTATACACAAAGTGAGAGACTCAATGAGGTGCCAAATGATTGAGGCTTAAATATTCTTTTCATAGGGGAGAAATGTATGGACCCAGAAAGCAGACATTATTTTGAAAATGATTCTCTATGGAAGTTAGATGGGAAGGTTATGGGAAGGTGAGAGGCGGAATTGCACAGGAACAAAAATTGTCTTATTATGGAGATAAAGTCCTCCAGGTAATCTCTGGGAGCTTCCTCACAAGAATAAATACAAAGTCTGTTTGGGTGTGGTGATGACTTCTAGTCTCATCTCTTCTGTGGTGGTTAATCTTTCCTGGTTAATTGATGATGTTCCTTGGAAGGGTGCATTAGTCGCTCTTGTATTTCTATAAAAAAATACATGAGGCCGGGCACAGCGGCTCACGCCTATAATCCCAGCACTTTGGGAGGCCGAGGTGGGTGGATACCTGAGGTCAGGAGTTTGAGACCAGCCTGGCCAACATGGTGAAACCCTGTATCTACTAAAAATATAAAAAATTAGCCAGGCTTGGTGGTGGGTGCCTGTAATACCAGCTACTCCAGAGGCTGAAGCAGGAGAATCACTTGAACCTGGGAGGTGGAGGTTGCAGTGAGCCGAGGTCACGACACTGCACTCCAGCCTGGGTGATGAGAGTGAACCTGTGTCTCAAAGAAAGAAAAAAAAGAAAATAATATACCTGAGACTTTGTAATTTATAAAGGAAAAAGGTAATTGGCTTATGGTTCTGCAGGCTTACAAGCCTGAATCTACTTGGCTTCTGGGGAGGCGTCAGGGAGCTTTTACTCATGACCGAAGGCAAAGTGGGAGCAGACACATTACATAACCAGAGCAGGAACGACAGAGAGTGTGGCAGAGGAGCCACATACTTTAAACATCCAGAATTGGAGAGAACTCACTCACAGCCCACTACCACAAGGCTACCACCAAGCCATCTGAGATCCACCTCCCGACTCAAACACCTCCCAGTAGGCCCCACCTCCCACACTGGGAATTACATCTCAGCATGAGATTTTGCAGGAATATATATCCAAACTATATCAGAGGGTGTCTTAGGACAATTGCATTTCCTTTAGGTATCTGTTCTAGGTAAGAAGCCTCATGTACAGAAAGAACTTAGACTTTGGATTCATCTAGGGATAGACCGCAGACCATAGACAAGTTACTCATTCTCTCTGGGCTTCAGTTTTCTCATCTGTTAAACTAGAATAAGAATTATATCAACTGGATGAGATTGATGTGGGATTACGTGAGGTAATATGTGTAAAGCACTTCAAATAATGCTAGACACAGAGTATGATCTCAGCATGTTAGTTGCTACCAAGCCATCACACTAATATTTTTAATTATCTGTGAACTGGGACTGAAATTAGCACCACATCATCAGATTTTAAAAAGTAAATGAGATAAAATATGTAAAATGTGTACTTTTTCATAGTAAATTCTCAGGGGATGTCAGCCATTATATTATTGTTCTTAAAACTTTGGTTTACTTCCTATAATATGAAGTCAAGAAGATGGATGCTGTGGTTTCCTTTATGTAACAGGGCAAGTCTTTCTTCCCTGTAATATAACAAATGGAGCTTTATCAACTACTCTGGCTTTTGGCAAAAAGTAAATTTTCAAACTGAATGTGCTTTAGAATAATTTTCAGACAGTTATAAATGTAACTCTCACACAAATATAAAATGAATATATGTCAAAAATTTCATTAAACTCATTAATGAAGGAACCAGTAGGATGTTAAAACAAGTTCAATATAGAGTTTATAGAGCAAAGCTAAAGCCAAGAATGTTGAAATGCATTTTCTAAGAGTTGCAAAACTGATTAATATCCTATAGGACCATATAATGTAATAATTGCTGTTATCTTTTCTACAGAGCAAAAATTAATTGTATATCATCCAGACAAAATTTACTTACATTGATACAGACAAGAATCACTTTTATTACTGTCAGTCTTCTATAATTTAACTTGTATTCCTGTAAGTGCTAACCCATAAAAAGCCAGTTAAAGGTACATGGCCCTATGGAATCAGATCATCTCTGAAAGCTTGCATGACAAGACTCAGCATTTTATCGAAAGGACACCTGATAATATTTTTTGCCCATTTCCAATCTTGAACATTTATTTTCAAACAAGTGCTGCTTCTGAATACTGCCCTTTCAAGGAGAAGTTATTTATTCTATGACAATTTTACAATACATATTAGATAGTCCCCTCCTATCTATACCACTGTGTGTATATGTTTATAGACTTTTTAAAACATTGTTTGCCAACTTATTTTTCCAGTTGTATTTATTTATTGGTATATAAAAAGACTACACATAATTAATGCATACAATTTGGTGAGTTTGACCCACCTGTGTGTTACCATCACCAAAATTCAGGTAATAATTAAATGTTCTTCTCATTATAATCAATGAAACTCATTAACACATTGTTATCACCCAAAGTACATAGTTTAAATTAGGCTCACTCTTTATGTTGTACATTCTATAAGTTCTGGCAAATGTATAATAACATATATACACTATTGTAGTATCATGTAAAGTGGTTTTACTTTCCTAAAAATCCTCTGTGCTCTATTCATCCTTCTCTCCCTCCAACCCCTGGCAACCACTGATCTTTTTACTGTTTCCATAGGTTCGCCTTCTCCAAAATGTCTTATAATTGGAATCATACAATATGTAGTATTTTCGTATAAGCTTATTTCACTAGTAACATGCATTTAAGTTTTCTCCATGTCTTGTTATGGCTTCACAGCTCGTTTCTTTTTAGCACTGAATAATACTCCATTGTCTGAATGTACCACAGTTTGTTTATTGATTTGTCTACTGATGGTCATCTTGGTTGTTTCCAAGTTTTGACAATTATAAATAAAATTGCTGTAAACATTTGTGTCCAGGTTTTTGTGTGGATATAGATTTTCAATTCCTTTGGGTAAATATTAAGAAGTGTGATTACTTTGTCATATGGTAAAAGTATGTTTAGTTTTATTAGAAACTGCAAAACCATCTCCCAAAGTGGCTGCACCATTGTACATCCCTACTAGCAATGAATGAGAGTTCCTGTTGCTCCACACCATCTCCAGCAGTTAATGTTGTAAGTGTTTTGGAATCTGATCATTCAAACAGGTATGTAATGATATCTCATTGTTGTTTTAATTTGTAGTTTCCTAGGGACACATGATGTGGCGCATATTTTTATATGCTTATTTTCCATCTACCTATTTTCTGTTCATGTATTTTGTCAGTTCCTTTAATCACATTGTTGATTTTCTTTCATTAAGATTTAAGAGTTCTTCGTATATTTTGAATAAAAGTCCTTTTTCAGATGAATATTTCATAAAGATTTTCTCCCAGTCATTACCTTTTCTTCTTTTATTCTTGACCATATCTTTTGCAGAACAGAAGTCATTAATTTTAACATCATCAAGCTTATCAGTTATTTCTTTCATGGAACATGCCATTGGTGCTTTACCTAAAAATTATCATCATACACAAGGACATCTAGATTTTATCCTATAAGTTTTATAGCTTTATATTTCATATTTAGGTCTATGATCCATATTGAGTTAATTTGTGTGAAGGTTGTAAAGTCTGTGTGTAGATTCATTTCTTTGCATGTGAATGTTCAGTTGTTCCAGCAGAATTTATTAAAAGGACAATCTTTGCTCCATTGAATTGCCTTTGCTCCTTTTTCAAAGATCAGTTGACTATATTTATGTGGGTCTATTTCTGGGCTCTCTTTTCTGTTCTATTTATCCTGCTTAAGAGTTCTCTGAGCTTCCTGGATGTGCAGTTTGGTATCTGACTTAATTTGGAGTAAATTCTCAGTTATTATTGCTTCAAATATTTCTTCTGTTCCTTTTTCTCTTTCTTCTTATTCTGGTATTCCCATAAGGCATAAGTTACACCTTTTATAGTTGCCCCACAGGTCTTGGATAGTCTGTTCTGGCTTTTTTGTTCTGTTTTGTTTTGTTTTTTGGCTTTTTTCCCTTTGCCCTTCCATTTTGGAAGCTTCTATTGACATATCCTCAAGCCCAGAGATTCTTTTCCTCAGCCATGTCTAGTTTACTAATGAGTCCATCAAAAGCATTCTTCACATCTGTTACAGTGTTTTGATCTCTAGCATTTCTGTTTTTTTCCTTAGAATTTCCATTACCCATCTGTCTTTGCAGGTTGTGTACTTTATCCATTAGTGCTCTTAGCATAATACTCATAGTTGTTTTATATTCTCCATCTGATAATGCCAACATCCCTGCTATATCCACGCCTGGTTCTAATGCTTGCTCTGTTCTTCAAACTGTTTTTTTTTTTTTTCTTTTTTGCTCTTTAATCTTTCTTTAATAGCCAGACATGGCATACTGGGTAAGAGGATCTGTTGTAAATTGGTCTTTGGCCATGTAGTGGTAAGGTGTAGGAAGTGGAAGAATTTTTTCATCCTATGATTAGGTCTCAGTCTTTTAGTGAGCCTGTGCCACTGAACTGTGAACTGCACAAATGTTTCTCTCACTTTAGCGGGGATAGGATGACTAAAGGACACTGAGGCTGAGTATGTTCCTTCAACCAGGTAGGTTAGAGTTTGGTAAAACCCAGCAGGTTAGGCTCTGTAAAATATATTCTCCCAAGGATGAGTCTTATTAAGAAAAACAGAATGCCCTGGCATATGTCAAAATGATTCCTTTTCCCCATCCCTTGCCAGAAGCACAAAGGAATTTTTCTCCAATATTCACTATGAGAACCTGGTTGAGCTCCTGGAGGTAAAACTCACCAAAATGTGCCCCTCCCACAATGCCCTGGAGTTTTCAACTCTCATCCTTGTCCATACTGAGCCTCCAGGATTTGTCAATTACAGTTTTAAGGTTTCCCTAGTAAATACTAGTTCTGGAGAAGTTTGCTCCTGGGTTTCTCCCTGTCGGTCATTCCTATTTTGGGGGTAGGGGTTTGTCCTGTAATCCCATTCTCTAACAAATCTTTGAAGGGTTGCTGATTTTTCAGTTTCTCAGCTTTTTACTTACTGTAAGGACAGAGTGAAAACTTCCAAACTCCTCAGATGCCAGACAGAAAATCCTCCTACTGTTTTTACTGTGATTTTACCTACAGATTTGGCGTCATACATTCCCACTTGTGTGTAGCCCACACATTTTCTCCAAATTAACCTAGAATTGCCATTGCCACTTCCAGAATTTGACCAAAAAAATTATCTAAATATGCTGTCTTTCTGGTTATAGTAATTGTCATGGGAATACTATGACTAAGAGAAAAACGCTACAAATATGGGATTCATTTTGTTCACAGAGAGTTTTCAATGTGAGGGAAAAAAGCAATGTATTTAAAAGCTGTTTCTTCTTGTTCATAGGCACTAAATACTGTCCATCTCTTTAAACATTTTACCTCTCTACGGGCTCCATGGTAAAGTGAATTCTACTCTTAACTATTTGGAAAGCAGTTTGTTAAGCAGAGAAACACTGAGCTGTGAATTAAAACTTCTAATGTGACACTGGAGGCACATAGAATTTTATCCAGATATTATAGAATATTCATGTATTTAAATTTTATTAAGCAAGTCAATGGGAGTAATTTCATGGTGATAAGATATCTAATTTCATTGCCTTCAGTGGCCCAGCTTTGTCTCATGTTTTTGTCCATTTTTTGCAGGCTTATAGCTAAACTGTTCTACACATAGACATCATCTTCTCTATTTTAAAATATTCGGACACCTGCAATAACACATAGTCAAAAAGCTCTTTTATATTGAGTTATTCATCCTTCAGCTTGTTTTTATTATAGGTCTATTGGAAGATTTCCACCCTCAGCCTTACTCTCTTAGCAGTTAATTAAAATATTCTTGCTACTGAAATGTACTATATAGTTCCTATAAATTAGGGGATGTCAAATATTGTAGTTTTCTTAGAGTAGCTAGGATTCCTCCTTTTTTAAAAATTCCCACTATTTCATACTTGCAGCAATTTAGAAAAATTGCCAATGCATCAATTAATGCCAATTGTCTAAAGGCTTCTATAATTTGAGCTTAAAATGCTAGCTCCAACCATAGAGCTTTGTATTTCCATGAACTGAGACTTAAAATACTGGGTTCAATGTTCATTTACCTAATGTTCCCCGGTAATAAAGACGTCTATTAAGGACATCTGTTGCAATTTGGTAACCTCTAATTTTAATGGAAAATAATAGAGTTCATGTCTGTAAGATTAGAGGTTATGGACTAGGTCTTTACACTGGTTTGGCGTCCTGGATATAATGTTCTGCCAGCCAACCTAATACATTCGCAAAAGGCCCAAAGTCTTGGTTCTGCAGGCCAATAAAAAGAAATAAAGAAAAAAAAACTTTTCTATCTTGTCACTTTGATCATTGCCTTGTCGAAAATCTGTCACCACCTGCTAGAAAATAATACTTTGTTTCTCTTTTTAAAAAGCACATGAAGAGACAAGAAACCAGTGAATAATTACACAGTAAAATGTACTTTGCCAACTAACAACAAGAGGGTGGGAAAAGGCAGAAGAGAGAAGAGAAGTAGAGAAAAGGGTAGGGATGAAAATCTCTGAAACTCTGTATAGTCCCCAAAACCCCCGATAGAGTTCATGGCCTTTCACTGATATTCAGGTTTTCGACATTTTTCTCTTTGTAGGGGATGGGGATTGGGGGTGAGAGAGAGACAAAACCTTTGCCTCTTGAACTGACAACCTACAGATAGTAAAAAGAATGCATCTGAGAAAACAATTATATCTGCCAACTTCAGCCACTGTAACAATGAAATTGTGACTGTTTTTAAATTCAAGCCAAACTTTAGCATTCCTTTTGAATCCAAGTCCTTAATGGCATTTATGACTCTCACGGGTATTTATTTTAGCTGAATATCTTGCATTTGCTATGCCAAGAGCAATCCCAAGTAAAAAGGATTCCTGTCACTTTATTCAGGCTTCAACAAAAAGCACCCAAGCCAGTAAATCACTAAATGGGACTACCAACTTCCTATGACATGCATGAATAATGCCTTAGCAGTCAGCTCACCGGAAAAATTAGAATGGGAGTGAAAAAAATCCTGTAAAAGTATGCCTTCACAAGCTGAGCCCAGAACTCTATCAAAATCAATTTCTTCCATTTGACATCTGAGTATGTTGAAATGTTCTAACAGGAAGCAACAGAATCAAATTTCTTTTCAACTTGCGTTCTGCATAAAGGAGGAATTATGATAACCAAGCTCACCAGGCTTTAGGTATTACTCAAAGTCCAATGTTAACTTGAGGCCACCTTGAGGCAGGAAAAACAAAGATGAAGGCAAAAATTTGGTGTTGGACACCTAGATTGACAAAAATTGAGCAAGTCAAGTTTCACACAACTATGTTTTTTCTTTAGTGACAGAAAGTTGGAAATGTCCTTGATCCAGTTTTACATTGGAGTATCAAAGGAAAAGGTTAATTGTGTAAGACAGTAACAAGATTATGGAATGGGTGTAGAAAGTTAAATATCTTTTACTATGATCAGTCCTCTATATAACAGTCCATACAACCTCCTTCATCGAAACCATGAGGCCCCTTGTAACTGAAACTATGTGCTTAACATCTCTGTTGAAGGAAATAGAAAGTCATTGAGATGCATTCAAATGTGTTCCTTTTGCTTTTTAGTCAGACTGTGCTTGCAGTTACCTTTGCTTTCTAAATATAATAAACCCAGAGTTAAGTCATTAAGTGTTGTCACCGAATGTATAAATGGCCACCTTACACATTTCTAAATGAATATCTCATTTTACATGTTGTTTTCTTCAAAAAATTTTTTATCTTAAATTGATTACCCATTACCAAAATGACAAAGAAATTTTTAAATCCTAGGAAAGAAACAAGTTTTTAATGGCATAGCTAATGAAACACATTTCTGTTGTATTTTCTAGTATATTAATTTGTTTCAAAGTATTTCTAAATGTACCAAAATTCACATATGTTTTGCTGAGTTTATTTCAAAATGATTTAGTAGTAATAAAAAGTAGAGTTTTTATATTATACTAATTAACATTCTTATCTTGAAAGGTCTGACCTATCATTTTGTATTAGTAATAATACAGAATTTTTCAATAAAAAATAAATAAGAAAGCTAAGGCATCATTTTTTGCAGGCTCATGTGGCTCTTTTGGTGATTTATAGACTAATCAATCATTAATAGAATTAAAGGCCATTTATACTAAATAAATTGCTTATGGCTGCAGCAAATTGTGTTTTGAGATTTACTGGTAAAGACTATAAATTGCCAGTCATGTTATTAGACATATAAATCACACAGTTACTGAAAATTGATTATCTGACTCCAATTTTTCTGAACATATTGTTACTCTTGCTTATTATTTTTCTTACCTAGGTCAGAGAAGTTCAACGCTACAGTGAATGAAGAAATGTGCAATTCTAGTATCTAAGGCTAATACTCTAATGTTTTTTGTTGTTGTTTTCTTGTTTTGTTTTGATTTCAATATTCTTTGAGATAAAGAAAATAAGATTTTTGCTTTTATGTAATATTGTAGTATTGTTTTTGTTTTTTCTATTCACTGTCTGCTATGGTTTGAATATTTGTGCCTCCCCCAAACTCATATATTGAAATCCTAACCTCCCAATGTGATGGTATTAGGAGGCGGGTCCTTGGGAGATGATTAGCTTAGGAGAACAAGGCACTCTCTAATAGGTTTAGTGCCTTAAAAAAGAAAAGTGCTCTCTTCTACCATGAGAGATTATGGTGAAAAAACCATCAGAAAGAAGGCCCTCCCCAGAACCCGACTGTGCTGGCAGCCTAATCTTGGCTTTCCAACACTGAGAACTGTATGAAATAAATTTCTATTGTTCATAAGCCATCCAGTCTATTGTATTTTATGATACTAGCCCAAATAGACTAAGATACTACCCGAGTCTAACTATCCCAGTCTAACTATATAAAAACTAATATATTTTTTAAAAATCATTGCAAAATATCTCTTGAATTTTATGATGGAACAATGTTATAACAAATCCATAATGAACACAGCTTCGTCCTCCTCCTTTGGCATTTTGCTAAGATCCCAAATATATAGTCTGCTTCTAAGAATAGAGGAATCACAAAAAGTTAAGGCATGCACTATGAATATTTGTGGTGTTTTGATGGTTTTTATGATAATTATTTAAGAGATAAGGTAGCATGTATTATTTGCATCTAGATGAAAAATTGGTTTAGGAGAACATTCTGGATACAGATTTTGAGTTCTAAATTAGTATGCTAGTTTCCCTGTCACTTGTCTTTTCCTATCTGGTATATGATACACCCTACACAAAGTTACCAGAATATTCTTATTTTGTTTTGTTTTTGAGACAGAATCTCGCTCTATTGCCCAGGCTGGAGTGCAATGGCAGGATCATAACTCACTGTATCCTCCACCTCCGGGCTCAGGTTATCCTCCTGCCTCACCCTGAGTCGCTGGGACTACAGGCACGTGCCACAATGCCCAGCTGAATTTTATTATTTTTAAAATTTTTTTGTAGAGAGGAGGTCTTGCCTAGTCTGGTCTAGAACTTCTGGCTGTAAGTGATCCTCCTGCTTCAGACTCCAAAAGCACTGGGATGACAGGTGTGAACCACCACACCTGGGCAGAATATTCTTACATATGGCTCTCATGGTTCCTCCGTTATTTATAGTATAATTTTCAAGAATTCCATTTTCTTAAACTGCTCTTCACAAGCTCTATCGTCCAGTCAGTCAATTCCAAAAAGTGACTGTTACCTAAACACCCACGTGCCAGATCCACTATGACTGCCTTTATCCCTCTGATGGTGCTTTGCAGCCCCAGCGCTACCATCTCCATCCTTCAGGGCCAGCTCAGAGACAACTGTCTCCAGAAAGTACTTGTTTTCATCAAAATGCTAGCACTGTTTCATCCCCTTAGGAAGCATTGCAAATTGTCAGTTCATCTCACGTACTTATATTTCTATTTATGCATTTATCTACTGTATCTACCTTTTTTTTTTTTTTTTTTTTTTGAGATGGAGTCTTGCTCTGTCACCCAGGCTGGAGTGCAGTGGCGCGATCTCGGCTCACTGCAAGCTCCGCCTCCCAGGTTCACGCCATTCTCCTGCCTCAGCCTTCCCAGTAGCTGGGACTACAGGTATCCGCTACCATGCCCGGCTAATTTTTTGTATTTTTAGTAGAAACGGAGTTTCACCGTGTTAGCCAGGATGGTCTCGATCTCCTGACCTCATGATCTGCCTGCCTCGGCCTCCCAAAGTGCTGGGATTACAGGCGTGAGCCACCGCGCCCGGCCTACCGTATCTACTTTTAAAATTTTTTACCACAAAATGTATATACCTTCTTATAATCTACAACAGGCAGAATGTAAATTTTTACAAATAGGTGATCATAGCTTTTTATTTCAGTATTTCAGGTATGATGTACTTTATAGAACAGACAAGTGTCTCCACCAAATCACTTGCTAGCAATCTGATATATTGTGATTTGATAGCAATTGAATAACACACAATTATCAAATGATTTAATTAACCTAGAAACAAATATCTGCAAATTAGAAACTAATTTTAAATATCTTGCAAAATTCTCCATTCCCATCAGGTCCGCAAATGTAAGATCTTGAAAAGAAACAAGGTCTGATCACAGATGAAGGAATTCAGAGTATGCCATCCTCAAATATGCAAGTTCGACCTAAGGTTTACTTTGAGCTGAAAGCAATTAAAGAAGAAACAGACTCGAGAAACTCTCTGCCCTCCCTGTTTTCCTCTCTACTAGGAAAGACAGGAGAATGCCTAATCAGAGGAGACAACTCTAGACCTTAATTAGCCCAGAGATGGCACCAGAAGCATCTGCATAACAAAACTTACTAACTAGCCCTTATCTTCTATTTAAGCCCACCCACAATTTGCTGCCCTAGAAATTCAAGTCCTGGAGTCTCACTCTGTTACCCAGGCTGGAGTGCAATGGTGCAATCTCGGCTCACTGCAACCTCTGCCTCCCAGGTTCAAAAGATTCTCCTGCCTCAGCCTCCCAAATAGCTGGGACTACAGGCATGTGCCACCATGCCCAGCGAATTTTGTATTTTTAGTAGAGATGGGGTTTCACCGTGTTGGACAGGCTAGTCTCGAACTCCTGACCTCAAAGGATCCACCAGCCTTGACCTCCCAAAGTGCTGGGATTACAGGTGTGAGCAACCACACCTGGCCATCTTGTCACTTTTCTACAACATTATTTTTCTTTGCTAAGATGTCATATAAGCTCAAGTTCTAACCACCCCATTGAGTCACTACTCAGCACTGAGCATCCATCGTGTGTGCGTGATGCACATGTTAACAAACTTCTTTCAGTTTTTCTCTTTTTGATCTGTCTTTTGTGTCTAATTTACAGGGCTTCAGCCAATGAACCTAAACTAAACACAGGAAAAATAAACGGTTTCCTTCCTTACAAAGGAAAAGGGTACTTTGCTTTTCTGATGGACCACCACTGAGCCACAATGGTGGGGCAGTAAAAATACAGAAGATGAGAACCTCTGGAATGAGAAACACCTATGTTCAAATTTCAGCTCTCACTTATTTGCTATATTATGATAAAACACACAGACACACACACACACACACACACACACAAGCTGTTATTTGATGCATGTAATAATTTTTAGCTTAAACTTTGCAAAAAATTTATGTAAAATCATAACTTGGTCCCATAATTCTTCAAATATATAAAAAACTCATGCTCCTTTGGAAATAAACATTTTTTGAGCAAAGATGTAGAGCAAAATGATAGCACTGTTTCTTACATATTCACGCTGTGTTTAATCATCATAAATGTCATGACTTGTGCTTATACATGCAAGCTGAAGTTTAGAACAGAAATACATATCCAATTAATTTTGTTACAACTGTAAATATCAAGAACTCTTTCAAAATCCAGAAAAAGGGATTTGTTAGTTGTTTTTGTTGTTTGAGTCAGTGTTAGTTATATTTAATTAATATGACTTCCCTCCTATGAGTACACAGAAATGTGCAAAGAAAACATCCAACTTTACTTATCCCTAAAGATTTTTAAAGTAAACCATGACAGTAATACCTTTCTAACACTTGATTACAGAATCACATTTGAACTATGTACAAGATCTTACGATGTTGGAGGTGGTAGGACTGTTCCTGTTTTTTCACCATGCTATGAGTACGATAAGTAATTTCTTCTAACAAAAGGTTTTTCAAAGGTCTATTATGGCTAAGTTGTTAAAACTGCTGGTAAATGGTCTGAGGGTTTCACTAAACCACAAACATTTCTGCAGGTTTTTTTCCTTTTTTAAAAAAAAAAACATATTAATTTCCCCATGGGTATACTACACCTTAGGAACTATTTTTTTTCCCATGAAATGGAATAGCCCTTTGGTTGAAGGAAATAAAAATATGTTGCTGTTATTCTTAGCCATTAAACCAATATTTGCTTTAGTCACAATAGAATTCCTTTTATAGAAGCCAGTTAAAGGAAAATCCCTTCAAAATTACAACAACAACAAAAATCCCTCCAAAGCTATATGCTTTTAAAGATAACTATACATTTGAGGAGAGATGTGACTAGAATCATTTCAAGAATTATTTTCAACTATAATTAATTAAACTATTGTCTTCTATTTGTTTTTTTCTTTTTGCTTTCTCCTTTTGTTTTGAACAGTTGCCTAACTGATACCAACCCCAGACAAAGTCATTAGCACTAGAAGATGCAGAGTGTGCAAGAAATATAAAACCTTTCCCGAAATGTGAAAAAGCCAAAGCTGATTTTGAACTCTTTAGATTGTACCTGACTAGCTCTAATAAAAACTCAGGATTCAGGTGACCCATGGTGCCATGTGGAAGTGTTACTGGGGGTCCTTGCTCCCAGAGCTCCCAAGAGGGTGGTGGGCTGCTTCCAAAATGGCGGCAGGCAGCTTTCAAGATGGTGACAAGCCTCGTGTTCTCTGAGGTGGGGTTCTTGGCCTCACAGATTCCAAGGAATGGAATCTTGGGCCATGAGGTGAGTGTTATAGCTCTATTAGAAGCCGTGGGTCACAGAAGAGAACCGTGGAACCCAGTGACTAGTGTTCAGCTCGATTAGGACGAACCTGGGCACTCAGCTGTGCAGGAACAATGGCAAGCCTCTAGCCGGATCAGGAGCGGCAATGGGCGCCTCGCTGGATCAGGAGCACAGTGGACACCCTGCTGGATCAGGAGAGATGGAAGTCAGTGGCGGGTCTCTGTCTGCGACGGCGGCAAACCCCAGTGGTGGATGGCGAGCAAAAGCTCAGCTTGAGCTGTAACAAACACAGACCAGAGAGTGCAGTTGCAAGATTTAACAGAGTGAAAACAGAGCTCCCATACAAAGGGAGGGGACCCAAAAGGGGCTGTCGTTGCTGGCTCGAATGCCTGGGTTTATATCCCTATCATTGTCCCTCCTGCTGTGCTCTCAGACAATAGATGATCAGCTATTTCTTTACCTCCTGTTTTTGCCTAATTAGCATTTTAGTGAGCTCTCTTTACTCCCTGATTGCTTGGGTGTGAGCTAAGTTGCAAACCCCGTGTTTAAAGGCGGATGCGGTCACCTTCCCGGCTAGGCTTAGGGATTCTTAATCGGCCTAGGAAATCCAGCTAGTCCTGTCTCTCAAAAGCACTTAAGTCGCAGACACAGAGAATAGTCTTCTTTGGAACACTCATCAAATTTGCCTAAGTGAATATGGAAGGGAAGAATCGTTGCAACTTCCATAACACATTGAATCACATTAATTTTAGCCTATACAAAATATATAACCCTTTTCTTAATGGGTGTTGCTTGGTTTATTGTTGCCTTTATCTTTCTTTCTTTTTCTACTTCTGAACAAATATCCTATCCCACTTCCTGCTAATGTTAAGGTAGAGGTTAGAGGGTAAAATATACACTCTCAACTCTGTAAAACAAGTAAGGCACCAGATATTCAGTTTTGGATTATCATATCGAACTGAAGTCAGCTCATTAATCTACCATTTTCTCCCTAAGATTCCAAATCGACACTCTTACGCAATTTAGAAGTTACCAAAATGATTAATAGGTTTCTCTGGTGCTAACCTAATTGCTATGACACTAAAGACAAGAACATTACAAAAGATAAAGCATTGAGATGAGAATTACCTCCCTTCTAGGCAACAATCAGCAGTTCAAGGCAATTCGCCAGCTTCTTTGAGCAACGAACAAATTACTGTCACCAACTATGGTTTTCGCCTTTCTGGATTCAAATGGAAGATGTTATTAACAAACCCTCATGACCAGGTCACTATTTTCTGTCTTATCCAAAGCTTATGTTATAAAATTTCTCCTCCGGAAAAAAAAAAAAAAATTCATTAAAAAAATTCTAATTAGTATTCTTACATTTCACTTTCACATAGCATCATATTTCCATATGTGCCATAGACTGAGTTTTACTTAATGTAATATCACTAACCTAAAATCAAATGAATGTGTAGATGTATTTAACAAATAAGAAGTGAAGTGCAGAAAAGGCAATAATCTGAAGACTCTATGCATTAGTTCCATTTGTGCCATGTGTATATTTCCAAGGAATGTACTTTTCTATCAAAGTACCCACAGTATTGTTTTAGCTTTTTCATTTGCTTTTCTCTGTTTAGATGACCTATTCATAAAATGTCCTGTGGGCTATGTCGACAAAAGGAGTCAAACTCTTTGAAATATTTGAAGAGATTTATTCTGAGTCAAATATGAGTGACCACGGTCTGTGACACAGCCCTCAGGAGGGCCAGAGAACATGTGCCCAGGGCTGTCAGGGTGCAGCTTGGTTTTATACATTTTTAGGGAGGCATGAGACATCAATCAAATACATTTGAGAAATACATTGGTTTGGTCCAGAAAGGCAGGACAATTTAAAAAGTGTGGAGGGGGCTTCCAGGCTATAGGTAAATGTAAACATTTTCTGGTTGACAATTGGTTGTGTTTTTCTAAAGACCTGGGATCAACAGAAAGGAAATGTTCAGGTTAAGATAAAAGATTGTGGAGACCAAGGTTATTTTGAAGTCTCACAGTGGCTGCCCTTAAAGAGGAGAGATGACAACTGTTTCCTATTCAGACCTTTAAAAGGTGCTGGACTCTCAGTTAATCGCTTCAGGATTGGGAGGGCCTGGAAGAAAAAGATCTAGCTATGTTAATAGAGACTTTTTGCAGATGCAAATTTTCTCCCACAAAGGATGGCTTTGCAGGGCCATTTCAAAATAAGGCAAAGAAACATGTTTTAGGGTAAAATATTTTGATTTTCTTCTTAGTCATGTAATGTTATGCCAAAGTCAAATTGGAAAGTAAGTCACAATGAGGCAAGAAAATAGGGTCTGGAGGCAGGGAACATAAGGCCAATTCACACTTCAGCTATAACAGGAAATATCCTCTCCACAGGGCATACCTCATAAATGTAACTTTACTTCATCCTCTCCATTTACATAAGGTGTACCCAAAGTAACCAATGGAATCCTCTCAGATGTAAACTCCCCAAAATTCTGTAACGGGGCCTTTGAGCCCTCGTGCTCAGGCCTGCAACCACACTGTGGGGTGTACTTTCATTTTCAGTAAGACCCTTTATTCCATCCTTGCTTCGTGCGTTTTGTCCAGTTCTTTGTTCAAGACACCATAAACCTGGACACCCTCCACCTTTAACAACAATATATAGAGTTCAATAAAACCTATCTGATGAGAATTTGTGGTTTGTAGGGCATAACTCCCCAGACCCCTTAGATCGGAATTTGGACAAGATGAGAAAAAATCAGAGCTTAGTCCTCAACTACAAGGCACCAAAAACACATACTAAAAACCAAATAATCAATAAAATCTTAAATTTTCTGTTTCTTTTTTTCTCAGTGTTTACAAATTTCTCACATTAAATTGATATATGACTTCCGATTAGTTAAATGAGTATGAGTTAGTTATTTTCATAACAAACCTAAGTCTCCTTTTATGCTATCTTCTACCAAAACCAAGTTCATTAATAGATGCCTGTGTTTTTTTATTTAAATCCCTGAACACCAGTGATGGAAACATAAATTTCTAAATTGAAAAAAATGTGTCTGTGCTGATACTGTTGGCTACATGTTCTATCCTATCATCTTAATATAATCTGCAATACCTGTAATTTCCCCTAAAATAGAGTTTGTCAGTTAAAAGAGAAATATTTTCTTTCCTTTTGTACTTTGTGATTCCAATACTTTATTAATCTGTTTAAAAAAGACATCCTAGGTTTCTTTAGGTTCTCTACTTGGTGGCATTGCCACCACTGAGTTTTTATTATGTAAATCATTGCAATCTGGTTAGCTCCTTCCGTCTTGTTTCTTAACAAAAGGGGTCTGCAAGTGCTAATCAAAATGTTGCAATTTACATATTAATGAAGTTTTTATAATGACATTTCCTTCATACACAGGGTGAGCAAAAGGGAGACTTTTTATCCTTTTTTGAGAAAGCAACCACAAAATTTTGACCTTATGAAGTATCTTTGAAACTTTCCAAAGCTGATTGGAATAGCGTTGATGTATTTTAATCAGATACAGAAAGACTTTACAAAGTATGAGCTGCACACTTGCTGTCGTAATGCTTATAAGCACTAATTTTTTTGTATACATTCATGTACTTGTAATTGCACAAAATGCGAAGGACACATTTGGCAGTGAGGATGCTGTGCACAATCAACTCCTAATCATTTTCAGGAAAGGATAAACATTCCGCTAAAAATGAGGAAAGACAAGAAATGTTCAAAAGCATGTCAAAGGTGTCCAGCTGTTTTCATAGAATATAGGTGATTTCCTGGTGCTAGCAAAATCCAGAAGAAACGTTATAATAACTAGAAATGTCTATAATTGTGAAGAAGCCCAAGTATGAAGATTCACAAAAATAGAATAAGTGGATGAAATTAGTTAAAACAACCTTCTTAGTAATGAGGTACTCTGATTATAAAAGTACTTTGACTCTTTAGAATGTGTCACTGAACACCAAGCTGAAAAAACAAATTAACAGTCTGTCACTAGAACATGATCTCCCTCAGACAATATGCTCATAAATGAAAAGACAGAGAGTCCAATATTCATTATTATTCAGTCAATGACATTATTAGGAAATTCAGGCAAGGAACAACTTGTGTCATATTTTCTTTAATTATCAAATGAGCGTATATAGGCACAACATTTGCAATGAGAATTATTTTTCAACCAATAACATTCTTAAAGACTATTTATCTACATAAATATATATATTTAGTGTAGTTATAGATATATGCTAAAAGAGAAAAAAGATAAAAGTGGCCCAAATATTTTTGTCTGATTTCCTAATTGTACTATACAAAGTATTTTATGTGAAAAATTTATTGTCGCTAAGAAGCCTGAAAAATTGAACTGTTTTTCCAAATTAAACTCCTTCCCCCCCCCAGAAAATTGGTGTGAAAATTAGTAATTTGTTAGTTATTTCTAAGAGTAACAATGTAATATTTGATTTGTTTTCTCTAAAATAATTTTGTTATAAGAGACAACTTAGTATCTAAGATCAGCAAAATTTTTAGGATGTTGAACACTCTTAATAAATATTTAAAATTAGCTAATGTATCATAAAATAGTTCCTAAATCTGAAAAATAAATATATATGTATGTCAACTTACCTTGGATTAAATATTAGCTAAAATTTTTTTAGAAAATGGCAGTTGATGAGAACAGACAATTTGTGTTTTAGATTCATGGAAAGACACCCCAACGAGTGAAATAATAAGACAGGTCTTACTTCTTTACACAACAGGACAAGGACACCCATTCAATTGGATTAGATGACGTGATGCCAAGAGCCATTAATCCAATCATTGACTTGTGCCTGCAAGTGCTGCCATTTAGACACATGGAACCACTTCCAGTCACATCTGGCCACTTGGGCATGTGAGTTGGCACAAGCATGCTATGGAAAGAATAAATGTCCCTGCCCAAACTACCCCAAATCATTTAATATTTTGAGGTCATTTCTCTTTACAAAGAAGAATCCTTAAAACTAGAAAACTCTCAGCTGGGCATTTATGATCCACAGAAAGTTTATTTTTCTTTCTCTTCTTCACTTGAGTGGTTTGGTTTCTGAATAGCTTCAATCTAGCTCCAGGCTTTTGAACTGTTGATTGCTCATGTTCAGGCATTGATTTCGGGTTTTGCCAATTCTTTGAAATTGTACTTAATTTCAAAGGACTTCCATCACTTGCTAGAAGACCAGTTAGTGTAGAAGTGGACAAATGACTTCCCTCTGGGGAAACTGACCTTTTCCAACCACAGGTGTACATAGGCCTCTCAATGACAGAGAGTAATGGTTCTAATCTTTTGCTGATTTTCCCACAGGTCTCACAACTATTTCAGTCTCCAAAGGGGAAAAAAATATTTGCTTAATTTTGTTTGCTATTGTGTATGCCCATCCCCATTTATAATTACTAATGCTAAACATGACTGAATTTATACACTTGAACTGTTTTAAACACATTAAACTATAAACTCTGAAGAACCGAATGATATACAATTGCTAGTTATCTTTTTTTTAATAGTACATGGTCATCCAAAATTAAAATCACACATGCAAACTTATACACATACACATACGACACACACACACACACACACACACTCTTTCTCTCTCTCTCTTCAGTAACTCAACTAAAGCAATACAGATGCTTTAGAGATTCAATTATTTTCTAATTCTTTCTTTGCAATCATCAAATTCTGAACCACTCTTTGCTGACTTGGCTCTTTTATGAAACCTCACTGTGCCTTGTCTGTTTACCTCAACTTTATGCTGTGATTGTTTCTGGTACTATTTGATTAGAATACATAACAGCTGGAACTTGTCAACTTAATACATTTTTCCTCAAGAGGTATATTTGGGGTTATTTGACTTTAACTTAATCAAAACAGCATCAATATGGTTTCACCCTCCTTTTCTCGTCTCAAAATGAAAGTGTAGGAGACCGGAGAGTAAAATCATGTTGTACTAATCGGGCTTTTTTTTTCCTTCCCCCAAGGCTAATACCTGGTACTCACAGAGTTTTGCCAGCCTAAGACTTTTATAAGTATATGTCAGGGTATCTGAAAAGAAACAAACGAAGCATTTGGTTCAACTTGGATTTGCTGCAAATAAACAAATCTGGAAACACATTAAGAATCTATTAGGCCAATCCTATCAGAAAAAAAAAACTAAAAATACCATTAAACAATGTCACCAATGCCAAGGAGTGAAGTCATTACAATTTTAATTGATCTTCTGTTTGACATTGTAGGGGAGAAAAAAATTTTTTTTTCTCACCCGTCACTAGGTTCACGGCTAAGATACCTATAACAAAAGACAGACTAACAGGAGAAAAGCCTAGAACCTTCCTCAATATAAGTTTTTTGCTAACAAATTAAGTTTTATGTGACACAGAGTCTTCATAAATAAAGACCCAAAGAAATAGAGAAACCTGTTTTGTTTTGTTTTGTTTTTGCTAAGTTAGATAAAGAAGTAGATAGCTGTGGACAAGTATGACTGGAAAAAGGGGGTATAATCTATTAATAATAAACTGAGGGAACGAACTTGGTAAGGCCTGTTTGCTCAGACTCGTTTCTATCTTTCTTTGCCTTCAGAGATAAGGATATATTTTTCTTCCAGGCGTAGGGTGAGCATTTCTCAAATGAAGGTCTTATAACCTACTTTAAAGGAAGAACAGGGAATTCTTTTATGGCCTATTTCAGGGGAAAAGGGTCTGGGAATATCAGAGTGACCTTCCGGCTTCTACTGTTTTTCTCAATGCCATATTTCAGGGTAGCGTGGTTCTGGACCCCAACAACATTGTATTTGTAAGCCTTATTTTCTATGTTTAAAGCAAAATGTATTTAAAATATTTTAAACAGAGGCTCAACAAATTCCCTAATAGCACTAGAAAATAATTATTTCACTTTTAAAGGGCTTGTAAGAGCTTAATAAACCAATTTTCAAAAACAAATATATACAGAATTCACAAATGAAAATGAATCAGAATATAATACTAATAACACACTTACTAGCAAACAGTGATGCATTAGACACATCTTGACAGGTTGCAAGCTCTTTAATTTTTTAAATATTTTTTCTTTTCTTTCCTTCCTTCCTTCTTTCCTTCCTTTCTCTCTTTCTTTTGCTCCTTTTCCCCTTCCTTCCTTCCTCCCCACTTCCTTCTTTCTTTGAATTACTTCCTCTCAAATTTTTTTCTATAGTATGCCAAGCCAATCATAGAGAAAAGTTTCTATAAATTTTTCCTCCATCTCACTCCTCTTTACAGGTTTCTTGTGCACTACCTAATGAAATCGGGAGACTGTTATTAAGGAGGTCTCTGACTGTACCAGCATTTTGCAGTTACTCTTCCTATTCTATCTCTCATCTCTTCATAGGTGGGATGTTCTCAAGTCTCTCAGTTTCCTAATAAGAGCAAAGCTTTATTTCAATTGTTTGAAAAAGTTTCCATTGCGAAATCTTCTCACAGTTTGAAATTCTGGCATAGAATCTTGGAAGCAGATCATAACTAGACATGATATTTAAAAACCACATTTAGCATTTTTAGCACTAAGTCAAAATGTAAAAATACTAAAACTTTTCACTGGGAATATTTTTTTCCTTTAAATGGAAAAATATGAATTATTTACATTTATTAAATAACCTGCTCAATACATATATTATTTACAGCACTCTTCACAGGTTTCTGAGTTTATTCATGTAGGAACATAAAATATATTGTATGTATCAAATGATTTGTGTATTAAATTACTGTTTTGGAGGGTTTTACTTACCAGTCAGAATTTCCATTCTTATCTCCTTCTTTGTCAATGTTCCTCCATCTGGTTCTTAACCTATAGTTTTGTTAGGGCTCAGAAAGTGATACCTCAGAGACTGACACTTTGGCTGAGAGTCCTTAGACACTTCTCAGAGTCAAGGTCCATCTAACCTTATTTTGTTTCTCCCCACCCCCAACTGTAAAAAGAGACTCTCTCTTTCTCTGGAATTTCCTTCTTTGACCAAGAAAGCTTCTTTTCAAAATAAACACAATTTCCTTCCTTCCCTCCCTGAAATTTTATTGTCTTTCTCAGAAGAAAAGACTGAGGAATCCAGCCATACTAACCATACCTAGAGGGACTTTTTTTTTTTTTTTTAACAAAATTACAATGCTTGCATCTGGGATTCATTCAAATTACAAGGAGAATTACTTATAAGTTAATCTCTTTTCATCCATTCTCCTGAATAATCATTTGCTGCCACTTGAAATCATTATCTATTTCCCCACCTTTCCCTGCTCCCATGAAAAAGAGTATTTAAGCTTTTATACCCCATTTAGTTATTGGTTAATCATTTTTTCAGCGATTTTTCCCATGCTGTGCTCATTAAAATAAAATTTTGTATGCTTTTCCTTTTATTAGTCTGCCTTTTGTCAGATGCAGATTTTCAGAATGCAAAAGGAAAGTTTTCTCTTAGTCTCTATAGTTCATTGACTGGGACCTACATAGCAGCTGATTTTTGCAGGCACAACACAAACACATGCGTGATTCCTATAGTGTGGACTCTCCCTATGATTCACAAAAGCATATCTGAATGGAAAAGTATGAAAAAGATATCACCGAAATAATTTTAAAAATATTTTTAATAGACAAAAGAGAAGTAATTCACTTGTAAACGTTAGAACGTTAGTTAAGATTACTCATACCACTAATGATAATAACATATAGCATCAATGACACTGATTGAGTTCCGTTGTTCTGCCCTACCAATTCAATAAGTACCCTATCTATTTATTTTATTGTCTACAACTTCTTGGGGCTTAGAAACAATACCTCAAAATGAAGACCTCAGAAATAGCCTCAGAAGTTAAGTTTTTCTTTGATCTTCTCCCGTACTCCTTCTCTCAGTCCCATTCCCCCTCAAGGCTAGCCATAAAAAGTAGAATCCCTCTTTCCCAAGGTCATGGAAACCAGAACTCCTTTTCCCCAAAGCCAGGCATAAAACCTATGAGGAATAAGCTCTGATTTTCCTTTTTAATCTTGCCCAGATTCCTATCTAAGGGGTCTGGGGAGTCATGCCCTACAAACCATAAATTCTCATCAGATGGGTTTTATTTAACCCTATATATCGTCATTTACTCTTGCATAACATTAGGAAACAAGGAAGAAAATAAAAATATTTTACCCCAAAATGTATTTCTCTGCCGTATCTTGAAATGGCCCTGCAAATCTGTTCCTGGTGGGGGAAAATTTGCATTTGTAAAGATTCTCTATTAAAATAACTAGATCTTTTACTTCCAGATCCTCCCAATCCTAAAGAGATTAAGTAAGAGTCTAGCACCTTTTTAAAGGTCTCAATAGGGAAGATTGTCATCTATTGTCTCTAAGGGCAGCCACTATAAGACTTCAAAAGAATCTTGGTCTCTACAATCTTTTATCTTAACGTAAACATTTCCTTTCTATTGATCCCAGGTCTTTAGACAAACTTAACCAATTGTCAATCAGAAAATGTTTAAATTTACCTATAGCCTGGAAGCACTGCCTACTTTGAGTTGTCCCGCCTTTCTGAATCAAACCAATGTATTTCTTAAATGTATTTGATTGATGTCTCAGGCCTCGCTAAAATGTATGAAACCAAGCTGTGTCCTGACCACCTTGGGCTCATGTTCTCTGGATCTCCCGAGGGCTGTGTCACGGGCCATGGTCACTCATATTTGGCTCAGAATAAATCTCTTCAAATATTTTACAGAGTTTGACTTTTTAATTGTCATCTAAAAATATAACTCTAACTGTCCTTCCACCTTTTTATATAAAATCTAGTCATAAAGAAATTATCCATCCTAGCTTGTTGGACTGTAGGTCATAAGATCTCCATTCTAGAGAGGGTCCTGCCCCACAGCCAGATGGAAGAAATCCATACTTAGAGAGGGCAAGGAGACTCTGCGCAGGTAGGCCTTACTACGTTTCCCCACCAAATCTACTAGTATTACACTATGCCTGTTTGTCCATTTATATTTCTACACAGCTGTTCATACTTTGTTGAACCTAAGCATAAAAATGGACCCTTTATCCTCAGGTCTTCATTCTGAAGGCTCTCATGTATATGTATTAAATAAATTTGTATGATTTTTCTCCAATTGGTCTGCCTTTTGTGAACTGATTTTTCTTTTTCTTTTCTTTTTGAGACGGAGTCTGGCTCTGTTGCCCAGGCTGGAGTGCAGTGGTGCCATCTCGGCTCACTGCAAGCTCCGCCTCCCGGGTTCACGCCATTCTCCTGCCTCAGCCTCCCGAGTAGCTGGGACTACAGACGCCCGCCACCACGCCCAGCTAATTTTTTTTGTATTTTTAGTAGAGACGGGGTTTCACCATGTTAGCCAGGGTGGTCTCGATCTCCTGACCTCATGATCCGCCTGCCTCAGCCTTCCAAAGTGCTGGGATTACAGGCGCGAGCCACCGAGACCAGCCGTGAATTGATTTTTCAGTGAAACTTCAGAGGGCCAAGGAACCTTTGGCCCCTACACACTGCTTATATTTTATGTGATTATTGATACACACGTGCTTAAACATTTTTATCTTAAATAATAATAATATCTTAAATATTAATAATAACAAAAATAAACCTTCTTAAATCCCATATCCCACTCTGTATATTGTCTTAGCTCTCTTTAAAAAAGTCTACCAGTTGGCCGGGCATGGTGGCTCACACCTGTAATCCCAGCACTTTGGGAGGCCGAGGCGGGCGGATCACGAGGTCAGGAGATCAAGACCACCCTGGCTAACATGGTGAAACCCCGTCTCTACTAAAAAATACAAAAAATTAGCTGGGTGTGGTGGCGGTGCCTGTAGTCCCAGCTACTCGGGAGGCTGAGGCAGGAGAATGGTGTGAACCCGGGAGGCGGAGCTTTCAGTGAGCCGAGATCGCGCCCCTGCACTCCAGCCTGGGCGACAGAGTGAGATTCCGTCTCAAAAAAAAAAAAAAAAAAAAAAAAAAAAAAAAGTCTACCAGTTATTCACAAATCTGGCTGCATATTAAAATTACCTGGTAACTTTCAGAAAATACCGATACTAAAGCCGATGAAACAGGACAGTTCGCAGAACTAGCAAAGGGGTTGTCTTATTTACTCAGCTTGCAGCTCTCAACCCCTTGTGGGAGGGGGAGCATGCAGATGAGTGGGTGCAGAGGCCAAGACAAGCTGCTTCTGGGCAACTGGCAGGAGCAGAACTTTGCGCGGCCCTGCAGCAGCATCTAGGGGTTGCCTGTGACCCCTGGAGCCCCAGAGGGTGTGTGTTACAGTGTGCTCTTTTGGCTTTGCCATCCGTGGATGGCTTAAGTATTAAACAGCTCAGTGGCGGGTCAGTGTGACAGCCTCTTGCACCTGCACTGGGGCCCTTGTCCCGCATCCAGGAAAAATCAGGTTGCGTGAATGAATTGAAGGGTGTTGAATATGGAGGATTTTATTGAGTGGTGGGAGTGGCTCTCAGTGGGGTGAAGAGCTGAAAAGGGGATGGAATGGAAAGGTGGTCTTCCCCGGGAGTTCAGCCATCCCCGGCCAAACTCTCCTCTGAAGCACTGACATCAAGCCGTCCCTCTGAAGTCAAGCTGCTTCTCTCCAATATCCAGCTGTTTATTCTCTTCTCTCCTTTTCTGCCACTCTGCTGCTCCACTAGTGGGATCTGGGGTTTTTATGGGGCCAGGGTGGTTTTGGAAAAGGCAACATTTGGACACGAAAACAGGACTGCAAGTTCTTACTTTGGGCCGCTGGTCTAAGCTTGAGGGTGTGGCCCTCACCAGGGCCCACCCTCTTCTACCCAGTATTTCCCTGCCTCCTGTTCATCTCACCACCATACCAGGCTGACTAAATCGGAATCTCTCAAGGTAAAAACCTGGCAGAATAGCTTGAGAAACAAAGTTCTACATTCTTGTCACTATCTCCTCATTTCTATCCATGCACTCCTCATTTAACTGCAATCTGGCTTCATTACTCCACTGAAACTTTTCTATTCAAAGTTATACTTTTAAATTGCCAAACACAAAAAGCATCCTGTGCATTAAATACACAGTGTAAATCATTCTTGAAATTCTCAGCATCCCATCCACAAGAATTCAGCTACCCTTTGAGTATTTGTAATTCCAAAATGTACAGCTCTAACTCAATTCTCTCTCTGGGCATTAGATAAAATATTCATTTATTTAATAAACATTTACTTAGCATTTACTATTTGCTCAATATCCCATAGGCTTCTTAGACTCTAAGAATTCATACATTAATTAGTTTTCTTCTCTTTTCCCCCTTTTACTACTTACCTCCCCAAACACAAAACAAATAACTTTTAAATAAAGCAACATAGCACAGTCTGTCTTTTAAGACATAAACATAGGAGTAATTTTTCTTGGTTTCTTTCTTTGTCTTACTTCCAGATCCATTAAATTATTACATCAAATTCAATCTCACTTGCTGGAATCTCCCTAATTATATTTATTTATTTATTTTTGCCTATTTTCATTGCCATACACACACACATACACACACAAAATCCAGGTGCTCACAATGCTTTTCTTGGATTTTCCCAACTATTTTCTCACTAATTTCCTTAGGCTTGATATCCATCTAGTTATTCTTTCTAAACACCGTCGCTACTTTGAACTCTTTAAAATAATAGTTGGATAACATTATTTCCCTGCTTAAAGTCTCTCATTGCCTTGAGGAGCATTTCCCAGATTTCTTGGTGGAACATATTAAGGTGTTAATATGTTTAATTTTTTACAAAGATTGATATCAACAATGTTATTTTATTCTGATATCTAGGAAATTATATTTGTTAGACAACTACTATTATCATGCTAAATATGATTTTGGGAAATGGAGAACCCTAGGGAATTGCATGGAAATTGTTTTAGGTGTAAATATATATGCCCAATCTGTGATTAATGGCAGATTCAACGTTTCATTAATTGTCTATATAGAATTGCCTATTTGATTATATGCTTATAATACATATCTTAATATTACAAAAATATTTTGATATTAGTTTCATTGTGCATAAAAGCATGTTTATTATTTATCAGAGCAAGTAATTTGTTCCAATGACCATTTTGCTGTTGTTGCTTTTTACTGTAATATTGTCCCATACGCTGTTTTTTTCCAACATGTTATGATTTTTAAAATATTAAAATACTTCCATGATCAACTCAGTTTTACACTGTTGTCTTACCATATGGAATCCAAAGACTCTTCATTCTTTGTTTGCCTTCCTGTATAGCTAGATTTCTCACAGTTTCCATTCTCTCATATCTCTCTCTCTTTTTTTTTTTTTTTTTGGCACATGACATTCTCTCTATTATTGAGTACTCTGATTCTTTGAGTTTAGTTTGGATATAGAGTGAGCTGCCTATGCTCGTGTCTCTTTACACCACTCTACTATTTCTGTTGCTTACAGCAGATAGCTAATATTGAAAATTTGATGAGCTCTGGTTGCAATAGACTAAATGTTTGTGTTCCCCCTAAACTCATTTATTGAAATCTTAACCCCGAGTGTGATGATATTAGGAGGTGGTGCCTTTGAGAGGTAATTAGGAGGATGGAGCCCTCATGGGATTAGTGCCTTTATAAAAGGGACCTCAGAGAGTCCTATCACTTTCTTTCTGCCACATGAGGATACAATGAAAAGAAGCTGTCTGCAATCCAGAGGAAAGCCTGTACTAGAACCTGACCATGCTCTCATCTTGATCTCAGACTTCCAGCTTCCAGAGCTATAAAAAATAAATTTCTGTTGTGTATAAGCTACACGGTCAATGTACTTTGCAAAAACAGTTTTAACTGACTAAAGTATTGGCTAAGTTAATATATTATATTGATTAGTATTTGACCACAATTCAAACTTGAAAAAGTATATTTATTTAGTTTTTTAAAATGAATTATACCATAAATTATTGGACATGGAAATATATATATATATATATATATATATATATATATATATATAAACTTTTGTTAGTTTATGACAAAATAGGCAAAAACCAAACAACGAAGAAACTAACAGCATATTAACAAAACAAAAATATAGGCTTTTATTTCCAATAACTTATTATTCTCGAAAACATCAAGTATAAACTGAAAACACTCATTGTATCAGAGAAACAGCCATTAGGAGATTGACTTATTCTTTTTTAAAAAAGGCTTAAACAATTATGGAGACTGATAACTCCCAAAATGTGCAGATCCAGGAGAGCCAATGTGTATAGTCCAAGTTTAAAGGCCTGAGAATGAAGAGAGCAGATGCTGTCAGTTCTAGTCCAAAAGCAGGAAAGCTCAGTCCTCCAAAAGAGCTGATGTTTCAGTCTGAGACCACAGGCCAGAAAAGACCAAAAGCTCAACATGTCAGGCAGGAGAAGTTCCCTTACTTGGGCTTTTTATTCCATTCAGGTCTTCCACTGATTGGGTAAGGCCCGCCTTTATTAGGAAGGGCAATCTGCCCTACTCAGTCTACCAATTCAAACATCAATCCCGTTTGGAAACACCCTCACAGACATACCCAAGATAATGTTTGGCCTAATGCCTGGGCACCCCATGGCCCAGTCAAGTTGATACATAAATTAATTGTCACAAGTCTACCCCTTGTCAACTTGGCATACACATACCTCTCTTTAAACCATACTTAAGCTCCAAATAAAGGAAATTAGAAGGTAATTATTCCATTTCACATGGTACAACCGTGCTGTATATAATTGAAAACTCACTAACACCCTACCCAGAAGAGAAAGTAAAGTCCTTCAGTGATCTTCACTCTTCTTTTTAATATCTCATAACTTCAATAGTATCGTGTAAAACGTACAGTACTTAAATACCAGAATATAAAGTCACATCTTATGTCACATGATAAGGGAATAAAAGAGGGAAGAAAAAATGTATTTGCCTTATACATACACACATATACACACACACACAAACCTATTAAATACAAAATAAGTAGAAAATACTTGGCCAGGCACGGTGGCTCATGCCTGTAATCTCAGCACTTTGGGAGGCCAAGGTGGGTGGATCACGAGGTCAGGAGTTCAAGACCAGCCTAACCAACATGGTGAAACCCCATTTCTACTAAAAATACAAAAATTAGCCAGGCATGGTGGTGCATGCCTGTAATCCCAGCTACTCAGGAGGCTGAGGCTGGAGAATTGCTTGAACCCAGAAGGTGGAGGTTGCAGTGAGCCGAGATCGCACCATTGCACTCCAGCCTGGGCAATAGAGTGAGACTCCGTCTCCAAAAAAAAAAAAAAAAAAAAAAATACTCTTGACAATTATGGTTCTCATTTTTATAACTTGTCACTTGGTTGTAGCTAACATTTAAACCTACCATCTTCCATTACCCATTTTTTATTCCCTTTGCCTTCAGTAAGCACTGCAGTTGGTTGTGGTTCTTTACCTGGTAGGGTGACTCAAACACTCATTCCTGAGGAGTCTGAACTATTAGTAGAACTACGTGGGTTGGTTCATTGTAGTTGTCCACTGACCTTAATTACAGGACATGGTAATACTAAGGGACACCCTATGGGGTCTCCTGTATTTCAAACATTCTCTTCCTTATCTCTACTATGGAGAGGTAATCAATTTCTCCTTGGTAGTTAGAATCAACTAGCTAAGGTAACACAAAAATTCCTTTCTCTGTCTTATAATTCAGAGGCATGAGGAGCTTAAAATGGCTGGGTGACAGTCTTAACTTCCAGTCATATGGAATCATTGTTGGAAATTCTGGTGGAAGCATTCACCTCTCTGGAACTAAGATTTCTAAGCCTGCAGAACATAAGGTCACTGGAATAGGAAGCAATAATTTTTCTAGTGGATCACTAGGTGTAATAGTGAGTGGCACTACTTTTATTTCCACTCTTCAATTTCTGGATCCATGAATCCTGGTTATGGAGGATACAGGACAATATACTGGGTGCTAATTCAGAGCACATTCAGCTTTTTAAAAAATCTTGCCTTAGCCCTGCAAGGTTTTACCCCCAGCTGACATTGTGAGTCTTCAAAAGGCCATTCTATCGTTCTGTCAGAATGGTTGCTTCAGGATGGTGGGGAACATGGTAAGACCAGTTGAATTCCATAAGCCTAAGCCCATTGCTTCACTTGTTTTGCTGTGCTGTGAGTTCCTAGATCAGAAACAAATGTACGGAATACTATGGTGGTGCACAAGGCACTCTGTAAGTCCAAGGATGGTGGTTCTCATAGAAGCATTGTATACAAGGAAGGTGAATCCATATTCAGATAAAATGGCTATTCCAGTAAAAACAAAATGTTGGACCTGGCTGGGCACGGTGGTTCATGCCTGTAATCCTAGCATTTTTGGAGGCTGAGGCAGGTGGATCACTTGAGCCCAGAAATTTGAGACCAGTCTCAGCAACATGGCAAAACCCTGTCTCTATGAAAGTCACAAAAATTAGCAGGGCATAGTGGCATGCACCTGTAGTTCCCACTACTCAGGAGGCTGAGAGGCAGGAGGACCAGTTGAGCCCAAGAGGTCCAGGCTGCAGTGAGCTGTGTTCGCACCACTGCATTCAAATCTGGACAACAGAGCACTACTCTGTTTCAAAAAAAAAAAAAAAAAAATTTGGACCTTCCAAGATGGAAGCAGTTCAATGTAATTGGCCTGCAACCAGGGTAGCTGGCTCATTACCCTTGGAGAATAGAACCATATTGAAGATTTAGTGTTTGTCTCTGTTGTTGGCACATTGGGTACTCAGGAGTGGTTGTAGTCAAGTCAGTGTTGGTGAGCGGAACTTGAGTGTAGTCAAGTCAGTGTTGCTGAGCCCAGCATAATTTCCAGTCCTGCCACCACAACCACTTTGTTTATGAGCTCACTGGGAGATGACAGGAGTGGCTGAGGAGAGAGGTTGACTGATATCCACAGAAGAGGTTATCCATCCAGTTGATTATTAAAATCCCCCTCTGCACAATTCATCCTTTGGTAAGCATTCACATGGCATACAAATATCGGTATCTTTCTGTTTATTCAGAGAGGTTCATTTACATATCTATTCTCAAAATTACCTTGTCATCAATTTTTCTAATCATGGTCCCTCCAAATCCCTGATCATCCAGCCATATCATTGGTCACAGATCATGAATTGGTATATAATCACATGTCCAGCCATTTCTCCTTTCAAGCAACGTGAACAACCAGGTGCATTGCTTGAAGTTCTGCCCACTGGGAGGATTTCCCTTTATTGCTGACCTTCAGATATATCCCAGAAAGGAGCTATAGTGCTGCAGCTGTCCACTTTTGGTGGTGCCTTCATATTGTGCAGAACCATCTATAAGCCAGGCCTGAGTTGTCTCTTCCTTTATCAACTGATTATAGGTAATTTCTCACGAGGCCATAGCTGCAGGCAGAGAGAAAGAAGGCAACGCAGTAGCAGCAGGAACCATAGCTATTTGGGCCACTTCTTCAGGGAATTTACTTGTGCTTTTAGGGCCTCTCTAGTCCAGTCACAGATCTCTTCCATTTAATGATGAAATGCTGCTGTGCACACCCAACTTTATGACTAGGTGGGCCAGACAATACCCGTTTAATGATGAGCAACTCAGGTCACATGTTAACTTGGTGGCCCATGGTTAAGTGTTTAGTCTCTACTAAGGCCCAGCAGCAGGCCAAGAGCTGTTTCTCAAAAGGGAAGTAGTTATCAGTAGAAGATGGCAAGGTTTTGTTCCAAAATCCCAAGAGACTAGGCTATGATTCATCTATGGGGGCTCCAAATAGCATCTCTGTCTTCCACTGACACTTTAGATCTTACGGAACATCTAGTCCAATTTGCAGAGCGGTTTACATGGAAGCATGGACCTGATAAACAGATGGTTTTTGCTCTGGGGCCCACTCAAAGCTACTAGCTTTTCAGGTAACTCAGCATATGGGTGAGAGTAACACACCCAAATGAGGAATATGTTGCCTTCCAAAGCAAAAAGGCCCAATAGGCATTGTGTTCCATTTGATTGTAGAATGGGTTATTTTTTATCTTAAGAAGAATATCTCTACATGTCCCATATTACTAGACCCTTACAAATTTCACTGAGGTAGAAGGCCCCTGAATTTTTGTTGGATATATTTTTCTACACTCTTGCACATATCCTACTAGTAAATCTAAAGTGATTGCTACTTTGTGTCCACTAGGGAGATAAGCATAATATCATCAGTGTAGCAGACATTTTATAACATGATATCTTGTGGAAAGGAAAGACAATCAATCAAGATCCATGAAAACTAAATCACGACACAGGGCTGGAAAGTAGAGATGCCCCTGGGGTAGGATAGTGAAGGTGCATTGCTGGTTTTGCCAGCTTAAGGGTAAACTGTTTCTAGTGAACCTTATTGATAGGTATGGGGGAAAAAAGGCATTTTCCAGATTAATAGCTGCATACCAGGTACCACGGAGTGTGGAAATTTGCTCAATCAATGAAATCACATCTGGTACAGCAGCTGCAGTTGGGATCACCACCTAGTAAAGCTTGAAATAATATTTTGTAATTCTCCAGTCTCTCTCTGTCTTCTATGTAGTCCAAATAGATGAGTTGAATGGACTGTGGTGGGAATCACCACTCCTGCATCTTTTAAGTCTTTGTTGGTGGCACTAATCTCTGTAATCCTCCCTAGAGTACAGTATTATTTTTGGTTTAGCATGTTTCAACATAGACAGTTCTATTGGCTTCTACTTGGCCTTTCCCACCAGAATGGACATCACTGGGAAAAGGAATGTGGAGACTCTGCCAGCTGATGAGCATATCTATTCCAATTATGCATTTCAGAACTTAGAAAATAACCATAGAATAGGGCCAGGGACCCACTGGACTCACTGACATGGACCTGAACTAAAACTCTATTGATCATCTGGCCTCTATCAGCTGCTACTCTGACTAATGGATCACCATGACATTTTGTGTCTCTTGCAATTAGTGTTAGTTCAGTGCCGGTGTCCAGTAGTCAATGAAAAGTCTGATTATCCCTTCCCTCTGATGCAAAGTTATCCTGGTAGAAGGCTCTGTGCTGCTTTGGGGGATGCTAGGACAAAGAGTAACAGTATAAATTTTTGGTAGGTCCTGGGATCCTCTTCAAGGAAATGCAGGCTCCCTTTGCAGGCTGGAGTGCAGTGGTGCCATCTCGGCTCACTGCAGCCTCCACCTGCCAGGTTCAAGTGATTCTCCTCCCTCAGCCTACCAAGTAGCTGGGATTACAGGCATGCACCACCACGCCCAGCTACTTTTCTTTTTCTTTTTCTTTTTTCTTTTTTTTGTATTTTTAGTAGAGACAGGGTTTCACCATGTTGGCCAAGATGGTCTGGATCTCCTGACCTCATGATCCGCCCACCTTGGCCTCCCAACGTGCTGGGATTACAGGCGTGAGCCATCATGACCAGCTACCTCCCTTTCATATAAGGGTTTCTGGGTCTGTAAGCTGGTTCAAGTGTTAGAATTGATTGAAGGGCTTTAATTCTCCATTTGTATTATTCAAGTTAGCCTTTCATTCACTTGACCTAGACTTTTTCTTTTTTTTTTCTTTTCTTTTTTCTTTTCTCTTCTTTTTTATTTTTGAGATGAAGTCTCACTCTGTCACCCAAGCTGGGGTGCAGTGGCATGATCTCAGCTCACCGCAACCTCTGCTTCCCAGGTTTAGCAATTCTCCTGCCTCAGCCTCCCAAGTAGCTGAGACTACAGGTGCCTGCCACCACACCTGGCTAAATTATATATTTTTAGTAGAGACTAGGTTTTGCAATGTTGGCCAGGCTGGTCTTGAACTCCTGACCTCAAATGATCAAACAGCCTCGGCCTCCCAAAGTGCTGAGATTACAGGTGTGTTCCACCGCACCTGGCCTGACTTAGACATTTTCTATTTTTACAGACCAAGTAAGAATTTAGTAGGCTTTCTATTGATTTTACTGCCAGGAACACTGTGATCACTAGCCAGTGCCAGACCTTTGAGAATCAGACGATTCTGATTACTGGTTTGACAATTGTGGTTACCAAGCTTACCTTACCTATAGCAGTTGAGTGACATCACTTTGTCTCAGACATAACAGGATCCAATCTCATCCATTGCATTTAGGTTTCCTACTTCCATTGCCACAGTTCCGTGTAAGGCCTGATCCACAGAGAAGAGTAATCGCAGAGCTCTTCTAGGATACTAGCATTCCCTTCACAAATTTATTTCTCACAGTCATGAAAAGTGTGTCTTCTGGACTTTCTCAGGATGAGTGAGGAGGTTTTAAATGGGTCTAACATTTCAATCTCTCTAAAACTTTGAATTCCTTTCTCCACCTTAAAAAAAAGATAGGTCCAACATTTGTAACTTCCTCTTATGCGCTATCTTCTTGTCCAAGTTTCAGCAAACCAACCAAACAAACCATTATGGCCCTTTCTAACTCTTCACACTGCAACATTAAATGAAGAATATCTGCTTAATAAGCCCATATCAACGAATTCAGCCTGATCCAACTTTGTGTTTTTTCCACCATTTTCCCATATGCCTAATGTCCTTTCTCAGACCATGTTCCCCAGATTTCTGTCTGTAGAAATTAAAATTTTCATATAGCTCTTTTGTAATGTAGCACACTTCCTCTTTGTTCACACTTAGTACCTCACCTTTAGGATCCTGCTGGGTCTTGAATCTATCATAGGTCTAGATGCAAAGGGGGCTGGTCATGTAGGTCCTGAGCAGAATCAGCATTGTCTTGAAAGGCAACTGCTTCAGGAGAGGCCATTCCAATTTCTTCAGGCAATGTAAGGTTAATCTCCCTCAAACAGGAGTGGAAAAACCATTTCCACTGAGCCTGTAGAGGCTGCTTTCACTGGCAAAATCAACTCATCAAAATTTAGGGCTTCACTATCCCCATCTTCATCAGTGACTTCCCACACATCCCCATTTCAACTTTAACATCTCATTTTTTTCCCAATCAATGCCCTCATTTGAACAGTGAGCACCCTGTGAGGCTGAGAGTTCAACTTGTACTATAATTCAGCCACTCAGAGTATAAGACTTTAGGTGCGTTTTCAGCAATCGCAGTCCTGTGGCTACAAGGAAATAAGTTTTGGGGCACACAAAAAAGCTTTCAGTTCTTTTATATGGCTCCCGAGCTGGGAATTCAGATCCCTGACCTTATCTATTTCTTTCCCCGCTTTGTCCAATGACATTAGAACAACCAGCCAACCCATTCTACTCATTAGTTTGATAAAAGTATTGAGGATATCGTATAGATAGTCACCCAGGTCTTTGCTTCTCATACGTGTTTGATTAGGAATATCCAGTGGTGACATTTTGCAAGTCTCTCTTGCCAGATCATGCCATGGACTTTCAGTGCTTTACTACTAGAAATGGATTATTTTAATCTAATCAGATTAGAGAACCAGTTCAAAAAACCACAGAACCAATTCACAACACTTATTTTTAAAATGTTGTTCCTCTAGCTTCACTCATGGTACCAAAATCTATCGTCAATTAGCACACGTTATTATCGAGGATGAGAAGTGTCGAGATGTGAAGTTGGCAAGCTAGAGATCCAGGAGAACTGATTCCCAATGTCAGAGAACCAGGAGAGCAGATGATATAAATTTCAGTTCAAAACCTGGGAGGCGGTAGACCTAAAAAGGACTAATGTTTCAGTCTGAGTCCAAAGACCAGAAAAAGCAATGTCCCAAGTCATACAGTCAGGCAGAAAACGTTCCCTCATGCTCAGCCTGTTGTTTTATTCGGGTCCTCAACTGATAGGATGAAGCCCATCCGCATTATGGAGGACAATCTGCTTTACTGTCTACCAATTCAAACGTTCATCTCATCTAGAAACATTCTCACAGACGAACCCAGAATCATTTGTGGCCAAATGTTTGGTGGCCCAGTCAAGATGACACATACAATTCATCATCACAGTCATTTTTAGAGAGGAGCTGAATAATAATAAAGGAAAAACAAAAAATAAAGTAAATTAACTTTAAATAAAGTAAATTAACAAAATACTATTTTACATTTGGGAAAAAAAAACCCACTTAATAATTTAGCTACTTGAAAATTTACCCAAGATGAATTAATCTCAGTTTTGAGAAATCTCTATTAGTAGTTTTTGCTTTAATATTAATATGCTGAAATATTAATTATATCTAATTGATCTTATTTTTAAACATCTAAATTCTGACTAGAGGTGGTGAAAATCTCTATACAATATTATGTATTTGTTTATTGCTTGAGTTTCTATGAACGTTTCCAAATATCAGCTTTTTACACATTCTAAACAACAAAAGAAACTCAAATGTGGCCATACGAGTTAAAGGTTGTTAGGAGCACACAGTGGGTGGCATGTGCCTGGTAAAATTCCAGACTTCATTCCTAGACTAAACACTTGAACATAAACTGTGTTGTATTAATTCATTTTATAGAACTTCTCTCTGCAAGATGTGACTTGAAGGGGCGTGTGTGTGTGTGTGTGTTTATTGGCTGAATATCATTCTGAACTTCATGGGGACAGAGGTCCTGTTTCTTTTGTTCATTATCATATATCAGGCACCTGGCACTGTCGCTGGCAGGAGAAAGGAACTCTGCAAATATTTGTTGAATGACCGAATGAATAAAGATGAATTATGCATTTTCTAGGTGTTCTTCTATTTTCTACCCAAGAGCAAAATTTGTAGGCCAGTTACAGCACATCTAACTGTAATTCTTTTTTGCCATTTAGAAAAATAAAGGGCAGGCCAAGATTGAGCCATTGCACTCCAGCCTGCGCGACAGAGCGAGACTCCATCTCAAAAAAAAAAAAAGAAAAAGAAAGGGCAGGCTCAAAGCCTTTTGATTTAGAATTTAGGCTGGTTTGCCCCTCATTGTTAAAATTCTATGGGTAAGTTTTGCACATAAATTAATATAATAGAAGATATAAGAACAAGAGTAGAGCAATCAAAAGATATAAACATACAAAGGACAGAGTTAATAGATTCTATGTCTCCAAAATTTTATTATGATTATTTTACATGTTCTAAGGAGTGACTTGTTTTATAATCTGACTGAATACAGGGTAGAGCTACCACCATGTTTGTTTGTTTGTTTGTTTGTGTTTTGAGACAGGTTCTCACTCTGTCACCCAGGCTGGAGTGCTGTGGTATGAACAGGACTCACTGAAGCTTTGACCTCCCGGGCCCAAGCAATGCTCCCACTGCAAGCTCCTGAGCAGCTGGGACTACAGGCCTGTGCCACCATGCCCAGCTAATTAAAAAAGAAAGAAAGCCTGGGCGCGGTGGCTCATGCCTGTAATCCTAGCACTTTTGGAGGCTGAGGCGGGTGCATCATGAGATCAGGAGATCGAGACCAGCCTGGCCAATATGGTTAAACCCCGTCTCTACTGAAAATACAAAAATTAGCCAGGCATGGTGGCAGTCGCCTGTAGTCCCAGCTACTCGGGAGGCTGAGACAGGAGAAGAGCTTAGCTTATACCTGGGAGGTGGAGGTTACAGTGAGCCGAAATCATTCCACTGCACTCCAGCCTGGGTGACAGAGTGAGACTCCGTCTCAAAAAAAAAAAAAAAAAAAAAAAAAAAGAAAGAAAATAATTCTAGAGATGGGGTCTCTCTGTGTTGGCCAGGGTGGTCTTGAACTCCTCAGCTCAAGCAATCCTCCTGCCTCAGCCTCCCAAAGTGCTGAGATTAGAGGTGTGAGCCACCACACCCATCCTACTATCATTTATATTTGCTTTTCTGTTATCTGGGAACAAATATGCTACAGCATAAATTGACTAGCAATAAAATTCTTCTCATTCTCTAATAACTAGTTTCACTTTTATTTTTAATTGTATATATACACTAACACTAAAAATTTCAAAAGTAGTTTACAGAATCTTATGGGATGAACTATCTTACATAAATTATAAAAATTATACCAGGAGGAAGCCAACAGTGACCAAACATAGCACTAGTATTTAGGCAATCTGTATTACCAACCCTTTTCAGCTGGATGAGCATAGTCAATTTTCTTGCATTACCCGGCTTTTTCCATCTTAATGTGGGGTAATGAAAGCACTTTGTAAACTGAAAAAATGTATATAAATGAAAATTATCATTACTGGTCGTAAAAACTGATTGCTGTGTAAAATTTTAATTTGGAAATATTCATTTTCTAAATAAAGCAGTAGGATGGAGAAAAATTTCAGAGAGCAATGTAGCAAAAAGTCATTTTGAAAATTTTATGTTTATAGGAAATTCAGGCTGGGAGCGATGGCTCACGCCTGTAATCCCAGTATTTTGGGAGGCTGAGGCAGGCAGATCACTTGAGATCGTGAGTTCAAGACCAGACTGGCACCAGCCTGGCCAACAAGGTCAAACTTAGGCTCCATTAAAAGAAAAATTAGCTGGGTGTGGTGGCACACGTGTAGTCCCAGCTACTTGGGAGGCTGAGGCAGGAGAATCACTTGACCCTGGGAGGCAGAGGTTGCAGTGAGGTGAGATCTGCCACTTCACTCCAGCCAGGGCAACAAAGCAAGACTCAGTCTCAAAAAGAAAAGAAAAGAAAAAAGATGGAAAAGAAAATTCAATTTCGATAAAGCAATAAAACCTCTTACCTTTTCCCCAACCCCAAAAAGATGTAGTAATTTATGGAGTATTTCTCCCTTTTAACAGAAATGCAAATAATGGTAGCACTGCTACTATAATAAACTAGATTACAAAACAAATTTTAATCGCATATAGAATAGTGCAGGAATGATGCAACAGAGAGGCAAAGTCACGCCTTCTCTGCATTTTCATAGAGCATTGCTTAACTCTCTAATTGCTCTTAGAATGTGTCATTGTTTTCATTTTATGGCAACTATTGTGAGAGCTAATCTTTTACTATATGTATTAGCGACTGGAGTTAGGCAAGTATCTGAACATAATGTAGAAAAACATAAGAATGTCTTCAGAATTAACCAGGAAAAGATAAGTGGTTATCCTTATCAAAACCTTAATCAAGGAGTATTATGTTCCTAGTACATTATATCTTTAGTGCACAAAATAACAACCGTCGTTCTTTAGTGCCCACACATAATTAGTTATTTCCTTTTCTGATATGCCAAGCAAGGTGACTTAGCTCGAAGGGTCACCTTCCATTCAAAAGCTGTCTTGGCTACATGTTTGCTAAAGCGATTAACTTATAACAAACAAAGGCTCTGCTTTTGTAAAAGTGTACAAAGCCTTGAAAGAGCTTTCAGTTTTGGACAGTCACAATTGAGTTATTTGTAGAGGTATAAACATTCATCAAAGACCACCCATCTCTATCATAGCACAAGGCCAACCAGTTTAATGGTTGTTAAATCTGTGTAGCAAGAATGTGATTAGCAGCTCTCGTGATAGCGCTTCTTTATTGTTTGCCAAATATGTGCTCAGAATTAAACAGGATGATAATTTAGATATGAGATTCTGATAAACAGGATGTGACTGAGGCACTTTTCACAGAAGAAAGTGTATAGCTATTTGGCGAAAGCTAAAGTGGGGCCATATTTTTACAAATCTCAAGCCCTACTTAATATATTTGTGCTGCCTTTAATTTTGCATTGGAAATGTCAGTCATTAATAGGAAATCCTTCCCTCTCCCACAATCAAACAACAAAAATACCTATGTTTACTTTCGTTTCTTCTTTCTCACTATCATTACAATAGAGGAATTGACCTTTCCTCTCTCAAAGGTTTTCTGCCACTACTCTTAATCTCATCTCCCCTAGCTTTGACAAAATTAGCCATCCTTAACTGTCCCATCTAAAATATATCTTATTATAATTGTTTTCATAGCCCTTATCAAACCTGGTACTACTTTTCCTAAATGTCCATATTTTTCTGCCCATCTAGAATTAAGCTATATAGAGACAGATATCCTAGTTTGTATTATGTCATCTGGTACATAATGCCTATCTGACACATTGCAGGTGTTAAATTTTTAACTGAAAAAACAGAAGACTATATGAGTTGGTTACTGTGTTTGAAGATACTACAAATTGGCTTACCAATGAATTCTAAGGTTATTGCCAGGAAGTAATAAGTTAATGGGTATAAAATATTTAAAACAGCTTGATCAAAATAAGCTATAATTTGCTAGTGATAACACTATTTCCATGAAAAAATGAGCTAGATTTTAAGAAACTGGATATGAGACAGCGTTCTGGCAATTAATTTGAAAACAAAAAAAAACTTATTTATTATCGTCTCACGATATGACTTTGAAATGTGTAGCACATACGTGGGTTGGGCCAATGGATATCTTATTTCCTTTTCAACTAAAAATTCAGCAGCTTTGCAATTTGAGTCATTACAAAATGACAACATTATTATGGCTAAATTCAATAACAAAGCTTCCAAGAGGATCTGTGATATAAAATAGGCTTTTTAAAACAACCAGTATTAGATACAACCTTCTAGATCTAAGGCATAGTATATAATGCACAGATGGATGTGACTCTCTTCCCACTTGCTGGGAGCTCAGCATCTGATGAGCCTGTTATTTAAACTAATAATCAGAACACAGTGTGATCGGTGCTAGCCTATGAGAGATGTGTGTAGGAGTTTCTGTTAAAATCCAGTGGAGGAAGAAATTAATTTAGCTTCAAAAGTCTGGAAAGGCTTTATGTACAAGCCAGGAAAAGAGAGTGGGAATTTCCTAGACAAGTGAAACAGTGAATGTTAATCGTAAGGAATAGAATAAATAGATATATACAAAACTATGTAAGTACTTGGAATGTTGGAGAAATGGCAGTAGTCTAGAGCATACACTATTTCAGAAGAGGAAATAGAGAAATGACGATTGTAAAAGATAAGGCAGGAAAGTGAGGTTGGAAGAGCCATATTTATTTGAATCAGTCAAGAATCTGTATTGACTGTATCTTCTAGGAAAGGGGAAAACAGCTCCACAAAACAAAAGAAAACGACAACAAAAAACCTCTAGCAATTATGAACAGGTATAAGGGCTTACAAAATTGAATGCAATGGTCTGCTGCAATGATAAATATGAAGTTTGAACTTTATTTTGTAGGACGCACCAAAGACTTAAATGTGAGGCCAGGCGCTGTGGCTCATGCCTGTAATCCTAGCACCATGGAAGGCCGAGGTGCCGTGGAAGGCTGATCGCTTTGAGCTCAGGAGTTTGAGACCAGCCTGGCAACATGGCGAAACCCAGTCTCTACTAAAAATACAAAAGTTAGCCAGGCGTGGTGGCACGCACCTGTAATCCCAGCTACTCAGGAGGCTGAGGCATAAGAATCACTTGAATCTAAGAGGTGGAGGTTGTAGTGAGCTGCAATAGCGCCACTCCACTCCAGCCTGGGAGACAGAGAGAGATTCTGTCTCAAAAATAAATAAATAAATAAATAAATAAATAAATAGATAAATAGATAATGTGAGGCATTTCCAGGATAGATTTGAGAAAAGAGTTCAGGTAAATTGATGGTATAGTGAGAAGGGCATGTCTATAGAAAAGTAAGAATAACCAGCTGAATAAAACGAAGTTAAGAAAAATAAAACAGGATAATTCACAAACTGGGGGGGGGGGGTCTTAAAATATAGGTATTATACATGGAATATGATGTAGATGATAAGAGGGAATTGTTATCACTTTTGAGTGAAGAAGACTCAAGATGTTAAAAGTGCTTTAGGAAAACTACTACTAAGTTAGTGGATGATTTGAAGGAGAGACTTGGAGTTAGTTGGAATCAGCTGTATCTGCCTGGGAATGTTGCAAAAAGGTAAGTCCTTTCTGTAGGACGTTGGAATAATCATCTGTTACATAGCAGTTCAAAGAAATATAAACTTCAGTGTTTTGTTCATTTGGTTCAAATTTGGAATGCTAACTATGCTTCATGTTTAGTAAATAGATATTCATTATTATTCTCATTTTACAGATGAGGAAATTGAGGCACTGAGAGTTAAGGAACGTGTCTATGGCCACACAGCTAGAAAGTAGTGCAGTCAATTCAGTAAAGATGAATATGGTGACTTTTTTACTAGTAAGCTTCAAATATACAGTATTTCACATATAAAAGCATAGGTGAACATGGTTTTTTTGTTATTATAAATTCTGACATGGTGTATGTCTTGCTTTCGACCAGGCAAAAATGGAGAGAAATATTTTAACATAAGGTGTAAAAGCACTCTGTTAGGGCTACCCTGTTTTAATCTTAATTTGAGGCTCCCCACAGTTTCTCTTTATGCCTGTAAGTATTATTTTGTCAGAAGCCAATGTCTGAACCTCCTTGCTGCCTAAAGATGCCTCAACAGTTGACTTCACTGTCCCTTTCTTTCCAGCTAGTTATTGGAAGAAAAATTGCATTATAGTCTCAGACTGACAAATGAATAAGAGGCCAATGTCACTGTGAGTGTCAATTTTTCTCTAAAAATTATAAAACCAAACCAAAATAAAGATAGCTTTTATAAAAACTACAAACCTCATCCAAGCAAAAACAAAAAACAAAAACAACAACGACAAAAATTATGTTATGCCCAGACTGTTAGTTCCCCAAAAAAGACCACCAGAGTCCAGAGTCAAAGCCAAGCGGCAAGGATCTTTACTACAAGTTCGAACCTGGTCCCTCCATTCCACAGCATACAAGAGGGCCCCGAACAATGCGAGTGTTTGCTTTTTTATAGCCTGAAAGTTACAGGGGAACAAAGGAATTCTTTTGGTTCCCGCTCTTTCAGTAAAACTTTGAATGGCTGTCCCCTCATCTGTCCCCTTATCGGAGACTTTCCTGGTGGTGTTTGTACTGGGCTTGTTTGTTTTGAGCCCGGGGGAAGTTTAAGAGATATATGGTGATATGTGGTGGGATGGGAGGATGGGTTGTGTTTGTACTGGGCTTGTTTGTTTTGAGCCCGGGGCTGAGGAATGTGCCTGGCTCTTTTCATTCCCCCCCTTTCTTTTCAGGTATTTTTTAGAGCCAATCTTGGGTCTTATAAGTCTGATTCTGTTTCAGCATTTACAGGTTGGTATTGGGCTCTGAGGACCATGAGTTGTACAGTGTTAAACCTTTCTTTAACGAACCGCAAAATTCTGTTAACAACACAAGGTCCTACGGTAAGCAGAAATAGTAGACTCAGCAGGGGTCCAAGGAAGGGGGCTAACAGAGAAAACATAGATGAGTTCCACCATTGGTCTGCAGCTGAAGCAAATGGCCGTGTTCTTACTTCTGTGCTTAACTTGCGTAACTATTGGACTCGGTCTTCCATGAGTCCTGATTCATTTATGTAGAAACAACAGTCTTCCTTTAGAAACATACACGTTCCCCCTTTTTCAGCAGTGAGTAGGTCTAAGGCCCTCCGGTTCTGCAAGGTTACCTGTGCTAGGGACGTGAGCTGCCGCTGGAGGGAGGCAAGGGACTCAGCTGACTCCTCCATAGCAACGGCAAATTGTTAGTACAGCTTGTTACTTTCTATAAGGGTGTGACCTAGGGCTCCCCCAGCCAGTCCGGCCGCCATGAAGGATGCGGTGAGGGAGATTCCTGCAATGAGGGGGAGAAATATGGCTCGTGCAGGTCTCGGTCTAGGGTCTGGGTGAATAACAGCACTAGTCCAGTTACTGGTATACCCTAGGAACTTGCCGGCAGTAAGTAGAGTTAACCGGGGAACTAATGTGACAGGAAGACACAGTAGGTTGGTAACAGAGGGGCTTGATAGGTTTTTAGATAATGTTCCATTACACCAGAAGAATATGCCTGACGGAGCCCTTAAGGTGATGTTAGGGGGCGTTGCAGTGATGTTGCAGAGGCTGGAATTAGTTCCTGAGAAACAGTAGGGAAACTTCTCTTGACTGGGGTTTAGGTATAGTGGCACGTTAGGGATAGGGGCATATGAGAGGTTTTGGTGGTTGTTAGCTTGGGCAGAGGTGGAGGATCCCCATGGCAGGGGGACAGCGGTTAGTGGTGGACGCCCTAGAGTGGCACACAAAAAGCAGCCAGACAGGCTGTGAAGTCCTGTAAGGTTGGCAAGTTCTAATCCTTCTTGCAATAATTTTAACCAGGAAAAAGGACATAAATCTTGTGTCAGGTGGTTTTCTTGTCGCTGGATATTTCCATGGACCAGGGGCCGTACCTGCACTAGACCCCGCCACAGATAGAGGTGACTGCTAGGCCACGTGGAGGCGGAGGAGTAGTATACAGCCCCGTGTTGAGGTGTGGTCCAGCGGGAGTTCCAGGGGTCTCTAACTATCCATGTATATGAAAGGTCTCTATCTCGTCTGCGATGGAAGGGCCATCTGGGATCTATCTGTTCTTTTCCACCCCACCATTGGTATTTATGGATGTTACAATAGTTATAAGGGCAGCCGGCACTTTGGTGCCACCAATAGTGCTTACAATTGTATTCAGTCTGATCATACTCGAAGCATATTATTGGTGCCACTGGTTTGGCTACTGGGAAATCGGTAAAATTTAGTAAAATTGGGCTATTGCACCCTGAGGAGGGGCAATCTGCACTGGCCACTAGTTTCCCGGGCTTATGAGTTTGCCCAGGGTGGGTTTGGTTTTCATAAAGCCAGAATCTCTAGACAAAGGGATTAGGAGCTGGCTTTATGTTTTCCCCAGCGGCCACTAGGGCGACCAATGTTAGAGTTAGACTACCTAACTGCATGTTTGCAGTGAGTTATGCTGCTGGCGCAGGGTGAGTTTTAAGGGGTTGTTCTTAGCTCTGTCCACAGTCCACGTGTCCGGTGCTTCAGCCGCCGCCGTGATTGGCCCCAGAAGGTCGGAGGTTGGGTCCACTGGCTTGACGTGGTTGTAGTGGATCCACGACGCAATGCCTTCTACCTTCAGGGCGGTGGGTGTGGTCAGGAGTACTTGGAGTGGTCCTTTCCACCTGGGCTCTAGGGTCTCTTGTCGGTGTCGCTTAACCAGGACCCAGTCTCCCGGCTGGTACGGATTGGGTATCGGTGGGGGACTGGTCTCATATAGCTCTTTCAGCTTGGGCCAGATTTCTTGGTGAATTTTCTGTAAGGCTTGTAAGGAAAATAAGAATTCAGAGACATTTTCTGTTTCAGACTTAAGCAGGTCATCTTTTAAGCTAGGAACCAGGGGTGGAGGTCTGCCATACATGATTTCGTAAGGGGTAAGGCCCAGTTTGTAAGGGGTATTACGGGCCCTGAACAGAGCATAGGGGAGAAGGACTACCCAATTAGCGCCAGTCTCTATAGTCAATTTAGTTAAGGTCTCTTTTAAGGTCCGATTCATCCTTTCTACCTGTCCTGAACTCTGGGGCCTGTAAGCGCAATGTAGTTTCCAATTTGCCCCAAGGATGGAAGCCAAGTCCTGACTTACCTTAGCGACGAAAGCGGGCCCATTATCTGACCCTATCTGGATGGGGAAGCCATACCTGGGAAGGATATCTTCCAGAATTTTCTTTGCTACGACCTGAGCAGTTTCTCTTTTGGTTGGGAATGCTTCAGTCCACCCTGAAAAAGTATCTACAAAGACAAGTAAGTACCGGTACCCGTACTTTCCTGGCTTTATTTCAGTAAAATCTACTTCCCAGTAGATACCGGGCCTGCTTCCCCTGAGCCTTGTTCCTGTTGCAGCTTGAGATTGGGGGTATGCGTTGTTAAGCTGGCAGACTTTGCAACTTGTCACGATACTGCTGGCCGTCTCAGCTATATGTCTGATTTTGAGCTTGGAGCGTCTGATCAGGTCTATCATCCGCCGGGCCCCCAGGTGGGTGGTTCGGTGGATGTGTTCTAACACCTGTTGTCCTAATTTTTCTGGTAGGATGGTTTGGTCATTAGTATCAGTCCACCACCCATTCTGGATTTGTTTCAGGGGAAGTTTGTCAATCCACTGGAGATCTTGTTCTGAATATTCAGGGAAATATGGCAAGTCCCGGGGGCCCGGGTCAGGGAGCTGGAGTGCAAGGAGTTGGCTGGGAGCCTTCGCCACATTTCTTGTAGTTTGGTCTGCCAGAAAGTTGCCTTGAGCAGTTGGAGTAGTTAGTTTCTGATGCCCTGGGCAATGTACAATGGCTAATTTTTCCGGCCTCCATAGGGCTGTTAGCAGGGCTAGGATCTCTTGCTTGTTTTTTATCCCTTTTCCTTCAGCCGTCAGTAACCCTCGCTCCCTGTAAATGGCCCCATGTATATGCGCCATTGCAAAAGCATATCGGCTGTCTGTATATACTGTCAGCTTTTTCCCCGCCCCTAAGGTAAGAGCTTGGGTGAGCGCTATCAGTTCGGCCTTCTGGGCCGATGTCCCCGGGGGCAGGAGTTCCGCCCAGATTACCTCAGTCTCTGAAGTTACTGCCGCCCCAGCGTACCTCTGGCCTTGATGCATGAAGCTGCTCCCATCAGTGAACCAGACGAGGTTGGCGTCAGGAAGTGGGCGGTCCTGCAGGTCTTCTCGAACTCCGTGCACCTGAGCTAGTATCTTGGTGCAGTCATGGAGTGGGGCGTCCAGGTCCGGGTTGGGCAGCAGCGAGGCAGGGTTTAAGGTCGTTGGGGGCAGGAAAATTATCCTGAGAGGATTTAGTAGTAGTCCTTTGTAGTGGGTGAGCCGGGCGTTACTCATCCATCGATTAGGTGGCTGTTTGAGTACACCTTCGATGGCATGTGGAGTAACGACCCGCAATTCTTGCCCCATGACAAGTTTATGAGCATCTTGCACCATCAGAGCCGTGGCTGCAATCATTCGGAGACAAGGGGGCCACCCGGCAGCTACTGGGTCTAACTTCTTTGACAGGTAGGCAACTGGCCTCCGCCAGGGGCCTAAGTTCTGAGTTATTACCGCCTTGGCGACACCCTTATTCCCATCCACGTATAAGTGGAAGGGCTTGGTAACATCAGGTAGTCCTAGTGCAGGCGCGGAGAGTAGGGCGGTTTTAATCTGTTGGAAGGCCAACTCGGCTTCGTCTGTCCAATTAAATGGCTGTTGCCCCCGTGTTGCCTGATACAAGGGTTTAGCCAGTTCTGAGAACCCAGGTATCCGTAGTCTGCAAAATCCCGCCGACCCCAGGAATTCTCTCACTTGTCGGGTGGATTGTGGCCTGGGGATCTGCAGAACAGTTTGTTTCCAGGCGTCTGTTAGCCAGCGCTGCCCTCCCTTAAGCAGGTACCCTAGATATGTTACCTCTGGCTGTAGATGCTCTTTCTGTACCACTGCTGCCAGGACCTTGGTCATTTTTTTTTAGTGGCCTTAAATTGGTTTTCCTCTGGAGTATCTCTGTTATTGTAAACCCGCTGGGCTATCTGAAGGAGGTCCTGAATCCGCTTTCCCTCCAAGTCTTCTAATTTCTGGAGTTTTCTCTTAATATCTGGGGCTGCCTGATTTACGAAAGACATTACAACAGCTGCCTGACTTCCTGGAGCCTCTGGATCTATGGGGGTGTACTGTCTAAAAGCTTCCATTAATCTTTCTAAGTAGGTAGCTGGGCTCTCTGTCTTTCCCTGCAGAATAGAATATACTTTAGCCAAATTAGTGGGCTTGCGAGCAGCTGCCCGGAGACCTGCCATTAGAGTCTGGCGATAAAGGTGTAGCCGTCCCCTACCTTCTGCCGTGTTGTAGTCCCACGCCGGCCTGGTCAGAGGAAAGGTTGCGTTTATGAGGTCGGGGTTGGCAGTCGGTTGACCGTCGTCCCCCGGGACCAGCTTTCTAGCTTCTATCTGTATTCTCTCTCGCTCTTCCGTGGTGAACAAAATTCGGAGGAGCTGCTGACAATCATCCCAAGTGGGCTGGTGGGTGAACATGACACTATCTAGTAAAGCCAGTAAATCTTTGGGGTTGTCTGAAAACCGAGCACTCTGAGTTTTCCAGTTATACAGATCACTGGTGGATAATGGCCAGTACTGGAGCCTGGGGATTCCTGTGTCATCTGGGGGTCCTATTTCCCGAAGGGGTAAAGCCACCGTGGAGTGAGGCAGCTGAGGGGGGCTAGTCTGCGAAGTGCGCCCTCGCGTCCTCCCCGCCGGCCCTTCAAAGTTACTTTCCCTTTCAGCGGGCCCGTGTGTGCCGGCCGCCTCCCGTCCGCCTGCTCCCTCCCGCAGCTCAGCCAGGGGGGCTGGGGCCTGGGGCCCAGAGGGGTACGGAGGGGGTTCTGTGAACAGTGGGTCCCCGCTGTCAGGTAGAACAGGATGGGGGGGGCAGTTGGTTGCTTGGATTTTAGTGGTCGAGCAACCAGTGCCTTACAGGGTTCAGAGGCCAATTGGAAAGGGGACAGCCAAGGAGGCGGGTTCTCAACAAGGTCCTGCCATATGAGGATATATGGGATTTGATCTAAGTGGCCCGCACGCCCAGGTAGGAAAATCTTGGACTTTACCCTAGTGATGACAGCAAGTCGGAAGGTCCCTTCGGGCGGCCACCCCACATCAAAGGCAGGCCATTCGGAGCGACACAGAGTAATTAGCTTTCCTTTCCTGATTTCTATACCAAGATCATGGCCCCTTGCTCTAACTTCTTTGAAATTACTCGTAAGGAGAGATAGAGGAGTGCTCTGGGTATTACCCATCCTGTAATAATTTGTAGTCTCTTCCTGTAAAGGAATGTGGGTTTGAATCCCTGTAAAATAAATCTGATCTGACTTATTAATGATATATAATCGCAGGCGCACTTTGGCAGCCCTGGTCAGAGGCAGCTGCTGCCCACCAAACCGGGGCAGCTCAGATCAGAGACAGCTGCTGCCCACCAAACCAGGGCAGCTCAGATCAGAGACAGCTGCTGCCCACCCAACCGGGCAGCTCAGATACGGCTGCTGCCCACCAAACCGGGGCAGCTCAGATCAGAGACAGATGCTGCCCACCCAACCGGGCAGCTCAGATATGGCTGCTGCCCGCCAAACTGGAGCAGCTCAGATCAGAGACAGCTGCTGCCCGCCAAACCGGGGCAGCTCAGATCAGAGACAGCTGCTGCCCGCCCAACCGGGCAGCTCAGATACGGCTGCTGCCCGCCAAACCGGGGCAGCTCAGATCAGAGACAGATGCTGCCCGCCCAACCGGGCAGCTCAGATACGGCTGCTGCCCGCCAAACTGGGGCAGCTCAGATCAGAGACAGCTGCTGCCCACCAAACTGGGGCAGCTCAGATCAGAGACAGCTGCTGCCCGCCAAACCGGGGCAGCTTAGATCAGAGACAGCTGCTGCCCGCCCAACTGGGCAGCTCAGATATGGCTGCTGCCTGCCAAACCGGGGCAGCTCAGATCAGAGACAGATGCTGCCCGATCAACCGGGCAGCTCAGATACGGCTGCTGCCCGCCAAACCGGGGCAGCTCAGATCGCAATATAGATCAGATGAGAGCCAGGGGACATCTCCCACCGGTCTCCGCTGGCCGTCCTATAGCGCGTCCGCCAGGACTGTGCCAGCTCCAGTTTCAGACCTCGCGAGTCACAGATTCGGATTCAGAACAGACACAGACAAACGGAGACGAGCCAGCTCACCTATCAGTAGATCGATCCTAGCAGATCCGTTGACCAGGGGTCTGGTGGGCTTGGGGAATCCCAGACGGGCCCCCAGATGTTATGCCCAGACCGTTAGTTCCCCAAAAAAGACCACCAGAGTCCAGAGTCAAAGCCAAGCGGCAAGGATCTTTACTACAAGTTCGAACCTGGTCCCTCCATTCCACAGCATACAAGAGGGCCCCGAACAATGCGAGTGTTTGCTTTTTTATAGCCTGAAAGTTACAGGGGAACAAAGGAATTCTTTTGGTTCCCGCTCTTTCAGTAAAACTTTGAACGGCTGTCCCCTCATCTGTCCCCTTATCGGAGACTTTCCTGGTGGTGTTTGTACTGGGCTTGTTTGTTTTGAGCCTGGGGGAAGTTTAAGAGATATATGGTGATATGTGGTGGGATGGGAGGATGGGATGTGTTTGTACTGGGCTTGTTTGTTTTGAGCCCGGGGCTGAGGAATGTGCCTGGCTCTTTTCAATTACAGTCTTCCAGATCAAGGACTGTAGCTCTGAAGATGATATAGATCTGAATGTCACTTCATTTTCAAACCATCAGCTTTGAAATTCTACTTCTTAGCTGCATTCCAATGTCTGGGAGCTGGGTCCTGGTCAACTACAAAGCAATGGAAAACAAGCGGGAATGAAAGAGTCCCGATAGTCTGTCAAAACCAACGAAATTAGGTACGAGTAAAGTCTCTACTGTTATAAACTGCCTGGATTTGAATCTTAGCTCTGCCACTTTTTAGCACATGATCTTGGACAAATTATTTGAATACTCCATGCCTCAGCTTCATTATCTCTAAAATGGGAACAATAAATATATCTACCTAGTAGGATTGAAGTAAAGTAAAATGAGTTAATATATGTAAGCAGAATTAGAACAGTACCTACATATGAGTGAGCTCTGTAAGCTTTAGCTACGGATGTGATTGTCCCCACTCAAAGAAAAACTTCTTGAAAGAGTGATCAATAATAGTTGTCTTCATTTTCTTTCCTCCTTTCTATCTTCAATTGAGATCAATTTGTTTTCACTGACTACCAAGCCATTGAAATTGCTTTTTTAAAGATTATCAGTGATATTCGTGTTTTCAATTCAAAAGTTATTTGTTGTTCTTTATATTACTTAATGTCTCAGTGACATTCTATATATATATAATATATTCTATGTAATAATGTAGAATATATTATATATAATAATATAGAATATATAATAATATATAATATTATATATAATATATAATATTATTATATAATTAATATATAATATATAAAAATATATAAATATATACATTATATATAATATATATATTTATAATATATATGTTATATATATATATAATTTTTGTTGTTTTTGAGATGGAGTTTCGCTCCTGTCGCCCAGGCTGTAGTGCAGTGGCATGATCTTGGCTCACCGCAACCTCTGCCTCCCAGGTTCAAGCGATTCTCCTGCCTCAGCCTCCTGAGTAACAGGGATTACAGGCATGCACCACCACACCCGGCTAATTTTGTATTTTTAGTAAAGACGGGGTTTCTCCATGTTGGTCAGGCTGGTCTCAAACTCCTGACCTCAGGTGATCTGCCCACCTCAGCCTCCCAAAGTGCTGGGATTATAGGCCTGAGCCACTAAGTCCAGCCCTACCTTCAATATTTTTAAGCACTGCTTTCTTATTAAAACATTTTGTTTCCTTGGCTTCCAGGAGATCACATTTTCCTGGTCTCCATCTTATTCAGGGACTCATTCCTGACACTTCTAATTCCTCCTTTACAATAAATAAATATTTGAATGCCACAGAACTATTAATGGATTGTAGATTCTTTTCACATATACTGCCTTATTCCAGGTAATCTTATACAACTTTATCGCTTTCAATAGCATCTTTACATGAAGACTGAATTTATAACTTTAGTTCTGACAGCAGTTCAGACTTCTCTACAGACCTCCAGATTCATACTATAATCATGCAATCACTTAAGTGTTATCTCCACTTGCAAATATAATAGAAATCATGAACTTAAAATGCCCAAAACAAAATACACCCGATCTGCTGTTTCAGATCTCCTCAAAAAGAAGACTCACTTCATCTTCCTATGAATCAATTGTTGTAGATTTTGTTACAACTTCTTTGGGATAAACATCAAAGAAAAAAATGTAATATGTATTTAGATTACTCTTGTGTTACAAGTTTCTGAGAGTTAGAAAACTCTTGTTTTACTAATCTTGGTATCAACTGAAAGTTCAGGAGATTTTACTACTAAAAGGAAGGAGAGAATGAATAATAGAAGACAGCTGTTTCTGCAACAGACGTGATTGATAAATATTTTGCTAAATAGAAGAACCTGATGTCTTCAGTTTAGAAAATAATGATTAATCAAAATTAACATGGCCCTGATTTTTGTTTTATTTAAAAAGCTATATTAATAGTGAGATTTCTCATTTAGGCAATGACACATATGAAAAATATTTCACATCATTGTAGTATTATAATGTTAGAAAATTCCTTATTTCTTACACAGAAATAGGAAAAGGAAAAGGCCAAAGCTACATTTGTTCATTGATTATATTAGTAATAGGTATAATGTATTTGTTGATATGTTTTCAGATTAAAATATGTCAGAATTTAATGGCCAGAAATAATGTTTCTATCTTACAATATAACTACATGAAGAACATGCTTGCTGTTTCTCCTCCGTGAATTTGCAAAGCCACCCAGAGTCACATCATCTCCACCTTCGCCTCCACAAGAAAACAAAAACAACAAAAAACAGAGAGGCATCACTAGAAACCTTAATGTCTAGACTTGATTTACAAGGTACAAATGCTCTGGATTTAGAACCAACTTCTTTTTCCTTACTTCAAATTAACTTACTAATGTACTTGGCCCTGATATTTGTTCACTCAGGCTTACGGTTTTTTATTTCTACTTTTGGAGTTGAAACATGTATAAATATAATAGAAACAATAATAACCACGGTATCCAGTCTTAGGGGTCAAATACCAGTTTCAATTTAGCCTTGACTCGAGGCCCTTTGATTGACATTTCCATTGCTAGAGTTAACTCAAGTCATTTTAAGATCCAACTAAATTTTATTTTGCCTTATCTGCAGGTTATCATTCTTGCAAGAATCATCTCATCCTGGCAGGATCTTGATTTAAGGCTTTACAATTTAGTGAGGCTCCAAGGTCGTAAACAGTGTAGGTTTGTTTGGTAATACAACACCTGAAGATGGAATGCCAGCTCTTGAAAAGTCTGGGCAATAGTTAGACATGTCACACACTATATTCTCATTTACAATCAGGATGACTTTTAAAGTGTCTGATTCACAGTTTTCTCTTATGACCTGATTTCAATATTTCTTTCAGGTATACACTTCTTATAAAATTTTGTTTCTCCCCAACTCACTCACCTCTAGGGAGGATGTCAGGCGAGATATTAGTATCAGTGAACACTCTGACAGTACACTCCAAAGGGGTATTCATTTATCACATTTTTACTCAAAAAAATAAGTTTTCCTCCTATGGAAAGTTGCTTTTAGTCCCGTAAGTCACATATCATATAGAAGCCACTATAGATATACAAGCACCTATGGATATTCAGTTAACACTTGAACAACACAAGTTTGAAATGCACAGGTGCACTTATATGTGGATTTTCTTTCACCCCTGCCATCCTTGAGATAGCAAGACCAATTCCCCCTCTTCTTCCTCCTCAGCCTTCTCAATGTGAAGATGATGAGGATGAAGACCTTTATAATGATCCACTTCCACTTGTCAACAACAAGGGTCAAACTGCAAAATATTTGAAGAGATTGATTCTGAGCAAAACATGAGTGACCATGGCCTGTGGCACACCCCTCAGGAGATCCTGAGAACATGTTCCCAAAGTGGTTAGGGCACAGCCTGGTTTTATATATTTTTGGGAGACATGAGACATCAATCAAATACATTTAAGATGTACATTGGTTCATGACAACTGAAAGCGGGCAGGGGCGGGATTGGGTGGAAGGAGTGTTCCAGGTTATAGGTAAATTTAAAAATTTTCTGGGTGACAATTGGTTGAGTTTATCTAAAGATCTGGGATCAATAGAAAGGGAATGTTTAGGTTAAGATAAAAGATTGTGTGGACCAAGTTTCTTAAGTCTCATAGTGGCTGCCCTTAGAGACAGTAGATGACAAATGTTTCCTATTCAGACCTTTAAAATGTGCTGGACTATCAGTTAATCTCTTCATGATTGGGAGGGCCTGGAAGCAATAAGATCTAGCTATGTTTACAGAGATTCTTTACAGATGCAAATTCCCCCTGCCCCCGCAAAGGATGGCTTTGGCTTTGCAGGGCCATTTCAAAATATGGCAAAGAAACATGTTTTGGGGTAAAATATTTTGATTTTCGTCTTTATCTGTCATGTAATGTTATGACAGAGTCAGGTTGAAAAGTAAGTCATAATATATAGGGTTAAATAAAACCCATCTGATAAGAATTTCTGGTTTGTGGGGCATGACTCCCCAGTCCCCTTAGATAGGAATTTGGGAAAAATAAGAAAAAATCAGAGTTAGTCATCACACTTAATGAGTAGTAGTAAATATATTTTCTCTTCCTTATGTTTTTTTTTTAAATAACATTTTCCTTTCTCTAGCTTTCTTTATTGTGAGAATACAGTATAAAACACATATAACATACAAAATACGTTTTAACTGTTTGTGTCATCCATAGGGCTTCCAGTCAACAGTAAGCTATTAGTAGTTAAGTTTTTTGGGGGAGTCAAAAGTTATATACTAATTTTCAGCTGTGCAAGAAGTTGGTGACCCAACTCCCACAATTTCAAGGGTCAAATATACACATAGAAGCATCTATAGACGTACAATTAGATATTAGTAAAGAGAGTTTGTTAGAATGTTGTCACTCAATAATAATATGTTGTTATTAGTAGTAAGATGGGTAATAAGTTATTTGATATTAACGTTAGCAAAAGTTCTGAAGTTTAAAAATATGAGAAGTGATATAAAGGGGAGAAAGAAGGCTAAAAAGGCATTTAGAAGCCTCACTGAAATATATAATTGAGAGTATTCACCTGGAAGTGGTATATGGGCTGACGTTTATAGACAACCAAATTTTTTGCATGCATGTGGATATGTCACAACTATTTTTGCTATAATTTCATATTATGCATCTGTGGAACAATGATGTCATCTTTCAATTTCAAGATGGATAATCTGGTATTTTAAGTTATTTTGTAATTTATATCCATATTGAGGATTTAAGGACAGTTTAGTTAAACTGTGTCAATATGTCATATAATACAAAAAGGAGTTAATTGTATAGACATGCATATGTAGGTTAAAGAGTTAATAAGCCATCACACTTCTCTTGCTGCCTGGCATAAGCAAGATAGCAGGGTGAAGAAGGGCAGACATTTGAAGTCAGGTTGAGTTCAAATCAGGTTGACTTGCAATCAGATCTAGCATTTGCACTTAGCGTGATCCTAGTCTGATTTCATAAGCACTCTAGGCTGCAGATTCTTCATCTATTAAATAGGGACATTAAAACTTACCTCAGAAGATTATTGTAAAGGTGAAATAAGTTAGCATATATGTAAATCACTAGGCACTTAATGGCTGTTCATAAATGCAGATTTTTTTTTTCTTTTTGAGACAAGGTCTGTCTCTGTGGCCCAGGCTGGAGTGCAGAGTTATGACCTCAGCTCACTACAACCTTTGCTTCCCAGGCTCAAGCAATCCTCTCACTTTAGCCTCCCAAGTAGCTGCAACCACAGGTACTCACCACCATGCCCAGCTAATTTTTGCTTTTTGTTTTTTTGTAGAGACAGGTTTTCTCCATGTTGCTCAGGCTGATCTTAAACTTCTGGGCTCAAGCGATCCACTCACCTTGGCCTCCCAAAATGTTGATATTACAGGCGTGAACACCGGGCCTGGCAATAAATTCAGATATTTTTAAGTTTCTGATAAAGCTTGGTAATCTTGGAGGGTGTAGGTTAAGAGTAGTATCATCCAATAAGGTATATGGTGATCACTAGTGGGATGAGTAACAAGTCATTTGTTAATGTTAGCAAAAGTTCTGAAGTACATAAATGTGGAGAATGGTATAATGGAAAGAAAGAAGGCCACGAGCCCTGCCACACACACTTCATGATCAGGATTCCATGTTCCATTAAAAAATGAGGTATTGTTATAAAGTTACAGTGCATATTGTTGAAGTCATGTTGATCCAGTGTTAGCTTTTTTGCTATAATTATCATTCCATGACCACAAACTAATTATTTTGTAATATGTCTAGATATCTTACAAGTGTGTATTTGGCTTTAAGGACAATCATGTGGGAGAACATGTTAGAAACCATGTAAACTGTCTTTAATGCTGGAAAAATCTCAGTGAACCTCTTCATTGTATGACTTAGACATTTTCTATGTTATTCTGTCATGCGGCTCGAAAATTCTTTAGAGAAAAGTGTTTAATGAGATCAGGCCTTTCCTTAAAATATAAGTCTTCTCTTAAATTTTTAGAACTGGAACCAAGCAATAAAAGTGCCCCAGAATCATCATACCTATGGAACAATAAAACAGTGGAGTTTGTGGGGCAGCGGGGAAGAGAGAGAAAGGAGGCAATAGGCATAGAGGAATAGCTAACAGATAGAGGGTCCTGATGCTGTTTGACTCACTGTCTCCAATTATTCCTGTGGTTCAGACTTATTCCCCACATTCCTGAATCTCTTAAGAATACCCCATATGCTTGTCCCCAAAAATCATTTTCTTGCATAGTCTAATTTGAATCAGATTTCTATCTTGTGTAACAGACACTTGTGTAGCAGAAACAAGAAACATGCTTCTTGCATGCCCTTCTGTATACACATCTTTCTCCTAAGCAATCCATTTTGCTCTATTACTTTAAGTTGTCTAAGAGGAATCACATTTCAAGTCAACTGCTATCTAAACGGCTTCATATCATATTCCTTCTGCTTCCTCAAAAATTCTCTTTGCCTATACTACTATTTTAGGACAATACAGTTTGCCCATTCTCCTCAGCCAGAATCAGGAACTTTCTCAATAGCTCTTTTTCTTTTTTTCTCTTTTTTTTTTCTGGAGATAAATAATATTTACTACCATCTTTAAAATCAAAACTAATGCAAAAATATCCACGATGAATAAAATACCACATTTATAGATAAAGACAAGATTACTAGTGCGCTGTGTGGAGCCATCCTTTTCTTTTTGAGCTCCACTTTATCTCCTCTCTCTTCTTACCTATACTTATCTTTTTAAAGCTATTATCAGTATTTTCCCAGCTATTAAAATAGCTTTCTAATTGTTCTCCTCACCTAGCCTAAAAGCCCTTCAATTTGTCCTTAACTTAGCTAACAAAGTCATTTCTAAGCATGCAGATCTGATTATATCTCTTCATTGCTTAAAACCTTTATAATGGTCTCCATTTTCACATGTTACTGAATGTGCTATATGAAACATTTTATGATCAGGTCCCTAAATCTCCAGCCTCATCTCCTACTACTTTCCCTAGCAATACTGAACTTTACCCTTCCACAATACTAAACTTCCTTTTGTTCTTTAAGTGCATTGTGGCACTTCACTCACCTCTGCTTTATTTACATGTTATGCCTTTGACCTAGGCAGTTTTTTTTTTTACCACTTACCCCCAATCTACCTATTAAGCACTTTCATCTTTCAAACCCAGTCCAGATTTGCTTAATCCAGGAAGATGGGTATCAAATATTATTGCTCTATAATTCTGTTTTACTTTTTTCCTTGTTCTTTAGCATTAATACACTTTCTCCTTGGATTATCTCAGCCACTTCCCATATCTTCAATTATTGATGACTCCCAAAGTCAAGATATGACCCTACCTTCTGAATTTTACACACATATATTCAATTGCAACTTATATATAAAACAGACAGCTCAAATTCAATATGGACAAAAATAAAATTTTATTCCCCCTTGAATTGCTTCTTATCCAAGATCTCTGCTTCAGAAAATTGCACAGCTCCATTACTTAAGGAAAAAAATGAATGGAAATTTTCCTTGACCCTTCCTTCACCCTCAAGATGAGTGTTATCCAATATGCAGAACCCTGAAGATACTCCAGCCATCATGTTGGCATTGCTAAGGTTTACATCTTTCCCAATGCCATGGTCACCAATGCTGCTGCCAACACTGTTGCTGACATTTACATAGAAATTTCTGCCAATGCCATGCCCCAGTAGTACTGCTAACACCATCAGCACCAATGCTGCCAATGCCTCACACTCTTCATATCCCACACCAATTACAGAGCAATAGCTCTTCTTAACTGGAGCTTCTTAGTTTGCGTTTCAGTCCCCTTGTCCAAGGATTTGTGTGTGAGATAATGAGATCTGGGCTATGTAACAATATCAGAAACACAAACCCTGCTCAGAATCATCCCTTCCTTCTGTGTACAATATGTGCCAACAATCCTTCAATAAAACCTACCCATCTTGACTTTCTTTTCCCCTAGGATAAATTTTTTATTTTTCTAGGAGGTTTTTTGATTCTCCGTGTAAACACACCGCTGGAAGCTATTTCCCAGTTCTACAAATTATGCCTGAACATGCGTGAATCTGACAGTAAACACAACTTAGGCTCATGCAATTACCACTGTCATATAGAACAAGTAGTTGTTAGTTAGTGAATTGTTGTTGAAAACATAAGTGAATATTCACTTTATACTTATGTTAAGTTTTGCAGGGTTTTTTGTTAGACCTTTATTCTTGTTTGATTTCCTTTTTCTAAAATACTAATCATGCTCCTAATGAATTAAGTTTTCTTTTTTTCTGAGCTCTGAAGGATTATTCCTAAAGAGCTAGGACCATGTATATTACAATTATCATTCAACTATACACAAATTGAAAATATAGGTAAATATTATCCTGTTCATTGTTAGAAATATAGTTTCTTTTTTCATGCTGTAGCTAACCTGTTAAAAGATATAAAAGGTAAAAGACAAGACATCCAATCCTCCTGAGGGCAAGCTCTTTGTATACTCAGTGCTTAGCACATTATCTGGCATATTTTATTTTAGGTCCTCAATATGTGTTTGTGAAGGGAAGAGCGTCTTAGTCCATTTTCTGCTGCTGTAACAAAATACCACATGCTGGGTAATTTACAAAGAAAACCCATTTATGTAGCTCACAGTTCTGGAGGTGGGGAAGTTTAAGAGCACGGCACCAGCATCTGAAAAGGGTCATTTCATGGTGGAAGGGCCAAAGACAGAAGCAAGAGCACACAAGACAAAGAAAATGGGGGCTGAATTCCCACAATAACTAACCCACTCCCCAAGTAATTACACTAATCTATTCATGAGTGTAGAACCCTCATGGCCCAGTCACCTCTCAAAGGCCCCACCTCCCAACACTGCCACACTGGCAATTAGGTTTCAACATGAGTTTTGTGGAGGGACATTCAAACCATAGCCGAGTGTTATGTTCCTGAAGCTTGACTTCTGACAACCTAGAATCACTTGGACAAGGAAGCAATGTGCTATGGTCTGAATATTCCCCCAAATTCATGTGTTAAAACTTAATTGCTAATGTGATAGCATTAAGAAGTAGGGCCTTTATGAGGTGAGTAGTGGGATTGAGTGTTTTCACCGCTTTTTCCTTCTGTCCCTTCTGCCATGTGTGGACACAGCATTCAGGGCATTATATTGAAGGCCGAGTCCAGGCCATCACCAGATACTGAACCTGCCATTGCCTCGATCTTGACTTTCTTAGCCTCCAGAACTATAAGAAATTAATTTCTATTATTTATTAATTACATAGTCTGGGGTCTTTTTTTATTATAACAGCACAAACAGACTAAGACACCAGGTCTCCATCTTTCTAATGGGGTTGGAGCATGTGATGGTTTTCACTTTATTGTGTGTCTTCGATGGGCTTGAGAGAAAATAAGTTGAGAGTCATATGATATGATAATGATTACCTACAAAAGAATCCTAAAACCAGGTAAGATCTAGTTAATGTGAGAAAATGCATCATTTGAGTCAGAAATGCCACAAACATTAAAAAAAATCCCTTCCTCTCTCTCTTTTTTTCTTTTTAAAAAAAGACATATAGTTCCAACAATAGATCATCCAGATGTCACAATGAATCACAGATAAAGTAAATTCACTGGGCATGAACAGATATAACACTATTTAATTAATGCCATTTATTTGGGGTAATATGGTCCTATCTACACAACAATTACCTGGAGTGCTTGTTAAACATGCAGATCCCCTTGGACTCTGGGGCCCAGGAATCTGGGTTTTACCAATACTCCGGGTAATCTGATGCACACATAGTTTAAAAGCTACGGATTGAAGGAATTTATAAGAACAACATAGACTGTATGCTGGTGAAACTGGTACATATCTAATTAATTTATATTGAAAAAAGTATATATTTAAATTAACATTAAATAAAATTAAAAGCATAAGTGAGAGTTAGGAATAATTTTGCTTGATGATAGTGTTGCCTTAGTACCTGCTTCTGCTCAATGTCAAGATTTTACTTTATGTACTAGCTAAAACTTTTTATGACTTTAATCACTTTCTAGGGATAATACCAGTCAAAACGTTAAAGTCAACTCTTGGTCAAAATTGTGTGATGCAACCCAGATGAGATAAGATTGATATTTATGTTTTAGGTACATAATAGATGCAAGAAGGTTAAAAGGCTAGTTTTTAAATAACTACCACCTTCTGTTATTTAGAAAACTTGTTGATATAAAATGTAAAATTGTGGTTTTGCTTTTCTATGAAAGAAAACCAAGTATTTTATACAATTGTAACCAATCTTCATTCTACACAGTATTTCTTTTCAGTCAGATATCCTTTGCCCTAGCTTCTCTTTTTGTACCCTGAGAAACTTCAACATTTAAAAAATCTCCTTCCCTGTTGGAATAGAGAACACATACCTGACTCACACTTAGAAAGTCTATGAATTGCATGCCCAAAAATGGAACTAGCCCAGCTAAGCAACTCTTTCCATTCCTTGTTGGATATTAGTGTAGGTTCTAATGAGCTGAGTCTCCTGGGGAGCATTTTAATAGTTTTTTCACCTCCCCTGATGACCATATTTATGCTGAGTTTTGATACAGTATACAGGACTTGTGTAGTAATTAGCATTCAAATGGACCAGTGATTTCCCTTTTAGTAAGTGGGTTGTACATTTTCAAGCTTGGAAATGGAATCTGATGAGTTAGAGCTTGTAATAATCAAGATATATTAACCATTCAAATCCTAAATTAAACATCCAAGAGAGAAAGTGCAAAAAGGAAGCATCATCCATGTCATGGACTGCTTAAAAAACCAAAAGGGAATAAAATAATGAAGAGGGCAAACTATCAGGGCTAATGTTTATTAGCAAAAGTGAGTAGTTATATATGTATATATAAAAATACAATTCCAAAGTGATATTAAATGATGAAATATGTCACTTTTAAGGTTTAAAATATTCATATCCTTAACCACTGGTTGAAATATTTTCAATATAGTCATTGATAAAATTTAGGCAAGAAAGTATGAAATAAAAATTCAGTATACCTGGCTAATAGATATTTTAGGGCATTTGAGGGAATTACCTACAACCTTAATAAACAGCTGGCACTTATTCCATATAAAGCTTGAGTATCAAAATAATTTTGCAGTTTTCTCAAAGCCCATTATAGTATCTGAAAACATTTAACTTTTAATATGATAATATTTTTAGACATACATCCCCTGTCAAATCTAGTGAAATTCTTGTGCTTTTTCCTTAGAAAAATGTACATCTATTCATACAGCAACTTATTAACACTCTTTTTGTGTCATTATATTAAAGAGGTGGAGCAAATAAAAGTAAAACGACTTTACACTTCAAGTCTTTAGTAAATAATAGTCATATAATTTATATACATATTATTGATTTAATTTTTATTTTCTTTTATTCCTAAGACTATACCTATAATGAATGGTTAAAAAAATAAAACAATAGCAACAAAGATATTGAATAAAAACATATATAAAGATAATTTTACTAAATAAATCTCTCTCAAACACAAAATAATTAAAGGATTATTGTTTGGTAAACAGTCACCTATCAGGTTTGCAAAACATCGAAATAGTCACTATTATTCACATCTACAAATGAAAGGGAAAGCAGAAGAAATCAAACTAATGTAAACTACCCATATTTTATTTAAAAAATACTTTTGCTACATTTATGCCCGCCACAAAAAGCATGAATATATTTTTAGCACAATTAACCAAATACCCTTGAGCCTACTTTCCTGTTCATGGCTTTAGGTTGGTTAACATGAAATTTAATTTGTGCTAATCTTCTCAAGGTCAGTAAAGTGTGAAATACACTGTACACTGGATTTACCCAACTTACAGTAGCAATGCAATTATAAAATTCTAGAAAATAATGTCTTAGAATTTTCTAATAAAAAAAAGAAGCATTGAGGATCTATTACCAGGGTTGAAACTATGCTAAAATTATAAAGGAGAGGGAGTGTTCTAGGTAGGCCAACAGAGACTGCAAATGAGCTTTTCAAATGAATTTAGGAATTATGGAAGGACTCTACTTAAAGCTATGGTTACAAATTATTTATTTATAAGCTGAAACTTAAGAGGGATGGAGAAGTCACCTGAATGTTACTCTTAACAAAATGTACCTTCTAATCTAAGAAACCATATCCTCTAATAACATCTAATAATGCAATTGTCTAGGATCAATTCATCTAATAGTGAAAATTTGAAATTTCTCTTGTATAGGAACTAACTGTCCTGGCTCTATATAAGCTAGAAAAATACGCATCTTATATTTAGGGGACTCTGTGAAATCATTTAGGTGGCCAATCCAGTTACATATCTAATTCATCTAAAAAGCATTAGTCAGTGGCACATATAAATAACTTTTAAATGCACAGTAGGTGGTAAAGAAAATGGGTGTGGTGTACAATTTGTATTCTAAATGCACAAAGCTATTACATTGGAAGAAAATCCTACAAAACACTTAATGGTTTAAACTTGAAAAGGAGTAATGATGTGAAAAAATATACAGGAGAAGAAGCAAGTTGCGTGCAATAAGGCAGAAAATAAAATTCAGTGATATTTAGATTTGTACACAGTTATCTCAAAGAAGTTCCCATTTTCTGGGAACTCATAACAGAGCTATAAAAATGCAATAAGGGTTGAATAACTTGATCCTACAAAATTAAAATATGTGTGTGCATATGCATGTATATCTACACCATTTAGATGAATAGTATTGAAAGCCATATTTTAACCATATACCAGCATTTAAAGGAAACACAGAGCAAATAAAGTAGAAATTTATTCAAAATAATTCACAGCAACTCCATTACAGTATTCCATGATGAGCTCAGTATGGTCAGATAAAATATATTAAATTCATTGAAATCTAATAAATCTGTTATTGTTTCTATCTGAAGATAATTATATAATACCACTTTTAACATTATTAACACTTTTAGCTATCCATTAAGAAAACTAGTTAATCTGGAAATAAAAAGATAAATGGAAAAATATTTAGAGTCATATTTAAAATGGTTTTACTTATAAGGGAATAATAGGAAAAAAGAGGAATGTGTTTTAAAAATAAACTTTATTTCCCAATCTCAAAAAAACTTCAGATTTTAGATTTATTTTGTGATAGATGCAAAAAATTCTTTTAATCTGCTTAGCCTAAACTGTCCAGAGAAGACGTTGAAAAATACACCACTAGAACCTTAAACTAGACTAGAAAGCACAACCACTAATATACCTGGAAGAACTTTCTATATTAATCAGCTTATTGAGATGATGGGAATAATTATCTTTATTGATCAGAATTAGAAAAATAATGTAGCATCTCAAATAATGTACTATCTCGAGATATTCAACACTTAGCTATGGCTATACTTTTCTTATCATCATAATTATTCATATGTGTTACAAAATGGTTGAAACCTTAATTATATGCAACTTCATAATAATCATGTAATTCTCTAGCTTAATGAGTGATTTGAATATTCAAATAATAACAACATAGGATTTTAGTGATGACTCTGCAAGACAACATAATATACGTGCATTACATGTTCTTAGGCATGTCTCCAAGTTAGAAAGAAAATGGCTGTAACTTTTCTATACGCATTTACATTATTTTCATCCTTCAAAGATCAGTGTTGGGTTTCACCTCTTCTATGAGACATTGTCAATATTTTCAGCCAACACTGGTTATTTTCATTTCTGATAATCTAGATGGCCTGCTTAAATAATACTGGCAAACCAGAAGCTTTAAAAAAACAGACAGACAAAATTGATGGCATAAATATTTTTTGAAAAACATCATAAAGTCAATAGACAAAAAAAATTAGAAGGAAGATTTATAATTCAATGACATAAGATTAATACATATAAAATATAAGGAGCTTGGCAGTACACTGAAGACCAAATGCAAATATCAACAAATAAGAAAAGACTCTCAAGCTCATTAAAATTTAAGAAAACATAAATACATATATACACACACACTTACATATACATATTATATATGTGTATATATACACATACTATATGGATATATATAGTGTTTAATGCAGTGTTATTGATAAGTACAAAAGCAAAAAAAGAAAAAGGTGAATGATCATCAATAGAAAAATGGAGGAGAAAATTTTTGTACATCAATTATATTAGTTTGTTTTCATGCTGCTGATAGACATACACAAGACTAAGCAATTTACAAAAGAATGAGGTTAAATGGAGAACTCACAGTTCCATGTGGGTGGGGAAGCTTCACAATCACGGCGGAAAGCAAAGAGAAGCAAGTCACATCTTATGTAGATGGCAGCAGGCAAAAGCAAAGCTTGTGCAGGGAAACTCTACCTTATAAAGCAGATCTGGTGAGATTTATTCACTAGCACAAGAACAGCACAGAAAAAACCTACCCCCATGATTCAATTACCTCCCACCGGTCACTCTCATAACACATGGGAAGTCAAGATGAGATTTGGGTGGAGACACAGCTGAATCATATAATTCCACCCCTGGCCCCGACAAATCCCATGTCCTCATATTTCAAAATCAATCATGCCTTCCACAGTCCCCCAAAGTCTTTTCTCATTTCAGCATTAACTCGAAAGTCCACAATCCAAAGTCTCATCTGAGACAAGGCAAGTCCCTTCTACCTATGAGCCTGTAAAATCAAAAGCAAGCTAGTTATTTCCTAGATGCAATGGGAGTACAGACATTGGATAAATACAACCATTCCAAATGGGAGAAATTGGCCAAAACAAAGGGACTACAGGCCCCATGCAAGTCTGAAATCCAGCGGAGCAGTCAAATCTTAAAACTCCAAAGTGATCTGCTTTGACTCCTTGTCTCACATCCAGGTCACAGTGATGCAAGTGATGTGTTCCCATGGTATTGGGCAGCTCCACCGTTCTGGGTTTGCAGGGTACAGCCTACCTCTCAGCTGCTTTCATGGGCTGGTGTTGAGTGTCTGCAGCTTTTCCAGGTGCATGGTGCAAGCTGCCAGTGGATCTACAATTCTTGGGTCTGGAGGACAGTGGCCTCTTCTCACAGCTCCACTGGGCACTGCACCAGTAGGGACTCTGTGTGGGGGCTCCGACCCCACATTTCCCTTCTGCACTGCCCTAGCAGAGGTTCTCCATGAGAGCTCTGTCCCTGCAGCAAACTTCTGCCTGGACATTTAGGTGTTTCCATACATCTTCTGAAATCTAGGCAGAGATTCTCAAACCTCAATTCTTGACTTCTGTGCACCCGCAAGCTCAACACCACATGGAGACTGCCAAGGTTTGGGGCTTGCACCATCTGAAGCCACGGCCTGAGCTCAATGTTGGCCATTTTTGGCCATGGCTGGAGTAGCTAAGATGCAGAACACCAAGTCCCTAGGCTGCACACAGCATGGGACCCTGGGCCTGGCCCGCAAAACCAGTTTTTCCTCATAGGCCTCCATGCTTGTGATGGGAGGGACTTCCATGAAGACCTTTGACATGCCCTGGAGACTTTTCCCCATTGTTCTAAGAATTAATATTTGACTTCTCATTACTTATGCAAATTTCTGCAGCTGGCTTGAATTTTTCCTCAGAAAATGGGTTTTTCTTTTCTATCACTTTGTCAGGCTGCAAGTTTGTCAAACTTTTATGCTCTATTTCTCTTTTAAAATTGAATGCTTTTAGCAGCATCCAAGTCACCTCTTGAATGCTTTGCTGCTTAAAAATGTGTTCTGCCAGATACCCTAAATCATCTCTCTCACATTTAAATTTCCACAAATCTCTAGGGCAGGGGCAAAATGCTGCCAGTCTCTTTGTCAAAACATACCAAGTGTCAATTTTGCTCTAGTTCCCAACAAGTTCCTCATCTCCATCTGATACCACCTCAGCCTGGACCTTATTGTCCATATCACTATCAGCATTTTGGGCAAAGCCATTCAACAAGTCTCTAGGAAGTTCCAAACTTTCCCACATTTTCCTGTCTTCTTCTGAGCCCTCTAAACTCTTCCAACATCTGCCTGTTACCCAGTTCCAAAGTCGCTTCCACATTTTCAGGTATCTTTTCACCAAAGCCCCACTCTACTGGTACCAATTTACTGTGTTAGTCCATTTTCACCCTGCTGATAAAGACATATCCAAGACTGGAAAATTTACAAAAGAATGAGGTTTAATGGAGAATTCACAGTTCTACATGGCTGGGAAAGCCTCACAATCATGGCAGAAGGCAAGGAGGAGCAAGTTACATCTTATGTAGATGGTGGCAAGCAAAAAGAGTGCTTATGCAGGGAAACTTCACCTTATAAAGCCACCAGATCTCATGAGACTTATTCACTATCACCAGAACAGCACAGGAAAGACCTGCCCCCATGATTGAATTACCTCCCACTGGATTCCTCCCACAACATATAGGAATTCAAGATGAGATTTGGGTGGTGATACAGCCAAACCATGTCATCAATGTTTTGGAATTTTACACAGAAAGAAAAAAAGTCAAGTGTCTCCTCACTCCCATAGTGCAATTAAATCATTCCATGTTCTTTAGGTTTCCTCACTTTCTAAAGGTAACAATTGTTAACCTGACCAAGAAAGTCATGCTACTTTATATGGTTTAGCTGTGTCCCCACCCAAATCTCATCTTGAATTGTAGTTTCTGTAATCCCCGCATGCTGTGGGAGGGACACAGTGGGAGGTAATTGAATCACGGGAATGATTACCCTCATGCTGTTCTCGTGATAATGAGTGAGTTCTCATGAGATCTGATGGTTTTATAAGGAGGTTTTCCCCTTTTGCTTGGCACTTCCCATTTCTGCCTTCATGTGAACAACGACATGTTTGCTTCCCCTTCTGCCATGATTGTAAGTTTCCTGAGGCCTCCCTAGCCATGCTGAACTGTGAGTCAATTAAACCTCTTTTCTTTATAAATTACCCAGTCTCGGGTATCTCTTTATTAGCAGCATGAGAATGAACTAATACAGTAAATTGGTACTGGGTAGTGGGGTGCTGCTGTAAAGATACCTGAAAATGTGGAAGCAACATTGGAAGTGGGTAACAGGCAAAGGCTGGAACAGGTTGGAGGGCTCAGAAGAAGAGAGGAAAAGGTGGAAAATTTCAGAACTTCCTACAGACTTGGAAGGCTCAGAAGACAGGAAGATGTGGGAAACTTTAGAACTTCCTAGAGGCTTGTTGAATGGCTTTGACCAAAATGCTGATAGTGATATGGACAATAAAGTCCAGGCTGAGATGGCTCTCAGATGGAGGTGAGGAACTTGTTGGGAACTGGAATAAAGGTCACTCTTCCTATGCAAAGAGACTGGCAGCATTTTGCTTTTGCCCTAGAAATTTGTGAAACTTTGAACTTGAGAGAGATGATTTAGGGCATCCAGTGGAAGAAATTTCTAAGAAGCAAAGTGTTCAAGAGGAAGCAGAGCATAAAAGTTTTGAAAATTTGCAGCCTGAAGATGTTATAGAAAAGAAACTCATCACCTTTTCTGGGGAGAAATTCAACCTGGCTGCAGAAATTTGCATACGTAATGAGGAGCCAAAAGTTAATCAACAAGACAATAGGGAAAAGGTCTCCAGGGCATGTCAGAGACTTTCACAGCAATCCTTTCATCACAGGCCTAGAGACCTAGGAGGGAAAATGGCTTTGTGGGCCAGGCCTAGGGCTCCCCTACTCTATGCAGCCTCAGGACATGGTGCCCTGCATCCTAGCTGCCTCAACTTCAGCCATGGATAAAAAGGGATAATGTACAGCTCAGGCTGTTACTTCAGAGGCTGCAAGCCCCAAGCCTTGGCAGCTTTCATGTGGTGTTGGGCCTGTGGGTGTACAGAAATCAATAACTGAGGTTTAGGAACCTCTGCCTACATTTCAGAGGATGTATGGAAATGCCTGCATGTCCGGGCAGAAGTTCACTGCAGGGGTGCAGCCCTCATGGAGAACTTCAGCTAGGGCAATGCAGAAGGGAAATGTGGGGTCAGCAACCCCATACAGAGTCTTCTCTGGTGCACTGCCTAGTGAGGCTGTGAGGAGAGGGCCACCGTCCTCCAGACCCCAGAATGGAAACTGACAGCTTGCACTGTGCACCTGGAAAAGCTGCAGACACTCAACACTAGGCCATGAAGGCAGCTGGGAGGGGGGCTGTACCCTGCAAAGCCACAGGAGCAGTGCTGCTCAAGGCTGTGGGAGTTCACATCTTGCATCACCATCACCTGGATGTGAAATGTGGAGTAAATGGAGATATTTTCAGATCTTTAAGATTTGACTGCTTTGCTAGATTTCAGGCTTGCATGGGGCCTGTAGCCACTTTATTTTGGCAAATTTCTCCCATTTGGAATGGGTGTATTTATCCAATCCCCATACCCCCATTCTATCTAGGAAGTAACTAACTTGCTTTTAATTTTATAGGCTCATAAGCAGAAGGGACTTGACTTGTCTCAGATGAGACTTTGGACTTGGACTTTGGGGTTAATGACAGAATTAGCTAAGACTTTGGTTAACTGTTGGAAAGGCATGACTGTGTTTTGAAATGTGAGGATATGAGATTTGAGAAGGACCGGGGCAGCATGATATGCTTTGGCTGTGTCCCCATCCTAATCTCATCTTGAATTGTAGTTCCCATAATCTCCATGTGTCATGGGAGGGACCCAGTAGCAGGTAACTGAATTATAAGGCAGTTACTTCCATGCTGTTTTTGTGATAGTGAGTGAGTTCTCATGAGATCTGATGGCTTTATAAGGCATTTTTCCCCTTTTGCCTGGCACGTCTCCTTCCTGCCATAATGTGAAGAAGGGCATGTTTGCTTCTCCTTCCACCATGATTGTATGTTTCCTGAGGCCCCTCCTAACCACACTGAACTGTCAGACAGTAAAAGTTTTTTTCTTTATAAATTACCTAGTCTCAGTAATGTCTTTATTAGCAGTGTGAGAATGAATTAATACACTACTTAATGAAGATCAAAAGTTACTAAATATTCTTTTGGAGCAAAACAGAGTGTAGTTTTGTTGTTGTTGTTGTTGTTGTTGTTGTTTTTAACCAATACTAAATATAAACAATATAGATCAGCCACCTGATCCTTCTGTCCTCTTCTCTCTGGTAACATGCATGCCTATGTCAAAATATTTTAATTCTTTCTATAATCTGGGTTGGGCATGTTTGAACCCAGCATCAGTAGGAAAGGACAGTCTTCTTCCTCTCAAATCCTACCCCATGTCAAGGAGCTCAAGAGAATTTAAGTTGATGAATATATCATGAACAATACAGCTGAAACAGACATCACACTCCCAAGTCACAACCAGAGTTCTTCTTCTTCAAAGAAGTTAGTGTATATAAGTAAAGTGTTTCATATGAAAGAAGTCCAATAAATTTGTTTGTAATTTTTTTTAAAAAAAGCATGCTTTGCTGGGTGCAGTGGCTCAAGCTTGTAATCCCAGCACTTTGGGAGGTTGAGGCAGGTGGATCACCTGAGGTCAGGAGTTCGAGACCAGCCTGGCCAACATGGTGAAACCCTGTCTCTACTAAAAATACAAAACTTATCTGGACGTGGTGGTGGGCGCCTGTAATTCCAGCTACTCGGGAGGCTGAGGCAGGAGAATCACCTGAACCCGGGAGGAGGAGGTTGCAGTGAGCCAAGATTGTGCCACTGCACTCCAGCCTGGGCTACAGAGACTCTGTCTCAAAAAAAAAAAAAAAAAAAAGAAAGAAGCATGCTTCTTCATGTTTCAAGATTCTATGCTAAAATATAATAAGAAAAAGAAATAAGTTGGAGGAGTGTGTGTGTGTGTGTGTGTGTGTGTGTGTGTGTCTTTCTTAAACTTAAAGCAAATGCTGAATATGTAATTTGTTCTTTCAGCTTATGTGGGTCAAGTCAATATCATCTCCCAAATTCAGTATTTCAAATTGAGATGTCATAAATTAGTTTCACTACTTCTTATTGTATAACGAGTGGCATTAACCCAGGTGGGCATGGTTGTGTGAATATATGAGCACTTTTTTATGAGGGAAAGTCTCTCTTATGTTTGTGAAGAAGATGAGTGCATTAGCTGCAATTATGAACTTGAGTTAAATCTTTCTTCATTATTCATTCTCAAGAGAATTTGAGATCATATTTTGTTTCCTTCCTGAATTCTCTTGGTATATATAATAGGGGCTTGATTAATTCATTTTGATTTTTTACATTTTCTTCTCAGTTCAATGGCAAAAAATAAGCATTTTTAAAACTCAACTTTCAGAATTTTGGTCAGTAATATTATTTTTAGTTTAAGTTTAAAAATATTGCAAGTATGGATTTTCTTTTGAAGCATGGCTTTGAGTGAAAGGAGGGTCATCAAACCCATTTATAGCATTACTTTATGCTCTCTCTTCTGTTTCAAGACTTCCAAAGAATTAATTAAAAGTTGATAGGATTGACCCTAAAACCAATTATCCTTTGGTCTGAAATGCTGAGCACACATTATTGAGTTTTCAAATAAATTGAAAAAAATTTTAGGCATCAGCATTATCTTAATTTATAAACATTAACACAAGAAAATATTGGATTTGTTTTAAATAATTACTCCACACTGCATTACCAGTATTATCTCTTTCTGCTGTTTAGATGTGTACCAGAATACATTCCCAATCTATAACAATGACAATCATGCAAAATTTCTCTGATATTGAATAGAGTGTTCTAGTCAAGGTGTTTCTGGAATTTAGTGACAGAGCATTTCACCAGATTTATATTGTATTTCAGTTTCTCATTTGATGAAGCCCTCTAACCTGTTTGTCTTTTCGATCCTGCAATATGGAGGACTGATGGCTTCAGGGATTTTGCCCTCTAACCTGTTGGTCTTTTCGATCCTGCAATATGGAGGACTGATGGCTTCAGGGACTTTTGCCCTCTAAGCTTTAAATCTGTTTTCTTGTCATTGTAACATGATTGTCCCATTTTCCATAAACACATTTAATTTTTCTTCCTCCACATATATGCACACAGACACACACACACACACGCACACGCACACACAATATGAGATTTATAAAAATTACAGGCAGAGACTGAGTTTACTTGCACTGTAGGTTTTTATTATCCTAAAAAATGTTAAATGAAAGAAAAAAAAGAGAGACACAAAACTTCTTGAAAGCAATAGCTAATATTTAGGTATCCTTATCATGTTAGGACACTGTTAAAAGTCTAAATGTAATCCTTTAATGTAAAGAGGAGGGGCTAAGACTCAGAGATGTTGAATAAGTTGCCAGGGTCTCCTGGGAGAATAAGTTTTCAGACCAGGATCTAAACTGAGGAAGTTTGATTCCACCATCTTTCATTATGGTACCATGTGTTAGTTGTTTAACAAGGACACTCTCTGCTCAATACAGAGCTGAAGAAAAAGCATGACGTGACACCCTGTCTTTAAGACCTCCAGTAAGTCACCATTCTTAGTTTCTACAATAACTTGCAAATAGTTTGGCTAAATAAAATTTGCTGAATCAATGAATAGTTGAAGAAAGAAACAAGATCTGCACAAGCAATTCCCATTTTAGGAACAGAGTCAATTCTTACTGTTCAGTAACAACACTGTTATTTGAACTTCATATTAATTTACATTTAGAGGCTTTATCTGGGGGTGAGGGGGTTGGAGTATGGTTTCAGTGACATTGGGAGATAGTTCTCAATGTGTCATTTAAACGTTGACTTCAACGACGTTGAGAGAGAGTTCTCTACTTAATAACTGATATTTTAGCATGTTCTGTATTCACTCTGTGACCTTATATTACATACTCCCTGCATACTCTCACATAATCTTGGTGATATGCTTATTTTCATTTGACAATCAAAGGATAGGCAGTGGGCAGCCAAAGAAGCAGGAATGTAACATGATGAAATCTCAGTAAAGTCCCCTCTTTCTCCAATCTTTTTTCTTTTCTTTTTTTTTTTTTGAGACGGAATCTTGCTCTGTCATGCCCAGGCTGGAGTGCAGTGGCGCGATCTCGGCTCACTGCAACCTCAGCCTCCCAGGTTCAAGCAAATCTCCTGCCTCAGCCTCCCAAGTAGGTGGGACTACAGGTGCACACAGCCACACCCTGCTAATTTTTTGTATTTTAGTAGGGACGGGGTTTCACCTTGTTGCCCAGGCTGGTTGTGAACTACTGATCTCCAGCAATCTGCCCTCCTCGGCCTTCCAAAATGCTGGGATTACAAGCATGAGCCACCATGCCAGTCCTCTCCAATCTTTATGTAGTAATATATATTAGCATTATGCAATTGTTTGAACATGATTTATCCAGTTAATTCTAGTTTCTCCTTTTATTTTGTGTAGTTGATGGGAAAGATCTTAGAAGAATTTCTTATTATCTCCATAAACCTTTGTAAGAAATCAAGAATAAAATTGCCCCAACATATTACTAAACTTCCACAGTTCTTTGTCTGTGCAATACAGCTATAATTCTAATAAATCTCCAAAATTTTGCCAACAGAATGGTTGATTTCCACACATACATTGTTGTCTCTCAAAGAATAGGAAAAAAGTGAAGGAAATATTGCCTAGCTTTCTGTATTGCTGCATCCTAAAATTTCTCCATATATATCTGCATTTTTATACATAGCAGGTTCTTCTGAATTATTTAGTTGTTTCCAGCATGTTTAGCACTTTCCTCTTTGAGCCACCTGAGAATTGCATCAATGTGCTATTTCTGCTCACTAATGAAAATGTCAAAGATCAGGTTTAAAAATGTTAAATAAAACTGAGCCAATCAGTCCCCTACCGCTGTTCATTTTGAAGTTGACTTTATTCAAAGACTGCTTTACTCCCTGTTGTTGCTTCTTAGCTAAGCCTGTAATTGTCAGTAAACATTATCAAACAGGTTTGGCATTGCCACTGTGAAATAGATGCTCTTGACTATGATTACAAGTAACCATTCAAAGGCAGGATTAAGCAAATATCACTAATTTAGACTACTAACCAGAGGAGTTCTAAAAATCACCCAACACTCAAACATCCAAACCACCCTCTCAAACTTATTAACATGTTCTCAAAGATTCATTTTATGAAGAATATTTCTGTGGAAAGTATCAGGAAAATAGTGAAGAATTTACAAATATATTTGTAACTGTAAAGAATAAGATATAGTTCTTTTAAAAACTTTATAAAATTCAGGAAATCACACTGGTAGTGATAACCACTATTAACATATCATATTTCCTTCCAAATATATTCATAAATTTGGGACATAAAATTGTATGTTTATATCCTGATTCTTTTTTACTTAACATATATTCCATGAGCTTTTTTATATCCTTAAAAATGTGTAATATATAATATGTTTATAATGCAGGATATCCACAAAGTTGAGAAACATAGAATAAACTTACCTTAAAACAATATGTGAGTTACATTTTCAAATAATGCTCAACATGTTTTCAGGTGAAGTACCTTTAAATTTACCACAATGGAACCAATTGTTAATCTGAAAGCAGTATAATAAATATAACACAGAATGTCAAAAGTGTCTAGATAGAAAAAAAAGGGTGTATTTATTGCACTCTCTTCAGATTAACACTTGTACACACCACTTTAAATTTAGAGATGCTTCATCAGAAAAGTGTCTGAAGACTAAAGAAAAATAATTTGGATGTATTACTTAAAAACACAGCCAATATATAATTTAGAAATAAGTTTATCTTACATTTCTCACAAATAGTTTATCTAGTTAAAATGACATAGTCACAGTTAATATTTTTGGTATCTCTCCTTTTTACTGGTAAAATGCATCACTTGTCATTTTACTTTTACAACAACAACTAAGATTGACAAACTTTCATCTCATCAATTCAAACTCTCAACCCTTTTCTCTGTAATCTCTTTCTCAAATCAGATCTATGAAAACATAAAGTCACATTTAAACCACATTCTCAGAACTCTCATGACTATCATGTTGAACTTCTCCATTATCATTTTTAACCTCTTGTCAATACGAAGACAAGATTACCATATATAATGATTTATGTTTATGTTTGACCATCTGATAGTGAGATTTTACCGTCAGACCATCAAATATAAATACTTCACCAAGAGAGGATACCAAAGAATTGTTTACTTTGAACTTTAAGTCCCTTATTAGATCATATAAGGCATCTGCTTTCATTATTATAATAACAGTCTAATTTTTACTTTTTTGCAAAGGCGCTCTTCTATTAACCTGGTTAAATGTGGAATAGGGGCCCACAATGAGGTTATATACTTCACCCTAGGAATGAGGAGTGATGGGACAAATCCACATTTCACCAAATTTTATTCAAAAGATGATGCCTGCTATGCAGGAGGCACCTGCCATGCAATAAGGATATGAAGTTTATCAAGCCACAGTCTCTGTCCTTAAGAAATCCATAGTCTGATGTGTGATATAGACAAGGAGGTCACTAATTATAGAATATCATGTTAACAAATGAACAAGTCACAAGAGTGGATGATTCCTAATTCAGACTGTGAGATCGGAAATGGATTCCTGGAGATGATATTTGAAAGCAAATAGGAAATAGATAACTCTTGGGCAGGGGGCAGCAGGAGCAGTAGCTATATTGCATGGGCAGTGATGACATAGAACATTCCAGAAAAAGAGTAGAGGTGAATGTAAGGGAACCATTATTATAAGTTTATGAGGTACTAGGGGAGGAGAAGAAAGTAAAGCATGTAGACAGGCACTAGAAAAAGAAAGGACTTAACACTCTAAGCTAAGATGTTTACCTTTACCCTGAAAGTTTTGAGCAGGAATTTAGCAGTTTTAAAAAAGAGAATTGTATGATTAAATTGACATTTTATCTGCAATATGAAAAATGAATTAAGCACAGGGACTATCATGGACGTGGTAGACCATTAAGAAGAGTACATTATCCTCAAATCAGTCCTAAGACTGTGGGGGTGGCAATCGAGGACAAGATTGGTTAAGGGAGGGAATTAAGATGCTGAATCTACAGTGCTGGAGGATTGAGTGGTTTGGTGGGGACAGTGAAAGAAAGTGGGTATCTCGATTGATTGCCATGTATCTAGTTAGGCCCTCTGGGAAGTTAAGTAGAGAATACAGGACTATGTTGGAGGGGAAATATGAGTCCAGATTTGGAAATACTGAGTTTGAAGTGCTTGTAAAACTTAGATGTTCCTTAGGCAAATCTATGCATTTGAGACACAGATCTGAGATCCATAAGAATATAAACAGTAGTTAAAGACATGAGCAAGAAGAGAACACTTAGAAGGAAAAACGAAAACAAGATCAACATTAAGGGAACATTAACTAATAAAGTATGGGTGGAGAAAAAGATCTTGTGAAAGAAATTTTAGAGGAAGTAGCAAGAAAAAATAGAAGGCAAGGAAGCAAATTAGAAAAGTAAGATTTGCAATCAAAACCAATTTTCTTTAGATTTAATATTAAAGAGGGCTTTGGTGATTCACATAGAATTGCTAAAAATGAGAAAAATGTAGATCCAGAAAAGACAGGTGGTATTCGATGGAGAAAGGGACTAAAAGTAGGCAGGAGGGGATTGGACCCAAAGCCCAGGTGGAGGGCTTGCTTTAGGTTTGGGGACACTGCTTCCACTGATAGGTGTGAAAGGAGAAAAAGATTTTCCTTTCTATTTGTGGCTAATTTAAAATTGCCCTAGGTAATAACCTGGAAATTATAAAGTTAGCCCTATCTAGAGAGAGTGAAGAGCTGCATAGAAGAAATGTGGGGGCTGATTAGTTATTGACACTTACACTACACTTATACTAGATTTGTTTACAGGCATCCATCCTTTTATTGTACATTGCTTTATTGTTTTTCACAAATTGAATATTTGTGGCAAGTCTGCATTGAGCAAGTCTATTGGTACCATTTTTCCAACATCATGTGCTCGCTTTGTGTCTCTGTGTCACATTATGGTAAGTGTTGCAATATTTCACACTTTTCATCATTATTTTATCTGTTATAATAATCTGTGATTTGTGGTCTTCGATGTTACCATTGTAATTTTCTGGGATTACCACTAACTGCACCCGTATTAAAGGTCAGACTTAATCCATAAATGTTGTGTGTGTTCTGACTGCTCCACTCACCAGTCATACCCCATCTCTCTCCCTCTTACTATATAGATATTAGGTTAATGAATAACCCTATTGTGGCCTGTGGTATTCAAGTAAATGGAAGAGTCCCAGGTTTCTCACTTAAAAGCTAGAAATGATTCATCTTAGTGAGAAAGACATGCCAAAAGCCAAGATAATCTGAAAGCTGGGCATCTTGCACCAAATAGTCAAGCTATAAATGCAAAGGTAAAGTTCTGAAAGGAAATTAAAAGTGCTACTCCAGTGGACAGTTTTCAAAAATTAACCCACAATCCTGTACTTCAAAAAACAGGGCACACCATGGTTAATTTGAACAAAAATAGAAGCAGATGTTATTAAGCAAAGCCTACACAGAGCCACACTTTATCCTGGGCATGGTGGCTCATGCCTGGAATCCCAGCACTTTGGGAGGCCAAGGCAGGAGGACTGCTTGAGCCTAGGGATTAAAGACCAGTCTGGGCAGCATAGTGAAATCCTATCTCTACAAAAGATTAAAAAATTAGCTGAGTGTGATGACGCACGTCTACCGTCCTAGCTAATTGGGAGGCTGAGATGGGAGGATTGCTTGGGCCCAGGAGGTCAAGGTTGCAGTGAGCTGTGATCACACCACTGCACTCCAGCCTGGGCTACAGAGCAAGACCCTGTCTCAAAAACAAAAAACAAAAACAAAAATAAAACAGTATGCACACACAAATAATCCCATAGTTGGGTACTCAGAATAGGCTTCACCTGATTCGGTTTCTCAATGTACTTTCAGCTGGGAGATAATCATAGAAAGAAAACAGAATTTTTGTGGAGGATTTTGGGTCCTAAACACTCCCCTCTTCCAGACCCATAGTGTAAGATCATGAATCCCCAGGGAAAATAACAGTACACAAGGTGCCTTGTCAAGAACTCTTCATGGTCTGGTTATTGCTCCTGTCATGTCTTGTCATATCACATTTTAGCTCATCTTTCAGGAAGCAAGTTCAGAATGACAGAGCAACCCACAGAAGCTCTTGGTTCATTTCATTTGTTCAGAGCTTTGTGTGAGCATGTACACACACACACACACACACACACACACACAGAGGCACTTCAAACCTCAAAGGGGAATACACCTCTACTGTTGCTATTCATTTCTATTAAGAGCACAGTCAAAATTTACCCAAGCATTTCAGACATTCTTCCAATTAAGATTTTGTATATTTCTTTTTGTAATGATCTTGTTTCTTTCCTGACCTCTCAAGAGTATTTTTAAGTGAAGGTTATTGTGATTACAGTGTGAGATAGCAACTTTCTTCTATTTCAGCCTTATTTATCTTACTCAGAGCCATTTCTAGGCTATCGTCCAAAATAGCCTCTAACCACCTAAGTTGTTCACTGAAGTGTATCGGAAAGCAATCCTTGAAACAGCTCTCGAAATATGTTCTCTTCCTTCATTTCAACATAGTTGCATGCCAATCAACGGCAAAGCAATTAAAATCCTGCCAGGATCAAAGAACGTGCCTTTGCCAATCTATAAAAACATTTCCCCATCTCCTTTGTTAAGGCCCTGGTGATCTCCACTAAAGCGATATCCAAAAATCTACTTATGCTCTTTATAGTACTTGTTTCCAAATATATGTCAACAAATTTCTTGTTGCAAAATACATACTATCAGTTTCCAGTTTTTCCCACCTTATGTTTCTCTACTTCATATACCCCCATTTTTTTAAAGTACCTGTCTTAATAACTTCAATATTCCTCCTTTTATCATAGATATACATACATTTTATTTTAATATTTTCATTAAGGCTACACCATTTGAGGACTTGTCATGTACTCTTAGCTATCACGTATATCAATTTGTTTTATGTGTTCTCCCTCTGCTAATAAAATAATCCCTTCGCAGATCCATTGAACCGAAGTACATTCTAATATCAGCATCCTGGAGTTAATCAGAGAATACATTGCTGTGGGAGGTACACAGTCCCTTTCTGGATTATTCTGCCTTCTCATCAATAATCGAAAGCACCAGTTAAGCAATTTTCCATACTGTCTCCTAATCCTTTTGCTCCCCCCCTGAGTGCAGTAGATATACAACTTGCTAATAGCATTATACTCAAGAGTTTTGAAGTTTTAGGGTACTCAGAGCATAGCTCTCTGACAGAATGTCAAGAAGCAAGCAAAACTATTTCTATGAATCCAAAACTGTCTATAAATGCAAAGAGACATGGAGAATTGCTGCAATTAATATGAATAACTCAAGTCAAAAGTGTGTCAGCTAAAAACACAGGCAATTGACGCAACCTATGTTCTGGTTTAAATTAGATGAATGATAGCCTATATTTCCCACTTTACTTTGTATATAGTTAAATGCTACATTACTAGAAATTTTTGATTCCCACAAATTCTAGGGACTGTTAAACTCCACTTTAAAGCTCTTTGCAACATAGGCATTAGCTTAACTTTATCATACCAGCATTATTTTAGGCTTCTAATGTATGTCTAATAATTGCTTCTCAATTGGCTATTTGCCCAAAACATAGCTTTACTGAGTCAAAATCAAATATAACACCACAAAATGTGATTAATCCTTCAGTCCTTTCATCTGATTAGCCACACACTACTTAGCTTTAAGAAAAAAATGACCTAAGATTTAACATTTTTTTGAAAATACAATATTTTGTGTTTGTCAATTTAATTTTAATTCTGCAAGTCTGATACACTATGACTTTAGGCATAACGGTATTTATTTCTATGTACATAAATAAACCTCATTAATTCTTTCTCCTCTTCATAATTATCTGCCTGTGCCAAGTTCTCATGCTGTTACTCTGCTTTTTGCTCGGAATTGAAGAAGGGGAATACATTTGGTCCTCCTGGTCTAGCATTTCTCAGCTGAGGCTGGCACTGGCCCACAGAAAAGCATTTGGAAATGGTGCGGAGCACTTTGCTGGTCAAATTGATTGTGAAGACCGACTCTTGTTGGGCAGGGTCACGCAAACTGAAAAACTATCTCTAATTATCTCTAATTATTATGGTGTTTTTGTTTTAAATGTAAAAACATGTTTGAAAAAATTTAAACAACTCCAAGTTGAAATATGGGGAATTCAGGTCTTATATTTCATCCCTTCACTTTTCCCACACACACAGGCTCACTTACAGAAGTGCCAAACCCTAATATTTTATTCCCTTCCACTTGTCTCTCGAATATTTTCTTTTTAGTATAAGGTCAGTACTTTAAAAATTATATTTCTCCAGAGCAGTTCCTTTGTCAAATCCATCCTGAGCTTGTGGCATTAGAAATTATCCTTAGCTGCTGTCAGTTCTTTAGAGGCTGAAAGTAGTTATGTGTCGTGTCATCGATGACGCTGAAATGAGGCTGAAAGTAGTTACGTGTCGTGTCATCGATGACGCTTCCATGTCCATTGGTTTTTCTGAAAACATCAAATGACCTCAGTAAGCAAGTGCCACCACTGAAAGTGCTCATACAATTTTTAGAAAAATTTAGACTTCCTTTAAAAAACCATCTAATATCCAGTATATTATATCTTTCTTTTTAAAAAATTTATGCCATATTATCTCACCCTACTATGTATTATCAGTCTTTTTAAATCCTAAATTGAGATAATCCAAAAGAATTTTTTCTCTGCAGCTTAAAAATAAATATGGCAATGAACTATTTTGTGCTTCATAAATTCCTTTTAAGACTCGTCTTTATTTTTTAATATGAGTTAATTAAAAGAAATAATTAGAGTATAGTATGAATATTACCTTTAGAATAAGTTTTCAGATTCTTCCAATAAAACAAAATTTATACTATAAAAATTACAATGATTAACAGACAGATACCATCAATACACTAATACATAAAACATCAGGAATTGATACAATGTCTTCATATAATGATACCACAATCTAACACAAAAGACCTGGTGATAAACAATAAGATAATTTCTTAATTTTTTATAATAGGTAATTACATGCTTGATATATATGATACCTGATGCTATAATCATTTATTTACCCCTACCCCCTCACTTTAAAGGTAGAAATCTTAAAGATTATTTCCTCACTTTATTGCCATGTTTAAAAAACTGTCAGTAATTCTCCTTGTTTACAGGGTGAACTTCAAGTTACGTAATGTTGTAATCAGGGCTGTCCATAATCTGAGTCTACACTGCCCTCATTCTTGGCAAGTCCTTGCCCAGTGCAAGACTACTCAACTCCAAGCAGAGTTTATGACCATACTGCTCTCTGATCTCCTGCATTATTTAATAATTTATTCATCCAGTCAACAAGGCATGAACCAACCACTATATGCTTCACATTGTTCTCTAAGGAGGGAATACATGACCTGAGACCTGAAGAGCAAGGCGATTCAGCTATGTTGAGACTTGAAGTGGGGTGGAGACTGTAATAGGCAAAGCAAACATCTGGTGCAAGAGCCTACAGGCAGGAAAGAGTCAGCATGTTTGAAAAACAGAAGCCAAGCAAGTACAATAGAAGCATAAGATTTCCGGGGACATTATGTGATAAGAAGACAGAGACTATACAATCCTTGTAAAAAGGTAGAAGTTCAGAGGAATTACACAGTCTAAAAGCTGGGTAGGGAATGGGGAAACAACCACTGCAGCAATGTTAATCAAAATACATTTATATAAATTTTGTTCTAGCAATAACTATCTCTAAGATATTCTAGCACGTGTGTCAATTATGTGTGAATGAGGTTATTTATTGCAGTATATTACCAAATGATGATAAACAACTCAAATATCTGTCAATAGGGGCCTGGGCAAATAAATTAAGATACGTCATTCAGTGAAGTATTATGCAGCTGTAAATAAGAATACAAAAGTCTCTGTGTACTGTTATGTAAACCTCTCCAAGCCCTGAGGTTGAGTGGAAACAAGTTAATGCAAACAGTGTAATACCATGATTCTCTTTGTGCTGGAAGCAAAATAAGATTGCATTTATTTTCTATTTTTTGCCATACAAGTTACCACAAACTCAACAGTGTAAAAAAAAACCATAAATTAAATTATTTATTTATTTATTTTTATTTTTATTTTTTGAGACAGAATCTTGCTCTGTCACCCAGGCTGGAGTGCAGTGGTGCAATCTTCCCTCACCGCAACCACTGCCTCCCAGGTTCAAGCTATTCTCCTGCCTCAGCCTCCCAAGTAGTTGGGACTACAGGTGCATGCCACCAAGCCCAGCTAATTACTGTATTTTTAGTAGAGATGAGGTTTCACCATGTTGACCAGGCTGGTCTCGAACTTCTGACCTCAAGTGAACTGCCCACTTAAGAACATAAATTTATTATCTCGTGGCTTCTGTAGGTCAGAAATCTGTGTTGCCATGGCTGGTTATTCTTGGTAAGGTTCCTCAAGAATGAAATCAAAGTGTTGGCTGGCCTGGCCTCTTACCTGGAGATTCCAGAGGAAAAATATACTTCCAAGCTCATTTAGGTGGTTGGCAGAATTCAGTTCCATGTGCTTACAGTACCAAGGTCTCCGTTTCTTGCTGGCTTTTGGCTGGATGTTGTTCTGAACTCTAGAGGCTACACAGATTTTTTTTTAGCCTATGGGACCCTCTGTCTTCAAACCAGAAATGGCAAATTGCATCCTTCTTACTTTCCAAATCTCTCTGGTTTCCTCTTCTGCCTCGTATTCCTGCCTCTTTTTCTCTTATTAGACTTTTCTGCCTTTCGTTTTTGTCTTTAAAGGGATTTTCGATCTTGAGTCCAGGATAATTAAAATAATCTCCTTATTTTCAGGTTAGCTGATTAGTTACTTTAATTACATGTGCAAAGTACCCACAGTAGTATCTAGATTAGTATTGGATTGAATAATTAGAGAAGAAGAATCTTCGTAAGGCACCTTCAGAATTCAGCCCACAACAAATATATTCTTATGTGCTTTATTGTGAGAAATAAAATTCTGAAAAAATATATGAGAATGTAATAATACTGGCTACCTAGGTGTGTATGTGTATAGTAGTAAAGAGAAGGGGACAATATGCAAATGAAAGGGAAGAAAAGAAGTTGAATTTTTTAAATCATATTTGAACCATGTAGCAATGTGAGGAATTCAACATAGTAGATTTTTTAAAGCATCATAAAACTAATAAAATCATATTTAAAACATTTCATTTTGCTGATTACAAGTTCACACTGGCAACATGGATATGATACTGAGAGACATAGCTCAGTTTCTTTCAAATTTGGTATCATTTATTAATCAATATTATGTGTTATGGCATAGATCTACAACTTTTCCATATTTAAACTCCTGCAAAACATTTTTTCTTAGAACCTACAATATACTATTTGTCTTTAATTTGGGGTAGACATTTGTTTTCATATCAACATTGGCTCTGTTCTTTTTCTCTTTGGCATGGAGCAACTAAAGTAATAGCATCTGAGACATCCATGATAATCAAACATGCAAATATAGAAATCAAATGACTATATAAGATGGTCATGCAAGTAATTCAGCATATGCTTACCTTATCTTTTCTAGAATACATCAAATTGAACTACAATATTAAAATTTTATAGATACCTGTGACATTCCTAGGATATGTCCAAAAACATGAGAAGTCAGTGAACCCCAGTTTGTGGAACATTTACTTAAATGACACCAAACAGGAAACATGTCCACTTTGAAGGATTACCAGGAGCCTCTAATGCCCAAGTCCATGAGCTGCTTTCCAGAGCCACGCTACCTTCTTGCATCAGTTGATATTCTGGCCATACCTTCTCTGAAAGTTTCTATTGGAAGAGTCTTCCATGGGCTCATTATTCTTTTTGTTGAGTTTGCCCAGAAATGCAAGGACCTGATCACTCTACCAGTGCCATTCCTCAGGTTTCTGTTTGCAACCTCCAGGGGATGAGGTAATGTTTCCCCCTGGGACAAAAACCAGGCTTATTTATAGGGTGCAATGAACCAGTAAGTTTCCGAGGGCCAGTGTCCTTCTCCTGTAATGCAGCCTACTGTGTGTGCAGGCATCAATCTATGCCCACTTGCGTTACCCCTGTGGGAACTGAAGATCAGAGAACCAACATGACCACGCAGACAATCAGGCTACTGCTTTAATGTGAGTAATAAAGTCTTTCATCTCTGACCTAGGAGTCTTGTGGCATCTGTCGGCATCCAGAGAATAGCAAAAGGCCAACTAGTTACCTTCCAAGTAAGGTAAAAATGTCAGGCCTTTCGCAATTCTTGCCACTCTCTCAATATATTTTTGTGAAAATATACTCTCGTTTTTAATTTATCTCTCTGACTGCTCCTCCCTCCTCCTTCTTTCAGCTGATCATCTTCTCAGCCATCTCTGAAAAATTGATGCTCCTCAGGGCTCTGTCCACGGTCCTGCTTTACTTTCGTTTAATATGCTCACCTTGACAATCTTCCTTTTATCTATCATTTTTATTCTAATATTTGTACCCAAATGTTTTTAAGCACATATTCCAGCAAATTAATCTCTTTCTTGAGCTTCAGACTTCTTTTTTCAACTTCTTAATATATACTTTTAGTATAACATGCTCTAGACCTATCAAACTTAATTTCATTTAATGTAATCTCAATTAACTCATGTTCTTAAGTGGAAAATATTGTAGTCATCCTCAACCTCCCTGAGTATTTTATCAATCACACAGCTAAATATCTTAAGCCTTATATTTTCTTTCACAGCCATTCTACTCTCACCTGACATGATGTGTGATAATATTAACTCCTGATCAAGCTTCCTCATTTTTTCACTCTCCTGTATATTTCACACTCCCAGCTCAGGTTTGTTTCTTAAACACAGATTTGAATACATTACTGTAAATCTCTGTTTTGCTTTTAGGTCAAATAGAAATGGTCATGGAATGACAGCCCAGATGCTTCATAACGCTTCTCATTATACTTTTCCAATTTCATTTCAAATCGCTTTGACATTATTACTATGCCAACTGGTGCACATGCATCCACAAGCATGCACATACACATATCCACCCACTTTGTACTGTACACCGCACCCTCACAAGTCATGACAGTCACCTTACTATTCTTACTGTAGTCTCTTCTGTCTTCTTTGTACATGCTCCTTCTTGCAGAATTATAGCAGCCTTTTGAATAATTGCTACTCCTCCTTTAAATAATAGTAGGAGAAGCATTTCCTCTCTCTCTTAGCCTCCTTACTTGCTTCCTCAATTATTTATCTTACAATACTATATTCTCATTTTTATTATTTTCTGCACTTCCTTTCTTTTCACCAAATCTCTTACTGTTGCCTTTCAAATGTTTCCACTACTCCCATGAAATAGCAAACAAAACAATGTCTATTCTTAATCTAGTTTTAAATGGTTTCTACACTAGATTTTTACTGAACTCTAGCTCTTCCCCACATCACATAGCTTCTATCCATGCTTCCAAAGGTAGTCTATTCATTATCTCACACACCGTGTGCCTTTAGGTGGGAGATATATGAACATGCTTTCAGCTTTCCAGGACTGCTTCCACGTAACTATGCAAAAAAAAAAATTCCTTCTTTTCTTCTCTATCTGTACTTATCTTTGGCATTTACTCAAGATCTATTAACATTAACACATTAACTGAATTCTTTAATCTCTATACCAGTCTTCTTCTCCACCTTAAGTCCAGCCGTCAGCTAGATGTCTTCAAAATCCATGGAGATAATTTTATCCAAAACTTTAGCCCCATGGTTTAGTGATGCTCTCACCCGTATTTGAGCCATCCACTCCCACGGCCATAATATGTAAAAATATTTTGCCTGTAACTGTGTTACTTCTGAAATTCTGAATTGAACTGTGCACTGATCAAAAGCTTCTGCACTTTGTAAGCTTTATTTTATAATCACACTTCATCTGCTCTTTAACTTTATACTCATAATTCCTTAATCTCTCAATTTTCTTTCCCAAAACATCTGTTCTTTGCTGAGTTAGCCTAAATCCTCTGAATATTAAACTACTTTTTCACCACATCCTAAATTTCTTTCCCTTTTATCCTTAAAGGTATTCACCCAGTAAAACGGTAACATTGGCAAAAATTACTATTCATTTTCACTGGTTCAAAGCCTAGAGGGCTGAGCCCTATCTGTAGAAAATTTACATAGAGACATCACTCCAAATGTCTACCCTTCAACCACAGTTATTTTGCATAGTACTATCTGTCAGTCCTTTCATTTATCCTCACTTATCTCTCTTCCAGATATCCTCCAATAACAAATGTTCACACTTCTTCTCAACCTCTTCTTCAGTCCCTGATCTCAGAACTCTCAGCAGGCAAATGCGCCCCTTATGTCAGGATTCCACCACACTCAATCTCCACTCTATTATTTACACATTTATTGACATTTTCACCCCTCCTCACCTCGCTTCTGGTTTTTGAGAATGAGATTTACCTCTAACATTTTAATACAAATCTGCTTTGTCTTCAGCTTTCTGCAACGCCTTGATTTTTTATGAGAATTATATTTTTACGTATGCGTTATCCCTCTTTTTTCCTTCCCTCTTTCTTAATCTCTTTCCACATGCAATTTTTCATCCTATTTGCATCCTTAAAACTATCATTTCAAAAAATTACTTCCCTTGACATGAAATTACCAACTAGCTCACTCCATTTTTCCTTTATAAAGAACTATATAAACACATTGACTCTACTTCCTGACCCTCTATTTACTGTTTGGCACTTATTATTTAATCTGGTTTCCTCTTTGATTCCACTGTACATGATTGCCTACAATGCAACATGAATTGTGCATCAGGCGTATGGTTATTAAGAAAATAGATTTTGCACTGCCCTCCTGGAAGTTACCATCTCCACCCAAAATTTTAACTCAACATTTTAACTCAACATCTTTTTCTATGAATCCATTGCTTTAAAATTGTCTTTTCCCTAAAGATTGAGATATGAAATTGCTTCCTTTCTCTTATTCACCTCATCCCATGTAATCAATCACAAATTCTTGCATATCTGCATCATTGCTTAATGATTTCCTAACCTTTTATTCATACTGCCTACCACTCTCTTCATTCATCTATGATCATTACAGGGCTGCTCTAATACACCAGCCCTGTAATTCAGCTCCCTGCTTTATATCTTGTACCAAGCAAATTCAGCCTGATAAAATGGTGCATCAAAATACAAATACAGTTATGCTGCTCTTCTGTTCTAAACCATTTTTATTATTCTTTTTGGACGAAAGGGCAAATGTCAGTCTGATATGACAGTCAAAATCCTTGAAAATCTGACCCTGTTTGATTCTCTGACCTTGTATCTCACCACTTTCTGCACTGAATTTTACACTGTGTCAACAACAACTACCAGTATATCCCCGTGTGCAATATATTTTTTCTCACTTTTATATCTTTATAATCTGTGTTCTACTGCATAGCTAACAGTTCCTCCAGAAAAACCTTTCCTGACCCATCAAGCCTGAAACTAGCTCCTCTTTCTTTGTGTTCACATAATATTCTTTGCATATCTCTATACTTATACATAAATATAATATATTATATTGATCTTTATGTATGTCTGTCTCCGCAACAGGCATTGAGGTGATTGAGGCCAGAGACTATATTCTGTTCAGCTTTGTATCCCTAGAAGCTGACAGTGTTTAGCAGATAGTGTTTAATAATGGTTAAAGAAAGGAGTAAACAAATGCTACTCACCTTTTATAATATTATCTTGATCCTAAGTTATCTTAGTTCCTTGAGTGCATGAAGTGTAACCTATTTATCTTAATACTTCCACTTCTTAGCAAGTGCTTGGTATGTAATAGATTCTCAGGAAATGTTCATTCTATGAAAACTTCTTGATTAGAATTGAATGGCAATGTATGGTCACTTGGGGTATGACATGATATACAACGGAAAAGAAGTGTTACCTGTGAAAAAAAGAAGAAAAAAGAAAAGCAAGATCAGTCATCAATTGTTAACAAGTATACCAATCTGCTGGGGAACACTGACAATATAATGGAGAGGCTATGCACATGGTGGGGCAGGGACTATGTGGGAAATCTCTCTACCTTCTGAACAATTTTTCTGTGAACTTGAAACTTTTATAATAAATGAAGTCTTAAAGGAAAACATTGACAAAGGCAAATAATTTTACCTTAGGATATTAATTGCTAGAAGTCAGTATTTTAGGCCGGGGGTGGTACCTCACGCCTGTAATACCCACACTTTGGGAGGTTAAGGCTGGTGAATTGCTCAAGTCCAGAAGTTTGGGAACAGCCTGGACAACCTGGTGAAACCCTGTCTCTCCAAAAGAAAATAAATAAGTAAAATAAAATAAAATAAGAAGCCAATATTATATTCTAAAAATAACTCTATAGCTCTGATTGTACTAAAGAGAGCTTAAATAGAGCATGAGGAAATCTTCACTCAAAACAAACCCAAATTATAAAGTTGTTCTTTTAGGGGATCATTTTTAGATAGATTGATGCCAGTTATGTGTTTGATTTTCTTTAAGACAACCCTAGCACTTTCTACCATTTCTAAACCAAATCTGTTCACCATCATCAACACATATGCATCCACCATGACAAACAACAATAAAGTTAAAGACAAAATTTGCACCAATCTTGATAAAAACTCATTGTAGCAGCAGTAGACTCTTACAAGCTGATCGCTGTGGGAAGCTTGAGTGTACATGGCTGCTATGATTCTGAAACCTAGAAGTGTGTCATTAGCTGCCACAACACTGACAAACAATAGCAATGTACCGATTTTCCTCAACCTCTGCAAAGAGTAGCTAGTGATTGTCAGGATTGTATTTCTGATGGACAAACAATTTATTTTAATCTGGGATGTATTTGATAAAAGCAAAAAAGAAGCAGCATTTTATTTATTGTATTGCTTTTTGAGCAAGTACTAAAGGATCCAAACAAATAAGTAAGGATCTAATGTTGAAAAGGCACCACATTATATGTTCTAAATGGTATTAGAGACAGAAGTCAGTTACTAACTGTGAAGAAATCCAAACTGATTACTGGAAAACTGACTTGGGAGCAAGAGAAACTGGATTCTGAAACAGAATCTACCATTATTTAACTCTATTGACATGGAACAAATCCATTTAAATTTCTGAGCCTCATTTTTTTTCCTTGTGCATAAAGAGTTGAGCCAATGGCTTTCTCAATTGTATTTCAAATATCACATTTCATAAATTTCAAGAAAAACCTGGAAAAAGTTGCCTACTCTCTTATCATTGGGCTCCGTAATATTTTCTCCTCATGGGAATTACGGAAGTATAGATGGAGAGATAAAGAAAAGGTGGACTACTGTTATTAACCTGTTTAATAAAGCATTTAAATAATCAAAGGTCTTTTGCATCCCCACATTGGGTTATGGGAAGAGCTGATCTGCACTGATTTTATTTCAGTGTGAATAAACAGATAGCCTAGTCAAGAACTCGTGGCTGTGATGGGCCTGGAAGGGAAAATGTAGTACAGTTACAATCAGTGCCATAGACAACTCGGGGCAAAGAATTTCATATCTTCTGTCACTTTGTCCATTTCAACCTTATGTCTTGTGCCCATCACTTGGTAAAAAAATTTGGTTTTATTTCAAGTGTGGTAGAATATTATTGAAATTATAAGCAGGAGAAGTTTATAATTTTGTTGGTTTTAAAAGTCACCCTGATATTGGAAGTTAGCCATGCCTGGTTAAAGAATGAGCAGTGAAGTGAAAAGTAGGGTAAAGAGTAGGCTTAGAGTAGGGTAGTTTCCATGAGATGAAAAAAAAGGACTAATTTTGGATAAATATTTAAGGTACAACATTAGGTTTATTCTCAGTTTGTCCTCTTAATCCTCCAAACTTGTTCATCCTTCTCTGCAGCACTCAACAGTTAGGAGGCTGATCATCCAGACTGTGTCACCCATGCTCCCTTTCCAGGTGACTTCTAGTTGGATTTGGCCAACAGGACTTGCTAGCAGTAAATTGGAAGGTTCAAAGATATTTCTTTTTTCACATTCTTCCTACTTCAGGCCTGAACTTCTGAGTTTCTGCATCTTTTCAAGAGTATAATTCCTCTTGCATGGGCTCTTTTTCACTTCCTTGGGTATTTCTGACTCTTGCAACACTCCTTTTTCCCTTTGCAATGGTATGAATGTTTATGTCCCCACAAAATTCTTACGGTGAAATCTTAGAGCAAGGTGATAGTATTAGGTGGTGGGGACTTTGGGAGGTGATTAGGTCAGGAGGTATTCTCATTAAAAGGATTAGTGCACTTATAAAAGGGACCCTAGAGAGCTCTTTGCCATCTTTCCACCTTGTTAGGATATGACAAGATGGCAGTCAGCAACTCGGAAGAGGGCCTTCACCAGACCCCAACCATGCTGGCACCCTGATCTCAGACCTCCAGCCTCCAGAACTATGAAAAATAAATTTCGTTGTTTATAAGCCACAAGTCTATGTTAATTTGTTATAGCAGCCCAATGAAGACTGACTAAGATACTCATTATCCCTTCAGCCCCTGGGACATTCTCAGCTTTCTACTATTGCTAGTCTCTGGTTGCCTCACCACTCCTTATTTTATCCATAATTCTGCTCACTTCACTGTGAGTAGTCCTTTCATTGAAGTATTTTTATTTGAACCATTTGTGTTGAATTCTGTTTTCTCTGGTGACTCTGAATAAATGAACAGCCAGTGCTTGCTGATGTGGCAGATGTGGAGAAGTGACGAAAAGTGAAGCATCAAGGTCAACTCTCACATTTCAGGCTGAAGCAGTTGGGTGCACAGGGTTGCATTGAATGCAGTGAAGAGGACTGAGAAAGAAATGATTCACTTGTGAAACCAATATACCATCATATAACAGTATACCTATCCCTAATATGTGCCCGATGAATAGCCACATGAGCCCAAGACACTGATAGCTGAAGACTGTATCACCCAGAGTTATGCTAAGTTTCGGAAGAATCATGATATGAGTTTTTTTTTAGTACTACAGCAACTAATACATATGTGTACTTTTCTGCTTTTTTATTTATTGCATTATTTTATCACATGATCTGAAGAATATTAGAAAACACATGAATTAAGCATTTGATAAAACATGTCAAAAGAAAATACCAAATAAATTTTAATTTCAATTATGTAAAGTAAAAATAATTGTAGCACATGACTCAGGGTAAGGGGAAGTGTAAAATTATTGCCAAACACAAAAGTTGAGAAGAATAGATGCATCTTCACTCAGAAGAAATTTAGTTTAATAAGAATCTAATGAATCCCACACATCTCCAAAATAATAACAAGTAGAGATAGGGTCTTATTATTTCAGATAAAACATTTACTAATATTTAACTACATTCGGGAGATAGATCTAAGAACTCCTAGAAACATTTGCTTTACTTCCCAAGGGATAGGAACATAATTATTAAAATTCCTTATAATAAAGTGTTATGTGATTTAATCAGAAACCTCATAGAGAAAGTTATCTTAATCTAACTACTCCAGTTTTTTTTTTTTTTTTTTTTTTTTTTTTTTTTTTTTTTTTTTTTTTTTTTTTTTTGTCTGACTCAATGTTTGTTAAAACATTTCTATCACCCCTTACTTTTTGGACATTATTATCCAAAATGGTCTAGATTTCCTAACTTCCACATATAACTAGTGATTTTTTTGTGTCCTAACAATTAATACTTACATAAATAGAACTAAGATAATATTATAGGAGAGTACTGAAAAAGTATGTTCTACAGAGACTTGAAAGAGTTAATCAATCTCCAAATATATATTTCTTAATTCCACATTTTATCTGATTTCTAAGGTTTCAACACAAACTTTACCATCTAATTAACATCTTATCAGGGGACCAGTCTAGCTTGAAAGTCTGGATGCCAACTGAGAGCACTGTATTATCCTGGGAAGTGGTCTGTAGACTTGGTAAATATATGAAAATCAGTTGATAGTCATGTCACAGCTACTCCCCCTCTAAGTCCCATAATTTCACAAAGGCAGAGAATCTACGAGTACCACTCAACCTGACAACTACTGCCAACTTCATTTCCAGAAGGCTTTTGTATTTCGTAAGTTGCTTAGTCAATTGGAATTATAATTATGTCATTGAGGTGGAAATTACTGTAAACTATTTGATCAGTAAACTGATAGTTTACTATTTGATTACTGTAAACTATTTGCATGAAAATATTTGTTGGGTTTTTTGTTTTATAAATATATGCCCAATTCTATTATACTCATCAAAAGTGGTCAGAGGCTGGAGAATAATACACGGTATTTTGAGAAATTTTAAAATTTTATGGCTCCTTTCCTGTTTATTTCTTTCCCTCGGGCATTATCCAAGAATTTTAAAAAGCGGATACCAAAATATAAGCAGAATTCCACACAGAAAACAGAATTCTTTTAGCTCAGATTATTGCCTTCTTGTTATTTGAGTTCCCAGCTGGGTCAATAATGGTCCTTTTGGGGAATGCTCAATATTTTCCCATTTGAAGTCAAGTAAGTTAGGAAACCAGCGCCATCAGAAGCCTCAATTCTTTTTTCTGCCCTTCAAATGTTGTGACTTTGCATGGGCTTTCCTGAGCTGATTAACGACAGGTGTGACTGGGAGAAGTAATTATAGGGAGTGACGGGAAGTTTAAGACTTTGGGGATAAAAGTGAACGATATGAACATGAAAGTTTTAGTGATGAAGTCAACTTCTGACAGGCACAACATGATCATTATGGAAATTTTGAAAGAGAATAAAGATCTAAAAAGTACGTTTGAAATGGAAGAACATAATTTAATCATTAGCCTCTTTACTATGGAGACTAAAGGCATATCCTGTGTTGAAAGCATTTGTGACTTGGAGGGCTAATTATTCATACCCCTACAATTTTATTCTATTTCATGCCTAAGTTCTTTGTATACTTTCATGGACTGTGCAATTTTCTCTGGTATTGAGGTTGCGTGGATGGCTACTCACATGGACTGGAAATTCTAAATAGAAACCACAAGTCAGTTAATTTTATACCAATCTCTTGTAGGCATCAAATCAGCTCATATGAAGAAGCCCTAAGTGACAAAGGACACTTCCAAGCATCTGCTGACTTTCTTCTTGGTTGGTCCTTCGATAGCACTGAAAATTTAATTAAACTGTAAATATATGGAGAGCAAGGATCATATTTTATATACTGCACCTCAGATAGCATCTAGCTCTGTGTTTCACCAATAATAGCTTTAAAATGAATATATATAATGAGTAACAAGTAAGATTATATATTTTTTGGAAGAAGATTTAAGAAAGGACTGAGTGAGGATATCTGAGCATGGACTTCAGAAAACAGAGTTTAAATAATGTCAAAATAAGTTTATTTATTTTAATTTGCCAAGGACAGAGTTACTTCTTATCTATTACATCCATAAAACTATTTGTGCTTCCATAAGAATCATTTTCCACTGATGTAAACTAACAAGAACATAGGATATCAAATTTAATTTTTCCCTAGAAGTAATACATATTGAGAAACAACAACCAAAAAGGCAGGGAAATAATAATGTTTTGGTAAGTCTTTTTTTCTGGAGAGAGTCAGGTAATTTTCAGGGAATAAATTTACTGACACTGAACTTCAGTTATTTATGGCATACACCATTTCATAGCTAATGACAAGTGACTTTCTTTTATCAGACTCTCTGATTATTCTATTTGCTTTTGCTCATTCTGTTATAATCTGCTGTTTATACCACAAACATTGGTAGATGCTATGAAATGGTATATCCCATAAAGAACTGAAGTTCAATGTCAGCAAGTTTGTTCCCTGAAAATTACCTCTCTTCAGAAAAAGAGGCTCTTATTAAAGTCTAATGATTTAGACTAATTCCCACTTAGATTAATTCCCATTCCTTGAATTAATAACTCTTCTCACTTTTAACCCATGAATTTAGGTGGGACTTTGCTCCTAACTCAAAAAGTAAAGAATGCGAGTCAAGCCTGGCCAGCCAGCCCATTGCATTCCAAAGTCTTCAATTTTTGGGTCAAGCATGTAATCAAATCCAAGCCACTGGAACATGGTTTTGGAAATAGTTTGAAATAATCACAGGCTGAACCCACAATCAACCAATACTGCTGACACTAGGCAACTCATAACCAGGAAAAACAAAGTTCTGATCACATCGTTTGAACCCTGATTCCAACTGTGCCTGAAATTTGAGCTACTCTATCCTTATCCAGTTTTATGAACCATAGATTTTCTTTTATTTCTCAGTCAAAGCTGAGCTGGATTTTCTATCAAGTGCACCTGAAAGTGTCCTGACACTCTCTTGCTCAAAGACAACGTGGCATGTAGTTGTCTGTTTCTAACCAACGCCAACAACCTATGTCAGCTGCAGATATGGCTGGATGACCATAATATTCTGAGTGAAGGGTCTCCCAGAATCAAGTACGATCTATCATTCCCTTGTGGATAGAGTCTCAAGAGAAGGAGGCTGCATATCATTTTTGCTGTCTGCCACAAATTAGATCTAGATGAGAAACAGCTCTCTTGCTTCAATGTTAATAACACTCCTCCACAGCTGACAAATCTGTCTATTATCTTTAGCAAGGTTAGCAAGCAGTGAGTGAATTGGTGGTAGTCCCAAACAAGAGTGGTTTGAGAAATTCTAAGCTGGCTGAAGGTTGTAGGCTTTCCAAAAGAGAAAACTCAAGATCATTCAGCCAGGGGAGACAAAATTCACAGGAGAAGATCTAGAGAAAGTGACAGTCAACATTGCCTCTTAACAGAACGCCCCATGATCATAGATCATGTGTAAACTAAACAGGGGACATTTTGTAATATCCATTGTTAGGTCAAGTGGTAATGCAAGACACGCCAAATTAAAACTTGGTCCTGAGAGCTTCCAGAAATCTGCAAGTTTATACAATCATCAACTGAAAATCAAATCCCTATCTCCTGCCCCATACAGAGTTCCACTCAGAAATATTTTTTCTTTTCTTTTCTTTCTTTCCTTTCTTTTTTTTTTTTTTTTTTTTTTTTTTTTTTTTTTTTTGAGGCCAGGGATAAAAATTGGAGACAGTCAGTGTGTAGTCCAGTAACATAGCAGTACATTTCAGCCAGTGGCAGAGACTGCCAGGCACGGTCGGATAGGTACGTTGTGATAAACGAAATGGAATATGAAAGAGGGGCAGGGACTAACTTATAGATTTTAAATCTTGGAGCCAGGTATTACTGAAAGAATTTGGTAAAAATCAAGTTCAAGAACAAAACCATCCAAAAGAAAAACCAATTCAAACCGCTAAGATGTGGAAAGCTGGTGAGGGCTAGTGAAAGGCAGATCCATAAGGTTCTTAAATATGGATGCAAATAATATTTGAAGGAGAATCTGAGACTGCACCCATGCTCTGGAAACAACCAGTAAGCTTATGCAACTACCCTGATCTCTAGATCATTCTTCTTTGGTTAGAATTAAAACTACATCATTATTTTAACTCACAGCTTTTCTATATATTTTTAATGAGTGTATTCACAGAAGAGTATGAAATGTGCTCTTGCAAAATGAGCCACTCAGCTAGTTTCTGAAGAGTTAATGTTTAATAGTAGCATCCGCATTGCTACTATATATTCTTCAATTGCTAATGTTGTGATTTCTATCAGAAATACTTCATTCATGTCATCTGTTCAGCAGTCCATGGTGAAATGAAGAAAAGTAATAGCAACTAGGTTGTCAAAAAGCTGTGTATTGAATTTAAAAGAGAACGCAGGATTCTGAGATTATGTTATTCCGACATTTTAGTGTTAAAAGTTATTTTCTTTTGCGTAATAATACTGATAAAAATTGTAGTTGTTGTCATAATAGTCTTTGCTCTGTAAAATAAAAGCTGATTACACTGTACTGATTTCCAACTTTTATACACATGCAACAAAACACAACACAAACATATACAAAGCAAAATCCAAATCTATTCAAGAGAACTCAATGGTATCACAGGGGAAAAAAGGTTCAAAATTAGGGATTTGAATTATTCTATGTGAAGTTATTAATAATATTTTGAAGTGCAATTGACAGTCACCTAGAAGGTCAAAAACAATTGTTTGAAACAGATTTCTCCAAATCAAGTGAAATAAATCTCCCCCAATCCCCATATCACGTCATAATGTATATTGAAACTGATGTTGCATAAACAATATATTCAACTGGCAGGTTGTGAATACATTCAGAAAGTTATTGATAACCTTTCATCATGATTTTCTAACTTTGTTTTGCTCTACCACTCCTGAGTTATAAGCTCATCAACAACTCATTGAAAAACTGATATATATAGAGTGAGTGAAAAAAAATGATGTATATCTAGTTCATCCAGTTGGTAAGAAGCAACTTCTCTGTATACTACTTTTGACACAAATTTATAGGCCATGTTGAACACTCTCTTTTTATAAATATTCTTTTGTTACTACATATACTGGTGTTTGATTTACAAATATTTATGAGAATGATTTGAGAATTTGAAAAGTGAACATAAAAACATATTAAATATACTTTAAGATAAAATATAATTTTGTTTTTAATTCTCAAAAACAATAAATGACAACGTAAAACATTCTATATAGATGATATCTAAACATGTGTAAGAAAAATAAAATAGATCAATTTTTTTCTTAGCCAGATATGTTTGATTTAAGTAGACATAACTTACGTACATTATATTTGTAATGTTTGGTGTTTTTATGATCCAAATTAAAAAGCACATTTTAAAATTTACTTTTGACACCTTGTAGTGCAAGAAAATAAATAAATACTCAAAAATATATGTATAATGAGGTATATTAGAAGACACAGACCGAAGACACTCCCATTAGCCAAATCTGGAACAATTAGAGCATGATAATAACCAAAAATAAAATGCTGATTGTAATGGATTGCAATCCTTAGAATAATATAAATATCCTTGGATCTAGACAAAATAAGTAAATAAAATAAATAAATAAGAGATGGTACTTCGTTACAGAAGAATTTTGATTAACAAATGTAGAAAAAAATGATGTAAACAGAAAATCACTATTTGGAAAGCACATATCACCAAATAGTGATGATTTTGAATTTATGTTTAGAATATTTACAATCACCAATAGATGCTAAAATTACTGAGTGAAAGCAAAATGATGAACAAGTATTTGCATAGTCCCAAAGTATCTCTTCACAAATCACTTATTCGTTACAACAGGAAAAACAACTTTATAGTAGAGAAATCTGGCAGAAACCACCCTCACCAAAGAGTCAAGTTTTACTACAAGTAATGGAACGTGCTAATATTAAGAACCACTGAGATATGAAACAGCAAGGACTAAACATCACTTCCATTATATTATTGCCAAAAAATGCCTACCATGATTTTCATCACAAGGAAACCTCACACAAGTGAAAATTGAGGGATGTTCAACTAAATATCTTTTTCAGTACTCTTCAAACATGAAAGGTTCTCAAAGATAGATTGAAGAAATGTCATAGATGAGAGGGAACTAAGGTGATAGTTAAATGCAATATGTGACCTAGACTAGACTTTGAACCAGAAATTGAACATTTTTTGCACAATTGGTAATATTTGAAGAAAGTTTGTAGATTAGTTAACAGCATCATATCAATATTAATTTCTTGGTTGGATAGCTGTAGTATAGTGACATAAGATGTTAATATCTGGAGGTGTTGGGTAAAGGGTACTGCCAGTGAAAAACACACACAGTGCTATTTTTCTATTCTCTCACTGAACAATAATCAATAAAATACTTCTATGACCAAATGTGTGGGGATTTCTCCCAACTAACAAGCAATTAATCAATTTTGCAACAGACATCAGGTGGACGTCCTCTAATTCAATTCCATTTTGACACTATCTACCTGGGTATAGCATCAGATCCCACCAGTGGAGGGCTTAGTCCTGCACTTCCAACGCCAATTGCAAGCCCCTGGTTGTTTTACCTGTGCTTTGGACTAACTGGCTATAAATTAGGGATTTCATGACTCTTTCTTTTGTTTGATTCATTTGCTAGAGTGGCTCACAAAACTCAGGGAAACACTTAATTATGTGTACTGGTTTATTATAAAGAATATTACAAAGGATACAAGTGAAGAGATGCATAGGGCAAAGTATGGGAGAAAGACCACAGACTTCACACACAAGGTATGGGAGAGCTTCCATGCTTTCTCCTCTCATACCACCTTCCAGGAACCTCCATGTGTCCAGTTATTCATAAGCTCTCCATACCAACCCTCTTGGGCCTAATGGAGATTTCACTGGATAAGCATGATTGAAGTGTGAACTGTGTAGAAATGTGATTGGACAAACGAGGAATAATCTAATACTAGTAGACTGAATGGGAAAACCCAGCAAGGCCTATCTGTTCAGATTCTTCTTGGCCTCTGCGCAACATTTCTTCCTCCAGGGTATGAAGCAGGACCACTTCTGAAATGAAGGTCTTATGATCTGCAATCAGACAAGATAGGTCAGAGAATGTCCTTATGGCCAGCTCCAAGACAGAAAAGAAGGGGAGGCGTCTTGCCTTGGGAAGAAAAAGTAGCAGGTGAAAGGAGAGAAGGAGAGGAATAGAGAGAGATTCTGCTTTCTGAGGTCTAAATTGTCCCATGGGAGTTGTTAGCTAGGAACCATGGATGAAAACCAATATACATATCGTAATGTCACAGGTACACAGGAATTCATTGTACTCTTTCTGCAACTTGTTGTTAGTCAATTGCAAATTGAAAATAAAATAATAAAAATGATTTGTTAAAGTTTTTGTAAATTTTTAAGAAAGTTCATCCAGAGCTCCATGGGAACATCATACTTAAGGACCTTAATAGGAATTTAGAGAAAGGAGCTGTCTTGTTCGCCTGGAGAATCCCATGCCCTGCCTACTCCCCGGTCTTTGCTGCTTCTCCCTGAACACAGCTGAGACCGATTCGTCCTCTGCAAGATCCCCACAGACCATGTCTTTAGAACCAAATCTTACTTTAGACAGGAAGGTGGTACAGAACTCTAATCGCCACAATCAGTTTTAGCCACATGTGAATGGTATTGCTAGTTCAGTCCTGACCTTGTACCCTAGTTCCAGTAAGACAGTGTCTGCTTTGTCCTACTAAACTTCTCTAGGTGACCATTTTAGTTCTTCTGTCCTTTTAGCACTATAGTCCTTCCTTCCTCTTGCACTGTCACCTATTTTTAAATGATAGACCTCCCAGATGCCAAATACTTGTCATCATGTCTGTGCAGACATGATTCCTCTGAAATCCTTATCTCTTATGCCATCTCCATTACCTCACAGTAACTCTCACCAAGAACCAGCTCCTTGTTTGCATTTTAGGTTATTCCTTGTCTATCTTCCAGAATCTATGGATGTATGCCATCATAAACTTCCTGTAGTATATTAATTTCCCCAGCTCATGCCTTATCCCAGCAAGTAGCCTGAATATGGCTACAAAGCGTGCCCAGCCAAGCTTTAGTGCTTCACCCACTGCCTTCACATGGGTGCTATGGTTCTTCTTACATACCCAAAGTGCCTCCAACAACCTAGAAGATGACAATAGGCATCATGAACTACCCGCCCAAGAGGAGCCATTCTAATAGGGACTGGGGAGGGATTTTGAGGCTATAATGTTCAGGGTTGCTTTTTGTGGCCACGCTATGAAAAAGGTAGCTGCTATCAGGGGAATAGAAACTAAAATTAGATAACTCAGCAAACATAATCAGGAACAGAGGGTGCTATTTCCTAATTTTGTTCTCAAAAAAGATCTACACTGCATTTTTTTTAATATGGAAATTTTACTTGATGAATTGAACCTTGTCTGTTTGGACTAATTATAAAGAACTTGAAGGGCCATGACACACTGTAATTTGTGCTTTTTCTAAGTTGTAGACCTTATAATGCACATAAATGAAATTGACTGCCCATCCCCTGCATTTCAGCATGATTTTATTGTTCTCTAATACAAACATGTGTGCAGCAGCACTCATGAGGAATGTGAGAGGCAACATGTTGCTCAGACATAGGTCACTGCAATTTAAATGCCCTAATTGTTTATTCTAGGTGTATATTCGAGATTACAAAATTGACTTTTTTCTCATTATATGAGTTGTGAATGGCAAAGACTTTATGCTTAGCTGTATTTTATTTTTTCTTATTTCTACTTACGATTTTTTTTCAAGTTGACTTAGTTTTTTTCCAGGGGTAAAGGTTTCAATAATTTGAGAGAAGCTTCATCCTGTGCCGCTGCGTTGTTCAATGGAGTAGCCACATTTAAATAACCACAGGTGGCTATTTAAATTAAAATTTAAACAAATTAAAATTAGAGAGAGTTAAAAATTCAATTCCTTATTTACACTAGACACATTTTAAATATTCAATAGCCACATGCGCCTAGTGGCTACTGTATTGTGAGTGCATTTCTGTGATGGAGAAAGTTCTCTTGAACAGCATGTAAATCTAAAGCATAAAGAATTTTAGAGGCTTTCTGATGGTAATATGTATGAAATATATAAATGATATCACAGAGAAATGGGTAACTCTCAAAAAGATGTGATAACATCATACTGAAAAGCAGGAGAGGTTATAGAATGCTAAATGCACATTTTTTCCTTAATAAAAATATTCATGACCTTATGAATTGAATTATGCTAAATTTCTATATAATGTTGTATGCTATTGTGAGATGATTTTCTCTGCAATGATATTAGTCAAAAGCATATTTTTTGCTATAAGTTTTAAACATCAAATCACAATTTTCTTCGGACTCATTAGCAGCCCACAGTAGCTTGAAAAATGTAAGATATCTGTCTTACAAAATTGCAGTCTAACATATAATGCCTCATTTAGAAAAATATATCCAGACTGTTTCATACAAATTTGTGTAGGTCAATTTTCAAACCTTTTCAAGTGTTAAATCCCATATAGTACTGAATTAAATCAGATTTAAAAGAAATAGCTATAACAATAATAATATCCATTTACATGATCTCAATATGTAGAAAGAATTTGTTTTGCCCACACATAGCTTAAAATGTTAAACACATTGAAGATGAAAAGTATAGCAATTAAAATAGATGTAAAGCTGGGAATTTTTTAAAAAGTATGTATAGTCATACCATGATTTTACTAGAGAAAAATCACTTTGATTCTTTCATACTACTTCTCACATAATTTTAACTTTGTAAAACAAAAATGCTGGGCAAGCTAATGGAGAGTTCTCCTGAAAAGAACCACAAAGGTGACTAACACACAGAAATGTCCTTTGAGAAACTCACAGTTGGCTGATGTAGGCAGACATGCACACAAAAGTAGGATGCTTGATACAATTTAGTCTCTTCAGCAGCAGTGGTAGATCATTTATAAAAGTGGCTGACTAGACAGTCTAACAGTTTGCCTATTTTGACTGGCTGCAGTTGTCAGGTTTATGCTAAGAGTTGGCCAGTCATGCCTAATATGTCATACCTCAACTTCAGATACAAAATTTCTGAAGTGGGGGATGATGGTACAATTTTCACATGCCTTGACCCTGCTATAAGCTCTGGCTTCCAAAACTTTCATTTATATGTCTTTGTCATTGCAATGGTACCTTTTCATAAGTAGAACTTTTCATATATTCTAGTAAGCGTTTTTCTTCAAACCCTCAATTGCTTCATGCATCTCATTAATTAGTCATTTAGTTTCTCATTGATGTGGATCAGTCCCACTGAACACTCCTCAAGAAGAATTGGTACTTCCTTCCTTAACCATTCTATTGCAACTGTTAAAGATCACAAGTATGGTATTCTGTATTGCATTTATTTGTTTAAAAGCCTGTCTCCCATACTAGATAATATTTTATGGCAAGAAATTATGTCTTAGTAACTTTGTCCCTCAAGTTTTTCAGTCCTAAATCTTTGTTGAACAACAAATAAATAAATAGGCTGCTACGAATAACTTATTATTTTTTCAATTATGTTATTTCCTGAAGGAAACCTTCACTGTCTCACCTAAACTAAATTCTCCTGTATGTCTCTTTTGTGGTACTTATCAAAATATAGATAACACTTTTATAAATTGAGGAATTTATTAATGTTTGTTTCCTACCTTGAAAATAGGTCCTTGAAAACACAGACCCCATCTGCTGGATGGAATAGCAGAACAGTTAGTTAAGGTTATTATGTGGAAAGTCGAAATAAATAAGAACAGAGCAGAAAGATCACAACTGGGATTGGAGGTTTGGTCCTCACCTAGTTTGAGTGATATTTATAGCATTGAAATTAAATGACTATGTGTACAGAGTGAAAAAAGAGGATCAAGGAACCAGTGCTGGAGGTTTGGGTGACAGCCATATTTAAGAAATGAAGAAAGAAAAACAAATGAAGGAAAGAAGTGGAAACAGTGACCAATGGGAGGAGAATTAGAAAATGCAGAGTGGTGAAAGGTAAGGAAAAAAGACTTTCAAGGAAGGGGGGTTTAATGACACCGCATGCCATAAACAGGTCGATTAGCACAAGAAAATAGTAATGAAATGTGAACATTCTAGGTGATACTTGAGAAATTAATTTCAATAGTGCAGTGGGAGTTTAACCCCACATAGAGAGATTTATAAGAGATGGATTCTTCAAAGCAGCAGTTTTGGAGTACACGTAATATTAAAGGAATTGGGCAGTCAGTGGAAATAAAACATTACAGTACTTTAGTAAGAAATGAGATCAAGTTTGAAGTCAAATCTGTGGACTTAAATCAGTCACTCCTGCTATGGGAAGGAGAGTTGAGTTATTTCTACCTTAACAAATAGCATATTACATATGTGCCAGGTGTGAATAAAAATTCTGATTTTCTGCAAACTTATTTTAAACTATAAGCAATATAGCATATGTAATAAAATAGAAAATAAAAGTTTGATATTTATTAGCAAGTACAGTCTTTTGTCCAATCAAATATTATAGAAAAATCTAATATTACCTTTGAAATACCCACAAGACAAATATTAATACTTAATACATGTACATTTTAAAAGTACGTATTTGCCTGAATAGTTTTTAAAATGAAAACAAAAGTATTGGGATTTTCTGTTTTGTTTGTTTGTTTTTTTACTATTTGGTATATTCAATAGACATTACCCATTCACTCAAGAATTTATTGCAAGCTTATTTTGAACCAGGTATTGCTCCAGGTGTTTTCATGTTTTCCCTAGGGGCAATTGTTCAGTATTTGTTAATTCATCGGTCACAACAACATTACACATAAAATACAACTACTGCAAATTAGAAGAATCGATTCTATTTCATTTGTAGGTTGACATGTTTCCCTCATTTGGCTAGAACTCTTTAAAGAAAAAGATATGTTATCTTCATTTTGTATTCTCAGCATACGGTCTGGTGCCTGGAGCAAAATAGCTCCTCAGTCAGTGTTAGTGAGTAAGAGAACAAACAGGCAAAATAAAGTAAAAATGTTAGGTTTTCTGTTTCAATTGAAGGTCCATCCAGAAAACACATGGTTTCTGCAAATAGCAATTTCACAGTTTACCAACTTCAGAAGTGAAAAACCAGGAACACTGAAGGGTGAACCAACCACAGAATGCACCAATAAGTATGTTCATGAAACGTAATTGTCTTTGTATTGATTGGAAATTTTGTGAGTGCTTTTGGGTTAGGGATGGGGGAAAAGGAGGCAGGTCAACTAGACAGTAAGTGGCCTTTGGATGGTTAAAGAAACACATTCTTCATAGAAATCCCTTTGTACTGTAGATACAGACCTTCTGTCCTCCCATTAAAAAAAAAAACGGAGGTGAAGTTGTCATTTGAAGGAGCTTGAAGCTACTGCTTATATCACATGCTGGCTAATGTCCTCCAGATTTCATTGGTTACCTCCTCGAATTATTCTTCTGATGCTCTCCTTTTTGCTACACATTCTGTTTTCCCAGGTTTCAAAATCACCCTTCTTACACACCTCTTTAAAGTCAAAGGTCTTTTTTACTTCAATTTCAAACACCATCCCAATACTTCCTTCCAAGATTTACTGAAAGAGTATGTCCTCTGAGAACTAAGAGAACTGAAATCTTCACATACAGATGTTAATGCGCTAAACACAATTTTAAATGTAGTTTAAAGATAACTTGATGTCATTTCTGAGATGTTTGGCTTCCTCAGTATTTGTGCCTGGAATTGTATGTGTCACATTCATGTATAATACACTGTGATTTAATTTAAAAATTTCAGAAGGACAGGTATTGCCTTGTCCTTATTTTCACAGTCCTCAATACAGATGATGAATATGCATCTATTCAGTCATAAATTCACAGCTTCCAATGAATACCTGTGTGACCCATGCAGTTTAACCTCCATGCAGTTTAAAGTCTATGCTGAAAAATAGATATTAACTGTTGTAACTATATCATTTATTTGACAAAGAGATACTTTTGTGAATGGTAAATAATACCAAGTACTCTAGTAAAACCGGCATAAAGCTGGACTGTTCAAGATAATCCAGGACATATATGGTCACCCTACTAGTAATAGTGTCTAACATTACTAAATGAGAAAACACCCAGAAAACACTTAGACTTAGAAATTAGAACTATAGGTACTCAATAGGTGTTAGAATATTATTAATATTTGTATATATTATTATTGGCTTAGAAAAACCCTTGAGGCCACTGTTGATCTATACTAAGAGTCACTCTATTGAGACAATTAGACAATTCAGGACAGTGTAATTATTAGTCCATTTTTGTTTCTTTTACATTTTTTGACAGCATATTTCAAAGTTAAACAATTCTCATCATCAATACATTTCTATCATCTGAATGCAGTGAATAAAATATTTTAATGAACTAAAAAACTGTTTGTTAGAATTCTGTCCTTGTTGTGGATTTAGAAGAGCTGTTCAATTTTTTGAATGAGCCTGAAAGATTATTTTGAAATGTTTCTCAGTCTCCCATTTTAAAAGCAGAATCATTTTAATTCCTTTAATTTCTCCTCCTGAGTATAATTTTCCAGCTTTCTCATTTATGTGACTCTCCAGTGAATCCTACACAAAGTTCATTAAGCTCCTTAAGGACCTCAAATTGGACAGTATCCTTATCTAATAACACCAAAATATTGAGTACAGCAAGAGGATAACACTGAAATTGCTATATGCTAATTTGGCATTCTAGTAAAGCATTTCCATAAGTATATTGAGTATCATGCTTTATTTGTTACTGTGTATGGAAATAAATACAGCTCTTGTCTCTGAAGAGTTTACAATAATAAAACAAAAAAAACTACAGCCTTCTTTAGGTCATTAAGATCTTTACTGTGTTGTAGACGCTGGACTGAAAGCTCTGCAAGGACCCAGATCTTGTTTGTTTTATATTATTACTGTATAACAAGCTCTTATCCAAGACACAACATGGCCTGCTAGCAAATATTTGCTAAATAAATGAATGAGAAGATGAAAAAATGAATAGAACACAGATGAGAGAATACTAAATAAATGTAGTGAATCGTATATTAAAGTTATGTACAAATAGAAATATCAGATGCTAACATCTATTAATCATTTAATCAAGAAATATTTATTGAACACCTCTCCTGCTAAACACTAAAAATATAAAAGAAAACTAAGATACTGTTGTTGCTCAATTATTAACATAGAAAAAATTATAGATTAGATAAAATGATAGCAAATAATCTCATATATGTGAAAAGAATAATGCAATATGAACAATCAAATTCAGCCCATAATTACAAAGTTAATTTAATAATAAGAAATTAATTTTTAGGTCATTATGCTGCTAATTAAAAGTGAAAAATTAATCATGGCAGTACTTGATAAAAAGTCTTTTGATAATACCCAAATATTTCTGGTATTTGTGTTAGCAAAATGGAAATAAATTATTCTTAGCACACACAGTTTAAATTAGAAATACTAATAGAGATTATTCTAAAAGGATGAGTCATTAGAAAATGTCCCACTCAAACCAGAAACAAAGCCTCTACATTGCACTATGTTTCAACCATCTGGAAGTTATTATTTTTTTAAGGAAACAACAAGTTTATAGATACTAGAAAGGAAGAGATGCAATGATAATTGTGTGTGTATGTGTGTGTGTGTGTGTGTGTGTGTGTGTCTCTGAGAGAGAGAGTGACTATGCAGAGATAGTCATCAAAATGTCCATAATTACTATCTTGAAGAAGATGAAACTGCAGGGGCTATCATTCTGTTTACAATTTTGTATTTGGGATGATGGGGGTGGTTGTAGCTTTGTATTAAAAAAACACATCCCTTACCACATGGACCTGCGCTGAAGAAGAAAAAGGTAACTATAACCAAATAACCCGCATTGTAATACGTAACATGATAGGAACCCTTACGAAGAGAACATGGGAGGAAATAACCAATGGAATGTTAGGACATATCTTGGAGACAAAAGAAATGTTTTCAAGAATGTAAAAATAATGTGTGAAATTAAGGAATATAAAAACATGATTTATTCTGCAAGAGCAAACAATTCTATATGGTTAAGAGTATCGAGTATGGGGGAAGAAGAGAAGGAAGACAGAGTAATATATTTGAAAAGGGGGATTTGGCCAGATTGTAAAACTTGCCTATTATGCCAAACAGATTAGGCTTAACTTCATACCAGTGGTAACCATACATTTTTTTCATGTATACGTAAATGAATTGTTAAAAACTATTTATTCTTTGCAATATGGCTATATTAGATACAGTCTAGCTTAATCTTTAATTCACATAAACTCACTTCTGAGTGAGTAAGGTAAGTAGGTACTTAGACAGATAGGTAGGTATGTAGGTGGATAGATAAACAGTCAGACAGATGGATTAGAAAAAAATGTATTACCTGGCTAAAATAAGGAATTGCCCCTTCAAAATTCCTGAACAAAAGAAGAAGCTCTTTTCACTTTGCTTTCAGGGAAATCACTCTTAGAAGCTATAAATCTTGAAATGTCCCTTTGTTTATGACCCTGGAGATGTTTTTACCTGGGAAATGCAGAAAATATCATCCTGGTGGATGACAAAAATAGACAAGGATAATTATGAAAGGAGTTTTGGGAAAGGAGACCTGTAGAAAGCAAATTGTTCTCAGAAAGATTTATTTTAGGGGAAATATATATAGAAATGGAAGATCTAGAAATGTATTTCATTAGAAATATCTATGACCTCATACTGTATATCCTAGAATGTCCTCCCGTGGCCAAGAGGTTAAGGCATCTTAGTTTGCAGACCACTTGCATTGACAAGAAAATGTTGCTATCTAAATATACTTTATATAAATATAAAAGTGACCTGATGATATTTGTCTTTTAGAAAGATGTCTGACTATCACATCACTATTACATCTCAAGTGCCTAAATCTGAGCCAGAGACCTAGAAAGTAATTAATAATATCTATAATTGGTATCAATAAAGTAATCAATAAATAAACTGATAAGCAAGTGAGTAAATTAGGAAGTACAAAGACAGGAAAGATGTGTTTCCTAAACTAGGAACTCCTCCATCCACTGTCTTACTTGTCTGTCTAGATAACTTCTATCTTTCTGTGAAGTTTTACCTCTTTTGAAAAATTTCCCTCAAGTTACACTGTTTCTCTCAGTATTCTCTGTGAGCCTGTTGTGCTTTGTGAATATCCTCTGTCATATTAATTTTAATATTGTATTGTAATTGTTGACTTCTATGTCTGTTTTTTGCTCTAGCTTATGATAACAACATGAATCACTCTGGCCAATATATTTGCAGTGCCTGGATCTAGTACATATTTAATAAAAATTTAATGAATAATAAAAAGACTTGAAGATTGTATATTTAGATCCTTAGTGTTGTCACTAAAAAGACTATTTCCTGGCTTCCACTTTATGGGGAGATACAAGTAAATTCAATAATTGCATTTTCCAGTCTTAATTTGAGGATCTTCAGAGGCAAATTTCTTATTTCAACACATAGTTTAGTTAAATCTTTTTCAGAGCTACTAGTCTGCTTTTGTCTTTGAAAATTATAAATCATATAAATGGTCAGATGTCCATCTTTGTTATGAATAACAAAAGGCTTAAAATCAAGTTTTTCATTACTAGAGAAACAATACATGCATATTTCATACAACTGTATTGCTGGCTTCATTTTATCTTCTTATCCTCATTTTATTTTAGTCCTCATTTTCATCAGTGAATTTTTAGCAATGAAAAATATTTTTTATAAAACACAATTTGTATAGGTAAATAGAAATAAAATTATAATAAATACAAAAGTGAAATTGTTTTCTACTCTTGACTCACAGACCCCTTCCCAGAGGCAACCACTCTCACCAGCATCTTAGTTATCTAGTATATTGCTTTTGAAGGTAATCTGCACATACACAATTGCATAAGCATATTGTATACTTTACATAAATTATGGTGTAACATAACTATTCTACATTTTTTCCACTTTGGCAATGGATATTATATATTTGTTTATTTTCCATCTTTCTTATTGTAACATATTTTTGATATATTTTGGATCTTCTTATTCCAGTTTCCACGTATCTTAACCACTCTGATACTAATCATCTGCTTATCTCTTATACTGCCTTCTGGAAAATTCTCTCAGCTCCATCTTTCAGTTCATTAATTATCTCTTCACCCACATCTAATCTGCCTATTGCAAGATCTCCTTGGATTGCTTGATGCCAGAAGCTCAAGACCAGCCTGTGAAACATAGCGAGATCCCGTCTCTACAAAAAATTAAAAAATTAGTCAGGCATAATGGCACATACCTCTAGTCCTAAGCTACTTAGGAAGACAAGGTGGGAGGTTTGCTTGAGCCCACAAATTAGATGCTGCAGTGAGCAATGATCATGCCATTGCCCTCCAATCTCGTAACAGAGCAAGACCTTGTCCCTTGTAAAAAAGAAAAAAAAGTTTGTCTTTCTGTACCTGGCTTTCACTTAACATAGTGTCTTCAGTTCTATTCATTGTTGCAAATGACAGGATCTCATTCATTTTTTATGATGGAATAGTACTACATTATGAGTATGTACCACATTTACTTTATCCATTCACCTGTTGGTGGAAACTTAGGTTGCTTCCAAATCTTGACTCTTATGAATAAACATGGGAGTGAAGATATTTCTTCAATACACTGATTTCCTTTCTTTTGGGTATATACCTGGCAGTGGGATTGTTGGATCATATGGTAGCCCTATGCTCAGTTTTTTGAGGAACCTCCATACTGTTCTCCATCGTGTGCTCATAAAAATTAAAAATTAAAACAAAGACCTCCTTCAAGTTGTTTAATTTTATTGACTATTATATTATTTCTAGAAATGATTTTGGGTTCTTTTGAAAATGGCTACGTTGTGATTCAAATTGAATCTGGTTTAGCCTGAGAATTTAATCACAGTTTTAGACATTTTAACATTTTCTTCTACCAAAAAATTTGTGTGAATCATAGAGAAAGAAAAAGAAGGAGAAGTTGGACTGTTTCCAGTACTCATTGCTGTTGCACCAGTTATTTAGTCCCTGGTTTGTGGTTTCTTTTTCATCAAGATATTTGCTCTTTCTTCTACCCTTTTATTTAAATAAATAGGACCAATAAGGAAATAATTCATGCGTTATGCATATAACATCTATTTTAAAAGTTACCTGATGTTTTTCACATAGACTTGTCATGTATTGTGTTTTTAATTCTTATATTTACATGTCAGATTAATGACTACTACACATTTATTTAAATAGGTGTTTGTTTACTTAAGTAAATATACTTATTTTATAGTTGTGTCTGTGACCTTTTTGGCACTTAACTGCTCCTGTTGGTTTTGTCTAGTGACAATCCCAGGAGATTGTTCCCCAAGGTGCCCTGTAATTTTGAACAATGACCTTGTAGGGGGAGAAAAAGATTTATTCCTCTCCTCATCTTCATAAGGGTCATGTCTAATATCCCTATAACAAAGACAGATTAACAAGAGAAAAGCATAACAGATTTATTTGATCATAGTTTTACGTGACATGAGAGCCTTCGGAATGAAGACCCTAAGACCCAGGGGTGAACTATTCATTTTTATGCTTAAATTCAATGAAGCATGGAAAGCCATGTAGAAATGTGACTGGACAAAAGAAGGTAAGATCTAATGCCAATAGACAGTGGAGAAACCTAGCAAGTCCTGTCTGTTCAGATTCTTCTTGCCTTCTCTATCGTAATATTTCTTCCTCCCGTGTATCAGGCAGGACCCTTTCTGGATTGGGGGTTCTTATGACCTACTATCAAACAATGTAGGTCGGGTAATTTCTTTATGGCCAGCCCTTACACAGAAAGATAGGAAAATGTTTGAGTAATATTTTTAGGCTTGATGGCTGGCTTTGACATAAAAGGTTTCTGGTATCTATGACTGCCATAGGGAAGAAGGATTCTAGTTTCTATGGCTAGCCCCAGGGGAGAATGAGGGGTGAGGAACACGTGGGCAGGGCAAAGTGAGAGTAAAACTCTAGTTTTGAGGCTGCTTCTGAGGCCTTGATTTGGGGATATCATTTTCTGAGCTCCAACTACCTGAACTTTAGTAAGAATTTAACTGAGGTTTCTTGTTTAACCTAGGGTGAGATAGTCTTCCGAAGCAGTTTTTCATGTGTTTCTTCTGTCTACTCACACATGTCAACTACTTTGCACCACTTTTTATTTTAAAATCACAGTTTGGAGAACCTTTTTTGTTTCCCTCAAAACCCAGACAGAAGTAGAAAACTTGTTTGTCAACTTGCTGTACCTGCAGATATTTTATTTTTTCAAACTCATATTTCATGCAATGTGGAGTTCTTCAGATATTCTGGCTTATGTAGGGATCTTTGCTTTGACTTCACACTTACAATCCAACAAAGCCTTGTATCTTGTCCCAATTTGGACATTAAAACCAAATCTAGCTGGTTGCCAGAACAATACTTTCCCTTTCCTTACACTGCCTACCACAAAGCTATGGAAGCATCAACTAACTCCTGCACTTATGCTCTGGTTTTCAATTTGCTGGTTCTTTTCTCTGTTTCTGGAACCTAGATATTGTGTTCCTTTTGTCTTTCCAAGATTAACAGGTATAAAAATGAATTTTTGACTATATTTTATTCAGAATTTTTATGCATTTGTACGGACAGAATTTTGAAGTTTTCTTATTTTACCATGTGTCATAACATGTTATGCATTCTGGTTTTACTTACATGTGAACATTTTCAAATGACTTTTACACTCAATTTGTCAATAATTCTATAGTTTATATATAGATTAATTTAAAGAGTATTGATTAGAGGCAATGCATACCTTGATCCCTTACCGGTATTTTCCTATGTTGGGAATTGCATTGTCCCATGTTGTAAATTGAAACATGTAAATAATTAATACTAATAACTGACCTGTAATTAATACCACAGATCTTTCATTTGTAGAAATTTGTTGTTGCTACGTTTAAATAGAGGCCCTACTTTCTTTTCTGCATCAAGATACTTTCACAGGCCAAAATAGTAGTTAGTGAATTTTGCCTTGAGTTTGAAGTTTTCCAAGAATTCACTATAACCCAAGTAGTCAGGCACCACTTAAATGTATAAGTCATAAAATTTTTTTATTCCTAGTTTAGATTATAACATTGCAAAGTTAGCCTGGTCCAGTTCCAATAAATTTTTTCTAATTATTACTAGAGTTTTAATGAATTCATTATGAGATTTTCTATTTTAGCTCCAGCATCACTTTTTCATTTATGTTTAATAAAAATAAACTGTTTTCATTTTCCAGATATGTTTGACTACGTTCGTATTTTAATTATTCCCAAATCATTATACCTAACTTCCTGCTTAAGCTACATTGTCCCTGCAAGTCTGTTTAGTTATCCATGCACTGTAGTGACCTGCTTTACTTCCTCCTTTCAAAAAGATGTTCATTACTACTTTAGCAATCCTGACACTTTATTTTCTCTTCTAGATCTCCCAACTGTCTTGTTTTTAGTATAAGGATATGGAACGTTTTATTCCTTGATGCTAAACTCATTTCTTTTTGCTCCTACATTTGATGCTTTTAAAATGCCATATCCAAAAACTTATGTTTCAGGTAATGAGTATGAGTATTCACGACCTTTTGCTTTATTGTAGACAAATTTGCCATTATAGTTATTATTTACTATAATAAATCATAATACTATATGATCATAATAAATAATTTATACTAAATTCTGTGCCTCAACAATTGACAAATTACCAAGAGAAAGTCACAAAGTTGTATTCGTAAGAAGACTCATCAGGACCAATCATCACTGTGTGGCTTTATTTGGTGTAGGTTTCTAAAATACCTGGAGCTCTAATTTTAGAAACTGTTAGCACAAAATGGATAATTTATATGTATGCAAATACTTGCTAGTAAAATACATCTTATTCAATATCTTCCTTAGGTAAATAAAAATGGTAAGTAATTTGAAATTAGGAGTCATAGTTCATAAATGTATTTTTCCACATCACCAACTTCATTAATTTTCTCATAGTCACCCTTGAATAATATTTACTGAATTAAATTCTGTTAGAATCAGCCCACCAAACACAACTCAGAGGTTCTATACTCCTGAGCCCTTCACCTCAGCGATGTAAAGTTAGAAAGGTCAGTTGTTTGGTGCTTTTCATGTTCATCTGGATCACCTTAACAGTTTTTGTAAATCTGAAATAAATGAGGTCTATCAGGAAAATGTCCTGAAATTACTTCTGAAGAGCTGGAGAGTCCTTTTATCCAATATGTTAAATAAATAATTTAACAACAACAACAAAAAAATCCAAGTCACTGAATGTATCTATAAAGAACTCACTTTGGAGTCAGCAGTCCATTCCAAAGCTTTTTGTTGTTTCTTTTCAATGAATCCAGGATCTTTCTCCATTTTCAATAACTTTAATGGAATGTAACTTTTCCAGTGATTCTCATATAAAATTTTATGAAGATCTTGTTGAAATACAGATTGCTGGGCTCCATTCTTAGAGTTTCAGATTCAGTAATTGGGAATTGGGGTTCAAAAAGTTGCATTTTCAACAAGTTCCTGAGGATTACTGATGCTGATGGTGCTTGTGCCTGCCACACTTTGAGAACCAGTGAACCGCTATATGCATTATTTCTTACTTTATGCATAGATTATTGAACCCCTCCAATTAATATCCTGTAGAATGCTATATTTTGTATTTGAATATAACAGGACTCTGTTAGTCAAAGTTTAGCATTTTCTTTCTTTCTCTTTTTCTTTCTTCTTCTTTTTAAATATGCACTTATTTTTAACTTATTGCCCTTTATAACATTTTTGAGATGACCGATTAGTAGTGTTCACTAGACAATGGGTCAAAGATGACTATCGATCAAGTTTGTATTATGCACTTACTTATTTAGCCACTCTTTGTCTCTCATCTTGTTCCAAAAGGATTTAAGATAGGTCAATCAAAGTAAAGCTAATGAAACCACAGACTTAACAAAACTGGGACCTGATTTCTGCAGCCCCTTTTTCTGGACTGAGTCATCCTGGTCCTAATTAACTTACCGCAATTCAAGAAACCACAGTGGCCAAAAGAAGAATCATAATGATGATGGTGAGTGAACCCGGAACTCTTGTCTCATTTTCAAACACATTCCAAATACATATTCCACAGCATGCCTGATTTTACTACACAACAATCAGCAAGAAAGTCACCTTAACACCTCCATCTATCTGCCGCCTGCCATAAAGCAGCTGCAATGTATTTACCGTCAACCGAGAAAGAAATCTATATTTATCCGAATGTGGAAGATGCTGAATTTACCGACAATTGACAAATTAGTCTGGAATGAGAATGCATATAAAAATAGCCTACAGTGTGCCATTATGTTGTGACATAAATATATTGTCTCTTCCCTCAATTTATGCCAGAAGCAAATGAACAATGTTTCTGCAACATGAGTAATTTCTCATCCACATTAGTCTGCCTTTATTTTTTTTCTTTTATCTCTCTGAGTTTTCAGCAGAGGTAAGGGAAAATCATAATAACCATAGTGAATATCTACCCAATGAAATCCATATACGTAATTAGTAAAATCTCCATAGGCTATGTGTCTAATTTCTAAGTTAGTAGAAAATTAAATTTAAATTTACGATTTCTCACTCTCCATAGCTATATATTTATTTGTATATACGTAGGCATATACTCATATTTCTGTAATAGCAATGTACTCTATATCTTAATATAAAATTCTTAGGCTTTTCATAATGTAGTCAGACAGATTTTTGCTCTTGGCTACAAATGAATGATTTGACATTTTTGGCCCCAAATCAAATCATTTTCAACGAGGCAGTATAGTTTAGTAATTAAGAATATAGATCGGAAACCCTTGTTTTAAAAGCCAACTTTATTTTTACTCTCTGTGTGATATTTGGTTAAGTTAGCTATCCTCTCACAACTTCCATTTCCTTACCTTGGAAGCAAATATCAACCACACAGTCTTATTTAGGTACTAAATCCTGATTATATACAAACCTATAGTTTAATGTGTGATATTTAATCTTATTGAATTACGAGTAGTGCTAATATTAGTAATTATTGAATATTATTAGTCATAAAATAAATATAGCAATAATATAGGCTTATTCATTATACTTTGTCAATCATCCTGGCCACTGATCCCAGCATAGTACTGAAAACATTTTAGTTTATTTTCCTTAAAGATCAGCTTTCCTTAAAGATCATAAAGCTACCATATAAACTAGATACTCATATATCTTTCTCTTTTAGATTTTGCAGAGCTTTGCTTAACATATGTGTAACTTTAGTTAATTCTATAACAGCCAAATCCTACTGAAGCCAATGTAACAGATCCCTCCTACTCCCATCTTCCATAATCATTCACTGCATTCTCATTGTTTATCAACTACATTACAGATGTAAACTAATGTTTACAAGAGCTGCTGAAGATCATAGAGACTGGTTCAGTGGGTGCTCATTATACACTTTTGAATAATAAAGCCAAGATCCGCACAAATCTACTAGATACGGGAAAGATCACAATGTTTGTATAAATTATTCTGTGTAATTGTCACTTCAAGCTTGGGAAATAAAACATTTTTAACATGAATGTCAGTCAATGTTAGGTCAATTTTTTTTTCAGTTAGTATTATGGCAGTTCCTTAATCTCAGATATTTGAATGTAGAAATAAGATATTTATTAGAGAAATCCTTTATCTAAAGCTCAATAGAAGAAGGTTTATGCCCATATTTTGACCCATTTTTGAGGTTGCTTCCAGATCTCTTTGTAAAAACGCCTGATTCAAGGAAAGGACAGAAAATGCACAAGAAAAGCCTGGAGCATCATAGTTCCAGCAAATAAGAAAGTATAAAACAAAAACATAAGGAAACAAGAAAAAACACAGAATGATGAGGTATGCAACAGAGATACAGGAGCCAACTGAAAGAGCTCCCAATGGCCAAAGCTGGAACAATTTGAGCAAAATAAATAAATTAAAGAAGTAGTATTGTATTATAACCTGATGTATAAAATAAGTAACCACCAGTTCATACGGATATAAATAAGTTATTAGCTAAATAAGTACATGAAGAAAAGAGAAAAATCTCTTGTTCAGAAGAATTTCAAGAATTTATATAGGTATTCCACCCTAAAGGAGATGGAACACAATCCCCACTCCTTAACTGTAAGCTGTACATAGTAAATTTCTTTCAATGAGTAGAATACATAAAGACAATAAAAGAGAACTTTACAATGGAAAAACCTGGCAAACACTACTCTGGCTAGGTCAGCAAGGTTAACATTAACAGTCACAAGTCATGCTGATAGAATATACCCTTGATATGATATGATCAGAATGGCACAGCCTTAGTTCATCTTGTGTTATTATAACAGAATACCTGATACTTGGTAATTTATTCAAATAAAACCAAAACAGAAATGTATTTTCTTATAGTTCTGGAGGCTGGGAAGTCCAAGATTAAGGCAGCAGCATCTGGCATCTAGTGAGGGTCTGCTACACCCTCACATGGTAAAAGGCAGTAGGGCTAACGAGAATGAACACCATGTCCTCACAGAGAAGAGAGAGAACCTAACTGCTATCCCTTTTTAAACAGCATTAATCCATTCAAAAGTGCAGAGCCCTCATGACCTAAACATCTCCCAAAAGGCCCTGTCTCCCAGCACTGCTACGTTGGGGATCAAGTTTCCAACACATGAATTTGGAGGGAGACATTCAGACCACAGCAGGTAGGTTACTTTTATAGTATTCCTCCCCAGAAGCTATAATCCCAGTCAAATCATGACAAAAACATCAAACAAATTTCATCTGAGGGGCATTCTACAAAACATCTCACCAAGAATTCTTGAAATTGTCAATGGTATCAAAAACAAGGAAAGTCTGAGAAACTGTCTCAACCAGTAGGAGCCTAAGAAGGTATGACTACTGAGTGTAATGTGGTATTCTAAATAGGATCCTGGAATACAAAAAGGACTTTAGAGATAACCTGAGGAAATACAAATAAAGTATGCAATTTAATAATATATCAATATGTCTTCAGTAATAGTGACAAATATACCATACTAATGTGAGATGTTAGTAACAGAGGAAGCTGGGTCTTGTATATACAATAACTGTCTGTGCTATCTGCACAGTAATTTTGTAACTGTAAAATGTTCTAAAGTAAAAAATTACTTTTTACAAGATCCATTTGTGTCCTATTAGAATAATTTAGTATGCATTTCAAGAGTTTCAAATTCAAAGTCTTCATCAAAGAAAGAACTTTCTGTTGTTTTCTAAAATTGCATGAATATATAGGTAGCATTCATTCCCATATATCGACTCTATGACACAAAGATATTTAACAAATTATTTGAGTGTGGTATAATTGAGCAGAAATGGTGGGTGGGTGTAATTTTAAGTATCACAAATACAATTGCAATTGATTTTCAGTAATTCTCCCTCTGAGCAGAGTTGGTTTTGTATTTGAAAATTGCTCTGAGAGAAAACTAAAGCCACAAGCAGACCTGACACGTTATCATTGTTATTTTAAAGGAAAAGTAAAATCCGCAAATCACAAATAATTGAATTTTTCTTCTCCCCTAGTTCTTTTCCTCAGTTACATTGAAGGTACTTGTAAGAGTATATGCAATACTGTGTGTAGATTCTTTAAGAAAGCAATTTTTAATAATTATTTTAACAACAAGAATTATTTTCTACATTATTCATTTTCCTGGAGCAATTTCTCTCCTTATTTGGTTATACAATTCACTAAAATGATGGTGAATGTTATGCCTTTAAAACAAAACTGAATTAAATCATAATGCAGTAATCCATCATTTCTAAAGAGCCTACTGATGGATCCAAATGACTTCGCATGTAGACACCATGTTGAATTCATATTATATTTAATGCTTTGTACTCACCAATATAGCAGGGAACAAAATACTGTTTTAGTTAATCTCTCACTGTCAGTGCCTGGAAAGTTTAATAATCAAAAGGACTATTTTTTACCTATATGTGAAAATGGACAACACTATTTGACAGCCCCTTCAAAATATTTCAAATTCCAGATTCACAGCAATAGTCAATAGGAAAAAAATATCATTTAAACCTAATATTAGTTACCAAAACAACTGTTTATGATCAAATGTATTATACTATTACATTTACATTCCTTTTTTTAAGGCAATTTTTGTAAAAAGCACTTTCAATAGCTTTGTATTTGTGTATATATGCAATAAATTTTTAATATTTCAATTATAACTCTATAAACAAACTGTATAATGAAATTCTAACTATGAATGTGTTTTTGCTTTACACTAACCAAAAACACCTAGTCATCTATAGATGGTATTTCATTCATCAATGAAATACTTTTATTAATATTTCTCCACTTAAACTACAGTCATTTTCACCTGAATGGTTTTATAATTCTAGAACGTAACACTGAGCTCTGCAGAAACAATAGAACATCCCTTGCAGTTGAGAATTTCTGAGATTCTTGAAGGCCATACATTGTCTTTAACATAACTTTAGTCCAGAATATTCAACACTTCAGGCCACATTTTATTAGTTGTGTTACATTTCCTGCAAAATTCAAATGGGGATACTTCAAATAGCAAACCATGTAGTCTGTTCCACATTTACAAGTTCTCTTTTTTATTTCTGGAGGAATTTCTATACATCAAAAATATACAGTAATATCTAAACATATTTACTGTACAAGGAAAACATTAATTGGAATTTCTTTACCCCTCCTTAGCAATAAGATTATGGAACAAAGGTGGAAACTTAAGGGAGGGGAGCCCGCTTGCCCAACTCTTCTCATGGTTCAGATCCAGCCTTGCAGAGTCTTCTCACCCAAAGTGACATACTTTGAATAGCATAGTCATTTTTTTTTTTCCTTCATGGACCCCAATCATGGGTCACTTACAGTGAAATGAAAGGAAGACCTTTTCTTCCTTAATTAAAGAATACCAAAGGAAAAAAGGAGACACAAGAAAAATGACCACCATGAAAAGGAAATTAAAATAATTTTATTGAACTGGCTGCATTCCTAGCCACCTACTGTATGAAGTAATAACAATCAGTCACATTACCACACATGATTAATACTTATGGCTAATCCTTACATCCCTTACCATCTATCCATCAGTATCTCCAGGAGGCGTTAATCATATTGCTTCTCAGCAGACTCTTTTCTGTTGCAATGTTGCCATTTCACCTTCCTTGTATGCAACAGTCTGCAAAATGCAGCATTTAAGTCAGTTAAGTGTGGTAGAGAATGGAGCTATTTTTAAATGCTACACATAACTTTTTAGAAATAATGGTGTAATCAAATAAATGGCAAATCCAAATTATTTTATTTTGATATACACCTAAACACTTAACATGTGGCTGTAATTTATCACCAAAGAAAATGATGAGGCAAAAACATTTTTTAAATCTACATTCTCTTTTCTGTGCTCTTGTAGAACATTTTTGCCTTCAATGTAATAAATTCTCATTTCCATTAAAGTAGAAGTTTAGGAGTAGGTTAGCAGTAGCCCTCAGAATTTAGGTTGCAGCATCCTTCACACAGGATCCTTTAATATTTAGGGGAATAATAGCCTATAAGTTATGGAAGTAATGATAATAGCTTTCATTTGTATAGTGCTTAAAGTTTCACAGTACTTAGGCATATATTATCTGATTTTAGTGGTAGGTTTTGTTTTTCTTCTTTTAAATATGGAGAAACTGAAGTTGAGAGATCACACAACTAAAAATGACTACAGTTAGACTTTTTATTAAATATTGACTACACATTTTGTATTATTTTAACTCCACATTTTTAAACACTGGTAAAAGAGTGGCATTAATTATAATTTTATAAGCTGTCTTTCTTCGATATAAAAATTTCTGTCATGGAAGAAAACTTAGTAAGTGCCAAAGCTGTGGTAGGTGTATGGTATTTTCACACTTATTAAATTAATTGGGGAGAAACCCAATTATTCTTTAAAAATGTCCCATTTTATGAATAGGAATAGGAGTTATGCCAGTAGAAAGATAATTAAGAGATGTCATCAAGATGGCTGACTAGAGCACTCAGGACTCACCTTCTCCACAAAGAAGAACCAAACAGCAAATAGACAACCATATATCAAATAGAGCATTTAAGGGAGAATGTGAATTCAGCAAGGAAGTGACAAAAACCCAGGCCCAATAACTCCTGCATCTCCACATCCAACCATATCCACCCAAAGACATGGAAACTCAAGATGGCAGCATAGAGAGGGAAGTAAAGCAGCCTGGAGGATCAGCTCAAAGCCACAAGGGACTACACATTGTGGGGAAAAGGAAAGGAGATCCCCAGCAATGATATTCCTATCATAGACACTTGTAATCCTTACTACAGGAGAGTCCCTCTGCCCTCACAGTCTCTGAGCCTAATATAGTGAATTACCTGGAGTCCACACAACTGCATTGGTCCAGAGAGAAAATTCATACTGGGCTTCCAATACCCCCCAGAACCCAAGCTACTGCAGCACCGTGCTATTTTGAGAGTGGAGACATGACCAGACTACATTCTGCCCTGGGGTCCAATAACCTCTGCATCTCCATATCTTTGGATTGCTATCAACATTCACCCCAAACCACCCAGAGGGCTGTAGCATCACACCACCAGCTGGGCCCTTCAGTACAGCCACATCTCTGGCACCTGAGCCCACACAGCATCCTGCACCCCAGAGAACATGCAGTCCCACACATCTGGGAGGTTGCCCTCAGGACATAGGGAGCCAAAGTATATGATCCCCAGAGCCTCAGAGCCACATGCCTGTACCCACTGCCAACTAAAACAACCTAACTCCCTCCAGCAATGAGGTTGCCATGCACAAATTCATGCTGCCTGGGGATTCAAAGTCAGGTCTGCCTGGCCTGCTCATTATGCCACAGAACACCCCTCAACCCCTGCATGTGCCACCCAGAGGCCCAAGAATTGGCTCACTCAGGACCACTCCCAGCACCCATGTGCACTCTTTGGGAGCCCAAGGACCAGCCCATTCAGGGTCCACATGTGCCACGCAGGGGTCCAAAGACCAGTCCAAGTGTTAGCCTGTCCAGGGCTCAAGTATGCCATCCCAGAAGCTCAAGGACTGGCACATCCATGGCCCACCACCACAACTCCTGGTGTGAACATTCACTTTTGAGAGCTTGAAGATAGGCCCACCCAGAACCTGCCACCACTACTGCTGAATAAACCCACGCCTGTCAGTATCAAAACTACCATAAGCCTTCATGCACTGACCAGGATCCTGAGGACTGACCTACCCTGGGCCCACCACTATCACCGCTGATGCTTCTGCATGCACCCCAAGGGCTCAGTGACCAGGCATTCCAGCATGCCAGCCCCTGGAAGAGCTGTACCACAGCCTTCACAAACAACTGCTGAAGAAATCATATGGTGAGTGTACTCCCACACTGACTCAGAACCAAAGCCAAAGTACTATACACAACTGACACTATAGATACATCTACAGAAAAAAGTCTTTTCATATGAAATCTCCTTCATAAAATTGGAAGTGTTTATACCATATGGGCAGATATCAATGTAGAAACACAAACAACATGAACAAGCAAGAAAACATGAAACCTCTAAAGTAACACTATAATTCTCCAGTAATAGCCTCCCAAAATAAAAGAAATGTATATGCCTGAAAAATAATTCAAAATAATAATCTTAAGGAAACTTCATGAAATACAAGACAACACAGATAAACAATACAAAGAAACTAGAAAACAATTCATGATCTGAATGAGAATTTCAACAAAGAGACAGACATAATTAGAAAAGATGTCCTAGAACTGAGTAATTAAAAGAATATAAATACAAATACAAATCAACTACAATACAATACAATACAAAATACAATCAAGTGCTTCATCAATAGATTATATTTCAAGCAGAAGAAAGGATTCTCGAACTTGAAGATAGGTCTGTTGAAATAACTCAGTCAGAAAACAAAAAAGGGAGAAGAATAAAAGAGAATACACGAAGCCTACATGATGGTGGGACATTAAAGCAACCAAATATTTGAATTTTCAATTCTTCAGAAAGTGAAGAGAAAACAAAATGGATAGATAACTTATTAGTGAAATAACGGATTAAAACCTCCCAAGTGTAGCCAGAGATTTAGACATCCAGACACAGGAAACTCAAGAGATCTCCACATACAGACAATTTAAAAGATCTCCATGTCACATTATAGTCAACCTGTCAAAAGTGAAAGACGAAGAGAGAATTATGAAAAAACAACAACAACAACAAAATTAAGTCAAATGCAAGGCAATCCTCATCAAACTAACAGCAAATTTCTCAGCAGACACCTAACAGGCCCAGAAAGAATGGGATGATATAATATGCTGAAAGAAAATAACTGGCAACCAAAAATGCTATACCCATTGAAGATACCCTTCAGAAATAAAATATAAATAAAGCTTTTCCTCAAAAGCAAAAACAGAAAATTCATCACTACTAGGCCGGTTCTACAAGAAATGTTTAAGGAATTTCTAAATCTGAAAGTGAATAGACCATATCCAGCATCCTGTAATCACAAGAGAGCATAAAAATTAATGATAGAGCAGATACACAAATAAGAAAGAGAAGGGAATAAAAAGTTATCACCACAGAAAACCACTAAACTGTAGAGATAAACAATAAAAGAGGAAGAAAAGAAAAAAGTATACACAAAACAATCAGAAAACCGTGAACAAAATGACAGGAGTAAGTCCTCATCTGTCAATAAGGATTTTAATCTAAATAGTTTAAACTCCCCAATTAAAAAATATAGACTGATTGAATGAACAAAAAAACAAGACCCAACTGTATTTGGCCTTCAATAAACTAACTTCACCTGTAAAGACACACATAGACTATAAGTGAAGGAATAAAAAAAGTGTGTCACATATTTATGATAATATATAATATTATTATAATATAATGATAAATCATCAGTTCAGCAAGAGGCCATAACAATTATAAATATATCCAAAATAAAAGCACCTGCACATATAAGGCAAATATTATTAGAACTAAAGAGAGAGAGAGACTCCAATTCAATAATAGTTAGGGACTTTCAACTCTCTACCCTCAGCATTAGAAAGATCATCTAGACAGAAAATCAACAAAGAAATGTTGAATTTAAACTTCAAGTTAGAGCAATTGTATATATACAGAGAAGACATTTAAAGAACATTTAACCTAACAGCTGCAGAATACACATTCTTCTCATCAGCATATGGAACATTCTCCAGGATAGATCATATGTTAGGATACGAAAATGTCCCAACAATTTTTTTAATCAAAATAATTAGCTAGGTGTGGCAGTTCACACCTGTAATCCTAGCTACTCAGGAGGCTGAGGTAGGAAGATTGCTTCAACCCAGGAAGTAGGGGTTGAAGTGAGTCATGGTGGTGCCATTGCCTTCCAGCCTGGGGCAGCAGAGAAAGACTGCATTAAAAAAAAATTAAAATTATGTCAAGTATCTTATCTGATCACAATGAAATAAAACTAGAAAATAATGAAAAAAGGACCTTTGGAAATTATACAGATACATGGAAATTAAACAATAATCTCCTGAATGATCAATGCATTGATCAAAAAAGAAAATCAAAGGATTTCTTGAAAGAAATTAAAACAGATATACAGCATACTAAAACCTATGGGATATAGCATAAGAAGTACTAATAGGGTAGTTTATAGCAATACATATCCTACATCAAAAAAATATTTAACATCAACTACATAATGATGCATCTCAAGGATCATAAAATCAAGAACAAACCAAACCCCAAATGAATACAAGTAAAAAACTAGTAAAAATCAGAGTAGAGCTAAACAAAATACAGATTAAAGTATTATAAAGAATCAATAAAACAAAAAGTTTTTTAAAAGAACATAAAATTTTAAAAACCACTAGCTCAACTCACTTTCAAAAGACAGAGAAGACCCAAATAAATAAAATCAGAAACAAAAACCAGACAGAAGTTATAAATCATACCACAGAAATATAAAGGATCATTAGAAAACAACTAGAAAACCTAGAGAAAACAAATACATTCCAGGACACATAAAACCTACCAAGGTTGAACCAAGAAGAAATAGAAACCTGAAAAGATCAATATCAAGTAATAAGATTAAATCAGCAATAAAAAGTCTCTCAACAAAGAAAAGGCCTGGACTGATAACTTCACCACTGAATCTACAAAGTTTTGAAAGAACTAACAGAAATTCTTCTCAAACTATTCCAAGAAACAGATGAGGAGGAAATTCTTCCTAACTCATTTTATAAATTTAGAATTACACTGATTTCAAAACCAAAGACATAGCAAAGAAGGAAAACTGCAGGTCAATAAACCTAATGAACATAGATGCAAAAATCCCCAACAAAATTCTAACAAACCAAATTGAACAGCACATCAAAAAGATACTACATCATGATCAAGTAAGATTTATCTGAGTGATACAAGGGTGGTTCAACATACACAAATCAATAAATGTAATAAAAAGCAAAATCCTTATGATCATATTAAAAGATGCAGACAAAGCATTTAATAAGATTTATTATCTTCTCATGATAAAAACTATCAACAAATTTAGATATAGAATGAAAATACCCTCACACAACAGAGGCTATAGATGACAAGCCTACAGCTAACATATACTGAATGGCAAAAAAAACTGAAAGCTTTTTCTCTGAGAAATGGAAGAAGACAAGAGAGCCAGCTTTCACCACTCTTATTCAACATAATCCTGGAAGTCCTAACGGGGCTCCCGGGATTAAGCTAGAGAAAGAAAAAAATGGCACCCACATTGGAAAAAAGGAAGTCAAATTGTCTGTCTTTGCAGATGACATAATCCTATATATAGAAAAACCTAAAGATGAGAGAGTTCCTAGAGTTTATAAACAAATTTAGTAAAGTTGTAGGATACAACTTTGTAGGTTAGCAATAATATACTATATACTTTCATATAGCTAGAAGGAGGATATTGAATGTTCCCAAGATAAAGAAATGATAAATGTTTGAGGTAATGAATAAGCTAATTACACTGATCTGATGATTATGCATTATGTGTATTGAAACATCACTACGTGCCCTATAAATATGTACAATTATCATACGTCTTAAAAAGAAAAGAAGACCAGGTGCAGTGACTCACGCCTGTAATCGCAACACTTTGGCGGGTGGATCACTTGAGGCCAGGAGTTGGAGACAAGCCTGTCCAGCCTCGACAGCATGGTGAAACCCTGTCTCCACAAAAAATGCAAAAATTAACCAGACGTGGTGTCGGGTGCCTGTAATCCCAGCTACTCGGGAGGCTGAGGTGAAAAGATCGCTTGAACTCTAGCAGGCAGAGGTTGCAGTGAGCTGAGATCATGCCACTGAACTCCAACCTGGGTGACAGAGCGAGACTGTCTCAAAAAAAAAAAAAAAAAAGAAAAAAATATTTTTATGCTGTGAGACTTTGATGTGACAGGCAACTCAGACTATAGCAAACAATTCATTATACAGAATTTTCAAACTAGAAACACTACTAGATTGCTCTCAATTACATTATTAAAATTTATTAATTATATTGACTATTTATATAAAAAATTAATTAGATTTATTTGTATATGCCATTCAGTGTAAACAAGGTATACATTTACTATATTCAAGCAAGTATTTAAACTGCTTACTTATTAGTAGATTGAAGAAGAGGTGGAATTTGGACCAAAATATGACTTCATTTTATGATTTTATACTTTAACTGTATCACATATAACGTAATATTTGTGTTACATTACATATATTTATATATAAATGTATTATATATAAATGTGTTATAAATATAAATGATAATATAACTTATAAATGTATTAATTATAAATATAAGTATTAATTAATATTTCAATAATTATAAATATATTGTAAGTTTACATTTATGTATATAAACATATAAATGTGTATATATGTAATATATAAATGCAAATTCAATCTATATAAATATAAACTTATATTTCTCAAAATATAAGTATTTATGTTTATAATCCAAATAAATGGTTTATCCTTGAGAAGACATAGTCATGATTATATTTTTTACTCAATATTTCAATTTCTTATTAATGTATTGGCACAGAGCAAATATTTTTAGTTAAGTGATCTATTGCTGAAAAAATACTTTTTATGTTTAATAAAAGTATGTAGATGTCCTCCTTTCTGAATCAATAGCAACGATAAGGAAATCACATATTTAGATGTTGAAATGTCATTTAGGGTGCTGTCTTCTATGTGAGATTACCATTTAACTATAACACTTTTAGAGATACCATCATTATCTTAAATATCAGAACAAGTCTACTTTTTAAAATGTTATCATTTTCATATGGTGTTGAGATGCTTTCGATGAAGAAAAAGCTATAATGTTCTGACTCCAGAGTCAAAGATTCCAGTGGATTTATATTCATAGTCATAGAAGAAATGCATGCATGCATTTATTATTGATAAAAGAAACTAACAAATAAACAAAAGGTTTATTCTATCCCGTTGGTTATTTCATTGAATAATTAGGCAGATAATTAGGCAGACAATGAGTATGATATCATTAATGATACCTTCTTCAATTAGCTACAATTCTTGTGAAGTACAATAAAGGGTTAAGCAAGAAACTAAATGGTTCAGGATGGGCACAGTGGGTCATGCCTGTAATTCCAGCACTTTGGGAGGCCTAGGTGGGTGGATCGCTTGATTCCAGGAATTTGAGACCAATCTGGGCAACATGATGAAACCCCATCTCTACAAAAAATAAAAAATCTAGCTGGGCATGGTGACAAACACCTGTGGTCTCAGCTACTTGGGGGGCTGAGGTGGGAGGATTGCTGAAGCCTAGGAGTAGGAGGTTTCAGTGAGGCGAACTGAGATCCCTGAAGGAAGGAAGGAAGGAAGGGAGGAAGGAAGGAAGGAAGGAAGGAAGGAAGGAAGGAAGGAAGGAAGGAAGGAAGGAAGGAAGGGAGATAGTTCAGCTATTGCAATTAAAAATCTTTCTAGAATGGAGCCTCTTTGTCAGGTAGATTCCTTTTAGAATTGTGTTTCCAGTCTGTAAGCCCTCCCTACTCCTTCCCTAAGTGACTTTACGTTCACTGGGAACTGCTGGCTATCCCAGCAAGGTGACCCTGACTGCCTAGGTTGTAATAAATGTCCCTGAGAAACAGTAATAGGGCATAAGTTGGGTAAGTTTGCAGAAAATATCCAATATGTTTTTTTTGCAGAAAATACCCAATGTGCTTTGTGAAGAGATAGAGAGAAAGATGAATAGACAATCTTGTAATACTGTGTGCTTTGATAAGGGCTTGGTTGACATGACTGACAATACATTTCCAGTTGCCCTATTCTGTGATTTTTTTTTTTCCCTCCAGCAGTGTTTATCTGATCAGCGCAAACACAGAGAAGACAAATACTTGATCGGGGCTTGAGTTCTGGCTCTACATATCACTAGGTGTGGGCCTCTTGGCTTTAGTGTCCTGTCACTGAGGATGCTACTAGCACTTTATAGGTTTCTGTAAAAATCAAATGAGATACATGTGACAGAATAATACTACACCGAAGAACATTTTAGGAACCCTATGGCTAGGTATAATTCAGTTTTAGGAATGCTCTAGCTAGGTGGAACTCAGCTTGAAAGCCAGAGATGAAATAATCTAGCAAAACTCTAACCATTTTTTAAATTTGAAATTCTTTATTGATTAATAAAGGATGAAAACTGGTGGTCCATCAGCATTACAGCCTTACAAATCATAGAGAAAACAGTTCAAGAGAAATTATAAAAGATGTTCTATGTGCATTTAAATAGATACATTAATCATGAAATTTTACTCTTGTTTGTCTCTTATTTCATTCTCTCATATACACAAACATACATACACAGAGAGAGACACAGAGAGAGACAAAGAAAGAGAAATGGAGTACATATTATTTATTGTTCCAGTATGCTGCCAAATGTTGCCTGCTCTACTAAGTCAAAAACCAAGAGACAGCGTACTATAATTTCCACATAATATCTGTGACATTTGATTTTCATGGGCTTGGTGGAAATAGTCATGAGGAATTGCACAAGTCGGCATTATTAGCAGGGGTGTTACCTGTGGCTGAAGTGACTCTTGTTTTCTAATGTGTATGCCTGTTGTCTACGTCGTGTTGTTCCATCTTCACCTTAAGCCAAGATGTGCATGTCTTACTGAGTGACAGCTTCAGGTCCACTGTGGCTTGTCAGCTAGTCCTGCTCTTCTCCCAAGTGGAATCTGAGAGACATTCTTTAAAAGAATAGAATCAACAGTGTGTTGAAATATTGCTTTGATTTTTTTCTGTTTTGTTTACTTTCCATATTTATACACATTTTTTACACCCTTATAGATTTATTTTCCTGGTAGAGACTTTAAAATAATTTTTTTTTGTAATTTATGCTTGCAGAGGTATGACACAATACTATTATAACTGTTTTATGGTATCCCACATTTTAATCATTATTGTCATAACTATTAATGTTGAACTAACATTATCACAAATATCAGTGTTGAACTACATGCCTGCCCCCTTGTTTGCCATTCATTTCTTCCTCTTAGTCTTGGTGACTTAGTTTCAAATAATCCACTGTGTCACTGATCTGGATTTATCTTAAAATGCAGATGCTTGTATGACTCCTCAGTGAAGCATCTCTAGGAGCTTCACCAAGCATCTCTGTCTTACTGTGTTCTGGAACTTTGGACTGTTCTTGCTAGGCTTACAGTAGGACTTAGCGTTCTTTACTAAAGCAATTGGATTCACCTCCTGAGTACTTCATTATGTAAACCAAAAATAAAATTTGAAGGCCCTCCAACCATCTGAATAAACTCCCTCCTCTTGGCCAGGGCACTTCAAATGTAACCTAAAAGACTGGTTCAGGCCATGGTGGGAAGTGGGGGTCGGACATGTCTCATTATGCCCTCTTCCTTTTGGAATTCAGGAAAAGCTGACCAGCATTTAACAGCAGCACAGACCTTAAGTCTGATAAGAAACATGTACAATCTATTCTCTCTGAAGCCTGCTACTTGAAGGTTTCATCTGCTTGATAAAATTTTGGTTTCCACAACCTCTTATCAAAACCAAGACTTTCCTTTCCATTGATAATAACTTTCAACCAATTACCAATGAGTAAATGTTTAAATCTACCTATAACTTGGAAGCCCCAACATGAAATTTTTCTACATTTCTGGACCAAGCCAATGTATATCTTAAATGTATTTGATTGATGTCTCAGATCTCCCTAAAATGTATAAAACCAAGCTGTGCCTTGACCACCTTGAGTACATATTCTCAGGTTCTCCTGAGGGCTATATCACGGGCCATGGTCAGTCATATTTGGCTCAGAATAAATCTCTTTCAATATTTTATAGAGTTTGGCTCCTTATGTCAATAGTTAGAACTTTCAAAGTGTATTTTAAAACAAAAATCTTCTTGGGGGGAAAGAAACAAATGTACCTGAAAACACAAATTATTTGTGTATTTCTAGATACAAAGATATACATTAGTAATTATGCATACTGTGTTATATTTCCACAAATGTGTGCATTTTAGCAGTAAAGAACAAACTGTTCTCCAGCTCTATTGAACAGATATCAGAGATGAAATAGAGGCATGGATCAGAAATTTTTAGTGGGGCTACTGGTTTGAAATAATATATATAGTATTAATTCACATTTAGATCAAAATTATTATTTGTGATGATGAAAAATATCTTTAGACCTTTCCAAATATCTCCTGGGGGCAAAAAAAAAAATCACACAATCAAACCCTATTGAGAACTACCATCCTAAAGTTACCTGAATAAATTTTTGTGACCTAAGATAAAATTTACAGTGAGATCATGTCATACAAATTCAAAAGTGTGTCTCTATTAACTCAGATCATAGGGAATTTGATGTCTTCCAGAAAATGATTAGAGGATTCTAGGGATGACAAAGACATGAATATTGATAAAATTGTTTTGTAAAATATTAGTGAAAAGTAATACTTTATTTACTATATTATGTGAGGGACGTGTACTCTTAAATATGTGAGGCAACTAAATTGATAAATTATCTATCAGAGGCAGACATTTGACTCTTTTATTGATAGCACTACATTTGGAGACTATTTTTATTAAGCAAATGAATCCATTCATATTTTGATTTTCTCTTTATGTAACAATATAGTAGTTTTCTCCTGCCTGAAAGCGATAGGATTTAAGCATCGAGAGTGCAGCATTGCCAGTCCATTTGTGTTGCTGTAAAGATATACCTGAGGCTTGGTAATTTACAAAGATAAGGGGATTTGGCTCACAGTTCTGCAGACTGTACAAGAAGCATGGTACCAGCATCAGCTTCTGGCGTGGGCCTCTGATTAGTTCCATTCATGGTGCAAGGTGATAGGGAGCCCATGTGTACAGATCACATGGCAAGAGAGAAAGCAAGAGAGGGAGAAGGTGTCAGGCTCTTTTTAACAGCCACCTCTTGCAGGAACTGCTAGACCGAGAACGCACTCATTACCATGAGGAGGGCACCAAGCCATTTATGAAGGATCTGCCCCCATGATCCAGACACCTCCCACTAGGCTCCACTTCCAACACTGGAGATCCAATTTCAACACGAAGTTTGAAGAGTCAGATATCTAAACTATAATAGTTAGTAAAGCACTAGTAAGGCACTAGCCACATGTGACTGTGAGCCAAGTCCAAATACAGATATTCTATAAATGTAACATGCACACTGGATTTTAAAGAATTAGTATGAATAAAAATCATCTTATTTACATGAGTTAATTTTATAAATGTTGAAATTATAATATTTTGGATATATTAGTTTAAATCAAGTATATTATTAAAATCAATTTTGCCTGTTTCTTTTTACTTTTTAAAATATGTCTACTGGAAAATTTAGAATCACACCTGTGGTTCACATTATGTTTCTATTGGACATTGCTGACTTAAAGTATGGTCATACAAGTGTTTGCAAATATAAGTCATTTGATAAAGATCTAGACATTTCATTTTTTATTGGTTAAAAAATACATTATAAGTTTATGTCAGATGCTGTAACATAGATGAAACTTGAGGAAGCTGAGTGAAATATGCCAGTCACAAAAGCAAAAATAACATGATTCTACTTATATGAAATATCTAGACTAGTCAAAATTATAGAAACAGAGAGTAGATTGGTGGTTTCCAGGGACCAGGGTGGGGAAATTGGGGAGTTGTTCGATTGGTGTAGAGCTTCAGTTTTGGAAGACGAAAATGTTCTAGTTCTGTAGTCACAACAGGTAACTACAATTAACACTGTTGAATTGTACACTTAAAAATTGCTAACAGAGTACATTTTATATTGTATTTTTATTAAAATGTAAAAATTAAATAAGTACATAAAAAGAATGTGAAGACCAAGTAAAGGTTATTTTTCACATTTTCAAGAAGTAAATCAGATTACCTAAGGTCTTCTTTCGTTATCTAGGGTCTTCTTTATACCTTTGTGTTAATTATTTAACACTACTATGGTAGGGGCAGGCAGATACTTAGGACCATTTGACTTCATAGTAATAGCAGCTAATATGCACTGAGCACTAGACAGTGTGCTAAGTACTGAAGATACACACTAAGATAATCCGCACAACCACCATATGAATTGATGAGGAAACTAAGCTTTAAAGATGGTGATATTTATAAGGTATAGTGTTTCCTGTTCATGTGTTTGAGCTACTGTGGTAATAAATTATTCTGGCTTAAAATCCCAAATGCAATACAATTCAGGGTTGGTTGAGCCACAAAGGTTGGACATCTGTGGCCTAGAGATGGCAACAGAATATAAAAAAATCCTGGTATCCACATCACTGGCATTAGGACAGAGGGACAATTTGAAACAAGTTGCCACAGCATTCTCAGGGAAGACTCATAAATCTGCAGTAGGTCTTCAAGTCTTTCCCTCTTTATTTACAATTTTGGCATATGATTTGAAGGAGTTTGAAGAATTTCATAATATTTCTATAATTAAACTGCTTCTATGTCCATCTATTTAAGTAAATAAAAATTTAAGTATAAATATCAAATATTTTTATAAGTAAAAAGCATTTATTTTATTTAAAAATAAAAATAAGATAATTTATACAGAATCTCGACTCATTTAAGAAGTATTTCCCACCCACAGAAAAATGGTCATTAATTAAGGAGAAAAAGACCTATTGATATCATTAATATTTACATCTTCAATACAATGTGTATATTTTATAGACTTCACAATTCATTATATATTCATGTTGTTTTGTATATTTTATACTAGTAACAATTATGATAGTAACTGAATCCTGGAGAAATTTTTTTAATGCTTAGAGTTTTGTGAGCCCAGAAGAGAAAAATATTTCTAATTTACATATATTTTTGTTGAATAGATATATGTAATGGTGGCAATAAAGGATGATCAAGCATAAAAATATATAACAGTAAGATTCTGCAATTCTCTGAGGAAGAAGAAATAATACTAAAATGTCTCATCATCAGAGAAAAGTTGCTTTAATGAATGACAAAACAGGTAAAATTAGTATGTTAGATTACTTTGAGATACACTTCAAAGTGATGTAATGGTTGGATGTTAAAATTATATATTTATTATGATTAAAGGTTTAAAGTGAAAAGAATAAATTTTAGCAACTTTGAAACATTTGAAAATATACGGATTTTTTTCAAAATTCCAGACAAAAATTTGTTTGGTATATGAACAAAACCAACTTTTTAAAAAGAACACAGCTATAGGTAATAGCCATTAAGGAATCTCAGTACAGAGGAAGGTGTTGTTATGGTCCTTATGAGCTTCAGGAGATCCATCCAATTGTGTGGGAGATGAGAGAGGTGAAGTTAGATGAGGAGAAACAGTCTGGAACAAGATCCAAGGGCAATGATAATAACCTAGGAAGATATAATGGAAGAATAAATAATGATGGCAGCATGAAAATGGCAAGCATATTAGTGGGTTTGACATTGTAAATGGCTGATGCAAGCCAAGGTGATTCCATGATTTGGGACTCCAAGAATGGAGGTTTCATTTTTTAAACGATGGAATGAAAGACTGAGATATGTTGAAAGGAGTTGAATGGTTTTGGACATGTGTTGACAGTATACCCTGGTGAGGATATCCAGTAGATAAACATTGGAACCTACAATAAATGCCATTCACATTTTCCACAAGTCTTTCTTTTAACAATCATTGGTTCTAGTATTCTAATTTATACATCTTTTTAGTATTAATTTGTCAGAAGAAGAAATCAACTGACATTTTAGTCACTATTTATTTATTTATTTTTATTTCATTTTTTTTTTTTTTTTTTTTTTTGGAGACAGGATCTTACTCTGCTGTCTAGGCTGGAGTGCAGTGGTGCAATCATGGCTCAGCACAGCCTCAACCTTCCCAGGCTGAGGTGATCCTCCTACATCCGCCTCCTGAGTAGCTGGGATGACAGGTGTGCACCACCACACGCTGCTAATGTTTGTATTGTTGGTAGCAATGAGGTCTCACCATGATCCTCAGACTGGTCTCAAACTCCTGAGTTCAAGTGATTTGTCTGTCTCAGCTTCCCAAAGTGCTGGGATTACAGGTATGAGCCACCACACCTGGCTTGTCCCTTCTTATTTAATATATTTTTGAAGTAATGACAATTTTCAAAACTGTGTATAAGAAATTGAATATAAGCACCCTTCCTGCCAATCTATTTCAAAAGACATCATCAATGATTTTTCACAGGGATTATTAAAAAAGTTGGCATAAACTCTTCAGTCCAGTAATATTTTTTAGGTATCTGCAATATGTGTAAAGTCAAGCACGAAAATCATTATTACATTTTGAAAGATCTGTGACTTTTGTCCAAAAACCATTTATTTCACCATATATGGGTTTTGTGTAAAGATTAAAATTAATTATTAGCAATAAACACTTTAAATATAGCACTTAGATGAACTCCTGTATTTTGCTTAAGGCCTAGCTTCAGAACTATTAAATGGACCCCTGAGCCTTACAGGAAGCTATTTCATTCCCTAGAAGTTTCACAAATATCAATTGATTAAAATAAAAAAAATGCTGTCCTTTTCCAGTGAAACATTCAAATCCAGTATGCTTTCTATTATAAATGCAATTTTAAGGTGGAAATTAGTTACCCCTGCCACATCAATCTTTACAATCAAATTAAAACTAATAACCATAACTTCTTATTGAAATAGTTAAAATTCCTATTTGCTGAAGTTCTGGAAATTAATGTCTTTGCATGGAGCACCAACAAAATACATGTTATACAAATAAAATTCATGCTCTTCATGAAAAAAATTGAATCATCTTCTGAATTTATTACCATAATTTATGTGCTCTCTTTTAGAACATGAATTATAATTTGACGCATTGGAAGAATCCTAGATCAATAGACGTAATATCCTCAATATTGTAACTGTAAAATTCTGAAAGGAATGCATATAAACAAATAAGTGTGTCATTGATTGGACAATCACGAAATATAAAAATCTTCCTCATAAAAAGAGACATCCCATTAGTCACTAATTAAAATCTAGCCTTTCTGCTATTGTAGCTAATGAGTGCAGACATAAAAAGAACACACCTTATAAGGTTTATACACCAAAGACATGGTTTGCAGGCAAAAGATAAAATTCAAGTAGAAAAAAAATAAATCTTACTGCCAATTACACGCTTAAAATGGTATTTGTTAACGCTAATGCTTTTAAACTAAGGCTTCAGAAAACAAAGTTGAGTGCAGTTTAAGAAATAAAATTAACCCCAGAAGGTCTGGAATCTCAAAATTCTATGAAATCTTAACTTTGTGCTGATTTCTTTGTTCATGCTTTGAGAAAAATGGAAAGCATATTGCAAATTACATAATGTTGCATACAAGTTCAGATTTAACTCAGACTCTGTCCTGACATTCCTCATTCCAGCCAGATTGACCAATTGCCAGCTCTGTAAAGTAGTGTGACTTGTGTCAATTCACAGATTTTGGGTTGATTGTGCCATGAAATTGGCCCACTATCCAGTAGAAAATATACAAAACCGTCCTGAGTGAGACAGATATTTGGCTTAGTTGCAGGGTAATTTCCTTCCTTGTTTCTCACATATACTGCCTGGGCTATTTCTCTGAATTCTTCTCAATTACTGTTTTCCAGACTACAAAATTAGATTTTAGATTTCCTTTGTTGCAGACTCTGCTATTGGCCTGCCCAATACCCATTTTTCCCTCTTCCCTTCTTTCGTACTAACGTTTTTCGTTTTTTGTTTTTCCCCAAAACAGCACTGAGTCCAGCTAAAATATTCTCTCTCCAAGCCTCCCTTGAAGCTAGGATATCTATCAGCAAACTTCTAGTTGGTAAAATGTAACTGGATTTCTTTCAGGAAGGCCTAAGGCTTTTTACTTTTTGTTTCTGAGAGAGAGTCCTTTGGCTTTTTGCTTTTGGCTCTTAGCTCTTAACCAGTGTTCTTTTTTCCTGTCCAAAATGTTAATGTAATGCCTGGAGGTATAAGAGACAGCTTGCAGTCATAAGGATTAGAGCCAAGTGTAAACAGCAGAGAAGGCAGATAGAACGATTCTGGGTCCTTGGGAAACCTTGAACAGTCGCACAAGCTCTGAACTACCTACTGCAGAGTCTTATGTGAGGAAAATCACCCCTGACTGGTTTGTGCTTCCACATTGTTTTCTGTTATATAGATAATGCAGTCCCTAACTGACACACAATTCATTGTGGTAATTTCCATTTGCCTGTGTTGTGATGTAACCTTGAACCTATTCAGTGAGACATGTAAGTATCTCCTGTTCTGGGAACCACCATTGTAGTGCACCATTTCCCTGTAATGCAACATCTATTGCCACATGTGAAGCACCCATCATCACATGTTTTCCAGTTAGCTGACTTTATACACATTTAGTGCCTCTCCTTCAAGCACCACAAGCTGGGCCAGCTTCCCTAATAGTTGGCCCATACAAGTGGCCAGGGTGAGGTTTCTAGTTCACAGCCTACTCCATTTAAGCCATGACTATTACATCCTGAAACACATTAGCCCCTAGGTCACTTGGTCATCTTTTTTGCTGTAATTTAGAAAGACAATTTTATTTAAAGCTCTTTTTATTTGACTCTGTTCTAGTTGTAGACGAGCAGTTCTCAAATGGGGTTGACAAGGGATATTGCTAAATAACCAGCAGTGCCCAGGAAGAAAGGAAGCCTCCCACAACAACAAAAAAATTATCCAGCACAAATTGGCAGTAGTGCCAAGGTTGAGAAAGTTTGATCCGGAGCAATGATTTTAACCCTGGCTGTGCTTTAGAATAAAATGAATTTTTAAACAGTCTTTACTCCTGGGATTTATTCCCCTTTGATTTTGATTTAAGAGTTCTGGAATGTAGTCCACACGCATTTGCAAGCACCCCAATTGATTTAAAATACAGCCAAAGTCAAGAACCACTGAGATGAGCATAACCCTTCATTCTGGAAAACAGTCCGAGTCAGAGAGTTGGCCAGGGGTGGGGAAAAGAGAGGCTAAGTTCACAGAGAAGTGGGCTGAGAATAGGACACAAAGAGGAGGCTCTCTGTGAGAGAATTCATCCCAAGGTGAAAAGCAAAGAAGGTCAGGAAAGGTTGTTCAGGAAATCATGAGGTGTGTTAGGAAAAGTTCAGGATTGACAATGAATAACTTGAAGGTGTCAGAGGCCCTATTTAGATTATTAAAATGTAATGTCTGCTTATATACCTATATTTGTGGCTTTATAGCTATACCTATAACTATCTAGTTGTCATTTATCCTGTTTTTAAGAGTGATACAGATGAGAAAATGAAAGCGATTGTATGCCAGGGCAAAATTTGTGCTAACCTCTTTTGTTATTAAAAATACTTGATATCATTGTGCTAAAATTAATAATTATATTTAAAAGTTAAAAGTCAAAATAAGAATATAACATTAAAATTTTGAAAAGCAAAAAGTGATAAATAAATTTCAAATTACATCAAATACCAGCTTGTAGAAACAATATGAGTTTTTTTAGTCTTTGCTTGTTTGTTTTTGCCTTTGTTTTTGTTTTCACTCTTAAGAGATGTAACCAGAGTTTAACAACACTGAACGGGAACCAAGTTATCGTCTCTAATTCCACTTTTCCAACCTGGCTTTAACAATTCTGCCACAAAAACGCCAATATCTGAAATTTTAGACTGAAATGGTTATGATTGTTTCTACCAGCTTGTAACTACTAGCTTGTCCTCATTTCACACAAAAAAAAATCTGAGTTCAATGTCATTATAATTATCAAATATTGCACCCAATTATCAAATATTGCAACTAATTCAAATATAAAATCATTACCGATGAATCCATGCTCTGAGTTTCTCTGTTCTCAAGGACTTTTTTTTATTTTCAAATTCATAAGAATGTGTGGTGATTGTTTTACTGGAGTGTTATATGTGGCTAAACCCATCTTAATTTTGCAGCATCTACAGCCTGTATTACATCTTTGACTTCTGTTTAGTTTCATAATTCATTTGAAATATGGTTATGAAATGAAAATATGTGCCTGTAATATTCCAATGCCAATTAAGTAATAGCCAGCTTCTTCTCTCGAGGATGTTTTTCATCAACGATTGATACATAGATCTCTGACAGTAAAATGATTAAGTCTAACACTTCATTTTTCATTCTAAGAGGTGATTCATCAACCATCATTGAAGTCTTGATTGCCTTTGAAAGTGGACCACTTGATCATATTCATTGTATTGAGACTCAGAAAATGACACCCCAAAGTAAAGCCCTAAGAAGCAAAGTCTCTCATTGACCTTCTCCCATTCCGTCTCGCCTCTCATTCTCCCCAGTGACAAGCCATACAAACTAGAATCCCTCATCCCCGAGGCCGGTTAAAGAAAGAAGAAACCATTTTCTCCAAAGTCAGCAATAAGGCCAAAAAATATTACCCTATCCTCCCCCACTGCTTCTTTGTATAATAGCTAGGGATAAATAAATTGAAATCCTCATTCCAGGGAGAACTTATCCCATACTTGGGAGGAAAAAATGCTGCACAGAGAGGCCAATAAAAATCTAAACAGACACATCTTGCTGAATTTTCCCACTCAGTGTCTTAGCAGATCATACTCTTCTTTTCCAGTAATAGTTCCACACAGCTGTTGTATTAGTCCGTTTTCACGCTGCTGAAAATTTACAATAAAAAAGAGATTTAGTAGACTCATAGCTCCATGTGGCTGGGGAGGCCTCACAATCATGGTGGAAGGCAAAAGCCATGTCTTATATGGCAGCAGGAAAGAGAGAATGGGAACCAAGTGAAAAGGGTTTCCCCTTCTAAAACCATAAGATCTCATGAAACTACAATGAGAACAATATGGGGGAAACTGCCCCCATGATTCAGTTATCTCCCACCAGGTCCCTCTCACAACACATGAGAATTATGGGAGTTACAATTCAAGATAAGATTTGGGTGGGGACACAGAAAATCCATATCAACCGTCCATACTTCATTGAACCTAAGCATAAAAATACAGTTGACTCCTGAACAACAAGGATTAACACTTTGTGGATCTACTTATATGCAGATTTTCTTCTGTTCCTGCTACCCTTGAGACAGCAAGAACAACCCCTATTCTTCCTCCTCCTCCTCCTCAGCCTACTCAACATGAAGACAATGAGTATAAAGACCTTTCTGATGTCTGCTTTCACTTAATGAATAGTAAATATATTTTTTCTTCCTTACAATTTTCTTAACATTTCTTTTCTCTAGCTCACTTTATTGTAAAAATACACTGTATAATAAAGATAATATCAAAAGATGTATTAATTGACTGTTTATGTTATCTGTAAGGCTTCTGGTACGTAGTAGGCTATTGCTACTTAAGTTTTGAGAGAGTCAAAAGTTTTATGCAGCTTTTAATTTCATGGGGGGTTAACTCCCATAACTCTTGAATTATTTGAGGGTTAACTCTACATAGTGTTCCCTGTATCTTTGAGTTTTTATGTTGAAGGCTCCCATGTCATGTAAAACTGTGATCAAATAAATTTGTTATGCTTTTCTCTTGTTAACTTATCTTTGTTATAAGACATCCCCTATAGGGATGTTGGCTGTGCCCTTTATAATCAGGATGAAAGGACTCCTTTCCTCCCCTTGTTTCCTGTATAGCTCCTCATCACCACTACAGTTCTGGCGATGAGTATGGGAAGGCTGACGCCTGACTCATTCCAAAGCCTACAGATGAGATCCTGGGACAACTGACAAAAGCCAGCAAAAAAAGGTAAGAATTTTTACTAAGGTCAATTCTCCCAGATCTCTTCCTATGGTAGCTGCTCAGGAATGGAAGGTAAAAGTTTCTTTTTATCTTTTCCTTTCAAAGTTCAGGTTAGCAGGAAAAAAATCATCTGTTTGGATTGTGAGTCTTACATAAATTTGGTTTGGGGGTATCCATTTGCTGTTGATCCTTTTCCTTCCACAGACAGCTATTGTTTTCCTGTTTGTCTCATTTTGTGTTCTGAGAACGCGGCTTGGCTTGCTGCCTGTAGGCACATACAGGTTGTCAGGTCTGTGTGTGCAGGCAGCCAACTGAAAGTTTGGGGTCCCCCATAAAAAGAATATAGCCACACAGAAATGTGAGTTGAATGCCATTTGTGGCTGGCATACCAACTGTTGCCAGCTCTCAAGGATAACTATTGCCATGTACTTAAGCCTCTTCTTTTTTCTTTTTTTTTTTAGCTGCCTTTGGGGATGGCTCTGGATCTTGTGAGAATGCTTATTTGCATCTGTTTGGAGGCACTTTGTGTGTCTTTAAGTCATAAAGGGCTTCTTGACTTTGATTCTGAGTCACTTGATAGATACTTTTGTTTTAAAAGAAAAATAAAATAAAATGAAAAGAAGAATATTACTGTTTGTTTCTGATGAAATCTGATAAAAGATTTGACAGGGTTTTTTTTTAAGAGCTCTATGGTCAGAAGTTGGCTTAATTAAAAGCTGAAATTAAGGCTATAATGTTTATAATTTCAATAGTTTTGGGGGTTCTGGTGTTTTTTAGTTATATGGATGAGTTCTTTAGAGGTGAATTCTGAGATTTTACTGCACCCATCACCTGAGCAGAGTACACTATACCAAATATGTAGCTTTTTATCCCTCAGCCCCCTCCCAATCTTCCCCACTCTGCTGAGTCCTCAAAGTCCATTATATCTATCTATGTCTATGCATCCTCATAGCTTAGCTCCCATTTATAAGTGAGAACATATGGTTTTGGTTTTCCATTTCTGAGTGACTTCACTAAGAATAATGGCCTGCAGCTCTGTCCAAGTTGCTGCAAAAGGTACGTTTTTTCTTTTTTATGGCTGAGTAGCATTCCATGGTGTATATATACCATATTTTCTTTATCCATTCAGTCAATGGGCACTTAAGTTGGTTCCATATCTTTGCAATTGTGAATTGTGTTGCTATAAACATGCATGTGAATGTGTCTTTTTCATATAATGACTTCTTTTCCTCTGGGTAGATACCCAGTAGTGGGATTGCTGGATCAAAGGGTAGATCTAGTTTTTATTCTTTAAGGAAGGTCCATACTGTTTTCCATAGTGGTTGTACTAATTTACATTCCCACCAGCAGTGTAAAAGTGTTCCCTTTTCACCTCATCCATGTAAGACTATAATTTTTGTAAAGCCTCTGATCCCTTTATTGGGGATCCATGGGAACATCAGAGTTCTGCCTACCCTATAGAGGGAGTTAAAGTTAACACCTTGCAACTCTGAGACCCTTGAGGAACACAGAAAAGGTGCCACTGACCCCCTTTTTGGGGTCCCCCGTCTTCCTCATGGAAGAGTTGTGGGTGATTTCTCTCAAGTCTAAAGCTCTGCTTTCTTTCACATTGAGCTCCCTGGTCACTTTGGCTTTCAGGGGTACCAAGGCTTTATATTTTGAGAGGACACTTGGCCTTTGGGTATATGGTAATTAATGAGTCACTGGCAAGGGTGGCAATGAGTTGCAATGAATGGTCATTACTTCAGGGGGTGAACTCTGGCCTTTTGTCTTCTTTGTTTCTTTGCATTAGAAACAAAGAATTTGAGAAAAGCCTCATATTTATGACTGAGCCAAACAGAAACTGACAGTAAGTGGAAATTTGGTACAAGAAAAATAATTGGCTAAGTTAATCAAGGGGATCTCAGGGCCAAAGCCACAACTTGACAATGGACATGTTTTAGGCATTTAGAGGCTGTTGGAGTGCTCCCAGGGTGGGTGGGCTAGTCACAAAGTGAGCTGGATGATGTTGGGTGGCTCACCAGCCTCAGAGGGGATATCCCTGCAGTGAGACGCACTGTGAAACCACTGCACAGGACAGCCACTTGGTCTTTCCCTCCTGGGCTTTTGTCTCAGCTCTGAACTGGGATTTAACATAAAAACTGAATCCTTGATTTCTGGAGATCTAGATGCTCTGCCCTCTAGCTGCAACTGCCCTTCACATTTATAAGTATTAGGCCTCCAGAAACCACAAATGCTTTGTGGGTCCTTTTCATTAGAGCCAATAAATTCAGTAATCCAGTTAAGAAATAGAAGTTAAATTAAAAAGTCACCTCCATACCTAGATTTGTCTCCAAAATATGACTTTCTGTCATTCAGCTGGTTATTTTGAACAGACTTGTACATTTTTTCCTAGGCTCACTTGTATGTTTTCTTGTAAAATCTTATAATAAATTTCTATAATTTTATATTGCCTGGCTATCCGTCATTGAATCTTCCTCTCTGTCTAATCTAACTGACATACCTAAATCTGATTTGTCTCCTAATCAGGGCTCTCCGGGAGAGTGGCTATCTTGATAAACCTGTCAGGACAGAGCTAGAGTTTACAGACACTTTCCAGAGAAAAACCTCAAGAACAATTTAAAAAAAAAAATCCAGTTTTAGCAGAAATGAATATTTTGTCTACCCAGATGGCCTTTGAAAACATTCAGACCGAAAACTTAGTCCACAGCCTCCATAAAATTTCTGGAAGTTCTTAATATCTGATAGTAGGCAATAACCCCTAAGCTTTTTCTGAGAAAAAAAATACATAAAATAACATAAAAACTAATTCAAATGCCTTTTAGTTTATGTGATCTGAGATAATCTTTGGTAAATAAAATTTGTTTTAAAATTGTTGGTAAAATAAAAATAGAAATGACTTCAGAATTATCTGCATACATTTTTGCCTGGGTTTGCTGGTTAGACAGGTTTGTGCTATCTCACCTTGAGTAAAATGCAAAAGCAACCACAAAAATAAAAAAAGAGGGGAGAGGGAAAACATATTCCGTATGCTGCATCGTCTTTTGATTGTTTGGAAAACTGAGTCACCTTTTTATCAATGATCAAGTGTTTTTTTTTATATTTTTATTTTTATTTTTTAATTATACTTTAAGTTCTAGGGTACATGTGCACAACATGCTTGCTCATTACATGGGTATACATGTGCCATGCTGGCCCGCTGTACCCATCAACCCATCATTTACGTTAAGTATTTCTCCCAATACTATTCCTCCCCCACCCCCCCACCCAGCCAACAGGCCCCGGTGTGTGATGTTCCCCACCCTGTGTCCAAGTGTTCCCATTGTTCAATTCCCACCTATGAATGAGAACATGCAGTGTTTGGTTTTCTGTCCTTGTGACAGTTTTCTCAGAATGATGGTTTCCAGCTCCATCCATGTCCCTGCAAAGGACATGAACTCTTCCTTTTTTATGGCTGCATAGTATTCCATGGTGTATATGTGCCACATTTTCTTAATCCAGTCTATCATTGATGGACATTTGGGTTGACTCCAAGTCTTTGCTATTGTGAATAGTGCCACAATAAACATACGTGTGCATGTGTCTTGATAGTAGCATGATTTATAATCCTTTGGGTATGTACCCAGTAATGGGATCGCTGGGTCAAATGGTATTTCTAGCTCTAGATCCTTGCCTCCAGCTTTGTTTTTTTGCTTAGGATTGACTTGGAAATGGGGGCTCTTTTTTGGTTCCATATGAACTTTAAAGTAGCTTTTTCCAATTCTATGAAGAAAGTCATTGGTAGCTTGATGGGGATGGCATTGAATCTATAAATTACCTTGGGCAGTATGGCCATTTTCATGATACTGATTCTTCCTATCCATGAGCATGGAATGTTCTTCCATTTGTTTGTGTCCACTTTTATTTCATTGAGCAGTGGTTTGTAGTTCTCCTTGAAGAGGTCCTTCACATCCCTTGTAAGTTGAATTTCTAGGTATTTTACTCTCTTTGTAGCAATTGTGAATGGGAGTTCACTCATGATTTGGCTCTCTGTCTGTTAATGGTGTATAGGAATGCTTGTGATATTTGCACATTGATTTTGTATCCTGAGACTTTGCTGAAGTTGCTTATCAGTTTAAGGAGATTTTGGGCTGAGATGATGGAGGTCTCTAAATATACAATCATGTCATCTGCAAACAAGGACAATTTGACTTCCTTTTTTCCTGATTGAATACCCTTTATTTCTTTCTCCTGCCTGATTGCCCTGGCCAGAACTTCCAACACTATGTTGAATAGGAGTGGTGAGAGAGGGCACCCCTGTTTTGTGCCAGTTTTCAAAGGGAATGCTTCCAGTTTTTGCCCATTCAGTATGATATTGGCTGTGGGTTTGTCATAAATAGCTCTTATTATTTTGAGATACGTTCCATCAATACCTAGTTTATTGAGAGTTTTTAGCATGAAGGGCTGTTGAATTTTGTCAAAGGCTTTTTCTGTATCTATTGAGATAATCATGTGGTTTTTGTCGATAGTTCTGTTTATGTGATGGATTACATTTATTGATTTGCATGTGTTGAACCAGCCTTGCATCCCAGGGATGAAGCCGACCTGATCGTGATGGATAAGCTTTTTGATGTGCTGCTGGATTTGGTTTGCCAGTATTTTATAGAGGATTTTCGCATTGCTGTTCATCAGGGATATTGGTCTACAATTCTCTTTATTGTGTCTCTGCCAGGCTTTGGTATCAGGATGATCCTGGCCTCATAAAATGAGTTAGGGAGGTTTCCCTCTTTTCCTATTGATTGGTATAGTATCAAAATGAATGGTACCATCTCCTCTTTGTACCTCTGGTAGAATTCTGCTGTGAATCCATCTGGTCCTGGACTTTTTTTGGTTGGTAGGCTATTAATTATTGCCTCAATTTCAGAGTCTGTTATTGGTCTATTCAGAGATTCAATTTCTTCCTGGTTTGTCTTGGGAGGGTGTATGTGTCCAGGAATTTATCCGTTTCTTCTATATTTTCTAGTTTGTTTGTGTAGAGGTGTTTATAGTATTCTCTGATGGTAGTTTGCATTTCTGTGGGATCAGTGGTGATATCCCCTTTATCATTTTTTATTGCATCTATTTGATTCTTCTCCCTTTTCTTCTTTATTAGTCTTGCTAGCGTTCTATCAATTTTGTTGATCTTTTCAAAAAACCAGCTCCTGGATTCATTGATTTTTTGAAGGGTTTTTATGACTCTATTTCCTTCAGTTCTGTTCTGATCTTAGTTATTTCTTGCCTTCTGCTAGCTTTTGAATGTGTTTGCTCTTGCTTCTCTAATTTCTTTAATTGTGATATTAGTGTGTCAATTTTAGATCTTTCCTGCTTTCTCTTGTGGGCATTTAGTGCTATAAATTTCCCTCTACACACTGCTTTAAATGTGTCCCAGAGATTCTGGTATGTTGTGTCTTTGTTCTCATTGGTTTCAAAGAACATCTTTATTTCTGCCTTCATTTCGTTACGTACCCAGTAGTCACTCAGGAGCAGGTTGTCCAGTTTCTATGTAGTCGTGCGGTTTTGAGTGAGTTTCTTAATCCTGAGTTCTAATTTGATTGCACTGTGGTCTGAGAGACAGTTTGTTGTGATTTCTGTTCTTTCACATTTGCTGAGGAGTGCTTTACTTCCAACTATGTGGTAAACTTTGGAATAAGTGCAATGTGGTGCTAAGAAGAATGTATATTCTGTTGATTTGGGGTGGAGAGTTCTGTAGATGTCTATTAGTTCTGCTTGGTGCAGAGCTGAGTTCAAGTCCTGCATATACTTGTTAACCTTTTGTCTCATTGATCTGTCTAATATTGACAGATGGGTGTTAAAATCTCCCATTATTATTGAGTGGGAGTCTAAGTCTCTTTGTAAGTCTCTAAGGACTTGCTTTATGAATCTGGGTGCTCCTGTATTGGGTGCATATATATTTAGGATATTTAACTCTTCTTGTTGAATTGATCCCTTTACCATTATGTAATGGCCTTCTTTTTCTCTTTTGATCTTTGTTGGTTTAAAGTCTGTTTTATCAGAGACTAGGATTGCAAACCCTGCTGTTTTTTTGCTTTCCATTTGTTGGGTAGATCTTCCTCCATCTTTTTATTTTGATCCTATGTGTGTCTTTGCACTACAAGATGGGTCTCCTGAATACAGCACACTGATGGGTCTTGACTCTTTATCCAATTTGCCAGTCTGTGTCTTTTAATTGGGGCTTTTAGCCCATTTACATTTAAGATTAATATTGTTATGTGGGAATTTGATTTTGTCATTATGATGTTAGCTGGTTATTTTGCCCGTTAGTTGATGCAGTTTCCTCCTAGCCAGTTTGCCAGTCTGTGTCTTTTAATTGGGGCATTTAGCCCATTTACATTTAAGATTAATATTGTTATGTGTGAATTTGATTTTGTCATTATGATGTTGGCTGGTTATTTTGCCCATTAGTTGATGCAGTTTCCTCCTAGCATCAATGGTCTCTACAATTTGGCATGTTTTTGCAGTGGCTGGTACTGGTTGCTCCTTTCCATGTTTAGTGCTTCCTTCAGGAGCTCTGGTAAGGCAGGCCTGGTATTGACAAAGTCAGCATTTGCTTGTCTGTAAAGGATTTTATTTCTCCTTCATTTATGAGGCTTAGTTTTTCTGGATATGAAATTCTGTGTTGAAAATTCTTTTCTTTAAGAATGTTGAATATTGGCTCCCACTCTCTTCTGGCTTGCAGGGTTTCTACTGAGAGATCCACTATTAGTCTGATGGGCTTCCCTTTGTGGGTAACCCAACATTTCTCTCTGGCTGCCCTCAACATTTTTTTCCTCATTTCATCCTTGGTGAATCTGACAATTATATGTCTTGGTGTTGCTCTTCTCGAAGAGTATCTTTTTGGTGTTCTCGTATTTCCTGAATTTGAATGTTGGCCTGCCTTGCTAGGTTGGGGAAGTTCTCCTGAATAATATCTTGAAGAGTGTTTTCCAACTCGATTCCATTCTCCCTGTCACTTTCAAGTACACCAATCAAATGTAGATTTGGTCTTTTCACATTGTCCCATATTTCTTGGAGCCTTTGTTCATTTCTTTTTATTCTTTTTTCTCTAAATTTATCTTCTGGCTTTATTTCATTAATTTGATCTTCAACCACTGATACCCTTTCTTCCATTTGATTGAATCAGCTATTGAAGCTTGTGCATGCATCATGTAGTTCTTGTGCCATGGTTTTCAGCTCCATCTGGTCATTTAAGGTCTTGTCTACACTGTTTATTCTAGTTAGCCATTCATCTAACCTTTTTTCAAGGTTTTTAGCTTCCTTGCGATGGTTTCGAACATCCTCCTTTAGCTTGAAGAAGTTTGTTATTACCGACCTTCTGAAGCCTACTTCTGTCAGCTCGTCAAAATCATTCTTGGTCCAGCTTTGTTCCATTGCTGGTGAGGATCTCCTCCATGATCCTTTGGAGGAGAAGGGGCACTCTGGTTTTTTGAATTGTCAGCTTTTCTGCTCTGGTTTCTCCCCATCTTTGTGGTTTAATCTACCTTTGGTCTTTGATGTTGGTGACCTACAGATGCCATTTTGGTGTGGATGTCCTTTTTGTTGATGTTGATGCTATTCCTTTCTGTTTGTTAGTTTTCCTTCTATCAGTCGGTCCCTCAGCTGCAGGCCTGTTGGAGTTTGCTGGAGGGCCTCTCCAGACCCTGTTTGCCTGGGTATCACCAGTGGGGGCTGCAGAACAGCAAATATTGCTGCCTGATCCTTCCTCTGGAAGCTTCATCCCAGAGGGGCACTGGCCTGTATGAGGTGTCAGTCACCCCCTACTGAGAAGTGTCTCCCAGTTAGGCTACACGGGGGTCAGGGACCCACTTGAAGAGGTAGTCTGTCCATTCTCAGAGCTCAAACACCATGCTGGGAGAATGATTGCTCTCTTCAGAGCTGTCAGATGGGGACGTTTAAGTCTGCAGAAGTTTCCAATTAAAAGACAAAACCCTAGTGAAAAATGCTAGACTCATAAGATTGCTAACCTAATATGAAGCAGAACTAGAATTAATTACAAGGGAATAAACTAATACATGATTATGTTTTTAATGGCTTTTTGTTTGAAACATTGCTGATGCTTTTCATGTCTGGATTTCCAGAGTTAAGAAAACTTTTTTTCTCTTGAGCTATCTATGGATTTACAACAATTTGGTCAAGTCTACTTTTGTAAGCACAATTAGGACATTTAGCTTTCTCTCTGCTTAATCCACCCAAAATTTGGAAACTATTTGTATCTTATTTTATCCCAATATAGTTATTTATATAAGTTCAATAAGAATCTACTCTTCTTGTAACAGGACAATTGAAAACACTGGTTATTTTAACATGGCTGTTACTGAAATGTCATATTTTCAGATATGATTAGACTGCTTTGAGGAATGGAAATTGGTTGACTCTTCTGGAGCCAATAAAAAGACTCTAGGAAAAACTGGCCTGGTATCTTGTCCATACAGTTCTCTGACACCCTCCGTAACCCTGTGGTAAGTAAAGAATGTCTTATTTATTTATTTATTTATTTATTCATCTTAGAGATGTGGTTTTCCTCTCTTGTCTGGGTTGGTCTCAAATTCCTAATCTCAAGCAATCCTCCTGCCTCAGCTTCCTGAGTAGTTGGGATTACAGGTACAAGTCATTGCCTAGCTCAAGAATGTCACTTTCTGACAGACCCAGCAATCTAAAGATATTTTTAAAACCTCAAGAAGAGAAGAATTCACCCAATTCATACAGATATTACAGACAGAATTTGAGGATATCCTTGGCTTGGCTCCTAAGCCTTGGGAGGCTTTTAAAAATCTAATCTGAGATTCCTTATAAAAAGTTTCAGCAAAGCCAACTTCTAAAGAGCTTATATGGTAAATAATTATTTTTACTATATTTTATACAAATAATCAGGCCAAGTTAATTAGACTAAACTTACTTTATAAACAAATTAGTCTTTCTGTGTTTATCTTTGGTAAAAATAGAGGGATGGAGAGGAAAAATTAAGTTTCAGGAGAAAAACTGTAGTGCACCTGTTATTAAATTCTATCCTTGTTGATTGTTTTGAGTTTCTTTTCTTTTATTTTTTTAAATCTGGACTGAATTCTAAATTTTTAGTTTTCTCCAATATCTGGCTGTGACATTCTAACACTTCCAATTTGTTCCCACCATTCTGGCTTGGGATCATTGAAATTAAAACTATTTTATTTTCTGAAGCTCTATAAACTGAAGTTCTACTAAACAAAACAAAAGAGAAAGCTGAGTTTTGCAGTTTGTTTTAACCATTAATCTTTTAATATCTTATTAAATATCTGATTGCTCATACCTAAATTTGGTGGAAGGCCATCTACGCCACCACTACCTGAAATGAGACACAGATGTTAACTGTTTAACTAAACTGGCCATTTCTCAGGAATAAGAGACTGATTTAGTAGCTTATGGAAGAATCCACCCAACTAATTTCTGGACTGTAAAACTTCTTGGGGAATCTTTAGACCAAGAAATGTAGGGACTCAAAATATGACGCCCTGAAGGAAAGGCCTGAAATGCGGCCTCAAAAGCAAAATCTCTCTCTGACTTTCTGCCATCCTGCCTTTCACCCCTCATTCTACCCAGAGGCAAGCCATAAAAACTAGAATCCCTCTTCTCCAAGGCAGGTCATAGAATCTAGAAACCCCTTTCCTCAAAGCCAGCTGTAGAGCCTAAAAATATTAGTCTAACCTTCTCCATGCCCCCTCCACCTTTTTGTGTTAACAACTGTCCATAAATAAAGATCCTCATTTCAGAGAAATCCTACCCCATACCCAAAAGAAAGGAATGCTGCACAGAGCAGCCAATAAAAATCTGAATAAGCAGGTCTTGGTGAATTTTCCCACTCAGACTATTGGCATTAGATTATACCTTTTTTTGTGCAATCATATCGCTACATGACTGTCCATACTTCATTGACCAAGGCATAAAAACAGATACTTTTCCCTATATCTTTGGGTCTTCATTCTGAAGACTCCTGTGTCAATAAAACCATGATCAAATAAATGTGTTATTGATTTTCTCTTGTTTACTTGTCTGTTATAGGGATGCTAGCCATAATCCTTATGATGGGAGAAAAAAACAGACTATCCACTATCTGCTCCTATAATTGTGTGTATTTCAAAATATACATAAAATATAGTAAATGAACTACTGCCACCAGTAGCAAGAGTATAGACAAAGTATTCTTCGGTTACCTTTCATCAGTTCAGTGGCTTTTTAGTAATATTTTATGAAAATCTACAGTAAGAAACTTAAGTTTCATAGTGGCCCAGTACAGATAAGTGAAGCAAATAGTTTCCTGAAACTTATCCGTAGAATAATGCTAGGCACTCTAATACTTTTTATTCTGTGGTTATGAATTTTTAAAAATTCTCTGTGTCTCATTAGTGAACTTCAACCTTCAATTTAAAAAACAATAAGCAAGACCACATAAAGGAACTTATAGTCTATAAAGAAAAACTTATTTAATATTTTTCATAATTTCAACTTTTGTCTTACATTTGGGAGGTACATGTGCAGGTTTGTTACTTTGTTATAAGTGTGATGCCGAAGTTTAGGGGTGATCCTATCACTCAGATAATGAGATAGATATTACCCAATAGTTAGTTTTTCAACCATTTCCCTGGCCACCCTCCAACCTGTAGTAGTCCTCAGTGTCTATTGTTGCCATATTTGTGTCCATGAGTATCCAATGTTTAGCTCTCACTTATAAGTGAGAACATGCATTATTTGTATTTTTGTTCCTATATTAATTTTCTTAGGATGATGGCCTTCAGCTGTATCCACGCTGCTACAAAGGACATGAGTTTTCTTTTTCTCACAGCTGTACCATATTCCATGGTGTGCAATTACCACACACATTTTCTCTCTCCAATTCACCATTGATGGGCACCTAGGTTGATTCCGTGTCTTTGCCATTACATATAGTGCTCCAATAAACATACAAGTGCATGTGTCTTTTTGGTAGAATGTTGTATTTTCTTTTTGATATATATCGAGTCATAGGATTGGGAGGTCAAATGATTAAAAGTAATTGCAAAAACTGCAATTACTTTTGCACCAACTTAATGATTCTCTTTTATGCTCTTTGAGATATCACCAAACTGCTTTCCACAGTGGCTGAACTAATTTACATTCCCATCAGCAGAAGAAAAAATTTTAAACAAACAAGAAAAACAAGTAAATGATGAAGGTGATTATTTCTAACATTGAAAAATAAATAAAATAAATCAATAGTTCACTATTTTCTAAATTGTTATAATTCCTTAAAAATGTAACATTATGAACATGTACTTTTCAATATAAGAGAATTATGCTTTAGTCTCCCATAGGGTGGGGTACTATGTCAAATATTACTTTTTATCTTATTGTTAACTTTTTCTAAATTATTCTGTTTTTGACACATTGCCACCATTCATTTACTCTGCTTTATTCAAACAAAACCCCCCAAAATTGAGGTTTTTTCATTTTGACTTTCCATCTTTATTACTTCTAAATACAGTTAACGATGAACTAAAACATACCAGTCATAACAATGTTGACATAGAGCCAAGTAAAAGAATAGAATATATTCTCATTATTAATAACTTTCCAAATTACAAAATATTATTTCATTGCATAGTGCATTATCTTTGACAACACTAAGTAATCATGATAAGAAACAAAACTGAGAGGATATCTTTGTCATTTTTTTCTTGATAAAGATGTTTGTAAAATAACAAATAGTTACATTTTATTTCATGTAATTAATATCCTATGTGAATATTTTAGTTAAATGTAAAATATATCAAATAATATGTTCAAGAAATAGGTTGGTATTATTATTTAAATTGAATAATATTAAGATTCTTGGGGGAGCTGAACCAAGATGGCCGACTAGAAGCAGCTCATGTGCCTCACTTTTACAGAGAGTAAATAAAAGGGCTAGCAAACACAAACCTTACAGGCCAATCATCTGAGAAACCACATTGAGATCCATCAAGGCAGCATGAGGACACAGAGAGCAGAGAAGAAAAGGAGCAAAGTTGGACACCAGCCTGTCTGGAGTCAGCATGGAGCCTGTCTGCCAACTGCAGACCCTGCCTAAAGGAGCCCCATGGAACAGAACACCCAATAAAAACAAAATGTGGGCATGGAGACAGTAACTGGACTCCTCCTAGACCCATAAGTGGACTAGAATCAAAGTCAGTCAATGGAACCCATCTTATACTCTAATCAGACCCCCAAAGACATCAAAGAAGATGAAATAATAAAAAAAAATCCAAATGACAGCAACTTGAAAGATTGAATAACCACCAACCCACACAGCTGAGAAAGAACCAGTGTAAGAACTTTGGTAGCTCAAAAAGCCAGAGTCCCGTTATCTCTAAATGGCCACACTAGTTCCCAAGCAATGGTTCTTAACCAGGCTAAAATAATTGAAATGTCAGAGACAGAATGCACGATATGGATAGGAATGAAGACCATTGACATTCAGGAGAAAGTTGAAACCCACTGCAAGGAATCTAAAGAATACAATAAAATAATACAGGAGATAACAATCAAAATGGTCATTTTTAAGAAAGAACTAAACTGAGCTGATAGAGCTGAAAAATTCGCTTCAAGAATTACATAGTATAATTGCATATATTAATAGCAGAATCAACCAAGCTGAGGAAGAATCTCAGAGTTCAAAGACAGTTCTCTGAAATAACTAATCAGACAAAAATAAAAAAAAAAGGAGAGTGGACAAAACTGAAAAATATACTATTATGCATAGGATCCCATATGGAATCAAAAAGTCTATGACTCATTGGTGTCCCTGAAAGAGAGGGAGAGAAAGCATGGAAAACACATTTGGGGAAATGAAAATTTCCCCATCGTTGCTGAAGAAGCCAATATTCAAATACAGGAAATCCAGAGAGCCCTTGTGAGATACTATATAAGATGACCATCCCCAAGACACATAGTTGTCAGATCTCCAGGGTCAAAATGAAAGAAAAAATGTTAAAGCCAGCTAGAGAGAAAGGGCAGGTCACCTACAAAGAAAACGCTACCAGGCCAAGAGCGGATGTTTCAGCAGAAACCACATAAACCAGAAGAGATTGGGGGCCTCTATTCAGCATTCCTAAAGAAAGGGAATTCCAACCAATAATTTTATATCCAGCCAAACTAAGCTTCAAGAGCTAAGGAGAAATAAGATTCTTTTCAGACAAACACATGCTAAGAGAATTCATTACCACTAGACCAGCCTTACAAGTGGTCCTTAAGGAAGTGCTAAATATGGAAAGGAAAGATAGACACTGGCCACCACAAAAACACACTTAAGTATGTAGTCCACTGGCACTATAAAGCAACCACACAATGAAGTCAATATAATAACCACCTAACAACATGATGACAGAATCAAATCTGCACATATCAAAATTATCTTTAAATGTAAACAGGATAAATGCTCCAATTAAAAGGCAAAGAGTGGCAAGTTGGATAAAGAAGCAAGACCTACTTGTATGCTGTCTACAAGACACCCATCTCACATGCAGTGACATTCATAAGCTCAAAGTAGAGGGATGGAGAAAAATCTACTAAGCAAATGGAAAACAGAAAAAAAAAAACAGGGATTGTTATTCTAATTTCAGACAAAACAGACTTTAAATGAACAATGATCAAAAAAGACAAAGAAGGTCATTACATAATGGTAAAGTGTTCAATTCAACTAGAAGATCTAACTATCTAAATATATATATGCACTCAATAATGGAGCACTCAGATTCATAAAACAAGTTTTTAGAGAGCTATGAACAGACTTAAAAACCACATAATAATAGTGGGAGATTTTAACACACCACTGTCAGTATTAGAAAGATTATTAAGGCAAAACACTAACAAAGATGTTTAAGACCTGATCTCAATATTTGACCAAATAGGCCTAACGGACATCTACAAAACTCTCCACCCCCAAATAATAGAATATATATTCTTTTTATCTTCACATGGCACATACTCTAAAATCAACCATGTAATTGGCCACAAAACAATCCTCAATGAATTCAGAAAAACTAAAATTATGCCAACAATACTGTCAGATGACACTGCAATAAAAATAGAAATAAATACTAAGAAAACCATGTAAAATCATACAATTACATAGAAATTAAACAACCTGCTGCTGAATGACCCTCAGGTAAACAATGAAATTAAAGCAGAAATCAAGAAATTATTTAAAACGAATGAAAACAAAGACACAACATACTAGAATCTCTGAGACACAGCAAAAGCAGTGTTGAGAGGGAAGTTTATGGCACTAAATTTCCACATCAAAAGTTAGAGAGATCTTAAATTAACAACCAGAGGAACTGGAGAAACAAGAGCAAAACAACCCAAGGCTAACAGAAGACAATAATGAAAGTCAGAGCTGAACTGAAGGAAACTGAGACACAAAAACCATACAAAAGGTCAACGGATACAGGAGATATTGTTTTGTTTTGTTTTGTTCTTAAGAATAAATAAGATTGATGGACCACTAGCTGTACTAATAAAGAAAAAAAGAGAGAAGATCCAAATAAACACAATCAGAAATGAAATAGGGGACATTACCACTGAACCCACAAAAATACAAAAATCTTCAGAGACTATTATGAACACCACTATGTACACAAACTAGAAAACCTACAACAAATGGATAAATATTTGGATATATACAGTCTCCCAAGATTGAACCAGGAAGAAACTGAATCCCTGAACAGACCAATAATGAGTTCTGAAATTGAATCAGTAATAAAAAGCCTACCAACCAGGAAAAGCCCAGGGCCAGATGGTTTCACAGCCAAATTCTACCAGATATATGAAGAGGTGGTACCATTCCTACTGAAACTATTTCCAAAAATTGAGGAGGAGGGATTCCTCTCTAACTCATTCTGTGAGTCCAGCATCATATAAATAAACAAATAAAGAAAACTTCAGGCCAATATCCTTGATAAACATTGATGCAAAAATAGTAATGTTTCCTAATCCTTATAAGTTCTTAGCTGGAACACCTTTGTAACAAAAGACAAATTAACATGGAAAAAGATACACAAATTTATTAATGTGCATATAGAAACAAGAGTCATACACAAAATATGAGCCTCAAAGTATGGCCCAGATGCCTAAAATTTTTATACCATCCTAAGGTTACAGAAAGAGTAGGGGCTTGAGGCTTCTGAAGGGGTGGGGAAGTGGAATAACAGGTTAATGGGAGAGTGAACACAGAAAAGTATGTCAAACCAAGGCTCTCTTATTATGAAGATAAAAATATATCACGTAATCTCAGTGCTGTTCTGAAAAAAAAAAATAGATGGTAGCCTGTAGTAAAAGTTTCTCTATGGGATCTTTAGTCTCCTTTTCCTGTGAATTAATCTTTCCTAGATCCATATAAGGGGATATGAAGAAAGCCTATTTACATCTGCTGTTTACTTCATTTTACTAATGCAGATTTCCTTTACAGATGCAAATTTCTCCCTACAAAAGAAGACTTTTCAGGGCAGTTCTTGTGTTTGCAGCCCTTCAGAATATCCATCTAAAAATATTCCAAAGAAATATATTTTAGGGTGAAATAATCTGGCTTGCCTGATAAGAATGTTTCTTTTTAATTACTAAGATAAAATACAAGATACTATTTGGCCTAAGTCCAAATATTCATCTGTATTTTTTTACTATAAAACTATTAAGTTATTTTAAAATTAAAAAACAATAAAGCAAAGAAGTCAATATTTGTGCACCAAAAAGTGCTGAAGTTTTAGAGCTGGCCACATCCAACTGAAAATTTGTGATAGGGAGGTGTAGAAAAAAAATACTTGGATTCTCTTTTGGTCACTTTCATACAGAAATTTAAGAACATATTTTTCTTTAGCTGAGAAGTTAATTACAGTAAGGTAAAGGATTTGAAGGCAGTTTAATTTTTTAACAGAGAATATGTCCAAGCTATGTTCAAGAACAAAAAGACAACAATCAACTTTAAATACTAATATTTAGAAATATGGTCAAGTATAGAGTTTATTCGAGCCTAAAGTTGGAAATTGCCATCCCTGAAACACGGACTCCAGAGAAATGGGTTCAGTGCTTCGAAGTTTACACGTAAGGTCTTGTTTATATAAGAAGGAAAAAAAAATAACAGGATTACAATATTTTCTATGCAAAGCATGTTCCAATTTAATTAATTACACTTTGTTTTATTTTCCCTGTGGCTTTTTTTTTCTTTTACAGACTTTTCACTTTCTTTCCAATTTAAGAGGGCATATCTAATAATCTAATATTCCACTTTAGATAATGTGATAGTCATGAGGTCATTGTTGAGAAAAGTAAGAGGGAAGTTAATCTTCAATGAAATCAACAGTAAAGAGGAAAAGGGTCTTCCCTGATACCTATAGTAATTTGCAATATTTTAAGACACAATGTAGGTAAGAAAAAAGGCTAATCTATAATCAGAGAAGCAAAGGTTATGGCTGCCTTGGTTATTGCTGCCTAGATTACAACTGCCTATCATATCACTCAGGTCACATATCACATTCCCTTAAGGCTCAAAATATTTTAAAGTTTCAACAGCTTAGATTTTGAATAATTTATTTTCACAGAGCATTAGAGTATTCAAAAGCAACATCATCTATTTGTCATAGCACTGTGAACCTATGCACTATTCTCAGATAATATGTATACTATAGGAAATATGTATACTATAGGAAATATTACAATCCAAAATGTGGCTCCCTGGTGTAAATATTACAGGATTAAAGGCCTTTAAAGTTCAACACACACTGGAAGAAACTTTTTCCCTGCTTATGTAGAGATCAGATTAACTCACCAAGGAGAACAATTATTTTTTCCACCTCCTCCATGTTATTTCAGTATCTATTGCAGAAAAGAAGACTTTCTACCTGAAAACCACACCTGAGCAGACCCTTTCACAAGATAATATCTTTCTCTCAGGATCATTCCATTTTCACAGAGAACTATTTACAGGTGAACCTCTGTTCCCTGATCCATTTATTCGTCTTAACAATCTTTTCATCATCCCTCAACAGAATTACCTATATTCCTCATCTCCCCTTCGCCCTCTGAAAAAAGATATATAAGTATCTGAGTCCCATTGAGATATTTGGAGTGATCACGCTGTGGTTCTCCTCCATGTACATTAAAAAATTTTTATTCTTTCTCTCCTAAAGTTAAAAAAATGTATTCCTCTCTCCTGTCTTTGGTGAACCGATTTTTCAGTGAACCATCAGAGAACAAAGGAGAAGCTTTCCCTTGGTCCCTGCAATACTGAAAAGTATTTTGCATATTTTTAAATATGTGCATACGTATATACACATATATAGGTTTTTGATAAGTATGTACAAATATACATGTACTTTTTTTAGCCTTCCATATTTTGATTTTTAAATAATTATTGGATAAGTTTTAGGTGTTTTTACATTTCCAAATATAAACTTAAACATGCTAAAGGTAAAAGCTGATAACCAAGGTATAATTTTCACTGGGCCTTGGGAGTAATAACTGTTGGCTTTCATATAACCTCCTATTCTCAACACTTTCACAAACATAAACATACTGAGTCAATCTCTGTGATCAGTTACTCACGCCCAACTCCAAAGCTGAATCTGGTCTTCAGCAGCTTCCCCAGGGAGTCAATTAGAATTACATAGCAGCTGCAGAGGGCAACATCTGGACATGACATTTTACCTAAGTTAGTGACAACTAACTTTGCCCTAGCACTGTCCATATTGTTCTTGCCACTTTGACAATAAGTGCGGTAAGATATTAAAGCATTTAAAGACTGTTTGGGGCTAACATTTATTACTGACATTCAAAGTGCTCTTCAGCATTCAAAAAACAGAGAGCCTATTTTAAACTCAACCACAAATTCAGTATTATAATTTTTTTTCCCTGTGGTAATTCATATGGATAAACAAATCTCAATATTTCTTAAATGAAAAGTATTGAATTTAGTTACAGAACAAAAAATAATGCCTTTTCCATGTCAAATCACATTTGTTTCATAGCCCAATAGGGACCAGCCTGTGTTCCAAGAAATCAATTGTAGCCAACATGGTTTAGTTTTACACATAATCAAGATGACTTTTGTCTGATTTAAGTTTAAAACCAATCTGTTTGACACCTAACTTTAATTATTTAATGACTTATTTAATAAAATCTTTACATTTTATGTATTTATTTGGAAATAATTTAACCATGTAAAAGATAAAGGATTCATAACTTTCCATGGGAGAGATAGCTATTTATAATAAATATATTCTCCTCAACTTCATCTGTTTCAAATTCAGTCATCAAAAATGGTGATTAGAATGTGCACATTCTAATACCAATCTCTATCTTTATCTATTCAAATATCTCCTAACTGGTGATGACTTTCCTCACAACTTTTTTGAGAATTCCAATATCTCTGCTTGCGGCACTTTAAATCACCTGCCTCCACCTTATTTTTCTTTACTGTACCTACTGCTAATCATCTGACACATTACGTATTTTTAGTTGTATACTCCCACTGGAATATAAACTCAACGTGGCAAAGATTGTTTTTTGGTGTTCATTCATTCATTGATGTATCTTCAATGCCTAGAACAGTGCCAGTACATAGTAGGCATTCAAAAAACATTTGTTAATGAATAAATAAAAGATTTTTTTCTGCGAGCTAAGGATTTTGCCTAAACTAAAGCATGTGTGATTTTTAAAGTGGTAAAACTGATCATAACAATTTGGCTGAACAATATTCTTTTTAGGCAATTCTGGTATCTTATGGGGTAAGGTGGAATAAGCACACCCTCTTTATTGTCTCCCATTAGAATGTAGCTACAAAATCTGGAAAGAATGCATGAGCAGCCATTGGAGAACTCTGAAAAGTAAATAATAGCAGGTCAATGACACTGTACCAGAACTGCAATGCTGACAAACTCATAGGGAAGTTACCTTTTTTTCCCCTCCTTCAGTATTTTCCAGCTTGGACTCAGGCAGCAAAAAAATCAGAAGGGAGTACTGATGCAGAGTGCTAGAAGCCCACCAGGTCTAGCTTGATGCAGTGAAGATAGACATTATTTTTCAGTGCACATGTGCATTTACCATAATCCACCTAACCTGGGTCATAAAACAAACTTTAACAAATTGAAAAGAACTGATATTATATAAAGTATGTTCTTAAATCATAAGGGCATTAAACTTAAAATCAATAACAAGATGAAAAATATTAGAAAAGTTTTTTTTAACCACACTTTTTTTTTTTTTTTTTTTTTTTTTTGTGAGACGGAGTCTTGCTCTGTCACCCAGGCTGGAGTGCAGTGGCGTGATCTCGGCTCACTACAACCTCCACCTCCTGGGTTCAGGCGATTCTCCTGCCTCAGCCTCCCAAGTAGCTGGGATTACAGGCATGTGCCACCATGCCCAGCTAATTTAACCACACTTTTAAATAACCCATTGGTTAAAAGAAGTCTCAAGGGAAATTAGAAAATATTTTGAACTAATAAAAAATCCTGAAAATGCAACACATCAGAATTTGTAAGATGTAGCTAGGTAGAGAACTTATAGGAAAATATATAATGAAATGCTTATATTAGAAAAGAAGAAATGTCTAAAATTAATTACCTAAGCTTCCACTTCAAGAAAGTAGAAAAAGAGGAAAATAAACCCAAATCAGACAGAAGAAAGAAAATAATAAAGATAGGGCAAAAATAAATAAAGTAGATTCCATTTATATGACATTTTCAAAAGATAAAATAATAGGGATACTGAGTAGAACCATGGCTGCCCATGGACCAATCAGCACTCAGTTCCTCCTTTCTGAGCCCATAAAAACCCTGGACTAGCCAGACTCAGACAGATGTGGGGACCACCAGCTGTGGGAAGGAGCTCCCCACTTCGGATCTCCTCCACTTGTTGGGATGACCTGCCTGTGGAAAGGAGCTACCCCCTTTGGTGTCTGTCACTCAGTGAAGCTCCCCTCCACCTTGTTCACTCTCTAATTGTCTATGTACCTCGTTCTTCCTGGAGGCAGGACAAGAACTTCGGACCTGCTATATGGTGAGACTGAAAGACTGTAACACAAACAGGACTGAAACATGCCTCCACCAACGCTGGCCACGTTATGGGTGACAGGAAGGAGAGAAGTGCTGTGGCCCTCTGGGGAGCCCAGACCTGGGGGGGCCCCCTGAACCAGGGCTGTGACACCCTCTTTTGGGGCTCTGTGGCTCCTGGAATCTCCAAGCTACTGGGCACCACTTCGTTGCCCTCTTCTAGATGCAGGTGCCCGCAGTGGAAGTTGCAGCCACTCATGGAGTTGGCACCTGTGCCGGTGCCTGGAACTGCCCGTCTTACTGCAGCAGCTGGCATGCCTGGCTGTGCGCAGTGGCCAGACCATTCGCCCACACACCCCTCGCCATTCCATGCCTGGCTTGCCCTTGGCAGGTGTGGGATCTGGGCCAGTGGTGTGAAGCAAGTGCAGCCTGCCAGGCAGAGTGGGCAGAACGAGCCCAGCGGGCGTGAACAGTACTCAGGCAGAGGTTGCCACTGGCCACAGAGGTTTTCAGCTGGCCAAGCATCACTCCAAGGATCCTGTGACAAAATTAAATGTAACACATATCTCACTGTGATCTGTAAAGTCAATACCCCAAATAAACTGATGAAATTAGATTTATAGTTTTTACATTCTGTAAAACAAATACTTCAACGCTGAATTATTTATGTTAACAATTACGTATTTCTATAGATGAATTTTGAAGCACTCCACCAGAAAGTGAAAACCAAAGTATAAACTGAAACACAAACAAAATCTAAATAATTACCTCTGAATTCTTTGTATGTGTATTCTATTTTTAGAGACATTGTAAAAGACTACACTTGGTGAAGGAAGAGAAAGCAGTTTTTTCTCCTATATCATTTATACTTTTTGTGTTACAAAGAAAGAAAACCAAACGATCTGAATTTTTATTGGCTTAAACATGTGTGAAATTTTAGAGGAAGCACAGGTCTTTGAGCGTGGCCTCGCAGCCCAACAATATTACCGCAGAACAAGTTCTCTCTGATCCTTCATCTTGCTTTTCATGGGTCTTGCCTTTTCCTCAGGCTCTGTAAGGTGCCTGTTCCCCAAAACTCGAGGCACAACCCTGATTTGAATCATAATGATTATAATAATGCCATACTGCATATCTTCATGCTACACAATCCCATTCCTATGAAAGAAATAATTCCTATGAAAGAAAAAAAAAGATACCTTCTATTAAACTCTATAAAGAAAAAAAAAAAGCTGAAGTTTTCCCTTACTCAGAGTCTCTGTAAAATTCTTGCTTCTCATTGCCCCAGTTGGGTTATAAGCCCATTTCTCAAAATAAAAATTACTTTGGCCGGAACGTGGCATTCCTCACTGGCTGTGGCCCATACTAAGCCATGTGTAATGTTATAGGTAGGTTAAACCTACCAGAAACCATATCAATTTAAAAAAAAAAATTAGAAAAAATGATGTGAGTATTCATATGCTACATCAGTAATTGTTAATATTGCAAATAAATTATACATGACTCTGGAATTCACAACCATTGGAAATACACAAGAAGCAACAAGTGTTATTAAGAATCAATACAAAATTTCAAGTCTCTTTATCCAAAATATTTTATTGTATATATGCCAACATGAAAATCCTAATTACATATTTTGACTGAACTTTTAAGCTGATGTAGTTAAATAAAATATTTTATATTTTTCTTTAATGTGTTTTGAAATTATTCATTTCATTTATTGAATATGTACTGAGTACCTACTTTGTGCTAATCACTGTTAGGAGCACTATAGATATGGTGGTGAACAAAACAAAATATTCCTGTCTTTATAGAGCTTACATTTTTTTGCCAAGGCTTATATTCCAGTCCATGTATTGTGTTCATATGGTTATCATTTATAGAAAAATCTACAATTATGATGAGCTAATTAAAGAATGTCATTTTCCACATATTCTCAATTTTATTAGTAAATTTTATATGTTGAAACTCTGAATTGTAATTGTATTTATACAGCTATTCTTTTAACAAATAATGTTGTAGACTTACCATGAGCTAAAAATTCTGCCACCTGCTAAGGAAACAAAGGTAAACATGTGAGCAATGTCCTTTTTTTACTATAATTGTGGCTCAAGAGAGAATGTATATTCTAAATCTAAAAGAGTTGTCAGCAATTTTATTCACCAAGATATTAACTTCAAATTTCTCAGAAAGTAATTGCTAAAAAAGTGAAATTGCCAATTTAAAGAAAGTAAAGATAGGTAGACAGATATGAAATATACATATAATGTATTTTATGTGTAATTTTAAAGATACATGCATATTTAAAGACTATAGTTCAGCTTTACATCAAGTAGTTGCTTCAGCTCTTCACAAATCAGCCCAGTAGTCGTTTCTGCAAATCTCTGTGTATCCATATGTAGTACCTATGGCAACAGAGGTGCTAGCACAAACACTGGCATCCTGAGCTCTTGTGGAGAAATTTCCAAAAGGGAAAGTCTCTTGGATGGACTTCGTTTCTAAGAAGGCATAATTTTTGTTGACACAGAAATTTAAAGTTAGAAATTTAAAATTTAAAGCCAGATTTTTATCTTACACAGGACTTTGAAATTACAAAACAAAAATGAAACAAAACAAAAGTCATTTTCCACGTCAGCCCCAGGAGTTAACACAATGTTCAGGAGACGAAAAGAATGGGAATTTTGCAAAGCCTCTATGTGCACAAACTACAAGTTTCAAGTAAACTATATTCTTAGATCAGGAAAAAGTCATATGGTTTCATATGGATTAAAGAGTTACATCATAATTTATAATTTAAATTATAATTTATAAGATAACTAATTATGTTTTCTTCCATGAAACAAAATGCAGCAATTAAAAATAAATAGATTTCTGTGTGTTGAGATACAAATATTTCTAGGTTATATTAGTAAATAAAACGGCAAGTTGCAGAACAATATTTATGAATTTATATTTCTGGTTTGAAAAACAAGAGGATTTATCTTTATTTCACGTGTATATTTCCTGGAATAATAAGATATTCCAGGTTTAGAAGGAGCTAAACTAAACCATTCTCTGTGGGTATTAATAAAGACTTTCGATTATGTTAAAGATAAAATGGTCCACTATAGACTTTTAAGAGGAATTGATATAACCTAATTTTACTTTATAAAAAAGATGCATTACACACATAGGAACAAAGATAACAATGATAGTAGATTTCTCTTTGGAAGTGATGTAAGCAAGAAGACATTGGAGCAACAACTTTAAAGTTCTAAGAAAAAAACTGTCAGTATAGAATTCTATATTTAGAAAAAATACCTTTCAAGAACAAAGTCTAAATAAAGATAATTTTAGATGCACAAAAGCTGGAAGAATGTTAAAGGAAATCCTAAAGGCAGAAGAAAAAATGATTCCTGATGAAAATACAAATCTACATAAAGGAACGAATGATTATAAAATGATAAATGTGTGAATAAACATATCCATTTTTCTCATTACTTAAACATCTTTAAATGACAATTGGCTATAAACAAAATGTAATGTGGACATTACATTACATTTAATAGATGAAATTAAAATGTTTTACAAGAATGAGACAGAGGCTGAGAAGGAATACATAGAAACACTATCTTATAGGATTCTTATACCATACATGAAGTGGTATATATAACTTGAAGGAAGACCATGAGAAATTAAAGATAAACACTACAAAGCAAATAATAACCACTGGAATAACAAAACAAAGAGTTACAGCTAATAAATTGATAAAGGATATAAATTGGAATAATTTTTTAAATCCAAAAGAAGTCAGAAAAAGAGAAAACAAAGCAAAAAGAAATAGAACAAATAGAAAACAAATAGCAAAATGATACACTTAAAACTAACCATGTCAAAATTACATTAAATGTAAATAGGCTAATCATCCCAATTTAGAGGCAGACATTGTTAGATTGTATAAAAAAAGAGACCCAACTATGTGCTTCTTCCAAGAAATGCACTTTAAATATAAAGACACAAATAGATTAGAAGGATGGAAAATCAGTATACAGGGCTTATACTGGTACCAAAGAAGAGTTTGACTAAGAATATTACCAAGGATAAAGAAAGTAATTTCAAAATACTGGGTCAATTTATCAAAAGTACATAGCAATCCTAAATATTTATATATGCAGTGACAAAGCTTCAAAGTATATGAAGCAAAAACCGATAAAACTTCAAGGAGAAAAACTCAAATTGACAATCAGAGATTTCAAGACCACTCTCAAGAACTGGTAGATTAAGACAGAAAATCAGGAAGGATACAGTAGAAAAAACACTGTCAATCAACTTGTTCTAATTGACCCTTATAGAACACTCAACCCTGCAAGAGCAGAATACACATTCTTTTCAAGTGCACACAGAACATTTACCAATAGAAACAATATCCTGGGCCAAAAATGAATTTAATACAATTGAAATAATATAAGTGGGCTGGCACAGTGGCTCACGCCTGTAATCCCAGGCACTTTGCGAGGCCGAGGCAGGGGATCACAAGGTCAGGAGTTCAAGACCAGCCTGGTCAACACAGTAAAACCCCATCTCTACTAAAAATAAAAATAAAAAAATTAGCCGGGCATGGTGGTGCATGCCTGTAGTCCCAGCTACGCTGGAGGCTGAGGCAGGAGAATTGCTTGAACCCGGAAGGCAGAGGTTGCAGTGAGCTGAGATTGCACCACTGCACTCCAGCCTGGGTGACAGGGCGAGACTCCATCTCAAAAAAAAAGAAATAATATAAGTGATATTATCCTAACACAATTGGATGAAATAAGAAATCAAGAGCAGATCTCTGGAATATTCTCAAATATTTGGAAATTAAACAACATTTCTACATAGTCCATGCATCAATGAACAAATCAAAAGGAAAATTAGAAAGTCTTTTGAATTAAATAAAAATGAGAACAGAACATATATGAATTTGCAGATGCCATTAAAGTAGCAGTTAGGAGGAATTTATAGCATTAAAAGCTTGTATTAACAAAGAAAACCTAAATCAATAGCTTTAGCTTTCACCTTTAAAAAAAACTATAAGAAGAGCAAATTAAAAGTTAACAAACATAAGGAAATAATAAAGTGTCACATGAGAATCAGTGATACAAAGCCAAAAACAAATAGAAAAAATTGATGAAACCAAAAGCTGATTCTTTTTGAACATTGATGAAATTCATAATCCTCTAATCAGGAAAAGAAAGAGAAAACTTGAATTATTAATATCAGAGGTGGGAGAAATTTTATTCCTACAGACAATATTATAAAAGAAACTCAAAGTTTATCTTGTTTTTGTTTCAATCTGAGTAATTTTTAATATCCAAAACCTGGAAACAATTGAAATGTCTAACAGCAAGAGATGGGATGAAGACATTGTGGCATACCCATACAATGGAATACTACTCAGCAAGAAAAAGGAACAAATGACGATACCTACAACAATCTTGCTGAATCTCAAAATGATTGCGCTAAGAAGACAGACAAAAATAGAGTATATATTGTGTGATTGTATTTAACTATAATTCTGGAAAATGCAAACTAAGCTACAGTGATCAAATGCAGATCAACAGTCAGCCGGGGAGAGGGGAGGTGCTGGGAAGAAGCAACAGGAAGTGATTACAAAGAGGTACTACCATACTTTGGGGGTGATGCATAAATTCACTACCCCAAAGGTAGTGATCATTATATACTTTAAATCTTTGCAGTTTATTATATATTCATATTTAAATATCTGCAGTTTAGTTATACCTCAATAATGTTATTTTTAAAAGGAATATATAGGAATAATTAATAATAGCTACCACTAGGATGTGGGAGTAAAAGTGAATATGGCTAAAAAGATTTTCTGCTGTTCTTTTAGGAGCTTACATTCAACTTTATAGAACTTAAAAATTGTTTATAATACATGTGATTTACTTTTCAAATTAAAAAAAAAAAAACTAGTACCAAAAAGAACATGACAAATTAGGGATGTATTCATAATATTAGTGGCTACCTATAGTGTATACATGCACACACACACATATATATACATGTATAGCAGTATACAAGGCAATAATAATCCCACTGGACAAAAATTTATTTCAAATTAATAAGCTGCCAAATTTCAAATGGCCAAAGGATTTATAAAACTAATTCACCAGAGGGGAGGAGCCAAGATGGCAGAATAGGAACAGCTCTGGTCTACAGCTCCCAGCGTGAGCGACACAGAAGGCGGGTGATTTCTGCATTTCCATCTGAGGTACCGGGTTCATCTCACTAGGGAGTGCCAGACAGTGGGTGCAGGACAGTAGGTGCAGTGCACCGTGCGCCAGCCGAAGCAGGGCGAGGCATTGCCTCACTCGGGAAGCGCAAGGGGTCAGGGAGTTCCCTTTCCTGGTCAAGGAAAGGGGTGACAGATGGCACCTGGAAAATCGGGCCTCTCCCATCCAAATACTGCGCTTTTCTGACGGGCTTAGGAAATGACACACCAGGAGATTATATCCCGCACCTGGCTTGGAGGGTCCTACACCCACGGAGTCTCGCTGATTGCTAGCACAGCAGTCTGAGATCAAACTGCAAGGCAGCAGTGAGGCTGGGGGAGGGGCGCCCGCCATTGCCCAGGCTCGCTTAGGTAAACAAAGCAGCCTGGAAGCTGGAACTGGGTGGAGCCCACCACAGCTCAAGGAGGCCTGCCTGCCTCTGTAGGCTCCACCTCTGGGGGCAGGGCATAAACAAACAAAAAGACAGCAGTAACTTCTGCAGACTAAAATGTTCCTGTCTGACAGCTTTGAGGAGAGCAGTGGTTCTCCCAGTATGCAGCTGGAGATCTGAGAACGGGCAGACTGCCTCCTCAAGTGGGTCCCTGACCCCTGACCTCCAAGCAGCCTAACTGGGAGGCGCCCCCCAGTAGGGGCAGACTGACACCTCACACGGCCGGGTACTTCTCTGAGACAAAACTTCCAGAGGAACGATCACACAGCAGCATTCGCGGATCACAAAATCCGCAGTTTGGCAGACACTGCTGCTGATACCCAGGCAAACAGGGTCTGGAGTGGACCTCTAGCAAACTCCAACAGACCTGCAGCTGAGGGTCCTGTCTGTTAGAAGGAAAATTAACAAACAGAAAGGATATCCACACCAAAAACCCATCTGTACATCACCATCATCAAAGATCAAAAGTAGATAAAACCACAAAGATGGGGAAAAAACAGAGCAGAAAAACTGGAAACTCTAAAAAGCAGAGCACCTCTCCTCCTCCAAAGGAACGCAGTTCCTCACCAGCAATGGAACAAAGCTGGACAGAATGACTTTGACGAGTTGAGAGAAGAAGGCTTCAGACAATCAAACTACTCCGAGCTGCAGGAGGAAATTCAAACCAAAGGCAAAGATGTTGAAAATTTTGAAAAAAATTTAGACGAATGTATAACTGGAATAACCAATACAGAGAAGTGCTTAAAGGAGCTGATGGAGCTGAAAGCCAAGGCTGGAGAACTACATGAAGAATGCAGAAGCCTCAGGAGCCAATGCGATCAACTGGAAGAAAGGGTATCAGTGATGGAAGATGAAATGAATGAAATGAAGCAAGAAGGGAAGTTTAGAGAAAAAAGAATAAAAAGAAATGAACAAAGCCTCCAAGAAATACGGGACGATGTGAAAAGACCAAATCTGCATCTGATTGGTGTACCTGAAAGTGACAGGGAGAATGGAACCAAGTTGGAAAACACTCTGGAGAACTTCCCCAATCTAGCAAGGCAGGCCAACATTCAGATTCAGGAAATACAGAGAACTCCACAAAGATAATCCTCCAGAAGAGCAACTCCAAGACACATAATTGTCAGATTCACCAAAGTTGAAATGAAGGAAAGAATGTTATGGGCAGCCAGAGAGAAAGGTCGGGTTACCCACAAAGGGAAGACTATCAGACTGACAGCGGATCTCTTGGCAGAAACTCTACAAGCCAGAAGAGAGTGGGGGCCAATAGTCAGCATGCTTAAAGAAAAGAATTTTAATTTCATATCCAGCCAAACTAAGCTTCATAAGTGAAGGAGAAATAAAATACTTTACAGACAAGCAAATGCTGAGAGATTTTGTCGCCACCAGGCCTGCCCTAAAAGAGCTCCTGAAGGAAGCACTAAACATGGAAAGGCACAACCAGTACCAGCCGCTGCAAAATCATGCCAAAATGTAAAGACCATCAAAACTAGGAAGAAACTGCATCAACTAATGAGCAAAATAACCAGCTAACATCATAATGACAGGATCAAATTCACACATAACAATATTAACTTTAAATGTAAATGGACTAAATGCTCCAATTAAAAGACACAGACTGGCAAATTGGATAAAGAGTCAACACCCATCAGTGTGCTGTATTCAGGAAACCCATCTAACATGCAGAGACACACATAGGCTCAAAATGAAAAGATGGAGGAAGATCTACCAAGCAAATGGAAAACAAAAAAAGGCAGGGGTTGCAATCCTAGTCTCTGATAAAACAGACTTTAAACCAACAAAGATCAAAAGGGACAAAGAAGGCCATTACATAATGGTAAAGGGATCAATTCAACAAGAAGAGCTAACTATCCTAAATATATATGCACCCAATACAGGAGCACCCAGATTCATAAAGCAAGTCCTGAGTGACCTACAAAGAGACTTAGACTCCCACACAATAATAATGGGAGACTTTAACACCCCACTGTCAACATTAGACAGATCGACGAGACAGAAAGTTAACAAGGATACCCGGGAATTGAACTCAGCTCCGCACCAAGCGGACCTAATAGACATCTACAGAACTCTCCATCCCAAATCAAGAGAATATACATTTTTTTCAGCACCACACCACACCTATTCCAAATTGACCACACAGTTGGAAGTAAAGCGCTCCTCAGCAAGTGTAAAAGAACAGAAATTATAACAAACTGTCTCTCAGACCACAGTGCAATCAAACTAGAACTCAGGATTAAAAAACTCACTCAAAACCGCTCAACTACATGGAAACTGAACAACCTGCTCCTGAATGACTACTGGTCACATAACGAAATGAAGGCAGAAATAAAGATGTTCTTTGAAACCAATGAGAACAAAGACACAACATACCAGAATCTCTGGGACACATTCAAAGCAGTGTGTAGAGGGAAATTTATAGCACTAAATGCCCACAAGAGAAAGCAGGAAAGATCTAAAATTGACACCCTAACATCACAATTAAAAGAACTAGAAAAGCAAGAGCAAACACATTCAAAAGCTAGCAGAAGGCAAGAAATAACTAAAATCAGAGCAGAACTGAAGGAAATAGAGACACAAAAAAACCTTCAAAAAATTAATGAATCCAGGAGCTGGTTTTTGATGGATCAACAAAATTGATAGACCACTAGCAAGACTAATAAAGAAAAAAAGAGAGAAGAATCAAATAGATGCAATAAAAAATGATAAAGGGGATATCACCACCGATCCCACGGAAATACAAACTACCATCAGAGAATACTACAAACACCTCTACGCAAATAAACTAGAAAATCTAGAAGAAATGGATAAATTCCTCAACACATACACTCTCCCAAGACTAAACCAGGAAGAAGTTGACTCTCTGAATAGACCAATAACAGGCTCTGAAATTGTGGCAATAATCAATAGCTTACCAACCAAAAAGAGTCCAGGACCAGATGGATTCACAGCCGAATTCTAACAGAGGTACAAGGAGCAACTGGTACCATTCTTTCTGAAACTATTCCAATCAATAGAAAAAGAGGGAATCCTCCCTAACTCATTTTATGAGGACAGCATCATCCTGATACCAAAGCCGGGCAGAGACACAACCAAAAAAGAGAATTTTAGACCAATATCCTTGATGAACATTGATGCAAAAATCCTCAATAAAATACTGGCAAACTGAATCCAGCAGCACATCAAAAAGCTTATCCACCATGATCAAGTGGGCTTCATCCCTGGGATGCAAGGCTGGTTCAATATATGCAAATCAATAAATGTAATCCAGCATATAAACAGAACCGAAGACAAAAACCACATGATCATCTCAGTAGATGCAGAAAAGGCCTTTGACAAAATTCAACAACACTTCATGCTAAAAACTCTCAATAAATTAGGTATTGATGGGACATATCTCAAAATAATAAGAGCTGTCTATGACAAACCCACAGCCAATATCATACTGAATGGGCAAAAACTGGAAGCATTCCCTTTGAAAACTGGCACAAGACAGGGATGCCCTCTCTCACCACTCCTATTCAACATAATGTTGGAAGTTCTGGCCAGGGCAATTAGGCAGGAGAAGGAAATAAAGGGTATTCAATTAGGAAAAGAGGAAGTCAAATTGTCCCTGTTTGCAGACGACATGATTGTATATCTACAAAAACCCCATTGTCTCAGCCCAAAATCTCCTTAAGCTGATAAGCAACTTCAGCAAAGTCTCAGGATACAAAATCAATGTACAAAAATCACAGGCATTCTTATACACCAATAACAGACAAACAGAGTGCCAAATCATGAGTGAACTCCCATTCACAATTGCTTCAAAGAGAATAAAATACTTAGGAATTCAACTCACTGGGGACGTGAAGGACCTCTTCAAGGAGAACTACAAACCACTGCTCAATGAAATAAAAGAGGATACAAACAAATGGAAGAACATTCCATGCCCGTGGGTAGGAAGAATCAATATCATGAAAATGGCATACTGCCCAAGGTAATTTATAGATTCAATGCCATCCCCATCAAGCTACCAATGACTTTCCTCACAGAATTGGAAAAAACTACTTTAAAGTTCATATGGAACCAAAAAAGAGTCCACATCGCCAAGTCAATCCTAAGCCAAAAGAACAAAGCTGGACGCATCACACTACCTGACTTCAAACTGTACTACCAAGCTACAGTAACCAAAACAGCATGGTACCGGTACCAAAACAGAGATATAGATCAATGGAACAGAACAGAGCCCTCAGAAATAACGCTGTATGTCTACAACTATCTGATCTTTGACAAACCTGAGAAAAACAAGCAATGGGGAAAGGATTCCCTATTTAATAAATGGTGCTGGGAAAACTGGCTAGCCATATGTAGAAAGCTGAAACTGGATCCCTTCCTTACATCTTAAACAAAAATTAATTCAAGATGGATTAAAGACTTAAATGTTAGACCTAAAACCATAAAAACCCTAGAAGAAAACCTAGGCATTACCATTCAGGACATAGGCATGGGCAAGGACTTCATGTCTAAAACACCAAAAGCAATGGCAACCAAAGCCAAAATTGACAAATAGGATCTAATTAAACTAAAGAGCTTCTGCACAGCAAAAGAAACTACCATCAGGGTGAACAGGCAACCTACAAAATGGGAGAAAATTTTCGCAACCTACTCATCTGACAAAGGGCTAATATCCAGAATCTACAATGAACTCAAACAAATTTACAAGAAAAAAACAAACAACCCCATCAAAAAGTGGGCAAAGGATATGAACAGACACTTCTCAAAAGAAGACATTTATGCAGCCAAAAGACACATGAAAAAATGCTCATCATCCCTGGCCTTCAGAGAAATGCAAATCAAAACCACAATGAGATACCGTCTCACACCAGTTAGAATGGCGATCATTAAAAAGTCAGGAAACAACAGGTGCTGGAGAGGATGCGGAGAAATAGGAACACTTTTACACTGTTGGTGGGACTGTAAACTAGTTCAACCATTGTGGAAGTTGGTGTGGCGATTCCTCAGGGATCTTGAACTAGAAATACCATTTGACCCAGCCATCCCATTACTGGGTATATACCCAAAGGACTTTAAATCATGCTGCTGTAAAGCCACATGCACACATATGTTTATTGTGGCACTATTAACAATAGCAAAGACTTGGAACCAACCCAAATGTCCAACAATGATAGACTGGATTAAGAAAATGTGGCACATATACACCATGGAATACTATGCAGCCATAAAAAATGATGAGTTCATGTCCTTTGTAGGGACATGGATGAAATTGGAAATCATCATTCTCAGTAAACTATCGCAAGGACAAAAAACCAAACACCGCATGTTCTCACTCACAGGTGGGAATTAAACAATGAGAACACATGGACACAGGAAGGGGAACATCACACTCTGGGGACTGTTGTGGGGTGGGGGAAGGGGGGAGGGATAGCATTAGGAGATATACCTAATGCTAAATAATGAGTTAATGGGTGCAGCACAGCAGCATGGCACATGTATACATATGTAACTAACCTGCACATTGTGCACATGTACCCTAAAACTTAAAGTATAATAATAATAAAAAAAGAAGAAAAAAAAAGAATGCGGAAGATAGAATCACGAGAATAGAAAAATAGTGCATACCAACAGGACAATGTTGACTTGCTCTAGGAAAGAGGTCATACTTACACTATTACCTACAATTTTATTAATTTTGCGATAATTAAATGTCATTTTGCAAGGCTTAAAAAAAAAGTAATTCACCGAGATGGATACAAATGAACAAGGAAAATATGAAAAAAGTGCTCCACCTTATCGGATATAAAAATGTATATGCAGAAAACAGTGAAACAACCCCTTTTATCTATCAGATTATCAAAGATTAAAAAATTGATTTTTTTCAGATACACCCAAGATACTAATAAAAGTGTAAAAGATACAGATTTCTCAAAACAATCTGAACTTTTATATTAACATTTTAAATAAATATGTTGACGAATTAATTTTCCTTCCACGGATTTGTAGAAAATGATAGAATAATATAGAGAGAGATGCTCATTGAGTATTGTGAAAGCAACAATAAATTTTAAATAATCCATATGATCATCAACACGACTTGGTTAAATAAAATGCAGTATCCTCTCTCTGTAACACGGAATACTACACATTATTACAAATTAGGAGAAGAGATAAGCTAGATCCAGATCTGTAAACTCAAAATATATTAATATTATTTAGTAAGTCATTTTTGAACTAGCATGTATTTCATAATCCCATTTATAAAAATATATATGTATTTTCATGTATAGATACGCTTTCAAAGTTCGGAATATATATTTTTTCAGGCTTAACTGTAGCTATTTTTTAAAGATCGGGAGAGTATTAGTGGCAGGGAGTACAGGTAACATCTCAAGGGGATTTTCACTTTTTGCATAAATCTCTATAGTTAATTTTTTAAAATAGGTAGATACAATAATGACTTAAAGATATTATTATTTTGGAAAAATAAATATCAATCCAGTAGCCTAATGAAAACTAAGAAAAAGCCGTTTTGGGAGAATGCATACAATCAGCCTTTGTGAAAACAGAAAAGGATTTAGAATCACATACTGGGTTAGAATCGTTATTCTACCACATACAAGTTGTGCAGATCTAGAAATTTATTTAAATCCTCTGATTTTTGGAGAATTTACAGTGTACACAGCAATAATACTACCCACGTCAGAGAAATGAGAGGATTACAGAAGTCAGTAGCTATAAAATGTACCACAGGTGTTCAAGAAAGGCTGGTTTCCTTATTTTTAATGTGATATGATTTAATGTACTCATTAAATATTCAAATAATTAGAAGATTTTCTAAATATCTAAATTATACCCAAGAAATATCTGAATAATGCACTGGAACTTTCTTAGATTGCCATGCTTTAGCTGCTAGACAAGGACATCACCTTACAATGTAGCATTTTGATATTTCGAGACCTGCATCCAGAAAATGGAATCCAAGAAAGGTAACCTTATAGTGAAATCTATCTATACAAATGGCATTAGGCACAGTCCTAATGGGCGGAGAAATGTTATTAAATTTTCACAAGCTGAATACGAATAAAGCTGATATCAAAACTATAAAAAATATAACAAAGAATGAAACCGTTTATCTTTTACATGGACACATGCCCTGTTCCTGCTGTTGCCCGTAAGCAGGCAGCATACACTGGTACAGGTGGCCCTTTATAATTGTGTGCATAAAATAACTGAGTCATTTTCTGATTGGTAAATAATATGCAATGTCAGACTCTCCACACCATCTGTGTCACTCACCACCACAGTTTTCTGCAAAACAGCCAGCAGCACAAGCCCAGCACCTCATTGTTGGAGAAGTCACAGGAAGAAGTACTTGGCATCCTTCGCAAAACTTAAATCTGTTCACAGTATTGAACCTGACATATGCCCCAAAGCAGAACGTGTATGCTACCCTAATGATCTCTCCTGCTGTTTTATAATCAGAGACATAGATGGAGGGAAGGCTGCCATTTTTTCATTTGGCACTGGTCAGCCTCCTGGACTGTCTTTTTGGCCAAAAAAAAAAAAAAAACCCTCATATTTAGGAGAGCTAATATGCAGATTACTGAACACAACCATGTTGCTATTTTCATCACAATTTCCGAGATGTAAGATTTGTGCTTATTGCAAAATCCTTGCTCCAGCTTTCTTCAATTTGGGGGATTCTTCTTCCACATCACATGAAGGAAGAGTTGTTAACTGGCAATCATTCGTCTTGACAGTTTAGACAGTCTCCTTGAAGTTTGAGAGAGCCTAGGTGGTACTTGCCTTGTCAACTTCTCTTTTCATTGGAGGAAAGGAACACTGAGTCAGAGGGCATATGTTGGCTTCAATCTCAACAAGTCTGGTACTGACAGAAGCTAAAAGCCATGGCCTCAGCATGCACCACGCAGGGAAAATCCTGGAAAGACTTCTCCTTCCATCCTTCTTTTTTGTTGTTTCCGTTCATATTATTCACAATGAGCCCTATCCATATGGTGGTAGTGCCAGATCCAGGAGATATTAGGTTTTGCCAAATCTCTTCTAGACTAAGGCTTTCACATTATCCTTTGGTACTAAAATTAGCTAAAAAATTAACATGCTTTGAGGACCTCATGATTTCCATGGAAACACACACACACGCACACACACACACAAAATGTAATTCAATAGAGAAAAACTCGGAATTTTCACAATGACTTTTAAAAGTAATCCACACAAAAATAATATAATTCTAAATTATAAGTAGATTTCATAAGCAAAACCAACAGCTAAATGCAACTGATCATCTAGATGTAAGCAAATCTGAAAAACCACACAAGGCACATATATCATACTATAACAAAGCTGTTATAAACAGGCTTGCTTGAGGATCACTATTCACTTTTTTATAGTGATAAGAGTAAATGTCATGATTATTATATTAATCCATCTAATGCTGAACATGATTTGAAGTCTGTTCCTAGAGATAACTATAAAAATATGATATCTAAAAAAAAGTGTCATGATATCACTGTACAGAATCCCATGTTCATTATCAATGACATGTAGACTAATCCAAGCACAGGTAAGAAAATAAAATTAAAGCTGCAATTATAAACTTAAAATCATATACACAGAAAAAAAGTTTATAGCTCTTTCCAAATAGACATATTTGTAAACATAAATGTAATATCACACTAGTTATTTCACACTTAAATTTGCTCCATAGTATTACATTTTTTCCATGTAAATTAGTAAAAGATGATCTCCAGAAAGTACACACTTTAAAGACAATTTATTAGGCTCACTCTGATCTCTACCAGCCTGCGGCGGTGTGTCCTTGAACGTAGTTTTCTGAACATTTAGCTTCTACATTCTTATTTTTTCACTGGATTCCTAGAATCTGGTTGCTGTTATTTTGTGTTTGTGTGTTTGAGAGGTAGTTCTCCCCAGTGCCTTTTATTTAATGAATGATTCACCAAGTGTCAGGTGCTAACTGGGTCCAGATTCTACACTGTCCACTTCTCTGACAAAGTTAGTTATGGCTGTTCGTGATCTCCTGCTGTTCCTATCCTGCAGGCAAGTATCTGAGGGTGTTGTGTAGTCTTTGTTAAGACGCAGAGGGAACGTAGCACCCTCAGTGTTTTATTGCATATTGAAACAGCTCTTACTGTATACTGGCACACAACCAAAAAATTTTTGAGGAGATCAAGATACAGGGACCTGTATGTAAATCCTGTGTGATACAGGAGTAAAGAAGACCCATCGACGGAAAGGAGTGGGTGGAAAAGGATTCGACTCCCCTGATTACTTATAATAGCAGATGAGGTCATTAGCCCCCACAGTACTTGTTTGAAACCTAAACAGGTACAGCAACTCACCATTAGAATCAATCCATTACTGAATTAGAAATATGACTGAATTTAGCAACAAATTTGTGCCAACATTACTTCTAGCAGCAGTAGGTTTTCAGCAGCAGATTGGCACCATGACAGAGTCCATAATTTTCACAGTATGTGTTTCATAATTTGTCATGCACACTCTGATTGCTTGGCATATTGGCAGAGTCCACAGCACTCTCTAAATGTCACCAAACGCATTTGAGGATTTGTCATGCATGGTCTGAGCAAGTGACACAACACAGCAGAGTGGCCAGGTTCAGAGCTGATTTTTGCACTCCCTCTAAGTGAGTGCTCTTGAGCTCAGCCACCAGTGACGAGGGCCTGGTGGGAGCTGCACAGCCCTTCTCTTGGAGCTGCTGATTTTTAATTCTGTGTCAAGTGATCATATGGATGCTGCCAGGAGAAAATACTATTACACTGCAGGTGTGACATGCATAGTGCAGAGATTCTTGCCTGATAATATTCTTTTCAAATCATGCCTTGTAGTGTACTTAACATTTTTTTTTCACATAGACTCAAAGAGTGTTTCGCAAATTAGGAGTAAGAAATAGGAGAGTAATAAATATGAATAGAGGGTGGAGAAAGCTATATTATAAGAAACTCCTCAGTTAAGAGATCAAAAGACGAGATATCTTGGCTGATTTTAACAGAAAGGTAAAGAATTGTTGGGATCAGAGAATCCTGAGGTTGTCGTAATAACATCTGGTTTCTGTAGAAACAGCTTCTGAGTTTAGGCAAACCATCCTTTTTATTTATTTATTTATTTATTTTTTTGGCCTCAGTTAATGAGGAGGTTGGATGAGAGCTCCTCTTTGGATCTATGCGTTCCATTGTTCTAAAACAGGAGCATGAGTTTATTAATATCTTTTAGTCATCTGACCTGTTTTCCTGCAATGATTGCATAATGATTTTCCAGTATTTAGTAAAAGCTTCAAGAGCTACATCTGCTGGAAGCTTTTAGTTGTCTAGGATTCCAGTCATTATCTTATCACTTTTATTCACTGTCTTTTAGGGGGAGAAAGAAAATTAGTCTTTTTTGTACATTTGGGTCCCGTGGATGCACCTGTTACTATGAAATCTGTTTGATGATAAATAACTCACATATGCTCAAGAGCGTTGTCTTGACATGTGCAGGGAAAGACCTTCACAGACATATGTTGTAAAAAGCATTCACTGTGACTTTGTATTTGCTCATGGATCAGTGAAAGTAGAAGAGGACTTGGAGGCTAACAAAGACTATAGAGGCAGGGAGGGAAGCTGAGGTTTTTACTGGGAAATTTTTTGAGAGATCCACCGTCAGATCTGCACTTAGATACAATACACAAAAATTCCAGATATGGAAGCACACAGACATACACTACTCACAAACATATACCTATTAGCCAAAGATACAATATATAAAAAATGTTGTGAAACATGTGGAATTTTTTATTCGAAAAAATACAGAAAACTAGAGTCATTTTAAAAAGAGATATAGCTTTACCGGGAAAAAAAGTATTGCCTCCTCTGAAAAGGCCTCTAAAAATTATATTGTATTGAAAATGTTTATTCTAATTTTTCCGTGATCAAATTTATTGGGGCAAAGAGAATCATCACCATTCTTCCTTGATTTCCAGGGGAAGAAAATGTTGTTTTTCCACTAGCACTTTTATGTGGAAAATTTTCTACCATTTACATACATTGCCAACCCCTTACTATAAACCAGGTGGCCACTAAACCTTATATATTCAAATCTCACCACAGCACACATGAGCAAGTGGGGAATTGATTAGGTTCTATTATTTTTTTCCCCTAGTGTCTGATAAAAATTGGATTTCTTTTCAAATTCTATTAGAGTGATTTGTGTAACTGATTCCGTGCCTTATATAGTGAACTTTGGAAATTGTTTTGTTCTGATCATTAAAGGTTCAATTTTGTTATTCTAGAATGCATCCCATTTTATTTTCCAAATATCTTTCAAAATTATATCCCAAAGTAGAAAACTAATACCTTTCATATAGATACAGATGCTTTACATATGCAGGTAGTGAACTACTTATAAATAATATTGAGCTTAGTGTACTCAAAAAAGGTTCAAAACTTTTCGTGCAACAAATATCTAACCTAATCTCTTCTCTGAGATGTCATCCTCATAAAATGTTTATGAATGCACCAAAATCAATCTGCAGCTTCTGCTCAATTGGCCACACAAAGCCCTCACACTCGTAAAGATCTTCCTTTTTAAAATAGCTTTACTGAAATGTCATAAAGATCTTTTCATATGCACTTATGAAAGATACCCATCTTCAGTTTTGCCTTAAATATACATGCATTCACATACACATAAACATGCCGGTCTAAAATTATTTGGCCAATACATTAATAAGTTGAAGTATTTGCTTGATTTGAAATATGTGCTTTAAATTTCTTATCATTTCCTCAATTCAAGTCACCTAGAAAAATGAACAGATAGAAAACAAAAAGCCAAAAAAGACAATAATAAGCCTCATTCAATTGAAATGAAGCAAAGTATTTCATGTTCTAAGCTGTCAATCTAATTAATTCTCAAGAGGATATTAGTGTGTAACCATTACTAACAATTTGATAACTTTGGGGGCTTGTTTGGTTTGGTTTGGTTTTTTGTAAAGGCAACAAAAGTCTGCATTAGTTTTTTACCTATGTTCTTTTCAGTCCATTAGTAATTGTTTGTTTCCTTTCTTTTTTTTTTTTTCAGTTTGGAAAGTTTATTTTATTTTTTTATATGTATATATTTTTATTATACTTTAAGTTCTAGGGTACATGTGCACAACATGCAGGTTTGTTACATATGTATACATGTGCCATGTTGGTGTGCTGCACCCATTAACTCGTTTACCTTTCTATAACTACTTGGTGTTCACATGCAAACACACACAGTTTTACTCCTGTCCTATTTTCCTGTGATTTCTCACTTGCATTAGAGGACTGTAAAATGAGTTCCTTTATTTAGTGCAGTTTCCTTAACCAGAATTGTATTAGCTCATCTCTTGCATTAGCTTTAGAAATCTAAACTTTTGTTTAGTTTTTTCTTTTTTTTTTGTATTGAAAACTCATTACCTGGATAAAAAAGCTAATACAAACTTTCTTTTATTTGTCAGAGGCATGCTACCTTCCATCACTACAGAAACAAATTTTTTACAATAAAAATCACTTCTAGAAAGATAAGCAATAGCCTGCGTTAAGAAGCAAAAGGGAGGCGCCAGGCGCGGTGGCTCATGCCTGTAATCCCAGCACTTTGAGAGGCCGAGGCTGGCGGATCACGAGGTCACGAGATCGAGACCAGCCTGACCAACATGGTGAAACCCCGTCTCTACTAAAAATACAAAAATTAGCTGGGCGTGGTGGCACATGCCTGTAATCCCAGCTACTCGGGAGGCTGAGGCAGGAGAATTGCTTGAACCTGGGAAGTGGAGGTTGCAGTGAGCTGAGATCATGCCACTGCACTCCAGCCTGGTGATGGAGTGAGACTCCATCTCAAAAAAAAAAAAAAAAACAAAAGCAAAAGGGAGCCTACAACTTCCTAAAACCTCCCAGCAATAATCACAAAATCACTTTATAGTATAATGTTGCTATGGTTTGCATATGGATTGTTTGGTCCCACTAAGTCTCATATTGAAATCTGATCCCAGTGTTGGAGGTGAGGCATAATGGGAGGTGTTTGGGTCATGGGGGTGGAGTCCTTGTGAATGGCTTGGTGCCATCCTCGTGGTAATGAATGAGTTCTCTACTGGTTCTCACAAGACTTCCCCAAAGAACTGGATGTTAAAAAGAATCTGGCACCTCTCACCTCTCTCTGTCTCTCTCTCACTTCCTCTCTAGCCATGTGATCTCTGCACACTGGCTCCCCTTTACCTTCTGCCGTGAGTGGAAGCAGCCTGAGGCCCTCATCAGAAGCAGATGTTGGTGCCATGCTTCTTGTACAGCCTGCAGAACTGCGAGCCAAAGAAACCTGTTTTTTTCATAGATTACCCAGCCTCAGGTATTCTTTTATAGCAACAGAAATGGACTAAGGCAAACATTCTGAGTTTTCAGATAGCAGTTTGCCTACCAAGATAGATTTTTCTCAGAGCAGTGTTAACTCTGAGCGCTTTTGTCAACTTTTCACACAAACTGCAGTTGCAACATCCATTAAAATCATGGGTCTTTCCATTGAGAGTGACACATTAAAGTGACATCATGCATTTTCAGAAGGGATCAGGAAATTATACATTTCTTCTTATGCAAATTACCAGAGAAGCTGAGAAAAAAAACACAAATTGAAGATAAATTTTAAGGGCTTTCTGAATCTTAGTCAATAATTGTTAGTCTTCTTTTACTTTGCAATGTAAACAAGGTTTACAAGGTTTTTGCTTTCATGAAGCTTATGTGTTCATGAGGAGACATACAATAAACAAATTGTCAATTTATGTATGTATGAATATAAATGCAAATATGATACATATATTGTATATATACACATGCATATACAGATATACACATATCTACCAATGCATATCATATGTATGCATATCTATTGTGTGCATATGCATGGGGATTGTATACCAGACAGCAGCAAATTTGCAAAAAAAAAAAAAAGATTTGCAAAAAAAATTTAAATGAACAACGGGAAATAAAATATGCTTTTTTTTTTTTTTTTTTTTTTTTTTGCAGAAAGCATATCTCATGCACTACACGGAGGGAGCAGTGAGAAACTATGGGAAAGGCAGAGGCCATCTTGCTCCTTCAATGGGCCTTCTCTGTTCATCTTTGCGGCAGGATGCCTATTGGAAGTCAACAGAAAGCTACTCTTTCTCTTTTCCCTTTTATTCTGCCTTCAGAGAGCAGAAATTGTTTCAGTCTTTCTTGCAATTGAAGATTCACTATTCCCAGCGTTTTCTAACCCTACACCCCATTTCTGCCTTCTATGACCATCTCAGTGGCAAACTCGTGGAAGGTGAATCAGGTATCACTGGCCTGCCACCCCCTTCATTAAATGTGTCACTATTCCTTTTAATATTCTGAGTGAAATCATTCTAGCAAATGACAAACTGTGAAGATGGCACATATATTAGCTTAAAAGAAAATAATGTTATCACAAATTATATTCAATATACAATTAATACAGTCAAATGTTTATTAGCTACTGCAGTTAGTGATACTTGTATTTAGCCAAGGCAAACTCTTCTGTTCCCAGTAGAGAACAAGTTTTGTACTGTAATGGTAAACAAACACTATTGCTGATCTCTCCAACACTTAATACTAGTTCACGTCAAAAGGAAGAATCTATTACCATTTAACTTACCTCTCCCTATTTTAAATTAGTATTAGAAAGATGATTTTATCTTAAGCCAAATCATCTTCAGCAGTGCATCTTGAGCTGCTCCAGATTCCACTAGAGAAGGTAGAGGAAGCTCCTGCTGTAACCACCTTCATACAAATACTTTCACTGCTGATGGCCTAGATGGCTACTTTTCTGGATTACCAAGGGCATACTAGAAATCTCCACCTCCCTTACCACAGGTATCTTGAACACAATGTAACCACAACAAATCCATTATCATTTTCCCCCAACGTCCTCCTTCTCTACATTTCTTTTCTCAGTCAATGGGACCAGCATTTATCAAGTTACCCAAGCCTTATACACTCACTCAGTCAGCCCCCAATACCAATTGCTTCTATCCCCTTAAGTCAACTCACAAGTACTCTCTCATCACATCTACATTTTGCAGCACTGTGGGTTTCCCACCTAATACTCATTCCCTTTATCCTTCTAAGTGAACCATGATTTTATTCAGGTAGAAGGTCATATGCTTCCAGAAAGGCTCAGTTTCTTTCTAGGCCCTAGAGTGTGGGTCTTGATTTATCCAAACCAGCACTATACAATGGGACTTGCTGTAATGATGGAAATGATTTATAATCTGCTGTGTTCAATATGGTAGGCACTATGTGTGACTATTAAGCATTTGATTTGTGACAAGAGCAAATGATGCACAGAATTTTTAATTGTATGTAATTTTATCTAATTTAAATCTAAATAGTCACATGTGACTAATGACTGCTTTATCAGACAGTGCATATACCAATCAGGGTGTTTCCTTATCAATCACCAATGACTCATGCAGGGATGGACATTTGACAGAATTTTGGCTAAGTTAGACATGAGAAGGAGCCAGACAGAGAACTTCTGGCAAATTTCTCCCTCTTCAAAAGAGATAAAGAATGGGACATTCTTCTGTTCTCTAGGTGTTGTGTAAAGACAAGAGAGTTAGAGCTTTTATAGGCATCTTAAATCCATGAGGAGACAATCCTCAGGACAAATGACTGACTACCTACTGAGGAGATACAAGAAAAAAATGGAAATAAACTGAGTCCTCAATCACATCTAAAATAAGCTGCTGAATTAACAGCATTGCCATCTCTCTTCTGAAATTAATTGTGTGAGATAATAAACCTCCTTATTTTTAGATCTGTTGACTTGGCAATTCTATATCTTTAGGTAAAAAGCATTCTCAGGTGCCAACTTCCTAACCTCAATTCCTTCTAATCTATTATTCAAGCATCCATTATTTTTCCTTCACAAGACTTAACAGTTTATAACTAGATATTTTGTGTCTTAGTTGTGTGCTTTTTGTCTATTCCTGCATCAGCTTTTAGCCTCTGGAAAACAGATATCATGCATGTTTGACTCTCCATTGTATGTCATCATGGCATAGCACACATACTGGCAGTATGTGGGTCCACAATAAATAGATCCTGAATTAATTAATTAATGAGTTCATGAATTTTTGTGTACAGTTCTAATCATAATTTTGCTTTTTAAAAGTGTTTCTGCCTTTCCACACAAGTTACAGCATGGATTCTACATTTCCTAATCTAACATTCAAAGATATTCACTATCTGGCTAGGCCTAGCTTTGCAGCTTCTTCTCCTATCACTACTGCCTCCCCATCACCTTGTGTTCCAACTCAGAAATAATAACTGCTCACTCTTCTCAGATTATCCAAGAATGGCTCAGAGACATTAAGCGAGTGATTCTGCAGGCTGCTCAGGCAAGTTCCATGCAAATAATTTATTCCTATGTGAGAGAATCAGCTATGTGAGGGTAGACTGAGTCAAGATTTTAAAAAGACATAAACAAAATTTATAGAAGGAAAAAAATGAGGGAGGGCCTATATATAGCCTGAGAATAGTGTACTTTGTTTACATAATTTTTAATTAAACTGATTATTTGGCCACTAAAAGAGAGGGCAGTGTGGACATTGTGTCCTTGACTAGTCTAAGATTATAAAGAAAACATTTCCGTGTGTTGATGATTGGCTAGAACACCGTGATAGTTTGGTTGTGGAAAAATGTGAGAGGGTAACTTGATGTAATATTCACCAGGATTTTCCCATGGGCACCTCAATCTTAGTAAGTCCACGTTTCCATCAGAATTTCTCAAGATTCCTTCTTAGATTCTCTCTGTCTTTCTTTCCATGGAGAAGGCACATCCATCCTTCTAATTCTGGCTATTTTTAGTTGTAGATTTTGGACGCTACATACCTGACTTCTAAATTTTTATATAATCCTACACATTTCTTTTTAGAGTGTTCAACATGGTTCCATAAACATTTATTGAGCAACTCTGTATGTCAAGAATTCTTGTTGGTACTGCGGGATATACTAGTAAACTACATAGACTCAGCCACTTACAACTTACAAGTGGATACATCCAATTTAAAAGACACGAGTTAAAAAAAAAAAAAAAAGCAGTAGTCTCACACCGGTACAATCTGTTACTAGCAGCAGAGTTAGTGTAGTTAAATGCTGAGAAATTGCAATTAGCAAGAAATTTTCAGTCTATTCAAAAGAAAAAACTGAACTGCTATTCAGCAAAAAAAAAAAAAAAAAAAAAAAAGTAATCGCTGGGCTTAGGAAGTAGGTGAACCCCTCTAGCTAAGGTTTTCTTAAGTTGGGTTCCGTGTAGAAAAAACATCCACAGCCAGCTATGAGATTCCTGGACTAGCCAAAGCCTCGATTTCAATAAGTGATCAGTAAATGATCATAATTTTTTTCTGCAAATTCTTCTTTACTACAAATTCTGGTAGGTGTAGGATGAAAAGTACTATATGAAGTGCTGCCACATCCTTCCTTGAGAGTTTTTCAATCAATCCGGCACTGTCTAGGGAGCCTTCCTCAGAATTTGTAAAACTAGATACACCTCACTCACAGCTATCCCACGTAGGTTATTGCCCTTGTATTTTCATTTCTCAGTTTTATTTGTAAAATTTACTTCTTACCATTTTATTTTTATTTTATTTATTTATTTTTTTTGAGAAGGAGTCTCGCTCTGTCACCCAGGCTGGAGTGCAGTGGCGCGATATCGGCTCACTGCAAACTCCGCCTCTCGGGTTCCCGCCATTCTCCTGCCTCAGCTTCCCGAGTAGCTGGGACTACAGGCGCCCGCCACCACGCCCGGATAATTTTTTTGTATTTTTAGTAGAGACAGGGTTTCACTGTGTTAGCCAGGATGGTGTCAATCTCCTGACCTCGTGATCAGCCCGCCTCGGCCTCCCAAAGTGCTGGGATTACAGGCGTGAGCCACAGCGCCCGGCCCCACTTCCTGCCATTTTAATGTTTTTGTTCATTACGGTAAGTGGTATTATTTGTTCACAATCATTTGCCGCACCCCAGGCTTTGTCGTACTTCTTTATCGTCAGAATATGATCCCTATGCACTTTGGCCTTGGTCATGTGACTTTGGCCAATGGAATAGGAGCAGATAGGACTTATACAATTTTTGAGCAGAAATGTTAAATGTACTTTTGTGGTTTGGCTCTGCCCCCTGAGCTTCTGCCTTCTAAAAAAAGACCAAGCTATGAAAAAGATCATGACCCAGATTAGGGTTGTTCCTTTACCCCTGAGACCTGGAATACAAGCCACCTGGAGCCAAGGCCGGCTACTGCCACTGAAACCCAGCTGAACTCAGCAGTGTCATAGCTGACCAATGGTTCTCATAAACCAGGAGTGAGAAATAGACCTTTGTTATAAGTCACTGAGATTGCGGAGTTGTTTGTTGCTATAGCAAAAATTAGTACAATCTTCCATTTTTAAAAAATTGCTGATCAGATTGATAAATGTTACGCTACATTCAAAGCTATTTTCTTCATACAAATTTTACACATAATTTGGGTTGATTAGCAGTACAATAATTCTTTGCAAGCAGGCCTGATGCAACCCCCTCCCCTCTGCCGCCTTTTTTTTTTTTTTTTTTAAACAATCTAGCATTCAAGAAGATAACTTTGATTTATGAATCTTGGCGACAATGTTAAATTCCAGGCATATAATATTTTGTGGTGTTTAACTCAATCAAGATAAAACAACCACATTGCATTCTTAAGATATTTGCTTTCTACCAACTTCCTCCAAATAAACATCTTCTAAGGCCTAATAAACTCTCTCTCTGCCTGGTTTTAATCCTTCAAATCTTGAGATCAGTCATCTCCCTCCTAAACCCTCTTAGTTTCTCTCTAGAAAATCATGAAATTGACCATATAAATATTTTCTGCCTCCTTATCTTCCTTAACCCACAGAGAAAGGTGATATCTTTTAAGTGTTGACAAAGGGTTGAAGTATTGAAGTATTTCAGTAAGGTGATAGCTCTGCAAAAGCCACCTATCAAAATACCCATGAAACACAAACCTCCCTATAATTAGTCATCAGAAATAATAAATCGTCACCATGCCAGCCTTTGTATTCTCTGAGAGAATTGACCTGAAATATTCACTGTCCCTCCCTCACTTCCCATCTCCTGTGACTGCCAATCAAAGGGAGACAGTCCTGTCAGGGAGCTGAGCTGACTCAGCAACGGTGGAAACAAGACCTGCAGTTACTTAACATTTAATCACACAAAAGGCCCTGGAAAAAAGAGATCAAAATGTGACAAAAATTAACCTAAAACCAACAGAAACGGGGACGTCTAAATACACATTGATGTGAAAGTGCTACTCTTAGAATCTGGGAAACTAGTCAGTCTCCTGTTCAGGGATATAGACGTTGGTTTTCTTTTTGTTTCCCTCAAATTCACTTTCATCTTCCATTAAAAAACTTTGAATGACTTAAGAAACAAAGTTCTCCTGCTATAAACAAACACACACACAGTGTGAATGCAAATTTCTAACCTTCTGCTAGGTCTTCAGGGGACCATTGCCCCGGGCAGTTCTGGCTTGCTGGACTGGAGCCTGCTGTGTCAAGGTTGAAATTTGCTTTGAAGTCTGACACAGGGCCTCAAAAATCTCTTCCAGGGCCCACTACCTGAGTCTCAGAATTAGTTATTAATTCGGTTGGGACAAGCTGAAGTGTACATGAACATTATTAAATACACATTCCTTTGTTGTGATTATTATGGTAATTTTAAATGGAGAGATGTTAACCGCAGGGATCTTTAGGGGTGCATATTCTAATGATTCTTTTGAGGAACTGAGATAAGATTTAAAAGAAGATAGATCTAAAACTGACACTCCTGAGAGTACACCTAATTTTGACCTTGACTTATTTTGCAACCTAAGGCTAGTGACAAAACCTCTGAATCTCTGTGAGGGAGCTATAAAATTTTGATGAGATGCTATTTTTAAGAAATTCTGAAAAATTAACCCTTACCTAATTTTCACTTTTCTTTCCTAGGTATTCAACAATTAACACACTAAGGTCCAGCCCTTATACCTACTCTCTCACACACACACATACACACACACACACACACACACACACAAATAAGCACATATAAACACCTAAAAGTTCAGTCTTGTCTTGATTCCAAAACAAAACAAACATGTATCAAGAATCTCCACACCACAATCTAGAAAGAATGGACTTCACCCTTATATCTACTGTCTTTCACAAACACACAAATATGTACACATACACACTTAAAAGTTCAGTTCTGTCTTTATTCCAAAGCACAGCAGACATGTATCAAGAATCTCCGTATCACGATCTGGAAGGAATGGACTTCAGCCGGTCACACAGACTCAGTGGGCCAGAGTAAACTGCTAAGGTTTTCATAAAGCTCCTGAAGAGATTCAGGACATGCTACCTCACACTATTTTAAGTAAAGAAATTTGAGAAGACCACAGAAGCGGGAAGGTCATTCTTACCTTCCCATGATCTTTCGATGAAGCAGATCATAAAAGCTAGAAAGGGTTTTCTGACCTCCTCCTGAAGCAGATCATAAGACCTTCATCTAGGAAGTGGCCTCCCTCCACCTGGAGGAAGAGGGAATTCTTATCTGTGAAGACACAGGGACAAGGAGAATAATCTTGGTGAGTAACAGGCCTTGCTAAGCTCCCTTCAGTTTACTACCAATAGATCATATTTTGTATCCAATCGGAGTTCTCCGTGACTATCCGCCTTTTTATCAGACTTAGCCAAAAAAAAAAAACATAGGTTTTCCCATTTTTTCATATCTTCATTTCCTGATGACGATAGCATCTATAGAGTAAAAGATTACAGAGCCATTATTATAGTTTTAATATAGTTATTTCAACAGCTTCTTGCCAGAAACCTAATAATTCTTTGTAGTGACATGAAAACCTTTTGGGTAGTTGACAGTTCTTCCCTTTTGTTTATTGTGCTGTTAATTGTTAGTAATGATTTTTCCCACAAGTTGCCAAAAAAAAAAAAAACAAAAAAAACCCCAGACAACATAAACAACCACATAATATTTATATTTTCCTATAAGTAGAAATCTTTAAAATTATTTTTAGATTGCACAATTCAGAAGATAAACAAAATTTCATGAGGAAGGCAGCTTCAATTATTAGCTCTGCTGAACTGAACATATTCACTCCCCTGTGGTCACAAAATGGCTGCTCCATTTTAGGCATCACATCCCAACACAGCAATGTCCAAGGAAAGGGCAGGAACATGTGATAGGCCTATGCCTATACCCATCCCTGGTGAGGGTGATATGGTTTGGCTCTGCGTCCCCACCCAAATCTCATGTTGGATTGTGATCCTGAGTGTTGGAGGTAGGGCCTGGTGGAAGATGATTGGATCATGGGGACAGATTTCCGCCTTACTGTTGTCATGGAGTTCTTGTGATATCTGATTGTTTAACAGTGTGTAGCACTTCTCCCTTTGCTTTCTTACTCCTGCTCCAGCCACGGAGGAGATGCCGGCTTCCCCTTCACCTTCTGACATGATTGCAAGTTTTCTGAGGCCTCCCCAGCCATGTTTCCCATATATACTATGGAATCATGAGCCAGTTTAAACCTGTTTTCTATATAAATTACCCCGCTTCAGGTAGTTCTTTATAGCAATGTAAGGATGAACTAATGCCAAGGTGGATGGGATAATCACAACAGGTTTATTCTAATAATGTTTCACTGACTGCTTACGGCTGGGGCTGCCACCCCACCATCTACTCTACTGCAACACATAGCTCTCCTGAAGAGGTAGGGTGTCTGTTGAAAAAGTGGAAAGGTTGTGAATGGTTGGTGTCTGCTACATCCAATGACTGTAGTTTGCTTTCTAGATGTTCAGCACCCTACATGGGAACACACCCACCCTGCCCACCACCCCACTCCCAAAAAGTTCATCTTGCAAACTATGAAGGGTTCCCATTTCTCAAGAAATGCTCTGAGACAGACTCTATGAGGTATTGTGCCAGGGATACAACAGGATTACATAACATTCATTTATTCATTTAACAATCATATATTATACAATTGTTGTAAGAGATCGAGACCATCCTGGCCAACATGATGAAACCCCGTCTGACTAAAAATACAAAATTTAGCTGGGTGTGGTGGTGCTGCCTGTAGTCCCAGCTACTCGGGAGGCTAAGGCAGGAGAATCACTTGAACCTGGGAGGCGGAGTTTGCAGTGAGCTGAGATAGCGCCACTGCACTCCAGCCTGGAGACAGAGTGAGACTCCATCTCAAAATAAATAAATAAATACATACATACATGGTGGAAATTTATTTCTCGCACTTCTGGAGGCTGGAAAGTTTAAGATCAAGCCACCAGTAGATTCAATGTCTGGTGAACACCTGCTTTCTGGTTCAGAGATAAAGCCTTCTACCTGTGTCCTCACATGGCAGAAGGGACAAACAAGCTCCCTTGGGCCTATTGGATAAAGGCACTAATCCCATTTATGAGGGATCCAGCCTCATGACCTAATCCCCTCCCAAAAACCCCTCCTCCTAATGTGGCTACCTTGGGTATTAGGATTTCAGCATATGAATTTGACAGGGAAACAAACATTCCGACCACAGCAGAAACAAATAATGATTTTGTATTACCAACTATTATTAATAATAAAATAATAAACATAAATTTCTTATGGAATAATAATAAATAACCAATGCTTGTATAGTGTTTTCATTTTTTTACTTTACATAAAACAATGCATTTAATTCTTTCAACAACTCTTAGATACATACTATTATTGTCTCCATGTTACAGAGGGAAAAACTGAAGATCAGAGGCATAATAACTTGGCCAAAGAAGCATAATAACTTGCCAAAGATATATAATTTGTAGATAAAAGAGCTAGATCTGAATGTAGGTGGTTTGATTCCAAAGTCCACATTATTAACTACTACAGTCTAATCTTTCTCTGCATATAACAAAGTTTATCTGTCAATCAAGAAGGCAGCATAAAATACAGGAGACTAAGGAACCAGAGCACATGAAGTTGAATAAAGAGGTAATGTCCAGTTCATGGAGGTTTTAGTCTGCCTTCCTGAGAATGCAGAAATATTATTCTTCATTCAAAAATCTACTCATACAGGAAATGATATTTTGAAACCTGCGGTCAAATATCCCCAATCACATCATAGGTCAGCATTAAGGAGTCAGGCGGCTGCTAGAGCTCCTCTCCGGACCTGCTGCAATAGTAATAGGGGGCACAGAGCCATGGGCAAATGCCCATGAAGGGCATCTCATCTGGGTCACCACTAAATTGTAACTGTAATAGGTCCATTTTCCAATGCGTGTGGCAAGTCAATTTGCAGAGACACCGGGTTACAGCAGAAAAAGACATTTAATTGTAGGGCCACTGAACGAGCAGATGGGAGGAAACCTCAAATCTGTCTCCCTGAGGAATTTGGGGCAAGTGTTTTTAAGGGTTTTGGAGTGGACCAAAATGTGGAGACCGTTGATTGGTCAATGAGTGCAGGGTAAAGTCATGGAACAAGGAGATGAAGAAACTATTCTCATGCTGATTTGGTTCTCTGTGAGGGTCACTGGAAGCCAGGTCTTAAAAACATCTTAAGCAATTCTTAAATAAAAGCTTTATGATTCTAACATCAGAGATCCTATCCAAAAGAATAACAGAAGTGCTAATTAATTATTAAACATAAATCCTATCCTATTCTAACATCAGAAATCCTATCTATAGAAACAATCAGGGATGCAAATGGTTAGCATCTAGTGCCACCTGACTTTCGGTAATAAGAAAGTCGGCCAAAGTATAGCCTGATTACTGCTTAGTTAAAACTCTATTTCTGTCCAGAATTCTTGTAAAGCCTGTGAGGATGTCACTGCTCTTCTACTAGATCTTGACACTTCCACAAACTGCTAGGATGATAAACCCAGGTCTTTATCATGTCAGAACCCACAGTCTCTCTTCCCTCTGCTCTTGCATCCTGGAAAGTTTTCCTACTCTGAGAGAAGAGCTCCATTCTCCTTCTTGCTTTTCTAAGACACTCTGGTTATAGCTTCGAATCCATTTCTTCATTTTATTTCCATAAAAATGATTAGAAATTGCCTAAATGACTCAGCATTTTAAAAACAAATCCAGAAAGACTTGCAGACTACCTCGGTTTTTACCCCTTTCAGGTGCCTTCCTTGAAGAGGTAGAGTAGAGAGCAATTCTCCCCACTTAATCCAGGGAAAGATTAAAAGTAAAAGGAAAACAACATAAAGCAAAGCCACAAGAACTTTTTTCTTACAGCACTGGGGAGCGATAAAAATTTTTAAGCTGATGGCTAATATGATTAAATTGGGGTTAAGGAGAAAAATCTAAGGACAGTATGGAGAAGATCTTCCTAGAAGCAGGGACACCATCAGTGAGGAAGCCCTTAGAATAATCCAGAACAGAGGTAACTCATAGAATGTTAGTAAAGATTGAGAGTAAGGAGTGGTTAAGAGAGAGATTAAGGGAGCATGAAACTAACTTTTACAGGGTTTACAATTTATTTAAGGAGATTATAAGTATGATAGCTAGATTTATTGAGCACTTATTACATTCCAGTTTCTCTTGATAAGTGCTTTACATGCAATAATTTTTAAAAATCTCATTATTAATTTTCATATTGATTATAAGTTGAAATAGGAATATTTTGCATATATTGGGTTAAACAATGTATATTATCAAAATTAGTTTCTCTGCTTTAAAATTTTTTAATGTGGCTACTATATTTTTAAAATTATGGATATGACACACATTTGTGGCTTTCATTTTTTTTTTCCTTTCGAACAGCACTGATGTAGAATGCATAGTTCAGTCCTATTTTTTCTTTGGTTCATTCCCTTAACTACAAGAAAGCTTTTTAATCTTTGGAAAACAAAACATAAAAATCTTGTCCTCTTTTCAAAAGACGTTTATGCAGCCAACAGACACATGAAAAAATGCTCATCATCACTGCTCATCAGAGAAATGCAAATCAAAACCACAATGAGATACCATCTCACACCAGTTAGTATGGAGATCATTAAAAAGTCAGGAAACAACAGGTGCTGGACAGGATGTGGAGAAATAGGAATGCTTTTACACTGTTGGTGGGAGTGTAAACTAGTTCAACCATTGTGGTAGACAGTGAGGCAATTCCTCAAGGATCTAGAACTAGAAATATCATTAGACCCAGCGATCCCATTACTGGGTATATACCCAAAGGATTATAAACCATGCTACTATAAAGACACATGCACATGTATGTTTATTGAGGCACTATTCACAATAGCAAAGACTTGGAACCAACCCAAATGCTCATCAATGATAGACTGGATTAAGAAAATGTGGCACATATACACTATGAATACTATGCAGCCATAAAAAAGGATGAGTTCATGTCCTTTGGAGGGACATGGATGAAGCTGGAAACCATCATTCTGAGCAAACTATCGCAAGGACAGAAAACCAAACACCGCATGTTCTCACTCATAGATGGGAATTGAACAATGAGAACACTTGGACACAGGGCAGGGAATATCACACACCGGGGCCTGTTATGGGGTAGGGAAAGGGGGAGGGATAGCATTAAGAGAAATACCTAATGTAAACATTGAATTAATGGGTGCAGCAAACTAACATGGCATATGTATACATATGTAACAAACCTGCCTGTTGTACACATGTACCCTAGAACTTAAAGTATAATAATAATAATAAAATAAAAAACTTGTCCTCACCTCTACCTCTCTCATCAAGCAGTTGCCTGACTTTTAAAAAATGTATTTGCCACTTCTTGAATGAAGCAGATAAGAATGTTTTACTTTCATTGGGAGCCTCCTATGTGTGAGAGTTGGGGGTAGACACTTCATATGTCCTTTACTAATTCTCACAACAACGAGATCATTTCTGTTAATCACTTCAACTTACATATGAGGAAACTGAGGCCCCAAGAAAGTAATTATTTTAAATAGGGTCTCACAGAAATAGGTATTAATGAAGTAATATTGCAAAAAATCCTTGAAAGGATATATGATTCCAAAACCCATCCAAAATTTTTCAGATCCATGATGTTGCTTTTTGGTATAAATATCCTATATTTTGTATTTTAATTTATTGTTACTTATTCAATTTTCTACATGAAGATTTTTTCTTCTATCTTAACTATTTTAATACTGTAAACTTTTAGATCTCATATCACTTAAGCTGCTACACTTTTGTTAGAGTTAACCAAACCCTTAAATTTTTCTCCTTCTTTGACTTCAGAAATATTCCTATCACTTGTAAAGGGAATTATTGGCTTGTCTCCTATGTAACCATACACTCTTATCTTTTATTAAAGTATTGGCTACACTACATTATAAGTTGTTTATCTGGACTCCTTATGTTGACCTGCTTATGAGTACACATTGTGTTTTAATCATATTAATATCCTAAGAATCTACTGTAATATCTGAAAACATAGCAAGCATTTGATAAATGATAGTTGAATTGGAATGAAAGGATGTTCACATTCAATTGATAGTATCTATGACTTCTTAAATATGAAGGAAAATGATTAGTCAAAAATAGTCCATAGTTTTAAATCTACATTATTAGAATGGCAGAGTATTTTACAAACAGAGGTTGGCAGGGATGCTTTAATGAAGAGAGAAGATAATATTTTATAGTGAAAGCATAGAATCTGTGGTAGTGATGAGATATACAAATGGGCATAGAAGTCACCTACATTCTGGGTTCCAAAGTTCTGCTGACATATATATTTGGATGGATGTCAAGGCATAAGGAGCCACAGATAATAGGTGAAATGTTGATGTGTCTGCTATGGGCTTGGATCTGAATAAGAAGAACATAATACTGGTTTTCTTTCACACAATGTTCACAGAAATTCTATGATATAAGTGTTACTATCCTTATTTTAGAAAAGAGGAGAACTTAATATAAGTTGTCCCAGGATACACAACTATAAGTGTCAGAGCCAGAATTTAAATCCAATCATGTTCCCTGAACTGTCCCAATTCACTACAGAGCATAAGGCCTGAATTAGAACTGAGAAACCTGGGTTTGATCAACCCATTTTTGCAGCCACGTTTTTTGACCACTTTTGTTCATTAGAGGAATTGAAGGATAGAAACATTTTGCAAAGCTCCGCATTCCCGTCTACTTCTAACCACATTTGATGGGAGTAACCTCTTTATCATTTTGCTGAGTATCATCTTTTCAGAGGTTTAGCAACTTGCTTTTTCTTATTTATTTAAAAAATGTGAATTAAAATGTTTTCTATATCAGTATTTTCCTCATTGTATTCAATGAATGCCTAATATTTTGTGGAAAATGTAAAAATGTATGTAACTTTCATAATTGATGGTTTCCAATTTCATGCTATTATAATACTATGATATTCATGTACATAAATATTTGCACACTTACATGTCTGTGAGATAAAGTCTTAGAAGTTGTATTTCTGGGCCAACTGATATAAACTTTAAATTATGGCAGATACTACAAATTTACCTTCCTTTAGAATCTGTGTCGATGTATAATCCCACCAACAGTGGATTGCAATTTCTGTAGGCATATTTTTAAAGATCCAATCTTACTCTTTTAAGGCCCTCTTGAGGGTTACTCTATGCAGGACCCCTCCCTGGTAAAGCTTTATTGGGGAGATCCCTATATAAACATTTTGAGTCACCAAAAATCAACATGTCATTCCTATTCTGACAGCCCAATCTCATGCTATCTTGGAAAAAAATATCTTGCAGGCCAATAGAAATAATCTGCTCACTGGGCAACTCTTTTGAACCAGGACCCAACTATGGGACCTTGACTAATCCCCACAGGCACAAACTGTAGCCCTAGGGGCATCTGATCACCATGCAAAGTAAAGGGTCAAAGAACACCTCAAAAAGGAGAAGCAGAGACCAGAGCCTATGAGGGTCCTTGTTCCAGATGAGAGCACCTTATCCAGAAGGCACTGTGACTCACAGCCAGCCTAGTCCTTAGAAGGAAACTTACAAAATTTTAAGAAAGACATTTCAAAATATGAGATTTCCTATGAAGTGGAGTGGGTCAGTGGCCCCCTAAGCCAGTATTTGCCAGGATAAAATTGTGTTATTGACTACGCCAATTAGCAGTGAAATCATTAGAATGAATTCAATTTTGGGGGAAAAAAGTGGAAATAAGTGCTCTAAGGCAAAGGTGAAATAATCTGATAGAGAATTGCAGATTGATATGCTAAAGATAAAGAGATGTAAAGAAGTGAACTGAAAGGCCTAGTCTACTTCTTCTAGAAAGACATACATATGTCAAAAACACCTTTCTGGAAATAATTCTGCCCACTACTCTTACTATTTATTACCAAAGTGACAATAAATTTTGATCTAGTAGGGACAATAGAAAAAAATGCCTTGGATTTCTAGTTGATAGAGGTAAAAACTTTATTATCATCTCATATATTACACTTTATTAATAGTCATCTATTTCCTTCAGGTAATGTCAAAAGTTATGAAATTCCTTTTCATTTAAACCAACTTTCTCACACTCAGGCTCCCATGACTAAGGTCGAAGCCTCTGTTAGGTGGAGAATAGCAAAGGTCTAGGTCTTCTCCAGCAAGTCGGACTTCTTTTCCCATTATGTTATTCAGTTTGTGATTATATATTGAGGTAGAGATTATATATTGACAATAATGGCATGATAATGGCTTAGTCAGCAAAATATCATGGACTGAATGGCTTAAGCAATAGGAGCATATTCTGACAGTTTCAGAGACTGAAAGTCTAAGATCAAAGTGTCATCAGGGTCAGTATCTGCTGAAGGCCTTCTCTTCGGGTTGTAGGTGACCACCTCCTCACTCTGTCCTCACATGATCTTTTCTCTCTCTTTTTCTCTTCTTATAAAGCTACTGATCTCATCATGAGGGCCCTATCCTCATGACTTCATGTAATTCTAATTACCTCCCAAAGACTTCATATCCAAATACTATCACATTGGGGCTTAGGGCTTCAACATATAAACTTCAGGGGGACACAAACATTCTGTCTATAGCAAATGTATAGTTTTATGTGTTGACTTTGCTGGGCCATGGTGCCCTGATATTTGCCAGACATTATTATGGATATTTCTGTGAAAGTCTTTTTCAGATGATAGTAACATTTAAATCATTAGACTTAGAGTTCAGTAGATTACCCTCCATAATGTGGGTGGGCCTCATCCAGTCAGTTGAAGGCCTTAAGAGAACAAAGGCTGACCTGCTCCAAGAAAAAAAGAATTCTGCCAGCAGGCTGGGTTTGGACTCCAGCTGTAATTGTTTCCAGGGCCTCTATCCTGCAGGGCTACCTTGCAGATTTTTGACTTGCCAAGCTTCACAATTGTGTGAACCAATTTTTTAAAATCTCTCTCTTTTTCTCTCTCTCTCTCATGCACACACATATAAAAATACTGTTGATTCTGTTTATCTAGAGAATGCTGACTAATAAAAATACCTAACAGTTATTGAGGATTTATCATGTAACAATTACTTTTCTAATTATCTTACAAGTGCTATCTCTTTTAATTCTTATAGCAAGTAAGAGGTGGTTAGATAGTGGTTAATGCCAGCTCCACTTTACAAAAGAGGAAAAAGAGGCATTCCCAGATTAATTGGCCAAAATTGCACTGATTGTGGCATATTTCATTTGTGAACTAAGGCAGTCTGGTATTAGAGCCCACACACGTAATCACTATTTCATCACTTGCCAAAATACAGGGTATTAGAAGAGATATATTATCAAATCTTTCAAAAATGGACACTGGTGAAGTAGAGCAATTTTCGTATTGCAATTAGGAGATGTCAATTTGGGAAAATATTTATGTTGTTAAGTAAGTAATAGGAAAAAGAGGTTTTGTACTGGGAATGCAATCAGCCCCATTCAAGACTTGAAAGTTCAGAGCCTGAATTGAGTTGATTGCAAGCCAGACTCACAACACTCATAAAACAATCAAATCACTCCATTTCTCGTAGATGTTTTCTTATTTAACTGAGCTGTAAGTGACATCTTCAGGGCAGATGACATTTCAAATTATTTTTTTTTCTCTTGGTTATGCCTGCTTGAATAGTGTTCTAGGCCAGCAAACGGGTCTCTACACCATTGAAAGAGTAAGTGACCTTATTTTAAGCTTTGACCTTGCCTGCAGTGTCTTCCCTGTTGATTTGTTAGCTGTGAGTGTGGTGTATTGTTTCAGTACAGCAAGGTCTTTGAAGCTCCATTTTTTTGCCACTACCTCCCTCCCTAACGATTTCAAGCTGTTCAAAGAAGCTTTGAAACCCAGACAGGAGGCAAATGTTTTGTAGTAAAGCTGATTTAAAACAAGTCTAAAATAATTCTTACATTTAGGGGACTAAGGGTGCTAGAAATAAATGAACAGAGCATACTCCTTTAAAATCTCCTCCCTGCTTGATCACTCAGAAATGGGTTTGCTTTTCATTATGTGTAGGAAGAAAACAACACAGACTTCTGATACTTATAACAAAGCAATAGACGTAATACATATGCTTTCCCAGGATTTAAAAGCAGAGCAAATGAAATGTTATAATATGCAAACTGTTTCAGGGCAAATATGATGCCAGCAAAGGGATGAAATCATTTATTTGTATTGATTTTTTTTCTTCTAATATAGGGGAGCCTAGAAGGCAATATATTTGTTTCTTTAAAAGATGCAATAAAATCAGAATTTAATTTGTGTAGACAGTCTTAAACATATTAGGACAATAGGGAGATCACTGTCATATTATTTTTATTTAATACTTACTAAATAACAACTATGTCTAATAAATGCCTTCAAAGCAGATTTCCAGGTGCCTAGATTTTGTTTATTAGAACCCATCAATTAGGCTCATATCTTACAAGAAGATTACTTTCCTATCAGTTCTACAGTATAGACATTATTTCTTATACAGGTATCTGTAGCAGTACATAACATTATGCCCTACCCATAGTGACTGTTAAATAAATATTTCCTAAATGCATGATATTGGATAAAATCAGGAACATACTTTTTTGTAAAGCCATGGACCCAAAGGTGCTCACACTAGAAATATGTAAAACTAGAAGCAGAAAATAATTAAAGAAACGTTTTAAAATAACTAATGTTCATCATTAATCTCTAAATGAAATATCGAAGATTAGTCAGAATTACTTTCCCTTAGGATCACCAATTAATTGTAGGAAAGGGCAGGGTAAAATAGTAATTGGTAAATGGTCATGGAAAAACGTTTTCTCATGAGAGAGGTAAGTAAAAGATGTAAGGAAGACATGAGAAAGAAGAAGAATGCATGAATTAATGGAGATATATATGCTGCAAGCAATGGTAGCACATAAAGTGTATATTCGTTTCATATTGCTGCTGTAACAAATTATAGCAATTTAGTGCTTAAAACAAAATAGAATGTATTATCTTACAGTTTTGTAGATCAAAAGTCTGAAGTTGGTGTTACCGAGCTAAAATTAGCAAGGCAACATTTTTTTCCAGAGGCTGTTCTTTGCCATTTTCAGCTTTGGAGGCTGTCCACATTTGTGGTGCTTGGCCCCCTTCCATCTGCAAAACCATCAATGGCTTAGAGTTTGCAACAGAATAAATAAAAGACAAGTAATACTTTTTAATTGGCAGAACTCTCACAGGTTATCTGATAGTAGCACTGAAGTTGTTTCTAAAGAAAAGGGGGATTTGGGCACACAGTTCTGTCTGTCTGTTTCATCTGTTTATCTTCTGTCTCTTCCCAGTAGAACGCAACCTTCATGAGAGGTCTGGCACATAATAGGCATGCAATAAATAGTTCTGGAATGAATGACTTGATAAGGATAAAGCCTTTTCTTTTGGATCCTAGATAGGTAGAATGTGACTAGATGTCTCCAGGTAACCAGCTTCTCCAACATATTATAAGTGTTTTCCTGAAGTTGGAAAGGTAGAAACCAACTGTCTTAGTCCATTTGGACTGCCAAAACAAAATACTGCAAATTATGTAACTTATAAACCTCAGAAATTTGTTTCTCATTATTCTGAAGGCTGGAAAGCCTAAGATCAACACAGATTCCATGTCTGGTGAAAGTCTCATTTTTGGCTCATAGATGACACCTTCTTGCTGTGTCCTTATATGATGGGAAAGGTGAGGGATTTTTCTCAAGCCCTCTCCAAAGCCTGTTTATAAGAGCGCTAATCTCACTCATATGGTCTCTGCCCCATGACCTAATCATATCCCAAAAGCCTTACCTATTAATACTGTCACCTTGGGGGTTAGGATTTCAACATGTGAATTTGCAGGGGATGTAGTCAGACCATAGCACCATTCCTTTGTTCAAGAGAAGCTGAACAAAAAGATGTATCAAGAAAAACGATAACCTTGTTTGGGTCTCCAGATGCTATGGCTTGAAATTGTTTCCTACCAAAATTAATAAGTTGAAAGCTAACCCTTCAAAGTGATAACATTAAGAGGTGGGTCTTGGGGAGGTGATTAGGTCACAAACTGGATTAGTGTTCCCACAAAAGAGGCCTGAGACAGCTTGTTCACTCCTTCTGCCATATGAGGACACATAGAAGGTACCATCTATGAGGAGCAAGAGCCCTCAGCAGACACCTAATCTTCTGAAGGCTTGATCTTGGACTTCCCAGCCTCCAGACTTGTGAGCAATAAATTTCTATTATTTATAAATTACCCAGTTTAAAATATTTTGTTATGGCAGCTTGAATGGCCTAAGACTCTGGCTCTCAGCTTCTCTGAAATCAGCCAGATTTCAGAGCTCTCAACTACCAAATTCAATGTACCAATAAGTTATATTTTATGACTATACTTGTTGAGCTGAGTTTTTGTCTTCTATAACAGAAAGAATCCTGGTAATACATTCACCATTGCCCTATCAAGTCTCTTTCCCTTTCCTGAAATTAGTTCTAGTTTTCTGCTTCACTATGTTAAGAATACATAGACGCTTATCAGTTAGAAATAAACCTAGTTTTTTTCTCCTTGCAAGATCGACTAAAAATTTTAATAAAAATTAAATATAAGAAAAAGAAAAGGGGAAGTCTGTGCCCTCTTATATTATCCTTACAAGCTTTGTCGAATGCCCTGAACATGTAGGAATGTGCTAATTTGCATGGTTGGTACTGCAGTGTATAATGGTGATTTAAAATGAGACAGGGAAAAACCTGGATGAGATCCAAGTTCAAATTTCAGAAGAGGGACTGCTTGAAATTAAATCCCCAAACCTAAGTGTCTCTTAGACTTTAATTATGCCTCTTGGTGAAAAGCACCTGAATGTTTTCAGATCCTAATCAGTCATATCCTAGTCATGTCCACACCAAAAAAACAAAAACAAAAACAAAAAAAACCCATCAAATTGAAAGTTATTCTTGATAATAGTGGCCAATCCCCCCTGTAAATACGTCAGCACTTCAGCTTCTACTGTTTTTGTTTTTTCATCACCCCCAGCACCAAGGTCAATAAAACATTTGGAAGAAATGAATATGCTGTATATATCCAGAGATATACTGTATGCATCTGAACAACAGACTTGTAGTGCACCATTTTATTGAACTCTTATTTCATTTCAAAAGCTGAGAGGAAAAGAGAACCACTGCAGATCTATCAAGTATGCGGGCTTTAATATTTACTTTAGCCATAAACAGCAAGTGACATGATGAGGGTTTACTACCTAGTAGAAACTCAGGTTGTCAGTACCAGAAAATGAAATTTTTATTTATGGAAGTTGTAAGCTCTAGAAATGATATGTATTATTTTTCTGTTCTTGGTGATTTATAGATTAAATGAATTAGTAGTCACTAAGTTGCAGCTTCATTTTTTTTCTCCTTAGAAACCAAGGTTTTAAAGATGTTTAGGTAAAAAGTTTTTCAAGAGACAAGACAAGGACTGATTAAGTGCCTAAAATCTTTTAGAAAGAATGATGGAATTATGAAGATTAGACTTACTGAGAGGTATTGCTATTATGTGTTGGTTTCCAGAAGACGAATAACATTAAATCATCCATTTTCATGTAAAATTTGTTACATAAATGTATTTTCTTTGTAGAAATACAAGACTGGCATCCATTTCATAAGTCTCTGGAGTTCAAAAGAATATTCCTAGGTTACAATGCCTATATTATCCCAATTTTTAAACAGACAATTTTAACTTTAAACTAGTATCCATCTTCTTTAAATGGGAGATAAAGCCATAAACATACTCTTGTGTTTTTACTTTGAAGTTCTTTTTATTGAACCATGCTGGCTTCGTATCTTATTTGTGCAAAATAAACATCTAAAACCATTTTATTAACTAATAAACATGTGGTTGGAGAAACACTAGGAGAAATTATGTTCTTACTTATTCAAGTTATTAATTTTAGTGTATTCATGGGTTTCTTTATCTAATGTTTCTTAGCAATGTCATTTGAAGATGATTTTTCTTTTATTTCACTTAATTTCTTAACGAGGGATCAGGGTAGGGAGCTTCTACTATATGCTAGGCACTGTTAAAAGAATTGGAGACCCAGAAAAAAAAAAATAATAATAATAAAGAATTGAAGACGCAGTGCTGAGTAAGTGAAGTAGATTTTTATCTTCACAGAGTACATGGGCTAGAGGAGGTAATAATAAATAAGTAAAAAAATAAACAATATGGTCACCAATTATAATCAGTATCATGAAATAAATGACCTGGGAAATTTATCAGAAAGTAAGTAGTTAAGGAATCGACAATGCTGAATTAGATGGGATTGTAAGAGAAATTCTCACTGGGGACGCGACATTAAAGCTCATTCATGAAGAATGAGAAGGGGCCAAACATATGAGGAAGAGGAGGAATATAGTTCAAGTAGAAGAAACAGCAAGTGCAAAGGTTTCATGTGGGACAGAGCTCGGCAAATGCATAGAGCTAAAAGACTAATTTGAATGAGTATAATACATAAGGAAGATATGATGAGAGGAAACCAAAGAGATAGGCTTTAGCCAGATATCTGCATTATAGCTGTAATAATATGTTTTGATCTTTTTCTAAGAATAGAAAAAGTAAAATAAGTACAAAAAACAAAGTTATAAATAGAAGTAAAAGGATATTAAGCAAAGGAACAATATCTGGCTATTTATTTATTTATTTATTATTTTTAAAATGTAGAGATGAGATTTCACTATGTTGCCTAGGCTGGTCTTGAACTCACAGCCTCCAGCAATCCTCCCACCTTGGTGTCCTGAAGTGCTAGGATCGTAGGTGTGAGCCACTGTTCCCAGCCTCTCCTTTACTATTTAAAAGTCGTTCTAGAGCTCTGTTTCACAACAATGTAAATATATTTAATACTACTGAGCTATACACTTAAAATAATTAAATGGGGAAAATATATACGTAATATTTTCCTTGTTTAGAAATTCTGCCTAAATACAGAAACTATTACACCTCTAAAAAAAAAAAAATCACTCTGTTGTGTGGAGTATGGACTTTGGGGAAGAATGAGTGGAAGTAGGAGACATATCACTGCAGTGATCCAGAAAACAAATGACAGTGACTTGGATTAGAGTGGTGACATAGACAGAAGAGAATGAAATTATTTTGGAAAAAAACATAACCATAAAAGATGAATGGAGTGATAAGGAAAAGGGAGGAATCTATGTTAACATCTATTCAAAATATCATTGTCATAAAGGATAAAAAGTGGTGAGATGGTGAGGTTACTCTCATAGATCAAAGAAGAGTAAAGAGACATGACAATAACAGGCACCTTGAATTGCACACTAGATCAAAAGCAAAAAAGAATGGGATTCCCAGCAATAGCAAGAAGTTGGCAAATCCCTCACAAAAACTTATAAAACTTTATTTGGTTTTCAAATCACCCATTTCAGGACTCTAAAAATCAGCCCAAAAGAAACAATTCATTGAGACATATTTATTCATGAAAAATTGCTAAACTTTTGAAAAGAACAGTGGGAGTCTGTGGCTTTCTTGCCTGGCATTGCTGCCATCCTCCCCCATGCCCAGTCGGTGATGTAGTTCTAACATAGTGGGGCCGGCTGTAAAAAACAGAAACTTTGCTGCTGGATGAAGTTGATTCGATTGCATCCAGAGAAGAAGGCATTCACACATACAGGACTTGTCGGTAAAAGGAGAAAACTTGCTAGTAAAATGGCGAAAGCACACATCTATACAAGCTGGAGGTTTTGGAGTTGTGTGGGATCAACAGAAGATCAGTGCTTGGCCAGACACTTAACATGGAGATCCTGAAAATGGAAGAGCCATAGCGGAGTTTAATAGGTTATCCTTGTATCTTCGGCTGACTGGGAGGCTGTGCACATGTACAGAAGAGACCTGAGAAGGCCCATGCTCTCTACACAATGCTGACTGCCTGGGAATTTGTTCACAAGTCACTCAGAGATAGAAAAGATATAAGGTTCCAAAAAATGTGCTCCCTAACCCACACAGATTTATTGGCAGAAGATGGAAGGCTAACTGGCTCAAGGTATTTGAACACAACTTCTGATCAAATATTAGCTTACAGTTTAAACACACAGATTTAGAGGTTACTCCTAAGAGTCCAGGCTGAAAAATAAAATTAAAAAAATAATAAAGCTATGTGGAGACATCAGCAGCCACGCACTGTGGGTAGCAAGATTCTGCAGATTAAATCCCAGCAAATTGATAAAAGAACAACAAAAACACAGCAACTAAAACAACCCTTAGAGAAGGAAAAAAAAAACACTTAGAATTCTGAGTTGTCATTATATATTAAATAAAATGTCTCATTTTTAACAAAAAAATTACAAGATATGCAAAGAAACAGGAAAACATGACCCATACTACAGGAATAAAAGGTCAATAGAACTTCCCTGAGTGGGCCCAGATAGTAAATTTAGCTAATAGATTTCAAATAAGCTATTACGAGTTGATGCAAAGAATGAAAGAGAACTATGTGTAAATAGTTAGAAAACAATTTGAAGACAAGAGAGTTACTAGGTAGGGAATCTCAAATTAAAAAGCAGAAATCATATTAAAGAATCAAGTGGATATTCTCGAGTTGAAAAGTACAATAACCAAAATAGAAAATACACCACATGGGCTCAACAGTAGATTTAAGATGGCAAAGAATCAACTCAAAAATAGGCCAATAGAGCCAGCAAGTGCTCCAACAGCCATGCAACAGAACAATAGAGCTAGGAAATAACAAAAGCCACATCATGTCGATAGCACAATCATCTGATCATGCCAAACAAATAACGGTGAAGGTGATTATGACAGCAATGCAAAAAGCTACTAAAGTGATAGTGACCAGGCTTGTTCTGGATTCCTATTTAATAAGGTATTTTAATAGGTGAAAGACCTGCTTCACTCAGTGTTTTTCAGCAGTGAACAGTTGAAGACACTGCACTTCTCAAACCTTTATCTGTTTCATGAATGAACAGTGTGAAACATGAACTGGCTGAGATAATTTTTATATTTGGAAAAGTCATAGATCCAGTGACAGGAAAACTCTGTAAGAATTACCAACCTGGAGAGTTTAGTCAGTTTGGGAACTATCCAGCTAAACAAACATCTAGAAGCACTCAAAATCTTTTCAACACTGAGGATAAGAAGGAGCCAAATAATATTTAATTTTCCTTTATATGTTTTATTTTATTTTATTTTGAGGGACAGGGTCTTGCTCTGTTGCTTAGGCTAGAGTGCAGTGGAGTGATCATAGCTACTGTAGCCTCAAACTGCTGGGCTTCAAGTTATCCTCCTGCCTCAGCTTCCCAACTACATGGGATTACAGGCATGCACCACCATGCCCCATGTCCAGCTAATTTTTGTATTATTTGTAGAGACAGGGTCTCGCTGTGTTGCTCAGGCTGATTTTGAACTGCTGGCCTCAAGCAACCCTCCCACCTCAGCCTCCGAAAGCATTGGGATTACAGAGCCAAGCCACCATGCCTGGCCCTTTTGTTAATATTTTATTTTTAATTAATGCATAATAATGGTACATATTTATGGAGAACAGTTGAATGCTTCAATATATGTATACATTGTATAATGATGACTAAATAGGTTAATTAACATTTTCATCACCTCAAACATTTATCAGTTCTTTGTGGTGACAAATTCCTCTTGTCAAGCCTTTGAAATATACAATGTATTATTGTTAGCTACAGTCATCTGTATGATCAGAACTTATAACATTGTACTCTTTGTCCAACTTCTTCCCATTCCTCCTCCCCTCTCCTTCCCCAGCCTCTGATAACCTATAGTCTATGTTCTACTTCTATGAGCTCAACTTTTTAAAATTTCGCCTATAAGTGAGACCATGCAGTGTTTATTTTCTGTGCCTGGCTTATTTCACTTAACATAATATCATTCAGTTTTATCCATATTGTCACAAATAATAGGATTTTTGTAATGGCTAGATGGTGTACCATGGTGTATATGTACCACATTTTCTTTGTCTATTCATTCATTGGTGGGCACTTAGCTTGATTCATATCTTGATTATTATGAATAGTGCTATAATAAACATGGGAGTGCAGATACCTCTTGGATATACTGATTTCATTTCCTTTGGATGTGTACCCAGTAATGGAATTACTGGATCACATGGTAGTTCTATTTTTAATTTTTTGAGGAAGCTTCATACTGTTTTCCATAACAGTTGTAATAATTTACATTTCCAACAGTGTAAGAGTTTCCTTTTCTCCACATCCTTGCCAACACTTGTTATCTTTTTACTTTTTTGGTAATAGCCATTCTAATTGGAGTAAAGTGGTATCTTATTGCAATTTGGATTTGCATTCTTCTGGAAAAATAATTTTTTCTAATTTTCATCACAAACCATTTCTAATTTCTCCACTGGTATTCGTCAAAGAGCTATTGAAAAATAATGGCAAAATATGCAATTACTTTTACACCAACCTAATAAAAGTAAATGAAGTGAAAATGCTTTTTTTTTTTAAAAAAAGTTCATGGTTATATTTCCAATTCCTTTTTAAGTTAACATACTTTCCTATTACACTGAGTGTACTTAGCAACCTGTTGCATTATTTATAAGCTCACTGGTTTAGAAGCGTTTTTGTTTTTCATTCAAAGGAATTACTAATTTATCTTAGAACCATTATTTTGGTAGAAGAAAACCTTTTGATATAATCAAAAGATAAGACCACACTAAGTATTGTTTATTTTTGATGGCATATAGACAAAATTAATTCATTTTTTTCTATCACTAATACCAAAGGGAAATATTCAACATCTTTGTGATCAGATTTTATCAGGTTTAGCTGTATCAGTACAAATGTTTAATATAGAAAATAAAATTTTAAAGTTCTGCATTATTTCTTTTATATCTTATATCCTATGCTAGATTAAATAGGCATGTGTTCTTAAAATACGACACATATATGAGGTTATAGGACTTCTCACTTGTGCATTTGATTCCAGTTTTGTTGGTGCTCATTAATGAACCATGATAACTTATATTTTCGCTTAAGGAAACATTGAGCTATATATCTCCATTTTCTTGCACCTAGAAAGAAAGAGCCTTGGAACAAATTTAACACTCAACTAATATGTGTATTGTACAAGCACAGGTTTCAGTGATGACCATAGCCCATCTTCTCAGAGCTCACAATCTAGTGGTGGAGGTATGCACAGGAGTTTCATGGCAAACAGAGGGCTGCATGGATGAGGGAAAGATTAAGGTATTATCGCAGAGAGATGAGATGATGCTAGAACTGAATCCTAAAGAAAGGTCTCCAAGCAAGTAGGTGAAAGATGTAGAAATGGCCTTTTAGGGAGTGTTAAGTCCTCAGAGTGCAAGAGAAAGGAGCATGACCAGGGGTTCTGGAAGCAGGTGAGGACTGCTGGAACGATTTGAACAGGGTTGGAACTGAGGTAGAGCAATAGACAATAGCTATATTGTAAATCATGGTAGATTATTTGAAGCTTTTGAAGAAAATAATATAATTAGATTTGCATTTCAATACAAGTAATAGCGTAATTGTAGAGAATGGACTGGAAGAGGACATATTGGGGTAGAAAGACAGAAACTATTCATAGACTGGTCCTAAGAGCTGAACCGAGATAAATAGGGACAATGAAAAGAAGTTGGATAGAAGATATTCCAAAGTGGAATTCTCAGGGCTAGGTGCCAGCGTAGATGCATAAAAGGAAAGCATCTGAGAGAGTGTCTAGATCTTTGGCAGATGGAGAGAGATGGTACCAGTTAGAATGGAAGGGGTTCATGGAGAGTACTTTAGAGGATGGCTCCTATGTCAGCGCTCTGGGATAGAGTCCAAGCCATTTTTAAAAGCTCAAATATTTTTAATTTCAATATGTACTCTAAATGAATTATATTATTTTTATTTTATTTTAATACAAAAAAATGAAAAAACAGATCAATAAAAATTATCCAATCTGAAGAAAAGAGAAAAAACAAATGGAGCCCCAGAGACATCAAACATAACAACATAAGTGTAAGGAGAATCACAAAAGAAAACAAGAAAGGCGGTGAAAATCATTTAAAGAAATAATGATTGAAAAATGTTCAAAATTTGATGGAAAACATGTGTCTATAGAACAAAATGCTCAATTAACTCTAAAGGGGATAAATCCAAAGAGTTGTACACCTAGTCAAAGTGTTGAGAGATAAAGATAAACAGAAAATTTTGAAAGCAGCAAAAGAAAAATACTCATCACGTTTAGGAAAACAGCAATGAAATTAGCATCTCACTTCTCTTTAGAAAAAATTGAGGCCAGCAAGTCATAGGATGGACCATTCAAAGTTCTGAAAGAAGAAAAAACAAAAAACTATCAACCAACAGTTAGAGATCCAAAAAAAGTGTCTTCTGAAATAAAAAGGAAATAAAGATATTTCCAGATAAATAAAAGCAGAATTGATTTTTGTACAGTACTGCTTTAACAAAAAGTGTTCAAATAAGACTTTCATATGCAAACATAATGACATCAGAGAGTAAATTGAGTTCCTAGGAAAAAATGAAGGTCATTAGAAAGAGTAAATATGCAGGTAAATATAAAACAACTGCATATATATTTTATTATCTTCTCTTAGTTTCTTTAAAGGGCATAGGTTGAGTAAAACAACTGTAACACTGTATTTTGGGGATTATAATATAGATAAATTATATTTATATGTATATATATAAATGCATGTAATTAATACCACTAGGAAAAATAAGAATTATAACTTTATTGGAGCAAAGTTTCTTTATTTACCGGAATTAAATTTTTATTCACCCAAAGTTGAATTTGACAAGTTAAAATGTATATTGTAATCTCTTGAACAAACACTAAGAACATAATTAATTTTAAAAAGGAAGTAAGAAATAAAAGACTATCTTAAAATCACCAGAAGACAAAATGGTACTCTAGAGAATATTTTTATAACAACTTATTTCATCAAAGGGCAATTCAATGCAGAAAGGACAATGTATTTAGAAAACCTAATTCTCCCAGGATCATTTTTTTCTTCAAAATTTTTTAAAAATTTGTTTTATATTTATGCATCAATTGAGGTAAGCATCTAGGTTTATTTTCCCCCTTGCCTCAAAGTTTGCATAAATATTAACTCAAAGTGTGTCATTGACATACATTAAAGAGTTAAAACTATAGAACTTCTAAAAGAAAGTTTAGGAGAAAATTTTTTGACTTTGGGTACTAGGCTTAGTACCTGGGGGACAAAATAGTTATTGTTTTTACATGTACAGAGATGGGGAAGACTGGGGGAGGAAGAGGTTGGATTTGGAGCCAAGGAAAAAGTGTCTTCCTTTGGAAAATTTTCAGAGGATGTGAATCATCCAGGTGATCAGGAATGAGACAGTGAGAAAAGATTTTAAATTCTTGAGTTTTGAAGCTTTGGTACCATGTGGTAATCTACAGTACATACATATGGGTTGGGAGTAGCCAACTGTGCCAAATGCCACCGAGAGACTGCGTGGGATGAAGACAGAAGAGTGTGTGTTGGATTTAACAACATGAAGTCATAACATGTCACTGACATTAATTAGAGCCATTTCAATGGAATAATTATGACAGGAGCCAGAGAGGAGTGGATTTAAGAGTAATGAGTGAATAAAAGGAGAGATTGTGAGTTTCACAACTCTTGAGGGAAACACTGCTCTAAAAGGAACAAATCAATAAGGTGGTAGTGGAAGAAATATTTGAAGTCAATGATATATAGTTTTTATGATTGCTTGTAAGTTTGTTTTTAATGTGAGTTACTAGAACATGTTTTTAGAGGATTATGAAGAGAGAGTGAAAAGGAGAGAGGGAGGCAGGGATGAGGAGGGAAAGAAAGAGAAAGAGATACAGAGAGGGAGAGAATGATGGTGTCACAGAAGAGAGATAAATGATGGGAGCAGAATTGTCCATTGCTCCTTGTTGCTCTTAGTGAGGTGTGTTTTTTAATTCTAGGTACTTGTACTTTAAATAATAGCTGAAGAATACTTTTGGGATTTAAATAGCATTTAATTGAACATCATCTCTGAGTACCTCTGTATCAGCTCATTTTCATGCTGCTGATGAAGACATACTCAAGACCGGGTAACTTATAAAGAAAAAGAGGTTTGATGGACTCGCAGTTCCACGTGGCTAGGGAGACTTCACAATCATGGTGGAAGGTGAAAGACACATCTTACATGGCAGCAGACAAGACAGAGAATGACAGCCAAGCAAAAGGGAAAACCCCTTATAAAATCATCAGATCTCATGAGACTTACTCACTACCATGAGAACAGTATGGAGAAAACTGCCCCCATGATTCAATTGGCTGCCACCGGGTCCCTCCCACAATATGGGGCTATTTTTATAGGAGCTAAAATTTAAGATAGGATTTGGGTGGGGACATAGTCAAACTATATCAACCTCCTAATATCTCCTGGATCATGGGATTATTGTAGAAAAGGAAAATTATGGTTTTTTTCCTAGTTACATCTTTTCCTGTATTTAGGCTTAACAGATTCAGTATTTGGTCATCTCCCCTTCCTGTGCTCACTATATTGCCTAAGTCAAGAAGCTCAGCATTCATTTTTGTGATTTACACAAGCACACACACACACACACACACAAAACAAACATACAAAAAATGCATTTGGGTTAGCAACAGATTTTTCTGAAAACGTGACAGTGATAGAAAATTAAAACAACTTAAAATTGACAAGGTCTTTCTAAATGCTTCTTTAGTTTTCTCCTCTGTTCTCATTTCTGTTCTTCATTATTATAAGTGAAAGCAGTACTGCTAATTTCTTATTTTATTTATTTTATTAATTCTTTCCAGCAAATACTCACAGGTACTCATTTTCCAGTTCTAATTGATTTGCCATGATGTTTGACTAAATAAAACATTTTCTTTCATAATCAAGTTATAATAGTCTTTGTAAAGATAACTTTTTTAGCCCTCCACAAAAATTATTATTCCCTTTCTAGTCATAGCTCGTATATCTTCCCACCCTTGTACAAATTAATGCCAAATATATTTGGTATTGGTAAACCACTACAGAATTTTCTGTAAGAGAAACTTTTGAAGACTAGCCAACATCTTCAATCTGGGTGAAAATGCAGGTGTGTGTTAACAGCTATTATTATAAATTGGAACACCTGTTAAGAAGTCTGTATTCCAGCTTTCTCTTCAATTCCAGATGCAATTCAATGCCTTCACTTACTCACTAAATAATGCCAGAAAACATTACATGAAAGGATAAGCCAACATTTGCATCTGTTTCCAAGCAGAGTTCTCAAAAACTGTGACTTCCTCCAATTTAACTTTTATGGAAGGACTTCCAGAATACTGAGCAAGTGGTATTTGAGGATTTGATCGAGAAAGCACATGGTGGTTAATAATTCTGGGTATTACATTTTATTGTTTTCTTTTTCCCTTCTTATTGATACATCTCACAATTGAAAGGCAAATTTATACATACAATTACTGTATGTATTGTTTAGTACAAGCATGTTATTTAAGTATAACCTTATTTTTAGTTGTTTTATGTTTCATGAAAAAATTCTCATTTTTTTCCTTCTTTCCTATGAAATTCATGAGTATTTGAGAGAAAGAAAGAAATTTCAACATAAACCATTTATCATGTGCCTGTTTTTGATTCACATTTTGTTTACAAGTAAAGTAATTCCTATATTTATAAAGGCATCTTAAAAGGTAATTAAAATAAAAAAGACGCATAGTTTCTTGAAGTATATAGTATGTTAAATCTAAAGTTTTCCCTAAAGAAAACTGAACATAAAGTTAATGAAAGAAATATTCTTAAATAAAGATGCTCTTGTTTGGCCAGACGTGGTGGCTCACACCTGTAATCTCAGCACTTCAGAAGGCGGAGGATCTCCTGAGGTCAGGAGTTCAAGGCCAGCCTGGCCAGCATGGTGAAACTCTGTCTCTACTAAAAGTACAAAAATTAGCCAGGCATGGTGGCAGGCACCTGTTATCCCAGCTACTCAGGAAGCTGAGGCAGGAGAATAACTTGAACCTGGGAGGTGGATGTTGCAGTGAGCCGAGATCGTGCCATTGCACTCCAGCCTGGGCAACAGAGGAAGACTCCATTTCTAAAACAAACAAACAAACAAAAAGATGCTCTTGTTAATAGAAAATAAAAATATGCAACACTGTTATTTTTGTAAATACAATTAAATGTCTGTCTTTATGTCTGTTAACATGGCACACACCAAAAAATAAGTCTAGGTTTTTTTCTAAAATTTGGCATATGTGGGATGGTTGCCTTAATATGTCAGCTTCATGGTATAAAAGGAACTTGCATTAGGTGTCTCTAGTTGACTTTACAACTTTCTCTTTCCCTTACAGACACAATAACACATCATTTAAAAGGTGTCAACAAGCTGACATTTGAAATGTGCATTTCTTTTTAATTTTATCTAATTTTATAGTTATATTTCCAAATATTTATTATTTCAAAGCAATATTTTTTACTGTGCCCATTATGCCTTAATGATCAATATGCAGAATTATGTGAGCTAAACATTTAAAAATAAGATTTTTTTAAGATTCCAAAGAGAAAAGAAGTGGGGGCATTAAGAGTTAAAAGCCTCAATTAAAGGCAAATGAAATTGATGTCCAATATAAGGACAATTTGGCAGCCAATAGGAAAATTAAGCATTCTCAAGATAACCAAGACTAACTGAAAAATGCCAAGAATGATTGAGCAACGAGAGAAATCATCAGTCATCTTACAGAGCCACTGAAAAACACAATTCACGATGTCCAATTAGGGCAAGATACAGCACTTGAAGAAAATTGACACCTAAGTACAGCATGAAGGATGCCAGGCCACTGATCATGCAAAACATGCCATGGATATTAAGGTGTTATGGACAGAAAAGCAATGGAGTTTCAAATACAAGCTCAGACTCATATTTGCTATGAAATTTAACATCACCTTAGTATCTGAAATTTGCCATTTTCACATTTTCTTGAAGTAGAAATATGGATCTAAATCACAAGTCTTTTCTCTAAAGGGCCAGATAGTAAATACTTCAGGATTTGTAGAGCATACAATATCTGCCTTCTCGGTTCTAGCTTTGTTGCATGAAAGCAACCACAGACAATGCATGAAAGATTGAGCATGGCTGTGTGCCAATAAAATGGTATTAATAACACTCAAATTTGAATTGCTATATTTTTCACATTCAATGAGATATTATTCTTCTTTGTATTTTTTTAACTCTTTAAAAATGTAAAAGCCATTTTCAGCTCAGCCATACAACAACCAGTAGTGGGCTAAATTTGCCCTGTAGACTACAGTTTTCTCAGGCCTGGAATAATGATACATATTGTTTTGATAAAAAGGTCATTTTGGGTTCAGCTATTGAGTGTATTGGTTAGCTTTTGCTATATCACAAACCACCACAGATCTTTAGTGACTACTAATACAACCACCATTTATTGCTCATGATTTTGAGGGTAATTTGTACCGGGCTCAGCTAGACCATTCTTCTGACCTTGGCCAAGCATAACTATTCTTGATTGGGCTTACGCTATGTCCAAGACTTCATCAAGGAATAGTGATTTATGATTAACTTATGTAGGATAGCTGGGACTGTGAGAGCTTTTCTACGCATGGCTTCTCATTTTTCAGAAGTTTCCCTGGGCTTGAACAGGGCAGTCAAAGGGTTCCAGATGCATGAAAGCAAAAACTTCAATACCTCTTAGGCCCAGGCTTAGAATGTCACTTCTCTTGCAATCTGTTGGTCAAAAGCAAGTCACAAACCCGCCCAGTTCTAGAGGTGAAGAAAGAGACTACTTCTTGAACGGAGAAATAGCAAAGAATTGTGGCCATTTTTACAACCTGTCACAATGAGTTTCCAAAGGCATTTAAGTAGTTATCATTAGAGCAACATTTGAAGTTGAGGCACTTAAAATGATGCCATAGGTTCTATCACAAAAGATTTTAATGGGATGTAATAAAGAATATTCAAGTGTATCCCCTGTGTTACTTCATTTATGCTACTGTAACAGAATGCCTGAGATCAGGTAATTTATTGTGAACAGAAATGTATTTCTTACAGCTCTGGAGGCTGGAAAGTTCAATATCAGGTTCAGACATCTGGTGAGGGACTTGCATCGTCTCATGGTGGAAAGGCAAAGAGAGGGTAAGAGAGAATGAGAAAGGCACAAAAGAGGGCTAAACTCATCCATTTATGAGGAAACCCATTCCTGAGATAACAAACACACTCCCGCTATAACAGTATTCATCCATTCATGAGGGTAGAGCCCGAATCACTTCTTAAAGGTCTAACTTTCTTAATTCCTTTATAATGGCAATTAGATTTCAACATGAGTTTCGGGGGAATAAATTCAAATCTTAGTTATACTTCAAAATCCAATACCATGGAGTCCTTGCAATGATCCATTTGCTTCTTTTTAGATGGCTTTCTTAAGGTATAATTGATATACCATGAACTGCTCGTATTTAATATGTATAGTTTGATGAGTTTGAACACATGCAAACACCCATGGTAACATCACCACAATCAAGGCAATTGGTAATATCTATATCCAACACATCCCAAAGTTTCCTTGTGTCCCTTTGATTTACTGATTGATTTGTTTATATTTTGGTAAGAATACTTAATGTGAGATCTACCCTCTCAACAAATTTTGAAGTACACAATACCATATTTTTAACTATAGGCACTACACTGTACAGCACATCTCTAGAATTTATTCTTCTAGCATAACTGAAATTTCATTCCCATTGAATAGCTCCCCATTTACCTCACCTCCTCAGCCCTTGACAACCACTATTGTGTTCTTTGCTTCTATGAATTTGACTATTATTTCTACCTCATATAAGTGGATTAAGCAGTGTTTGTTTTTCTGTGACTTGCTTATTTCACTTAGCATAACGTTCTTCAGTTTTATTGTTCTCACAAATGACAAAATGTTCTTCTTTTTAAGGCTGAATAATGTTGCATCATATGTATATACCACACTTTCTTTATTGATATATCTGATAACAGCTAATTTCCAGTTTCATAAGGAATGTCTCCAACTTAACAGCAAAAAAACAAATAATCTAATTAAAAAGTGGACAAAGGACCTGACAGACATTTTTCCAAAGAAGACATACAAATGACCTATAGATATTTGCAGAGATGCTCAACATCATTAATTACGAGAGACATGAAAATCAAAAATATTTTGACATATCCCCTTCCACTTATTAGGATGACTATTATTAAAAAAATAACAAATGGTGAGGATGTAGAGAAACTGGAACCCGTGTACACTGTTGGGGGGATTGTAAATGGTGTTGCCGCTGTGGAAAAGAGTATGGAGATCCTTAATAAATTAAAAATAGAACTCCCATATGATCCAGCCACCCCTCTTTTGGGTATATGTCTAAAGAATTAAAATCAGGATCTCAAAGGAATATCTGCACTCCCTCGTTTATTGCAACATTACTCAAATAGCCTAGATATTGGAAATAATAGAGGTGTTCATCAACAGATGAGTGGATAAAGAAAATATAATTCATATGATTTGGCTGTGTCCCCATGCAAATCTCATCTTGAATTGTAGCTCCCATAATTCCCACATATTGTCGGAGGGACCTGGTGGGAGGTAATTGAATCACAGGAGCAGGTCTGGGTATGTCTTGATCAGTAGTGTAAAAACGGGCTAATATATACACTATATAGAGATATACAATGAGATATTATTCAGCCATTTTCTTTGATACATCTTTAATTCTGAGCTTCAGTTTTGCTATGACCTGTTATATTATAAGCTCAGTTCTTCAAGTTAACAAGTGCTGATTAGTAATTGATATGTTTTTCTTATAGGAAATTCTGCATTAAATGCTTCAAAATACTGGCAGATATTTTTAATATCTTAGGTAGTAGAATGACAAAAGTTTATATGAAGAGATTTAGTAAAAAAGAAAAATTACAATTACTCTATTTAAATTATAAGAATCATAGAAAATCATAAGAATACCAATCCTCATTTATTTTTAACATTTTTATTAAATGTTGATTAATGCTTGTTAAAATTTGCCCCAACTAATGATAGTATTTATAGCTAGGTTTTTCAATTGTTATTTTAAAAAAATTAATATAAGTCCTTCACATTCAAAAGAAATTTTCTTCATATTCATGCACTTTAGAAATAAGAACCCTGAAGTTCAAGGTATTAATATAAATATGCAAGTTTTTCTTTCTTGTATTTGGAATTTGCATATAAATTCTCAATATTTGAAGCCAAATATGGATAGAAAATTACTCTTCTACTAAGGAAGGATTTTAAATCTTTTCTCCTCATGATGTAACCACCTGTTGCTGGGTTCGGTATGTAGTGTAGTCATTTCATGTCTACTAAAATTTTCTCACTAAAACCATCAGAGGTAATGTAGTTTGTTATCAGTAACGAACAAATACTTGAAAAGCTATGAGTTTCCCATGAGAAGTCATCAAGAAGAAAGCTATAAAATCATTTTTAAACTATAAATTACACTCAGAGGGTCAAATTATCAAACTATATCACATCAAGCATTTATGAATTATCTTTTAATTATGTATGGGGTTCAACTCTCCAGGAGAAAAATGTATTCTTAGAATGACATTGTTAAGGTTTCTTTTATTGCTGATATTGAAATTTTTGAAATGTTGCAAATTTATTTGTACATATAATTACTAAACAGTATTCTAGTAGTCTACTATGGTGCAACATACAAGTCCCTAAAAGTAAGTAGTATTTATTTTACCCACATATCTGCAATTTGGGCAGGGCTTGGCAGTGCCAGATTATCTGCTCAATTTGGCATCAGCCAGGGTGGTTTATAGGCTGAGTTTAGAATCAAAATCAACTAGTTGTTGATGAGGACTGTTGACTATGACCTTGGCTGGGGCTGTCACCCAGATGCCTAATAGACCCCCAGAGAAATCCACATCCTATTCCCGGAGACCTATCACTATGTTAGGTTACATGATAAAGGGGAATTAAGGTTATGTGTGCAAATACAGTTTCTAATCAGCTGACCTTGAGATAGGGAGATTATCCTGGATTATTCAAATTCGTTAAAACTATGAGTCTTTAAAAGTGAAAGAACAGTGTTCCCTTTTCACTGTGTCCCCACCAACATCTACTATGTTTTTATTTTTTTATTACAGCCATTCTTGCAGGAGTAAGGTGGTATCACATTGTGGTTTTGATTTGCTTTTCTCTGATCATTAGTGATGTTGAGCATTTTTTCATATGTTTGTTGGCCATTTGATTATCTTCTTGTGAGAATTATCTGTTCATGTCCTAGCTCATTTTTTAATGGGATTGTTTTGTTTTTTCTTGCTAATTCATTTGAGTTCTTTGTAGATTCTGGATATGAGTCCTTTGTAGGATGTATAGATTGTGATTTTCTCCCACTCTGTGGATGTCTCTTTACTCTGGCGATTGTTTCTTTTGCTGTGCAGGAGCTCTTTAGTTTAATTAAGTCCCACCTATTATCATTGTTTTTGTTGCATTTGCTTTTGGGTTTTTGGTCATGAAGTCTTCACCTACGCCAATGTCTAGAAGGGTTTTTCACATGTTATCTTCTAGAATTTTCATAATTTCAGGTCTTAGATTTAAATCCTTGATCCATCTTGAGTTGATTTTTGTATAAGGTGGGAGATGAGAATCCAGTTTCGTTCTTCTACATCTGGCTTGCCAGCACTATTTATTGAACAGGGTGTTCTTTCCTCACTTTATGTTTTTGTTTGCTTTTTGAAGATCAGTTGATTATAATTATTTGGCTTTATTTCTGGGTTCTCTATTCGGTTCCACTGGTCTACGTACCTATTTTTATACCAGTACCATGCTGTTTTGGTGACCATGGCCTTATAGTATAGTTTGAAGTAAGGTAATGTGATACCTCCAGATTTGTTCTTTTTGCTTTGTCTTGCTTTGGCTATGCAGGCTCTTTTTGGGTTCCATATGAATTTTAGGATTGTCTTTTCTAGTTCTGTGAAGAATGATGGTGGTATTTTGATGGGAATTGTATTGAATTTATAGATTGCTTTTGGCAGTATGGTTATTTTCGCAATATTGATTCTACCCATCCATGAGGATGGAATGTGTTTCCATTTGTTTGTGTCATCTATGATTTATCTCAGCAGTGTTTTGCAGTTTAACACTATGGAAAACAGTGTGGAGATTCCCTAAAGAACTAAAAGTAGAACTACCATTTGATCCAGCAATTTTGCTACTGGGTATCTACCCAGAGTAAAATAAGTCATTATACAAAACAGATAATGCATATACATGTTTACAGCAGCACAACTCTCAACTGCAAAAATATTGAACCAGCGCAAATGCCCATCAGTCAATGAGTGGATAAAGAAAATGTGGTATATAAATATACCCTGGAATACTATTCAGCCATAAAAAGAAATGAAATAATGGCATTCTCAGCAACCTGGATGGAATTGGAGACCATTATTCTAAGTGAAGCAACGCATGAACAGAAAACCAAACATCGTATGTTCTCACTGATAAGTGGGAGCTAAGCTATGAGGATGCAAAGACACAAGAATGATACAATAGATTTTAAGGACTTGGGGGAAAGGGTTGCCGGGGGTGAGGGATAAAAGACTTGGGTACAGTGTGTTCTGGTTGAGTGATAGATGCACCAAATTTCACAAATTATCACTAAAGAACTTACTCATGTAACCAAACACTACCTGTTCCCCCAAAAACCTATAGAAATAAATATAAATAAAAATAAAATTTAAAAAAATGGAAGAGTAAAAGAGATTTAGAGTGATACAGTGTGAAAAGGACTTGACCCACTATTAATGGCTTTGAAAATGGAGGAAACAGACCAAGAAACAAGGAATGTGGGAACCTCCAGAAGCTGGAAAATCAAGGAAACAGATTAAGGACATAGCCCTGCTGACAACTTGATTTTAGCACAGTGAATTGTGTTTCAGACTTCTGACCTACAGAATTGTCAGATAATAAATATGTGCTGTCTTAATTCCCTAAGTTTGTGGTAATTTGTCACAGCAGCAGTGAAAAACAGTACAGATACACATGCCCTTTCCATGTGACCTATGTGTCCTCCCAACATGGTGGATGAGTTCCAAAGGCAATATTTCTGAGACAGGAATAAGTGGAGGTTGCATTACTTTTTATGCCCTAGCTTCCAAAAGCATGCAGCATCACTTCTATCAATACCCATCAAGGCAGCCATAATGTCCCACTGTCCTTGTCCATTTGGGCTGCTGTTTAAAAAATACTTTAGGTAGGATAATTTATAAACAATAGAAATTTACCACTCACAGTTCTGGAGGCTGACAAGTCTACTATCAAAGTGCCAGCAAATTCAGTGTCCAACGAGGGCCTGCCTTCTGATTCATAGAATCTCACTGCATCCTCACATTGGGTAAGAGGCAAGAGATTTTTTGCAGGCCTTTTTTATAAGGGCCATTAATCCCATTTATAAATGCTCTATCCCCATGACCTAATCACCTCCCAAAGACCCCACCTCTTAATCCACTGCATTGGGGATTAGGTCTCAACATTTGAATTTGGGGAGAACACCAATATTCAAACTATAGCATCCCTTCATACTATTTTCTGCTTAATATATTCATTTAAAATACAAAAGGTTGTTTTTAGGTAAATTAAAATACATATAATATTTAAAGACAGGAAAAATTATGAAAGTGTTATATGAAAAACTGAAGCCTGTGCAACTTTTTTTTTTTTTTCAGGCAAAGTCTCCCTCTGTCACCAGGCTGTAGTACAGTGGTACAACCACAGCTCACTGCAGCCTCAACTTCCAAGGCGTATGCTATGGTCTCACCTCGGCGTCCCTAGTAGCTGGGACTACAGGCACATGCCACCATGTCTGGCTAATTTTTTTTAATTTTTTTTTTGTAGAGACAGGGGTCTTCCTGAGGCAAGATAGGTAATCAAGGAAGTAACCGTGTCCTCGGGATGCGATGATCCTGGTGACTATATAGTCAACACCATAAGCCCCAGTATTTGCATTGTAGTCCAGCTCATTCAAACAAAACTATCTCCAGTAAGGAATTGTCCCTGTAGGGAGCATGTGCATTTTGATTTTACCTGTCCTTAAGACTACCCTTTGCTCATTATAATAGTAAGAAACACACCCCTGGGTGGAGATTGAAGATGCTAATGAGACATGTCATTTATGAACAAGCATCTATAGCTAGTGTGCATGTGCACCCAGAGGAACACCCAGAACATTCTTACTAGGAACACCTCTTCCCACCCCCTTATGAATAATCATGTAAACTCCCATAAAGGGAGTCTCCCTGGTGCCAGTCTCTGCTGTCTTATTCTTACAAGCAACCCGCCCTGAAATCTCTCTCTCAGGCTGTACTGTCTATTCAGCACTTAACTTTCAAAATATTCTTTCTCCTTTGCAATAAATTATTCTACATTGCATCTCCTTTGCTGTGTGTCTTTTGTTTAAATTCTTTGAAAATAAGAAGACAAGAACTGAGGTTTCACAATAGCTGTCAACATTTCTAGCACGTGACACAGAAGTTTGTCTGCTTCATTGAATTCAGTTTCCCTTCACCTGTGGTAAGTGCTATGGCAGTCCCAGACTAGTTGGTTGACTGTCACTGCTTCTCCCAGCTCTATTTTATTAGCGTTTGTGAGGGGACCCTTTAAATCACTTAGATTCTTTGAGGAAGAAATTGTGATTGCTTTCCATTTAGCTGCTGCATTTGCAATGTCAATGATTACCTTCTTAGGATGGCATGCCCTGGTTATTCAATGTTTGGACTCTTTTGCTGTTTCTGTCTCACCTTTTGTTTTGCTGTCCCTCCTGGGACTGCACCTGACCAGTATTTATAGGCTACTGTAACTTGTTTGTTAATCATGTAATCTCTTCAAAGATTTTTGTATACATTGAGGGACACATTGAACCTACTTTTGCCAACAGTGCCCCTTCCCTCCAGGCTCTCTGTGTTCTGAGACTCCTTTGGGGGATTTTCCAAGAGACCATCCATGTTGAGCACAGTATGAATGGCTACGTGAATGCATAGTCATGGGGACTACACTCAGGCATTCCAAGCATTATAAATGGGCATCAAAAATGGCAAATTGGAGAGGTAAGGAAAGTCTTGTCAGAGAGACATCTGGGAACCCCAGCTGGTAGCTGGGGCCACTTTGGTCAGGCCTGGAGACATCCAGCACCAGTGAGACCTAGGTGGTTTGTGGCAAATGCCCATGACCTCCTACAGCCTCAGTTTCATGAGGATTCAAGGGGATGCCCTGAACCCCATCATGGTCTAGCCTGGCTCATGGGGGCACCCATGACTTCCTGGACTTCGGTCTATGTTTGTGTCATTGGATTCTCTCAGCACCTGGGGAGCCACCTCTTTTGCTGTCACTGAAACATCTGTAGGGTGTATATAAAAACTAGAATATTCTTCAACTGTATACATTAAGACATAAAGAAAAAATGGCCAAAGAATAAAATGCTTGTTTCCATCCTCACCACTTTAAGGTTTTTCTTTTAGGGTTTCTTTTTTTTAGGGTTTCTTTTCCATCACTGAGTCTCTCCCTTTCCTTTCATTCTTCCGCTTACTTATATACACCCCCAAAACAATTTCCCTCAACCACTGTGACTTTGCTTCCTTCAGCTGACTTCTCAGTTCATCCTGACAGGTGACAAGCAGAGGTGGGAGGAATCCAAAGTCCACACAAAGAGTAGATCTAGGTCACTGTGGCTCTCCCTGACAGGAGGCTTGTGAGGGTGGCAGGGCCTAAGCCCAGGCCATGCAATATCTGGAGACCTTCATTTTTCCCTACAAATAACAACCATCTTATTATGTTTATGCTTCTCTGCATTTCACCTACAAGTAACAACCATCCTATTATGTTTATGCTTTCTTTTCACTTCTTTGCATGTGAATCCTGTCCTTCCATGAAAATTTATCTTGCTTTTTGGACTATCTGTGTTCATAGACTTTTGTCTGTTTTCTTTCTGTCTCTGACCCCTAAATCTGATCATAATTGTCCTAAAGGTTCTTTCTGCTGTGTGTCAGGGTTCTTCTGCCTTCAGCTGGAGTTCAGGAAGTTTTGTCTCTACATAGAAAAAAACTTTAATTGCTGGGTCAAACACATTTTCTGCCAAATTCCTTTTATGAGACCTAGAAAGCCTAATGAATATAGCCACTTCCACCTTCTAAGATGTTATTTTAAGGCCAAAATTAAAATGTTAATGACACATATATAAGGCTGGCCATTACTAACCTGAAAAGAGAAGATAAATAAATGCTCCGTAATTAGCTCTATTCAACACAGCATGGGCCCAAACATTACTGTTTTACAATCAGACCTTTCTATAAAAAGAAACGGGATGATCAGATGCTCTCGAAGGGCCCAGGGGAACCTTACATTATTCTTCCCTTCAACCAAACAGCTCTATAATAAGACAAGTCCTTTAAAGAGCAATACTAAATATATTATGCCCGTGTTATTCAAAAGAGTTTGGAAAACATAACATAATTAACGACTCTATATTAAGAAATGTGCTTCCCAACAACTTTCCTTCCTTAAAATCTAGTCCAGGGCTACTCTTCAAACCTCTCAAGCTCCTTCTCCTTCTAGTGGTCCTTCCTTACTTGACACACAGTCCTCTGCACTCCTTTTATATAAATTTGTTCACCAAACACTCCCTGAATATTCCAGCCCCACTGGACCAACTTATAGTAGGGTAACCTATCGCCCACCTGAAAACAAAACAAAACAAAACAAAACAAAGAAACCAAAAATGGCTGTTATCTCTTTCAGGAAGGTAACAAATAGAGAAACAGACCAAATCTTCTTAGAGACCTACTTCATTAGTCAGTCTGCCCCAGAAATTAGGGAAAAGTCACAAAAACCTAGCCATGAGTCCTCAAACCCAAAATAAACGAACTACTAAATATAGCTTTTGGGGTCTTCAATAACAAAGACAGAATGAAAGGCACATGAAGATCAAAGGGAGGAAAAGAGAGACAAGACAGGCCCAGTTGGCCCTCGCTATAGGAAAACTCCCACCTCCAGGTCATCCTGGGTGGAACCCAAAGGGCTATGGCCACATTTAAAAAAGGCCTGAACACGGAAGCCAAATAAGTAACAAGAGTCTTCAAGCTTGCAAACCCTATGGAGCCCATCATCGATGCGGCAAAGAAGGGCAGTGGGAGAAGGACACACCCCAACTCCAAAGGGAGGACAGGATTCCTAATTCCCTATTGTCCCTAGCCAAAGACTAAAGAGGCCCAAGGCAAGCAATGGCTCCCATGTGGCAATCGGTCCCAATAACAGCAACAAAGCCTTGAGTCATCCTGGATAAGACAGATGAAAATATCAATTTCCTGTTAAACATAGGGGCTGGCTTGTCATTCCTCACCTGTTGCCCTGGACCCCTGTCTGCCAAACACTACACTGTTATCAGTGTTAATAACAAACCCCAAACTAGTGTCGTCACATTACCCCACAGCTGACCAACTTCAACTGCAGTAAAACATAGAGGTGTGGGGCATTGGATGCACTTTTCAAAAATAAAAAAAAATTATTCCTTTTAAGTCACACAGAAACCCACAACACAGACTGCAAGTGAGTCCTGAAAAGCACTGGAGGATCTAAAGCTCTTGTCCAAGAAACAGCAAAGACCCAAAATATCAAACAATTAATATTGCCTCAGCATAAGCTTTGATTCAAGGAAACAACTTGCAATGAGACTTAAAACATAAGTAATGTTTTGATTTTTCTCCTATTTACTCTCTGCACGTTAGGCACTCTTAGCTATCTTATTAAAATTAATTCAGCCCTGCTGGCTTTGCACAACTACCAGAAGTTGAAAATATACCAAATCTGCGCCTCAAGAAGACCGAGCCAACATTCCTATACACCTGCTGGAACAAACCTATTGGCCCACAATATGAGACTATCTGGCTAAACAAACAATACGAAGAGACTTCCTTGGATCTGACTATGGCAAGTTCAAACTCTGACTTTTAACTATTAATAATAGCCCCACATTGCCAAGAGGAAAATTGCTTTCTTACCTTACCCACCGGGAGCAAGTCCCCTTCTGCCTTTACAACAATAATGCCAGTTCCACTACTTTCATAAAAAAACTCCAAGAGAGAGTCACTGTAACCCAGCCTTTGTCAGTGAGTCATCTATACACCTTATAATGGGACCCTAAAAGCGGAACCTTATTTTTAAAACTTATTGACACCACCCGAACTCTACTGTCCTCTAATTAGCCCAGAGACCACCAGATTTTCGTTACTTTTACAACCTTAATGCGAAACACCTTTGCAGCAAAAATTTTGCCATCACATGGAATTTCGGGGGGTTTGTCAATCTTTGCCGTCCACAACTCCCACTGCTGTGGCAGGGACAATGCTCCATTGCTTACATTTCCCTTATTTAACTTTCACATGGGCTAACACATCTCTCTTCCCCATGTACCAACAACACATGATCCACCTCCAAGTAGGACCCCTTGTTTGCTTGGGTTTAGTGACACCCTCTTTATTGGGATTAGCAGAGTTGGTTTTGGGAAGCAGAGCTTTGGGAATCCAGTATAAAATGTATCAAAAAGCAAGAGTGGCCCTTCAATAAATGGCAGAGGACCTCACCAGAGGTCCAACAATGGCTGGACTCTCTGGCCCCATAGTCCTACAAAACCAAAGGGCCTTAGTTCTTCTTACAGCCAGAAAAGGAGAAACATTTTTGCGTCTTTTTTATTATTATTAAAAAAAGTTGTTTTTACATTAATCAGTCCAGTTCCTTCCAAGAAAATATTAAAAATATAATTACCCAGATAAATTTATATAAAGATTTAATTTTATACTTCCTTGGATCTGACTAATTTATAAAGATAAAATTAAATCTTTTAGAACTTCCATGGGGACTTGGAAGCAATGGCTATAGTCTGACTTGCTCCTTTTAATAGTGCCAATTATTATCATACTTTTAGCTTTAACTTTTAGTCCAACTTTGTTTAAAATGCTGATTTCTTGCTCTCTCGCTTACAGCAACAACAAGTCTCCATGATAGTTTTGCAAAGCTTCCAACCTTTGGCTGCTAATGAGCTATCTCACATCTCACCCATTGGTTCCACAAAAGGCATGGCTTATACCTCACTAGACCAGGCAGGAAGAGACTTTAGGGCCCAGGCTAGGCAGGGACAATGCCCCACTCAGCAGGAAGCAATTCAAGAAGAAATGACCTAGCCCCACAGCCTCTGATATGATTATAAACCCTAAAATCCCTTAGTGGGGAATTGAGGCAGGACAGGTGGTCAAGGAAGTGATCATGTCCTCAGATGTGGCAACCATGGTGACCATACAGCAACACAATAAGCCCCGGTATTTGCATTGTAGTCTAGCTCATTCGAGCAAAGCTATCTCCAGCAGAGAATTTTCCCTGCAGGGAGCAGGCGCACTTTGATTTTACTTGTCCTCATTACAATAGGAAAAAACATACCCTTGGGTGGAGATTTAAGATGCTAATGAGACATGTATGAACAAGCATGTACAGCTAGTATGCATTTGCACCCAGTGGACTACCCAGAACATGCATACTAGTAACACGTCTTTCCATCCCCTTATGAATAATCATGTAATGCTCCCATAAAGGGAGTCTACCTAGTGGCAGTCTCTGCTGTCTCATCCTTATGAGCAGCCTGCCCTGAATCCAGTCTCAAGGGGTACTGTCTATTCTGCACCTAACTTTCAAAAGAGTTTTTTTCCTTTGCAATAAATTGTTCCATGCTGCATCTTCTTTGCTGCATGTTTCTTGTTTAAATTCTTGTAAACTAAGAAGACAAGAACCAAAGCTTCACAACAGCAGTCCACATCCCTATGTTGCCCAGGTTTGTCTTGAACTCTTGGGCTCAAGGGATCCTCCCACTTCAGCCTCCCAGAATGCTGGGATTACAGGCCTCAGTCAACATACCCAGCCAGAAACATTTTTAAAAATATGGGTATCTTCTGGAGATTGTAGAAAAATAAGGCAGAGTCAGCTGTTCTCATCTGAAAGTGATCACACCCTCTTAGTCTTGTCCCTCTCCCACCAGTCTACTAGTCACTTATAAGGGATCATGAGACTCATTCCTGTTCATCCTAAACACAGTTCTCCAACACCACGCTTCATTAAACCACAACTAATCTGCAATATTTGTTGTTAACATCACACTCTATTTGCCACTCTTACCGTGAACTTGTTTTTCAGCCCTGTAGCTGAGAAAAGATTTAAGATATTGAGAATTGAAAGCACAGCAGGAGAGTGGAGGACAGAATGGAGTCTGCAGGTATCAGTCACAAGCAGCCAGAAGGCACAGTGAGGGTGTTGGGCTCCAAGTCAAAAGGCTGGAAAAGAGAGGCAACTATGACATAAGTCTGACAATGGAGTTTTCCTGTTTCCATCCACCTGAAGGCTTGCTGTTTTTCATAGGATGAAGTCCAAACTACTTAAACTGACATTACATTCAAGGCTTGCGTGATCTGGCCATGGGCTACTAACCCATCCATTCAACTTCAGCAACCACCACTGTGCCTTTTCTCCCACATGCAATCTGTCTTCCCCTCACCAGACTGCTTGACTTCTCCATAACATTCTGTGTACACCTATGTTTCTGAGATTTAGGAAGACCCCTATCCAGATATCCTGCCCCTACCCTGCCCTCACCCTGCCCAACTCATTCTATTCTCTGCCTATTAGTCTACTAATTATTTAAGGCTTAACCCACATATTAGTAAGCCCTTACAGCATGTATTTCCTCCTCTGATTTTCCATAGTAATTTGCTCATTCCTCTGGTTTGAAAACCTTCATGTTGTATAATGGTTATCCATTTGTTGGTCCCTAGTTCAGGGAACATAACTAGCTCTGGATCTTCAGAACATAGTATTGCCCATAGTACTAAATACGTCTTTGAATCAAAATTGTCAGATTCATCCAGAGGAGACTCTATTTTGATAGTAGCAAATGCTTTATCAATGACAAGAAAATATTTGATTTCTGGTATAATAAGTGGACCCTTTCCTCTCTTAGACAGGCTGTGCTTTGCTAGTGGAGTTGCAGAATAAAAATTAGCCTTTCTACTTGGGGTCCATTGTAAGAAATCACAAGTGGGCATGTTAACTTTTACAAATAATGGAATCATGCATAGCAAAGATATTTGAAATACGGCAGTGAATAAAGCAAATGATTTTCCATTTTAACATAGAACTATCATCTAAAAAAACTGATGTCAGAAAGAAATGAGGTAGCCATTCAATGAGGTGAATTTGTAGATCTGGCAGATTATATGTTTCGTGGTGCAGAAAGGCATTCAGGAGAAATAAAAATTCAGGAGTAACTTGGTTTGGTTTGATTATGTTTGTTTGTTTATTTATTTATTTATTTATTTAATTTTTACTAAGAATGATTGTTTAGAATTAGAAACTATTTTGTTCTTTACACTTTTCTTCATTCTCAATCTGAATCTGTAGCATCATAACGTCTTGTATATAATAGGTACCTAATAAGTATTTGCTGGAGAGGTGGATACATAAACAAATGTTTACCTTAACTTAAATGTGGTCTTTCAAAAAATCATAATATAGTATTCTTTAGAACTTATCATCTATCCTGGAGCATAGTTCCAGATTACAGCTATAGATTCAATGTATTAGTCTGTTCTCATGCTGCTAATAAAGATATACCCATGACTCAGTAATGTATTAAGGAAAGAGGTTTCATGGACTCATAGTTCCGCATGGCTGAGGAGGCCTCACAATCATGGTGGAAGTCAAAGGAAGAGCAAAGTCACATCTTACATGGCAGGAGGCAAGAGAATGTGTGCAGGGGAACTCCCCTTTATAAAGCCATCAGATCTCATGAGACTTATTCACTACCACAAGAACAGCATGGGAGAAACAACCTCCATGATTCAGTTATCTCCACCTGATCCCATCCTTGACACATGGGGATTATTACGATTCAAGGTGAAATTTGGGTGGGGACACAGCCAAACCATATCACTCAATATACAATTTCTAACACTATTCCTTTTCACTCACATATAGTCATTAGCTCCTCTAAAGTGCATTAAGTGCCTAATCACAAACCAAATTCAGTCTAACTTTATTCCTCTTTTTTCAGGGATTACTCTTGGGTAGAATACCTATATATCATGATCCATTATCAATTAATTTTATGTTTTCAAGGTTCGTTTCTTTCAACAAAGTTATATTTAGTTGTCTTAAGATTATTTATAGTCTATAATATTGAAAATGCCTGTATCTTAGTTTGTTCACATTGCTATAAGAAAACATCATAACTGGGTGGCTTATAAACAGCAGGCTTATTTCTCACGGTTCTGGAAACTGGGAAATTCAAGACCAAGGTACCATTAGGTTCTGTGTCTGTTTAGGGCCTGCTTTCTAGATAATAGATGGTGCCTTCTAGCTGTTCTTCCCATGGGGCTAGCTAGGTCTCCGTGTCTTTTTTATAAGAGCACTAATCTCATATATGAGGACTCCACCCTCATGATCTAATCATGTCCCAAACGTCTTACCGTCTAATATACAGTCACTTCTTTGTGTCAACATTGGGTGGCATTGGTTTGAGGCCCCTCCCCGCCCACCATACATAACAAATCTGCAGATGCACAAATATTTTATATAAAGTGGTTGTAGTAGAGTTAGCTCTCCTGTATTTGCAGGTTTTTTATCCACATTAGGTTGCATCCAAGGATGAAAACCTGTGAATACAGAGGGCCAACTGTAACTCCGACCTTGAGGGTTGGGATTTCAAAACGTACATTTTGGTGTGAACACAAATATTCAGACAATAGCATTCTGACTTTGAATTGAGAATTAGGCTTAATTCAGATGCAAAAAAGATAAAAGGATCTGACAGAAATAGAAAGAAATAAATTAGAAAAAAGCAAATGTGTGGCTCAAGAGAAATATGCTAAAATGTAAACAGTTGTCATTGAGTTGTGAAACTACGTCATTTTTTTTCTTCTGCTTTATTTTTTTCTTCCTTCTAAATTTTTTAGAATGGACATGAATTAATTTTATAATCATAAAACATTAACCTCTTAAAATTAATTTTAATTTACTCAGAGCAAGCCTATCTTGAGAAGAGTTCAACATAATGGTGGTGGGAGTAAAATGAACACACTTGGCAAGCCCTTGGTACCCTTCATAGCAGAGCCTTCCCACCCAAGTGTGCTCCAAAATAATTCGCCACCTTGTGTGAGATCCAGAGAATTTCCTACAACCTGTGTCACCACTGGGACATGACTCAGCTGTCACAAAGACCTTTGTAAATTTCAGACTAAATTTTTGTCTTAGATTTTACTAATCTCGGATTACCCTTACTAAAGACCATTTGGAAGAATTATTGTGTCTCATAATTAACATCTCCCCTTCCTAAAATTAAGCAGATTGGACATAATCCGTACTACAATCTGCACTGGCTAACCACTTGCTCCCATGTGCATTTCCGAAAGTGATACTCTAATTTATCTTGTGATGTGCTATTAGAACTGTGTTTTAACCTTCTAGAAGTTGCTGCTGCAATTCTTGGAAAAAAGGAAAAGAGGAATTTCCAAAAAGGGTTTATATCAAAAGATTCCTGTTATCTCAAAACATATGGGGCATTGTTTCTTCCTTTCCTGATTATTATATATCCTCTGGGGAATCTTATGATCTTTCAATTTGGTTCAAGAATATGGGTAGAACCCATATTCCTATCAGAGATTTTCATAAATCTAGAGCAGCAGCTATTTTTTTAACTCAGCTCTTGAGGCTGAGTAGTGACTTTTGGAAATGGTTAGAAAGACCACCATACCAAAACAAAATCAGAAAATTGTTGTTTTGGTAACTTGCTAAATAATTTTGAAACTCATTTTGTATGTAGCTGAATAATACAACCAAGGAACAAATATCACTTATCTTTCCTGCCAGCCTTGTTCTCTGTAGAGCACAAAAATACTGCCAAGTGTGAAAATGTTACAAGAGACACAAAATAAAAATAGAAAAGCTAAAACACACCTCTGAGACTTGATTTTAGCATTTATTAAGATACCTGGAAAATCTCCTTCTATGCAATAAAATTACTTAAAAAGAAGCATATCTCATTAGCCTCCCTTGGGAGATTCTTAACTTAAAAAAATATTGATTCTGGACTGTCCTGATTTTTTTTAACCTATAATAATCACATCATTAAAGAGCTAAAACTTCACATCAAAGTTGATATTTGTTGGTAACTACTATGCATTTGAGACTGTTAATTCAGATTTGATTTTGTGGACTATTCAAGAAACTGTAGCATGCTCTCTTTCTTCTTTCCCTCATGATGGAATACATTAATAGATTTATTTCCCATGACCATAGATCAGAGAGAAGTGCTCTTGTTTGTTTTCATTTTATCAACAAACACATCTTGGAAGGTAAAGACCAGACAGTGTTATCATGAGTTATCAGTATGACTAAGATCAGGGGTTGGCAATCAGAGAGAGGCCTTGTGGACCAAATTCAGCCATGAACTTTATTTGTATGAACTGTAAACCAGTATTAGCTTGCTATTTTTTTTTTTTTTTTTTTTGAGACAGAGTCTTGCTCTGCTGCCCAGCTGGATTGGAGTGCAGTGGCGACATCTCGGCTCACTGCAAGCTCCGCCTCCTGGGCTCACACCATTCTCCTGTCTCAGCCTCTTGAGTGGCTGGGATTACAGGTGCCTGCCACCACGCCCAGCTAATTTTTTGTATTTTTAGTAGAGACGGGGTTTCACCGTGTTAGCCAGGATGGTCTCGATCTCCTGACCTCGTGATCTGCCCGCCTTGGCCTCCCAAAGTGCTGGGATTACAGATATGAGCCACTGTGCCCGGCCTAGCTTGCATATTTTTAAGTGACTTAAAGAAAATCAAAATAATAACATTTTGTGACACAAGAACATTATATAATATTCAAATTTCACTGTCCATAAATGATGCTTATTGGAACGCACCCATTCACACTTGTTTATTTTATTAGCTATGACTGATTCTTCAATACAGTGAGAAAGTTGACTAGTTACAACAGAGACCTTGTGGCCCTGAAGCCTGAAATAGTCATTATCTCACCTGCTATGGACTGAATTGTGTCCCTCCTAAATTCATATATTGAACTCCTAACCCTCAATGTGACTGTATTTTAAGATAGGGCCTTTAAGGTGGTAATTAAGTTTAAATGAGGTCCTAATCCAATAGGGCTGCTGTTCCTAAAAGAAGAGGAAGAGGCGCCTGGAGTGCACCCTACAGGGGAAAGGCCATGTGACAATGCTGGGAGAAGGCAGGCATCTGAAAGCCAAAAAGAGAAGCCTCAGGAGAAACCAAACCTGTAGACACCTTGATCTTGGAATTCTAGCCTCCAGAATGGTGAGAAAATAAGTTTTTGTTGTTTAAGTTACCCAGGTTGTGGTGTTTTGTTATGACAGCCAAGCTAACGAATACATGGTGATATCGTTTGGCTCTGTGTCCACACCCAAATCTCATCTCGAATTGTAATCCCCATGTGTGGAGGGAGGGACCTGGTGAGAGGTGATTGGATCATGGGGGTGCTTTCCCCCAATGCTGTTCTCAGGATAGTGAGTGAGTTCTCACAAGAGCTGATGGTTTCAAAGTGTGGCACTTCCACCTCAGTCTCTCTCTTCTGCTACCATGTAGGATGTACCTTACTTCCCCTTCACATTCTGCCATGATTGTATGCTTCCTGAGGCTTCCCCAGCCATGTGGAACTGTGAGTTAATTAAACCTCTGTTGTTTACAAATTACCAAGTCTCAGGTAGTTCTTTATAGCAGTATAAAAATGGACTTATACACGTGGCCTTATACAAAAATGCATCCCAATCCCTGAACAAGATGAATGATACAAAACTTTTTAAATTACAAGCTAAATCTAAAGGCCTGAGGAACTCGCAGTATTTACCTGGTGCTATAAAACCCAAAGCAGGAACCCTATTGAATTCAAGCAGAGAAAAAGAGATAAATACAAGGAAAGTGCCTTTCTTCTAACACCCTATTATAGAAATAACGTGTGGGAGAAAGGAGCTTCTATAATTAGGAAGTTGCTTTGCATCTCAAGTCTTGGTTAAGCCTCTTATCTATTTTCCCAATGTTCTTGCCCGGCAAATATATGTGGGTCTCTCTCTGTGTGTGCCTGTTAACTAGAGATTTGTTTGTTAATTTTTTAGCTAAAATAACAGTCCGCTGAGTAGAAGATTTATATTGCTTTCTCAATTATTTTTCTGCTGCTCACGTAAAAAAATTGTTTGTTTTTGAATTATTTTGGTTCTTCTGCATTTCTTAAAGCTATGCTTGATTAAAAAAACAAAAACAAAATTGAATTTCAGATGTTTTCATTTTGTTGTGTACCACATGTAATATTTTACTTTTTCTTCTTTCCTTGGGAAATATTTATCTGAGCCAGAAGAACTTAGAAATGTAGCCCAGAGATGGCTGCTAACAAATCAAATCAAACCTAAGCAGCTCCCTTTTCAGTTCTTCAGTGCTCTCAAGAAGCAGAAACCTCAGGATGTTTCAGGATGATGAAGAAATCAGAACCTCTGCCTGTGGCTAAATCTGCTTTTTATTTTGTTGTTTCGTTGCGTTTTTTGAAAGGAACCTCTAAATGAATTCCTCTGTGTTGTATATTGGTGACTGGATTATTCATATAGAAAACAGGGAACAATCTATTGTGCATAGAATCATGAAGAAAATCAGGAGTTGGAAACAACCTTGGTTGTTCCTCATAACTTTTTAGATGAGGAACAATTTTAAATGCTTCGATCTATGTCATTATCAGTCAGCCTGCCTAGGCTAGGTGACACTGCAGTAAAAGCCAAACCCCAAATCTCAGTATTAACAAACCATAAGGTAATTTCTCTCTCATTCTATATGCTCAAGTGGGTAGGTAGATATGATGGTTAATACTGAGTGTTAACTTGATTGGATGGAAGGATGCAAAATATTGATCCTGGGTGTGTCTGTGAGGGTGTTGCCAAAAGAGATTAACATTTGAGTCAGTGGGCTGGAGAAGGCAGAACCACCCTTAATCCGGTGGGCACCATCTAATCATCTGCCAGAGAATATAAAGCAGGCAAAAAAACGTGAAAAGGAGAGATGGGCCTCGCCTCCCAGCCTACATCTTTCTCCCGTGCTGGATGCTTCTTGCCCTCAAACATCAGACTCCAAGTTCCTCAGTTTTGGGACGCGGACTGGCTCTTCTTGCTCCTCAGCTTGCAGACAGCCTATTGTGGGACCTTGTGATCATGTAAGTTAATACTTAACAAACCCCCCTTTATATATATATATAATTATTCATAGGAGATATATATCCTATTACTTCTGTCCCTCTAGGGAACGCTGACTAATACAGTACAGGAGTGCTGTGTGTACACCATGGGCGCTCTGTGCACCATATTCCCTAGGGTACTGGGGCTAGGGCAGAGGCTCTATCTCAACACAAGCTTCCATGAGCACCATAGCAGAGAAAACAGAGCACTATCTTGCACTACTATTTAAATGATCTCTCCCAAGAGTAAAATATCACTTCTTCTCGTATCAGTAGTCAATGCAAGTTGCAAGACTACATGACAAATACAAAAGGAACAAGAACATGTCATCCTACTGTGCCCAGACAGACAACTAGAATACTTGTGAAGAGTCTCAGCAGCTGCCACAAACTCCAGGGTTTCTTGTTTGTCACTTGTAACTAAACTTACAGCTACCAGATTATACCTTCTCCCTGAACAGAAGAAGACAGACACTCTGTTTCCAATAAGATACTTTAAAAATTATTTTTTCTACCTGATGTTGTATTTGCTGCCTGCACAGAAACAACAGCAGATGAGGGATAAGTCAGTAGAGGAGGAGGATTCCCCTTCCATAAATATATATATGTATTTATGTTTATATTTTTTTATTTATGTTTATATATATTTATGTTTATATATAAATATATATATTTATGTTTATATATAAATATATATATAAAATGCACATACACGCACACTATATATATCATATATATATAGTGTGCGTGTGTGTGCATGTGTGTGTGTGTGCATTATTTAGAAAGTGACAAACAAGAAACCCTGGAGTTTGTGGCAGGTGCTGAGATTACTCCCAAGTATTCTATCTGTCCCTCTGGGTACAGTAAGATGACATGTCCTTGTCATGATGACATGAGTAAAATACAACTCTCCATCTCCCTTTTATATAAAAAGGAGGGTTGTATTTTACTCATTTCTAAATAATGCACAGAAAAAAGCAGAGAATCCTACCTACTTTTGGTTCTTTCTTTGGACATTCAGTCTTGATCATGAAAAAAATCTCCAAAAATTAAAGCTTTCATCTTACAGCCTCACTAAAACATTTTCAACGACAGTCCACAATCTAGCTATATGACCTACCACTTGAGGTTTTAGGAACATAAGGATTCCAAGTAGACGGGTCAAAGCTATAGAATAGACAACATATGATGACGATAACATGAAGGTACTTTCTTAAGGGAATAGGAGACACTTGCTCACACCCCAACTTCCTGGGTGGTGGGGAGGATATAACTCTTATATGCATGACAGATCTGACAAAAGTACACACAAATCGCTACGTCAGTTGGGAAATATCACATATATTTTATTAGTACGCAACTATGTAAAAATTCTAACTTTTTTTTTTATCAAACTGGAAAATAAAAACAAACAAATGTGGTGAGAGCTAAGTTAGCCACCAGTGTTCAAGGTCAAGAAAAATGTGTCCTCTTCCAAAATTATGATGTGTTTCATTACCGCAAACAACAGTCCATGTAGAAATATTCCCTTCCCACACACGTGCGATTTCACCAAGTCTCTGCAGAGAAGAACACAGTTTAACTAATTTGTCTAAAATTGCAGAGCAAGTAAGTGGCCCGTCAAGGTTAGGACTCTCGTGTGCTCACTGCTAGTTCAAAGTTCTTTTACTACACATTGTTTGCCTTCAGCAATTAACTGGGTGATTCCATCAGAATGCTAATCTATGGCATTTTTGAGTTTCCAAGAAATGATGTCCCACAACTATATTTATGGAATTACATGTCAGTGTAAAACATAGATGATTTAACCAATTCACATGCAACGTCACTGAAGGTTTCTGTGAATTATCATTGCTGTGCCAGGCTTTCTTCACTCCCTCTTAATACATTTATTCATTGTACATTCTAAGACTATAGGTAATTTACCTCTCTGGTTTCCCAAAATCTGTTTATGTAAAGGTGTATTACTTTCTTGTGTCTGCGATAGCAAATTACTACAAACTGGGTAATTTAAAACAACAGAAATTCACTCTCATAGTCTGGAGGCAAGATGTCCACCATGAAAGTGTGGGCAGAGCCACACTCTCTCTATAGGTTCAGAGGGAGAACACTCCTTGCCTCCTCCAGCTGCTAGTGGCTGCCTGAGCATTCCTGAGTGTTCCTGGGTTGGGAACATAGCACTTCAGTCTCTGCCTCTGTGTTAATATCACCGTCTCCTCTTCTGTCAGTCAAATCTCACCTCTGTATCTCTTGTAAGAATACTTGTCATTGGATTTAGGGCCCATTCCAAAGATCCAGGAAGACCTTCTTCATCTCAAGATCCTTAACTTAATTATATCAGCAAGGACCCTTATGCTAAATAAGGTAACATTCACAGGTCCAGGATTTAGGATTTGGACAAATCTTTTAGGAGTCTACCATTCAACACCACTACAAGGTGTTTTTCCTAACATAATCCTGTCTTTATTCAACTGTCTCCTTCAGAGTAGAAGAATAATCTCTTTCTCAGTGTGATTAAAAATTAATATTTGGAGGAGGGGGAAGAGGAAGAAGACCAAATTAAAGTAGAATGAATCAAAATACAATTATTTGGTTCTGAGTCCTCAGCTACTTTTTAGTGTGAACTTGTGAAAATGACTGAAACAAAAAGAAATGGCTAATCCTGCAGTGTGCTGACTTGGATTTCAAATAGAAATCCTCTTTGATTGCTAAAACGTAAACAAGCTTTGTCTAACCCTGGGGATAAGTTTGCTTAGAGAAGTCAATGTATAATTTCAAGATGATGCTTTCCATGAGTAGTGAATATTTGAGAGGCTTATAAAATCTTTCTATTTCTAAAGAAGCATGTTCCTCTTACTTTCATGATACGATTCTTAGAACTGACACAAAAGTTGAACCCCCTCTTTGCACAGAAATGTATAAGGGCTTGGAATAACATTTTAAATTCTGAATGGGCTACTTAAGAGTCATTTCATCTTAGTCAAGTCTCAGTTTGTCATCATCTGTATGATGGATGGAATGTAATAATAAGAATATGAACCCTAAGAGTCATTTCATCTCAGTCAAGCCTCAGTTTGTCATCATCTGTACAATGGACGGAATGTAATAATAAGAATATTGACAACAATAATGATGATCAAATCTACTTTTTTTAAAATGTTTTTTTTAGATGGAGTCTCGCTCTGTCGCCCAGGCTGGAGTGCAGTGGCGCGATCTCGGCTCACTGCAAGCTCCGCCTCCTGGGTTCACGCCATTCTCCTGCCTCAGCCTCCCAAGTAGCTGGGACTACAGGCGCCCACCACCACACCCAGCTAATTTTTTGTATTTTTAGTAGAGACGGGGTTTCACGGTGTTAGCCAGGATGGTCTCGATCTCCTGACCTTGTGATCCGTCCGCCTTGGCCTCCCAAAGTGCTGGGATTACAGGCATGAGCCACCGTGCCCAGCCCAAATCTACTTTTTAGATTTTTTTTAAAACCTAAATGAGATAATCTTTGGAGAATATGTCTTACGTTAACAAAAAAATGCTCACAAACTTTTTGTTATTATTATCATTATTATCAATGTAAACTTGAGCCACATATACTAAAATGTTTTTTACCAAAAGGACATTTGGCAAATCATGAAGGTAAAAGCCATTTGTTCCCATACTAGAACCCCAGCCTTCTAAGTCACTATCTAGAAATCTTTTAGCTACACTTCATCACTATTCATATGCTTAAATGTCTTGAAGCATGCATCTAGTATACTTAAATTATATCTTATAATTATTAAGCCTTGGCCAGGTGTGGTGGCTCACGCCTGTAATCCCAGCACGTTGGGAGGCCAAGGTGGACAGATCACGAAGTCAGGAGTTCAAGACTAGCCTGGCCAGCATGGTAAAACCCCGTCTCTACTAAAAATACAAAAAAATTAGGTGGGCACATGATAGCCCATGCCTGTAATCCCAGCTACTCAGGAGGCAGAGGCAGGAGACTCGCTTGAACCCAGGAGTCAGAGGATGCAGTAAGCCGAGATCGTGCCACTGTCTTCAACCCTGGGAAACACAGTAGGACTCCATATCCAAAAAAAAAAAAAAAAAAAAAATCATTAAGCCTCTAATATGTGTAATTCAACAATGAGATATTCAGATAATATGAGAAGGGTGTTTTCCACTACACATTTCCAGTCACTCCATAGTAACTGCAAAGTTATTCAATAAAGACCCAATGTACGAACAGGTTTATTATATCTGAAAGCATTTAATTTAACAGGTCTTGAACAGGGAGAAGCCCTTTAGGAAGAAACCATAAATCAGTAAAGTCAAATGCAATAAGCCAGTAATATGATGAAACTAAAAGAATAATTGTAAACACATTTAATAAGCAGATTAAACACAAGGAGGAAATTGTTAAAGAATTCTTAATGATTTGTGTTGATGGAATGCCTGAATAACAAAGTAGACAATTAATCAAAGACAAGTGGATTAATGTTTGTGATTTGTGGCCTGGAGTTAGAGGCCTAGTAAGAAAGAAAGATGGAATGGCCCTGCAAAGTACAGAATGGCAGGAAAAAAATGTGTAGAATAAATGTTGTTGTTTTCCTTAAAACAAAAATGTTGGTGGGCTATAGACAATCCTAGGTCAGAATAACTGATTACTAGCCACTAAACCAAGGATAATTATTTAAAAGTATCTGGCTGCTAAAACAACTGAATACAAGGCAGGAAAAACCCTACACAATGTCAGCAATCGTATTGCAAATTTTGGGACATTTATCCTGTCCTCCATTGGGTGCAGGCTTGCATGGACTAAAACCTCTGTCCAGATCTTGGGAAGGAATAGCCATGCTCTGCTTGATGAATGTTCTTCATGACTTCATTTATTATTTTCTGAATTTCTGCTCCTAAAATAATGCATTATATACCAAAATATGTTGCGTGTCACTGCTCTTGTTCTGCTGAAATATGCTTAAATAAAAATATATAAATTTTGACAGAAATAGTAAAATAATAATAATTTCCACCATTTTCTCAAAAATCAAAGAAAGTCTTTTCACATCTCAGAGCAATTTCCCAGCTGAATAGGTAGGCTTTATCCTTTATCTTCTATATATCTCTATCTTTAAAAAAAACACAAATAAAAACTTGAAGACAGTTAAACTTTACATGAAGAATTATGGTAAAAAAAATTTAGATAAAATGGCTTTTAAAATAACCAGTTTAAAAATAAATATTTCAGAATTAAATGGCATAATACAAAGGTTATGAGAAAACCGTCCCTTATAATTTGTCACCTTGCAGTCCCCCTTTGATTTTTTTCTTGTTTTTTTCAGATTGATCCTTTTTCTGATAGTACACCTTCCCACTGCTGAGCTCTAATTCATTAAAAGAAAAAATCTGGGCCACATTTCTGCAGCAGCCCCTTTCCTTAGATTGTAAATTCTAGGATCAGACTTAGCTGAGGAAGGGAGGTGAATGCACAGTGGGCAGTGGGAATTGCAAGAGGTGAATTTGCCTGCCTTGACTTTTTTTTCCATACATCTTTCTGAAAAAGAAGGTTCTGGATTTTCCTGTTTCCTTTTTATTTTTTAAGTTCATTTTCCTCAAACTCCAATTTCATAGGGATGTAAAATGTGTTTCATATCTGGCTCATTGTTTCCTCCCAAATAGTAGGAAAGGAAACATTTTCAAACATCTCCCATCACCCACCAAGATGTTACAGTTTGAACGTGTCCCCCTAAAAGCTTGTGTTGGAAATTTAATTCTCAATGCAGGAGTGTTGGGAGATGGGGTCTAATGAGAGGCTCCACCCTCATCAATGGATTAAAGTTGTTATCATTGGAGTGGGTTCATTACCAAGGGGGTATGTTTGTTATAAACTAATGAGTTTGGCCTCTCTCTCTCTTTCTCTCCCTCCCTCATCTTCTCTTTAACCTTTTGCCATGGAATAAAGAAGCAAGAAGGCCCTCACCAGATGTCAGCCCTACCATCTTGGACTTCTGAGCCTCCAGAACTGTGAGGAAATAAATTATCCAATCTCAGGTATTTTCTTATAGCGACACAAAATGGACTGAGACATGGGGAATCATCTTCTATATATGCCCTTCTTTATTCCATTCTAATTCCACCATAAAATACTTTCTTGGACACAGTTCTGTCCATTGAACACGAGCTTAGGAAGGGTCCAAATTACCTGAGAACTTTGAGAATGTCTAACTTGTTCTTTTGTTTCAGTGTCAGTCCTACAAACAGATGCCCAAAATATTTCATAAACTGCAACTCTTTTTCCAAACAATAATCAAATTAACAATTTTTCTTTTTAGATTTACTGTAGTAAGCTCTGTATCATAGCTCAAAAGCATACAATAAGGACTATTTCAAATATTATATTATAGCTTCCAACTTGTATTGATATATTTTCTATATCCTGGTAGAAGATTTTGCTTTCTCATCTCTGCTTCCATGCACTCTGTGAATATACCTACTGTTTCATGAATCAAACGGTATTATCAACGTGTGTTTATATGTCTGCCTCTACCACTAAACTTAAAGCTTTTTGAAGGCAGAAGGTGGTTTTATTCACCTCTATGTTCTGATGGCCCACACTGCTTCTTAACAAGTCATGAGGCTCACTTGAACCATTTGAATCAGTAGGCAACACTGGCTGAGAGTATGTGTTAGCTGATTCTTACATTGCTATAAACAAATACCTGAGGCTGGGTAATCTATAAAGAGAAGAAGTTTAATTGGATAATGGTTCTGCAGGCTGTGTATGAAGTATAGTGCTGGCATCTGCTTCTGATGAGGGCTTCAGGAAGTTTATAATCATGGCAGAAAGCAAAGATAGAGTCAGGGCATCATATGACAAGAGGGGTTTGGGGGAGGTGCCACACATTTTAAACAACCAGATCATGCATGCACTAACTGAGCTAGAACTCACTCATCACCAAGGGGATGGCACTAAGCCATTCAAGAGGGATCCCCTGTCATGTTTCAAACACCTCCCACCTGACTCCACTTCCAACATGAGATTACATTTCAACATGAGATTTGGAGGGGACAAACACCCAAACCATATTAGAGTTTGCATGTACAATGTCTTTGTCTTGCTGACTTAAATATTATCCGGTACTACTTAATATTTGTCTAGCACCTTAGAAAAACCCCACATATAGCCTACTAAATTTGATTATAACCATAGTTCTGTGCAACAAGTACAATATTCCACATATTACAGTGTTTGAAAAGATTTAAATAATGAATTAACATCTCAAGCTCATCATTTTTTTTGTGGTAGGGCAAAGCTTGATCTTAGATTTTAAAATAAAGTTAAAAAATTCTTTTCTCCATAATCCATTCTAGTCTAGTAAACAATGAATTCTCTTTAAGAAAAATGCTTAAATTTCTTATTTTTATTGACATATTATATAATTTTACATATCTGAGGAGTATATGTGATATTTTGAGATCTGCATGCAGTGTGTAATGATGAAATCAGGGTAATTAGGATATCCATCACCTCAAACATTTATCTTTTTTTCTGTTCTGTACATTACAATTCTTCTCTTCTAGTTATTTTGAAATATACAATAAATTATTGTTAACCATAGTTTCCCTACTATACAATCAAATATTAGAACTTATTTCTTCTATCTAACAGTATTTTTGAACTCCTTAACTGATTTCATTTCATCGTCCCTCTCTTTTCCCTCCCCAGCCTCTAGTAACCACCATTCTACTCTCTACCTCTATAAGATCCACTTTTTTAGTTTCCACGTATGAGGGAGAACATGCACTATTTGTGCCCGGCTCATTTCACTTAACATAACAACCTCCAGTTCCGTCTAGTTGTTGCTGTCTTAGTCCATTCTCACACTGCTATAAAGAGCGACCTGAGACTGGGTAATTTATGAAGAAAAGAGGTTTAATTCACTCACAGTTCTACAGGCTTAACAGGAAACATGGCCAGGAGGCCTCAGGAAACTTACAATCATGGCTAAAGGCAAAGGAGAAGCAAGCATGTCTTACTATGGCGGAGCAGGAAAGAGAGGGAAAGAGAAGGGAAGTGCCACACACTTTTAAACCATCAGATCACATGAGAACACACTCACTATCATGAGAACAGCAGGGAGGAAACTGCCCTGGTGGGAGGTGAGATCTAATCACCTCCAACCAGGCCCCTCCTCCAATTATACGTGAAATTTGGATGGGGACACAAATCCAAACCATATCACTGCAAATGACAAAATTTTATTCTCTTTTATGGCTGAATAGTATTTCATTTTGTATGTACACCATATTTTCTTTATCCGTTCATCCATTGATAGACACATAGGTTGATTCCATATCTTGGCTATTGTGGATAGTGCTACAATAAACATGGGAGTGCAGGTATCTCTGGACACACTGATTTTCTCCCTTTTGGAATACATACCCAAGAGTAGGACTGCTCTTGGTAGTAGTAGTTTTGTTTTTAAGGTGTTTTTTTTTTTTTTTTGAGGAAACTCCATACCATTTTATGTAATAGCTGTACTAATTTACATTCCTACCAACAGTGTACAAGAGTTCCCCTTTTTCTACATCCTTGCCAGCATTTCTCATTTCCTGTCTTTTTGTGAAAGGCCATTTTAAGTGGGGTGAAATAATATCCCCTTGTGATTTTGATTTGCAGTCCCCTGATGGTTAGTGATTCTGAGTATTTTTTTACATATTTGTTGGCCATTTGTATGTCTTTTTTCTTTTTTTGAGAGATGTCTATTCAGGCTTTTTGCCCATTAAAAAAATCTGATTATTTGGTTTTTTTGCTACTGAGTTGTTGGAGTTCCTTATATATTCTGGTTATTAATCTCTTGTCAGATGGATAATTTGCAAATATTTCCTCCCATTCTATAGGTTGTATCTTTATTTTGTTGTTTCCTTTGCCTGCAGAAGCTCTTTCACCTGATGTAATCTCATTTGTCTATTTGTGGTTTTGTTACCCATGGTATTGAGGTCTTACTTAAAAAAAACTTTGCCCAGATCAATGTCCTGTAGTGTTTCCCTACTATATTCTTTCAGTAGTTTTACATTTTCAGGTTTTATTTTTAGTTTAATCCTTTTTAAGGTGATTTTTGAATACGGTGAGAGACGGAGATTTAGTTTCATTGTTTTGCATATGGATATTCCTTACATTTCCTATATTTTGTTATTATTGTTATTATTACTAAAGTCAGAGTTGTATTTTCTGATAGTTTTATTCTAAACTACCTAATTCCTATGCTCTTATATAAGAGCATTCCTTCAGGATTGTGTATTGGTAGAGATGAACAAAGTAAAACATGAGGAAAATGGATAAACATTATACCAGAAAATTAAACCTAAATTTTTGCATAAAATTACATGAAACATGTGTGAAAATAGGATTGTGTTTGTAGGTTCCATGGTTCTGATAACAGGTATTTAATAAATGTTAGTTCTCTTCTCTCTCTTGAAATATGTCCCCTTAATGAACTAGAAACTTAGTGATTAACTGAAGGAAGCCTTTTCCCTCACACTCCTACTTCATTCATTTATGTAATGAATTACCTGGGTGATTTCAGGCAGAGTTTTCCAACTGGGGCACACCATTTGCTGTGAACAGATTATAGGTGAGTGGAAATATTGATCATCTCAGTCCTTGAGGTATCTTTTAGTTAAGATATTGCTAGGAGTTGTGATAAGCTCCAACATTCTAATAGTGTAACACAGTAGTAGTTTCTTGCTTATGAAAGGGTAAAAAGTTAATGTTTCTGGTCAGCAGGTGGCATGTTTTCATGGGATAATTTAGCCACCAAGGCCCTCCTAGGGGTCTGACACTTAGTTTTTCACCACCTTCATTCAATCGTGCCACAGATTATTTCTGTTCATAATCCATTGTTAACCACACTTCGATACAAAGAAAGCTGGGACATATAGTCCACAGCCAGGCAGCCACTTCTCAGAAACAACAATCCTGTGGGAAAAAAAAAAATGCATATTTAAAGTTAGCCAGCTTTGTTACAAGGGCTTGAGCCATTGGTTTGTTATTTGCAGCCATGAACAATTATATCCATTTACCTAACTGTACCACTTAAATATTATGATTTTCTATATGCGCCATGATGTAAAGAAGGTTAAGAAGCATTAAGGGTATCATTCACTGTTACCCATGGTCTTGAAATTTTTCTGCTTGGTTGTCTTCAATTTTCTAAATTGCCAAGTATCCAATAATTGTGGATTAGGCCTAACTTCATTTCTAAAACACCATTTTGTCCCCTTTACCATTTAGTTTAGCATGTGTGGAGGAAAAGAAATGTTTCTTCCCGTCTTAGGTTCATGGTAGAGGCCCCTATAATGCAAGATTAACAAGAGAAGAGCATAGAAATTAATATAATTTTTATGTGACTCAGGAGCCTTCATATGGAAATGAACACCCAAAGCTAAGTTCTTACGATACAAGACAAGACAAACAGGAACGTTATTGCCGACCTTGGGGGGGGAAAAAAAAGAGACTACCTAAAACTAATAGGTACCCCCAAATCAAATTTAATCAGAGCTACAATGCAAACAAATGTTTTTCTCCTGCTTTGCTGAATTTGGAAAGGAAGGGAAAAGGAGGATTTTACCTTCTCTTGACCAGACACTACAGGCAGAGATCCAGGACATCTGACCTTGGTAAGAGTTCTTACCTTGCACCAGCTTTTTACAGGTACTCCAGGATCTCATCTGCAGGCTCTGAAGCAAGTAGGGTATCTCAGCCACCCCTCATTTGGTGCCAGAAACTGTAGGAGAAAGGAAATATCCTTCCTTCCCATCTTAGGTTCGTGGTTGAGACCCAATAACAAAAGACCTTTTAACAGGAGAAGAGCATTAAAATTGATTTAATAAATGTTTTACATTACATGGGATTCATGGAAATGAAGACCCAAAGAAACAGATATATCCGTGTATTTTTTATGCTAGGTTTGATGAGCAAGTGGATAGTTGTGGCGAAGTATAATTGGATAGAAAAGTGTAATCTAATGGTAATAAACTAGGGGGAATCTAGCAAGGCTTGTTTGTTCAGATGTTTCTCTCTATACCTGTTTCTCTCTGTACCTTATATCTACAAAGAAAGATAAGGTTGTTCCTTTCCTCTGGGTATAGGAAGAGCACCTCTCAGATGAAGGCTTTGTGCCCAACTCCAGGGGAAGGTCAAAGAATCCTTCCTAGGTTTTTTTGGCCTGTTTCAGAGTAAGAGCAATAGGAAGGTAATGGGGGCCATCCTGCTTCTGCTGTTTTCCTAAAAGCCAAGATGCCATATTCGGTGATAGCATATCCTGAACCCTATCACATTGTATCACTCTTGTTTCTTTTCTTCTTCATCTTGCCTTTGTGTAGTAGACACTTCACGCTTACTCATTGTCTTGTGTCTTTAACTATGCTGGGACCCTGATCTTATCTGTCAAAGTCATTGCCATTCATTCATGAGACATGCAATAATAGTAATGCAATTCTCCAGATACAAAGTAGAGAAATTATTTATCTAAATTTATTCATCTTTTAATATATAAGTAGTTACATTAGAAGAAATAGGTGACATGTAAATGCCTTCATAGAAGTATTTTCTATGAAGTAAAAATAAATAAATTAAAAATCTACTCTTTATCCGTTTCTCACTTTATCTTCAATTATATCACACTCATATTTTCATTATGCTACAGAATAAAAATATATTATGTTATGTGAATTAGCTAAGTTAGCTCATTCTTAGACAAGCCCATAATTTCTGTGGCTAAGATTATTTTTTATCAAGGAGGCATTATTTTGTGGCTCAAGGTGAAACCCTCCATTAACATTCATTGGTGACATCTTATTTTCTTCAACCAATGTCTATAGACTTTCATACGCTATGCTACATTTGGTCTTAGCCTATCAAATCCCTGGAAGGTTGCTTAACCATTCAGTTAAGCACATAGTCCAATTCTTTGTGCTTCTTGTTACAAGAGAGTAATGTGCTTCATACAGTCATTAAAGACTCAGAACTCAGATACTGAGTCATCTTTAACACTTTGCTTTCAAGATCCTCCTAAGCATTACCATCCAACAGGCAAGAGAAGATGGAGCATGGAGGGTCCCACAGAGGATTTGGCAGGCCAGTCCTGGAAGGGCCTCATATCACCTCTGCTCTATTTCTACTGGGCCAAATTCAGTCCTTCAACCACACCTAGCTACAAAGAAGACTGAAAATGTGATTTGACTAGGGAAATGATTTTGGTATACAGCCAGTGAGTGTGCCATACTATGACAACTGGCCTTTAACAAAAATCATTTTATCCATTTGTCTTGCATATTATATTAAATTCAGGCTTCAGAGTCTTCAGTCCAGCAAAAATTCCCACCCCAATCTTAACGAATTAACTTCTCATTATACATGCGAAGAACTTTCTTTTCATCCAAACTAATTTACTTTCTACTCACCAGTCTTATCACTATGCCTTTTCATAGGCCATTTTAATTCACTGCATCTGAATATACTTCCTTCATCGTCTATCATCCACTAATTTTTTGGAAACATGACTTATTAACTCATCTTTTCTACAGAAATTTTCAGGATGAATCAAGCTGTACTCCTGACCATACTTACTCATGTAGCCCTTCAGTAATATACCAATTTCCCCTCTCCTTTCTTCTCTCACTCATATTTCCAGGAGCCTTGGGAAGGGTAAGGGTTAGGGGTAGAAATTCATGAACAAGTTCCATAATCTGTGTGGCTCAAGGTTAAACCTTCCATTAATGCTCCTTTGATTGCATCTTACATTCTTTATCCAATGCCTATGGACTTCTCCATAAGCTAATGCTATATCTGGTGCTAGCCTATCCAATTCCAGGGTGGTTATTGAGTCTTTCTATAGATATGCCCATCATTTTACTCTTCCAATTCATATTATTCAGAACAGATTGGAGGAAATAGGAAAATTTCGAGAAAAAAAGGCACAAGTAATAAATGAATGTTTCTCATTCTTTTGTTTATCACCTCTTATTGAAACGAATGTCTGTTTTAAGTTTTCTTATGTGGGTATTTGGAGATAAAACGTTCTGGGAGAGAATTGGCAGGTGCTGTCCCCAAGACAGTGGGAAGGACCCAGCACCCACTACAGCTAAGAGCAGCTGGCTTCTGTTACGACTATGACACCAGGTCTTAAACCATACCAGTGCTAAACAAATTTTTATTTTTCTTTTCTTTCTCCCATGAGGGATTCTCAATCCTGTTTCCCATTAGAATCACCAGGGAAGCATTTAAAATGCTGATCACCACATCACACTGTAGCTTCCAGCTGATGACCTGACTGATAGTTCCACAGTTCCTAAGTGAATATCCCCATTTTGCTGTCCTCTGCAGCAGGGCCTTCTCAAAACTCACTTGACTTTGTTTCTCCTCAAAGCTCCCTGGGGTAATGTCTGTTCACTCTGGCCTGTCTCTAGCTCTTAAGAGTAGAAGGAATTTGAGCTGAAAGATAATTTTCTTAAGTCAGCCCTGAAACTTGTTTTATTTTCAGTGTTCTAAAAGTGACTCTAGAAAATGAAAAAGCAAATATTTCCTTTTAAAAATCAGCTTCCTGAGACTTTTTTACAATCTCAAATTATCAAATTAATCATTTGTTTTATTGAGGAAATTTATTTTAAATACTTTAAAAATAGAAATTTTCCTAATGGTGAAACTAAGCATATTTTCTAGAAAATAGACCATATTCCCACGTTTGCATGAATTAATTTACTGGTATTTACTGGGCACCTAACCAATGACAAAGATTCTCTGCTTCAACAAAATTTAGTCAGGCTTCCACATCTTCTCTTTGGTCCATCTGTGCATGTCCTTGTAAAATCCAGTTTTAGCAAAGAACCCTGGTTTAGCAAGAAACCCCCGTCCTCAATATCTGATCACCCACCATAATAGATTCAGTTCCTCCTCCTTCCCCAGGTGATGTCTGCTCACCTGGCCTGTTTTCAGCTAGAATACTGTTAGGTTGGCTTAGCCAGAATCGCTCTTACCTCTGATGTTTCCTCTTCGTAATTTTCCAGCCTCTGACCCCACTTGATCCTTGACTATAAATTGCAGTGGTCCCTGTACCTTTCTTACAATGTTCCTGAATAAAGTCTTCTTTACTCTGCTTTTACATATATAATTGAATATTTTTTATTCTTTAACATAAGGATATATTACCTTGTACTCTGCCCTGTGAGAAATGAAACAGAAGCCAAAACTAGACCGAATTCTTTTTTAGAAAAAAAAGATAGATAAAATAGTTAGGATAATAGTACAGAAATATGTTAATATTCACTGAAAATGATTGACATTAAATAGATGATGAAGAACTCTCTCAGAAAAAGAGAGAGTAAGTGGCTGACAATAGTGAGGAATAGCCAGAGGAGTTATCTTGGTAATAAGAAACTACGCTGTGTTTATTGGTCTTGAGAAGCCTAGATTTCTTGTTGGGAAGGAATGGAGGAGGAGGTTGAATTATTACACCTGGGCCATTGGTGAAGATACATAAATGCAAAAACTGAAGAATTTAGACTTTACGCTGTAGAAAATAGCAAAATTGGTTAGAAGAGAGGCAGTTATGACCTGTAGTTCATTTGATTAAAATAACAATGACATGTTTATTATGCATATTATTTTACAGCGTGGCCGGAAATACTCAGGGCAGGTGGTGGGAAGGGTGTGAACAAGTACCTGAAAACAAATTATCCAGAGATGATTGGCTTTTTAAAGCATTTAGATACACCTGGGGAGATATATGCAAAGTATAACAGGCCAAAATGTTTACCAACTGCTCCCACTCATATGTTAACAAATCTTTATTCTGATGGACAGATCCACCTCTTAGGAGATCAGTCAGTGTGAATCTGACCTGAAACGTAAAAACTCATTTACAAAACTCTTTGGGTGTGTTAAGCCTTGTGCTAAGGATTTTATAAGTACTAATTTATTTAATACTCCTTTATTCCATAAAGTGGGTACCATTATCCCCATTTTCCAGGTTGAAAAACCTGAGGTAGAGAAGCTAAATCACAATCCTGCAGGTCTTTAGCTAGCAACTTGTGGTTTATGGCTTTGAACCCTCATCTACCTGATTTCAATAACTACGCCTTTAGCTAACTCATACATTGACCAAGTTAAGCTTCTGAGACCGCAATGGTGGGTAACAAGCCTCGATTATGATAAATTTGCCCTCGTGCTTGACACCCTTTGCACCCTACTGGCAAAATCAGAAATTTGTGCCCTAACTGTGCAGTGCATCTCATCATTTCAAAAGCTGCCTTCCTCTTCAGCCTCTTCAGAAATGCTTCACCAGTCTCCATACCCGAGCCACTTGGGCCTTTCAGTTCTTGGGAAAAAGCTCAATTCCATCTTGCCTGAAAACTTGAATACCCTTCCCAGATTCTAGGAAGTTTCACTTCTAGCATCCTTCTCACACATTGCCTAAAGATAACTAAAATTTCATAAAACATGAGATCGTTATTTTCTACGGCCTCATTTATTCCCACTTCTCTCACAGTTTCCAATTACTACATCAGCTGAATTCTATCCTGTTTCTCATCCCAAAGTGAAGATGAGCAGCAAAACTTTCCTGCCGTATTTTTTAAAAAGCATAAGTATGTTAGCAGCAGTGAATCAATATAGGTTTGCAGCAACCTCAATTCTTGCCTCCTCAGGAGAAAGAGTTCAACCAAGGGGGCTTAAGGCAGTGGGAGACCGAGGCAAGTTTTAGAGCAGAAGTGAGAGTTTATTAAAAACTTTTAAAGCAGAAATGAAAGGAAGTAAAGTACGCTTGGAAGAGTTGGCCCTCCAATCTCTCAAGCAGGTGACTTGAGAGACTGAAGCGCGGTGTTTGGCCTTTGACATGGGGCTTTATATGTCGTCAGGCTTCCAGGGTCTGCATTACTTTTCCCCTGATTCTTCCCTTGGGCTGTCCATATGCACAGTGGCCTGTTAGCACTTGGGAGGGGCCCAATGCAGTGTGTTTACTGAAGTTGTGCACATGCTCTCTCCACGCATTTTTCCCTTACCGGTTGAAAGTTGCTAGAGGAAGGTGATACACAGTGAAACGCTGCCCTTTTGCCTCTTAGTGCGCATGCTTGAGCACACTTGCCCAGCTCCTGAGATCTTATCAGGAAGCTACTGATCACTAGCTTTAGATGTTTTCTATCTACTGGGAGACTGCCTTTCCCTGGTGTCAGCTGTGACCAATTATTATTTTAGTGAGACAATTTAACAACCACTTGACCATTACGTGATGTTGCCTGACATTCCTGGTTTGCAGGGGGTGAGGGTGGGGTGGGTCGGGGGGCTCTCCTGCCCTGCTTATGTCTTCCCAACTACCTCCTCTAACAAGTCCAGTGGGATTCTCCCTGGCTCACTTTCTCCGTGCTCTCTCCCCCTCACTCTTCTACTCCAAGTTAGAGCCCTTAGGATTCACAGCTTTCCTAGGACAAGGGAAATAAATGCTTAATGTTTTGATTTTCAAAGAAGGAATGGCAAACCTTCTCTTTCTGCTCTTGCTAAGCCCCAGACAACAATCCAAATTAGAGTTTAAAATAAATAAAAATTATGTGAACCAATTCCTAAAGCACAGGAGGTAGTAAAGTCACCAAAATGTTGAAAGATTTCGCTAATCAGAAAATTACCTCTTTGATCTCTTACTCACATAGAGCCACCTTAATCAGGCTGACCTGATACAAACACGCCTTTTGAAAAACAGCTTTAGGCAGGGCGTGGTGGCTCACGCCTGTAATCCCCGCGCTTTCGGAGGCCTAGACGGGTGAATCACCTGAGGTCAGGAGTTCAAGACCAGCCTGACCAAAATGGTGAAACCCCGCATCTACTAAAAATACAAACATTAGCCAGGTGTGGTGGCACATGCCTGTAATCCCAGCTACTCTGGAGGGTAAGACTGAAGAATCGTTTGAACCCGGGAGGTGGAGGTTGCAGTGAGCTGAGATTGCGCCATTGCACTCCAGCCTAGGAAACAAGAGCAAAACTCCATCTCAAAAAAAAAAAAAGAAAAAGAAAAATTGCTTTAGCGATGATTTATTGGTTGTTTAGAGAATAGAAATTTAATTTCAGATTAAAAATACATAGGATTACGATGTCTACCTTCTAGCTGGTTGGGACCCTCAGGTATAGACTTCAGTATCGAGTTAAACAAGACCAATCATGGCATGTTTTAGACATGTTCAAATATGTAAATAAAAATCATGTTTATCAACCCTAAATGTACAGAATCTAAATTTAATTCACAAGAGGAGGTTTGTGAGTTAATGAGCGTCAGTAATCTCATGGACTCTGAATGTGTTTTATTCTTTCAAAATTCAACATTCAACAGAAGATCTGTTACAACCTGCAGATGGAAAAATTCCCAAATCCAGCCTAAAAATACGTGAAGGAGGGAGACAGAAGAAGGAGAAGCAAGTGAAGAATAGAGGAAGTTACTGGGACAAATACAGCAGATCTTCATACTATAATGTAGAATATGAAGAAACACATAAACCACTTGCATTTGTTCATTTCAAGGATCACTAGTTGCTCTTAATATGGGTTTAGGAGCTTTGTTCTACATATTTTGAGTGTGAAGGTAAAATACTTTCTTCCTTTCATTTTGGTGTCTGGAAATGGGCCCACTTGGAACTATCTACCATAGAATACAGACAGGACTGAACAGGCTTTCTAAAGAAATTAGCTGATTTTGGCAAAGTACTGGGTGTGCAGCACCAACTGCTTACCAGTCTATGAGTGGCTTCCTGTTCTTTCATTTATCACTAGGACTTCTTAGCCTTTGATCGTCTTTCTACTTCAATTGTTATTCTTTAGTTCCACAAATTATTCACACACACTACATTTGGTTTTCCCTTTCATCTTTCTTATCCACTCTTTCTTCTATCCACTAGTTAATCTTTATTGAATTATTGAATTATTTAGGAAGACCCCCTAATGTGTAATGTTATCCCAATCCCACTTTTCTTCGCTGAAGGTCATATAAATAACACTATAATTTGCCACAAAATATCTTGTCCTAACTATTGCTTTTAGATTTACAGTGCTCCAGAGTTAATATGAAAACTTTGAGAAACTCATTATTACTATATGTTTTGAAATCAAGAAAAATTTATCTTTACAAAATTCTAAAGACCTTAAATATTACAATCAGTGACTATAAGGAATAACAGATAGAAGGTTTTGTTAAATAACTTGGAATATAATTACAATTTGCCTTAATGAAGTTAATGTTAATTATATTTGAAAAATTAATCCCGGGAAGAGACTCTGAAAACTTGAACCATAGATTCAGCCACACCGTGAATTCTTTTTAGAGTATTTGATACATTTTACACATCAAACAATATACCAGGTACTGTGTTAGATATTTTAGCTATTACGACATTAATACTCTGCAACTGTGTGTGGTAGATTTTATCATTCTCTACTTTTTCACAACAGCAAAGTAATGATCGGAGTAGTCAAATAACAAACCCAATTGACACAGCTAAGATGTACCCAGATTGGAATCCAGTATTGAAGACACACCACTCTGCCTCCCTCAGCTAGATGCTACCTGATACAGATTTTTTAAAATTTCTCCTTTAAAATTTCTTTTGTACATAATAATATTGAATAACTTGTATTTTACTACATCTTCTTTCTATTTTTTTAATGAAATAAATGCATGTCCAATGTTCTAATACTGGTATAGGGGCAGAAAAATACCTTTTCCTTATCTGTCTTAGGTTCATGACTGAGGCCCCTATAATGAAAGACAGAATAACAAGAGAAAAACGAACTAATTTACATAATATAAGTTCTACATGACACAAGAGCCAACATAAGGAAATGAAGACTCAAAGAAGCAATTAAACCTGAGGGTCTTTTAAATATAAGGTATGATAAAGAGTAGATAATCATGAAGGAATTTAATAGGGCCAAGGGGTGTGATTTAATGGTAATCTACTGGGGGAAACTTAGCAAATCCTGTTTGTTCATATTCTTCTCTGTGTCCCTGTGTCTTCCAAGATGAGAATGTGCTTTTCCTCTGGGGATTGTGAAGGCACCTCTCATATGGTCTCATACCCTGCTTCACAGGAGAAGGGCGGGTGAAGGTAAGAGTGAACTTCCTGCTTCTGTGGTTTTCCCCCAATACCTTCAGCTTAAAATATTCAATATGCCACGGTTCCATATGTTGGGATAGCGTGATGTCAGCCCCATCACTTGAATAACGCTACAAGGCTAAAATAACACCAAAAAAAAGCAATACCTTGTTCACCTCTCCCCACCCAAGTTCTATTTTAGTTGTTTGTTTTCATATTTGTTTCTATATTTCTAAATAACATTTATATATTATTTTAGTTTCAAAGTTTAATCATTTATTTATTTCTCATTTTGAGAATTCAAATTTAGCTCTTCACTAGCCATTTCTCAAAAACATACACTTCCCCTTTCTACATCCATTTTTCATTTTTTAATGAGGCTTTTAAATTGATATTCAATGTTTACCTTATGGTGACAATAACAATATTGTTCATACCTGAGCCATAGTGTACTAGAACATTTCCTTTCCTGTACAGTCTTTGTATAGTTTTTCTGTAATGAATGGTTACTAACAAAGATTACAATTCCTTTTTTTAGTTTCTTATTCTATTGAGAATGTATTGTGATATGATAAGTTGCATCTTACTGGTTTCTCTTGAGATCACAAAACCTTCATATTTCTCAGATCTGAACAGTTAGCCATCACTTGAAACATCTGCTTTCCATGTTCACAGAATTGCCTAAGAGCTATTATAGGCCCTCATTTCTCCTCTGTTCTCTTTGCCCATATATATTATCTCTCTCTCTCCATAGATAGATAAATAGATAGATAGATAGATAGATAGATAGATGATAGATAGATAGATAGATAGACAAACAGATAGGTAGATGCTGACATATGTGTGTGTATATGCAATTACAACATTTGTATGTATACATATATCAGTATGTATCTATCAGCATGTATGTATATGTATCATGTATATATGTGTATATATATGTGTGTGTATATATATATACACACACACAAATACACATGCTGATACAATTTCAGCATATATATATACACACACACACACAAATACACATGCTAAGACAATTTCAGCATATATATATACACACAGCATATATAAATACACATGCTAAGACAATTTCAGCGCATATATATATATATGCGCTGAAATTGTCTTTACCACATAATTTAGCTCTCATCACAGCAGCATATGATGTTGTTTTGCATAGTAGTATCTTACCCTTTTTTGGTATTTATATTATGGATCAGGGAATTTGTATTTTCATTGGATCCACATTTGTGCTGAGCACAATACATTTTGCAGAGTGGTCATTTTGTAAAATCTTATTGTTGGCAATTAATGCAGCAAACAATTTTTTTTTTTTTGCCTTTCCTTGAATCTGAAGAAAAGGCAAAAAAAAAATTGGTTTACTGCAGCATAAGAGGGGTGATGATGGAGCCATTCTTAACAGAATAAGTGTAACCCAAAAGCAAAGCTTTTTATTTACAATTGTATTTGTTTTCAAGATTTACTTTTTATATATTATCAAAATAAATCTGAGATTTTTAAGTGTTGCATGATAAATTATATGAAAAAAGGGAATTTCAAACTTGCTAACATAAAACAAGTAGACAAATTTGGCGTATAGGCAATTTGCCATTGAGCTGGACTTTCAGCAGGATAAGTTATTCTGATAATTTAGTAAAATTATTGGTAATCATTTTAAAGGAGGACAGGAAGGATTAAATTAAAAATCTCTTCAAAACTTCTCTTCTGAAATAGCAGGGTGTAGGGGACAAAATTAATATATTTTCTTCACTGATCACAAAGTTCATGGCTGAGGCTCCTATAACAAAAGACAGATTGACAAGAGAAAAGCATACAAATGTATTTAATATAAGTTTTATTTGACATAGGAGCCTTCAGAAATGAAGACCCAAAGAAACAGGGAAATTTGTGTATTTTATGGAGAGTTTTGCAATACATATTATTTAAGGACAACAGGGTATGATCTAGCAGAAGTAAACTAGGGAGAATTTAGTAAGACTTGTTCATTCATATTCTTCTTGGAGTCCTTCTCTGACACTCCTTTCCTCTGGGCATAGAACAAAACACCTGTCACATGAGGGTCTTCAGCAAGGAGAAAGATCAGAAAATGACCTTCCTAGGTTTTATGCCCTGCTTCAGGGGAGAAGAGTGAGGGGAAGATGAGAGTGACCTTCCTACTTCTGCTGTTTCCTCAAATGCCAAGGTGCCATATCTTGGGGTAGCATGTCCTGTTTTTTTTTATCAATACATGAAGCTAAAATTCTAAACTGTTTATAAAACTTCATGGTCATGTAGAAGCAGCAAATCCATATGGGTCTGCAGTAATTGGATTCTTACCTCCTGGGAGGAAAGACTTCATCTGAGGGACATAAGGCAGAGTGATAGACTGAGGCAAGTTTTAGAGCAGGAGTGAGAGTTTGTTAAAAAGTTCTAGAGCAAGAACAAAAGGAAGCAAAGTACACTTGGAAGAGGGCCAAATTGGCAACTTGAGGGATCCAAGTGTGCTGTCCGACCCTTGACTTAGGGTTTTATGCATTGGCATGATTCTGGGGTTTGCGCTTCTTCTCCACAGATTCCTCCCTTGGGGTGGGATATCTGAATGCACAGTGGCCTGCCTATACTTGAGAGGCACCACATGCGCAGTATGTTTGCTGAAGTTATGCACATGCTCATTTGAGATGTTTTTCCTTTACCAGTTGAATGTTCCTAGAGGAAAGTCACAAATTAGTTAAACTCAGGCATTTTGCCTCTTAATGCACATGCTTGAGTCCATTCACCCAAATCCTGAAATCTTATTGGGATGCTGCTGATCATCAGCTTCAGGTGTTTCTGTCTATTGGGAGACTGCCTTTCTCTGGTGTTGGCTGCAAACAATTAATTTAGAGAGCCCATTTAACAGCCACCTGACCACCACCTGATGCTCACCTGACATTCCTGGTTTGTGGGGCTAGGGGAAGGGGCATTTCCTGCCCTGCTCATGTCTGCCTAGCTACATACTCTAACAGTCATAGTTGGAAGAAAACATTTCCTCTTTAAATCAAAAATAATAAATTTAAGAAGAAAGGTATTAGGAGTGAATTACATTATGAAGTTTCTATATTTATTTTATGGTAAAAATTTAGGATCTCAATCACTTATTTCATTTATCTGTGATATTCCGGCTGCAGTGGAAAGAATTTTAGAATATGAAAATGAAAGAAAATTAAAATGTCAATAAAATACTGTTGTGCATTTTTTTCATGTTTTATCTCTCAAGATTATTTTATAATCAAATTTTCTTTTCTATGGCTTTAGACTTACTACTAAAGATGCATTAACAGAAAACCTAGCAAACTGTCTTCTTAGAGCACTTCTTCTCAGTAACTTGGGAAGGTTGGCATATAAAACAAAAGCTGAATCCTTTCCTCTGTCTGAATTTTTTAACCTAAGAAACAATGCAAATAAGAGGAAGACCAATTTTCAGAAACAGAAAGAGAAATAGAGAGAGGAGAGAGAAAGACAGAGAAAGAAGAAGAGAGACAGAGGCAGAGAGAGGCAGACGAAGACAGAGAAATGGAGTCACCCATGTCTTCTTTGCCTAAACTCAAATTAAAATTCAAAATGATTTACTTTCAAAAGTTGAGGAGAGAAGAAAAAAGTTAGGTTCAAGAAACGTGCAGTCCTACTAAATAAATAGAATGAAGACTATTGTGATTTTAGAATATTTCAAGTGTAAGGAGTCAAATAGAGTAGCAGTTGAGAACATAAGCCAAGTAGACACACAGCCTTGATTCAAATCTTCCTTCTGCCACATCCTACTCCTCTGAACTCATGTAAGCCCTTGGACATTTCTAAATCTCTTTCCTCATTTATAACATATAGCAAAGAGTAATACATTCATATAATTAGTGAGGCATCAATAAGACTACACATGAGACAGTGTTCTGCAGAGAACCTCATAAACTAGGAAGAAAAATTAACTATCACTCTTAGCAATTTCACCAATTAACTCAACAAAATTGTTCAATGCCTACTGGCAATGTCATTGAAGTTGCAGATAGAGCAGTAAATAGATCAAATTTTTTACCCTCTTGGAGGTTACATTCTAGTGAGAGGACACAGCAGTAAACAAGCAAATATAAATGTCTGAAAAATGCCGTAGAGAAAAATAAAGCAGGATCATGTAAAATATTTTTCTCATGGATAACATTTTGATACTGATTACAAATGGTAACGATTCATCCAAATGTATATATCTAGGTGTATACATATAGCCTAGGTGTGGAGTTGGCTATACTGCCTAGGCTTGTGTAAGTACACTCTATCATGTCCACACAATGATGAAATCACCTAAGGATGATTTCGCAAAACATATCCCCATAGTTAAGTGACATGTAACAGCACAAAACACTTACAAGAGAAACAGAGAAATGGGGCAGTGGAAGGAGATGTAGGCACTAGAGAGAATTTTGAGATTGAAGATGTTGTAACAGGTTTTTTCAGCTTATAATTGTATGAAAAAAATGATTATGAAGAGAAGAGAAGAGGACAATTGCTAGATTGATGACCTTGAATAGGTGAGAGGGAGTGGGTTCAAATGGACAAGTCGAGGGGCTGGTGTTAAAGTGGATGAGCCAGGAGAGTTCATCCACTTTAACAGGACTGAGAGCGAGTGAGTGAGTACTAATGTGGGCGTGTTGGTGGTTGGTAGAAGATGTGGGGAAAATTCTCCTCTGTTTTGTTTTTTTCCTAATGAAATAACAAGCAAGACCATTTGCTGGAGCATTAATCCTTGGGAAAGATGAGTTAGAAGTTTGGGGAATGAAAGTGAGAAGAGTGAAAGGATGAAGAAAATACAGTAGAATTGACAAGAGTGATTTTAATGACAGATGATGGAATCCGAGTGTGTAAGGAGAAAAACAAATGGATGTAAGGAAGTGAAGGCCTGCTTGCATAAATCTTGCTAGCCTCTTATTTGAGGGAACAGAGGCTGCATCTCTGTTATTTCCTGCCCAGAAAGAGTACGGGCTTTAAAGGTGTTGTCTCTTCTTTTTCCATCTCTTCAGAAAAGTGATAACTTTTCTCAAGGCCCACAGAAATAAAAGACTCCTAATCTTTCACTTAGGAAGGTGGGTGTCTACTTACTCTACACTGGCATATTTAAGAGACCGTCTCCAGGGACCAGCCCCAGAATAAAGGGTTTTCTCCTAAATAACCTTTTGTTATTGCTTGTGCTGCGTACGGTTGCCTTTCCTACTCAACTTACACAATATACAGTATATATTTTTAAGGGCCTATGTTATACCAGGCTTTGTTCTAGGCAATGTGAAGAAAACACAATAATTTCTACCCTGAAAGTGTTTTGCTTTTTCTGGGGGAACAGTTGATTAACAAGGAAAATGCCAAAGGGACAATTACTATGGGAAAAAATTGGCATGAAAAGAGAAAGTATGGTTGGTGAGGTACAATTTGAAATAGAGTAGTCACAGAAGACCTTATTTAGAAAGCAAAGACATGACATAAGTGAGTGAGATATGGGGATAGCTAAAAAAATAGATCAGTCTTGGAATATCAGATGAAAATATCCAGAGGTGGGAGCTTAACAGATTTATTCTTGGAAGAGCAAGGAGGCAACGGTGCTGGAGGCCAAAATTGTAGGTGATACAAGTAAGGAGGAGGAGAGCTCACGTTGTATTGCCTTTTTACTGTGAGTGAGACAAGAAGCCAAGAGATCTTTGAAAGGAAGAAACGGTGACCAAAACTACATTTTAAAAGTATACCTATGGTGGTTGCAGTGAGAACACATTTACCTTGCATTAGAAGGTAATGAGATGTTTTTGGTAAACCAAAATACCTCCAGACAAAAGCCTAATACAAAGGCAAACCAGACCCTGAGAAAATGGGGAATCTAAGCAGGAGATGTTGGTTCAATCACTAAAGGTTCTTGGGAGTGAGATATTTCTAGGCCAACATGCTATCCTGGAAGTCCATGGAATACAGTCAAAAATATGATCTATTTCCTTGACAGTGAGCATGAGAATGTACTATGTTTTAGGTAGATTCCTAGAAGGCAATAGCACCTGGAAGTTCATAAATAACTGTGCAGGACTAGTTATAATTCTGACCCCAGATTCCAAAAATGAATGGCAATATTCAACTTCAATCCACTGATCTCTCTGAATTTTATGCTTCAGAATCCCCCTTTGGATTTAGTAATCTCCAGTAACTCCTGGATAATTTTAGGTGGGGAAAGACTAGCAATTCAATACCTGCAAAGGGTTGAGGTCCTTAAGGAAATTGGGGAAGGTATTAAAATACATATGTTATTTAAATTGGTAATGCAGTAAATTCAGGTGATACACCGTGATGCATTTCATCACTCCATTAAAATTCTATTTTTACTCTCTATAAAACATTAATATAAGAATACTAATATATAAATTATAAATAGATGGAAGCAGAGGCTCGGTATACAATGTTTTGAAGTCAAATCTATATCAATAAACATTTTTTTGGAGACATGGTCTCACTCTGTTGCCTAGGCTGAGTGCAGTGGTGTGATCACAGCTCACTACAGCCTTCATCTCCCTGGCTCAAGTGATCCTCCCACCTAAGTCTCCCAAGTAGCTTAGACCACAGGACCACAGGAATGTACCACACCTTGCTCATTTTTTATTTTTATTTTTTGGAGAGATGGGACTTTTCTATGTTGCCAGGCTGGTCTTTAAGTCCTAGGCTCAAGAGATACTCCTGCCTTGGCCTCCCAAAGTCCTGGGATTGCAGGCATGATGTACCTACCACACACAACCAACAATGGACTTTTGTCTGTGTATGAGTCCTCGCCTAATTGTGTGAGTCCTAGCCTAATTGTTTGACCTTGGGCAAGACATAGAGCCTCTTGAGCCTCCATTATCTCATATGCAAACTAATATTTTAAGGTATGATGAATATTATATTTTAAAATCTGTTTGAAAATATGTTGCAAACTGTAAAATTCCAGAAATATTGTAAAGAAGCAGGAAATACTCTACAAGTTTTTAATTTTATACTTTCCCTACTAAGCATTTATTTCTACTATGGGGATTAAATATTAGCATATTTTCTATTCTTATACCTGATGGTTTTTTCTTGTTTTGGTGAAGTTACCAAGAAGGAATAAACAACAAAAAAATTAAAGATAGGAAGAGAAAGCAAGGGCAATTATTTGATTATTGTAATCAAGTGAGTGATTTAGGCCCCAATTATAAGCAGAAAAGTTTCCCCCTGAACTTCAGATTTCTCTCAAAAACTCCTGTAGCTTCTCTGGCACATACAATTAAGGGGAAGAAACATCACATTTCTGGTTTATAAAGTAAAACCTGAGAACCAGTGACTTAAATTGCGTGTTAGGGGCAGCAGATTCTTTACAGCTGAACAATGTACTACTTGAATCATTAAGGATGATACTGGACATATAATATAGGGTTTTGTTTACCATCATCCTATTTCAAAAACATCATCCTCCCATCTCAAAACATATGCTATTGCTTAAATGCTTGGCAGCTCCCATTATTTTTAGATCTTTTTTCTTCCTTTTCCCAAGTTTATAGATTTTCTGTTTACTAGAGACATTTAAGAAGTTCTGGTTACTGCTGTGTAACAAACCACTCGAAACTTAGTGGCATAAAGTATCATTAATTTTATGCCCATGGATTTGGTAGGTTAGAAATTCAAGGCACAGCTGGGAAATCTGTGCCTTGAGCTTACAGCTCTCTATGAAGTCTGGGGCTTCAGCTGGGATGTTGTGATACTGTGATGACTCAAATGGTTAAGAATTGGAATCATCATCAGAATCCCATAACAGGCTGGACTGGATTGGGACTGTGGACCCACACGAGAGCTTTATTGGTAGCTAGGATTTTTACAGCAGAGCAGCTGGATTCCAAGGGTAAGCTTCTGCAGAGGAAATGTGGAAAGAACCAGGAGGAAGTTGTATGAACTTGAATCACCTAAACTCAGAAGTCAATAACCTTTCTTTATTAATTGGAGCAGTCACAATCTTACCATGATTCAAAGGGACAGGTCATAGACCTTGCCTCTTGATGAGAGAAGTGTCAAAAATTTGTAGCCATTTAAAAAGCCCCCATAAATATGTACACTTATTATGTACCCACAAAAATTTTAATAAATACATAATTAAGTACATTAAAAAGTTACCACATAAACTATATATTTTCATTCACGTCCATGTGAAGAGACCACCAAACAGGCTTTGTGTGAGCAACATAGCTGTTTATTTCACCTGGGTGCAGGCGGGCTGAGTCCGAAAAGAGAGTCAGCAGAGGGAGATAGGGGTGGGGCCATTTTATAGGATTTGGGAAGGTAATGGAAAATTACAGTCAAAGGGGGTTGTTCTCTGGTGGGCAGGGGCAGGGGTCGCAAGGTGCTCAGTGGGGGTGCTTTTTGAGCCGGGATGAGCCAGGAAAAGGACTTTCACAAGGTAATGTCATCACTTAAAGCAAGGACCAGCCATTTACACTTCTTTTGTGGTGGAATGTCATCAGTTAAGGCGGGGCAGGGCATATTCACTTCTTTTGTGATTCTTCAGTTACTTCAGGCCATCTGGGCATATACATGCAAGTCACAGGGGATGTGATCGCTTGGCTTGGGCTCAGAGGCCTGACATTCCTGCCTTCTTATATTAATAAGAAAAATAAAACAAAATGGTGTTGAAATGTTGGGGCGGCAAAAATTTTTGGGGGGTGATATGGAGAGAGAATGGGCGATGTTTCTCAGGGCTGCTTCAAGCGGGATTAGGGGCGGCGTGGGAACGTAGAGTGGGAGAGATTAAGCTGAAGGGAGGTCTTGTGGTAAGGGGTGATATTGTGGGGATGTTAGAAGAAACATTTGTCGTATAGAATGATTGATGATGGCCTGGATATGGTTTTGGATGAATTGAGAAACTAAATGGAATAACAGAAGGAGAAAAACAGGTATAAAAGGTCTAAGAATTGGGAGGACTCAGGATATCTGATTAGAGAGTGCCTAAGGAGATTCAGCATAGTCCTGCCAGCAAAGATTATTTATTTACTTCAAGAGTTAAGAGTGGCAGTTTGGGGATACCACCAGGAGATATCAGCTGCGATGGCTTGGAAAAACAGTGTAAACCAGCAGTGTAAACAAGAGCAGGGCATGTATGAGTAGTTGAGAATGGTGAATAGGAATATGACTAGACAGGAGATAGTAGGGATGACAAGCTTTTTTTTGGGCGGTGGGGGCACAGTCTAAGTTGGTCTGGTGTCTGGAATGAGACTGGGGCCTAACAAAAAGGAGTGTCCATACAGGAGCTCAAATGGGCTGTACCCTGTAGCATTCTGAGGACAGGCCTGAATTCTGAGAAGGGAAAGTGGTAAAAGTATTGCCCAGTCCTTTTTAAGTTGGTGGCTGAGCTTGGTGAGGTGTGTTTTTAAAAGACCTTTAGTCCATTCTACTTTTCTTGAAGACGGAGGACCATAAGGGATATAAAGGTTTCACTGAATACTAAGAGCCTGAAAAACTGCTTGGCTGATTTGACTAATAAAGGCTCGTCTGTTATCAGACTGTATTGAGGTGGGAAGGCTAAACTGAGGAATTATGTCTGACAGAAGGGAAGAAATGACTGCAGTGGCCTTCTCAGACCCTGTAGGAAAGGCCTCTACCTATCCAATGAAAGTATCTACCTAGACTAAGAGGTATTTTAGTTATCTGACTCGGGGCATGTTGAGTAAAGCTAATTTGCCAGTCCTGGGTGGGGCAAATCCTTGAGCTTGATGTGTAGGGAAGGGAGGGGGCCTGAATAATCCCTGAGGAGTAGTAGAATAGCAGATGGAACACTGAGAAGTTATTTCCTTGAGGATAGATTTCCACGATGGAAAGGAAATGAGAGGTTCTAAGAGGCGGGCCAGTGGCTTGTACTATAGCATAACCTGCCTTTGCTGGTGTGTGGCGATTAGGCCTGGTGGAACCGACATCAATAAATCAAGTGTGATCAGGGTGAGGAACAGGAAAGAAGGAAATTTGGGGAAATGGGATGAATGTCAGGTGGATCAGAGAGATACAGTCATGGGGGTCAGGTGTGGTATCAGGAATAATGTGGGAGGCCAGATTGAAGTCTGGGCCAGGAACAACAGTAATTGTGGGAGACTCAGCAAAGAGTGAGTACAGCTGAAGGAGCCGGGAAGCAGAAAGTATATGCATCAGGTATGAGGAAGAAAATAGATTTTGGAAGTTATGAGAACTGTAGAGAGTGAGTTGAGCATAGTTTGTGATTTTGAGGGCCTCTAAAAGTATTAATGCAGCGGCAGCCGCTGCACACAGACATGAGGGCTAGGCTAAAACAGTAATGTCAAGTTGTTTGGACAGAAAGGCTACAGGGTGTGGTCCTGGCTCTTGTGTAAGAATTCTGACCACGCTAACCATGCCTAGGAAGGAAAGGAGTTGTTGTTTTGTAGAAGGTGCTGGGGTTTGAGAGATCAGTCGGACACGATTGGCCGGGAGAACACGTGTGTTTTTATGAGAATTATGCCGAGATAGGTAACAGATGAGGAATAAATTTGGGCTTGATTGAAGTAATGGGGGCTGTCTGTGAAGCTTTGTGGCAGTACAGCCTAGGTAATTTGCTGAGCTTGATGGGTGTCAGGGTCAGTCCAAGTGAAAGCGAAGAGAGGCTGGGATTAAGGGTGCAAAGGAATAGTAAAGAAAGCATGTTTGAGATCCAGAACAGAATAATGGGTTGTAGAGGCAGGTTTTGAGGATAGGAGAGTATATGGGTTTGGCACCACAGGGTGGAGAGGCAAAACAATTTGGTTGATAAGGCGCAGATCCTGAACTAATGTGTAAGGCTTGTCTGGTTTTAGGACAGGTAAAATGGGGGAATTGTAAGGAGAGTTTACAGGCTTTAAAAGGCCATGCTGTAGCAGGTGAGTGATAACAGGCTTTAATCTTTTTAAAGCGTGCTGCGGGATGGGATATTGGCATTGAGTGGGGTAAGGGTGATTAGGTTTTAATGAGATGGTAAGGGGTGCATGATCGGTCGCCAAGGAGGGAGTAGAGGTATCTTATACTTGTGGGTTAAGGTGGGGGGATACAAGAGGAGGATGCAAAGGAGGCTTTGGATTGGGAAGAAGGGTGGCAATGAGATATAGCTGTAGTCCAGGAATAGTCAGGGAAGCAGATAATTTAGTTAAAGTATCTCAGCCTAATAAGTGAACTGGACAGGTGGGGATAACTAAAAAGGAGTGCTTAAAAGAGTATTGTCTAAGTTGGCACCAGAGTTGGGGAGTTTTAAGAGGTTTAGAAGCCTGGCCATCAATACCCACAACAGTTATGGAGGCAAGGGAAACAGGCCCTTGAAGATAATGTGGAGTGGGTAGCCTCCATATTGATTAAGAAGGGGATGGGCTTACCTTCCACTGTGAGAGTTACCTGAAGCTCAGCGTCCGTGATGGTCTAGGGGGCTTCCGAGGCGATCGGACAGTGTCAGTCTTTAGCCGCTAAGCCGAGAAGATCTGGGAAGGAGTCAGTCAGAGAGCTTTGGGCCAGAGTTCCAGGGGCTCTGGGAGTGGCTGCCAGGTGAGTTGAACAGTCCGATTTTCAGTGGGGTCCCACACAGATGGGACGCGGCTTAGGAGGAATCCCGGGCTGCGGGCATTCCTTGGCCCAGTGGCCAGATTTCCGGCACATGTAGCAAGCTCCTGGGGGAGGAGGTTCTGGAGGAATGCCTGGCCGCTGCGGTTCTTGTTTGGAAGTTCTTGTGTGCTGGAGATGTGGCTGGGGTTTGTCTCACAGTGGAGGCAAGGAATTGCAACTTTTTTCTATTATTGTACACCTTGAAGGTGAAGTTAATTAAATCCTGTTGTGGGGTTTGAGGGCCAGAATTTAATTTTTGGAGTTTTATTTAATGTTGGGAGCAGATTGGGTAATAAAATGTATTTTGAGAATAAGACGGCCTTTTGACCTTTTAGGGTCTAGGGCTGTAAAGTGTCTCAGGGTTGCTGCCAAACAAGTTATGAACTGGGCTGGATTTTTATATTTGATGAAAAAGAGCCTAAATGCTATCTGATTTGGGATAAAGAAAAAGGAGCATTAACCTTGACTATGCCTTTAGCTCCAGGCACCTTTTTAAGAGTAAATTGCTGGGCAGGAGGGGGAGGGCTAGTCACGGAACGAAACTGTAAGCTGGACCAGGTGTGAGGAGGGGAGGTGATAAAAAGATTATAGGGTGGAGGAGCAGAGGCTGAGGAAGAATTGGGACCTAGCTCGGCCTGGCGAGGAGCAGCCTGGGAAGGAAGGGAGAGGTCAGATGGGTCTGTAGAAAAGGAAGATTAGAAAGACTCAGCAATGCTTGGGGTTGGTACTGAGGGGACAGGTGGGAGGGAAAGAAGGAAGATTTGGGACGAGTTGCACTGGGCACAGAGACTAGGAAGGGACTGATGTGTAAAAGAATGCCTGGACGTCAGGCACCTCAGACCGTTTGCCTATTTTACGACAAGAATTATTTAGATCTTGCAGGATGGAAAAATTCAAAGTGCCATTTTCTGGCTATTTGGAACTACTGTCCAGTTTGTATTGGGGTCAAGCAGCATTGCAGAAGAAAATAAGGCAGTTAGGTTTTAGGTCAGGTGTGAGTTGAAGAGGTTTTAAGTTTTTGAGAACACAGGCCAAGGGAGTAGAAGGGGGAATGGAGGGTGGAAGTTTGCCTATAGTGAAGGAAGCAAGCCTAGAGAAAAGAGAGAGTAGAGAAAGGAGGGAAGGGGTTTGGGGGTTCTTACCTTCCAGAAAAGTGGGAAAAGGGGTTGGGGCACAGAGATAAGAGGTCGGGGTGTGGAAATAAGGGATGGGGCGCAGAAATAAGGGGTCGGGGCACAGAAATAAGGGGTAGGGGCATGGAAACAAGGGTTCAGGGCATGGAAATAAGGGGTCAGGGCACGGAAATAAGGGATTGGGGCACAGAGATATAAGCGGTTGGGGCACGGAAATAAGGGATTGGGGCACAGAGATACGAGGTTGGGGTACTTGCCCCTCCTCTAGAAAAGTGGGACTTGCCGCTAAGGGTGAAGGAGAAGGGGTTGAGGGGTACTTGCCCCTCCCCCAGAAAAGCAGAGAGGGGGTTGGGGTACTTGCCCCTTTCCCAGAAAAGCGGGACTTGCTGCTAAGGGTGAAGGACCAAGGCAGGCGTCCCTGCGTGGTCTGACACCTTTGAAACGTGGGTGAATAATCAGAGAGGTGTCCTTCCCTGCAATGATTAAACACCAAGGGAAGGCTGCCTTCCCAGTCCGTGACCGGCACCAGAGTTTTGGGTCCACGGATAAAACGTATCTCCTTTGTCTCTCCCAGAAAATGAAAGGAATTGAAATTAAGAGAAGGGAGAGATTGAAGAGCGGAAAGGAGAAAGTGGTTGAGGGACAGTGAGAGAGGTTCGAGAAGAGAGTAAGAGGCTGCTTACCTGATTTAAAATTGGTGAGATGTTCCTTGGGCTGCTCGGTCTGAGGACCTGAGGTCATAGGTGGATCTTTCTCACGGAGCAAAGAACAGGAGGATAGGGGATTGATCTCCCAAGGGAGGTCCCCCGATCCGAGTCATGGCACCAAATTTCATGCGCGTCCGTGTGAAGAGACCACCAAACAGGCTTTGTGTGAGCAACATGGCTGTTTATTTCACCTGGGTGCAGGCGGGCTGAGTCCGAAAAGAGAGTCAGCAGAGGGAGATAGGGGTGGGGCCGTTTTATAGGATTTGGGAAGGTAATGGAAAATTGCAGTCAAAGGGGGTTGTTCTCTGGTGGGCAGGGGTGGGGGTCGCAAGGTGCTCAGTGGGGGTGCTTTTTGAGCCAGGATGAGCCAGGAAAAGGACTTTCACAAGGTAATGTCATCACTTAAAGCAAGGACTGGCCATTTACACTTCTTTTGTGGTGGAATGTCATCAGTTAAGGCGGGGCAGGGCATATTCACTTCTTTTGTGATTCTTCAGTTACTTCAGGCCATCTGGGCGGATACGTGCAAGTCACAGGGGATGTGATGGCTTGGCTTGGGCTCAGAGGCCTGACATATATAAGGGCTAAATACAGAGCACAGACTAATTGCTAAATGTATGAGTGAGGAGGTGTGTGTTTTATTCACTGTTGGTTCCTTTCTCATCATTCATTCTCTTCAACAAACAGTCCACATACTTCAAGGGTAACAGGTAAGTCCATTCCAGTAGAGGACCTGATGGGTCTAAGGGAACACAGGCTTAGCCAAACAGTATATGGTGTTCTCTGGACACAGAATTAGTCCTGCAAAGAGCATGCATAACAATTCAGATGACTGGTATGCATTTTCAGAGACTGTTCAGAAGCTATCTAGCTTTTGTCGCTATGCCTCTGAATATCATCGCGTGTGGCTTGAGACTGATCAGTGGTCTGTTGCAGCCATATTGATAACAGCTTGAGAAGGAAAGCAACATGGGGAGCCAAGTAGAGCAAAGAGATTCACAAACAAATGGAGGCAGAGCCTTGACTGAACCAAGTCTGCTCAGAGCCCTTTTGTTGTACTTCTCAGTTCCTGACCCCATAAATTAGCTACCCTGACTTGCTTAGCTACACTGACTTGGATTTTATGTGTTTTGTGTTTACAATCTGTGTTCAGAAGCATTGTTACTGACATAGTCTATATAAAAGAGATAAATTAAATGTAAAGGGAAATGATTTAGTCTCCAATCCTCTTAAAGCATTTTATCACATAATCCTTTTATGCTTTTATTGATTATCTCTTTAGATTTGTGTGATTCTAAAACTGTTTTAGTTGGAGAATGATGGAAATTGAATAAAAACAATCCAAATCACATTTCTCAAACATAATTAATAACTGGTCTTTTTGTTTATCTAAATTTACCTTAATTTTAAAATGTATTCTACATGCTTTTTTAAGTAGAAGGGAGTATAATTTTGAGACAGGAAAGCTTTTTATGTTATAAATTAATTGATGACTTTTTCAGCCTTCATAATCCAAACAGAACATGTCTTCAATTCCTGTTTGGAGTTTCCACAAACTTCTTTATTGCTGCCTAAATGCTTCTGTTACATTGTTTACATTGGTATGTATGTCTGCCTCCCATTACGTTGTGAGCACTCCCAGAGTTTATCTTAGTTCTTAGCACATAATGAATGCTCAATAGATTGCTGAATCAATGAATGAATACCCAGATGGAAATCAGAGTAAAGAGTATGAGAAAAAGGTGATGAGTAAATTAATTAAACTCTTTTGATTATGTTGCAGTGTGACTAATTTTTTAGAATAGTTCAGTAGTCATATTTTTGGCACTATATTATAGGCAGAATGCTGTTTATTCAAAATGATTGTTTAATTATGCCCACTTGAAACATGTGCAGCTTAATTAACAATTGATCTTAAATCATCCAGATAAATATATTAACTTTTGAATATATGCTAATCCTATGCATAGGTACATTATTAATCTAAGCAACTTAATAGTTTTCTTGAATTATTTTTCTCCAAAGTACTACAAGCATAGTACTTTTAAATGATAAGGTATTATTATAAATGTATTAGCTCATTTTAAAAAGTCAGATTTTAAAAAAATGTTAAAACCTCTCCAAAATATTTTGCTTTCCCATAGAGAGAGGCATAAGTGGGATCGATGAGATTGCTGGGTTTGGCAATGCAATTAAAAATTCTGACTTAAGAAGCAATGTTCCATAACCTTGAAAAACTTCTCAAGTTCTTTTTCGATAAAATGAAGGTAAGTATACTTGGAAGGTTAAATTGCTTTTAAGTCAAATTGTTAAAATTCTCTAATATTAGGAATATTAATATGGGATTGTATATCTTATATGCATATAAATGCACATTTGCAATGCTTGGAAATTATCATTTGTAATTTCTTATTTTTAAAAGTGGTCTTTGGAAGCCTAAACAATATTTAAAAATTTACATATTAATTAATGATGATAGTGCTTTTAAATATTTGGCAAAAGCACCTTTAGCATCTATCCCTCTCCCTGTTGCCAACACGGACACTTTTTTTTTTTCACATTTCAGTTATAATTAATTTAAGAATGGAAGTTGGTTATTGTTTTAACGTTTGTTAACTTGATTTTCATTCTTGAAGGATAGTTTGTTTTTAATTTTATTGTAAATTGATATTATAATTGTATATATTTATGGAATACAAAGCTATGATATATATGTATAATGTGAAATGATTAAATCAAGCTAATTAACATATCCATCACCTCAACTATTTTCTGTGGTGAGGACATGTTATTTGTTTGTTTTTTAAGTTTTAATTTTTGGAAAGAGTGCTAGACTTGAAACAATATCCACACTCTATTTGTATTTCTGTTTTGTGAATTTCAGCAATTTTCCTAGTCTTTGAAAATATTACTTTCTTCATCTATCCAAATAGATTAAGTCTAGACATTCCACACCAATTTTTGCTAAGATTTAATCTGATTGTATGTTGAAATTATAGCAGGTATGGAATAAATCACCAATTTTTTTAGTAATCCATTTCTTCATCACTTACTTCCTATGGTATTCCACACAGTAGCTTTTCCAAATGCCTTTCATTTTCCAAGCCCTTAAAGACATATTGCATAATTTTGTCTTGTAGGTTTGAAAACAAAAACAGGTATAAAACCCCACATACTTCATTTACTCTATTTTCACTTCCCCACCGCAATCACAGACACATACACACATAAACACTCACTTTTATACACCAAGAGAAGAGGCATTTTAGAGAGATGACTTGTGCATAACTTCTACAGAGAACAGGTAGGTAATATATTGAATACATAGTATCTATACTCCCTCATTGTGGAAAATATAAGGCCTATTAATAAATAGGCATTCCGTATAAAAACTCAGGTTTTTATTAGGCTGGTTTTAAAATACGCTCCTTCCCGATGTTGAGGGCTACTCTGGCCACCAGGTGAGGGCAAATACTTCTGCAGGGCCTCTGTTTATGTCATAATTTAAGTCATCTCAAATCAGGCATGTCAGTACCATTCTGGTAGCATAACCTCACTCAATCCTATGAAAAAAATGTCTGCCATTATAAGCAATCAGCTAACAATTCACCGTGTAAATACCTCTGTTACATTGTTTACAGTGTTGTACATGTCTTTGATATGGCTTGGCTGTGTCCCCACCCAAATCTCATCTTGAACTGTAGTCCCTATAATCCCCCTGTGTTGTGGGAGGGAGCCGGTGGGAGGTAATTAAATCATGGCGGTGGTTACCCTCATGCTGCTCATGCTGTTCTCCCGATAGTGAGTTAGTTCTCATGAGATTTGTTGGTTTTATAAGGGGCTTCTCCCTTTGCTGGGCTCTCATTCTTCTCACTCCTACCACCATGTGAGGAAGTACGTGTTTGCTGCCCCTTCTGCCATGATTGTAAGTTTCCTAAGGCTTCCCCAGCCATGCAGAACTGTCAATTAAACCTCTTTCCTTTATAAATTACCCAGCGTCAGGTATTCCTTCATAGTAGTGTGAAAATGAACTAATACAGTCTGCCTCCCATTACATTGTGAGCACTTCTAGAGTTTATCTTAGTTTCTAGCACATAGTAGATCTCAATAGATTGCACTCTTCTGGAACCAGAAGGCCAGCTACAGGGTCCCAGGAGTACCCCACAGGTATTTATTCTGAATTTTGCAGCTCCTCAAATATTAATCCCATATGCAGGGGGCCTGGGCCTATATTAGTCCTCCTCCAGGCTCCAGTACCCAGTCCTATTGGCACTGCCTTCCCAGGCCCATCTCAGGCACCAGAGGAGGACTTGAAAGTTTCAAGGAAGGCAGGCAAAGGACAGGTACTGGGCAG